>NC_083578.1:4816459-6311459 GCF_027579695.1 Neoarius graeffei
GTCTGTAGAGTTATGAGTTTGGCCGCTGTCCATGGTGTTTACGTTTCATGTGGCCGCCGAGCCAAGTACCTTGACTTGCAGTGAATGTTTGTCTTCATGCCGCCGAGCTATTTTTATGTATTTTATTTTTTAAAAGGACTTGTCTGCAGGTGTGTGTGTTTTATGTTTACAACACATAGGTCTACATTATAGCGCACGCAGGCTTGTGTGGTTATCTCTGGCCATGCCCCTGCGTGAAAGTTACGCAGTATCACTGTCCTGTCCGTGGTAATAATCACAACCGGCTCTGTAATGATAATGCGCGCGTTCTTCTCTTCCTCTGTGGTCAGATGTGTTGAGCGATGTGAGCGTGGGCCTTGCGCAGCTACGCTGAGCCAAACGTAACCTATTGTAGGCTTCTAGGCTAATTACGCGCTTACACTGTAAATGCTTGACACGTATTGCAAATAAAATAAGAGTGTTTTCCTGGCCAATGGTAAGGTAAAGGTTGGGTTGACAGGTAGCCTATGAGGGGCCTCAAAAAACCCAGTAGCCCCTGGGCCACGGGTGTTGATAAAGCGCCCCTGCATGCTTTTAAGATCAACCTCCAGACTAAAATTTGTACTAATTTCTAAACTATACAGTGGACCTGTTAAATGTGTTTCAACCTGAAAAATAGTGACCCGTGCCTCGTTCCATAAGCCAAACATCACATCATTGACTAACCTTCACTCATTTCCATCACCTCTAAATGCAACACTGGATTCAGCAAAATTCAGAAATGTGCATCTGAATAATTGTTTGTACTAAAGGAAAGTAAACTATGTGTGTTAGGTAGACTTTTCCTGTCATTCCACAGATACAGAATATGCAGATACAATGTGATGAAATGTCATGTGACAAAACCCACTTTAACAATCTCATCTCATCTCATTATCTCTAGCCGCTTTATCCTGTTCTACAACCCTAACCCTAACCCTAGACCCTGGACAAGTCGCCAGGTCATCACAGGGCTGACACATAGACACAGACAACCATTCACACTCACATTCACACCTACGGTCAATTTAGAGTCACCAGTTAACCTAACCTGCATGTCTTTGGACTGTGGGGGAAACCGGAGCACCTGGAGGAAACCCACGCGGACACGGGGAGAACATGCAAACTCCACACAGAAAGGGCCTCACCAGCCACAGGGCTCGAACCCGGACCTTCTTGCTGTGAGGCGACAGCGCTAACCACTACACCACCGTGCCGCCCCCACTTTAACAATCATTTAAAGGAATTTAAAGCTGTTGACCCGCTCAACAGCGTCTCTGTCAATGTAGATGGGTGTTTGCTTGCAATTCCTGATCACTCAGCTCCTTATTTTTGCTGATATTGAGACTGAGGTTGTTGTTCTGGCTCTCTGCTAGGAATCTCACCTCCTCCCTGGAGGCTGCCTGATTACTGTATGCAATAAAGTGAACAAACTTTATGATGTTGTTTGAGCTGGGTCAAGCCGCACAGTCATGTGTGAACAGGTGTGAATACAGTAAGGGGCTCAGCACGCTGCCCTGCACAGAGGAGGAGGTGTTCTTGCCTGTCAACACATGTTGAGGTCTGCCATTGAGGAAGTCCAGAACCCAGCTTCATACGGTGGGATTTAGTCCTAAACCCAAAAGCTTGTGTTTGGTTGGAATGGCCAAGTTAAACACTGAGCTGTAGTCCACTAATACCAGTCTGCAGAGGGGAACCGTCAGGGCCTTCTTGGGCTTCAGAAAAGCCCAAACATATCAGCATTTCAAATGTTATATTTAATTTCTTTCATTCTTTAATTGCTTTCAGAATTTCATTATAATTACTCTGTTCTAATTTAGCCTCATTTTCTGTCAAATTTGCTTAAAAACTGAAAGAGTTACTGTCCTCCATCCATTATCCGTAACTGCTTATCCTGTACAGGGTCGTGGGCAAGCTGGAGCCTATCCCAGCTGACTATGGGTGAGAGGCGGGGTTCACCCTGGACAAGTCACCAGATCATCACAGGGCTGACACACAGATACAAACAACCATTCACACTCACACCTACGGTCAATTTAGAGCCACCAATTATCCTAACCTGCAAGTCTTTGGACTGTGGGGGAAACCGGACCACCCGGAGGAAACCCACACAGACACGGGGAGAACATGCAAACTCTACACAGAAAGGCCCTCACCGGCCACTGGGCTCGAACCCAGGACCTTCTTGCTGTGAGGTGAAAGTGCTAACCACTACACCACCGTGCCACCCAGATTCCTGCCCTGAAAACATTAAAATCAAGTTATCCAACCAATGAGATTTGGAGTTGTGCGTCACACAACTTCTGTCTGTACTTCACAAAATTGATGAAGCTCTAGACAAAAACAAACAATCGGACATTTTATATCTGGACTTCCCAAAAGCTTTTGACTGTGTTGACCATACTATTCTGGTTGAAAAGCTGAAATGGTACGGTATCGATGGGTGTCTGCTAGAGTGGTTTCGAGATTATCTTGGGGGAAGAACACAAAGAGTGGTAGTTGACGGCGTGGTTACTAAGTCTCTGCCTGTGACCTCCGGTGTGCCTCAGGGCAGCCTGGTCGGTCCTGTGCTTTTCATTATTTTTATCAACGATCTTCCTGAGGTCGTGGATAAAGAAACTGGAGTCGCTTTATATGCAGACGACACAAAATTTTTTCGCACTATCTTGACATCCGAAGACAGCGAGCAATTACAATGCGATCTAGCTAATGCCGAGGGGTGGAGTCGTGAATTGAACATGCAGTATAATGCCAATAAGTGCAAAATATTGACTGTCACGCAGAAAAAAACCTCCAATCATTCATGACTACCACCTGCGCAGCACGTGCCTTCAACAAGTTGACGAAGAAAAAGACCTGGGCGTGGTTATTTCAAGTAATTTAAAATGGGATTCACATGTCTGCTCAATAGTCAATAAGGCTAACCAGATGCTTGGCTTTCTAAAAAGATCCTGTCCCTTGCTGACGGAAATTCAAGTGAGGAGGACTTTATATTTGTCGCTCATTAAGTCACAGCTCTGTTACGCATCTGAAGTATGGTCCCCTGCTAGTGTCAACCTTAGAAGCCGGTTAGAGAGAGTCCAACGGCGTGCAACGCGCTGGATACTACAACAGCGTATTGGGGATGCTACTTACACAGACAGACTCAGACTGCACTTGCTTCCTCTGACTTATGATAGGGAGATTAGAGACTTAGTCTTTGTATATAAATGCATTAATGGCCAAACAGATTTGAACATAAACCACTACGTGTCTTTTGTAACTCATGACCGGTCTAGGGCCCAAAATCCGAAATTAATTTTAAAACCTGCATATTGCAGAACCTCAACTTATCAGGCCTCATTCTTCTTTTTTTTATAAGAAAAAAGAAGAATGAGGCCTGATAATAGGATTGTTAAACCATGGAACTATGTATGTAAATATTTTTCCCCAGATAAATTCCGTAGCCTCCCTGTTTTCAAATCATCCCTGTTAGAGCTGTACTTTGAATTACTGACCTCCACCTATAATACGGACTTTTCATGTACTTGGTCTGTGTACCGTGATTGTGGTTGCCACAGATCAATTTAGTCTAATTTTAATTGTATGATTTTTCTTTTTTATATCTTCGGGGAAACGCCTCGCATGGGTTGCCCGTTCGCGTTCTCTCCTTTGGGCTGATTTACTTTATTATGTTTATTTTTATGTTTTTTTTTGTACATTTATTTTGTGACAGTCCAATAAAGTTGGTAAAAAAAAAAAGAGATTGTTTTGTTTGTTGTTTCTAGGCTGAGAAAAGTTTAGAGCTGCTCAATCACTGGTTAGGACTTCATTGCCAGGACAGAAGGCCATGGCAGTGTATGTTTATGTAGGAAGTGACAGATGAATTAACCAATCAGATTTTGATATATAGTGGGAAGGACTAAAAATTTATCACCCTAGGCCTCCTCGAAGGCCAATGCAAGCTTAACTGCGAGTCGGCCTCATAAGCGTGGCAATGAAGTCACCTTCCAGCCAGTGTAGCGTTCATCAGTAGTGTTAGCGAATGCTAATAAAGAGGTCAAGTCAGTGCTATCTATTGAGAGCAAGTAGCACAGGCTAATGACTGAGAAACTAAGATTTCTATCTCCAGACTCTTCTTCCACGAGATACGCTCACTACAGTATTTTTCACTCAGACTTAAGTATTCATTTCTTTGTGTAATTTACTGAGTTACTTTTAAAATCAACATCGACAGCTACACACAACGGAGTGACCTGGCAACCTGCCACTTATCCCTTGCAAAATCCTTTGCCCTGTTGCTTTAATGGTGTCTGGCTCAGGTTTGGCTGAGCTCAAGTCCCAGCTCTAATAGTAATGGATTGCCACTGCCAGTCTGGCATAACACTTTGTTTTCCAGGTGAGCCAGTGTGGTGTGTAGTGTCGGGGATATTACATCCTCAGTAGACATGGTTGGGTTGGAGGAAAACTGCAGTGGCTCCAGAGTTTCTGAGGGATTATTTTTAATGTATCACAACTCCAGCCTCATAAAGCACTTTACTGCTATACAACACTGAATTTAAAAACTTTTAAAGTTATAATTTTATACTGCCACAAGCAGAGTAAACATTAGCTGTGGGAGACAGTCTACTGCAAAGAAAATCACAAAGAGACAATATCCATCCATCCATCCATCCATCCATCCATTATCTGTAGCCACTTATCCTGTCCTACAGGGTCACAGGTGAGCTGGATCCTATCCCAGCTGACTATGTGCTAGAGGTAGGGTTCACCCTGGACAAGTCACCAGGTCATCACAGGGCTGACACACTGACACTCATTCACACCTACTGTCAATTTAGAGCCACCAATTAGCCTAACCTGCATGTCTTTGGACTGTGGGGGAAACCGGAGCACCCAGAGGAAACCCACACAGACACGGGGAGAACATGCAAACTCCACACAGAAAGGCCTCCATCGGCTGCTGGGCTCGAACCCAGAACCTTCTTGCTGTGAGGCGACAGTGCTAACCACTACACCACCGTGCCACCCAGGAGACAATATATTTATTTCAATATAAACTTTAATGTTTCAGATGTTTTATTTATTTACTGCACATAACATAAAGTTATTTTTAGACATTACATATCGTCACATCGTCACAGAGGAGTAATTCATGCCGTGTGACCAGATTCACTGTATGTGTGTGATGGTCTGTAAAAACCTTCTGAATGTTGGTGAAGCTGAATTTTGGCCAAAATTGAATTTCCAGTAATATACCTTGACATATCTACTGTAAGAAACATTAAATTAAAACATTAAAAAATATATTTCAGCAAAATGATGCAGAAATATATTTGCTTGTTACTTTCCAAACCCATTTGTAAAGACCACACCAGGTAAAGATCCAGTTTAGCAAAAGCAGCAGTAAAATCAGTCAGTCTGCTGAAAGATGTAAAAAAAAAAAATAGTGTGATTTTCTTATGATGTGCTCAGGTTTTTGGGGAGTGACACACTGCAGTGATGCAGAATTAATTCAGTTCATTAGTTTGTGATCGGATAGTGATTATGTTGCTTGTGCTTTGTCACTCGATCAAAATAGAACAGTGTACTTACACACTCGGATGACAGCACATTACATTTTTAAAGTGCTTACGTTACCTAATAATAACACATTAAAGTGGCTGACTCAGCTTTCCCAGAATCCAATTTGTTGTTTTTTGTTTTGAAATCATACGACCGCCACTCTGCTAACGTTCTGTGTAGCAAAACCTCTGCAAATTCCATGTCACTGATCCTTTTGAAATCCATCTTGAACTTTTTCTTCACTTCGGTGTCATGCATGGAAGTTTTGAATATATTGTAGATTATGCCTGATATTTCCTTTCCTTCATGGCGAGATGGCTGAGGCCGGGTTCTGGTCCATTACAAAAGAATAACCATACGAAAATGGAATGGATCAGTCAAAAGAATTAAAAATAAAACTACTTGAACAAAATATCTTCAATTTCATGTTACAGTTTATGATCTATGGATTAGAATGTTGCTGGATTGTTGTGGATTGTTTTTCAAACAGTGGAATATCCATGGATGTGAAAATGGCAACTCGCAACCTGGTGCAGAGGCTTCTGGGAAGGGTGAGCCGGCCTCTTTAATGACAAGAAATTCTTACTTCTGATCCAACGGACATGAATAAATGAATCAGCAATTATTTGTTCGCTGATGTTAGTGTGAACAAAGATCAGTAGAGTGAAGAAACAGCAATGAGGCTTGAGTTTAAATGCTGTGAGAGACAAAGACTGATATGGATGATGAAGAACTCGTTTCACATTGTACATGTACATTTTTTGAGAAAAAAGTACTGTCCACATGATGCTTGTTTCTTTATTTATACAAGAGTTCATTCTGGTCCACTAATTGGGCCTGAGTTTCCCAAAAGCATCATAGCACAAAGATCATCGTTAAATGGTAGAGCGAGCAGAACAATGAACATTCTCTCTCTCTCCTAGTTAAGATGCTCTTAGTGTCAAAGGAAATACGCAGAACCTTTATTTTTAAATACATTTCTGAGTGAATAGTATCTCCATCCTTGACTCTTGTATGCTGCATAAATGGGAATAAAATATATATATATTTTTGAGAGTTAAAATCGACCGCAAAGTTGGCATTGGAGCCGCCCCGCTGAGCCAGCCAGCCCTGAGTGCGTAACGTCACTGCGGTAACCGGTTTTAAGGCCGAGGCCTTTTACAGCTATAGACTAAAGTCATATAAATAAACATTTATGGTGAAAGTAAGAAATAGCGTTACCGACTTGCTCAACTAAGACTGATTTGACTTCATTGATTGTGGGTTGAATCTCATTAAAACAGGATGGGTGTTATAACTTATGCAACATACATGTACATGCATGCATTTTCACTGATAAAACGTAAAAGGCTCATTAAATAATCAGATGAACTGAGACAATCACATTCTGAAGCAAATTAAATAATCTTATACCAGTAACTTAAACACACAATACAAGTTACATGTATTAAACAACATGTATTAAACATGCAGATAAACAACGTGTTGTTTTTTTAAACCAAATGAGAGTCGGAGCTTACCCGTCTGTGTTCTCGCTTCTTGAAGGCCGATCTTGTGGCCGATTGTTTTGAAACAATCTGACTTTCAGTTGTTCGTTCAGTTCTCCGTTCATTCACTTCCTCCACGTAAGGGCGAGATGGCAGCGATATCCAGTTTAGAAATCAGACGGCTGCTCCACTCATTCACTTTTCTTCATATTGTGTATTCCGCCATTACTGCTCAGCTCAGGCAATTACTAAAACCCGGGATGGAACGGGATGTCACCAGTTTTAGCAACAACTGCGGGGAGGTCACTGCCCGAGCGATTTGTCCCATCCTGTTCCGTCCTGGGTTTTAGCAACAACCCTCAGCTCACTCCGGGAGGACTGGTGCAACTGAACTCACTTTCCTTTAAAAAAATAAAAAATAAAATAAATACTTTCCTTTTCTTGTACTTTTCTTTTTCTTTAATTGTTGGTACTGCTCCCTCTTTCAATACGGGCTTATAGCCAACGCTCCTCAACAGATCAGAGGTCTCGTATGAGTCCTCAGTAAAATGTGCAGAGCAGAGGAGAGACCACTTCGTAGCCGCCCAATGTGACCGTGAACTTCTCGCAAAGCACGTCCAAATCTTTGCAGTTTGAACATTCTTGGGCCATGAATGCAACATAAATCCACCTTCTGTTGTGTTGCTGCACCCGCCAGCAACACATCTACGTGGCATGGTGATAAATTAGCTCAAAATGGAGGATCGGAGTTGCAGTCAGCTCTGTGTTTTAGTATAGCGGAAATGGCGATGAGACTGATAGACTTCCTGCTGTGACACGGATCTCAACGTCATTCACTCAGACCGCTACCTATATGAATCACTTTAATCGTAAAAATTACTATATTAGATTTATTGTTAATGCTTAAAACTATTCCTGTGCCATTCTTGAGGTCTTAGGCATTTATAAATGAAAGCGAGGCCATGGCTCTGGGTATCTGCTTTAAGAGGCTTTTGGGAAACCCACCACTGATTGGTAGAGCAGCGTATCAAGAGCGCTGATATTTGGTATAATGGCACTGGGATGTTTCACTGTGTGTATTACTCCATTCGTCTGTGTTCATTATGTAAAATTTCACTCCCTAGTTCAAAACGGTTACTACATACAATAGAGTTAGTGACATCATCAGGGAGTTTTTCCTTGCCATTGTTGCCACAGGTTTGCTCATTGGGGATAAATTAGGGAAAAAATTAGCTCATGTTTAAAGTTTGTCATTAATTTAAATGTGCTGTAAAGCTACTTTGCGACAATGTCTGTTGTTAAAAGCATTGTACAAATAAACTTGACATAGCAAAAGATAATTTTCAGGAATATAACTTTTGACTTAAAATATAAATTTCGTCAGAAGAAGATGAAAAGGAAAAAGAGAAGACAATTTTACCAGAAGCACCTTTAACAGGAATGGATAAATCAAAGTGAGTGCACTAGCCAGTTAGCTGGCATGCTATAAAATGAGTGAAGCTTCTTCAGGAGTGATTTCCACTACAGGAGCAAAACTGAACAGAACATTTGTTCACATTGTGTCTGAAATGTGAGTTACTACGACACTATACAGTTACTTTGTCAGATACGATATTAATTTCTTCTTTACAGTCTTGTTGTAAAAAGGAAATTTGGCGGTTGGGATTAGCTACAGCACTCGGCCTGCAGTTTTGTGTCTACAGCTGAATCACAGCCATGTGGATATTTAGTATCACCACGCTCCTGTGAGTTCGTTATTGCTTCATTATCACCCATTTGAATGGATCCCAAACGAGTGGCTGCTATTTTGCTGGCATTATAAATAAAAAACCAAACTGATTCAAAACTATGTCCATGTTAGATGTTTTTATAGACTCAAACTAAAGTAACAACTTTCATTAAATTCAGAAAAGTATGATTTCAGGAGCCATAAAAACAGACAGATTTTTTCTCCTAAAAATCAGAGGACTCTTGATTCTGCAGCTTTCGGTCTTCTTTCTTCTTCGCTCATCTCCTCCTCAGGACAATCATCAGAAAGAGACACGGCCAGATGAGGTGTCATGAACAAACAAATGAATATTACTGTTCTTGATTATTTATTTTTTCAGACTTATTAGATCATAGATTTGATTATTCACTACTCAGTATCATGATAACTTTCATATTTCTTGATAAAAATCATGTTAAATTATCTGACTGAGCCCGAGTCAGAAGTCAGTGATAAGTGTACGATCTGTCTGAAAACCACTGAAACTAAACACTATACCTCGGTACAATTAAAATAAAATCCATCCACTGTTCAGTAAATATCTGCTAGCTCATGAGCTGTTAATTAGCAGCAAAAGCGAGCTACATAAATGGAGGTTACCTTCGCAACAGACCAATTTCCATATTATATCTGTTGGAGTGACAACTGGTTCTGCCACGTTTGCCAAAATTTCCAGAACTCCAGTCTGGCACACTGAATTATGGGATTGTCTTCTGACTGGGACAGTCCTTTTCTCAGGAGCGCACAGATGCTGCCCCAAGAATGCTGCCTACACAGGATGCCGTCTTCCGACTGGAACGCACCAGTCCTTCAGTGCACTTGGAATTAAACATTTAATTGTGGTTTTCTACTGGACTACTGGTTGAGACGTGTCTGTGCAAAAAGTCAAACATAGTTCAGTTCAGGAACCCTTGTGGTTTTTTAGAAATACTAAAGTGAAAGATGTGGGAATTTGACTACGCAGGCCGCCACACATATAATGTGCACTACAGAGTGTATACAGTGTTTACACAATGCTATTTAAGACCGTCTGTAGTGAACTGTACAGAACACCACAGCAGATTTATTCACAAGAAAAGAGACGCCAGTACGTGTTTACTGACAAAACTACTTACGGTACAGATATCACTTCTAGCACAGACACTTTGTTTATTTTGTTTTTATTGTTATAAAATGTGTACGATACCAAACATAAAATAGAACAGGATACACAGCTTTTCATTTCTTTCTTTCTTTTTTTAATTCCAAACCCCTTTTTCTATGTCAAGAACAAAAGCTCAAAATTTCAGGAGCTGTAAAAATTAATGTCATTGTTGTTTGTTTAAACTTTGAAACCTAAACTTTTATTTTGTATTATTATTTCAGACACCCCCCCCCCTTTTTTTTTTTTTTACTATTTCAGGCACAGAAGCTCAAAAATTCAGGAATTATTATTATTATTATTATTATTATTATTATTATTATTATTATTGTTGTTGTTGTTTTGTTTGTTTGACCTTTGAAACCTAAAGACTATTCAGGATTTTAATATTGCTCTGATTTCTCGCTTTCTCTCCTGCTTGCTTTTCATTTCTTCCTTTTTGTGCTCCCAGTGTTTTAATTCTTTGTGTTTGTAATGATCAGCGCACCTCAGTATGGAAAGAGTAAAGGATCAGGAATTGTGAAACTCACTTGAGTGTCTGCCTGAACCCAGCTGACTGTGAGGAGAGAACTGATCTGATTGGATGATTTATTTATCACTGACTCTGCACTCGGCTGTATTTCTGTCTCTATTCAGTGTGTGGAAGTCAGTGACAAGTGAATTCATCTGAGCTGCTGGTTTACTGACAAACTTCAGGATGAAATTATTTCTCATCTTTTTCACACTAATGTGTGTGAGGGACACTGAATCACAGTGTAAGTGAGATATTTATTTATGTGTAAATTTGCTGTAATATTTTCCCCCAGTGGTAATTAGAAGAGTGTATATAAAGTGTTAATGGTGGTGTTTTAGTTATTAAGCTGTAGAGCTTGATTTAAATGAGACAGATCGTTTCAGATCATCACAAAAATGATGTGATTTTGTCAGTGATAATGATGTTTTTATCTCACTGTAGTAACAGGCTGCTGCAGTTTGAACGTGTGTGTGTGTGTGTGTGTGTGTGTGTGTGTGTGTGTGTGTGTTTCTCCAGTTAAACATCAAGACCTGGAAATAATCGAATGTTCAGAGAAGAATAAGGAGTTTATGTGGGGGTCCGATGGAGATGAGGAGTTTTATGCAGATTTTGAGAAGAAGAAAGGAGTGATGATGCTGCCTCCCTTCGCTGATCCGATTGGGTTCCCCGGATTCTACGAGTCTGCCGAGGGTCACATGGCCGTCTGCCAACAAAACTTACAGGTGCTCACAAAGGAATTTAAAGACTGGCCGGTGCCACAGGGTGAGAAACTCAGTGTTTATAGGAGCACAAATTGACCTTGATGATATTGAGTCTAAAATGATTTTCCAGCATGAAGATGTGAGATTTGTTGTAGATTTGACTGTAAATCACTGACCATTACACTGTCAGTAAACTACAGGAACAATCACAGTCTCCAGCCTGTAAAGCTCTCATTTACTGTACAATACTCTAATCTCACAGCCGACACTACAGCACTGCTGTCTCACACTATTTTCATTTCATAAAGGCTTTTTATTCGACTAAAACATCCCAGAATGCAGCACATCATCACAGCAGCTGTTTGCTTCGCCCCGAACACAAACTATTTATCAGTTAAATTTATAGAAATGAAGAAAGTTCTCTCTGAACAGAGTAACTGTTGAAGTGTGGGGTTTGTAAATCTAAATAAATCTTTGCTTTTATTTCTATCCCCAACACACACACACACACACACACACACACACACACACACACACACACACACACACACACATCAATTATGGATTATGGAGCTAAAGGTAGATTTTATAATTGACTTGCTAGAAAATGTGAAGATGATCTGAGGCAGTAGGATGGCACATTACTCAGTCGTGAACACAAGCAGAGGGTTTATTTGTAAATAGTCATGTTCCATGTTCTTTCTCTGGCATCTGTTTATCATCTATAAATGCTGAATGAAGTGTCCATTACATTTTATGTTTAATAAACCTGTAATTAAGCTGCTGTCCTCAGAATTCACATTTAAAATCACAGCTTAGATTCCAGATTCCTGTTGGTTATTATTATATGGACACGAGTGTTTTACTGGGAAATACACCACTCATATTTTTCATAGGAGCTACATCCGGGACCTGAGTAACACAGTCTCCAATATCTTCACTCGTGAGGAAATTGATGAATTGTTTTGATAAATTTAGGGACTTTTTGTTTGTGAATGTGTCGATAGAATAAAAAGAAAATCACACAATAAAAACTCACATTTTTCATATGAAATACCGTACATCGTGGATCTGAGTGACATAATTCCTGATATTTCACTCTGATGATGTCACTCCCAGTGTTTTCCCGCTGACTAGACGTGTGCTGTCAAAATGATGAACCGTTTCAAAATTAAAATACTTTTGATTAACTTGTGGTTTTTTTTTTGGATATGTTCATATAATACAAATAATATTACACATTGGCTTGAAGATATGAAGTTTATCTTCTTATGTTGAAAAATATTTCACTCGTTCGCTTCACTCCCTCATGATGTATCCATTCACCACTCAAAGATAAACTTCATATCTTCACACCACCGTGTAACATCCTCTATATATCGACAACCAGAAGAAATAATGAATGCATCACAGTCTCAGAGTCATAACAATAGTGCACATGTGCTTTATATTTTTCTCCAGATGCCCCACAAAGCTCCATCTATCCCAAACAAAAGATGCAGCTGGGTTCGGAGAACATACTCATCTGCCACTTCACACGATTTTTCCCTCCACCTGTTACTGTACGCTGGACCAAAAACAGTGTGGATGTGACGGAACAATCCACACTCAGCCGCTATTACCCGAATAAGGACAGCACCTACAACCAGTTCTCCCACCTGCCCTTCACTCCACAGGAAGGAGACGTTTACACCTGCACGGTGGAGCACGAGGCCCTGGAGACGCCCGACACCAAGACATGGGGTGAGACGGAGAGTTTAACTACTGATTCAGTCTTTCCTTAGAGTAGAAATAACCGTGTGTGTGTGTGTGTGTGTGTGTGTAGAGGTGGATGTTGAGCTTCCCAGTGTGGGTCCCTCTGTGTTCTGTGGAGTGGGTCTGGCTGTCGGACTGCTCGGAGTCGCTACTGGAACTTTCTTCCTCGTCAAAGGAAACAGATGTAACTGACACTTCAGGTAACAACTCGAATAAAACATTATATTTATAATATTTAATACACTGTTTCTCCCTGATACACCTGTTTCTGTGTTTTCAGTCAGAAGTAAAGCGTTCGGAGAAGGTTTAGATTCTGACCATGAATTCTCATTTTGATTTTTCACAGAGGAAACTGTTCATCCACTAGAGTTTAATTCATCTGTTAAGCCATGTAAGGTTTTATTAAATATGAAGTTGTTGCTTGTTCCACTGTACACCTGTTGGGTTGAATTTCTTATCTCAATGCAGAAATCTGTGAATACGTCTTTCTTTTCCAATTTATGTAAAGTCTAATTAATATTAGATGATGCAAATGAAAAGGAATGAGTGCCTGCAAATAATTAAAGAAATAAACTTTATTTCCATGAATGTGAACAATCATGTGATTTCTGTTTCCAGAGAGATTATACATTCAGTAACTCGTTCCACCAGTAAAACAATCTCTGTATTAGTCTACTTTGGAAATATACTGTCACAGTCATTACAGAAAAATCACACACACGCGCGCACACACACACACGTAACATATTTCAGATGTAATATAGAAATATACTGTATATGAGTGTGTTTCACTTTGTTATGCCCTTAAATTACATGTGTGAAAAAGTGAAAACAATGTACGATCACATTTGAGATTTTATAAGTGTGAGAAAATCATATCTGAAAATGAAAACCACTCTTCAAAAAGTGTGAATCATAAAGTGTTTAAAAACCTGTAAAATGTTCATGTGACTCTTCACACAGTGAAGTGACAACAAACCGACTCATGACTTCGTTTTCTTATGACTGAAAATTTTGATTGTTGCCAGTCTGAATTTTTGTAAATGTCCTAAAGTTAAATCAGGTAAATGCCTTCAACTCCTCCACAAACTGACCAATCATCAATCTTGCTCCAGCATTTTTTCTCTTAAAGAGCAAATCACCTTTAGTAGAGCAAACCCTGGAGGAAGAGAGCACAGGGTCACACAGGCAATCAAGTTTAGACAACCTGCTCACTGCAGTGCCTTCAACGTAAACTTATTTTTATTCCCGTCTCAGGTTCTTGGGAGCGTTCTGATAGTTTAAAGTTTAAATCTAAATTTAACATGAAACTTCCTACAGTGTTAAAGTGTAAAGAGCTGCATTGGAACTAAAACCAGTCCAGTTACTTTACTGTAAATATGATTGCAGAGCCAGAGGCTACATGCAGCGCTCGAAACTAACGGTGTCCCGACGTCCCGGGGACCATAAAAAATGTCATCGGGACACAAAATTATCATATCTGGGACAATCCCGGGACAATGGAAAAAAATAGATCTAGAAAAAAAAGTCCTACATTAATATTATTTACAAAGCCGTAACACATACGTAGACATTCACCTAATTTGTCAATTTTAATTTTAAAACGTTAACAGCGAAAAATACATCGTAGCTACACTTTCGATGCACCTGCATCCGTAGGCTACAGAGCAGCGCATTCTGTTCTAGAATCTTCGGCCGGAGTCCGCATTATATGGACTTGGAATGGAATTGCTACCGCACACGCTGCGCCGACTCTTGCCAGAACAAAAATGCTTAAGTGGTTGAAGCGGACCGACCGCGGGGAAGAAACTGAAAGCCCAGACATAACGTCTCCGGGACCTTCAGGATCCAAAGTGTCATCGCCTGGTCTGCAGGCAACGCTAGCAACTGAATGAACTTAATGAACACTGTTAGACACGTTATAAAATATAACAGGAATGATGTGGATGATATTGACGGAAGATACCGTTCAACAGAATAAGTGAGTTTTCTTGGTGTCTTTCTAGTTCAGAAAGTTTAGTCAGTCAGCAGCACAGCTAGGCTCGGACCTGGCACTATGCTGATGTTGCTAACATTTGCACCCACGTTTCGGCAGCGAAAGTTCATAAAATGGATAACGGAAAGTTCATAAAAATGGATAACGGTAATGGATAACGGAAAGTTCATAAAAATGGATAACGGTAATGGTGAAAATTATAAGTTGGCCTTATAAGTGCCAACAGATATTCAAGGTATAAGTAGATGAAATGAACATAAAAGGGGTCTTATTTTCAACTAAAGTGTACTGCAGATGTAGGGAGTTGAAACATTTTCTGAATGAGCTAGTTGGCCCCTTTAAATAAACGGGTATCTATTCATACAGTGAGATTGCCAAAGTTTAATAAACTGAAAATGCAATAACTGTAATTTTGAAGTAGATGATGTATAGGACATGTGTCGCTTGTGTCTTGTGACTTATTGTAAACATGATATAAAGGGTTCAAAATCGCATAGTTACAAATATAATAGTAACTTCATATGATAATATTAACCACTGGTTATTTCAGAGAGGAAAAAAATGGGGACACTATTGCTTCCATTCGGGACAATACAACACAGAATTCGGGACCACTGGGGGACACAAAGAAAAAAAGTTAATTTCGAGCCCTGGCTACATGTATGAAGGACTCCATATTACACTCTTCTACATGCTCACATTTGAACTGGTTAATTTCAAGTGTATCACAAAGGTGTTTGTGATCACATACACATTTAGAGAATGAGACAATATATTTATCTGGGATTTCTTATGAATACACAATGAAGCAGTTTACTGTTACCAGTACAGTAACCATGATGGGCAACATGAGAAATAGATGTGTTTAGAGGACATTATAGATGACCTACAACCATGCGATCAAAATGTGCTACGTCATGAGCATCTGATATGATGGTGGATATACAAAGCAACTCGGACGACAGATGCTGAAAGTGTGTCTGTAGACAACGCTGAATTTTCTCAGTATTACCACGATTTGAACAGTCAAGCGAAGATTCGATACAAAGAGAAGATAGATGTGTGTGGGTTTGACCCATATTATTCAAAAAAAGTCAGACTTTTCTGAAGATAAGACACTTCTACTAACCATCGAGTAACCAGATATTGCGTTCTATCTGGTTTGGCTACTGAAGAATCGAGCCCGACCTTGGATGAAACGTAGCCCTTGTTCTGAGTGGGCGCCCAGTCTGGATTGTTTCTATCGTATAATTTTGCTGGCGCTCCTAGAAGTGAAATGGTAATACACGTGTTAAAATTATAACAACGACTGAGTGAACCACGACGAGAACGCTCAATTTATAGCAAAATTCTAGCAACACAAAATAAAATTCTTCCATGATATTATCGAGAAAGCTTTTGAATCTCACCTGAGATAAAATGATCACTGCAAACATGAGCTGTTTTGGTTTTAGTCTCTGTTAGATCAGCCCTGCCGATGTTGTTCAGCCACGCTCGTCTCCTCTCCATACTAAGCCTCGGAGTTTCCTCACCCTCTTTCTGAATCACAGACGAAATTCTAAAAAAATCAGAACGTGCCAAGGTCACGAGTACTGTTGTGACCACGACCATATACAGCACAAAGATATGGCAGAGCTAAAAGAACAACAAAGAGAGTTGCGCATGTGTGACTGTGTTTTGTATGGAATGTTGCTTGACCCCGCATTTGTATCTCCACCAACATGGCCGACATCTGGGTTTCTATTTTGCTTTGATGTCACTCGCAAGTCAAGGATACAGTAGTTACACTTAACATTGGTAGGCATATGAGGTGAAAATTCAAATGCTGATTTATACAGTCCTTTGAAAATAGAGATAAATTTAGCCGTAAAATGTCACACTGTGAGGTTTTACTCCCCAGCAACTGATGATGATTCCTCGATTCGACCCTGATTGGATGATCTATCTTGGTGTCCTGACATATTACCAGTAAAGACAAATTAAACTTCACATTTTAATAAATCAGTGCACAATATTTATTCCCAACATTTTTACTGCAGGGCGGCACGGTGGGGTAGTGGTTAGCGCTGTCGCCTCACAGCAAGAAGGTCCTGGGTTCGAGCCCCAGGGCTGGCGAGGGCCTTTCTGTGTGGAGTTTGCATGTTCTCCCCGTGTCCACGTGGGTTTCCTCCGGGTGCTCCGGTTTCCCCCACAGTCCAAAGACATGCAGGTTAGGTTAACTGGTGACTCTAAATTGAGCGTAGGTGTGAATGTGAGTGTGAATGGTTGTCTGTGTCTATGTGTCAGCCCTGTGATGACCTGACGACTTGTCCAGGGTGAACCCCGCCTTTCGCCCATAGTCAGCTGGGATAGGATCCAGCTTGCCTGCGACCCTGTAGAAGGATAAAGCAGCTAGAGATAATGAGATGAGATTTTTACTGCATTAGCAGAAATATTTGAAATTATCTAAAAAAAATTAAAATTTTCAGGAGGCAGGGACACTTTAAATGAAGGTGTTCAGGGCTGTTGGTTGGACATGTACAGTGGTGCTTGAAAGTTTGTGAACCCTTTAGAATTTTCTAGATTTCTGTATAAATATGACCTAAAACATCATCAGATTTTCACACAAGTCCTAAAAGTAGATAAAGAGAACCCAGTTAAACAAATGAGACAAAAATATTATACTTGGTCATGTATTTATTGAGGAAAATGATCCAATATTATATATCTGTGAGTGGCAAAAGTATGTAAACTTCTAGGATTAGCAGTTAATTTGAAGGTGAAATTAGAGTCAGGTGTTTTCAATCAATGAGATGGCAATCAGGTGTGAGTGGGCACCCTGTTTTATTTAAAGAACAGGGATCTATCAAAGTCTGATCTTCACAACACATGTTTGTGGAAGTGTATCATGGCACGAACAAAGGAGATTTCTGAGGACCTCAGAAAAAGCGTTGTTGATGCTCACCAGGCTGGAAAAGGTTACAAAACCATCTCTAAAGAGTTTGGACTCCACCAATCCACAGTCAGACAAATTGTGTACAAATGGAGGAAATTCAAGACCAGTGTTACCCTTCCCAGGAGTGGTCAACCAACAAAGATCACTCCAAGAGCAAGGCGTGTAATAGTCGGCGAGGTCACAAAGGACCCCAGGGTAACTTCTAAGCAACTGAAGGCCTCTCTCACACTGGCTAATGTTAATGTTCATGAGTCCACCATCAGGAGAACACTGAACAACAATGGTGTGCATGGCAGGGTTGCAAGGAGAAAGCCACTGCTCTCCAAAAAGAACATTGCTGCTCATCTGCAGTTTACTAAAGATCACGTGGACAAGCCAGAAGGCTACTGGAAAAATGTTTTGTGGACGGATGTTTGGAGAAAGGAAAACACTGCATTCTACCATAAGAACCTTATCCCATCTGTGAAACATGGTGGTGGTAGTATCATGGTTTGGGCCTGTTTTGCTGCATCTGGGCCAGGACGGCTTGCCATCATTGATGGAACAATCAATTCTGAATTATACCAGCGAATTCTAAAGGAAAATGTCAGGACATCTGTCCATGAACTGAACCTCAAGAGAAGGTGGGTCATGCAGCAAGACAACGACCCTAAGCACACAAGTCATTCTACCAAAGAATGATTAAAGAAGAATAAAGTTAATCAGGGATGTGATTTGGGGCTCGTGAAATTATCTGAAAATTTTAGCCAGGGGTCTGGGGGCCGCAGGTTCTGGGGTTTTCTGACTTAAAAATTGTACTAAAATGGCAAGCAAACAGACAAGAAAAAACTTGTCATGATTAACAAATTCAAGCCAATTTAATGGTCAACATGCAACTCTGAGCCCCTATAGTAAATTCAATGATTCTTAACTGACAAAAAGCCAAAACATGAAACCTAAAAATGTCATTCTAAATTAAATCATCTGCATTAGAATAAATAGAAAATTGTATAAGGAAAAACAAAATTTATACTTTCAATTACTGTAGAAGTTGAACATACCTAAATGTGCCTTTTCAAACAAACATGATGCAACATAAGAATTCATCCACAAGTCTTCAGGAACTCTCAAAGAAAAAAGATGCTAGCATCCATGTCCAGTTCCAGCAGATCAGTCACTTTTTTTCTGCAGTTTCTACTCTAGCAATGTCAACTTCATATACATAACTCTATTGTGTTCACTCACCAAAGGATAATCATAACTCCACAGTGTTCATTCACTTAAGGATATTCAGAACCCCAGTGTTCACTCACTTAAGGATATTCAAAACTACTGTGTTCACTCACTTAGGTTTCGTTTCTATCCTGGGCTCCAGCCCGACTTTGCACGCTCGTAGCTCGGGCAGGGGAGGTCCCAGCATCCCCAAACTTGACAGCCAGAGTCCTCTGCCCTCCCCCCAAAGAACCATTGTGGGCAGGGCGCACTAGCCCCGCGCCTCGGGATGTAATTCGCCCCGAGGCGAGCCGCGGCGCTCCGCTTAGGTTTCGTTTCTATCCCGGGCTCCAGCCCGACTTTGCACGCTCGTAGCTCGGGCAGGGGAGGTCCCAGCCGCCCCAAACTTGACAGCCAGAGACCTCTGCCCTCTCCCCAAAGAACGAAATCGCTGAACAAATGTCTCACAGTCTTATGTCCAACGTCTGTAGCAACCTCTTTCTCCAACCATTCCCAGCGGAACTTGTTTTTCACTATTCTGTCGATTTCTTTAACTCGATTTGCATCTTTACGCTCGATCACGGAGGCTGCCATCTTTCAACTCTTTGTTTGAAGCAAGCTTACATACAGCTATCTAACAAGCGCGTTCATTGGTTGTTACAGAGCGATGGGCCAATCATGTACCTCGTTTCATCTCAATGACGGGATTACTGAAAGTCGGAACGAATAGGATACGAATGCGGATTTTTGAGCGAAAAATCGGAAAAAATTTTTTTTTTCAAATTTTGAGGTGAAAAAAGCGGAATTCCGCGAATTCGCGGAAAAATCACATCTCTGGTTAATGTTTTGGAATGGCCAAGTCAAAGTCCTGACCTTAATCCAATCAAAATGTTGTGGAAGGACCTGAAGCGAGCAGTTCATGTGAGGAAACCCACCAACATCCCAGAGTTGAAGCTGTTCTGTACGGAGGAACGGGCTAAAATTCCTCCAAGCCGGTGTGCAGGACTGATCAACAGTTACCGCAAACGTTTAGTTGCAGTTATTGCTGCACAAGGGGGTCACACCAGATACTGAAAGCAAAGGTTCACATACTTTTGCCACTCACAGATATGTAATATTGGATAATTTTCCTCAATAAATAAATGACCAAGTATAAGATTTTTGTCTCATTTGTTTAACTGGGTTCTCTTTATCTACTTTTAGGACTTGTGTGAAAATCTGATGATGTTTTAGGTCAGATTTATGCAGAAATCTAGAAAATTCTAAAGGGTTCACAAACTTTCAAGCACCACTGTATTTGCCTGTGTTTATTAGTCAGTAAAATATCAGTCACATGTTTAAATGTATAGCTGGATAATTATGAAGTTGCTCTCCCGCTTGAACACTTCCTGTCATAGAGCTCTAACCCGGAAGCACAAAGCCCGTGCCCTGCCTGTAAATCACTGCTCGCATTTGTACAAAAAACACATTATCAAAATGAGAAATGAACACGCCTTGAGAAGCAAAGAAAAAAAACAAGTGTTTCCAGGCAAAACAAACCTCGCCCGGTAGCACTTAAGATGAATATGACGGAAAATATCACGTAAAAATTATTTTGGCCTTTTTGGTGACCTTGTGTGTGAACATACTTGGCCAATAAACATGGTTCTGACTGATTCTCTGCTGCTCTCAGCCAATTAGAACACACCGCGCTGCTCTCAGCCAATCAGGACACACCGTGCTGCGCGATTGTTACACTCTTACATTCTTTCAGCGCGATGACATAATCTACCGCTTCTATATGAAACAGTGGCCACAAAAACCTTGACCGGATGACCCCCAAAATGTTGGAGGTTCTATTTGAAACCAATGTCCATCTATCCTGAAAGTTTCATGAAGACTGGTCCAGCTGTTTCCCTGTAACATCAAACAAAGAAGGGTCATTCCACGTCAATTCAACCGGGGCCCGCGCACTGAGGTCTCAAAAAATTCTGAAAAAATCACCAATGTACCCATGTTACCTCGGAGAAACACTGTAAATTTATTTGAATGTAAGATGTATACTTTCCATGTTACAGCCAGTTTTACTGGGGGAGGGGGGTGTCAATTTTGTTCAGACTCTTTTTTTTTTTTTGTCAAAGTTCACAAGCCCATAGCTCAAGAACTAAACCATGAAGGAGGCTCAAATTTTGCATGCTGGTACATAAATAGGAATAGTATGTAGCAAAACTGTCATTTTGGGTCTGGATGATCCTGCATGGTCATAGCACTCCCTCAAAGATGATCAAAATTTTATTGGAGTTTTTTATTGGAGGGATCCTTTTCAATTTCAATGATTCAGTGATTTTAGGGGCACCTGTGGTTACTCTTAATATCATCAGAATCATTGAAATTGAAAAGGATCCCTCCACCCCTGCACAGGCACGCTCAGGTGATCATGTCAGGGCAAAATTGGCCTTTGGTTATTTACTCTTTACATTAAGGTTATAGAAAACATATTGCTCTCAATGGTGCATTTTGCCCATGTTCAGGGTGGAAAATAAAAAAGAAAGATTTGAGTAAGACAAGCCAAATTGGTGTTTTTAAAAAGAAGGGATCATGGAGAATAAAGAAAAAATATTTTAAAAATCTGCGCACATTCCCACAAGGTGTTATGGTGCTCTGAAAATGACATCCAAAATGATGTCAGACTTGTGAGGTCTTTTGTTCAAACACTGATAGAGTTTCCTTTCTGTTTATTGCTTTTGTTGAGAGTGTTTCTACTTATCTCAATAAGGGAAAAAAATCAAGAGCCTATGTTGGGTAAAAATATGTCTTCTGAAGGCCTAAACAGAGCACAGCCAAAAACTCCAATAAAATTTTGATCATCTTTGAGGGAGTGCTATGACCATGCAGGATCATCCAGACCCAAAATGACAGTTTTGCTACATACTATTCCTATTTATGTACCAGCATGCAAAATTTGAGCCTCCTACATGGTTTAGTTCTTGAGTTATGGGCTTGTGAACTTTGACAAAAAAAAGAGTCTGAACAAAATTGACACCCTCCTCCCCCAGTAAGACTGGCTGTAACATGGAAAGTATACATCTTACATTCAAATAAATTTACAGTGCTTCTCCTAGGTAACATGGGTACATCTGGTGATTTTTTCAGAGTTTTTTGAGACCTAAGTGCGCGGGCCCCGGTTGAATTGACATGGAATGACCCAGAAAGAAAGAAAGGAAAGAAACCCCGCCGAAAACAATCCCTCTCCCCCTGGTGAACTCCGTCCCGGGGTGAGGTACAATTATTCATTATAACTGTATTAAACACTTCGTCACGCTTTAACACCAGAAGTGGATAAAAAAGGCAACATAAACATTATTAGCATCGCTGCTATTCACATTCGCATGTAGTAAAATAAAGTACATAACATATACCATAAAATATTAATAGAAAGGTTGTTTATGAAAAATACTGTACACATTTTACTCCGGCTTATAAATACAACATAACTTAATGACTGTCGAGTAACACCAGAGATGAAAACATGCTGTTCAGCTCCTTCCTCAACAAGGCGAAGGAGGAAATTACGTCACAGGTGAAAGGTCAGAGAGAGAACTAGGGGTCAAAATAAAAGTCAGGAACTAGCCAAGGCTAATTTAACAGTATACTTTCTTAATTATATTTAATATTTTCTTAATAATATTAAAATTAAATTTATTTATTTATTTATTTATTTATTTGTTTGTCAAAACCCTTGAAGGTTTTTTTCCCTCCTCCAAAAAGAAATGAAGCTTTAAAATAAGCAGAATCAGCATCAGGACCACCCCAAACATCTTTTACAATTCATATATACAATACTCAACAAAAACACATCATAATGCAAATCTCTAACAAGTTATTATTATTATTATTATTATTATTATTATTATTATTATTGATTTTAAAGCATCAAATCAGTTAGGATGGTGTGTTAAAATTAAAACTGAAAACAATGAGTTATAAATATTCTTTGATCTGTATTGAATTCAAAACAATTCAATTCAAAGGCACATTATTTGATGTTTTATGTCATTAATTTATTTTCATTCATTCATTCATTCATTTATTCATTCAAAATAAACACTCATTTCAATTTTCATTCTTGCAACACATTTCAAAACAGTTGGGACAGTAAAGCATTTCCCACTTTATAATGTTTATAATGTTGCCGTTCCTTCTCCCAACACTTAAGATGTTTATGTACTGAAGACTCCAAGTGATGAAGTGTTTCAGGTGTTATTTTTGGTCCTGTTCTAAACAGGTCTTAAGGTTAGGGTGACCAGACATCCCGGTTTTACCGGGACAGTCCCAATTTGGGGTTGTGTGTCCCGAGTCCTGACAAAAGTCTGTCGGGACACGGATATGTCCCGGTTTTCGCCACTCGCGACTGAGCAGCGTGGGAATCATTAGCGGAGAAATGTCTGCATTTACTATTTTGATGAATTGACAGGAATCGCAAACTTTCCTGGTTACTGCCCCCTGGCCCTGTGGCATGGGTGTTTATTTAGCCACATTATTCCAGACAACAGAACGTGTTGCCATGCAACAATAAAATAAACATTAACTGGCGCGAATGTTCTTTGTCTAGCAGCTAGCAGCAGTAATGCCGCAGCAATTATGCCGAAAAGAAATTGTACCTTTTCCAAAGGTTTACAGGGCACCTACCCCTTCCTCCGAGAGGTGCAGAACAATGCGCACGAAGCCGACTGCACACACTGTAAGTGCTTTGTTCCTGTACTGAGTTGGGTAGCCTATTGCAAATGCTGTGCGCTCCTGTGGGGGCTTTCCTCAGGCTGTCGCCCCTCTCCTCCTTTACTGCTGTTTTGTTTGAGTGTATATTTACGGAAGCCGTGAGAGGCCCTTCATATACTCTTTTTTTATTCACCTTGTTATCCCGAGATAACGACATAATTAATTCAGGATCTCGAGAATACAACACAACTAATTCGAGATCTCGAGAAAACAAAACAATTATTTCATGATCTCAGCTGGATCACTGTATCTCCGTCGGTAGAGACGAAGCCGGGCCAGTCTTCTGCGGAGGTGCTGCGGACTAATTTTGAAATTATCCCTTATTAAAAGCCTTAATGCAATCTCTCCCTGTGTCAACCCCTGATCAAAATCTTGCCTTATTAGGTGATCGATTATTCCAGACATTCTAATGACCAAAGTTGCGTCTATACAGAATGAGAAATAGCCCCAAAGTCAGCATATCACAAGTCTCTTGGCGCACCTGAATGAACCATTTCTCAGCTGTTTACTCGAGATCATGAAATAATTGTTTTGTTTTCTCGAAATCTCAGAATAATGGTTTTGTTTTCTCAAGATCTCGAATTAGTTGTGTTGTTTTCTCGAGATCCTGAATTAATTGTGTCGTTATCTCGGGATAACAAGGTGAATAAAAAAAAAAAGGATTATATGAAGGGCCTCTCTCGGCTTCCGTAGTATATATTCTCAAATCACTTGTCTCTTTTTTGTTTCTGTTTAACATACCATTCTGACAGTTTGGCCATATTATTGCTGTGTTGAACAGCTTGTTGCACCTTCCATTAAAGTGTTCGCTTTTGTCCACATCTTCTTGCTTTATTCATTCAGTTGTGGGGAATGGTTAGTAAGGTTGATTCTGACCTAGGCTATGTTGAGGTCACATATCTACTTTTTAAGTTCATGCTATAGTGCATACAATTTTAGAGATATAGCCTACATGTGCATATGCATTCTTCTTGGTGTTCTCACAAACAGGTGAAATAAATCAGTTTAAATGTGGCCTATGGACATAGCCTGGCCTATTCTCAGCCATTACAACATCTGTTGTCTGACCATAATTTAACTGATCTGTATACCACTATGCTACTAGATAACAAAATGCCTGTTTGTTTTATTTCATGTGAGATGTTGATAAATGTGAGCTTCAACAAAATGATAAGAGCACCTCTCTGAGTGTCACGTTTACGTTAAAAAAAAGGTGTGCGTGCACGAGCATGGTCGCGCGCAAAAGTGTCCCGGTTTCAGACTCGGGAAATCTGGTCACCCTACTTAAGGTGTGTAACAGAACGGGGTCGTCACTGTCATATTTTTTCATTTCTGCTCTGGATATATGTGTGTGTGTGTGTGTGTGTGTGTGTGTGTGTGTGTGTGTGTGTGTGTGTGTGTGCTTGTTGCTCACGTGTGTGCATGTGTGTGTTCACTGCTTCAGATGGGTTAAATGCAGAGAGGAATTTCACAAGGGTGTGATGAATAAAGTTGTGCTTTCTTTCTTTCTTTCTTTCTTTCTTTCTTAATTCTCCACACATTCTCTATTGGGGACAGAGGGGACACGCCCTCTTCTTCCACAGCCACGCCTTTGTAATGTGAGCAGAATGTGGTTTTGCATTGTCTTGTTGAAATCTCCCTGGAAAAGACGTCGTCTTGAAGGCAGCAGATGTTGCTCCAAAATCTCAGTGTACTTTTCTGCATTAATGCTCCATCACAGAAGTGTAAGTTACCTTCGCCGAGGGCATTGACCCAACCCCATACCATGACACACCCTGGCTTTTGGACTTCTTCCTGCTAACAGTCTGCATGGTCCTTTTCATCTTTGGTCCTGAGCACATGGTGTCAATTTCTTCCAAAAAAGACCTGGAATACTGAATTATCTGACCACAGTAGCCGTTTCCACTGTGTGATGGTCCATCCCAGACTCCTACGAGCCCAGAGAAGCCGATGGCGCTTCTGGACACAGTTAATATAAGGCTTCCTTTTTGCACAGTAAAGTTTTAACTGGTGTTTGTGGATGTAAAGATGCAACTCTGCATTGTAGTTTGATAAAGGTTTTCCAGAGTAATCCCGAGCCCCTGTGGTTCTATCAGCTGTAGATGAATGACGGTTCTTGATGCAGTGCCATCTGAGGGATCGGAGATCACGGGGGTTCAGATTAGGCTTGGGTACGGTGGCTGGGAAGTGCAAAACAAAATTACAAACTGTGAAACAATTTTACATTTTATAAAACAAAATGACATGAGCAAAACACTTTTACCAAGGACAAAACAAATTTACATCTTAGAAAACAAATTGACAAGATGTGAAACACACAAAAAAGTGTTTGGCTAATGTAATTTAGTTTTATAAAATGTAAGTGTTTATAAAATATAAAAGTGTTTCATGGTTTGTAATTTTGTTTTGCACTTTCCGGCCACCGTACTTGGGCCCTTTGCTCTTTATGCACTGAAATTCCTCCAGATTTCATTGAATGGTTTAATGATATTATGCACTGTAGAGGGTGAAATTTCCAAATCCCTTCCTCTCTTTCTTTGAGGATCATTGTTTTAAAACATTTCAATAATTTTCTCACTCATTTCTTGATAAACTGGAGATCCTCGGCCCGTCTTTACTCCTCAAAGACTCGGCCTTTCCCAGATACTGATTTTGTCCCAAATCATGATTACAGTCACCTGTTGTTTTCACCTGTTTCACATCACATCATGATTTAATTGTTGTACCTCATTACTCGCCCTAACTTGCCTTGTCCCAATTTTTTTGGACTGTGTTACACTCCAAAAAATGGTCCTGTGTCTGAAACACAGGAATGGATGTATATTAACAAATTAAATGAAGTTGACCAACAAAACATGAGATATCTTGGGTTCATTCAGTCTGCAATGAAATACAAGTCAAAGTACACTTAAAAATCCTGCTTTATTATTATTATTATTATTATTATTATTATTATTATTAATATTAATATTATTTTATTTGCATTTTCCACACCATCCCAACTTTTCCTGATTTGGGATTGTATTATTATTATCACAATTATTTTGTTTATTTGGTTTGTTTTGATCAGTTTTGTTTCTATAGTGTGTGTGTGTGTGTGTGTGTGTAAGCAGATGGGTGAGTGGACAATAGTTGCTATGATAGCATAATGTTTGACTGTTATGCAGAAAATAATATAATTTAGGAAAACAATTTAAAAAATCCCAAGATGTCTGATACTACATGTAACTATTTTTTATTGAAACTAAAGTTTAATTATTAAGGACATGAATGTTCAAGAAAAACAGCCCACATTCTTCTATATTTTGTGAACTGAAAATGAGAAATTTATTATTATTATTATTATTATTATCTTTGCAGTTTGAGAGAGAAATAATCCTGAACTTTTCTTAACTGATGAATTCAGAAGTTTTAAATAGTGAACTGATGGATTTAAACCTGACAGCTTTAACAGGTGAACAGTATTGGTTTGAATTCTGCCTGGAAACATGTGACTGTGTGTGTGTGTGTGGTGCAGGATTGGTGTGTGTGTGTGTGTGTGTGTGTGTGTGTGTGTAGAGTAGAGCTGCTTCACCCACACTTTCCTCAGTAAGAGAACACACTCAGAGAGGAACAATGTCGGAGCTGCTGAGAATACTGCTCCTCTTACTGCCTGCCATCCTGCACACAGCAAGTGAGTATTAGATCAGCTGCTGAGGTTAGGCTGTGTTAAAGAAAACACCACCTGTGCTCTGTTAAAAAAAGAAAAGAACGGAAACAGACAAAGAAACAAAAAGAAGCTCGTGTTTAGAAGGATGCAGTTTGTTCATTAAATTTATCAGAGGAATATTACAGAACTGCAGATTTATTTATTTATTTATTTAGTGTTTAAAGGCAGGTTTAAGCACAGAATTAGTTTTTAAAATAAACATTAAAATCGATTCAAAATAGAAGCTGTATTACTCTCAGTTTTAGCAGTGAAATAAAGCTTTGGTGTTATTTTTCTCTCAGATGGAAATTCACTGGCAACGGAATATTGGTGCGTCTGGAGGTCTGATGATCTCAGTGACATGGAGTACATAGAGTTTGACATCTTCAATAAGATCAAATATGCAGAGTATAACAGCACTCTGGGGAAGTATGTGGGATACACTGAAATAGGCATCAAAAACGCAGAGATTTGGAACAATAACACTGCATTCCTGCAAACACGGAAAGCCGAAGTGGAAAGTTTCTGTAAGAACAATGCTCAGCTTTTCTACAGCATCATCCTCAGTAAAACAGGTGAGATTATTTGGGAACCTCAAAACTTTAATTCAGTAATATTCCCAGTATTTCCTCATGATGTATGCCTGTAACAGATTTTACATTATTTTTAGTTCAGTTTAATATTTTAGTTGCATTTAAATGCATGTATAATACACACCGAGCTGCTCTTCTGTAGCTTACTAGTTACCTAATTAAACTGATTACCTTTTAGATACCTACATATTATTATTATTATTATTATTATTATTATTATTATTATTATTATTATTATTATCTCATCTCATCTCATTATCTGTAGCCGATTTATCCTGTCCTACAGGGTCGCAGGCAGGGCTCGAAATTAACTTTTTTTCTTTGTGTCCCCCAGTGGTCCTGAATTCTGTGTTGTATTGTCCCGAATGGAAGCAATAGTGTCCCCATTTTTTTCCTCTCTGAAATAACCAGTGGTTAATATTATCATATGAAGTTACTATTATATTTGTAACTATGCGATTTTGAACCCTTTATATCCTTTTTACAATAAGTCACAAGACACAAGCGACACATGTCCTATACATCATCTACTTCAAAATTACAGTTATTGCATTTTCAGTTTATTAAACTTTGGCGATCTCACTGTATGAATAGATACCCGTTTATTTAAAGGGGCCAACTAGCTCATTCAGAAAATGTTTCAACTCCCTACATCTGCAGTACACTTTAGTTGAAAATAAGACCCCTTTTATGTTCATTTCATCTACTTATACCTTGAATATCTATTGGCACTTATAAGGCCAACTTATAATTTTCACCATTACCATTATCCATTTTATGAACTTTCGCTGCTGAAACGTGGGTGCAAATGTTAGCAACATCAGCATAGTGCCAGGTCCGAGCCTAGTTGTGCTGCTGACTGACTAAACTTTCTGAACTAGAAAGACACCAAGAAAACTCACTTATTCTGTTGAACGGTATCTTCCGTCAATATCATCCACATCATTCCTGTTATATTTTATAACGTGTCTAACAGTGTTCATTAAGTTCATTCAGTTGCTAGCGTTGCCTGCAGACCAGGCGATGACACTTTGGATCCTGAAGGTCCCGGAGACGTTATGTCTGGGCTTTCAGTTTCTTCCCCGCGGTCGGTCCGCTTCAACCACTTAAGCATTTTTGTTCTGGCAAGAGTCGGCGCAACATGTGCGGTAGCAATTCCATTCCAAGTCCATATAATGCAGACACCGGCCGAAGATTCTAGAACAGAATGCGCTGCTCTGTAGCCTACGGATGCAGGTGCATCGAAAGTGTAGCTACTATGTATTTTTCGCTGTTAACGTTTTAAAATTAAAATTGACAAATTAGGTGAATGTCTACGTATGTGTTACGGCTTTGTAAATAATATTAATGTAGAACTTTTTTTTCTAGATCTATTTTTTTCCATTGTCCCGGGATTGTCCCAGATATGATAATTTTGTGTCCCGATGACATTTTTTATGGTCCCCGGGACGTCGGGACACCGTTAGTTTCGAGCGCTGGTCGCAGGCAAGCTGGAGCCTATCCCAGCTGACTATGGGCGAAAGGCGGGGTACACCCTGGACAAGTCGCCAGGTCATCACAGGGCTGACACATAGACACAGACAACCATTCACACTCACACCTACGCTCAATTTAGAGTCACCAGTTAACCTAACCTGCATGTCTTTGGACTGTGGGGGAAACCGGAGCACCCGGAGGAAACCCACTTGGACACGGGGAGAACATGCAAACTCCGCACAGAAAGGCCCTCGCCGGCCACGGGGCTCGAACCTGGACCTTCTTGCTGTGAGGCGACAGCGCTAACCACTACACCACCGTGCCGCCCATTATTATTATTATTTTATAATGAATGACTCTCAGCTGTAAGTTGATGTTGTTGTGGTTTAATTGTGCAGAAAAGCCCCAGGTTGAGGTCACTTTGGTAAAGAAGTCAGATGGCACTCACCCAGCCAGGCTGATGTGCAGCGCTTACAGCTTTTACCCACCAAAGATTGAGGTGACCTGGCTGAGAAACGGGAAAGAGATTGAGGGTGATGTGACGTACACTGAGGAGATGGCTGATGGAGACTGGTACTATCAGATCCACTCAAATCTGGATTACATGCCAAAATCTGGAGAGGAGATCTCCTGTGTGGTGCAACACGCCAGCTTCCAAAAGCCCATGGTCTATAAGTGGGGTGAGTCTGATCATCACAGTCAGATCTAAATATCTGAGTCTATTGTCATGAACTAGGGTTGCCACCTGTGTCTGACAAAAATCCTGGACATTTCGACCATCCAATCGACCTTTTTGCTTGTAAGCAACGGCGCCCTTCACACATCTAACCCAAGACAAAAATCGCCCTTCTACGCTGAAACTGTATTGCTCTAATTAGTAAAAATGACGCTTTTGCTAGTTATTTGTTTAGTTAATTGCTTTACATAATATAGCAGGTCTTCAGTAGCCTGGCAAGCCAGACTAAATGTGAATATTTAGTCTGGCCTCGATCCGTAGACATTTCCGAAGCGGGTAGGAGGAACAACCCACTGTCTTTCAAACTGTCTCTGTGCGTATAGGCCAATGCTCTGACCAATCAGCGCAACAGTGACTGTGACGTAGTCAGAGCGACAGAAAGCAGTGGGGGAGGCCTTGAAATAAATAATTTTTCAAAATGCGTATTAATTAATAAACAGGTTCTAGATATTAAGAAGTTTGGAGATAATGACCACAAGTTTGGAGTCTGTACCACATACATAACATACAGTCATTTTTTTTCCCCAAGTGTTTTTCAAGGGTTTGCTTAAACTGTTTTTGAGAGTTTTTATTTAGTGGTGTTTGGTGAAATAATTTCCCTTAAATTTAAAATAATGGGAAAATAAGAAACAATCAAAAAGTAATGTTTCAAAGCTGTTTATTAATTCTTCGTACTGCACAAACTAGCCCCATCCTTTTGGCTACGAGCGGAGCTAGCTGGTAGATCAGACTTTTGCCATAGCCGGTCGGCAAAACAGCGAAAACGTCCTTCTTGAAAAGGAATGAGCAGAGAGCCTCTTCCTGCTCATGTTTCAACGAAAACTCCAAGTCTAATTCTTCTAAAACTGATTCCAAAGCGGAGTCAAACGCGCGCTGTTCACTAGCCGTAGCCATCTTTCCTGCTGCGCTTTCTCCAGCGTCGCGCAGCTTTGTCGTCACTCCTGCAAAAGGCCGCCCAAAGAATCCAAACAAAAACCTTGCGTTGTGATTGGCGGGCACGATTTGATGCCCGGAGTGTTTTTGTTTACATGGTGCGAGGCTAGACCCAGGGGCGGCATGGTGGTGTAGTGGTTAGCGCTGTCGCCTCACAGCAAGAAGGTCCTGGGTTCGAGCCCCGGGGCCGGCGAGGGCCTTTCTGTGCGGAGTTTGCATGTTCTCCCCGTGTCCGCGTGGGTTTCCTCCGGGTGCTCCGGTTTCCCCCACAGTCCAAAGACATGCAGGTTAGGTTAACTGGTGACTCTAAATTGACCGTAGGTGTGAATGTGAGTGTGAATGGTTGTCTGTGTCTATGTGTCAGCCCTGTGATGACCTGGCGACTTGTCCAGGGTGTACCCCGCCTTTCGCCCGTAGTCAGCTGGGATAGGCTCCAGCTTGCCTGCGACCCTGTAGAAGGATAAAGCGGCTAGAGATAATGTGATGTGTGATGTGTGTGAGGCTAGACCCACTCGCTAGGCAAAAATATTTTTGGCCGCTAGGTGGGTGGGTCTAGTTTACTAGGCTAGGTCTTCAGTATTTTGGTTTATTTCCAACAGTTTTTGGTTGTGGACACCTGGGGGCAGTAGTGGGCACAGGTAAAAGGGAAATGCATAATTAAGTTCTGTTTGTTTGCTTATGTGGAATAAAAATAAATAATCTAATTTTTCATTGTATCTAAGAATACCTGAATGTAACAATGTAAGGCGTAGTGTCAAACAGCTTACCTGATTGCTTAGAGTGTGGTGTGTGCTTTGCTTGTGCTTGCCTGTGCCTCTGCTGCTCTTGGCTAAACAAATACATAGGAGGACATGTAACTGATATAACTTGGCACATACAGGAGTATGTACTACACTACACTATTTCATTTAATTCACCAAAACCTTACCTAATCTTCCATTTATATTTGGTGTTTTTCTTTGCTGCTGCTATGAGTCCTGGCTGATTTTCAATGAATGTCTTGAACTCAGTACAGGACAACTGAAAGTTTAGCCTGACTTGAAGCTCAGCCTTCACCATTGCAACAGAGAGTCTGTTTCTTTTATCAGTCCAAGCCGGTTCCAGGCTGCACCAACTCTCTGCTGGGCCAGAGGAAAGAACCGCTTACGTCAGCGGGGGGGCGGAGTTGTTAAGACCAACAACAATAACAAGACCATGAAAGATCGCCATTTTTAAGCGCCGAGAAGCAGCAGCTGTACAAACGCGAAGTCATCCATTATTATTATTATTGTTGTTGTTGTTACTGCTGCTTCTTCCGTGTTTTTGCTTTGATATTCGCGCCAAGGTTTATGTAAACGTAGCGCCGTAACTGACGTATACAGCGACGTAAGTGACTTATACAGCGACGTGATGACGTGGCTCCGCTTAGTGGCGCTTAGCACGGGCGAGCTACGGAAAAGCAAACTGGTTCTCAGCTGGCTCGCAAGTTGAAATACACGTTTTGCCCATCATGTACAAAAAACCGGGACATTCAGTGTCCCGGATTTTTATTTTTTTTTCCGGGACAGACCATGAAAATCCGGGACAATCAGGAAAAACCGGGACAGGTGGCAACACTATCATGAACTGAGCTTAGAAAAACAGAGATCCTGTTTCACTCACATCATAACTCAGCTTTCAAAACCTGGTGTTCAGTCAACAACAATACGCAACGAGTGAAAAAAATATATAATCATCAAATAAAATTTATTTGGGTTTTTTTTTCATAGCTGAAAGTAAAAGTAGTTCTTAAGTCTGTTGTTGTATAAAAATGCTATTCCATAGCGCTTAGTGCTGCTATTAACTGCTATTATATGAATTATTTTTGTAATCTATCTATATAAACCCCTTTCTGTCTCAGATCCCTCGATGTCTGAACCTGATAAGAGTAAGATTGCTATCGGGGCTTCAGGGCTGGTGTTGGGGATCGTGCTTTCAGCTGCTGGATTCATCTACTACAGGAAGAAATGCTCAGGTCAGTGGAAGATTGCAGGAAATCTACAAACAGAAATGTGTATTAGGACATCTGTATATTTGTTATTAAAATTGAAGTGCTATTAATAATTAATATTTAACCTTGCTACCTGATATTCATCCTTCTGCTTTATTTCTGATTTGTGTTCACAGGACGGATCCTGGTGCCGACATAAACACAGGCATCATTTGAAGTTGACATGTTGGTTTCAGCTTCATTCCCCATATTGGATGGAGTTAATTTACCCATAATGCTCACTGTTTAGCTACAGTTAAGCTGAAATGTGATGATTTTTAAGCTCACACATGTGATGTTAATTATTACAAGTCTGTGAGCAGAGAAACACTGGAGTGTTTGCTGAAATCGCTTTATCTGTTAAACATCTGCTATATTCCGAACAATTAGTACCTGCTGAGAAATGAGCATTTCATAATATGTGCATCTGCATCTGTATTATCACTTTCCTTAATGTAAGACCAGCTTTCTGTCAGATTTTGCTGAAACTGATGATAAATATCTTGATTATAGGCTTTATAAGAGTTCTTGAGTAGAAATTTGGCAAACTGAGCTTAGATACTACATTCAGCTTAAAAATGTATAAATTAATTCCTTATAATGCATCTGAAAGTTATGAAATAATTAATTACTATTACAGAAGTAAATGTAGCCTTGTAAAATTTTCATTATTAAATCATTAGCGCCCCCTACAGTCTATTTTAACCTGGATCACTTCCTCAGTTTTAGTGATGCTATTTATTACGATTCAATACTAACAGTTATCTGTAAATTTCTGGTTTTGTATCATCAGTCACTTAAATTTCATTTTAATGGGAAGAACTGGATTGATTTTTGATTCTGTATGGATGCTGACTCTTAATAAACTTTTGGTTGTAAAAGAAATTGATGTAAAATTTTCTTTAAAACAGTAAATGACTCTTAAATTATATTCATAAATATTATGACAATTTTTTATATGTTGCATTATATAGCTGATGAAATTAACACAGTTCTTATGAGTAAACTTTTAATCCTGCTGTATTTCTGTGGCGTCATTACGACTGGATTATGCATTATGAACTTAATTCAAGCTGAAGTGGAGAATCAGGTCCAGTTTGGGGTCGAGAGCTTCACTTCCTCTGGAAAAAAAATCAATGCATAAATAATAATAATAATAAAATGAATTAAAAAATGAAATGGTTTTCAGTGTGATGGATCATTTTGAGTTTATAAGATGATGCTTTTAATCAGGAGAGTCATTCAGCTGATTCTAAAATGTGTTCTTTAGCTTTGAAAAAACTCAGAGCTGAAATCTTGTCATTATTTTTGATCTGCAACACCAGAAAATATACACAATGATTTGATTTACTGTCTACTTTCTATAACAGTGCATTTATTCTTTCAGAAATTTTTAATCATGTAAGCGAAGCATAATGTTACATTACAGGCATTTATCAGACGCTCTTAACCAGAGCAGCATACAACGTACCCTGAGTAGCAGTTGGAGATTAGGTGACTTATTGGTCCAGGGAACCAAACCAGCAACCTTTTGGTCCCAAAGCTGCTTCTCTAACCATTAGGCCATGGCTTCCCAACATAAATAAAGCACAGAGGTGACCAGGTGAGAGTTAAGTGTGATATTTACAGGCCTAACTGTGACTTCCTTTCAGTCATGGGATTTGACCTCATATGCGGTGGTGTAGTGCTTAGCGCTGTCGCCTCACAGCAAGAAGGTCCTGGGTTCGAACCCTGTGGCCGGCAAGGCCTTTCTGTGTGGAGTTTGCATGTTCTCCCCGTGTCCGTGTGGGTTTCCTCCGGGTGCTCTGGTTTCCCCCACAGTCCAAAGACATGCAGGTTAGGTTAACTGGTGACTCTAAATTGAGCGTAGGTGTGAATGTGAGTGTGAATGGTTGTCTGTGTCTATGTGTCAGCCCTGTGATGACCTGGCAACTTGTCCAGGGTGTACCCCGCCTTTCGCCCGTAGTCAGCTGGGATAGGCTCCAGCTTGCCTGCGACCCTGTAGAACAGGATAAAGCAGCTAGAGATAATGAGATGAGATTTGACCTCACAACCTTTGGATCAGTAAGATCAAATCTTGTAGCCTGAGATTGAGAAATACTTTAACATGTGGAGTTTCAGCTGTGAGTGAAAGGTATAAACTGTATTATAGCTATCAAATCTGGAACAGGATTCCACCCTGGTCAGAGATGTATAAAGTACTGGAGTAGAGGAGTGGAGTAGAAGTACAAGTCCTATCTCAAAAAAGTGATTTGAGTAGAAGTTGAAATGTTCTTTAAACACCATACTTAAGTGGAAGCACTAAAGTATTCAAAATGTTTTGTATTTAAGTATTGCAAGTAGAAGTATTTTAAAAATTACTACTCAAGTACTGAAAGTAAAAGTACAAGTACATTAAAGAAAGCAGTCAAAAGTTTGAACATCATATTGTTTAAATCATTAGTTTTCCTTTGTTTCAGACATGTAAAATTTTTACCTTTACCTGACATGTTTCGACGGTGTAACTTCCGTCTTCATCAGAGGGTCACCCGGATGTTGATGTGTGACGTGCCTTTATAATCAGCTGATGTTACGGCACGTAAAAGGCACGTCACACATCAACATCTGGGTGACCCTCTGATGAAGATGGAAGTTACACCGTCGAAACATGTCAGGTAAAGGTAAAAACTTTTACATGTCTGAAACAAAGGAAAACTAATGATTTAATTTATTAAGAAGACATAATGAATGTAACACATCTATCATATTGTTTATATTATTTCAAACATTTAAAGTTAAGGGCACAATTTCTTTGGCTGAAGCAGCAGTACAAGGACATAAAAGGCTATACAAGTCTTTATGAAAAAAAAAAAAAACCACTATTAACACATCTCAAAGGCCAGAGGGGTATTCCAAGAATATGGCTAAGTGACAAACCTGGGTAAGTTAAGCCGAATGGTAAACCTTATAATAGAACAGCCTGGAAGCATCTTTCTCACAAAGCCAAAGGGCTCTTCCATCATCAGGTTAACCACTGCCTCCAGGTTAACTTACTCAGGTTTGTCTCTTAATCAACTACTTGCAATAGCCCCCAGTAGGCCACATACAAGTATTTATGTAAAAACTCGTGAGTAGAGCACCTTACAACACTGAGCTCTTTGTAAACACACAAATCAACTATCTGCTGCCCCCCTGCTTATTCCCTTCTTAAACTAGTGCATACAATAAAGCCGTCTTTTTTTGGAAGATAGACATTTTTTCAACCTTAACTTGTCAGGGCAACTAAAACATCTCAAAGGCTAGAGGGGTATTCCAAGAATACGGCTAAGTGACAAACCTGGGCAAGTTAAGCCTAATGGTAAACCTTATAATAGAACAGCCTGGAAGCATCATTCTCACAAAGCCAAAGGGCTCTTCCATCAACAGGTTAACCACTGCCTCCAGGTTAACTTTCTCAGGTTTGTCTCTTAATCAACTACTTGGAATACTCCCCAGTAGGCCACATACAAGTATTTCTCCTGTAAAAACACACAAGTAGAACACCTTACAACACTGAGCTCTTTGTCAACAAAAGCAGATCCCCCCACAGCATCCCTCCCTTCTCTTCCCTGCTTGTGCTTTTTTCCCCTCCACAGTGTATTCTCTTCTTAAACTGGTATGCATAAAGCAGTCAGTTAGGGAGTTAGAAATCTTTTGTTTAATCTCAAAAGTAGTTGGTTTTCAAAATTGGAGTCATTCAGTCTCGCTCTTTTTTGGCTAAAGACTAATCCTGCGATACTAAAAAGCCTCTCGTAGGCTGCTGATGCTGGAAGGGGTGTGTTTAACCTAACAGACATCTTACACACAGCTGGAAAAGACTTGAGCAAGTCCATGTTATCTGCTGAACAGGACAAGTACGCATCTAGCTGTTTGGAGCCGTCTTGTGCCTTTGAACCCCTCATGCCAGAAAAAAAGTCGTCTTCATCAGATGAGCTCGATCTGTTGACCTCACCAGACTGCAACGAGAAGTCTTCAATGTGTTGTTTGATATAGTCCATTCCTAAGATATAAGAGTACATGATAAACAATAATAGTTTCAACCAGTCATGACAGTAACCACAGATTTAACATGACAACATTGTCAGTAAGAAATAATGATTTTAATGGAAATGACGGCTTTATACAGGCTAAGAAAGGGCTAATGCACTACTAATATCCATGTTAGTAAGCACTTGGTGTATGATTAATATGTGAATCTTAATTGAAAGTGTTCCCTTTCTTACCTATTTTGATTGTCTCATCTTCCTGTGTCCAATTTGTCCGGAACTTTGGAAGCAGAATAGCAGCGGCCACCAGCTCTGGGTCTTCCATCATAGGGCCAAAGCGATCCTCAATGCCCACCTGCAGAGCATCGACAAGGGGCTTGCAGTATTTTAGCGGTAGCTTGATCCTGTCCAGCTTAATTTTCAGGAGCTTGACGGTTGGGAGCAGCCACCCCATCTGGACATTGGTTTCAGCTTGCAAGATGTTAGTTGCTTGGGCGACTGGAGTCATCACAACAGCAAACTCTGACAGGAATGCAAGTTCGGCTGGATTAAACCTGTGATTAAGACAAGAACATATTTCATTAACACACAGGATTAGGTGTTAGGTGATTAGGTGTAACAATAAGAGACAAAAAAACAGCATTGCTACATGATCGGCTCATTATTATGCAATGGAATGGTTCATCATTCAGTGTTAATCATTCAAATCAATTGTTGTACAAGTAGACAATATGTACCAGAATTGAGCTTGAGAGAAAGAGTACAATATGATTTTTTTAAACTTACATTGGAACGTTCAAATCTGTGCAGACAACTCTCATGGCTGCCTCTCCCTTCTCTTTGACGATCCTGAGCAGTCTCTCCACAGCCATGAACACAGAGTTCCTTGTTGCAACCGGTCGCACAAGCTGGAGGGAGCAAGCATCTTCCACGGTTTCAGCTGCTTTTAAGGATCTTGACCACTTATTCCAAAGTGCATTGTATTTGCCAAATGTTGAATAGTATAATTTCTTGTATGGTACGTGTCATTGGACACTGCCTTGCTGGCATCGGTAGTGGCTATTAGGTTAAGAATGCGGCATGCACAACGCTGGTGCTTTGGAAACTGGAACTCAAAACCATCATCCTCATCCAAAAGTGAAGATACATCAACAAACTCTACCTCCTCCTCATCTTGGTATGCTTCTTTCTCCTCCTCCTCCTCCTCCTCCTCCTCCTCCTCCTGAACTTGAGCACCAGCATTGTTATTTTCATCTTCAGCAAAGACTTTGAAGGCTTTGATGAAGTTGGAGCCATTGTCCGTGGTTGTTGTGACTATCTTCCCCTGAATTTCAAACTCAGCATGGATATCATTACGTAAGTGCGTTTGCCAGAAGGTCAAGAGTGTGAGAGCCTCTTAATTTTTTACAGGCCAGGGCCACAGAGACCCTTTTTAAACTTTCGGGGTCCAGCCAATGGGCCGTGACCCCAATGAAACTACGCCGCCTGGCTGACCAGCAGTCAGTGGTTGTTGCAATGTGGTCCACAGTTTTCATGGCCTCAATCATTTTGATCTTCATTTGTTTGGCAGCATCATCAATCCTAGATGTGAGTGTGGTTCTTGACATTATTTTGGTATTTGGCACCAGGTTGAACACAAAGTCCCGGAAAGATTCTTGCTCTACGATGTTGAAAGGCTGAAGTCCTCGGACAACATAATTCACAATGGCCTTGTCAACGGATCTATGGGGCGTTGTCCAGCTCTCTAATAATGTGGGCTGCTTGATGGAGGGGGAGGGAATTGCAGTCTTCCTCATTCGTTTAACTGATGTGAGGTCCTCATATCTTTTCAAGTGGCAGTCATGCTTGCTCTGAAACAAGACAAACATATATAGCTTTACTTTCTCAGAATTACAGTTAGGTCCATATATATTTGGACACTGACACAAATTTTCTTTTTTTACCTGTTTACTGAAACCTATTCAAGTTATAGTTATATAATGGATATGGACATAAAGTCCAGACTTTCAGCTTTCATTTGAGGGTATCCACATTAAAATTGGATAAAGGGTTTAGGAGTTTCAGCTCCTTAACATGTGCCACCCTGTTTTTAAAGGGACCAAAAGTAATTGGACAATTGACTCAAAGGCTATTTCATGGGCAGGTGTGGGCAATTCCTTCATTATGTCATTCTCAATTAAGCAGATAAAAGGCCTGGAGTTGATTTGAGGTGTGGTGCTTGCATTTGGAAGATTTTGCTGTGAAGAAAACATGCAGTCAAAGGAGCGCTCCATGCAGGTGAAACAAGCCATCCTTAAGCTGCGAAAACAGAAAAAACCCATCCGAGAAATTGCTACAATATTAGGAGTGGCAAAATCTACAGTTTGGTACATCCTGAGAAAGAAAGAAAGCACTGGTGAACTCATCAATGCAAAAAGACCTGGATGCCCACAGAAGACAACAGTGGTCGCAGAATAATTTCCATGGTGAAGAGAAACCCCTTCACAACAGCCAACCAAGTGAACAACACTCTCCAGGAAGTAGGCATATCAATATCCAAATCTACCATAAAGAGAAGACTGCATGAAAGTAAATACAGAGGGTTCACTGCACGGTGCAAGTCACTCATAAGCCTCAAGAATAAAAAGGCTAGATTGGACTTTGCTAAAAAACATCTAAAAAATCCAGCACAGTTCTAGAAGAACATTCTTTGGACAGATGAAACCAAGATCAACCTCTACCAGAATGATGGAAAGAAAAAAGTATGGCAAAGGCGTGGTACAGCTCATGATCCAAAGCATACCGCATCATCTGTAAAACACGGTGGAGGCAGTGTGATGGCTTGGGCATGCATGGCTGCCAGTGGCACTGGGTCACTAGTGTTTATTGATGATGTGACACAGGACAGAAGCAGCCGGATGAATTCTGAGGTATTCAGAGACATACTGTGTGCTCAAATCCAGCCAAATGCAGCCAAACTGATTGGTCGGCGTTTCATAATACAGATGGACAATGACCCGAAACATAAAGCCAAAGCAACCCAGGAGTTTATTAAAGCAAGGAGGTGGAATATTCTTGAATGGCCAAGTCAATCACCTGATCTCAACCCAGTTGAGCATGCATTTCACTTGTTAAAGACTAAACTTCAGACAGAAAGGCCCACAAACAAACAGCAACTGAAAACCGCTGCAGTAAAGGCCTGGCAGAGCATTAAAAAGGAGGAAACACAGCATCTGGTGATGTCCATGAGTTCAAGACTTCAGGCAGTCATTGCCAACAAAGGGTTTTCAACCAAGTATTAGAAATGAACATTTTATTTACAATTATTTAATTTGTCCAATTACTTTTGAGCCCCTGAAATGAAGGGATTGTGTTTAAAAAATGCTTTAGTTCCTCACATTTTTATGCAATCATTTTGTTCAACCCACTGAATTAAAGCTGAAAGTCTGAACTTCAACTGCATCTGAATTGTTTTGTTCAAAATTCATTGTGGTAATGTACAGAACCAAAATTAGAAAAATGTTGTCTCTGTCCAAATATTTATGGACCTAACTGTATATCATGAGCAACATAGGTGACTGTAGTGACTGCTGTGATATTATTGATAAAAGCAAAATTAATTAAATTTAAAGGGATTTATCCTCTATAATTCTACATTAAAAGACTTAAGCAAGCAACCCCATAACCAAAAATCCATCATTGGTACTCTAATAATCTGTCTACTTGCAAAACCCTGTAGTGCTAGGCTTAACTTGATACATCCAACAATGCATCATGAGGAATGGGAGTGTGCGAGGACCACTTGAAATGCAGACTAAAAAAAAAAAAAAGTCACGACCCATCTTCAGCTTTCGGGCAGAGGCCACCAGATTTTGATTTAAAATGTCCTGGTATTTCAAAGAATTCATGATGCCATGCACCCTAACAAGGTTTCCGGGGCCTTTGAAAGAGAAACAGGCCCACAGCATCACCGATCCTCCCTCATACTTCACAGTGGGCATGAGGTGCTTTTCCGCATACTCATCTTTTGTGTTATGTCAGACCCACTTAGAGTGTTTGCTGCCAAAAAGTTCTATCTTGGTCTCATCTGACCAAAGCACACGGTCCCAGTACCACTTAGTGAACGCCAGACGTTTACGTTTATGCTTGTAAGTGAGAAAAGGCTTTTTCCGTGCATGCCTCCCAAACAGCTTGTTGGCATGTAGATAGCGCCTGATGGTTGTTATGGAGACTTTGTGACCCCAAGATGCTACTTTTTGATGCAATTCTCTAACAGTGAGCTTTGGAGAACTTTTTACTTCTCTTCCCATCCTCCTCACTGTGCGTGGTGGCAAGATAAACTTGCATCCTCGTCCAGGCTTGTTTGCCACTGTTCCAGTTGTTTTAAACTTCTTGATGATTCCTCTGGTTGTAGATATGGGCCGGTGTAGGCGAGTGGCTATTTTCTTGTAGCCATTGCCTGACTTATGAAGGTCGACACACATCTGCCTTACTTGAATGGTGTGTTCTCTTGTCTTTCCCATGTTGAAGAGTGGATAAGAGAAATGGGCCTCTGTGTCACATTATATTTATACCCCAGGGAAACAGGATGTGATGAATTACTAATGAAAGGTTCCTAGATACTCTGATCAACTTTATAAACTACAGTAGAAATGACAGAAATGCTTCAATTACAATCATTTTCTAGGAATTGTTATGGGTGCCAATAATTGTGGAACAGGTGATTTTATGAAAAACAATTATTTCTTCATCAGGGATTTTTATTTTTTTTAATTCACTTGAGTAAAGGGTTACATTTTTCTACAATTTTCAGTGTGAGATTATGCTTCTGCAATAAAAATTGAATTTATTTTAAGGCTTTTAACACATCTTAACCAGGGGTGCCAATAATTGTGGAGGGCGCTGTATTTACATTGGTAGATTCATTATCTGAAATCATTTTCAGCCCTCTTGCTTGCCAGCTAGTGGAACTACTTTGTTCTTGTATCAGTTCCTCTCAGCAGTGTCTTTTTAGTTAGAATGCTTGTGTAGTGATTCAGAAACATAGTTGGTTCCACCGGTTAGCAAATAAGAGGCGTGGAACAGAGTGACGACAGTGAATCCCAAACAAACGTGTGTTGTGCATCGTTCAAAACATTTCAGCTTTGGATTGCCTCTCAAAGTCATGTTGGTGAGCCAGATCCATTTCATTAATTTTTTTAAAACCACGTGCCTTTCAGGGCGGCACGGTGGTGTACTGGTTAGCGCTGTCGCCTCACAGCAAAAAGATCCTGGGTTCAATCCCAGCGGCTGGCGAGGGTCTTTCTGTGTGGAGTTTGCATGCTCTCCCCGTGTCCGCATGGGTTTCCTCCGGGTGCTCCGGTTTCCCCCACAGTCCAAAGACATGCAGGTTAGGTTAACTGGTGACTCTAAATTGAGCGTAGGTGTGAATGTGAGTGTGAATGGTTGTCTGTGTCTATGTGTCAGCCCTGTGATGACCTGGCGACTTGTCCAGGGTGTACCCCGCCTTTCGCCCGTAGTCAGCTGGGATAGGCTCCAGCTTGCCTGCAACCCTGTAGAAGGATAAAGCGGCTAGAGATAATGAGATGGGATGAATATGAGTTGTATTGGGACACAGGTCATTCTCTTTGTTTATTCTCCAGGACAGCAAATGTGCAGAGGCTGAGTTGGGGATTGCACAGACAACAATGGGCATCTACGTCATTCAGGTGGAGGGTGCCGAACCTGGAGACAAGATGTATGCAGATGTTGGTGTTGTGCTCGAAGGTGTGGAAGTTCTGCAAAACCTACAAAGTGTCACCCTTGGATGTGTGATGGTTTTCGGGCTGATTTATGCACTTAACTTAAGTTACCCTAAGGACCTCAAGAGCACATTTTGAAGTGTTCCAGAAAATCCTGATGGAACTGGACACAACCAAGCTTTCGCCAAAAGTCCAGGCACTGAAAATTAAGATGTTCCAGTGATGGGCCTGATACACTGATTTTTCCCTCTGGAAAATATTCAACAAAGTGACTTGTTGCAATTTTCAGTACCTGTTTGAGTGAACTTTGTAAATTTTTCAGTGTTTTTGTTTTTACAGTTCTTTGTTATTGCTGGTGGTGCAAAGCCACTCAACCACTGAGTAATGTTTTGGATTGTTAGGGTAGTGGCTAAAATGGAAAAAAAAAAATGAACGTCTGAAAATCCTTGAAATGTTGATGTACTGTAAGCATTACAGTTCTCAGTTGATTTACCTGTCTACCTCATGTTTCACACAGCTGAGCGACGTTCTTGAGGGAGTTTGTTATTACTACAGAAAAGTCTGTTTCCAAATGTTTAACATTTAAAATGACAAAAGCAAATGTCATTAGGCTGATTCAGGGATTGCACAGACAACAATGGGCATCTACGTCATTCAGGTTGAGGATGCCAGACCTGGAGATAAGTAAATAAGTAAACGATTGAAAAAAGAGCACTTTCTTTTTACAAAAAGAAAAAAGAAAAGAAAAAATTGTGCACATTATTACATATGCACAAATGAGTGAATTTATTTAGGTATTTTTTTGTTTTTTGTGTGTAGTGTGATGTGTTGCTGGCTTTGAGTTTTAGCAATGCCCAAACTTGCCACATGCCTTGAAGCCTAATAAATAGAATGTAAAGCAAAGTGGTCTAACTGTTTATATTGTAATTATAGATATTATTGTAGGTGTGGGGTGAATGAAGGGAAAAATGTGGAATATCTGGTAAAATTTTAAACACATTGGGTTTATTATATCAAGTACATAAATTTATGCATTTTATTTAAATTGGGTGTAGAGCATCAACCTGGTTCTAAGCCTTTCAAACATATTGGAGCAATTAATATTGAATACATACACTGGTTATTGAGTATTTGAAACAAATTGGATTTATTTATGATAAATACATAAATCTGTCATTGTGTATTAAAACACATTGGGTTTATTAGTATTATTGCATAAATCTCATTGTTAATTGTTTCATTTACGTTCAACTGACAAATACGCACCACATTAAGTTTATTAGTCTGTTTATGTTAAATCTGTGTAATCCAAATGGATGGAAATTTTATATTCAATTGAAATACATAAAGCTTAAATATTAGACCTAAATATTTCTGTGAATAAACTTGAAGATTACAAAAGTAACACATTTTATGCAAATTTTCAATAAAATTGTAAATTGTGTACAAAGCTCAAAGATATGAAATATTTTGTGTATTTATAATGCTGTGTGTACAAATTGTAAACTATATTATTCTATAGGTCATATACAATTCTAGTCCTTTGCATTTCTGTGATAAAGCTCACTGTGATGGCTTCTTGTTTAATTTATGATTTATATAATTTTATTTTCTTTTATTTCGTGTATGTGTATAGTAAGTTTTAGAAAAATTAGACACGTGTTTTTGGCCAGCTCTGTATTTGTATATATAGCGGTGCTTGAAAGTTTGTGAACCCTTTATAATTTTCTATATTTCTGCATAAATATGACCGAAAACATCATCAGATTTTCATACAAGTCCTAAAAGTAGATAAAGAGAACCCAGTTAAACAAATGAGACAAAATATCATACAACCCTGATTCCAAAAAAGTTGGGACAAAGTACAAATTGTAAATAAAAACGGAATGCAATAATTTACAAATCTCAAAAACTGATATTGTATTCACAATAGAACAGACAACATATCAAATGTCGAAAGTGAGACATTTTGAAATTTCATGCCAAATATTGGCTCATTTGAAATTTCATGACAGCAACACATCTCAAAAAAGTTGGGACAGGGGCAATAAGAGACTGGAAAAGTTAAAGGTACAAAAAAGGAACAGCTGGAGGACCAAATTGCAACTCATTAGGTCAATTGTCAATAGGTCATTAACATGACTGGGTATAAAAAGAGCATCTTGGAGTGGCAGCGGCTCTCAGAAGTAAAGATGGGAAGAGGATCACCAATCCTCCTAATTCTGCGCCAGCAAATAGTGGAGCAATATCAGAAAGGAGTTCAACAGTGTAACATTGCAAAGAGTTTGAACATATCATCTACAGTGCATAATATTATCAAAAGATTCAGAGAATCTGGAAGAATTTCTGTGCGTAAGGGTCAAGGCCGGAAAACCATACAGGGTGCCTGTGATCTTCGGGCCCTTAGTTGGCACTGCATCACATACAGGCATGCTTCTGTATTGGAAATGACAAAATGGGTTCAGAAATATTTCCAGAGAACATTATCTGTGAACACAATTCACCGTGCCATCCGCCGTTGCCAGCTAAAACTCTATAGTTCAAAGAAGAAGCCGTATCTAAACACGATCCAGAAGCACAGACGTCTTCTCTGGGCCAAGGCTCATTTAAAATGGACTGTGTGCTCCCATCACCCAATCAAGCATCCAGCCAGAGCAGGTCATGGTATTTTTTAACCATATTAACATGCCATTGTTGTGTATTATGCCTGATGTCAAGACTCTCATCTCTGCGAGCCTACCACACAGACTTAATACTTGTGTCATTTTAGGGCATACCTAACAACCAGTGTCCCCCCCCCAAATCTGTCCCTCTGAGTTACATGTCGGTCCTGGGATCGAGATGCTAACCTCTTCTGCTCCTCGGACCTGCTTGATCCATCCTGGTGCCCTGTGTCTGGTTGGAGTCTCATTGCATCGCTCCTGTGGAGGATGGCCCCATGAAGACAGTTGAAAGTTACACCTGGAGGACGCTCTGGACTCTTACAGGAATGCTTTTATGGCTGAGGACTACAGTTGACTTGCTAACTTTAGGACTGCAGTTGTCATGAACAGTTTTGCATTCAAGTTTCCATCAATGAAGAGTTACAACATCAATGAAACTGTCTTCATGTTAAAACTGTTAATGTTATAGTCATGTTGTCTGTTGTTGCCCAAATGAGGATGGGTTCCCTTTTGAGTCTGGTTCCTCTCGAGGTTTCTTCCTCATGTCATCTGAGGGAGTTTTTCCTTGCCACCGTCGCCACAGGCTTGCTCATTGGGGATAGATTAGGGATAAAATTAGCTCATGTTTTAAGTCGTTCAAATTCTGTAAAGCTGCTTTGCGACAATGTTTATTGTTAAAAGTGCTATATAAATAAACTTGACTTGACTGTGGCAAAGTGGAAAACTGTTTTGTGGTCAGACGAATCAAAATTTGAAGTTCTTGATGGAAATCAGGGACGCCGTGTCATTCGTACTAAAGAGGAGAAGGATGACCCAAGTTGTTATCAGCGCTCAGTTCAGAAGCCTGCATCTCTGATGGTATGGGGTTGCATTAGTGCGTGTGGCATGGGCAGCTTACACATCTGGAAAGACACCATCAATGCTGAAAGGTATATCCAGGTTCTAGAGCAACATATGCTCCCATCCAGACGACGTCTCTTTCAGGGAAGACCTTGCATTTTCCAACATGACAATGTCAAACCACATACTGCATCAATTACAGCATCATGGCTGCGTAGAAGAAGGGTCCAGGTACCGAACTGGCCAGCCTGCAGTCCTGATCTTTCACCCATAGAAAACGTTTGGCGCATCATAAAACGAAAGATTCGACAAAAAAGACCTAAGACAGTTGAGCAACTAGAATCCTACATTAGACAAGAATGGGTTAACATTCCTATCCCTAAACTTGAGCAACTTGTCTCCTCAGTCCCCAGACGTTTACAGACTGTTGTAAAGAGAAAAGGGGATGTCTCACAGTGGGAAACATGGCCTTGTCCCAACGTTTTTGAGATGTGTTGTCATGAAATTTAAAATCACCTAATTTTTCTCTTTAAATGATACATTTTCTCAGTTTAAACATTTGATATGTCATCTATGTTCTATTCTGAATAAAATATGGAATTTTGAAACTTCCACATCATTGCATTCCGTTTTTATTTACAATTTGTACTTTGTCCCAACTTTTTTGGTATCGGGGTTGTACTTGGTCATTTATTTATTGAGGAAAATGATCCAATATTACATATCTGTGAGTGGCAAAAGTATGTGAACATTTGCTTTCAGTATCTGGTGTGACCCCCTTGTGCAGCAATAACTGCAACTAAACATTTCCAGTAACTGTTGATCAGTCCTGCACACCGGCTTGGAGGAATTTTAGCCCGTTCCTCCGTACAGAACAGCTTCAACTCTGGGATGTTGATGGGTTTCCTCACATGAACTGCTCGCTTCAGGTCCTTCCACAACATTTCGATTGGATTAAGGTCAGGACTTTGACTTGGCCATTCCAAAGCATTAACTTTATTCTTCTTTAACCATTCTTTGATAGAACGACTTGTGTGCTTTGGGTTGTTGTCTTGCTGCATGACCCACCTTCTCTTGAGATTCAGTCCATGGACAGGTGTTCTGACATTTTCCTTTAGAATTCGCTGGTATAATTCATAATTCATTGTTCCATCAATGATAGCTAGCCGTCCTGGCCCAGATGCAGCAAAACAGGCCCAAACCATGATACTACCACCACCATGTTTCACAGATGGGATAAGGTTCTTATGTTGGAATGCAGTGTTTTCCTTTCTCCAAACATAACGCTTCTCATTTAAACCAAAAAGTTCTATTTTGATCTTATCCGGCCACAAAACATTTTTCCAATAGCCTTCTGGCTTGTCCATGTGATCTTTAGCAAACTGCAGATGAGCAGCAATGTTCTTTTTTGGAGAGCAGTGACTTTCTCCTTGCAACCCTGCCATGCACACCATTGTTGTTCAGTGTTCTCCTGATGGTGGACTCATGAACATTAACATTAGCCAATGTGAGAGAGGCCTTCAGTTGCTTAGAAGTTATCCTGGGGTCCTTTGTGACCTTGCCGACTATTACATGCCTTGCTCTTGGAGTGATCTTTGTTGGTCGACCACTCCTGGGGAGGGTAACAATGGTCTTGAATTTCCTCCATTTGTACATAATCTGTCTGACTGTGGATTGGTGGAGTCCAAACTCTTTACCCCATGTGCACAGATTACATGGCCGACCGTGATATAACTGCTCCTGACCATCACAAAAGTGCGAACAGCATGCCTGAGCGCTTCTCTGGTAATTGCACAGCAGTCACTGAGTGCTATACAAGCAGGGCTTAATTTGAGCCGGAACATGACGGAACAAGATCTGGAACCTCCGTCGTCGAATCCGGCAGCTATTTTCATTCCATTCGGTGTTCCGGCAGCTATTTAAATGGATCAGATCACCTCCGTGACCATCACAAAGGGAAAAAAAATCAAACAATAAATTAAATAAATAATTAAATAAAAATTTGTTTAGTGTTCGGTTTTGATTTTGATATCTGTTGTTGATTTCTCTCCTATGACATCCACAAAATCTATGCGAAAGGGGAAGGGGGGGACATGGGGTGTATACTTCCGTTCAATAGAACACCAGGTTTTTTGTAGCCGTTAGCTTGCGCTGTGGAAAAAATGGCAAAAAAACAAGAAAGCTTACTAAAATTTTTCAAAGTCCCAGGACAGCTGGATCCTAGGCAAGGCAAGGCAAGGCAAGGCAAGTTTATTTATATAGCACATTTCATACACAATGGCAGTTCAATGTGCTTTACAGAAGTAAAAACAAAAACAGTAAACAATAGAGAAATAAAATTACATAAAATAATTTTATTTTTATTCTAAAACAATTAATTAAAAGAATTAAAAGAATTAAAAGAAAATAATAAGAATTAAACAATAGTAGAAATAAAATAATAAAATGCCAAAAAGAAAAAGGAGAAAAAGAAAAAGAAACCAGCAGAATAAAATAGAATAAAGTTAAAGTAAATTTAAAACATGCAGAAAGTAAAGATTATAAAAAATGTAAAAATATTAATTATTTAACAGAAAGCATCTGAAAACAGCTTGGTCTTTAACCTAGATTTGAAGCTGCCAACAGCAGGAGCATTTTTAATGTCCTCTGGCAGTTGGTTCCATAGCTGTACTGCATAGTAGCTAAAAGCTGCTTCACCACACTTTGTTTTAACAACTGGTTTTAATAGTAAATTTTTCTGCTGCGATCTGGTAGATCTGATTGGGTTAGGCCGCTGCAACATATCAGAGAGGTAATTGGGCCCTGTACCATTTAGAGATTTGTACACCAGCAGCAATGCTTTAAAGTCAATTCTGTAGCTTACTGGAAGCCAGTGAAGGGACCTTAGAATTGGAGTAATGTGCTCTGTTCTTTTTGTTCGTGTGAGAACCCTCGGCGCTGCATTTTGAACCAGCTGAAGTCGTTTGATGGTCTTTTTTGGCAGGCCTGTGAAAAGGCCATTGCAGTAATCAACCCTACTAGAGATGAAGGCATGTATTAGTTTTTCCAGATCATTTTTTGACATAAGTCCTCTTAGTTTGGAAATATTTCTTAGGTGATAAAATGCCGTTTTAGTGATTGCTTTCATGTGACTGTCAAAGTTTAGCTCGCTGTCAATGAAAACACCAAGATTTTTAACCATTTCTTTAGTTTTAATCCCTTTTGTGTCAAGAATAGTGGTAATCCTGAGTCTTTCATCTTTTTTTCCAAATAGAATTACTTCTGTTTTATCTGTGTTCAGCTGAAGAAAATTTTGTGACACCCAGTTGTTGATTTGGTCGATACACTGGTAGAGACATTCAAGGGGGGCATAATCATTAGGTGATAGAGCAAAATAAATTTGGGTATCATCTGCATAGCAGTGATACAAAATTGAATTTTTATTGATAATTTGCCCAAGTGGGAGCATATAAAGGTTGAAAAGTAATGGTCCAAGAATCGACCCCTGGGGGACACCACAGTTCAAGGGCATTGACGTTGAGGAACAATTTCCCAGGGTAACAAAGAAGCTTCTATCTTTTAAGTATGATTTTAACCAATTGATAACTTTACCAGTCAATCCAACCAAGTGTTCAAGTCGATATAGCAGTATGTTGTGATCAGCAGTATCAAAAGCTGCACTGAGGTCCAGTAATACCAGGACTGATGTTTTGCCTGCATCAGTATTAAGACGTATGTCATTTATAACTTTAATCAGCGCTGTTTCAGTGCTATGATTGGCATGAAATCCTGACTGAAAATTATCAAAACGGCTGTTTGATATTAAGAAGGCAGTTAATTGATTGAAGACAATTTTTTCAAGGATTTTCCCGATGAATGGTAAATTTGATATTGGCCTGTAGTTCTTTAATACTGAAGGATCCAGATTATTTTTTTTAAGTCGGGGCTTTACAGGGGCGGCACAGTGGTGTAGTGGTTAGCGCTGTTGCCTCACAGCAAGAAGGTCCTGGGTTCGAGCCCCGGGGCCGGCAAGGGCCTTTCTGTGTGGAGTTTGCATGTTGTCCGCGTGGGTTTCCTCCGGGTGCTCCGGTTTCCCCCACAGTCCAAAGACATGCAGGTTAGGTTAACTGGTGACTCTAAATTGACCGTAGGTGTGAGTGTGAATGGTTGTCTGTGTCTATGTGTCAGCCCTGTGATGACCTGGTGACTTGTCCAGGGTGTACCCCGCCTTTTGCCCGTAGTCAGCTGGGATAGGCTCCAGCTTGCCTGCGACCCTGTAGAACAGGATAAAGCAGCTACAGATAATGAGATGAGATGAGGGGCTTTACAACGGCTTTTTTTAGGGACACAGGAACAACGCCAGTCTCCAGGGATGTATTTATAATTTGAAGCACATCTGTAATTATAAGATGAAGAACAGACTTAAAAAAGTTGGTGGGCAGAATATCCATTTCAGATGTTGAGGAACTGAGATTTTGTACAGTTTTTTCAAGAGTCTCATAATCAATTAAACAAAATTCTGACATTGTGTTAAAGTTATCTATCTGTGTCATTGGTGATTGCAGTTTTTCAATTTTTTGCAACTGAGATATATTATGAGGAATATTCTGCCGTATTTTATCAATTTTACCTTTGAAAAAGGATGCAAACTCATTGCATTTATTAACTGAGAGAAGTTCAGGTGCTAGTTGTGGTGGGGCATTAGTTAGCTTCTCTACTGTTGAAAATAGCACACGGGCATTGTTCATATTCCTGCTGATGATGTTGGAGAAGAAAGACTGTCTTGCTTTACGAATTTCATAATTATAATTACAAAGCATCTCTTTATGGATTTGATAATGGATGTGAAGTTTAGATTTGCGCCATTTTCTTTCAGTCTTTCTACATTCTCTCTTTAGCAGTTTAACAGCCGGGTACTGCTTCCATGGTGCTTTCTGCTTATCATTGACTCTTTTGATTTTGAATGGAGCAATATCATCCATAATTTGGGTCATATTTAAATTAAAAATTTCCAGTAAATCATCTACAGAGTCTGACATTTTGGTTGAGTTCTGAGAGAGAGCTTGCTCAAGAAGAGCACATGTGTTGTCTTTTATGACTCTCCTACCTATAGTCGTTGAGCTATTCTGAATGTGAGGAGACATAGAAACATCAAAGAAAACACAGAAATGATCGGATAAGGCCAGGTCAACAACAGTATTAGAAACAGTAAGACCCTTTGTGATGACGAGGTCAAGAGTATGACCATGAGAGTGGGTCGGCCCCGTACATGTTGTACTAGGTTGAAGTTGTCAATAATTGCAAGTAGTTCTTTGGCATAAATGTTATCAGTATTATCTACATGCAAGTTAAAATCCCCAGATATAATAAGACAATCAAACTCTAAGCAAATGACTGACAACAGTTCACTAAACTCTTCAAGAAAGACTTTGGCTGAATGTCTCGGAGGCCTATAAATAGTTAATAATAATATGTTAGGAGAGCATGTAACAAGTGCACATAATTGTTCAAAGGACGTAAAATCACCAAGTGAGGATTGTTTACATTGAAAAGAGACTTTGAATATATTTGCGATCCCTCCACCTTTCCCTTGTCGGGTAACATTCAAAAAATTAAAATTTGGGGGAGCTGCTTCAATAAGGGTGGTAGCACTATTTGCTTGATCCAGCCAAGTTTCAGTTAGAAGCAAAAAATCAAGATTGTGTTTGCAAATAAGATCATTAATTAAAAATGACTTGTTTAAAAGTGATCTAACGTTCAGAAGAGCTAGCTTTACATAAAGTCTAGAAGTAATATCTGCTTGTGCACTCTGATGTTGTTTTAAAACAGGAAGGAGATTAGATTGGTTCACCCCCAGGGTTAAATGTGCTCTATGTTTTCTATTTCTTATCAACACAGGAATAGAGAATGGCATAGGCACATTGGGTCCCAGCTGGTTTTCAAAACTACACCCATTCGCAGGGACCCAGAGTACATCAAACAAGACTTTCTAAATGTTCCATTTGGTTTGAGGGTGAAAGGATAGGAGATGACATGTATCTTTTGGATGGTGAAAAAGATTTGTAGCCAGCTGAAAGTCCTGGGCGAACACAATTTTGATGAACTGGGTACACTGCTTGTCGCAACAGATTTGGGCTGGAAAAAGAGAGTGTAGCCATTGGGAGCAATTTTTTCATGCTATTTGGGAAATCCATCCGGGGGGAAGATAGAGATGACGAAATGGAGTCCTCTGATTTTTGGCAGTCTGTCTTTGAGTGTTGGCAGTCTTGCAGGTCAGATGTCTGTGTGTCCTTGATGACGACTTGCAAAGATGATTGTTTAGGCTTTGTAACTATGGTGGGGTTTACATTAGACCATATCAGCGGATCATCAGATTAACGTTTTTAAAACGATTAGTGTGCACACAGCAACGCCAATACACGATTCGCGTGCACACAGCAATGCCAATACACGGATACGCTCGGCTCCGCAGGCATCCTGCACTCCAAATCACTCCGCCCTGAACAGCGAGTGCCCTCTGGAGGGTGCGCACTCCGGCCCTGCGCAGCTCACACAGCGCGCGAGTATAGCGCACGAGCAGTGATTTGGGACTGAGCCGCTGTGTGTGTGATCTCAGTGCATGTCGGGCATGCGCGTCACTTACCACTTGCAAGTGGAAGGATGACAAGCCTAAAGACAATCATAAATACACAATGGGCAGTATTTGCATCAGTATTTGCAGTATTTTCATACTTTTATACTCTTTAATGAAAGGTGATACAAGGCGGAAGTCCGCGCCGTTTTTCAGCAGTCGCGTCACATGACCAACGCCAGCAAATCAGGAAGGTGGATGTCACAGTGACGTTGTCCAATGACGACGCCAGCTAGAGCTCAGCACAGCGTATCTGCGTATCCGCGTATTCTCAATGTTTACACAGCACCGGACCTGACACGATCTGAATTGAATACGTGGACCCTGGCGGATTCCCGTTTCCCGGCGTTTCCAGGCGTTTTAATGTAAATGGACAGTGCATCCGCAAAGAAAACGAGACAGATACGGTCGAATGTAAACTTGGCCTATGTCAGTCTGCGACATCTTATCAACTGTTTTCCTCAATGCTGGCTGAGAAAAGATTGCAAGTCTGTAATGGTCTACTAAGACTTTGGCTCCAATCCAGCTGAGTTCAGTGCTATTTGGCTTGTAAAATTCTCTGCGATTCCAGAAAAGGTTAAAATTGTCTATGAAGTTCATACCAAATGAAAAACAAGTTTTTCCAAGCCAGGTGTTAAGACTGAAGAGTCGAGAAAAAGCAAAACTTCCTCTCACTGGAAGTGGGCCACTGATAAAAGATTGAATTCCAGTCTTATAGAGCTCAGAAAAAAGTTTTCTGAAATCATCTTGGACAAACAGCTGTTCTCTGAAAACATCGTTTGCTCCCACATGCACAACAATACGTTTAATAGTTTTATGCTCGGACATGAGTTTCAAAATGCTGTCTTTGGTGTCAGAGATGGATGCATTTGGAAGGCAACAAATAATCATCCCATAACCTTTTAATTGTCTTACAGTGGAATCACCAAGAACAAGGGTTGTGGGATCAGGTGGTGTTATGAGCTGCTTTTTGCCTCTTCTCACAGCTCTTCGATCTTGGTGCGATCTCTTTTTACTATGTGTTTGTCCGCTTGAAAAATCCTCTTCCACATCCCTGAGGCATTCAAATTTGTTCTGAAGCCTTATGGGCTGTGGATTTTCCATAGGATTGTAGATCCTATTGTAATTTGTAGAACGAGCTGGTGTTGAAGTAATTACTCTTCTGTTTTTATTTTTGGGCTTGCCACCCATCATTTGCCAGTTTTCTGTACTCACATTTTGCCCAGCTTGATTGATGAATTCATCCACTTGATCTGCAATGCCATCGGTCTGTCGAAGTGCAATCTCTGCATTCTCAGCCACTGTTTCTGTACTCCTTTCCTGAGATATCGCTTTTAATTCATCCGTCTTTGGCAGAGCATCAATCTTTGATTCCAGAATAGAAATCCTCTGTTCTAGTTCCATGCATTTTCTGCAGGATTTTTTGCTCCCTGGCATTTTGTTTTAAAAACTAACTTATAAAGATGAAAAATAAAATGAAAAAAAAAATAGTGGAAATTAAATTAAAATTAAATTAAAAGCTTATAAAGATGAAAAATAAAATGAAAAAATAGTGGAAATTAAATGAGAAAGTAAAGTATAGAAATAAAGATCAAGAAAGCAGGAGCAAAGCAAAGAAGCGTCCTACTCGCTTGAGTAGGAGGAGCAAAGGCAGTTAATGCATGCTAGTTAATGTTGCAAAGGTGAGAAAGTCCAAAGCTTACATCTCAGGTAATTCTGTGTTAATATTCTTCTCCCATACTGAATGTTTAGGGGAAGTGACTGGATGTACTGTATAACTCAAACTGAAGTAATGTGGTTTCTCTTACAGATGCTTCAATGTCTCATCAGGCCAAACTTCCGATCATTCTTCAGGACCATGACATTCGGAAACTGGACTTGCCTCATGGAATCCCTGGGACTGTGGGTGAACTTGAGTCTATTGTGAGAGAGACATTTGGGCTTGATGGAAGCTTTACTTTGCATTATAAAGATGCTGATTTTGGAGAAGAATAGTTTTCTCTTTCCAGAAAGGGTCATCAAGGACACAATTAAGGTGATTCGCATTGTTGAACCTCCCACAATTACTCTGAACTTAACTGATCTGGATAGTTCCATTGAAAGTACATCAGAGACCTCCATCCATAGCTCATCAGCCTTGGCCCATACTTCAGTGACCTCCATCCATCCTTCCATCAGCAGTTGCTCCTCTGGATTGCAGGACACACTCAGTGCATTTACATGCACATAGAGAAAATCGAATTTCTGCCGTAGCTCGACTGAAATCGAAGTTCTAAATGCCATGGAAACACCTTAGCTCGGCTGAAATCGAACCGAACTGGATTTCTCGTAATCGAGCTACGCAACCTAGATTATGCAATTGTAGCTGAGCTACTTAGTTCATGTAAACCCTATCGAGCTACGTAGTCGAGCTACTTACTTCAGCACTGCCCCTTCCAGAAGTGACAAGTGACGAGACCACAAGCGGGAAACACAACAGCCTCGGTCAGCATGACAACAGTAGTAGTAGCGAGCAGCAGAAGAGGTCAGGAGGAACAAGGAGAATGAACGAACGAAGAAGAGAAAATGGCGAGCAGAAAAGTGCACTTCTGGAGCATATATACTCTTGAATAGCTCTTCTTCATGACGACAACCGGAAGTGTACCAATACAATGGGGCGTGTAGCGCCACCTGTGGCTCGGGTGCACAATGTACCTCACACAATAGCTCGATTTCCTTGTGTGCATGTAGGATTGGATTTCTCTGGCACCCCTGCTGGGACCCTTAGCTCGATTACCGACAGTAGCTCGATTTGGATGTGCATGTAAACACACTGACTGATTCTTTCATCACCTGAACATGTTACCCAGCGTTCCTAGCAATGGCCTACTGAATTTCCAGTACCTCGCTTTGCTTATGACACAGAACTTGTGCTTGCCTCGGGAGACAAAGCTTTCAAGAAGGATGGAATTCAACTCAACTTTACCACAATCCTTCTTGACATCCTTGAGAAACTGGCTGAAAGCATTTTTCAGTATGCTGCCTGCCTACCCAACTAGTGCACAGTTGTCCCACGTTGCTGAGGCACTGATTCAGAAGCATCCTTGCCTTAAAGAACCTGGATCATATAATGCAGGGGTCACCAAACTACGGCCCGCGGGCCGACTCCGGTCCGCCACCCCCCTTTGACCGGCCCCCCAGCCCCTCTGCCCCCCACCACTTGAACCGGCCCTATGAGGTAATCCCCAAAAGTGGTTATGGCCTGTTTTTTTTTTTTATTGTTTTTTGGCAAATAATAACATGTCTGCATCTTGTATTTTGTTGATTTTATCAATTAAAATTGATATTTAGTTATAAAATGAACTATTCATATTTTATGAATTTTTGTCATATGCTCCCGATCAAGCAGTGACAGGCAGTGCACGCGCAGAGAACTGTCAGTGTTCAGGACAGCAAAATGGCTAGCGGTAAGCGAAAAGCTGACAGAGAGTGTAGAGTTTTTAAAGAACAGTGGACCACCGATTATTTTTTCGTTCAGTGTAAGGACTGTGCAGTTTGTCTTGTATGTAAAGAAAGTGTGTCGGTTTTCAAAGAATATAATCTGCGTCGTCACTATGAAACCCGCCACAAAGAGTATGCTAGTTTGCGAGGGCAAACAAGAGAAGACAGGATTCGGAGGATGAAATGCGGACTGGCTGCACAACAGAATGTATTCCTTCGCCAAACCCAGATCAACCAGGCTGCTGTCCGAGCTAGCTATAAGGTAGCTCACCTGCTAGCTACCCATGGAAAGCCGTTTACTGATGGGGACTTTGTTAAAGTATGCATGTTTGCTGTGGCCGAGGAGGTGTGTCCCGACAAGAAGTACAAATCAACAAGTACAAATCCAGCTCACCTACTACTGATTTTGATTCCCATTATTCTGTATTATGCTTTAGTTTTGACCTGTAAATGGCCTACTGCTCATTTCATTTTCACCTTGACCTAAAAAATGTTTACTGAACATGCTCAAATGGATAGAAATAAGAGCTGGCTAGTTGATCTATTGCTCATATTATTATAATTTCACTGTTTTTTTAATGTATTTATTTTCTAGGCCTATTTATTTGACCTTTATTAAGTGCTGCACACAATTATTAATATTATTAATAATATCAACAGGCCTACCTACAATTTATAATTTTTCACTCACCTCTCCAGTGTCAGTCACCTCAACTAGGCAGATGTTTCTTACCTTGACAGCTTTGATGTTTTTTTTTATTAGAAAATAAATAAATGGAATATCTGTGGTATTTCAAATTAAAACAAAGTGTGAAGACTCGGTTACTACTTTTGCAAACCACTAGTAAAGATAAACAAATATGTGCCAGGAATCAAGTGTTGATATAGTAGTGTGGATATAGTAGTATGGGATATAGTAGTGGGGATATAGTAGTGTGGATATAGTAGTGTGGATATAGTAGTATGGGATATAGTAGTGGGGATATAGTAGTGGGGATATAGTAGTGTGGATATAGTAGTGTGGATATAGTAGTATGGGATATAGTAGTGTGGATATAGTAGTATGGGATATAGTAGTGGGGATATAGTAGTATGGGATATAGTAGTGTGGATATAGTAGTGTGGGGATGGCTGTGCCAGGCTAGTAATCTCTACTACACAATGAGGCCTGCTGGTGGTCATATTTGTCTGGGTCATACAATTCTATGTTATATAGCTGACCCAACCCCGGCCCCCCATCACAGTCAGGAACGACAATGTGGCCCCCAGAGAAAAAAGTTTGGTGACCCCTGATATAATGGATGCTATGGATGGCAACAAAGACTAAAATATAAAATGGAGAACTATAGATCTAATTTGAGAGGGCTTGGATGCCCTGAGCTTGATGTGAACTCTCTCAAAAAGAAGCGAGCACATGAGAAAGCACCCACAAAGAATATTAAAAAGCCAAGAAAGGCAGAGGTGAACTATTTACCCCCCTCACCCACAAGGAGAAACAGAAAGAAGATTGGAACAAGAAAGAGTGGAGCTCCTTAATGAAGTTAAGAAGAGGAACAACTGTCAGATTATCAATGGTAAAATGGCAAAGACATTCTCCCTTCGCAGACAGGAAGTTGTCAATCAAGCACCACCAGTCAGTGACCTAAAAGACGGATGGCCTGCTCTTTTTAATGCAGCTCAGGTAAATATTTTTTTCATAAAGTAGTTCACAGCAGACCCGGCGCCATGGGGGGGCGAAAGGGGGCGTCGCCCCCTCGTGGCTACAGCCCCGCCCCCTCAACGGAGACTCAGATCACTTAATTGTTTTCTTATGAAAATATAATGTATTATAGACGTATTAATAATTTGCATTTTCATATGCGAAATATTAAGTGGTTGCACATTGCACAAAAATACATTTCACATAAATCACTACTAAAACTGGCACGGTAGAACAAATCTGATTGGTTGTTATGATTCTTCCGTTGCAATCGTAGAATTCAACTGTATTAAGGTAGGATTATATAAAAAAGCCTGAATTTAATATTAACCCTGTTTTAGACATATGTATCAATCCTAACTACTGGGGACTACTATTTATTGTGGGTGTACTATGTGTGAAATGCTGACACAGCCGCGCACACACAGACCTGTGATAAGGACAGGGGGCGGGGTCGTGCGGGCGGGGGTTTTACATGTACACTTACAAGTGCACTGTCTCTGCAATATGCAGTCAGTTTACGGGAGTAGTCTTTCCCCCTCCGAATTAAACGAATTCAATCACAATATTGTGAATCCATTTTCTTTCTTTGTAGGCTAAGTTTATCTCCGTTTATGTTGGTGTATGTGTTCATATATGGTCCGCTTTGTGTGCAAATAGCGTAAGAATATGTGTCGTTGACGTCACCCCCCATGCAGCGGGGGTGAAAATTCATCACTTCACAGTGTTTAGTCCCCTACACGCCTAAACTGGGGTCGCGGATTAAGTGGTTAGCGTTACTTGCATTGGCGTTTTGTTTTCATGCCGCGGAGCTATTTGTATGTATTTTAAATGTAAAGGACTTGCCTGTAGGTTTGTGTGTGTTGTTTTATGTTTGGCATCTTTCCGGTTGTACCGCGTGTCTGTGAGAAAATCGGAGGTGAGGGGTAACAGGTGGGCACGGGGGTTGATAAAGCGCAACTGCCCTGGTAATATAGCCACATGATTTTCCCGGACTAAAGCAACCTTCAGGGCCGTGGTTTTGTGGTTGGTGCAGTTAATTGTTTGAAACACATTGTCAGACCGCCATCACTACTACACACTATATGAAAAATATTTGCCCCCTTAGTAAACTGTTCCTGGCGCCGGGCCTGGTTCACAGTATGTGCTATGTTAATTGTTTCAGTTGTTTACAGTCAGTTGTTAACTTTAACAAATTGTGCCTATTTTTATTTGTGTCTTATTTTTGTACAGATAAATGAAGAATTCTGAAGGCTCACCACTGTTCACCTGGAGACAACATTCATGGCAAAACTGGACCAGTACACCCCGAAAATAATGTCCTTGGTGTTCTCAAGAGGAGGAGCAGCAAAAGTGAAGATTCAGCACATAAGAAACATGCTGCTAGAGGTATGAGTAAATATAACGTAGTTCATTTAAAAAAGGAAAATACACTTTTTTTTCTAGTACGTGATATTGGGTTGGTTTCCAGCTGTACTGTTCAGTGTCACCAGAGAAAATTTGACAGGTGGCCAGAAATACATACGGTTTCAAATGCACACTAAGGGGAGTATCTCACTGGGCTGCGACAGCCTGCGACTAGTTGGAGACACAACAATTGTGATAAAATATGCGAATTAGTGACAATTTTCACTTGGAATCACACTGAATTGATATTCGCATATTTTACCGCAATTGTTGTGTCTCCAACTAGTCGCAGGCTGTCGCAGCCCGGCTTTCCCTCGGCAGGCAGGGAAGTAGAGGAAGCCTCATGGAAACTGATTTGAGAAGGGTTTGCAACGGCTTTGTGATACCAGTGACGCATTTGCAGCTATTTTGAGAGAAATTTTGTCGCATTAATTTCTTGAACATGTTCAAAATTTCAGCAACGAAGGAGTGACACTTTGCAACTCATGTGAGGAAATTGAGAAGCCCCGCGAATGTTTCAAGACACTTTTGAAACTCTCTCGCAAATGATGTTCGCAATTTGTCACAAGCTGTCGCAACCCAGTGAGATACTGGCTTAACAATGCTCATTGACTGCCTGATGTGTTAAAAGGCAACAGTTTGCAACACTAAATGGATAATATATCATATGATCTTTACAGCTCAGTTGGTGCCCAAGTTGCTCAGAAAAAATCAGTTAAAACCAAAACTATTAATACTGAAGCAAAAAACAAATTGTGAGATGGTACAAAATAGGCAGTAAATGTAATTACAGTTAAATTTAAAAGCCTTCTTAAAATCAATGTATTACTTGCATTTTTTAAAACCTTGAGTTTAAATACACAGCTGAAATTGAAAATTCTGACAATCAAGTTATAACTGCTTTCTTTACAATGATCAATTTATAATTTGATTTTAATTAAACATAGAGATTGGTAATTGATGAAGTCTGGGTCTGAACATCATCCTTCAGTCTTTTTCCCCAGAGATGTCATTATTAAAACACCCATCCTCAAAGGGGAGCAGGTTCACTTTTTTCATATTCACAGGAGTCTGTTGAAAGAAAGAGAGCGGTTGCTATCCGTGGCTTGATGGTGTATCTCAGAGAAAAGGAGGAGGATCTCCTCAAAGAGCATTTGGTAGGTAAATCAGACACTTAAGTTCACAAACACTGTGCTTTGTGTTACTCTTGTTCTTAAATATGTTTTAAAACATTGGTATTGATTCTGACCTACTGATGCCAGGATGGTGGAGAGATTGCCAATGAAGTGATGAGGATTGTTCTATCCAGAGGTGCCACAATGTCTGATCCAGCCAGTGCAAAGATCGTGATGGAGGGAGTAGAAGTCCTGGAAGACCTGGATGGACCCAGAGCCTGTGCTTTGCTAATGGGGCTGATATATGCACTCAACCTCAGCTATCCAAAAGAATTGAAAAACACTTTTGAGGTGTTTCAGAAGGTATTCCTTGAGCTGGATGGTCTGAAAGCCATTCCGAAGGTAATGTCTCTAAAAAACAATCTGCTGTGCTAAAACTGTGAAGAATTTGGCTGTTCATAAGTTCAACGGGATATGTTGTTGCACTGTTCACAAAATTTTGTTCTGCAACATACAGCACGTCTACTGTTGACAGTTAATAGTTAATTAGGTGCACTTAGCTAAAATGAATGCAGTTTAATACAACAGCATTGCAATAAATCATATCGGTATGAACGTCACACTGGTCACTGTTCTTAAAGCAGATACGCAGACCCATGGCCTCACTTTTTGTTTATAAATGCCTGAGACCTCAAGAATGGCACAGGAATAGTTTTAAGCGTTAACAATAAATCTAATATAGTCATTTTTATGATTAAAGTGATTCATATAGGTAGCGGTCTGAGTGAATGACCTTGACGTCCATAACGTCACAGCAGGAAGTCTATCGGTCTCCTCGCCATTTCCGCTATAATAAAACACAGAGCTGACTGCAACTCTGATCCTCCATTTTGAGCTAATTTATCACCATGCCACGTAGATGTGGTTTTGGCGGGTGCAGCAACATGACAGAAGGTGGATTTATGTTGCGTTCATGGCCCAAGAATGTTCAAACTGCAAAGATTTGGACACCTTTTGTGAGAAATTCATGGTCATGTTGGGCGCCTATGAAGTGGTCTCTCCTCTGCTCTGCACATTTTACTGAGGACTTGTACGAGACCTCTGATCTGTTGAGGAGTGTTGGCTATAAGCCCGTATTGAAAGAGGGAGCAGTACCAACAATGAAAGGAAAATAAAACTATAAGAAAAGTAAAGTCAGTTCTTTACTGACTTTAAACCAGTTCTCCCGGAGTGAGCTGAGGGTTGTTGCTAAAACCCGGAACGGAATGGGACATATCGCTTGGACAGTGACCTCCCTGCGGTTGTTGCTAAAACCGGTGATGTCCCGTCCCGGGTTTTAGTAATTGCCTGAGCCGAGCAGTAATGGTGGAGTACTCAGTATGGAGAAAATGGAGAATGAGTGGAGCAGCCGTCTGATTTCTCCGCTGGATATGCTCTCCTCAGCAGCAATATCTCGCCCTTACAATACGTGGAAGAAGTGAATGAATGGAGAACTGAACGAACAACTGAAAGTCAGATTGTTTGAAAACAATCGGCCACAAGATCGGCCTTCAAGAAGAAACAACACAGACGGGTAAGCTCCGACTCTCATTTGAATAAAAAAAAAAAAACACTCGTTGTTTACCTGCATTTAGATTAATATGTGTGACTTGTATTGTGTGTTTAAGTTACCGGTATAAGATTATTTAATTTGCTTCAGAATGTGATTGTCTCAGTTCATCTGATTATTTAATGAGCCTTTTACATTTTATCAGTGAAAATGCATGCATATACATGTATGTTGCATAAGTTATAACACCCATCCTGTTTTAATGAGCATCAACCCACAATCAGTGAAGTCAAATCAGTCTTAGTTGAGCGAGTCGGTAACGCTATTTCTTATTTTCACCATAAATGTTATTCATATGACCTTTTGGTCTATAGCTGTAAAAGGCCTCAGCCTTAAAACCGGTTACCGCAGTGATGTTATGCACTCAGGGCTGGCTGGCTCAGCGCGGCAGCTTGAACGCTGACTTTGTGGTTGATTTTAACTCTCAGAAATATGTATTTTTTTATTCCCATTTATGCAGCATACAAGAGTCAAGGATGGAGATACTATCCACTCAGAAATTTATTTAAACATAAAGGTTCTGCGTATTTCCTTTAAGACAGTTTTACAGGTTTGTTATTTTAACTTTATGGTCATCTGTAATTTGATGTTGAACTGTATTGTGTGCTCCTGAGGTGTGACTGATATTTAATCTGCTCTCACTGAAATCCATGTAAGTGGGGTGGACTGAACAAGCAGATCAGTATAATGGTTTTCAAAACCATTTTGATGATAAAACTGGAATTGCATGTAATTTATCCTGACTGAAGAGCAATAAGTTACACTCACTAAAAAAAATACACTGGCTTAACTTAAAACTAGATAGAACTCGACGCCAACGGCGCTGATGGGGATGCCTCCGCCTGGTAGACTACACGCCTTATTAAGTTGTGATTTGGGAATGGACATTTGACCTCACAGTAATCTTGACCTGGTGAAATTACTTGTATTAGCCTTGGAGATATTGTGTTCACAAGGCTTTCGGACAGACATTTGACCTCACAGTGACCTTGACCTTAGACCTTTTGATCTCAAAATCTAATCATTTATCCTTGTCCCCAAATGCACAAATGGTGAAAGTTTGGTGAAATTCCTTTGATTTGCCTTGGAGATATTGTGTTCACAAGGTTCTTGGACAGACATTTGACCTCACAGCAACCTTGACCTTAGACCTTTTGATCTAAAAATCTAATCAGTTCATGTTTGTCCCAAAGCACACAAATGGTGAAAGTTTGGTGAAATTCCTTTCATCAGCCTTTGAGATCACGTTCACAAGGTTTCGGGACGGACGCACGCACGGACGGACGGACGGACGCACGGACAGATGGACAACCTGAAAACATAATGCCTCCTGCACCTTACGGTGGCGGAGGCATAAAAATTAAGGTAACAATTTGCATGGACATTTGCTAAACCCTTTGTACCATCAAAAGCACCAACAATGGGCACGCAAATATCATAACTGAACCTTGGAGCAATGGAAGAAGATCACCTGGTCAGATCATCATGTTATTATATCTTAACATCATGCTAAAATGATGGACAGCTCATTTAAAACCAATGGGACTGATTTCAGCTTTTCAGCTGTCTAAAGCGCATCATTTTACAGCATCATCATTTTCATGCTCCACTGGGATTTAATCAGAGTTTCCTGCCCTGTTCCATCTTCTTCAAACCAACATTATATTATTACGCCTCTTATTCAACAGGACATCACTATAATGTATTTAAAGAATAAGTGTTTCTTTATTCTTTAGACATTCATGGCAGGCTGTTCAACATATTTTTTTCTGAGAAACTGATGATGTAATAATATCCCTGCCCTGTGATTGGCTCACATTTGGAAATGGTTTCAGTGAACTTCTCCAAGATGCGTGTTGAGTAACTGTGGGACTTTTTTTTTTTTAGCATAAAGTCTGCTGTCTCTCTCAGAAAAAAAAGAGTACTTAACTGTACCGTTCTTTATTGCTGGAGGGGTACCTTTTGTACCTTTATTATGTATCTTTCAAATGGAAATATGGAAATAGCATACTTTAATGGAAGGTACATAATTAGACTGGAATTACCTTTAAAGCTGTAAAGGCACAACATTTGCACCTTTCAGTGCATATAAATAATGTTGAATTGGATTTAATGTGTACCGTTGCTGGAAATTTTAAATATTAATTTTAAAAAAAAACCTCCATACACCAACAAATAGCCATAGTGTCATTGTACACATTTAAATGACAAGTCTAATATTTCAGTAGTTTGAATAGGATTATGTTAAGGGGTACAATAAATATTGTACTATGTGATTCCTCTCTCCTTAATATTTTTGGAGAAAATAGCAAAGCAATCAGCCATCTGTCAACTTAATGCAACCTTTACATGAGCTAAATGAGTCAGAGGTTCAGTTCCTCCATGTTTTGTGATTCCCTCTTTCTTCATCTGACCTCATGCATACATATGAACACATACAGCACAAACACAGTGACGTCTAGTGGAGATACTGAGGCATCAGTGTTCATTTCAAATACATAATAGTACAGTACAGAGTTCATACAGTTTGAAAAACAGCCTTTCAATCCAATTCAAGGTTACAGATATGTTCTTTATTTATCTTTTAGAGAGGCCGTGAACATAAGAGAAAGGAACAGAGCTGACAAAGTGTGACCTTTGAAAGTGTTGGTGGATTTGATTGAGGGGAAAGTCCTGAAATATTCAGACTGTGTATTATTTTGTTTTACCGGTTGAGTTGTTGTGAGCATTCTGTAAAGTGCCTGTTGGAGAAATAAAGCAAGACCCAAAGCTAAGTCAAAATCTGCTGATCTCCTGAGTCCTCCTTCCCATCCACCTGCACACATACCAGGTTCGACAGTCTTTATATACAGGAAATTATTGCATAAAAAATCTCTTCCTTATCTGACAAAGTTCGTAAATAAAGAGCTACATATCACTGAACCAAGCACTCCCAATCTTTTTGCAGTCAGGAACAATTTTAACTGTAGAATAAACTTCACAGATCCCCACCAAACATATCATTATTGGAATGTGAACAATACTATTTTGGATATTTATTTTTTCAGTATCATAAACCCTGGTTGTGCAGTGGTTAGCACTGTTGCCTCACAGCAAGAAGGTTCTGGGTTCGACCTTGTGGCCAGCTGGGGTCTTTCTGTGTGGTGTTTCCTCCAGGTTTTCTGATTTCCTCCCACAGTCCAAAGACATGCAGATTAGATCAACTGGCTCCTCTAAATTTCCCATTGGTGTGAATGTGAGTGTGATGGCTGTTCATCTCTGTGTTAGTCCTGCGATAGACTGGTGAGCTGCCCAGGGTGAACTCCGACTCTCACCTGAAATCATCTGGGATTGGCTTCAGGAACCCCCTCAACCCTGATAGATAAACAATATACATAATGGATGGATAGTTTAATTATTACTGATTATGCTTCACAGACCCCCAGGGTGTCCTCAGATAACATTTTGAGAAGCATTGCATTAAATCAGTAAAGGCCCTCAGCATTTTATTAAAATTATTTGATGGTATAATATACACTCAGACTATCAGACCTCTGGTTTGAACCTAAGCTTGGTTTATTGTTTGTGTGGAATTTTGCATGTTCTCCCTGAGTTCCAGAGATTCTCCTAGGATTTCTTTTATCTTTTTTTCATGTTATTGCACTGGGGTAAATCACAACCCACAATTATCCATGTTATTATATTTTATGTTGTGGTGATGATGATGATGATGATGATGATGATTAGCCTGTTTGACTGGTCACTTGAACCGAAATGTGTTCAAATAAAACCTCAATCACTATTGAGGATGAAAAGGAAAAAGAGAAGACAATTTTACCAGAAGCAGCTTTAACAGAAATGTACAAATCAAAGTGAGTGAGCTAGCCAGTTAGCCGACATGCTATAAAATGAGTGAAGCTTCTTCAGGAGTGATTTCCACTACAGGAGCAAAACTGAACAGAACATTTGTTCACATTGTGTCTGAAATGTGAGTTACTACGACACTATACAGTTACTTTGTCAGATACGATATTAATTTCTTCTTTACAGTCTTGTTGTAAAAAGGAAATTTGGCGGTTGGGATTAGCTACAGCACTCGGCCTGCAGTTTTGTGTCTACAGCTGAATCACGGCCATGTGGATATTTAGTATCACCACGCTCCTGTGAGTTCGTTATTGCTTAATTATCGCCCGCTTGAATGGATCTCAAACGAGTGGCCACTATTTTCCTGGCATTATAAATAAAAAAAAAAAACTGATTCAAAACTATGTCCATGTTAGATGTTTTTATAGACTCAAACTAAAGCAACAAATTTCATTAAATTCAGAAAAGTATGATTTCAGGAGCCATAAAAACAAAGTCAGTTTTTTTTCTCCTAAAAATCAGAGGACTCTTGATTCTGCAGCTTTCGGTCTTCTTTCTTCTTCGCTCATCTCCTCCTCAGGACAATCATCAGAAAGAGACACGGCCAGATGAGGTGTCATGAACAAACAAATGAATATTACTGTTCTTGATTATTTATTTTTTCAGACTTATTAGATCATAGATTTGATTATTCACTACTCAGTATCATGATAACTTTCATATTTCTTGATAAAAATCATGTTAAATTATCTGACTGAGCCCGAGTCAGAAGTCAGTGATAAGTGTACGATCTGTCTGAAAACCACTGAAACTAAACACTATACCTCAGTACAATTAAAATAAAATCCATCCACTGTTCAGTAAATATCTGCTAGCTCATGAGCTGTTAATTAGCAGCAAAAGCTAGCTACATAAATGGAGGTTACCTTCGCAACAGACCAATTTCCATATTATATCTGTTGGAGTGACAACTGGTTCTGCCACGTTTGCCAAAATTTCCAGAACTCCAGTCTGGCACACTGAATTATGGGATTGTCTTCTGACTGGGACAGTCCTTTTCTCAGGAGCGCACAGATGCTGCCCCAAGAACGCTGCCTACACAGCATGCCGTCTTCCGACTGGAACGCACCAGTCCTTCAGTGCACTTGGAATTAAACATTTAATTGTGGTTTTCTACTGGACTACTGGTTGAGATGTGTCTGTGCAAAAAGTGAAACATAGTTCAGTTCAGGAACCCTTGTGGGTTTTTTTTTAGAAACACTAAAGTAAAAGATGTGGGAATTTGACTACGCAGGCCGCCACACATATAATGTGCACTACAGAGTGTATACAGTGTTTACACAATGCTATTTAAGACCGTCTGTAGTGAACTGTACAGAACACCACAGCAGATTTATTCACAAGAAAAGAGACGCCAGTACGTGTTTACTGACAAAACTACTTACGGTACAGATATCACTTCTAGCACAGACACTTTGTTTATTTTGTTTTTATTGTTATAAAATGTGTACGATGCCAAACATAAAATAGAACAGGATACACAGCTTTTCATTTCTTTCTTTCTTTTTTAATTCCAACCCCCTTTTTCTATGTCAAGAACAAAAGCTCAAAATTTCAGGAGCTGTAAAAATTAATGTCATTGTTGTTTGTTTAACCTTTGAAACCTAAACTTTTATTTTGTTTTATTATTTCAGACCCCACCCCCTTTTTTTTTACTATTTCAGGCACAAAAGCTCAAAAATTCAGGAATTATTATTATTATTATTATTGTTGTTGTTGTTGTTTTGTTTGTTTGACCTTTGAAACCTAAAGACTATTCAGGATTTTAATATTGCTCTGATTTCTCGCTTTCTCTCCTGCTTGCTTTTCATTTCTTCCTTTTTGTGCTCCCAGTGTTTTAATTCTTTGTGTTTGTAATGATCAGCGCACCTCAGTATGGAAAGAGTAAAGGATCAGGAATTGTGAAACTCACTTGAGTGTCTGCCTGAACCCAGCTGACTGTGAGGAGAGAACTGATCTGATTGGATGATTTATTTATCACTGACTCTGCACTCGGCTGTATTTCTGTCTCTATTCAGTGTGTGGAAGTCAGTGACAAGTGAATTCATCTGAGCTGCTGGTTTACTGACAAACTTCAGGATGAAATTATTTCTCATCTTTTTCACACTAATGTGTGTGAGGGACACTGAATCACAGTGTAAGTGAGATATTTATTTATGTGTAAATTTGCTGTAATATTTTTGCCCAGTGGTAATTAGAAGAGTGTATATAAAGTGTTAATGGTGGTGTTTTGGTTATTCAGCTGTAGAGCTTGATTTAAATGAGACAGATCGTTTCAGATCATCACAAAAATGATGTGATTTTGTCAGTGATAATGATGTTTTTATCTCACTGTAGTAACAGGCTGCTGCAGTTTGAACGTGTGTGTGTGTGTGTGTGTTTCTCCAGTTAAACATCATGAACTGCAAATAATCGAATGCTCAGAGAAGAATAAGGAGTATATGTTAGGGGCCGATGGAGATGAGCGGTTTTATGCCGATTTTGAGAAGAAGAAAGGAGTGATAATGCTGCCTCCCTTCGCTGATCCGATTGGGTTCCCCGGATTCTATGAGTCTGCTGAGGCTAACCTGGCCACCTGCCAACAAAACTTAAAGCTGCTCACAAAGGACTTTAAAGACCGGCCGGTGCCACAGGGTGAGAAACTCAGTGTTTATAGGAGCACAAATTGACCTTGACGATATTGAGTCTAAAATGATTTTCCAGCATGAAGATGTGAGATTTGTTGTAGATTTGACTGTAAATCACTGTCCATTACACTGTCAGTAAACTACAGGAACAATCACAGTCTCCAGCCTGTAAAGCTCTCATTTACTGTACAATACTCTAATCTCACAGCCGACACTACAGCACTGCTGTCTCACACTATTTTCATTTCATAAAGGCTTTTTATTCGACTAAAACATCCCAGAATGCACCACATCATCACAGCAGCTGTTTGCTTCGCCCCGAACACAAACTATTTATCAGTTAAATTTATAGAAATGAAGAAAGTTCTCTCTGAACAGACTAACTGTTGAAGTGTGGGGTTTGTAAATCTAAATAAATCTTTGCTTTTATTTCTATCCCCAACACACACACACACACACACACACACACCAATTATGGATTATGGAGCTGAAGGTAGATTTTATAATTGACTTGCTAGAAAATGTGAAGATGATCTGAGGCAGTAGGATGGCACATTACTCAGTCGTGAACACAAGCAGAGGGTTTATTTGTAAATAGTCATGTTCCATGTTCTTTCTCTGGCATCTGTTTATCATCTATAAATGCTGAATGAAGTGTAATCCATTACATTTTATGTTTAATAAACCTGTAATTAAGCTGCTGTCCTCAGAATTCACGTTTAAAATCATAGCTTAGATTCCAGATTCCTGTTGGTTATTATTATATGGACACGAGTGTTTTACTGGGAAATACACCACTCATATTTTTCATAGGAGCTACATCCGGGACCTGAGTAACACAGTCTCCAATATCTTCACTCATGAGGAAATTAATGGATTGTTTTGATAAATTTAGGGACTTTTTGTTTGTGAATGTGTCGATAGAATAAAAAGAAAATCACACAATAAAAACTTGCATTTTTCGTACAAAATACATCGTGGATCTGAGTGACATAATTCCTGATATTTCACTCTGATGATGTCACTCCCAGTGTTTTCCCACTGACTAGATGTGTGTTGTCAAAATGGTGAACCGTTTCAAAATGTAAATACTTTTGATTAACTTGGTGGGGTTTTTTTGGATATGTTCATATAATACAAATAATATTACACATTGGCTTGAAGATATCAAGTTTATTTTCTCATGTTGAAAAATATTTCACTCGTTCGCTTCGCTCCCTCATGATGTATCCATTCACCACTCAAAGATAAACTTCATATCTTCACACCACCATGTAACATCCTCTATATATCGACAGCCAGAAGAAATAATGAACGCATCACAGTCTCAGAGTCATAACAATGGTGCACATGTGCTTTATATTTTTCTCCAGATGCCCCACAAAGCTCCATCTATCCCAAACAAAAGATGCAGCTGGGTTCAGAGAACATGCTCATCTGTCATTCCGCACGATTTTTCCCTCCACCTGTTACTGTACGCTGGACCAAAAACAGTGTGGATGTGACGGAACAATCCACACTCAGCCGCTATTACCCGAATAAGGACAAAACCTACAACCAGTTCTCCCACCTGCCCTTCACTCCACAGGAAGGAGACGTTTACACCTGCACGGTGGAGCACAAGGCCCTGGAGACGCCCAACACCAAGACATGGGGTGAGACGGAGAGTTTAACTACTGATTCAGTCTTTCCTTAGAGTAGAAGTAAGTGTGTGTGTGTGTGTGTGTGTAGAGGTGGATGTTGAGCTTCCCAGTGTGGGTCCCTCTGTGGTCTGTGGAGTGGGTCTGGCTGTCGGACTGCTCGGAGTCGCTACTGGAACTTTCTTCCTCGTCAAAGGAAACAGATGTAACTGACACTTCAGGTAACAACTCGAATAAAACATTATATATATAATATTTAATACACTGTTTCTCCCTGATACACCTGTTTCTGTGTTTTCAGCCAGAAGTAAAGCGTTCGGAGAAGGTTTAGATTCTGACCATGAATTCTCATTTTAATTTTTCACCGAGGAAACTGTTCATCCACTAGAGTTTAATTCATCTGTTAAACCATGTAAGGTTTTTTAATATGAAGTTACTTGTTCCACTGTACACCTGTTTTGAATTTCTTATCTCTGTGCAGAAATCTGTTAAGTCTTTCTTTTCCAATTTATGTAAAGTCTAATTAATATTAGATGATGGAAATGAAAAGGAATGAGTGCCTGCAAATAATTAAAGAAATAAACTTTATTCCATGAATGTGAACGATCATGTGATTTCTGTTTCCACATAGATTATACATTCAGTAACTCGTTCCACCAGTAAAAATCTCTGTATTAGTCTAGTTTGGAAATATACTGTCACAATCATTACAGAAAAATCACACACACGTAACATATTTCAGATGTAATATAGAAATATATATGTAAATGCATTCCACTTTGTTATGCCCTTAAATTGCATGTGTGAAAAAGTGAAAACAATGTACGATCACATTTGAGATTTTATAAGTGTGAGAAAATCATATCTGAAAATGAAAACCACTCATAAAAAAGTGTGAATCATAAAGTGTTTAAAAACCTGTAAAATGTTCATGTGATTCTTCACACAGTGAAGTGACAACAAACCGACTCATGACTTCGTTTTCTTATGACTGATGATTGTTGCCAGTCTGAATTTTTGTAAATGTCCTAAAGTTAAATCAGGTAAATGCCTTCAACTCCTCCACAAACTGACCAATCATCAATCTTGCTCCAGCATTTTTTCTCTTAAAGAGCAAATCACCTTTAGTAGAGCAAACCCTGGAGGAAGAGAGCACAGGGTCACACAGGCAATCAAGTTTAGATAACCTGCTCACTGCAGTGCCTTCAACATAAACTTATTTTTATTCCCGTCTCAGGTTCTTGGGAGCGTTCTGATAGTTTAAAGTTTAAATATAAATTTAGCATGAAACTTCCTACAGTGTTAAACTGTGAACAGCTGCATTGGAACTAAAACCAGTCCAGTTACTTTACTGTAAATATGATTGCAGAGCCAGAGGCTACATGTATGAAGGACTCCATATTACACTCTTCTACATGCTCACATTTGAACTGGTTAATTTCAAGGTGTATCACAAAGATGCTTGTGATCACATACACATTTAGAGAATGAGACGATATATTTATCTGGGATTTCTTATGAATACACAATGAAGCAGTTTACTGTTACCAGTACAGTAACCATGATGGGCAACATGAGAAATAGATGTGTTTAGAGGACATTATAGATGACCTACAACCATGTGATCAAAATGTGCTACGTCATGAGCGTCTGATATGATGGTGGATATACAAAGTTCTACAAAAATGGTCTCCAGAGCTGCATCAAACGATGGGAGAAATGCATAACTCTGGGTGGTTCCTATGTAGAGAAAGACTAATAACTGTCCCAAGTTTCGTTGCTCTACTGCTATGGGAAGTGGGTCAGGGGCATTACTTATTGAACGCCCCTCGGTTCATTGCTAATGTGGTAAATGACACTTCTAGCTGCAAATGTCTGGTTTTGGGTGCAATATCTACATAGGTGTATGGAGCACTTGCATGTGACGTCACAGCCGATCCAGATTGTGACAGACGCCATCTTGTCGGTCAAACGCCATATTTCCGCCTTCTACTTCTGGTTCTACTTCTACCTTTTCTTCTGGAAAACCCTACTATATACAATTCTACTACAATGGCTGCGGCTACAAGCTCTCCCTACCTGTGCACGTTTATGTTTTTTGTGTGTATTTTTGCGTGTTGTTCATCTGTACCGGACTTCAGTATCCACTACAACTGTATGGACTTACTGGACATTGGTTTCCAGCAGAAAATGATGGTTTGTAGCGATTTCCATCGCATGTACAACATTCCGGATGAGATAGTGAGACTAGCAGGGTCTCCGTGGATTGTTATCAGAAGCAAAGCAAAGGAGGCGGCGCCGGGAGAGGAAGCAAAAGCGAGGCTGCAGAGCTGGCCTGTTGACTAAGCTCAGAAAACAGCCACTCAAATCTCCACTGCTAAGCCTCTACCTCTCCAACGCCAGATCCATGGTAAACAAAACGGACAATTTGGAATTACAGCTGGAATTACCTTATTCTATAATCGGCTGGTCAGTGCTATACTAGATACTGATATAAATAGTGTTAGTACTCAATACTTAAGTGACTTACCCGTCCAATGAGGATAGTTATTTTCTTGTTTACAAGATGCCACATCTGAGTCGCTGACAAATCCTGAATTTCTGTAAAGATAACTGTCCAGAGATTTATAAGCACACAGTGCTTCACCACTGAACAGCGAGGGAAAGTTAATGAGGTAATTATACACATCTGGGTATTCCACCTCTGGCAGTTCAATATCCACTGACACGGTCGTGAAAACTACGTCCGGTAAGCAATAAGGGTCACTAATCTGTAGATCGTTTATTTTAGACATATATCTAGTTATCTGTTCATTAGAAAAATGAGCCGTGTAGTCCGTCGGTTGAAATTGATCCATTCTGTACACTAGTGCAGCAGTATTCAGCGGTGTTTTTTACCAACAAGATGGCGGCTGTGTACTTTCCGGTCACGTGACTGCAAGATCTCTATAGAGGCCCATTTCCAGCAACTATCACTCCAGTGTTCTAATGGTACAATGTGTTTGCTCATTGCCTCAGAAGGCTAATGGATGATTAGAAAACCCTTGTACAATCATGTTAGCACAGCTGAAAACAGTTTAGCTCTTTAGAGAAGCTATAAAACTGACCTTCCTTTGAGCAGATTGAGTTTCTGGAGCATCACATTTGTGGGGTTGATTAAATGCTCAAAATGTCTTGACTATATTTTCTATTCATTTTACAACTTGTGGTAAATAAAAGTGTGACTTTTCATGGAAGACACAAAATTGTCTGGGTGACCCCAAACTTTTGAACGGTAGTGTAGAGGTGTGTGGGTTTGACCCATGTTATTCAAAAAAAGTCAGACTTTTCTGAAGATAAGACGCTTCTACTAACCATCGAGTGCCCAGATATCGCGTTCTATCTGGTTTGGCTGCTGAAGAATCGAGTCCGACTGTTCAGAATTGCGGTGCCAGGTCTTAATTATTTTGACCTTTAAAAGTAGTAAACAGGCACCCTTGTCAGACATAGTGGCTCCCAACTCGTTAGTTGTCAGGGCATGTTACAACATGCCAACTTCAGACACCCTGGCGCCACTGTCCATCACACTGTGCTGCGTGGACTATATAAGATGCGCACAAACATCGAAGAAAACACAGCACACATCAGACGGGGACTCCATGCAACACCTGCTTCTCATCAGTGAATATTTGGATCCGTTTCTCTCTTTCTTTCTCGGTTTCATTTCTTTCTTGCTTTCTGTCTTTCTATCGCGGACGTGTCAGGATCCAACGTCCATCATTCGTGCCGTGTGAGCATTCCGTGCGTCCTTGAATGTAAGTTGTTTATTGTTGCGTAGCTACTGTGTTATGTGTGTACTCGTTATCTGTAACTGTTACATGTGGCGGTAAGGCTAGCGAGTATTTCTTCTCTTATTCTCTCATCCTGTGTCTGTCTATTTTCTTACGTGTTTGTTCTGTTCTGTTCAGTAGCCATGTAATGATAGCGCTTGTTTTCTCGACCACGGTTTGTTACGGGAGCACATTTCATTATTAGCCATTGCCGTGTTGGGAGTGTAGTGGTGGTATGTACAGTTCATAACCGCGCCACATATTCTAACCTTCTATGCGCAATACAGCGCGGGGCAGCGCTTAAAGGAGCCATGCTCCCCTTCATTCAGCCGACACACTCTGTGTCTTCATGCGGGTGTGACTCGCTGTAAGCAGTTGCACCACGCACCTTGGTAATGATAGCTGCTGTAGGCAGCTATCCTCATCCTCCGTGTACGTTGTACACATTGTACATATTGTGTACATATCGTGTATATAGTCAGTATCTAGTGTGTTGTGTTATTTATTATGGGGTGTAAATAGCATTCATTGGGCTTTACATTGTTTTACTTATATAGTATTCATTTGTGTGTTTTACATTTGTATTACATTGTATATAATTATTATTCATTTGCGTTAATATATATTTAATGCGATGTGTATTTGTATTTATATCATTGTTATTATTTACATTATTGCTTGTGTGTATATTATTGCTCATGTCTTGTTGTATTTGTATTTTATTCTGTTTTCTAGTAAAACCACGGTTTACACTGTTGCTCATGAGTGGACATCCATTAATTCCTGTTCTAACCGGACAGCCTGTGTAGCTTGCTGTATACCTGATCCAGTGTCCCTCTTATACAGTCCTTTACCCTGTCCATCACCGGACACCCATTTTTATATGGTCCTTCGAGCCGGATACAGCATTCTACACAGTCAGGATGTCCACTCATGATGGCAGTGCCCGTCCTCGCCGTGAGCACCACCACCCCAGGCACCTGGATGACTACGTGGTGACCCAGGCTCAGCGACGGCTGCCACAGGACGGCGCACACACCCAGGATGATTCTTCCCATGTGGGAGACAGCAGGCCCCGGGAGCCATCACACACTCCCCCTGCTGGGCAGACTCCCCTGGACACGTCAGCAGCTATCCTCCTCGCCCTTCAGCAGATACGGGAGGACAATCGGCAGCTGCAGCGGGATGTGCAGTACCTGTTGCAACAACAACACTATGCATCACCTCCACGCACTCCAGCGAGGGACATCCAGGTTCCAGCCGTCACGCCTGGAACCCCCCCAGCAGTCCTATCATCACCACTGCAGCATGACAGAACATACAGCCCTGCTGACTCAACCAGTGGACATCGCCGCGCCCCGGTGGCAGAGCAGTCGTCACCTCTACCTCGGCCACACATCGCAGGAGCTGAGGCAGCGACGTCCACACCGCCACATGGAGGAGCTCCCCATCTGCCAACACCACTGATGGCAGAGCTGACAGAGCACCTGAGGAGCATGAATCTGCCACGGGGTCACTCATTCACGTCATCCTCACCCTCTCCTGCCACCCCACAGTACTCAGCGCCATTCAGCCCACGGCGCCCTTCGTCTGCTCAGAGACAGCGGACGTCATCACCGGTGTCGGCCGGTCAGAGGGCAGTGGCACCAGATCATCACAGGCTGTCACCTGTCCCACAGCGACTGACATCTCTTCCCCCTCAGGAGCTGACCTACCGCGGCCCCAAGATGAGAATCCCAGCGTTCACCGAGGACGACCCACGGCAGTTCAACAGGATGCAGCTGGCACTCGACAACGTCCTACCACCCGACGCGACAGAGCGCTTCAAATATCAGATCCTGCTGGACCACCTGAAGCTAGAGGATGCTGTCCTGGTAGCGGATGCTTACTGCCACAGCAGCTATCCCTACAGTGATACGATGGCAGCCCTCACGAAGCTCTTTGGGCAGCCCCGCAAACTGGCACTCAGGCAGATCAACCAGGTCCTGGCTGAGCCCCCTGTCAGGAGCGGTGACCAGAGAGGCTTCAGGAACTTCGCCCTGAAGGTGCAGTCCTTGGTGGGGATGCTGGATAAGATGGGGACCCAGGAACAGCTTGAGCTACGGTGTGGTTCGCATGTGTCTCGGTTGCTGCCCAAGCTGCCTCACGAGCTGCGTACTGCCTTCAGGCGGTACATCGACCCAGACCGTGTGCCTGTCCCCACACTCTTGGACTTCGCCGCATGGTTACAGTACGAGGTTGGTGTGCAGCTGGACGAGACCAACGACCCGCCAAAGGCAACAGCGAGCCAGGCAGAGCGGCAGCGGAGCACCAGAGGCAAGCAGCCGGCAGCCACACGCTCCACCACGGTCCTGCTGGTAGACCCCCCAGCCAAGTCAGCTCAGCAGCCATCAAAGTCAGCTCCACGTACACCCGCCAAGGTGGAGCCTCCAAAGAAGTACTGCCCCTTCTGCAACAGCACGGAGCACTACTTCAACCAGTGCACTGCGTTCAAGAGTATGTCACTGGAACCAAGGCTCCAGTGGATCAAGACCGGGAAGAAGTGCTGGAGGTGTGGACGCGACCATCAAGCAGCTCAGTGCTACCTCAAGGCACGGTGCCCGAAGTGCAATCGCCTGCACCTCGAGGTACTGCATGAGGTGAATGCACAAAGCAGGCCGGAGACTGCGACACTGTCTTCACCCAGCCAGCCATCCACCTACTACCTCGACCCAGCACGGAGAGGTAGTTGTGTGCTGCTGAAGATGGTGAAGGTGCTCCTTCATCACGGGGGCAAGAAGATGGAGACCTACGCCATCCTCGATGACGGGTCAGAGCGCACCATGCTCCTCCCCCAAGCAGCGCAGCAGCTTGGCCTGAAAGGACAGAGTGAGAACCTGGCCCTCCGCACCATCCGTCATGACATCAGAACGGTGCCGGGGAGGTCAGTGTCCTTCTCTGTGTCATCCCTCAGTCAACCGCAGCAGCGGTACAAGATACAGCGGGCCTTCACATCACCCGAACTGGGACTGTCCCCTCATTCACACCCAGTTGAGGCTCTCCAAAGGACCTACCGCCACCTCAGAGGGCTGCCTCTTCACTCCTTTACTCAGGCCCGTCCGCTGCTCCTCATTGGGTCTGACTACCCAGACCTCCTCATCCCCATCGAGCCTGTGCACATAGGCCCACCAGGTGGACCCATTGCCCTGAAGACACACCTTGGGTGGACACTTCAAGGCCCCGCCAAGGCTGTCAAGCGTCGGTCTTCCACCTCAGCGTGCCTGTTCATCAGTGCACCGTCACCATCAGTGGAGCTGCTGCAGAACGTCACCAGGCTGTGGCAGATGGATGTGGTGCCGTACCGAAACGAGAAGATCATCACCCGGTCCAAGCAGGATGCTGCAGCTGTCAAGTTGCTGGAGGAGAAGACCGTCAGAGTGACAGTCGACGGCGTTCGGCGATACGTCCACTCATCAGACAACCCAGCTGATGATATCGCCAGGGGGCTGACTCTGTCACAGCTCGTCCAGGAGCATTGCTGGAGTCGCGGACCTCCCTTCCTGTGGCAGGACGAGACAGCATGGCCGACTGGTCCAGGCCCCTCACCCACTATCGCTGCTGACGCCACCGAGCTGCGGAAGTCCCAGTTCTGCGGCCACATCACCGTGACCTCTGACCCTGCGTTGCCTGATGCAGGGAACTTCAGTCAATATCCAGAGCTGCTGGAGGCCACAGTCAGAGCGCGTCACGGGGCGGCCACATCCGCCATCACAGCTGAGGACTACAGGCAAGCGGAGATGGCACTCCTCAGGAAGGCACAGAGTGACTCCTTCCCCGAAGACCTCACCCTGCTCTCAGCGGGGAAGCCAGTCTCCACTGACAGCAGGATCCTCACATTGTCCCCGGAGTACGACGCTGAGACACAGCTGATCCGGGTCGGAGGTCGTCTGCGCAGGTGTGACACGGTTGAGGAGGAGACTCTGCACCCCATCCTGCTTGACCCTCAGCACCCCATCACACAGCTCATCATCCGAGACTTCGACAGCCACCTGGCGCACCCAGGACCAGAGCGAGTGTTTGCTGAGCTGCGCCGGCGGTACTGGATCGTGCGTGGGAGAGCGGCTGTCAAGAAACATCAGCACAGCTGTCCAGAGTGTCAGAAGTGGCGAGGCACACCAGTGATCCCCAGAATGGCTGACTTGCCACCATCAAGTCTGCGCTTGCACAAGCCAGCCTTCTATTCCACTGGAATGGATTGTTTCGGGCCGTACCTCATCAAAATCGGCCGACGCACTGAGAAACGGTGGGCCATCGTTTTCAAGTGCCTGACAATCCATGCAGTGCATCTAGACCTCCTCACCAGCATGGACACTGATGCTTTCTTGATGGCCCTGCGGCGCTTCATCGCACGCCGAGGGAAGCCACATGAGCTGCTCTCCGACCAAGGCACCAATTTCAGAGGGGGTCAGTCTGAACTGCAGGAGACGTTCAAAGCCCTCAGCCCAGAGCTACAGTCCCACTTAGCCAGTCAACAGATTGACTTCAAGTTCAATCCTCCACATGCTCCGCACTTCGGTGGTTCCTGGGAACGGGAGATCCGTTCCATCAAAGCTGCCCTACACACTACACTCGATGCACAGACAGTCACTGAGGAGGTGTTGAGGACAGTGCTGATCGAGGTGGAAAGCATCATCAACTCCAAGCCCTTGGGTTACACCTCATCAGACATCGCAGATCCAGATCCCATCACTCCAAACATGCTGCTGATGGGGCGGCACGACCCCTCCATACCACAAGTGGTCTACACCGACTCCGACATCCTGAGCAGGCGCAGGTGGAGACAGTGCCAGGCCCTTGCGGACCAATTCTGGGCTAAGTTCATCAGGAACTACCTGCCCTCTCTTCAAACCCGCTCCAAGTGGCAACGAGACCGGGAGGACCTCATCGTTGACAGCATCGTGATGATTGTCGACCCTCAACTCCCACGTGCCCTGTGGCCTGTGGGCAAGGTCACTGCTGTCACCCCTGGAGCAGATGGCAGGGTACGTACTGCACAGGTGCAGGTCAAGGACCGGACCTACACACGCCCAGTCTCACGCCTGGTGAGACTCCCTTCACTCCCTCAGGACACCTCTGCCTGACATCATGGACACAACTTTGTTCTACAAAGTTGGGGGCGGCTGTTCAGAATTGCGGTGCCAGGTCTTAATTATTTTGACCTTTAAAAGTAGTAAACAGGCACCCTTGTCAGACATAGTGGCTCCCAACTCGTTAGTTGTCAGGGCATGTTACAACATGCCAACTTCAGACACCCTGGCGCCACTGTCCATCACACTGTGCTGCGTGGACTATATAAGATGCGCACAAACATCGAAGAAAACACAGCACACATCAGACGGGGACTCCATGCAACACCTGCTTCTCATCAGTGAATATTTGGATCCGTTTCTCTCTTTCTTTCTCGGTTTCATTTCTTTCTTGCTTTCTGTCTTTCTATCGCGGACGTGTCAGGATCCAACGTCCATCATTCGTGCCGTGTGAGCATTCCATGCGTCCTTGAATGTAAGTTGTTTATTGTTGCGTAGCTACTGTGTTATGTGTGTACTCGTTATCTGTAACTGTTACATGTGGCGGTAAGGCTAGCGAGTATTTCTTCTCTTATTCTCTCATCCTGTGTCTGTCTATTTTCTTACGTGTTTGTTCTGTTCTGTTCAGTAGCCATGTAATGATAGCGCTTGTTTTCTCGACCACGGTTTGTTACGGGAGCACATTTCATTATTAGCCATTGCCGTGTTGGGAGTGTAGTGGTGGTATGTACAGTTCATAACCGCGCCACATATTCTAACCTTCTATGCGCAATACAGCGCGGGGCAGCGCTTAAAGGAGCCACGCTCCCCTTCATTCAGCCGACACACTCTGTGTCTTCATGCGGGTGTGACTCGCTGTAAGCAGTTGCACCACGCACCTTGGTAATGATAGCTGCTGTAGGCAGCTATCCTCATCCTCCGTGTACGTTGTACACATTGTACATATTGTGTACATATCGTGTATATAGTCAGTATCTAGTGTGTTGTGTTATTTATTATGGGGTGTAAATAGCATTCATTGGGCTTTACATTGTTTTACTTATATAGTATTCATTTGTGTGTTTTACATTTGTATTACATTGTATATAATTATTATTCATTTGCGTTAATATATATTTAATGCGATGTGTATTTGTATTTATATCATTGTTATTATTTACATTATTGCTTGTGTGTATATTATTGCTCATGTCTTGTTGTATTTGTATTTTATTCTGTTTTCTAGTAAAACCACGGTTTACACTGTTGCTCATGAGTGGACATCCATTAATTCCTGTTCTAACCGGACAGCCTGTGTAGCTTGCTGTATACCTGATCCAGTGTCCCTCTTATACAGTCCTTTACCCTGTCCATCACCGGACACCCATTTTTATACCGACCTTGGATGAAACGTAGCCCATGTTCTGAGTGGGCGCCCAGTCTGGATTGTTTCTATCGTATAATTTTGCTGGCGCTCCTAGAAGTGAAATGGTAATACACGTGTTAAAATTATAACAACGACTGAGTGAACCACGACGAGAACGCTCAATTTATAGCAAAATTCTAGCAACACAAAAAAAATCTTCCATGATATTATCGAGAAAGCTTTTGAATCTCACCTGAGATAAAATGATTACTGCAAACATGAGCTGTTTTGGTTTTAGTCTCTGTTAGATCAGCCCTGCCGATGTTGTTCAGCCGTGCTCGTCTCCTCTCCATACCGAGCCTCAGAGTTTCCTCGCCCTCTTTCTGAATCATGGACGAAATTCTAAAAAATCAGAACGTGCCAAGATCACGAGTACTGTTGTGACCACGACCATATACAGCACAAAAGATATGGCAGAGCTAAAAGAATGACAAAGAGAGTTGCGCATGTGACTGTGTTTTGTATGGAATGTTGCTTGACCCCGCATTTGTGTCTCCACCAACATGGCCGACATCCGGGTTTCTATTTTGCTTTGATGTCACTCGCAAGTCAAGGATACAGTAGTTACACTTAACATTGGTAGGCATATGAGGTGAAAATTCAAATGCTGATTTATACAGTCCTTTGAAAATAAAGAGATAAATGTAGCCGTAAAATGTCACACTGAGGTTTTACTCTCCAGCAACTGATGAGGATTCTTCTATTTGACCCTGATTGGATGATCTATCTTGGTGTCCTGACATATTACCAGTAAAGACAAATTAAACTTCACATTTTAATAAATCAGTGCACAATATTTATTCCCAACATTTTTACTGCATTAGCAGAAATATTTGAAATTATATAAAAAAAAAAAAATTACAATTTTCAGGAGGCAGGGACACTTTAAATGAAGGTGTTCAGGGCTGTTGGTTGGACATGTACAGTGGTGCTTGAAAGTTTGTGAACCCTTTAGAATTTTCTAGATTTCTGTATAAATATGACCTAAAACATCAGATTTTCACACAAGTCCTAAAAGTAGATAAAGAGAACCCAGTTCAACAAATGAGACAAAAATCTTATACTTGGTCATTTATTTATTGAGGAAAATGATCCAATATTGCATATCTGTGAGTGGCAAAAGTATGTTAACTTCTAGGATTAGCAGTTAATTTGAAGGTGAAATTAGAGTCAGGTGTTTTCAATCAATGGGATGACAATCAGGTGTGAGTGGGCACCCTGTTTTATTTAAAGAACAGGGATCTATCAAAGTCTGATCTTCACAACACATGTTTGTGGAAGTGTATCATGGCACAAACAAAGGAGATTTCTGAGGACCTCAGAAAAAGTGTTGTTGATGCTCACCAGGCTGGAAAAGGTTACAAAACCATCTCTAAAGAGTTTGGACTCCATCAATCCACAGTCAGACAGATTGTGTACAAATGGAGGAAATTCAAGACCAGTGTTACCCTCCCCAGGAGTGGTCGACCAACAAAGGTCACTCCAAGAGCAAGGCGTGTAATAGTCAGCGAAGTCACAAAGGACCCCAGGGTAACTTCTAAGCAACTGAAGGCCTCTCTCACATTGGCTAATGTTAATGTTCATGAGTCCACCATCAAGAGAACACTGAACAACAATGGTGTGCATGGCAGGGTTGCAAGGAGAAAGCCACTGCTCTCCAAAAAGAACATTGCTGCTCATCTGCAGTTTACTAAAGATCACGTGGACAAACCAGAAGGCTATTGGAAAAATGTTTTGTGGACGGATGTTTGGAGAAAGGAAAAACACTGCATTCTACCATAAGAACCTTATCCCATCTGTGAAACATGGTGTTGGTAGTATCATGGTTTGGGTTTTGCTGCATCTGGGTCAGGACGGCTTGCCATCATTGATGGAACAATCAATTCTGAATTACAACCACGATTCCAAAAAAGTTGGGACAAAGTACAAATTGTAAATAAAAACGGAATGCAATAATTTACAAATCTCAAAAACTGATATTGTATTCACAATAGAACATAGACAACATATCAAATGTCGAAAGTGAGACATTTTGAAATTTCATGCCAAATATTGGCTCATTTGAAATTTCATGACAGCAACACATCTCAAAGAAGTTGGGACAGGGGCAATAAGAGGCTGGAAAAGTTAAAAGGTACAAAAAAGGAACAGCTGGAGGACCAAATTGCAACTCATTAGGTCAATTGGCAATAGGTCATTAACATGACTGGGTATAAAAAGAGCATCTTGGAGTGGCAGCAGCTCTCAGAAGTAAAGATGGGAAGAGGATCATCAATCCCCCTAATTCTGCGCCAACAAATAATGGAGCAATATCAGAAAGGAGTTTGACAGTGTAAAATTGCAAAGAGTTTGAACATACCGGTACCATCATCTACAGTGCATAATATCATCAAAAGATTCAGAGAATCTGGAAGAATCTGTGCGTAAGGGTCAAGGCCAGAAAACCATACTGGGTGCCCGTGATCTTCGGGCCCTTAGACGGCACTGCATCACATACAGGCATGCTTCTGTATTGGAAATCACAAAATGGGCTCAGGAATATTTCCAGAGAACATTATCTGTGAACACAATTCACCGTGCCGTCCGCCGTTGCCAGCTAAAACTCTATAGTTCAAAGAAGAAGCCGTATCTAAACATGATCCAGAAGCACAGACGTCTTCTCTGAGCCAAGGCTCATTTAAAATGGACTGTGGCAAAGTGGAAAACTGTTCTGTGGTCAGACGAATCAAAATTTGATGTTCTTTATGGAAATCAGGGACACCGTGTCATTCGGACTAAAAAGGAGAAGGACGACCCAAGTTGTTATCAGCACTCAGTTCAGAAGCCTGCATCTCTGATGGTATGGGGTTGCATTAGTGCATGTGGCATGGGCAGCTTACACATCTGGAAAGACACCATCAATGCTGAAAGGTATATTCAGGTTCTAGAGCAACATATGCTCCCATCCAGATGATGTCTCTTTCAGGGAAGACCTTGCATTTTCCAACATGACAATGCCAAACCACATACTGCATCAATTACAGCATCATGGCTGCGTAGAAGAAGGGTCCGGGTACTGAATTGGCCAGCCTGCAGTCCAGATCTTTCACCCATAGAAAACATTTGGCGCATCATAAAACAGAAGATATGACAAAAAAGACCTAAGAGAGTTGAGCAACTAGAATCCTACATTAGACAAGAATGGGTTAACATTCCTATCCCTAAACTTGAGCAACTTGTCTACTCAGTCCCCAGACATTTACAGACTGTTGTAAAGAGAAAAGGGGATGTCTCACAGTGGTAAACATGGCCTTGTCCCAACTTTGAGATGTGTTGTCATGAAATTTAAAAATCACCTAATTTTTCTCTTTAAATGATACAGTTTCTCAGTTTAAACATTTGATATGTCATCTATGTTCTATTCTGAATAAGATATGGAATTTTTGAAACGTCCACATCATTGCATTCTGTTTTTATTTACAATTTGTACTTTGTCCCAACTTTTTTGGAATCGGGGTTGTATACCAGCGAATTCTAAAGGAAAATGTCAGGACATCTGTCCATAAAATGAACCTCAAGAGAAGGTGGGTCATGCAGCAAGACAACAACCCTAAGCACACAAGTCATTCTACCAAAGAATGGTTAAAGAAGAATAAAGTTAATGTTTTGGAATGGCCAAGTCAAAGTCCTGACCTTAATCCGATCAAAATGTTGTGGAAGGACCTGAAGCAAGCAGTTCATGTGAGGAAACCCACCAACATCCCAGAGTTGAAGCTGTTCTGTACGGAGGAATGGGCTAAAATTCCTCCAAGCCGGTGTGCAGGACTGATCAACAGTTACCACAAACGTTTAGTTGCAGTTATTCCTGCACAAGGGGGTCACACCAGATACTGAAAGCAAAGGTTCACATACTTTTGCCACTCACAGATATGTTGTATTGGATCATTTTCCTCAATAAATAAATGACTAAGTATAAGATTGTCTCATTTGTTTAACTGGGTTCTCTTTATCTACCTTTAGTACTTGTGTGAAAATCTGATGTTTTATGGTCAGATGTATGCAGAAATCTAGAAAACTCTAAAGGGTTCACAAACTTGCAAGCACCACTGTATTTGCCTGTGTTTGTTATTAGTCAGTAAAATATCAGTCACATGTTTAAATGTATAGCTGGATAATTATGAAGTTGCTCTCCCGCTTGAACACTTCCTGTCATAGAGCTCTAACCCGGAAGCACAAAGCCCGTGCCCTGCCCGTAAATCACTGCTCGCATTTGTACAAAAAACACATTATCAAAATGATAAATGAACACGCCTTGAGAAGCAAAGAAAAAAAAAACAAGTGTTTCCAGGCAAAACAAACCTCGCCCAGTAGCACTTACGATGAATATAACGGAAGATATCACGAAAAAATTATTTTGGCCTTTTTGGTGACCTTGTGTGTGGACATACTTGGCCAATAAACATGGTTCTGACTGATTCTCTGCTGCTCTCAGCCAATCAGGACACACTGCGCTGCTCTCAGCCAATCAGGACACACCGTGCTGCGCAATTGTTACACTCATAGGCTACGTTTACATTAGACCATATCTGTCTCATTTTCTTCGCGGATGCACTGTCCGTTTACATTAAACCGCCTGGAAACGCCGGGAAACGGGAATCCGCCAGGGTCCATGTATTCAATCCAGATCGTGTCAGCTCCGGTGCTGTGTAAACATTCAGAATACGCGGATACGCTGTGCTGAGCTCTAGCTGGTGTCTCATTGGACAACGTCACTGTGACATCCACCTTCCTGATTCGCTGGCGTTGGTCATGTGACGCGACTGCTGAAAAACGGTGCGGACTTCCGCCTTGTATCACCTTTCATTAAAGAGTATAAAAGTATGAAAATACTGCAAATACTGATGCAAATACTGCCCATTGTGTAGTTATGATTGTCTTTAGGCTTGCCATCCTTCCACTTGCAAGTAGTAAGTGATATGCGCTGGGATCACACACACAGCGGCTCAGTCCCGAATCGTGGCTCGTGCACTTCACTCGCGTGCTCTGTGAGCTGCGCAGGGCCGGAGTGCGCACCCTCCAGAGGGCACTCGCTGTTCAGGGCGGAGTGATTCGGAGCGCAGGATGCCTGCGGAGCCGAGCGTATCCGTGTATTGGCGTTGCTATGTGCACGCGAATCGTGTATTGGTGTTGCTGTGTGCACACTAATCGTTTTAAAAACGTTAATCTGATGATCCGCTGATACGGTCTAATGTAAACATGGGCTTACATTCTTTCAGCATGATGACATAACCTACCGCCTCTATATGAAGCAGTGGCCACAAAAACCTTGACTGGATGACCCCCAAAATGTTGGAGGTTCTATTTGAAACCAATGTCCATCTATCCTGAAAGTTTCATGAAGATTGTTCCAGCTGTTTTCCTGTAACATCAAAGAGAGAAGGGTCATTCCACGTCAATTCAACCGGGGCCCACGCACTTAGGTCTCAAAAAATTCTGAAAAAAAAAAAAAAAAAAAAAAAATCACCAGATGTACCCATGTTACCTAGGAGAAACACTAAATGTATTTGAATGTAAGATGTATACTTTCCATGTTACAGCCATTCTTACTGGGGGAGGAGGGTGTCAATTTTGTTCAGACTTTTTTTTTTTGTCAAAGTTCACAAGCCCACAGCTCAAGAACTAAACCATGTAGGAGGCTCAAATTTTGCATGCTGGTACATAAATAGGAATAGTATGTAGCAAAACTGTCATTTTGGGTCTGGATGGTCCTGCATGGTCATAGCACTCCCTCAAAGATGATCAAAATTTTATTGGAGTTTTTGGCTGTGCTCTGTTTAGGCCTTCAGAAGACACATTTTTACCCAACATAGGCTCTTGATTTTTTTCCCCTTATTGAGATAAGTAGAAACACTCTCAAAAAAAAAGCAATAAACAGAAAGGAAACTCTATCAGTGTTTGAACAGAAGACCTCACAAGTCTGACAAATCATTTTGGATGTCATTTTCAGAGCACCGTAACACCTTGTGGGAATGTGCGCAGATTTTTAAAAATATTTTCTTCTTTATTCTCCATGATCCCTTCTTTTGAAAAACACCAATTTGGCTTGTCTTACTCAAATCTCTCTTTATTTTCCACCCTGAACATGGGCAAAATGCACCATTGAGAGCAATATGTTTTCTATAAAACATTAATGTAAAGAGTAAATAACCAAAGGCCAATTTTGCCCTGACATGATCACCTGAGAGTGCCTGTGCAGGGGTGGAGGGATCCTTTTCAATGATTCAGTGATTTTAGGGGCACCTGTGGTTACTCTCAATATCAGAATCATTGAAATTGAAAAGGATCCCTCCACCCCTGCACAGGCACGCTCAGGTGATCATGTCAGGGCAAAATTGTCCTTTGGTTATTTACTCTTTACATTAATGTTATAGAAAACGTATTGCTCTCAATGGTGCATTTTGCCCATGTTCAGGGTGGAAAATAAAAAAGAAAGATTCGAGTAAGACAAGCCAAATTGGTGTTTTTCAAAAGAAGGGATCATGGAGAATAAAGAAAAAAAATTTTAAAAAAATCTGCGCACATTCCCACAAGGTGTTATGGTGCTCTGAAAATGACATCCAAAATGATTTGTCAGACTTGTGAGGTCTTCTGTTCAAACACTGATAGAGTTTCCTTTCTGTTTATTGCTTTTTTTGAGAGTGTTTCTACATCTCAATAAGGGAAAAAAAAAATCAAGAGCCTATGTTGGGTAAAAATGTGTCTTCTGAAGGCCTAAACAGAGCACAGCCAAAAACTCCAATAAAATTTTGATCATCTTTGAGGGAGTGCTATGACCATGCAGGATCATCCAGACCCAAAATGACAGTTTTGCTACATACTATTCCTATTTATGTACCAGCATGCAAAATTTGAGCCTCCTACATGGTTTAGTTCTTGAGCTATGGGCTTGTGAACTTTGAGACCAAAAAAAAAAGAGTCTGAACAAAATTGACACCCTCCTCCCCCAGTAAAACTGGCTGTAACATGGAAAGTATACATCTTACATTCAAATAAGTTTACAGTGTTTCTCCTAGGTAACATGGGTACATCTGGTGATTTTTTCAGAATTTTTTGAGACCCAAGTGCGCAGGCCCTGGTTGAATTGATGTGGAATGACCCAGAAAGAAAGCAAAGAAAGAAACCCCACCAAAAAGAATCCCTCTCCCCCTGGTGAACTCCGTCCCGGGGTGAGGTAAAATTATTCATTATAACTGTATTAAACACTTCGCCACGCTTTAACACCGGAAGTGGAGAAAAAAAAAAAGCAACATAAACATTATTAGCATTGCTGCTGTTCACATTTGCATGTAGTAAAATAAAGTATATAACATATGTTAAGCCTCAAGAATGTAGCTGACTACGCCACCCCTTATTATCTCAACACCGGCTGAAGATACCAAAACAAGGGGACCAAGTTCCTAATAAAATACACGGACTCAAGTTTAGAAAAAAAGTATCAACATACAATCTTTATTAATAAATAGATTTAAAAGTCCACTAAGTGCAGTTAAACATAGTCTGTATATTAAATGGGCAAAAAGAAAAAACAAAACAAAACGATACATCAACAAAAGGAGAGAAAAAAAAAGGGACCCCCAGACCTGGAAGGCCGCTGAGCATAAGGAGAAGAAGCACCAGTGAGACGCCAGGGTCCTAATACCACAATTATGGTGTGAACATATTTCAAGTCACACTTAGTGCTACACACTGGTCTGTTACACACTTGAATTCACCTTTAATGACACTTGTTTGTCGCACACTAGAATTCACAGTTAGTGCTACACACTTGCTTTACCACACACTTAATGCTAGACCTAGTTTGTTACACACTTGAACTCACACTTGGTGACACACTTGGGTTCACACTTAATACTACAAACTTGGGTATGCACTTGGTGAACCTTTACACATTAAGTGCTAAGGACAGAGAGCTTCACACAATGACACTGCAAACCCTTCAATCATCATCACACGGTGCACATCAAGATAGGAAACCCCAACCCGTCAATGGAGCTTCTCACGTTAGGCAACCCTATGCACCAGCGACAGATGGTAACAGGTAAAGGGAGAGGACGAGACATAACAAAGAAAGAAAAATACAAAACCACTCTAGCCTGCAGCATACGATACTCAAAGCTTAACAGCGCTACACTACACTGAAACCAGCTCACAGGCTAGAGGAAAAACAAACAAAAAAATAAAGAATCCACGACCCATGAGCAGCACCACATTCACACATACATTCACATGCTAAAAAGAACAGCAGCTAGCAATGTGCCATAGCTGCATAGACCTATAAAATCAAAACACACAAATGACTACAAATATTCTAAAACAAACCAACTTCATGTGTGTACACATCTACACAGGCACAGTCATAACAATAGAAACATTTTCAGGACTAATATCACATACCTGGCCTAGTCTTAACAGCATATGCCAGAAGTTAGACCTGAAGATACATCAGTTTCAACACTGAGGCAGCTATCCATGTCCACACTGATTCAGAGGAGTTTGAGCCAGCCACGCCCGCTTCCCCATACACTAAACCACACAGACAAACACATGCTTAACCCACTGCTTGTCAGTGAAAATAAACCAAAAATGGAAATAGTGAAAGCATACCTGAAGCAAAAGCAACCTCCTCAAACAAACACCACCGAGTGTGCTAGCCAGGTCCTATGCTAACGTGAGGACCCCAAGTGCTTTTATGGTCCCCTTAGGTGGCCTGATCAATGCCTATCCTAAACCCTCTGTTAGTGACCCAAACCAGAGGAAGAGGAGGCAAGAGAGAGAAAGAGAAATACAGTGGTAGTCACTACCAAACCCTAAGCATGGCCCACAGGCTACAATCCACCCCCCCCAAATGAATCGGCGGCCCGATGATGGCAGCTGGACAGGACTCAATTACCCTTCGACATCTTGGCTTCCCTGCTCTTCAACCTGGATGGCGACCGTTCTGGGAAGATGGTAAGGGTTAGAGTGCTGGCCTGCTGTTGTCCTAGATGACCGTCGCAAAGCCTGGCTTGCCTCCTCCGGTGGGGCATCATCAACCGGGGTCTGGGGCAGAGACGGGTCAAAGATGTCCTGGGACTGATCTGGATACAGGCCGACCACTCCGATGGCATCCTCCTCCTCTGGGGCGACAGGGTTGGTAGACCCATCTGTTTGCCTCATGGGGGGGGGGGGAAGACCTGCCACTGCCCCCGGTTGTGAGCCTTCAGGAACTGCCCGTAGCTCAGAACGATGCATCTGACGAGCTGGCCCATCTCTGTTTACAGGGACCACGATGTATACTGCTCCATTGTCCACAGGCCTCTGCACTACCTGGAACACAGCAGGGTTCCAGTGGTCCTGGATCTTGTTGTGCCCCAGTGTATGATTATGCAAGTACACCAACTGACCAGCATCCAGACCAGGATCATTCACAGTGTCGTTATGCTTCTGATTGTGGTGGTTGGCCAGCTCGGCTGATCTTTGATGGACATGTTTTTGGGTCACTCTCACACTCCGCTCATGTTGTACCCACTCTTCCACAGTGCCAACGCCATCCACATCACCCCCTGTCCTGAGCAGGAAATCCACAGGCAACCTTGGATGATGCCCAAACATCAGGTAATACAGGGTATGACCAGTGGTCTGATGTGGTGTGGTGTTATATGCAAAGGTCAACTGTGGCAAATGTTGGGGCCAGTGTCGTTTCTCAGCTGGAGGAAGGGTCCGCAAGAGGTCATGTAAGGTGCGGTTGAATCTTTCACACTGCCCGTTGCCCTGTGGATGGTAAGGCGGGGTCCTGCTTTTCTGGATGCCGTAGAGCTGGCACAGCTGTTGGATCAGCATACTTTCAAAGCTTCGTCCCTGGTCTGAATGGATGCGGGCTGGGGGACCGAAGCGATGAAACCACTGCTGAACCAACATCCGGGCAACAGTAGAGGCCCTTTGGTCCCGGGTGGGGATTGCCTGGGTATACTTAGTGAAGACATCTGTTAAAATCAACACATTCTCCCGGCCATCGCTAGCAGGTTCCAACAGGGTAAAGTCAATAGCAAGGATCTCGTTAGGCCGGGTTGCTTGTAACATTCCCCAGTAGGCCCGAACCTTTGGCTGGACAGCCTTGCCCAGGACACACCGCTGACACTGCTGACACCACCTCTCAGCGTCTCTCACCATGTTTGGCCAAAAAGCATCGACCACAGAGGAGTTGGACAGTCCTTTCTGTGCCCTGATGCCCTTGGTTGTCATGGACGCTACACAGCATTTCCTCTTGCAAACACTGGGGGAGTAGCAGTTGAAGAGTTTCGGCTCCCCCCCCGAGGCATAGACCAGTCGGTACAGGACTTCTTCCCACTGAGTTAGGCGGTCCCATTGGCGCAGCAGTGTCTTACTGGGGCCTGACAGCAACTCCCGCTCCTCAGCCCGTGGATGTCTCCCTTCCTTAAAGAATTTACGAACTGGGCCGATCACAGGGTCCACCTCCTGCAGCTGGCTCAGATCTTGCATTGTGCGACCTGGTAGTGCTACCACTTCCTCACACTGAGCATCAGCAATAGATGGTAGGGAGGTGTCCATCAACGCCCCCAGCAACGGGACTTCTGTCCCACCGGTGAACTGCTCCAGGTACTGCCGAGATAATGCATCTGCATTGCCATTGCTTCTTCCTGGGTGGTACTTGATCGAGAAGCTGAAAGAGGCCAGTTGGGCAGCCCACCGCTGTTCAATCGCTCCAAGCTTGGCAGTCTGGAGATGACTAAGAGGATTATTGGTCAAGATGGTAAAATGACTTCCAATTAAGTACTCTCTGAATTTCAGTGACTGCCCACTTCAAAGCAAGAAGTTCAAGCTTCATTGAACTGTAGTTCTCCATATTTCTTTCGGTGGGTTTTAGCCCTCTGCTGGCAAACGCAATTGGCCACACCTTTCCTTCATGCTCTTGAGAGAGGACTGCTCCAAGGCCTCCATGGCTCGCATCAATTTCAAGAATAAAAGGCTTTTTAAAAATCAGCATAAGCCAACACTGGTGCTGAAGTCAACTTCTTTTTCAAGACCTGAAAAGCATTTTCACATGCCTCGTCCCAAGCAGTCAAAAGGGGGATGGGGGGGGTCTTTCCGTTCTGCCGTGGCCCACTGAGTCTGCCCACAAGGCAATGCAGAAGGGCCGAGATCTTGGAGAAGCCTTCTACAAATCTTTGGTAATAACTGGCAAAGCCAAGGAATGACCTCAACTCTGCCAGGTGGCCTGGGCGCCTCCACTCCTTCACTACCTCTATCTTCGTCGGGTCGGTAGAAACCCCCTCAGCAGAAACTACGTGTCCAAGGTAATGGATTTGAGGCTGAAAGAACTGACACTTGGACAATTTGACCTTCAAGTTCTGCTTCTGCAGTTGGGCAAACACTCCCTCCAGTCGTTTCAGATGTTCCTCAACAGTTGCCTAAAAGACAATTACATCGTCCAGGTACAGAAGGACAGACTGGTAGTGCTGGTCCCCGAAAATGTGCTCCATAAGGCACTGGAACGTGCCAGGTGCATTGCATAACCCAAACGGCATTCGGTTAAACTCAAAAAGGCCAAATGGGGTACAAAAGGCAGTCTTCGACTTGTCAGCTTCCGCAACGGGGACTTGGTTATAGCTGCTGGCAAGATCGAGGGTGGAAAACCACCTTACCCCAGAAAACGCATCTAGAGACTCCTCTATCCTTGGAAGGGGATAGGCATCACGACGAGTTTGAGTTCAACTGACGATAGTCCACACACAGGCGAAGACCTCCATCATTCTTTGTTACGAGGGCGATGGGTGAAGAGTATGGACTGCAACTTTCCCTTATGATTTGACTATCCAGTAACTGTTGGATATGATCCATAACAGTCTCATACTGGGAAGGGGGAATTCTTCGATAGGGCTGACGGACTGGGACATCGTCGACCAAGGGGATCTCGTGAGCCATCAATGAGGTACAACCTAAAGCCCCATCACCCTTAGAAAAGATGCAGTCGTACTTGGCAAAGAGGGCCTTGGCCTGGGACACTTGCTGTGGGGTTAATCCTTCAAAGGCAGGGAGCAAAGGTGGATGGGGGTCACGGTCCGAAGTGACCTCTTGAGCAGAGATGACTGCACAACAGTCCTCCCATTCTGGCTTAAGAACAAAGGACTTGGACCCCAAAGAGGTGGCTTCGACGACTTGCACAGTACCAATGGCATGGTGCGGGGAAAGCCACACTTCAGAGCAGCCCACATTGACCACTGGGGCATACAGGAGACCCTTCTTCGCTGCCACAAGGGTTGGAGACACCAGGACGCCCTCGGGCAGTTCTCCATCCTTGATGCACAGTGGTTCAAGAAGAAATTCAGCAGCTTCCAACTGAGGGCAGGTAACTGGAACCATAGTGAGTGTACCAGGCCCAAGACAGACTGGGGACTTCCCCTGAACCTTCACCTTAAAGGGCTTGGAAGAATGAAGGACAGCTTGAAACCTCTCACAATGCCGAAGAGCTCGTTGAGCCGCCGGACCTGCCAATTCAACCGAAGGGGACTGGAAGAGCCATGAGCCATGCTGTTCAAAAAGAACCCTGTAGCATTCACCAAGAACATTCATACCCAGTATGCCAGGCATAGATGCTTTACGATTCTGAAGGGTCATGTTAACTGGGTCTTTGACGACCAATACCCCCCTCCCAGAGATGCATTGCCCCAGAATGACTACATCTACCTCCATGTACCCTGTGTACGGGATGTCAAGTCCATTGGCTGCCTTAAGTCCAAGCCACCTACAGTCTTTCTTCTGCATGTGACTAAAGTGCTTCTTAAAGAAACCTCTGTTACAGTTGTTACCATTGATCCAGTATCAATTAAACACAAGACTTCAACATCACCCATCATCACACTCAAAACTGGACATTTTCCCACTAACCGACCCAATGAGGATGAGCATACAGAGCCAGTGTGCTCCCCTCCCAGTGTGTGGCTCTGCACACTAGGGGGCTCTAGTTTCCCAACTGACTAGTGGAGCTCCTGGTAGAGGGAACTAAACAACTGTTGGAATCCTCCGTTAGCAAACGAAGGGCAGGCCTACTATTTCTAGGTGCAGGAACAGACTGACAATACCGTGCTATATGGCCTGGTTGATCACACTTAATACATACGGGCTGGCCATCAGATGTACATTTAAAACGCCTTGTCCTATATGGTTGGGAAGACTGTGGTTTATTAGCAGACTGCCCCAGGTGTTTAACCAGCATATCTAGTTGGGCTTGCTGTTTTAAAACCATCTCCTTTAACTCTGCCATTTCTGGTGTCTGAGCAAAAGTAGACTCACACTGAGATATACAAGAGGCCTCGTTTGTGCGCCCTGGAGCACGAGAGCCTCCATCATGGCTAGGTTGCCCCTCCTCCACCCACCTTGTAACCTCCCTCCTTACATCAAGCAAGGTCAGAGTCTCATCTGCCCTTACCAAATGTTTAAGCTCTCTACGCAACATCTCGTACATTTTCACAGAATTGGTCTCTCAGTACAATAGCAACATTTGCAATAGAACCTTCTTTGGATTGCTTTATTTTATCCATCAGTTCCATAAGGGCATGAGAAAACTCAAATAAGGACTCACTCTCTGTTTACGGTCAAAGAAACATTGCTGCCAGTATACATAGGACTTAGAACATCCATATACCTCTCTTAACACAGTCATAATTTGCACATGGCTTTCTCTGACAGTAAGAGGTCGATATTTGATCTCATTACAGGCCTCGCCCTCTAGATGGTCATACAAAAACAATGCTTTGTCTAAATCAGACATGTACCTCAACCGTATACAACTTTCTGCTTCTTCCAGCCACTCTTCGACAGAGAGGGACCCTGCTGTAATGGAGCCCGAGAACATAGGGCACCACCTCTCCCAGGGTAGGTACAATGCCTGCTCCCTTCTTGCTGGTTGGGAACTACCTTCCCCAGTGGCAGGCCTCTGTCCATTTGAGAGTCTTTCATTCTCGGCTTCAAGCTGAGCCACACGTTCCTGTAGCCGTTGCATTTCCACAGTAGGTTCCACCGCGCCGTCCTCCGCGTTCATTGTGCTGCCAGCTGCTGTTCTCTTACACACACACACACACACACACACACACACACACACACACGGTGCTGCTCAACGTAACCAACCCACAAAAGTTATTTGGGAATAAAAACACAAGGGAGAAAAACTTGGTTCGTCCTGCTGGCTACGCCAAATTGTTAAGCCTCAAGAATGTAGCTGACCACGCCACCCCTTGTTATCTCAACACCGGCTGAAGATACCAAAACAAGGGGACCAAGTTCCTAATAAAATACATGGACTCAAGTTTAGAAAAAAAGTATCAACATACAATCTTTATTAATAAATAGATTTAAAAGTCCACTAAGTGCAGTTAAACATAGTCTGTATATTAAATGGGCAAAAAGAAAAAACAAAACAAAACGATACATCAACAAAAGGAGAGAAAAAAAAAAGGGACCCCCAGACCTGGAAGGCCGCTGAGCATAAGGAGAAGAAGCACCAGTGAGACGCCAGGGTCCTAATACCACAATTATGGTGCGAACATATTTCAAGTCACACTTAGTGCTACACACTGGTCTGTTACACACTTGAATTCACCTTTAAATGACACTTGTTTGTCGCACACTAGAATTCACAGTTAATGCTACACACTTGCTTTACCACACACTTAATGCTAGACCTAGTTTGTTACACACTTGAACTCACACTTGGTGACACTTGTTTGTTACACACTTGGATTCACACTTAATACTACAAACTTGGGTATGCACTTGGTGAACCTTTACATATTAAGTGCTAAGGACAGAGAGCTTCACACAATGACACTGCAAACCCTTCAATCATCATCACACGGTGCACATCAAGATAGGAAACCCCAACCCGTCAATGGAGCTTCTCACGTTAGGCAACCCTATGCACCAGCGACAGATGGTAACAGGTAAAGGGAGAGGACAAGACAGATAACAGAAAGAAAAATACAAAACCACTCTAGCCTGCAGCATACGATACTCAAAGCTTAACAGCACTACACTACACTGAAACCAGCTCGCAGGCTAGAGGAAAAACAAACAAACAAAAAATTAAAGCGTCCACGACCCACGAGCAGCACCACATTCACACATACATTCACACGCTAAAAAGAACAGCAGCTAGCAATGTGCCATAGCTGCATAGACCTATAAAATCAAAACACACAAATGACTCCAAATATTCTAAAACAAACCAACTTCATGTGTGTACACATCTACACAGGCACAGTCATAACAATAGAAACATTTTCAGGACTAATATCACATACCTGGCCTAGTCTTAACAGCATATGTGACCCCTCACCGAATCCAGGGACACATGTCGGCCGAAACGAATCCGAGATAATCGCAAAGGAAGCATTTTTTTTCGAAATTTGTGATTTTTGTTTTTTTCCATCATGTGCAAGTTGAGATCTTGAAGAATGCAATCAGTATTTCAGATAATAGATTGTTTTGTTGGAAAAGCATACATTTTTTGTTGCAAATTGTCTCATTTTTGTCAGGACTGTAGCCTGCTGGGGGGTGTGGGTAAATTACCATATGGGCCATTCACATGATGATTTAAGTCATTTGTTTGTTTTTTTTCTGTGAATCAGCTGTATGATCCGAGTTGAGCGCATGGCTACTTAACTGCATACAGGCATGTGATTTCACTATGGAATGAGTTACTAAACAGAGCGCAGAGGAGCCCCGCGAAGCAAACAGACACACGGTATTTACATCGGAGATCACCATTTCTAGCAAAAAAAAACGCAACCTCATTTTCCAGATTGAATGGAATACTTGAATGATCGGATGATACATGGACCGTTCTAGGATTACATTCCATCGGAGGCATTGGTGTGTGCAAGGCGCCGTTTCTCTTTCTGATGGGGTAAGTTTATTAATCTAAGGCTGTGTGATTATTTTTGCATGTAACGGAGAGTGTTGTGGTTTGGTTAAGCCTAGGTCACAACCGGACGTACGATTTTTGGGCCATATGATTTTTGGCGTTTCCCAAATCGCTGCGTTTTTTTTTTTGTTCACGGAGAAAGACGCGCGTTGGCCGTAAGTTTGTCTTGCAACGTGAAAAAAACGTAAGCGCCCGTAGAGTTTGTTTGACATGACAAAGAACCTCTGCGGCCGGTCTGCGGCTAGAAAATCAGCACATCACACGTGCGCTCTCGTGCTTTTCACACGCGCGCTCTCGTGCATTTCATGCGCGCTCTCCGTGTGTTTCTTGTGTTTTTTGCATGTAGACCGGCTGTAGGAGCACATACGGCCGGTTGTGACCGAGGCTTTACATGAAACTAGTGTTGTGTTAGTTGTGTCATCATCGTGCTATCTTTCTTTCTTACGGTGTGAGTAATTTTTCAACCACAAAGCGTTAAAGTATACTTTAGGACTTATTTTTGTACTTCATAATTGTTTTGGGCATACTTTGCATGGAAGGAAAATTGACGTGGTGATCTTTGTTTACACGAAAGTAGTATCGTGCTAGCTAGTAGGGGGTGGGGCTTTCCTTAATGTCATGCAAATGAGCACCATTATGTGCCCGCCCTACACCCAGAGTAGCTGAGATGGAAAACTTCTCCCTTCTTTTCTCCCTTTTCTGTTTTAAGAAGTATACACTTTCAAAAGGCCACACATTCTTCAAATATTGTCAGATCTCCACATGGATGGCATCATTGGAAAGCTTAGAAACTGTACTTTCTGAATCTGTCAATAACTCAAAATGCCCCCGGGCCGACATGTGTCCCTGGATTCTGTGATCTGCCACATATGCCAGAAGTTAGACCTGAAGATACACCAGTTTCAACACTGAGGCAGCTATCCATGTCCACACTGATTCAGAGGAGTTTGAGCCAGCCACGCCCACTTCCCCATACACTAAACCACACAGACAAACACATGCTTAACCCACTGCTTGTCAGTGAAAATAAACCAAAAATGGAAATAGTGAAAGCATACCTGAAGCAAAAGCAACCTCCTCAAACAAACACCACCGAGTGTGCTAGCCAGGTCCTATGCTAACGTGAGGACCCCAAGTGCTTTTATGGTCCCCTTAGGTGGCCTGATCAATGCCTATCCTAAACCCTCTGTTAGCGACCCAAACCAGAGGAAGAGGAGGCAAGAGAGAGAAAGAGAAATACAGTGGTAGTCACTACCAAACCCTAAGCATGGCCCACAGGCTACACATATACCATAAAATATAAATAGAAAGGTTGTTTATGAAAAATACTGTACACATTTACTCCGGCTTATGGAAGCCGCGAGAGGCCCTTCATATAATCTTTTTTTATTCACCTTGTTATCCCGAGATAACAACATAATTAATTCAGGATCTCGAGAAAACAACACAACTAATTCGAGATCTCGAGAAAACAAAACCGTTATTTCGAGATCTCGAGAAAACAAAACAATTATTCCGTGATCTCGAGTAAACAGCTGAGAAATGGTTCATTCAGGTGCGCCAAGAGACTTGTGATATGCTGACTTTGGGGCTATTTCTCATTCTGTATAGACGCAACTTTGGTCATTAGAATGTCTGGATAATCGATCACCTAATAAGGCAATATTTTGATCAGGGGTTGACACAGGGAGAGATTGCATTAAGTCTTTTAATAAGGGATCATTTCAAAATTAGTCCGCGGCACCTCCGCAGAAGACTGGCCCGGCTTCGTCTCTACCGACAGAGATACAGTGATCAAAATATCTATGAGAAATATTTCACTTTTCATTCCTGATTCTTTTTTTCTGCCTTTTGTCATGTTGCTGTCATTATTTTTAAAATGTTTGAATTGCAATGACAGTGTACTTGTTTACAGGATTGTTTGACAGGATGCTATGATTTTAAATCATTATGTAATAACTCCTGAATGTTCTTCCTGATTCAGTATTTTCTGAATGTTGCATTACTCAACTTATAAGAACGCAAATGTTCTTCCTGATGGAATTACAACTTGTTCTGCCTTTTATTGCTGACATAACGTTTTAAATGTTTTAATGTGTTGTAAAACCTGCAATGACATTGACTATTGAATTTCATCCTAAAATTACTGTAATATGATATTTCTGCTGCAGTATTTTCTGAACTCGTCGTTACACACATTACTGTGGATTGTGTGATATTGCTGACTTCAGTTTTGCAATAGTCATGATAGTTGTTGAATGATATGCTTCCCTCACACTCAACTTATAAGAACTCAAATGTTCTTCCTGATGCAGTATTTTTCTGAATTATTACTTGTTCTGCCTTTTGTTGCTGACATATCATTTTAAATGTCTGACCGGCAGTGACCGTGTGACTATTGTATGTCATCTTAAAATCTTCCTGCTGCAGTATTTTCTGAACTCACCGTTACACACATTACTGTGGATTGTGTAATATTGCTGACTTCAGTTTTGATGATACTGTATGCTTCCCTTCCTTGCACTTCTTAAATACATTCATAGTTGAAAGTTTTTGAACCCCTTGGAATCATTTGATTGTCTGCATAAGTTAGTCACTTATTGTCATTTGAGTTTAATCTCACTACAGTGTGCTGAGGAAATACTGTCTTTCAAATCCACAATATACATGCAAAATAAAAGATATATACATTAGCAAAAAAGACAATCAGCTGACATGTCAAGTGTAAGTTTACTGAAATCATGACCTTAGCAAGAACATATACAACAGAAACAATGACTGTTAGATCGGTCATCAGCTGTTAGATCAGTCATCAGCTTCTTCCAGGAGTGCCTTTATCAATGGCCTCAGGTCTTTGTAGAGTCTAATGGCTCCTTCAGTGTCAGGGCGGTGAGTCAAGTTGTGTTGTTCCATCACCAGCAAGCATAAGTCATGTAGGTCAATGTCACATGGAATATCTGTTTTCCACTGGCAGATGTCTTCACCTAGGATTGCGTTAACTTTGTCCATTTCAACTGGATGCAGATAATTCTGTGCATGATACAGCTCAGGTACGTTGTACATCATCACTGGCTTGCCATGGTAGAGATCATGCCCATTCCTCCCCGGACGAATGCGATGGTTGTCCCACATTTGCACCACTGTGTCCAGCTCGTCCTGTAAGGCAGGCACTGAGAGTGAGAAGCATGATATACAAGTATGATTCAATATACGCATGGGTTTAATAGATTGCAAATTGGCCTGGCTGCATGCGCACTGGCCAAACTGTTATGCACACAATTACGCACACACCCATCACTTTATTCCAACCGTTTTTACTCTCAAACTAAATAGCCTATCATGTGTTGATTGATTACCTGTATAATCTTTAGGAAACAGAATTGAATAAGACCCTTGTCGATAAAATCACCACTGAAATCACCCGTAGCTTAGAACTCTCTGAAGACATCTCGCCAGTAGTCCACATTCTGTCTCCTATACGTCCCCCACCAACATTCGATTCTCTGGTTTGCCGTGCTCCTTCCTTGAATAACACAAGGAGGACCATGGACCTCTCCAGTGTCATCTTCCCTGAAAAAAGTCTGTAGTCTGTTGGCATGGACATTCTCTGTTCCATGATCTGATCTCAGGATTTTTGGGCAGCCTCCGAGTTTAGTGACAGTTTGAGCAAAATAGGCTGCAATCACGCATGGGTTGCTGTTGGTGCAGTTTGCTTCCATCCAAATGATATGCCTTGAAAATCCATCAATGCACCCGTTCACCCCGATGCCAAAGGGGGTGAGCTTGTCGTATGGATCCATGTGCCACACATAATTTGGCCCCGGAACACGATCTTCTATGCAGCCTCCTACCTTTCCGACGCTGCACGGCCTCGACACATTTCAAAACAGTTGGGACAGTAAAGCATTTCCCACTTTATAATGTTTATAATGTTGCTGTTCCTTCTCCCAACACTTAAGCTGTTTATGTACTGAAGACTCCAAGTGATGAAGTGTTTCAGGTGTTATTTTTTGTTCTGTTCTTCCTGTAAACAGGTCTTAAGGTGTGTAACAGAACGGGGTCGTCACTGTCATATTTTTTTCATTTCTGCTCTGGATATGTGTGTGTGTGCTCGTTGCTCACGTGTGTGTGCATGTGTGTGTTCACTGCTTCAGATGGGTTAAATGCAGAGAGGAATTTCACAAGGGTGTGATGAATAAAGTTGTGCTTTCTTTCTTTCTTAATTCTCCACACATTCTCTATTGGGGACAGAGGGGACACGCCCTCTTCTTCCACAGCCATGCCTTTGTAATGTGTGCAGAATGTGGTTTTGCATTGTCTTGTTGAAATCTCCCTGGAAAAGACGTCGTCTTGAAGGCAGCAGATCTCATCTCATCTCATTATCTCTAGCCGCTTTATCCTTCTACAGGGTCGCAGGCAAGCTGGAGCCTATCCCAGCTGACTACGGGCGAAAGGCGGGGTTCACCCTGGACAAGTCGCCAGGTCATCACAGGGCTGACACACAGACACCCATTCACACTCACACCTACGGTCAATTTAGAGTCACCAGTTAACCTAACCTGCATGTCTTTGGACTGTGGGGGAAACCAGAGCACCCGGAGGAAACCCACACAGACACGGGGAGAACATGCAAACTCCACACAGAAAGGCCCTCGCCGGCCCCGGGGCTCGAACCCAGGACCTTCTTGCTGTGAGGCGACAGCGCTAACCACTACACCACCGAAGACAGCAGATGTTGCTCCAAAATCTCAGTGTACTTTTCTGCATTAATGTTCCATCACAGAAGTGTAAGTTACCTTCGCCGAGAGCATTGACCCAACCCCATACCATGACACACCCTGGCTTTTGGACTTGTTCCTGCTAACAGTCTGCAAGGTCCTTTTCATCTTTGGTCCTGAGCACATGGTGTCAATTTCTTCCAAAAAAGACCTGGAATACTGAATTATCTGACCACAATACCCGTTTCCACTGTGTGATGGTCCATCCCAGACTCCTACGAGCCCAGAGAAGCCGATGGCGCTTCTGGACACAGTTAATATAAGGCTTCCTTTTTGCACAGTAAAGTTTTAACTGGTGTTTGTGGATGTAAAGATGTAACTCTGCATTGTAGCTTGATAAAGGTTTTCCAGAGTAATCCCGAGCCCAAGTGGTTCTATCAGCTGTAGATGAATGACAGTTCTTGATGCAGTGCCATCTGAGGGACCGGAGATCTTGGGGGTTCAGATTAGGCTTGGGTACGGTGGCTGGGAAGTGCAAAACAAAATTACAAACTGTGAAACAATTTTATATTTTATAAAAACAAAATTACATGAGCAAAACACTTTTCAAATCAAATCAAATCAAGTTTATTTGTACAGCGCTTTTAACAATAAACATTGTCGCAAAGCAGCTTTACAGAATTTGAACGACTTAAAACATGAGCTAATTTTATCCCTAATCTATCCCCAATGAGCAAGCCTGTGGCGACGGTGGCAAGGAAAAACTCCCTCAGACGACATGAGGAAGAAACCTCGAGAGGAACCAGACTCAAAAAGGAACCCATCCTCATTTGGGCAACAACAGACAGCCTGACTATAATATTAACAGTTTTAACAGGTATAACCCTCAACTGTCCTCATGGAGCTGTCCTTCACAGGAGTGGGGCGATAAAACTCCGACCAGACACAGGGCACCAGGATGGATCAAGCAGGTCCGAGGGGCAGAAGAGGCCAGCATCTCAATCCCAGGATCAACATGTAACTCAGAGGGACAGATGGGGGGGGGGAGAGAAAGAAAACACGTTGTTAGGTATGCCCTAAAAATGACAAGTATTAAATCTGTGTGGTAGGCTCGCAGAGACGAGAGTCTTTACATCAAGCATAACACACAATGGCATGTTAATATGGTAAAAAATATATCATGACCTGCTCTGGCTGGATGCTTGATTGGGTGATGGGAGCACACTCCTCAGCAATGATGAGATGCAGATGGGACCCTTAGGCCTGGCCAAGACAATTCAGTTACGTTTCACCGGGTCTGGGACATGCGACAGAATGTCTGATGGCCGATTCCCTGCAGGCTACGATAGCCAGTCGAGGTCCCCACCGTCTCCACCAAAAGATTTCCTGTTGACTCCATGTAACTCAGAGGGACAGATTTGGGGTGGGGGGGAGAGAAAGAAAACACAGGTGGTTAGGTATGCCCAATGTCACCTGAATAAGTAGGAACAGTATACATATTGCACCGAGTACAAGCAGGGACTCCGGCAACTAACTATGACAGCATAACTAAAAGGAGAGAGCCAGAAGGTAACACAGGCATGAGGGAGCCCCGGGACATAAAGCAGCCAGCCACTACACCATCAACAAACTCGAGTGAGCAAGCGAGTGGGGACTGACAGCATCCATACATCCCAGTTTACCAAAACACTCTATGTCTGAGGACCCTCCAGATCTACTCCTTTACCTCATAAACACCATTAACAAAAGGCTTGACTAAACAGATATGTTTTCAGCCTAGACTTAAATGCTGAGACTGTGTCTGATTCCCGAACATTACTTGGAAGGCTGTTCCATAACAGTGGGGCTTTGTAAGAAAAGGCTCTGCCCCCTGATGTAGCCTTCACTATACGAGGTACCAGCAGATAGCCTGCACCTTTTGATCTAAGTAGGCGTGGCGGGTCATAGAGGAGCAGAAGTTCACTCAGGTACTGTGGTGCGAGACCATTTAGTGCTTTAAAGGTCAATAGTAGTATTTTATAATCAATACGAAATTTGATTGGGAGCCAATGCAGTGTGGATAAGACAGGTGTGATGTGGTCATATTTTCTAGTTCTAGTAAGGACTCTTGCTGCGGCATTTTGAACTAACTGGAGCTTGTTTATGCACTTATTGGAACATCCAGACAGTAAGGCATTACAATAATCCAACCTGGAGGTAACAAAAGCATGGACTATTTTTTCTGCATCATGCAATGACATTAAATTTCTTATCTTTGCAATATTTCTGAGATGAAAGAAAGCTATCCGGGTGATGTTATCAATGTGAGTTTCGAATGAAAGACTGGGGTCAATAATCACTCCGAGGTCTTTTACTGCTGCACGTGAAGAAACAGAAAGGCCATCCAGAGTTACTGTGTAATCAGAAAACTTACTTCTAGCTGTATGTGGTCCTAGCACAAGTACTTCAGTCTTGTCAGAGTTAAGCAGAAGGAAATTTATAAGCATCCAGTGCCTAATGTCCTTAACACATTCCTCAATTTTATTAAGCTGGTGTCTCTCATCAGGTTTTGCAGAGACATACAACTGTGTGTCATCAGCATAACAGTGGAAACTAATACAATGTTTACGAATAATATCGCCCAGAGGTAACATATATAGAGAAAAAAGCAGTGGACCCAAGACAGAACCTTGTGGAACACCAAACTTTACCTCGGTACGTCTAGAAATATCACCATTTATATCAACATACTGATAACGATCAGTTAGATAAGACCTGAGCCAGGAGAGGGCCATTCCCTTAACTCCCACAACATTTTCTAGTCTATCCAGAAGAATGGAATGATCAATGGTATCAAATGCTGCACTAAGGTCAAGCAACACAAGTAGCGAGACACAGCCCTGATCAGACGCCAACAGTAGGTCGTTTACTACTTTAACCAGTGCTGTCTCTGTGCTATGATGAGGTCTAAATCCTGACTGATACATTTCATGGATGTTATTCCTATGTAAATATGAGCATAACTGCTGTGCCACAGCTTTTTCAAGGATCTTGGAGATAAAGGGGAGGTTTGATATTGGCCGATAATTGGACAGCTGACAGGGATCAAGGTCAGGTTTTTTAATCAGGGGTTTGATAACTGCTAGTTTAAAGGATTTGGGTACATAGCCAATCATAAGAGAAGAATTTATTATTTTTAGAAGTGGTTCAATTACTCCAGGCATTATCTGTTTGAATAGATGTGTCGGTAAGGGATCTAGTACGCAAGTTGAGGCTTTTGATGTAGAGATTAATGAAAGTAATTCAGTTTCTTTTAGGGGAGTAAAACATTCTAACTGATGATCTGATACAGTTATATTGTTAACTACAAGGTCACTTTCATTGTCTAACCTTAAATTAGTAGTTTGAATTTTTTGTCGGATATTCTCAATTTTGTCATTAAAAAAATTCATGAAGTCGTTGCTACTACATACTGCAGGTGTGCATGTGTTGATAGTGGACTTATTCCTGGTTAATTTTGCTACAGTATTAAATAGGAATCTAGGATTATTTTTGTTATCTTCTATTAGGGAGGAGAAATATGTTGATCTCGCAGCACTAAGAGCTTTTCTATACTTCAGGAAGCTCTCCTTCCAAGCTAATTTGAACACTACCAATTTTATTTGACGCCATTTACGTTCCAATTTTCGAGTGGTCTGTTTTAATGTGCGAGTGTCATCATTATACCAGGGTGCTAATTTTTTGTCTCTGACCATTTTCCTTTTTAGAGGAGCTACATTATCTAAAGTATGGCGGAATGTTGACTCTAAGCATTCAGTTGCCTGATCGAGTTCTGCAGGGGCTGACAGTGACCCAATCAAAGTTGACAGCTCTGGGAGATCATTTATAAAGCTCTGTGCAGTAGTTGACGTGAAAGTGCGTTTAATACAGTAGCGTGGTGAGGTGCATATATTATTACTCAGACATATTTTGAATGAGATGAGACAATGATCTGAGATAACTTCAGACTGTGGAAGTATGACTATATTGTCTACGTTTAATCTGAATGTTAGTATTAGATCGAGGGTGTGACCACCATTATGAGTCGGTCCTATGACATTCTGCTTAATCCCGACTGAATCTAAGATGGACACAAACGCTGTTTTTAAAGGGTCTTCTGGGTTATCGAAGTGAATATTAAAATCTCCGACAACTAAAGCTTTGTCTAAGGAAATAACCAAATCTGAGATAAAATCTGCAAATTCAGAAAGAAACTCAGAATATGGCCCCGGGGGCCTGTAAATAATAAGCAATGGAATTAACTGGGTAGACTTATTTTTCGAGGCTACATACATTATATGAGTATGAAGAACTTCAAATGTATTAAATTTATAACCAGGTTTTTGTGTTACACCTAGATAATCGTTATAAATAACCGCGACGCCTCCTCCTCTGCCAGTTAGACGAGGCTGGTGTATATAACTGTATCCAGGAGGACTCGCTTCATTTAATGCTATATATTCATTTGGCTTAATCCATGTTTCTGTTAAACACAGTACATTAAACTCCTGATCAGTAATGAGTTCATTAACCATTAGCGCTTTAGATGTAAGAGATCTAATATTTAATAGCCCCACCTTTAGATCAAAGGTGCTGGCAGCAGCTGTACAGTCAGTCTGATCTAATTTTATATTGATTAGGTTACTGGAACAAACTCTCTGAAAATTTCTACCTTTTTGTTGAGCTCGGGGAACAGACACAGTCTCGATGTAGTGGGCCCTGAGTGACGACTCTGTGCAGCTAGCAGACAGTCGGTTTAGCCTGTTCGTCTGCTCCCTGGCCTTGGCTCTGGATTGTCAGAAATTAACTAGGCCTGTTCTGAGACTATGACCTATGCTGCAGGAAATGAGAGCAGCACCTTCCCGAGTGGGATGGACACCGTCCCGCCCTAACAGGCCAGCAGTGCCCTCAAAATTAGCCCAATTATCTATAAAGCCCACACTGTTTTCAGAGCACCACCTGGACAGCCAGCAGTTCAGCGACCATAACCTGCTGTAAGCTACATCGCCACGCCGCATTGGGATGGGGCCAGAGCATACTACAGCATCGGACATCGCCTTCGCTAATTTAAACACCTCTACAAAGTTACTCTTAGTAACCTCAGACTGACGAAGGCGTATATCATTAGCTCCTGCATGGATAACTATCTTTGAGAACCTGTGCTTGCCTAGGACCCTAAGATTACCTGCTATGTCCGGCGCCCTGGCTCCCGGTATACACCTGACTAAAGCTGCTGGTGCCCCTAAAGGCTGAGCTAATTTCACGTGCCGTATGATAGAGTCCCCTATAACCAGAGCTCTTTCAGGTTTCTCAGTGGGTGCATCACTAAGGAGAGCAAACCTGTTCGACACGTGACGCGGAGAGGAGTGGTGCTCCCGTGGGCGAGCCTCAGCGGTAGCTTTGGCTCTACGCTTATGCCGCCAAGCCGTCACCCATTCGCCCCGCTGTAAGGGCTCTAATGCCGGATTTTGGGGATTGCTAACTCCACCTAGGGCGTCCAGACTTTCCCTAACAGAAACTACACTGTTCTCACGCTCACTAACCTGCTCTAAAGCCTGGACACGCGCTTCTAGCACTGAAATCTTCTCCGTCAGAGAGCTAACTAATCTGCACTTATCACAAGTAAAGCTAATAGAGCTATCGCTAGTGACGGAGGAAGAATGACTAAACATCCTGCACTCAGCACACTGAACAGGCTGAAGGTGTGCCATGATGAAAAGATTCACGTACCTTAAATGAAGATCTGTTGATATTAAAGCAGATCAGATGGCCTCCACTTTTACCAAGGACAAAACAAATTTACATCTTAGAAAAAAATTGACAAGATGCAAAACACAAAAAAAGTGTTTTGCTAATGTAATTTAGTTTTATAAAATGTAAGTGTTTATAAAATATAAAAGTGTTTCATGGTTTGTAATTTTGTTTTGCACTTTCCGGCCACCGTACTTGGGCCCTTTGCTCTTTATGCACTGAAATTCCTCCAGATTTCATTGAATGGTTTAATGATATTATGCACCGTAGAGGGTGAAATTTTCAAATCCCTTCCTCTCTTTCTTTGAGGAACATTGTTTTAAAACATTTCAATAATTTTCTCATTCATTTGTTGATAAACTGGAGATCCTCGGCCCGTCTTTACTCCTCAAAGACTCGGCCTTTCCTGGATACTGATTTTGTCCCAAATCATGATTACAGTCACCTGTTATTTTCACCTGTTTCACATCACATCATGATTTAATTGTTGTACCTCATTACTCGCCCTAACTTGCCTTGTCCCAATTTTTTTTTGACTGTGTTACATTCCAAAAAATGGTCCTGTGTCTGAAACACAGGAATGGATGTATATTAACAAATGAAATGAAGTTGACCAACAAAACATGAGATATCTTGGGTTCATTCTGTCTGCAATGAAATACAAGCCAAAGTACACTTAAAAATCCTACTTTATTATTATTATTGTTTTATTTGCATTTTCCACACCATCCCAACTTTTCCTGATTTGGGATTGTATTATTATTATCACAATTATTTGGTGTATTTGGTTTGTTTTGATCAGTTTTGTTTCTATAATGTGTGTGTGTGTGTGTGTGTGTGTAAGCAGATGGGTGAGTGGACAATAATTGCTATGATAGCATAATGTTTGACTGTTATGCAGAAAATAATATAATTTAGGAAAACAATAAAAAAAAATCCCAAGATGTCTGATACTACATGTAACTATTTTTTATTGAAACTAAAGTTTAATTATTAAGGACATGAAGGTTCAAGAAAAACAGCCCACATTCTTCTATATTTTGTGAACTGAAAATGAGAATTTTATTATTATTATTATTATCTTTGCAGTTTGAGAGAGAAATAATCCTGAACTTTTCTTAACTGATGAATTCAGAAGTTTTAAATAGTGAACTGATGGATTTAAACCTGACAGCTTTAACAGGTGAACAGTATTGGTTTGAATTCTGCCTGGAAACATGTGACTGTGTGTGTGTGTGTGTGTGTGTGGTGCAGGATTGGTGTGTGTGTGTGTGTGTGTGTAGAGTAGAGCTGCTTCACCCACACTTTCCTCAGTAAGAGAACACACTCAGAGAGGAACAATGTCGGAGCTGCTGAGAATACTGCTCCTCTTACTGCCTGCCATCCTGCACACAGCAAGTGAGTATTAGATCAGCTGCTGAGGTTAGGCTGTGTTAAAGAAAACACCACCTGTGCTCTGTTAAAAAAAAGAAAAGAACGGAAACAGACAAAGAAACAAAAAGAAGCTCGTGTTTAGAAGGATGCAGTTTGTTCATTAAATTTATCAGAGGAATATTACAGAACTGCAGATTTATTTATTTATTTATTTAGTGTTTAAAGGCAGGTTTAAGCACAGAATTAGTTTTTAAAATAAACATTAAAATCGATTCAAAATAGAAGCTGTATTACTCTCAGTTTTAGCAGTGAAATAAAGCTTTGGTGTTATTTTTCTCTCAGATGGAAATTCACACGCAATAGAATCTTGGTGCTTCTGGAGCTCTGATGGTCTCAGTGACATGGAGTACATAAGGTCTTACACCTTCAATAAGATCAACTACGTAGAGTATAACAGCACTCTGGGGAAGTATGTGGGATACACTGAAATAGGCATCAAAAACGCAGAGAGATGGAACAATAACACTGCAGAGCTGCAAACACGGAAAGCCAATGTGGATCGTTTCTGTAAGAACAATGCTCAGAATTACTACAGCGCCGTCCTCAGTAAAGCAGGTGAGATTATTTGCGAACCTCAAAACTTTAATTCAGTAATATTCCCAGTATTTCCTCATGATGTATGCCTGTAACAGATTTTACATTATTTTTAGTTCAGTTTAATATTTTAGTTGCATTTAAATGCATGTATAATACACACCGAGCTGCTCTTCTGTAGCTTACTAGTTACCTAATTAAACTGATTACCTTTTAGATACCTACATACTATTATTATTATTATTATTATTATTATTATTAGTTTATAATGAATGACTCTCAGCTGTAAGTTGATGTTGTTGTGGTTTAATTGTGCAGTTGAGCCCCAGGTTGAGGTCACTTTGGTAAAGAAGTCAGATGGCACTCACCCAGCCAGGCTGATGTGCAGCGCTTACAGCTTTTACCCCCCAAACATTGAGGTGACCTGGCTGAGAAACGGGAAAGAGATTGAGGGAGGTGTAACGTCCACTGAGGAGATGGCTGATGGAGACTGGTACTATCAGATCCACTCACATCTGGAGTACATGCCTGAATCTGGAGAGGAGATCTCCTGTGTGGTGCAACACGCCAGCTTCCAAAAGCCCATGGTCTATAAGTGGGGTGAGTCTGATCATCACAGTCAGATCTAAATATCTGAGTCCACTGTCATGAACTGAGCTTAAAATAATGGAGATCCTGTTTCACTCACATCATAACTCAGCTTTCAAAACCTGATGTTCAGTCAACAACAATAAGCAACGACTTAAAAAATATATAATCATCAAATAAAATTTATTCGGGTTTTTTTCACAGCTGAAAGTAAAAGTAGTTCTTAACACTGTTGTTGTATTAAAATGCTATTCCATAGCACCTAGTGCTGCTATTAACGGCTATTATATGAATTATTTTTGTAATCTATCTATATAAACCCCTTTCTGTCTCAGATCCCTCGATGTCTGAACCTGATAAGAGTAAGATTGCTATCGGGGCTTCAGGGCTGGTGTTGGGGATCGTGCTTTCAGCTGCTGGATTCATCTACTACAGGAAGAAATGCTCAGGTCAGTGGAAGATTGCAGGAAATCTACAAACAGAAACGTGTATTAGGACATCTGTGTATTTGTTATTAAAATTGAAGTGCTATTAATAATTAATATTTAACCTTGCTACCTGATATTCATCCTTCTGCTTTATTTCTGATTTGTGTTCACAGGACGGATCCTGGTGCCGACATAAACACAGGTATCATTTGAAGTTCCCATGTTGGTTTCAGCTTCATTCCCCATATTGGATGGAGTTAATTTACCCATAATGCTCACTGTTTAGCTACAGTTAAGCTGAAATGTGATGATTTTTAAGCTCACACATGTGATGTTAATTTTTACAGGTCTGTGAGCAGAGAAACACTGGAGTGTTTGCTGAAATCGCTTTATCTGTTAAACATCTGCTTTATTCCGAACAATTAGAACCTGCTGAGAAATGAGCATTTCATAATATGTGCATCTGCGTCTGTATTATCACTTTCCTTAATGTAAGACCAGCTTTCTGTCAGATTTTGCTGAAACTGATGTTAAATATCTTGATTATAGGCTTTATAAGAGTTCTTGAGTAGAAATTTGACAAACTGAGCTTAGATACTACATTCAGCTTAAAAATGTATAAATTAATTTCTTATAATGCATCTGAAAGTTAAGAAATAATTAATTACTATTACAGAAGTAAATGTAGCCTGTAAAATTTTCATTATTAAATCATTAGCGCCCCCTACAGTCTATTTTAACCTGGATCACTTCCTCAGTTTTAGTGATGCTGTTTATTACGATTCAAAACTAACAGTTATCTGTAAATTTCTGGTTTTGTATCATCAGTCACATAATTTCATTTTAATGGTAAGAACTGGATTGATTTTTGATTCTGTATGGATGCTGGTTGTAAAAGAAATTGATGTAAAATTTTCTTTAAAATGGTAAATGACAAATTCTATTCATAAATATCATTAGACAGATTTATATATGTTGCATTATATAGCTGATGAAATTAACACAGTTCTTATGAGTAAACTTTTAATCCTGCTGTATATCTGTGGCGTCATTACGACTGGATTATACATTATGAACTTAATTCAAGCTGAAGTGGAGAATCAGGTCCTGTTTGGGGTCGGGAGCTTCACTTCATCTGGAAAAAAAAAAGCAATGCATAAATAATAATAATAAGAAGAATGAAATGGTTTTCAGTGTGATGGATCATTTTGAGTTTGTAAGATGATGCTTTTAATCAGGAGAGTCATTCAGCTGATTCTAAAATGTGTTCTTTAGCTTTGAAAAAACTCAGAGCTGAAATCTTGTCATTATTTTTGATCTGCAACACCAGAAAATATACACAATGATTTGATTTACTGTCTACTTTCTATAACAGTGCATTTATTATTCTGTCAGAAATTTTTAATCATGTAAGCGAAGCATAATGTTACATTACAGGCATTTATCAGACGCTCTTAACCAGAGCAGCATACAACCTACCCCACACAGCCTGGGGAGCAGTTGGAGATTAGGTGACTTATTTGTCCAGGGAACTGAACCAGTAACCTTTTATTTCCCAAGCTGCTTCTCTAACCATTAGGCCATGGCTTCCCAACATAAATAAAGCACAGAGGTGACCAGCTGAGAGTTAAGTGTGATATTTACAGGCCTAACTGTGACTTCCTTTCAGTCATGGGATTTGACCTCACAACCTTTGGATCAGTAAGAGCAAATCTTGTAGCCTGAGATTGAGAAATACTTTAACATGTGGAGTTTCAGCTGTGAGTGAAAGGTATAAACCGTATTATAGCTATCAAATCTGGAACAGGATTCCACCCTGGTATAGATCCAATGTCCTATTTCATTCAACGTGGCTTACAATTCAGACAGGTTATAATTGAACAGGTGAGGGTTCGAGCAGGTTAGGGTTCAGGATGTATGGATGTACAGGTTGTGGATGATTTCAATTTCTTATTACAGTAATAGCCTGACTTGCTTGATCAAAATAAAAGAAACAAGTTTCACAATAGGCGGCACAGTGGTGTAGTGGTTAGCACTGTAGCCTCACAGCAAGAAGGTTCTGGGTTCAAGCCCAGTGGCTGACGGGGGCCTTTCTGTGTGGAGTGTGCATGTTCTCCCCGTGTCTGTGTGGGTTTCCTCCGGGTGCTCCGGTTTCCCTCAAAGACATGCAGGTTAGGATAATTGGTGGCTCTAAATTGACCGTAGGTGTGAATGTGAGTGTGAATGGTTGTGTGTCTCTCTGTGTCAGACCTGTGATGACCTGGTGACTTGTCCAGGGTGAACCCCGCCTCTCATCCATAGTCAGTTGGGATAGGATCCAGCTTGCCTGCGACCGTGCACAGGATAAGCGATTACAGATAATGGATGGATGGAAGTTTCACAATAACAGCATCACACTCACTGATATTAAAAGTGATTTTGGCTGCAGTGTAATAAACCCACGAGTCAGAAATCATCATCTTTCAGTCTCTTGCTCTCACTGCTTATGTGTAGGTGGTTATGCTGTATGTTAGCATTTGGCTAACATGAAGATATAAAACATAGAGGAAATCCGAAACCAGTGGGATGGGTTTTAGGAAATATTTACACTGATCACGCATAACATTAAAACCGCTGATCAGTGAAGTGAATATCATTGATTATCTCATTACAGTGGCACCGATCAAGTGGTGGGATATATTAGGCAGCAAGAAAGAGAACAGTCAGTTCTTGAAGTTGATGTGTTGGAAGCAGGAAAAATGGGCGAGCGTAAGGATCTGAGCAACTTTAACAAAATTGTGATGGTGAGATGACTGGGTCTGAGCATCTCCAAAATGGTACATCTTATGGGGTGTTCCCGGTATGCAGTGGTTAGTATCAAACAAAAGTGGTCCAAGAAAGGACAATCGGTGAACTGGAGACAGGGTCATGGGTGCCGAAGGCTCATTGAATCGCATAGCACATATGGTACCATCCAGAAGAACAGAAGAGCTACTGTAGCACAAAATGCTGAAAAAGTTAATGCTGGCTAAAACAGAAAGCTGTCAGGTCTATAAAGGTGTTGACGGTTCACCGGTTGTCTTTCCTTGGACCACTTTTGTTCAGTACTAACCACTGTATACCGGGACCCCACAAGATGTGCCATTTTGGAGATTCTCAGACCCAGTCATCTCACCATCACAATTTTGTTAAAGTCACTCAGATCCTTACGCTCGCCCATTTTTCCTGCTTCCAACACGTGAACTTCAAGAACTGACTGTTCTCTTTCTTGCTACCTAATATATCCCACAGTTTGATCGGTGCCACTGTAATGAGATAATTAATTATATTCACTTCTTCACCTGTCAGTATTTTTTAATTTTATGGCCGATCTGTGTGGATCATAATGTTCTTGTAGTTTGCTTGACTAGCAATGCTTTAATAATTTATTTCTAGTCAAGCAAGTCTTCTGTTAATCCGAATCAAATTTATATTTGCCATACAGGACATTACTGTTCTGTATTTTGTTCCAGGTCTTTCAGTAATGTCTTTCTCTAGTGACTGATGATGTCATAATATTCCTGTGATGTAATTGGTTCATGTCTGATTTTGAAATGTCAGTCCCACTAGTCAGTTCAGCTTCTTCTTGCTATCATTCTGTACATGATTATGCAATTATTTGTTTTAAAACATACTAACCATGCAGCTTGATTTCATCATTTAGTAAACTGTCTATTTTACATCCCGGCTCTGTCTGGATTAGAATAAAAAAAGACGTGTCCCAGACAAGATTACATCATCAATATCGCCAAGTGAAAACACACTCCATCCTTCCATCCATCTCATTATCTCCTCGCATCTCATTATCTGTAGCCGCTTTATCCTGTCCTACAGGGTCGCAGGCAAGCCGGATCCTATCCCAGCTGACTATGGGTGAAAGGCGGGGTTCACCCTGGACAAGTCACCAGATCATCGCAGGTCTGATACATAGACACAGACAACCATTCACACTCACATTCACACCTACGCTCAATTTAGAGTCACCAGTTAACCTAGCCTGCATGTCTTTGGAGGAAACCGGAGCACCCAGAGGAAACCCACACAGACATAGGGAGAACATGCAAACTCCACACAGAAAGGCCCTTGTCAGCCACTGGGCTCGAACCCAGAACCTTCTTGCTGTGAGGCGACAGTGATAACCACTACACCACCATGCTGCTCTGAAAACATACTCATTTATCTTAATTAGGTTCTCTAACGCTTTATCACATTTCTACTTTTTTCTATGTCACAACTTAATCACCATCAAACAGTGTTTTTAATCACTTTCTCATGATTATGACCTAAACCCTGCTCACATGCAGCACATTTTTGACATAATTCTTTCACACGTTACTTATTTAGCGATTATTCTCAGTGTAGTGTGCACACGTCCTCATGGTGTTGGGAACAAGGCTCCTGCTCTTCTGTTTTAGTTAAGATGTCGATACTATAAAGAATTACAGGAGAAAATTTTACTTCTTTTTATGCTTCTTATTCTTCTTATTCTAGGAAAATATTTTACATCCAGCAGTTAATAAGAAAGTGTGAATGTAAAATTTTCTCGTGTCTACATTTTAACTAAAAGAGACGAGAAGCAGCATTTTTCCCTAAAGCTCCTGAAGGTTGCTGTAAATCTCAGTATTTATTTGCACTCCAGTTTCAATCACAATTTCTTTCAATGAGATTTTGTTAAAGGGCAAAAAACATTTTCAATCACTTTTGATTATTCTCATCTCATTATCTCTAGCCGCTTTATCCTGTTCTACAGGGTCGCAGGCAAGCTGGATCCTATCCCAGCTGACTACGGGTGAAAGGCGGGGTACACCCTGGACAAGTCACCAGGTCATCACAGGGCTGACACATAGACACAGACAACCATTCACACTCACATTCACACCTACGCTCAATTTAGAGTCACCAGTTAACCTAACCTGCATGTCTTTGGACTGTGGGGGAAACCGGAGCACCGGGAGGAAACCCACGCGGACACAGGGAGAACATGCAAACTCCACACAGAAAGGCCCTCGCCGGCCACGGGGCTCGAACCCGGACCTTCTTGCTGTGAGGCGACACCGCTAATCACCACACCACCGTGCCACCCTAGTTCATTTTATTTCCTCAATAATTTTCCTTGATTGAGAAATCGGTCTGGGCTCTTATGGGTTAATCAGTAGCCTGCATGCTAGTATATGTTCCATTTACAGTCAAACATTTTGGTGTACTCCAGGCTCAATTTTGATTAATCAAAAATCTGCGTAGTAGTACAGTCTGAAGATGCTCTTGCACATTCGGTGTCAATTGAACAAAAATTATGGGAGGATATAGGTTTAATAAGTTTTACAATTTTTGAAGTGAGTGATGGATTGATAAGTTTAGATGTGTTCAATATTTTCTGATCTTCAGACATCATAGTGTAGGAGATGTTTCTTTACCTGCTTGATAGTTTCGACTGAGACTCCAATCTTCCTCAGAAGAGTCATTAGTTCTTAAATTAAATTCATTATAGACGTGAACTTAAAATCATTGTTTTATTTTATGGCCTTGGTGCCCTGGCTTTTGGCCTTCTGCCCTCAAAAAATTGACAGCACAAAAGGCCAAGTGGCCCCGCCCCTAAAATGACGAAATTCCAGGCCTGGTAGTGTTGTTAACCAGCTTGAAGTACCTTTCATCCTGCTTAGATAATTTGCTCTAAATTGGTCTGGATTAATCTTCTCATGTGCTTGTTGTAGGATGGTATTGTTCCTTTCTTCTCTAACTCTGACTATGTTTCTCCTTGAGGTCTTGTGTTGTTAATTATCTATCGCTGAAGGACTATCTTCATTTTTAAAGCTTGTAATTAGTTGTTGAGTAACTACGTGAGAATTGGAAAACTCAAAATCAGCAGTGCTTGAGAAGATGAGTATTGCCAGGCCTCCTTTCTTTACTGGTAAGGAAAACAAAAGGTGTTCATCAGTAGTGCAAATATGACCCTCTGTAACTGCTGAGATAAATGTGTTATCCACAATTGCATCCAGTCTAGAAAGCTGCTGCTCGTTGTTGGGCATCATTCTAAGGTGGAAGGTCAATTTGTGTCTGAACCCACTTCCAAAAGCTGCATAAGTGGCTTGAGGCTCTGATCTTGCAATCTTGGATGATAGTGTCACTTGGTCACACCATGTGTCTACCAAATCTTCAGTATATCCACAACATCATCACTTCCAATGAACCCACCAAGATACTTTCTTCCTAGTGTTGTAATTTTAATGTCAGTATCTCTAAAGATTTGTTGTGCTTTCTCTTCTGTTGTTGGCTTTATAACCAACCACGACTTGGATGCACTGGGGTGATATCCCAGCTTAGGACCGAAAGTGACAACATTGTCCCACCAGCTTTGAAGATGGACTAGCTCACTAGCACCAATCAAATTATCTGCAAAAGCTACATGTTTTATTCCGAAAACATCTGGTTTGATTATTTCCAGTAAGGGTGTAATGCCTATGGCATATACTGGCATTGCAAGAGGATCGCCTTGTGTCGTCCCTTCTGATGATAGAATTTCAGTGCCACCAAGAACAAAAAGACGAGATAGTGTGATATAACAGTTCCTGATATAAATAGCCATCGGTGGACATAAGTACCTGATGTTATAGAGAAGAATCTTCCAGTTAAGGGAGTTAAAGGCATTGTCTGCATCCACCAATAGCAATGCATCAGTAGACTCTTCATCAAAAAAGTCCCTGATGGCATGTACAGCTGCCTCATACCCACTTGGATGACCTGCGCAGAGTCGTAAAGTTCATGCAGAACTCATAATCTCAGGCTTGACGACTGATAATAGCAGAGCTTTCACGCGGGCTAAAGGCCTGCTTGAGCGGAGCTCCATCATTAAGAAAATCTGGTAACCCATCGAGTTGATGTTTCATGGACACACAGGGATCCCAGCCATGTCCGTCCAGCCCCGCCCCTCCTAATTCTGATTAGCTGTTTGATTTTGGCGGGAACTTGAAGCGCGAGCGCGCCTACAGAACTTTTGTCTGCAGATAATTTCATATTTATGGGGTTTTTCCACTGAGAACAACTCAAACACAATAATCACCATTTTACACACTTTAATACACACTTTACAAAGATGCCAGAACAAGTTCACCAAGGAGAGAAAGATGAAATGAAACCCGGGAAGAGAGAGTTTTGCCAGAGGAAGAAAAGGAAAGAAGCGGTGAAAGAGCGAGAGAAAGGCCAAGAAATCTTTCACAAGAAAAGCCACAAGCTGAAAGAGAAAGAAAACGGGTAAAAAAGGAATGAATAGAAATGATGAGTTGTAGGAATTTAATTCTAAATAGTGATGTTGATTTTGAAATCCTTCGGGATCTGACAAGTTGACCTGAATCCACTCCGTGTTTTCATGAATCCTCTGTCTTTTGTTTTCAAAACATTTTGCTATAAATCCCACCCCTGTCAAAATGGTTCAACCCATGAAACCCCTCTATCTGACCCAAGTGGTACAGTCCCTCGGTTCCCCCTAAACCCGGAAGTAGTTGAGTTTGAATGGCGGTGAGTAAAGTGAAGACGGGGAGGCTGACACTAATTTCTGGAAACAACAATGGGGGGGGGGGCACTGCTTTTTTCAGTCATGGGACATCACATTCAGCTGGAGTAATGATCCTGTTCAACAGGTTTTCTGGGAATGTAATTAACCACACAAGTGACATCAATGGACATTGGCTAATGGTGGCGATTGAATTCAATGGTGCGAACTATATTCTGTTATGTGTATATGGTTATAACAAAAAGGTACAGAACAAACATTTTTATTCTTCCTTGAGTAGGCTGCTGGAGGGATGGAAAGTGACTTATATTACTGACAAAGTCATAGTGGGAGGAGATTTTAACTTGGTCCCTGACCTCTGGTTGGATCGTTTTCCTTCAAGGGGACATTGTCACTATTATGAGGAAATTATAGGTGAATTTATCTCTAAGGGAAGTTTAATTGACTGTTGGAGATGTCAGGACAGACAGATGAGCGCACAAGTTAAATGTTGAGTTTATTGATAGCAGGGGAAAGGGAGGATGTGTGTGTGAAGTTCAGTGGCAGGAGGACTGAGAGGCAGGGATGGCTGGTGGGAGCATGGTGGTGACATCTGAGGTCTCCCCTCCAAGTACTAACCAGGCCCAACCCTGCTTAGCAGCTGAGATCAGACGGGATCAGGCGTTGTCAGAGTAGTTTGGCTGTAAGCTGACAGCACTTGGTATTCAGGCGGTCTCCCAGCGAGCAGTCTCTCAGCAGGCAGACAGGACAGCACGACAGACAGGAGTTCGGGAACAGGCTGAAACACAGAGTCACAGGTCAGGTAGCAAGAATGGGGACAGAAATGCAGGGTCAGATTACCAGGGCTGAAGAGTTGACAGAGTCAATGCCTTGAAGATAATCTGACACTGAAGCTTGGGAGGACTGCAGTTTAAATACACCCAGAGAAGGCAGCAGGTGATAGGCAACAGCCAATGACAGCCACTGAAAGTCAATGAGAGTCAATGATGGTAAATTGACAGCAGGTGAGCCTGATAGAGAAGGAAAACCACAGGTAGGACCATGACAGGAGAATGAGAAATACCAATACTATACAGTATACTTGGTATTGTCCCGCAAACAATGGGCAATGCTCAAGGTTAGATTATTGGTTAATGTCTGCTAACCTAATTAATGAAGTCTTTAAATGTGAAATATCAGCATCGCCCTTGACTGACCACTGTGCAATTTCGATGTCCTTTCGGTTGGGTGGATTTGAGCTTATCTCTAACCCTTTATGGAAATTTAATAGTAGTCTTCTAAAACACGAGGCGTTTTGTAATGAAACCAAAAATTTGGTAAAAGAAATTAATAAATTAGAACTGTCACCTTTGAGTAAATGGGAGTGGTTTAAATTCAGAATTAAAGAAACTGCCATTAGCACAAGTAAATGCATTTCTAAAGTTAAAAAACAAAAACAAGAAGAAACTATTAATGAGATAAATAAACTATGTCACAAAACAGACTTATAATTAGAAGAACAAGTCAGGTTAAATAATCTGCAAAACCAATTAGATAATCTATATCTGGAAAAAGCAAACGGGGCATTTATTCGCTCAAGAGCTCGTTGTTAGAAGAAGGTGAAAAAATACTTCCTATTTCTTTAGTCTGGAAAAACAAAGACAAACAAAAAAGAAAATTCACAAGTTACTTATTAACAATATTAGCGTTGATAATCAAGATCAAGTCAATGAGGAAATAAGAACTTTTTATAGCAACTTGTATAAATCCAAATTTTCAAAGGATGACTGTCAGTTGTTTTTCTCAAAAATTAGGGAATGTAGCAAAAAAACTGATGAGAACTTTATGCAACATATGGAGGAGGAGCTTAGAATTGAAGAATTGGATAGAGCAATCAGGCGGATGTCAAAAGGGAAGTCACCAGGACTCGATGGTCTGACTGTGGAGTTTTATGCCTATTTTTGGAAAGATATCAGAGAAATGCTTTAATGCCTTCTTGGAATGTATTTCAACTGGACTCCTGTCTCCTACTATGAAACAGGGCATCATCACCTTGATCCCAAAGCCCAATAAGGATAAACTGTCACTCGATAACTGGAGGCCGATAACCTTACTATGTAATGATTACAAATTGTTAGCACATGTGTACTCTAATAGATTAGACAGGGGTCTAACAAATTTAGTTGATGAGTGTCAATCAGCTTTTGTAAAAGGCAGGAACATACATAACCATACCCGGCTGATTTTAGATTTGTTAGAGTATAGAGATTATATTAAAACAGATAGTTATGTGTTGTTTTTAGATTTTTTTAAGGTGTTTGATACCATTGAACATCCCTTTTTGTGGAAAACGCTACACTTCTTGGGTTTTGGGGTTAAGTTCTGTAATGTTGTTGAGATGCTATACACTGATATCAGTAGCTCTGTCTCTCTGAACCCTGGAGTGACTCCTAGATTTAAGGTGCTGGTGGTATTCGACAGGGATGCCCTATCTCCCCGAAGCTTTTTATATTGGCAGCACAACTATTAACATTGCTTATCAATAATTCCAATGATATACAAGGAATTACAATTTTCAACAAAGAGTTTAAAATAAGTCAGTTTGCGAATGATGCATCTATTTTTTAAAAAGATAATGGTGGATATAACTCTCAATACGATCTCAGTCTTCTCCAAAGCATCCGGATTATCTCTTAATATTAAAAAATGTGAACTACTCCCTATCCACACAAGCTCTGACTCCTCTATTGCTTCAATTAGAGTTGAATCTGAAGTTAAATATTTAGGATTAACGATATCTAAATATTTAATTAGAAGAGATAACACTAATATTTCTAAGCCTATATTAGATATGAAGAAATCACTCAGTCACTGGTTAACCAGAGACCTCACTATTTTTGGCAGACCCACTTTAGCTAAAGCGGAAGGTATCTCCAAACTGATTTATCCTTGCCACTCCCTGTATTTCCTCAGAAAATATTAAGAAAGCCAACACAGTTATTTTCCAGTTTTTATGGAGGAATAAACTCAGTATATTAGAAGGTCCCAACTCGTTAAGGAGGATGACAAGGGTGATATTAAAGCTCCAGAATTTGAATCAATGATTGGCACCTTTAGAATTAACTGGATAAAATCTTGTCTGTCACAGACAAATTCAATGTGGTTTCACATCCCAAGGTCTTTGTTTAAGAAAATAGGAAGTTTAGATTTTATTTTGAAATGTGATTTTGATGTGAACAGGATCCCTATAAAGTTGTCTAATTTTCATAAACAGATTCTTAGTTTTTGGAAAATGATATTTACCCACAATTTTTCTCCTCATAGTTCAACTTTATGGAACAACAGAGTAATCACAATAAACAGGAACTCAGTCTTCAAAAGTAATTGGTTTGAAAAAGGCATTATATTTGTAACTGATTTAATGGATTGTAATGGTATCATTTTAAGTTACACAGACTTTATAGAAAAATATAACTTAAACTGTACTCAAAGAGAATATAAAATATATTCCTTTACCTTTGACCCAGTTGATTCACAATTATTTAGTATACAATAATCCTTTAATAGTACTACCAAATCTATTGATTGGAGAATATAATCTGACTGATACAAAAATGTAATAAGTTTATTAGTAATGTTTTGAAATCCAAAGTGTTTCATGATTATTGCAGAGGGATAACTTGGCAGGCTTCTAATTTGGTAACTCTGGGCACTTTAAACAAACATTTTCAAAATTTATTAATGGCCTATTTTGCCTAAAGTTAAAGAAACGCATTTCAAAATCATCAATAAGGTTTATCCTGTGGCACAGCTTCTAAAAAAAGATTTAATGTTGAGGTGGATCAGTGTTCCTTCTGCAATGGTGATGATGAAACACTGGAGCATTTGTTTTATTTATGTCCTGTTTCTCATTGTTTTTGGTCAGATATAAAAAACTGGGTATCACTTAAAATTTATGATGTTCCATCCTTTGAATTATATCATATTATTTTCTACATGGATAACCTGCCCTCTTCTGTTTGGGACATTATTAATATAATTTTATTAAGGGGTAAATATCATCTTCACTGTGCAAAATGGAGAAACTGGAAACCCTCCTTCCCTGGATTTATTAATGACTTTAAAATGTTTTTCTTGTCTCTCAAAAAAATAGACTGTAAAATTGCAAGAAAAACAAGTATAGACATTGCTCGTTATTTGTTATTGTAATTTATGAATCCTTTTCCTTTTGTGTCTTTTTGTGTGGGTGAGGTACAAAATATGTTTATGGAAAGGCAGGGTGGGTATAACCTGAGAGGGGAAATGAATTTTAAGAGAGTAAATGTTAGAACAACTATGAAAAGTATGTGCATAACAGTCTGTGGGGTGAAATTGTGGAATGGTCTGGATAATGAACTCAAAAATAGCACCAACATAAAACTGTTTAAAAAATTATGTAAAAACATGTTACTAAAAATATATGAGAATGAGGACAGGCAGACTATATAGGTGATGATGAAATTGAGAGTAAGTCTGTGACTGGTCTTCTTGTATTTAGTGTATAGTTATAGGTAGGTGTATATATGCATAACATAAGTATCTGTATATTTGATTTGATATATGGTACTGATTTGATATATATGTACTGTATAGATGTATTGTATGTGTGTATACATGCATAACATAAGTATCTGTATATTTGATTTGATTTGGTCGATATTATACCATGTTGGTATGTCTTTGTTGGGTTCACCCAGAAAGAGACCCCGATTCCTTCGTGGGCCACCCTCGGCCGAGGACGAGAATGATCAGGTCGAGAGAAACAGACAATCAGAATCAGAGATTCACATGTCAGTTTATTCGCACAGTCACTTCGTCAAAATGAAAACATCTTTGGAAACGTCTTATAGTGTTTCTGTGTTTATGTTTTGTCTTCATGTGTGTGTGTGTGTGTGTGTGTAATGGGTGTGTGTCTATGTGGAAGTGTAATGATCTTGAATCAATCATAATATAAAAACATATTTCTGATGACAGTAAGGTACAGATAGATATCAGCATGGAATGTCTAAACACAGAATGTCTAGTCTACGGAGTCTATTCAGAGAAGGTCAAAGACACGTTTGCACAGAAAGGATCTAATAATTTAACATAACTCCTTAACACATAAATGTGTGTTAAGTCAGTAAATTACATCTTGATTCCATCAACATAAGCAAAATAACAAATAACAATATGTCTAAAACAATGCTAAAACAAAGAATGTTATAAGAAAATAAACATTAAAAATAAGAACAACTTAACCACAAGAACAATGAGAATATGTCTGAAAGAGAGAGAACAATTAAACAACTAACAGGATTAAACTCATAACTAAATTAGGTTAATGCTTTTAAACTAAAAACCCTTAGAATCATAAGATCTTAACTATAATTATAATGTCATTATGAAACTAATCTAAAACTATAAAACTAACATTAATCACGGAATGCATTCATTAATTACGGGATCCAAATCACTACCATAGTATATTTCAATATATTTCAGTATATTTCATAGCTTTTATGAAGCTATGACCTAAGTTTCAACTGAATGGATTAACATAAACATGAACTTTAATTCTACCATTTCAGGGTGTGTGTGAGTCGATCTGACACCAAAACAGACCTTCAGACACTTCTCTGTTCAAAATACACATTTCATAAACAAAATGTTCCCAAACAATGTCCAGCTGGACCTAAGGTCGTTTCAACTAATATAATTTTGACACAGAATAATTTTGCTGAATTCTTGGCCAAGAATTAATACTTATATAAACCTAACAATCCCCCCCTTTGATAATAGTATCACTATTATCAAATCCTAGCATCCTATTTAATCATTATCACCTCATGATCATATATGTGATTATATCGAGAATTAATTCTGAGTTAATCTTTGCCCTTCTTGACGTATATTGGTGCTCAGAGGGCGGGCATGCCCGATCAGCCCTCGTCCCACCTCACCGGAGCTTAGAGAAACTCAAAACCTCTTAATTCCCAGATACACGCTACCACACAGATTTAATACTTATCATTTTTAGGGCATACCTAACAACGTGTTTTCTTTCTCTCCCCCCCATCTGTCCCTCTGAGTTACATGTTGATCCTGGGATTGAGATGCTGGCCTCTTCTGCCCCTCGGACCTGCTTGATCCATCCTGGTGCCCTGTGTCTGGTCGGAGTTTTATCGCCCCACTCCTGTGAAGGACGGCCCCATGAGGACAGTTGAGGGTTATACCTGTTAAAACTGTTAATATTATAGTCAGGCTGTCTGTTGTTGCCCAAATGAGGATGGGTTCCCTTTTGAGTCTGGTTCCTCTCGAGGTTTCTTCCTCATGTCGTCTGAGGGAGTTTTTCCTTGCCACCGTCGCCACAGGCTTGCTCATTGGGGATAGATTAGGGATAAAATTAGCTCATGTTTTAAGTCGTTCAAATTCTGTAAAGCTGCTTTGCGACAATGTTTATTGTTAAAAGCGCTGTACAAATAAACTTGATTTGATTTGATTTGATTCCTTCAGAGTAATTTGTTCTAAAACAGTGAGGGAAAAATGAAATTAGAAGGCATATCGACCTATAGTGAGAACAGAGTCCTGTAAGAATACAGAGTTTTAGAGCATAGAGATGTGTAATAATAGTAGAAAACGGCATCAGATGAAAGACATAACACATTCGTGTGGTCCAGTTAGTGAAGTTAGTCCAGAAGATGTTGTCTCGAAGTCCAGCTCGAGCGGGTAACCCTGCTCCGAGCAATGAAGTGGTCCTGAAGGCTCGGGCGGGTAACCCTGCCCCGAGCAATGATGAAGGCTCGGGCGGGTAGCCCTGCCCCGAGCAACAATGAAGTCACGAAACCCGTGATGAGGACTGTCATGGTTGTAGTGAGGATGATTGGTTCCAAATGGGGCGCAAGATCTCTTCCCCTCTTTGTTCACAACGTCTTGAGGATTCTCAGTCAAATCTGTGTAGAGCTCAGAAATAGAGAGAGAGAGAGAGAGAGAGAGAGAGAGAAAACTGGCCAGAGAGAGACTAGATAGGGACACAAAAAGCATTAATAACAGCAAACTTGTTATTGTAACACAACTTTGTTATGGAACCTTCTTCAATCGAGTGGCATGGATCCACTGTGGAAAAAGATCAGTTAAAACAGCAGCAAAAGTAATGGCGACTATGCCTGCAGGCCCATTATATTGTTTTCCCAATTGTCCAAATCATTACTTTAAAAAGTCACACCAGCACCTGTCTCCCACGTGAAAGGGGTGTGTGGTGGAGACCTTGGTACAAATTGTATGCAACTTATCTATAAGGGCTGCAGAATACTCATCCATATGCATTTTCAAATCAGAGGTACCCGGAGCCGGAGTTCCCTTCTTCCAGGGGAGAATAATTTCTTGGTGTCACACGAATTTCAGCCAGAATGAATTATGGATTACAGAACCAAACCTGTGTCCTGCATGACCTTAATTTGTCTTTCAATGTTCGATTAGTACGTTCTACGATACCAGAGGATTTAGGAGTGTGAAAACACCAGTTTAGTTTAGAGATACTTACAAAGGTTTTGTGTGACTTTTGAGGTAAAACGGGTACCCTTGTCTGAGTCTATGGCATTTGAAACCCCATAACTATAACAATAATTATTATTATTGATTTCTTATTATTTTATTGTAGTTGTTTTGTTGTTCTGCTTTTATTGTTTGTCTTTCTTTTTTACTGTCCAGTGTTCTTAGGTACTTTGAAAGGCACTTATAAATAAAATTAAAACGAGTAACTACCTTCGTGTTCTCTCGAAAACAGGGAAAAACTTCTACCCATTTAGAGAATTTGTCCACAATCAAGATGACAAAAATCAAATGAGAAAGAAAGAGCGTATGTCTCATGCAGAATATCAGGCTGATATATTGATTGAACACAGAATAACCACAGAGGTGTGATATTATAAATTATAAAACAAGAACCGTCTGAGGGTTTAGAACAAGAACCATTAACAAAGATCCCTAGAGGGCTGGAGGGAAGAGATCAGACCTGATACTAGTAGTATGTACGATTTTTAGACAGACAATATCAGTCATCCCAAGTATCATCCCGAGAATTAAGGAGGCGTGCGAGAGCGCGACCTACATTATCAAAAGAGGATGTGACACGAATTTCGAGATTGTTAGTAGAACAGAGAATAAATAGTCATATGTTAATTTAATTATCTATTAAATTACTGATTAATTAATTTAATGGGTCTGTAAATTTTACCATCAAACCATCAAAGCACATGCAGAGACAGCCCCCAGACGCACAGGTAAGCCTTGAGCAACAATGTCTAATGTTTTGGATAAAAACGCACAATGATGCATTTCCCCCCCTCACGTTCCCCAGAGGCCGTGCCCCGGTGTCCACAGGCACAGAGGTGGAAGGGCTTGAAGTGAGCAGGTGACCCAGGGGCGGAACAAAGGGTGCTTCTGAGGGAGTGATAAGCGACCACCATAGCGTCAGTCCAGGTCAAAGGATGTTGCAGTGGAGGAGGTTTTGTGTCTAGAATGACAGCCTTGAGAAAGTTCAAATACTTAAGTGTCCATGCAATATTGCAGCTTAGTTCTGGAAACCTTAAAGCCCTTATGCACCAGATGTTGGAGCAGGCGCAAGTGTCAGTGTCTTGGCAGATTTCTGGTGACTCAGCAGACACCAGAACACACAGACCACAGAGTCCTGAGGGAGGGAGAAGGTCACAGAGCACGTTATGAATTACAGCTGAAAAAAAACAGCAGGAGAGTCAAATGAAACCTTGAGTCCAAAGGCTATCTCCTCATGTGCATGAAAAAAAAAAGGCAGAACAGAGATCATTAATGGCAGGAACCTGTGATATTACAGAAGAAGCAATCAATTCATTAATCTTGTGTAAAGTGTCTCGCCACGCCTTGCTCGAGAAGAGACTGTAGGATGACATCCAGAGAGAGAGGTATTGCTTATTAAATCATATTTTGTGTAGTTTCATGTCAATTTAAGTGCAACAAAATGCGGAAAGGTTCAAGGACAATGAATACTTAATGTATAAACCCAAGTCTCTGATTTATAAACAAAAAGTTATTCAAGTAAACGTATGTTAACTGTTTCTTGCTGAAAGAAATTATGGTTAACTAAATACATTTTTAATTCAATTAACAGTATTAATGGGAATGGGAATTGGTTGTCTTGGACATTTTGACTTTATGTATATGGAATTTACCTAATAATATAAAGAGATTATTATTGTGAGAAAGTGGCAAAAATAATGATTTTCTCTGCCCATTGCAGATTTCTGTGTGTCCTTGCCTGCTGTTCTTGCATGAGTTGTTTATATTATAGCTATCTGTAACAGTCTGGGAGTCTTATCTCAATGCTGACTGAGAAAGAGACAGAGAGACTAGAGACGGATTATAATAGGACGACAATTATTAAAAAAATGTCAAAAATGAAGTAAAAAGCGGGTTAGCTCGCTGCTGAACTAATTTCATGCTTCCCAGACAAGACAAGTCCACATTTCGCTAAAACGCGTTAGAAACAGGAGTATATTGGATATTTAAAGGTTAGAATTACATACGATTAATAAAAATACCACCACACGATCAATTTTAAAATGTTTTAGATCAACATTAAACATTAGGTTAAACATTAAACTTTTCGGCATTTCCCTTCACACGTAGGGTAAATATATTTGGTGCCTTTTATTATACCTTTAAACAGGAAGTGGTATAATACTCAATATTTTAAAAATGATTCCTGATAAATATCTTCAAATCTGAAAGTGATATTTGATTTGGCCTTAAATATATTTCTTCTGTTTTTACCAAGTCTGTTTAATTTAAGTGAATGTTTTAAAAATGGTTTTTGTGTTGTATTTGCTTGTACAGTTATTTCATTATTTAAGGTCTGAATGCATAATTGCCCAAAAGAGCTGCTTTTTCTTTCATCCAGTGCGCATGCCCAGTTCACAAGCATCATGGGAACTGGAGTTCTCATAATTTTGAAAACTTAGTATTCATCATTTATAAGATCTAGACATGAAACTGCATTAATAGCTGCACTATTAATTATTAAAACGCATTAATAGTCTTATAGAGTGCTCGCGGACCTGTTCAGAGATCACCTCGCAGACCACTCGCGACTTTCCTGATAACCTTCCAGTTACAAGTTTCAGACTATCAACACACAATGAATATAAAATAAAATACAGATGATCTACTCACCAAACGCTGAAACTAATTGATTAAGAAGCAGATTTTTTCCTCTGATGATGTTAAGGGAAGAGGATCTCTTCTCTTGGGTTTCTAACAGTGATGAGATTCACAAACGATTCGGATCTTTTTCGGGACGAAACATAAATGACTCGATCGAGCGAATCGATACAGACGCATGGACTGCATTTGTTGAGTTCATGCACACGTAATGGGTTGAGGAAAGTTCATACTTTAATTTCATGCAGCATGAAAGTGTGATTATTGTTTACAATTTGAAAACAGGAATACAAATAAGGTTTCCGTTGTTTCTTAAGAATCAAGAGTGAATCAAGTAAATTGATTCACACGCATGCGAGTTTGTTCTAAAGAATCGATTCAGTGAAGCTTTCGTTGAGATCATAATGCACAATACACAGAATGTCCGTATTTTATACGGATTTGATTCAATAAACATAGTATACAGGCGTACAAATAAAGTTATACGGATTCTTTTTAACAAAAAAAAAACACTTCAATATTTATTTAGAGCTATAATCAATTCCCACGATGATAAAAGAGCACATAAAATTTACACTTTGTGTTTTTTGTCAAACATTGAAGCTTTGTATTCATTCTTAAAGTTTATTATTAAAAAGTACCTGGGATATATCATTGTTAATTATCATTCAAATTTTAGGTAAATCATTTTAATTTGCATCTTATAAGGACTTTATAAAGGGAATAAGGACTTTGGAAGTTGGTTATACAGGTTTGACTGACCAAAGGTTTGACATTTATGCAAACCAGGAACACAGTTCTAACTGTTCATGTCCAGAGTACTGATTTGTTGTTTCATTATTTTGTGCATATCCAGTAATGCCTTATATAAATGCTAAAACAATTAAAGATACATTACACAGCTCCTAGAGATTGCAAATACCTGGATGAGGATAAATCAAAACTGAGCCGGCCAAATTGTCTAGAATCTGTGTAGAATGCTAAACCACATCCAATCCCGTGGGTTTTTTTTCTCGGGGTCCGGGTACCTTAATACAATAATACAATTAATATAATACAATTTTTATAATACAATTTTTCCCCCCATGGTGGCTGCACGAAGGAATCAAAGATTAAAAGCGCGCTCTTCTCGTGACAGTTCTCCTCCTTGGAGTGTCTTCACGAGGCTCACCGTCCCGTAAACAAATTACGAGGTTTACCAGCCCAATCCCGTGGCTCTACCAGCCCCGTCTCGTCCCGTAAACAAGAGTCTAAAATAAATAAAGGTGTCTAATCTAATCTTCAGTCTACGAGGTTCCTTACGTCCCGTGCCTCCACACGAGGTTTACCTGAATTTACTGGGTCTCTATTTTTTTTTTTTGAAATTACTACCAACCAGGCGGTGACCAATCAATAACCAATTATAAAATTCAAATAATTTACTCACCTGGTTGGCAGTATCCCACTTCTGACACCAAATTGTTGGGTTCACCCAGAAAGAGACCCCGATTCCTTCGTGGGCCACCCTCGGCCGAGGACGAGAATGATCAGGTCGAGAGAAACAGACAATCAGAATCAGAGATTCACATGTCAGTTTATTCGCACAGTCACTTCGTCAAAATGAAAACATCTTTGGAAACGTCTTATAGTGTTTCTGTGTTTATGTTTTGTCTTCATGTGTGTGTGTGTGTGTGTGTAATGGGTGTGTGTCTATGTGGAAGTGTAATGATCTTGAATCAATCATAATATAAAAACATATTTCTGATGACAGTAAGGTACAGATAGATATCAGCATGGAATGTCTAAACACAGAATGTCTAGTCTACGGAGTCTATTCAGAGAAGGTCAAAGACACGTTTGCACAGAAAGGATCTAATAATTTAACATAACTCCTTAACACATAAATGTGTGTTAAGTCAGTAAATTACATCTTGATTCCATCAACATAAGCAAAATAACAAATAACAATATGTCTAAAACAATGCTAAAACAAAGAATGTTATAAGAAAATAAACATTAAAAATAAGAACAACTTAACCACAAGAACAATGAGAATATGTCTGAAAGAGAGAGAACAATTAAACAACTAACAGGATTAAACTCATAACTAAATTAGGTTAATGCTTTTAAACTAAAAACCCTTAGAATCATAAGATCTTAACTATAATTATAATGTCATTATGAAACTAATCTAAAACTATAAAACTAACATTAATCACGGAATGCATTCATTAATTACGGGATCCAAATCACTACCATAGTATATTTCAATATATTTCAGTATATTTCATAGCTTTTATGAAGCTATGACCTAAGTTTCAACTGAATGGATTAACATAAACATGAACTTTAATTCTACCATTTCAGGGTGTGTGTGAGTCGATCTGACACCAAAACAGACCTTCAGACACTTCTCTGTTCAAAATACACATTTCATAAACAAAATGTTCCCAAACAATGTCCAGCTGGACCTAAGGTCGTTTCAACTAATATAATTTTGACACAGAATAATTTTGCTGAATTCTTGGCCAAGAATTAATACTTATATAAACCTAACAGTCTTGGTATGTTGGTATGTTTTCTTTTTGTTTGTTGCTTTTGTTTTCTTTTGTATATATAGTTTATTATGGCGGAAAGTGACGTTTGATTAGCGGTGGTATAGAGGGTTAGGATTGGATAAGTTATTACTTCTTCCTAATCCTTTCTGAACATTATTATGTTACTGCCTTGTGGCTACGCTATTCTGTTTGTTTATGACGATGTTTTGATTATTGCATTTTTTATTTAAATTTTTTAAATTTTTATATCTTTCTTCTTTATTGTTCAGAATAAAGTAATCAATCAATCAATCAATCAATCAATCAATCAATCAATCAATCAATCTCTGCTCCGTTATGTGTTCATTTAATTGCCTAATTTAAAAATGTAATTTACATGCAGCTTATTTGTTTTTTGTGGGGGGGTTTCTTTGTTTGTTTGTTTTTTTGTTGTTGTTTTTGTTTTTTTCTCTTACATGTATCCCCTAATCTGTAATTTTATTCCATATCCTCCCTGAGAGTTTGTACATTTTCCTTTGTTTAATAAAAAAAAGTGAAGACGGAAATGTCATCACAAAGTTTTACCCAATAAATGAGAGTGTTTTTCACAGCCCGTGTATACATTTGCAATTCTTGATATTAGACAAAGTGAACACAGATGAGAGATGTAAATGACAATGAGCATGAAATGTCAAGTCAAGTTTATTTGTATAGCGCTTTTAACAATAAACACTGTCGCAAAGCAGCTTTACAGAATTTGAATGACTTTAAACATGAGCTAATTTTATCCCTAATCTATCCCCAATGATGAAGCCTGTGGCGACGGTGGCAAGGAAAAACTCCCTCAGACGACATGAAGAAACCTCAAGAGGAACCAGACTCAAAAGGGAACCCATCCTCATTTGGGCAACAACAGACAGCATGACTATAACATTAACAGTTTTAACATGAAGTCAGCTTCATTGATGCTATAAAACCCCCACCGACGGAAACCCGAGCGCAAAACCATTCATGACAACTGCAGTCCCCAGCCACAAAAGCACCACTGCAAGAGTCCAGAGCGTCCTCCAGGCGCGACCCCCAACTGTCGACATGGGGCCGTCCTCCACAGGAGGGATGAGACTCCAACCAGACACAGGGCACCAGGATGGATCTGGCAGGTCTGAGGAGCAGAAGAGGTTCAGCATCTCGATCTCAGGACAGATTTGGGGGGGGGGGGGGAAACACAGGTTGTTAGGTATGCCCAATGTCACCTGAATAAGTAGGAACAGTATACATATTGCACTGAGTACAAGCAGGGACTCCGGCAACTAACTATGACAGCGTAAATAAAAGGGGAGAGCCAGAAGGTAACACAGGCATGAGGGAACCCCGGGACATAAAGCAGCAGCCACTACATCGTCAACAAACTCGAGTGAGCAAGCGAGTGGGGACTGACAGCATCCATACATCCCAGTTTACCAAAACACTCTGTCTGAGGACCCTCCAGATCTACACCTTTACCTCATAAACACCATTAACAAAAGGCTTGACTAAAATGAGCATTTTGAACGAGACATGACAAACATTTGGTATCCAAAAATGCTGCTAGGCCTTTCCCCGCTCTCCCCACAGCACAGTTAAATGCATGAAAATGAAGTGATGGAAAACAGTCATTAATGCCGAGCATGGCTTATGAAACCAGTTATACTGATCAATTCAAACAGTCTGGACAAGGAAAGAAAACAGCAATACACTAGCGACAGGTCAGCTGATGGTAAAGTGGTGGCAAAAGGCTGCCTGCGCACTGCGCATGCTCCGTTAGCTTAGCTTTAATATCGCCTGCACGGTTTGGCTCCTGTTGCAACTTGGCCCACAAGGGGAAACATTTCAACCAAAGACCTTGAAAACTTTATATATTTTTCTCACTTTTTGGCGAAATTTGCCATTCTGTGTTGAAAATAAGAAAGTATGTCCCCTGTGATTTTGGTGTAGAGCAGAGGAAAACACTGGGTGGGGGAGGGGTGGTTTCTGTCCCGCTCAATCCACAGAAATGACATCAGAGAGCAAATGATCTCGCGAGCGCAGTGAGTTTCTAAGATGGAAACAGAGCCGAAGATGAAAATGACAAACTCCCGATGTCTCGTGTTCTGTGTCAAACAGCTGACTCCCTGTATTGGAGCTGTTAGAGAGCAGCAACTGCAAGTCGTGCGGATTCGTCATTCTAGATGAGCTGCTTTGCAGACTGCTTTAGAACATCCCCACACCAAAACTAGCTCTATCAGTATTTACTCACCACGGAAACCAGTTTAACCTTTAACTCAACCACACTCCTGTCTGTCATTACAGTTTAAATCTTCATATTAGTGGAGCTTTGGCCCTCACGAGTGGGGCCCCATAGGCACAGAGTGTGGAGACATAAAGAAACCCATTGAGTTGTTTTCTGATGGTTTCGGTCCTGTGTGCGCGTGCCTGCCACCACAGGAAACCCAACAACTAGTGCAGTAGAGTAGTGAAGAGTGCAGTAGAGTAGTAGTTGGGACAGTGTAGTAGTGAGTAACTTGTCACTGTTGTCCCCCGACATTTTGTGCAACATAAGGAAACAGTATAGTATGGAGCACTTGCATGTGACATCACAGCCGATCCAGATTGTGACAGACGCCATCTTGTCGGTCAAACGCCATATTTCCGCCTTCTACTTCTACTTCTGGTTCTACTTCTGCTTTTACTTCTACCTTTTCTTCTGGAAAACCCTACTATATACAATTCTACTACAACGGCTGCGGTTACAAGCTCTCCCTACCTGTGCACGTTTTTTATATTTTTTGTGTGTATTTTTGCGTGTTGTTCGTCTGTACCGGACTTCAATATCCACTACAACCGTATGGACTTACTGGACATTGGTTTCCAGCAGAAAATGACGGTTTGTAACGATTTCCATCGCATGCACAACATTCCGGAAGAGAAAAAAAAAAAAAAAAACATTCCGGACGAGACAGCGAGGTCTCCGTGGATTGTTATTGGAAGCAAAGCGAAGGAGGCGGCGCCGGGAGCGGAAGCAAAAGCGAGGCTACAGGCAGAGCCGGCCTGTTGACTAAGCTCAGAAAACAGCTACTCAAACCTCCACTGCTAAGCCTCTACCTCTCCAACGCCAGATCCATGTAAACAAGACGGACGATTTGGAATTACCTTATTCTATTCTATAATCGGCTGGTCAGTGCTATACTCAATACTTAAGTGACTTACCCATCCAATGAGGATTATTTTCTTGTTTACAAGATGCCACATCTGAGTCGCTGACAAATCCTGAATTTCTGTAAAGAAAACTGTCCAGAGATTTATAAGCACGCAGTGCTTCACCACTGAACAGCGAGGGAAAGTTAATGAGGTAATCATACACGTCCGGGTATTCCGCTGACAGTTCAAAATCCGGTCGTGAAAACTCCGTCCGGTAAGCCATAAGGGTCACAAATCTGTAGGTCGTTTATTTTAGACATATACAACCCCGATTCCAAAAAAGTTGGGACAAAGTACAAATTGTAAAGAAAAACGGAATGCAATAATTTACAAATCTCAAAAACTGATATTGTATTCACAATAGAACATAGACAACATATCAAATGTCAAAAGTGAGACATTTTGAAATTTCATGCCAAATATTGGCTCATTTGAAATTCATGATAGCAACACATCTCAAAAAAGTTGGGACAGGGGCAATAAGAGGCTGGAAAAGTTAAAGGTACAAAAAAGGAACAGCTGGAGGACCAAATTGCAACTCATTAGGTCAATTGGCAATAGGTCATTAACATGACTGGGTATAAAAAGAGCATCTTGGAGTGGCAGCGGCTCTCAGAAGTAAAGATGGGAAGAGGATCACCAATCCCCCTAATTCTGCACCGACAAATAGTGGAGCAATATCAGAAAGGAGTTTGACAGTGTAAAATTGCAAAGAGTTTGAACATATCATCATCTACAGTGCATAATATCATCAAAAGATTCAGAGAATCTGGAAGAATCTCTGTGTGTAAGGGTCAAGGCCGGAAAACCATACTGGGTGCCCGTAATCTTCGGACCCTTAGACGGCACTGCATCACATACAGGCATGCTTCTGTATTGGAAATCACAAAATGGGCTCAGGAATATTTCCAGAGAACATTATCTGTGAACACAATCCACCGTGCCATCCGCCATTGCCAGCTAAAACTCTATAGTTCAAAGAAGAAGCCGTATCTAAACATGATCCAGAAGTGCAGACGTCTTCTCTGGGCCAAGGCTCATTTAAAATGGACTGTGGCAAAGTGGAAAACTGTTCTGTGGTCAGACGAATCAAAATTTGAAGTTCTTTATGGAAATCAGGGACGCCGTGTCATTCGGACTAAAGAGGAGAAGGACGACCCAAGTTGTTATCAGCGCTCAGTTCAGAAGCCTGCATCTCTGATGGTATGGGGTTGCATTAGTGCGTGTGGCATGGGCAGCTTACACATCTGGAAAGACACCATCAATGCTGAAAGGTATATCCAGGTTCTAGAGCAACATATGCTCCCATCCAGACGACGTCTCTTTCAGGGAAGACCTTGCATTTTCCAACATGACAATGCCAAACCACATACTGCATCAATTACAGCATCATGGCTGCGTAGAAGAAGGGTCCGGGTACTGAACTGGCCAGCCTGCAGTCCAGATCTTTCACCCATAGAAAACATTTAGCGCATCATAAAATGGAAGATATGACAAAAAAGACCTAAGACAGTTGAGCAACTAGAATCCTACATTAGACAAGAATGGGTTAACATTCCTATCCCTAAACTTGAGCAACTTGTCTCCTCAGTCCCCAGACGTTTACAGACTGTTGTAAAGAGAAAAGGGGATGTCTCACAGTGGGAAACATGGCCTTGTCCCAACTTTTTTGAGATGTGTTGTCGTCATGAAATTTAAAATCACCTAATTTTTCTCTTTAAATGATACATTTTCTCAGTTTAAACATTTGATATGTCATCTATGTTCTATTCTGAATAAAATATGGAATTGTGAAACTTCCACATCATTGCATTCCGTTTTTATTTACAATTTGTACTTTGTCCCAACTTTTTTGGAATCGGGGTTGTATCTAGTTATCTGTTCATTAGAAAAACGAGCCGTGTAGTCCGTCGGTTGAAATTGATCCATTCTGTACACGAGTGCAGCAGTATTCAGCGGTGTTTTTGACCGACAAGATGGGGGTTGTGTACTTTCCGGTCACGTGACTGCAAGATCTCTATAGTATAGTATAGTATAGTCTCATCTCATTATCTCTAGCCGCTTTATCCTTCTACAGGGTCGCAGGCAAGCTGGAGCCTATCCCAGCTGACTACGGGCGAAAGGCGGGGTACACCCTGGACAAGTCGCCAGGTCATCACAGGGCTGACACATAGACACAGACAACCATTCACACCTACGGTCAATTTAGAGTCACCAGTTAACCTAACCTGCATGTCTTTGGACTGTGTGGGAAACCGGAGCACCCGGAGGAAACCCACGCGGACACGGGGAGAACATGCAAACTCCGCACAGAAAGGCCCTCGCCAGGCCCGGGGCTCGAACCCGGACCTTCTTGCTGTGAGGCGACAGCGCTAACCACTACACCACCGTGCCGCCCCAGTATAGTATAGTATAGTATAGTATAGTATAGTATAGTATAGTATAATAGAGCATTACTCTTACAGTAATGCTTTTATGGCTGAGGACTACAGTTGACTTGCTAACTTTAGGACTGCAGTTGTCATGAACAGTTTAGCACTCAAGTTTCCATCAATGAAGAGTTTATAACATCAACGAAACTGACTTCATGTTAAAACTGTTAATGTTATAGTCATGTTGCCTGTTGTTGCCCAAATGAGGATGGGTTCCCTTTTGAGTCTGGTTAACCAGACTAGTAACACAGAACGTTAATGTACCGTTAGCCTATGGTTCTCTAAAGGTTTGTTAGAACGTAACCAACAACTAACATTTAGAGAACGTTTCCTCATGGTTATGCAGAAACCTAACGAAGCCAAACGTCCCCGAAACGCTGAGGTAACTAACCAACTGAAACGTTATCATTTGGTTACACTATAACCTCCACACAACGTTATGTTTGGTTGTTTTTTTGTTGTTCTGAGAACTATACTATACAGCTGCTTTCCTGACGCTGGCTGAATTATCTTTTAATCTTTTATTTCAACCTCTTTTGTACTTGTAGCCTATTTTTTTTTTGCCATAGTAAACTGTCACATAACTTTCCTTTTGTCATGCATTGTTATGTCATGCCATTTTGGTTTTGTCTTGGAATCCAACCCTCACACATTGAAAACATACACCATATGGTCAACAGAAATGTGTGCATACTGTAATTGGTAGGCCAGATAAATAGGCTAGTCTATGTTGAGTTGTGAGATATGTTGCAAGGAAATTTTCACAAAAATAGGCGACAAACCCATGTACATTCCTGAGTAATGTGTTTTGACTGCCTAAAGCAGTGGTTGCCAACCTTTTTTGGCCTGGGACCCCATTTTTACATCACCAATTTCTCATGACCCCATACACATTTTTTAGATTTTATAGAGATTGCACAGTGTCACATATTCTATATTTTGATCAGCAGCCTATAGCCTTCAGTTATGTGGATGTTTTCTTTTCAAAGCTGATATATAGCATTTTATTTGTAATATATAACATAATTAGTTGAACATTTTTATTTTCAGTATTTTTCTTCTATTTGTTATTTCAGGCGACTCCAATTCAATTCCAGGAGACCCCATTACGAACGAAGGAAAGGAAGCATTTTGAGTGTTAAATGTAAAAGATATTTTACTGGGCAAGAAGGGAATGGTGAAAGCAAAATGGACAGATTAAATGTTTTTTCTAGTTAGTGCAATGTGGGTAGAGTGTGGCTGGTTTGCAGAAATAAACTTATAGGCTAAATTTGTTTGGATTGTAAGTGGTGATGTTTTTTGTGGAATTCAAGTGATCTGTAATGAGCAGGCTGCAGCCAAGAGGCTATTATCATATGAAGAGGGTGAACATGGTTTGGCAATGGGTCGTTGTGACTTGGTGCACAGTCTTTTGTGTGGTGCAAATTGGCTCCTGATAATATGGCAGAGCTAGTCTGGTTAACACCAGACCATATCACAAGTGAAATATGGTCTGGAATCCGCCTATTGAATTTCTCGTAGGGGAGGTGTGGTTTACGATTGTCAACGGCCGTTTATTGGACGTTGCGAATGTCTATCATTTGGCGTATACGTAGCCCATGGCCAGTCATGGCAGTTGTACCCAGTGACGTAGTTAGAGCAACGAAGAAAACGAAGAGGCGAAGAAGAGAAGGAAAGAGAAAGAGAAGGCAAAACAAAAATAGGAAAACAATGGCACCGAACGATTACTGCCGTTTGTGCAAGACAAAGAGAAGCTGATCGAAAGTTTGGTTCGTATCGCTCGCTGCCATGTTAAATGTGATCCGTAAACAGTCCCAAATAAACTACAAGCTTCCGTTTGTCGAGTATTACGCGTCACCGTCTTTCCACCCCTCCCCACTCTCTGATTGGCTCCCTAACTCAGGCGAGCCTTTAGACCATAGTTTCCATGCTGTCTTTTCAGATCAGAACGATTGTGCAAAGCAGCATGGGATTTCCCAGGCTATGGCAGAGCAGCAACAAAAGTTTGACCCTTAAGTTGTGGTCACACATTTCGCCCTCAAAACATGCTGCATTACAATAATGCCTACATTTTCTCATGCACATACTTCTGGTACATTATCCCTTTAACTACATTTCCACTTTCATACAGCTAAAAGTGATGCTTCTCATATGCCCCAACTCACTCACACCCAGCTCCACTGATCAACATATGCCCAAATGAACCACACAGTACACCCCCTAACCCTTTGTCGTTGCCGACATTCTTAACTTCAGTCAACACATTGCCTTTACCTTTCACAAGACCCACACTATGCACAACCAAATCCACCCTGTACCACTAACAAAATCTGCTACAATACAAAAATCCACTTCTCTTCTCCTCTTATTTTCTAAAAATAAAAGTCCAGCTAGGTAGCTTCGATGCATCATCATCCTGCACATTACCCAGAATTCTCTGTGCTTTCAAACAGCTCTAAGGCAAATAACAAAATGGCGGACTTGATGCATGCTACGATAGCCCTTTTATTTAGCTATTTGAAAATTTCACCGAGTCTCCTTGTTGGATTTAGAACTACCAGCACCAGTGTACGTTATCTGGATTTACAGTACGTGCGATCAGGTAATGTGTTATTTTATTCTGGTTGTTTGAGTTCTATGATGCAATGTATGTTTCACTATTCACCTAGCAGTTAGCTGCTATGCGTGCAACCATCTCCATCTCCGGTCACCGGCTACATTATACGAAGTGAATCGTTGTTGGTATCTCTAAAACACGTCTTTTCCAGTCTCCCATCTGACAAAGAACTCGTACATAATTCTTTCACCTTTGTTGTGATTTAGCACGCTCTTGATATAATGCTATGTAGCATACCTTAGCATGGCTAACACCATAGCGCCGAGGTTACAGAAGCATGATTACCCCATATCAATATACATGTCGTGTAGGTGACGGTGTTCTCTGTTAAAATGTCTGTGTATTTGTGCCTCAGAACGGCGGCATAACAGCAGTACGGATTTCCCCATGTATTATTTGACGAAATATGTTGGTGGATAAAACCTCAAGTGAGGGCCTACTTTTGTAGGCTGCAAAGATCAGCAACACGTTTACTGCAGTACTCTGTTAACCTAGCTCACTCAAACCACATTGCTTAGAGTTTAGAATATAGCACGAGATACTGTAAGCATTGTAGTTCAGAGGTTGCACAGAAAACAGAAAACGTAACGTAACTTTTACTGTCTGTCGAAAAACAACACTTTGTTGGTGTGAAGGGTTGTCATAAAAGTTAATAATCATCATGTATTAAATCCAATGCAGAAGGGAATCTGAACTATAAAATAAGTTATCTCTCCGTTGACTTCCATACATTATTTTTAGCATGGCATGGTCTGCTACTGGACGACACACAATGTGCGATCGCATGTTGTGAAGTGCTGAGCACCAAATACAACTTGGGCCAAACATCCTGTTAAGAAAACCTGGTACGAAACAGGTGAGCTATCGCTGCTATGCACTACATAGAATATACTGAATTGTTCTCTCTATGGCAGCAATGTTTTTTTTTTGTGCTACTGACTAATGCCGCTTTTCCACTACAAACGTGGCTGAGTCGGGCTGAGCCGTGCCGTGCTGAGTTGGGCTGAGTCGAGCTGAGCGGGGCTGTTGGAGTTGCATTTCGACTACAACCGCACTGAACCATGCTGGCTGGAAGTGGGTGGACACATTGGGTGGAGTTAGCGAAAGTGGGTGGACGTCACATGATGTCGTTAAGCAGCGCAAACAGTGACATCAGTGATCTTTTAAGCGGTAGTCTCACGACCCAGATAGTAAACAATAAACATGGAGGACATGGAGTCGTTAGTGTTGCTGGTCTTGGTTCTGTGGCTTGTTGTCACCGACAACACCAACAGATACTGGCAAGAGCGTATAGATGAGGCGAGGCGCATAAGGCTTCAGAAATTCTCGTAATTCGTAATTATTCTTCTTCCGGGTTTACGGTGTTTACAGATCCCAGCGTGCTCGCGGGGCATGTGTGGGCATGTGAGGACACTCCTCCTCACCAGTCAATGCACAGGGGAGTGTCTGCTCACGCCCCCAGCCTCACTCAGCTCGGTTTGGCTCGCTTCAGCCCCACTCCAAAACCGTGCAAGTTTTGGGTGCTAAGCAGGGCTGAAACGAGCTGAGTCGTGCTGTTCTGAAGTAGTCGAAACGCGAGCCGTGTCGGGCTGAAGTGAGCTGAAGCGAGCTGAAGTGAGCTGAAAAAGGGTAGTGGAAAAGGGCCATAAATGTCATTTTCCATAGATTCATATGCCAAAGCTGAACAGAAGTGTTTGCAGTTGATGGAGTCCTCAAGTGTTGAGACAGAGGATGATGTGAACACTTTTGCAATAAGGCAGCGTAAGCGCCCAAGGAGGTTTGTCTCCAAATCCTCTGATGATGGTAAGCTCTCTTCACTAATGACAACATTAGTTACTCAGTTCAGTGTTCATTTTCAAGTCATTTACAAGAAATTTACATTGCACATTGTATGGTCTTTCCTTCCAGATGATTCTGCTCCAGTGGTAGCAGCAACCAAGAAGCAACCCAAGACTCTGACTGTGCCTGGAAGCCCTGTGTGTAAGTTAACAGTTCCCAAGTCATCATTCATAGCTTGGAGCTAACATTCATGATGAATAACTGGTGCATATTACGTAACTGATCTGATGTTTGTGTGCTCTTTTCAGGTCGGCAGGACCCAATGCCCCTACCACCACAATGTAAGTGTAAGTGTTTTTCAATTTATTTGTAAATGTCTAATGTATTATCATAGGTTCTTCTTTTGCGAATACCATAAGACACCCCCCACACACACACACACAATAAATGGCTTAACATCCATATGCACCATCTTTTCAGGGTCAACACCAGCCGGGACTGGAGCCAGTCCTCACCACCCTAGCCCAAGTCCTGTTGACCCTGTTCAAGGTACAGTTGCTTTCAAGTTCCCATTTACAGATATTGGAATACAAAATCATGAACAGGAAAACTAACATTTTCTTTTTGAAAACTTCAGCCAGCAGCCGGGTGCTACACCCAATTCAGTCAGCCAGGCACCTCCAAGAACCACTGGAAACCTCTTTTGACTCTGTTCAAGGTACAGCTGCTTTCAAGTTCCCATTTACAGATGTTGGAATACAAAATCATGAACAGGAAAACTAATATTTTCTTTTTGAAAACTTCAGTCAGCAGCTGGGCACTTCATGACGGATAGGGTGTCTCGGCTATCGCAGCCATGTTTGAGAGAAGTAAGTACTTTTATACACACTTAACTAGTTCTCTCACTCAGGAAAGTACATTATAAATTACAACTTCCATCACATTTGTCCCCATAGTCACAGAGGCCCACATGAGTCGCTTGATGCGGAGGATCGAGGCTAGGTTTGATAAGATCGAGTCATTGGTGGAGACCAACGCCCCGACACACACGCCTCAGCTCCAGCAAGAAGATGTGATGTTGGCTAAACCATGCAGCACGGTGATGGAGCTGCTGGAGTTGGATAGGAGTCTGGAACAACCAGACAAGAGGAACAAGATGGTAATTCGCCCTGTCTATACCGGTATATATGTGTGTGTGTATATATCAGGTGGGCAGAAAAAAGTGATACCCCTGTTTAATCAAGAATAACTCAAAAACTAGGCTATGCATACAAACTAAATTTGGTACATGTCATGAGCAGCTAGTTTTAGTCAAGTGGTGACATTTTCAGCCAAAAATATTCATTAACACAGGAATAATGAAGAAAAAAATACAAAATTCAGGTAAAAAAAATGCAATGCCAGACGTTGACTTATTATTTACTTACCACGGCTTTAATCGAGAAGATGGTCGATATGGCCTCCATCCTCGGAATCAACCAATCGAAGTCTCTTTTTCCAGGAAGATATGGACTTTCGAATTTCAGCAACTGATATTTCATCCCACTTTTCTATTATCTTGTCCTTCAGTTCCTGTTCTGTGAACTTTTCCGTCCTTCCGGCATAAACTTTTTCGGATAACGAATCCCAAACACTGTAGTCCATTGGATTCAAGTCAGGTGACTGTGGGGGCCACTCATCCTTTTTTATGAACATTGGAGTGTTCTCTTCTAGGTATTCCTGGGTAACGCGGCTTGTATGCGAGGTGGCCCCATCCTGCTGAAAAATGTACGTGTCGTCTGGATAGAGTTGTCTGCAATCCGGCAGAAGTCCGTTTTCCAACAGCTGCATGTAAGATTGAGAGTTCACCTTCACTTTGTTCGTATTGATAAAGTGGATGTTAGTTCTTCCATTCCAAGACACACCAGCCGACACCATGACTTTCTTGGTAAACCTTGAAGTTTCATGGTAGAGTCTGGGAGGAATGTCATTCTTCTTTCTTCCATAAACCCTATCGTTCTGTCTATTGCATGCAACTTCGTACGTAAAATCCTTTTCATCCTTAAACACCATCCGTCTTACATCCTTGGCTGAATACCTGTCGTTTAAATTCCGGCTGCGAGTCTTTCGCTTCTGTTTCATGTTAGTATCACGTCTTGAAACCCTGATTCTCTTGAATGGTTTCAAATTAAGTTCCTTGGTAATGGTTCTAACAGAAGTACGACTGATGTTCAAATCATGCGCAATTTGTCTTTGGGATTTATGTGACCCTGGCTGGTCCTCCTGGGATGCGATGAGCTCCTCAACTCGGGCCTTGTTATCATCAGTTGTAGCTGTTCGAGGTTGTCCACTGCCTGGCTTCCTATCTGTGGAACCAGTTTCTTTAATTCTTTTAATCCACCTGTTAAGAGTAGCAATGCTCGACTGTTTCCTAGGGAACTCCTTTATTAGCCGCTTAGCACCCCAGCCTTTCTCTTCCACACAGGCCTTAACAACAGCTTTATCTTCTTCACTCAAAACCATGACTTCTCTCAAGGGCTTTACAAAATCAAATGCTCCAAAACCAGGCTGTTCAGAATGTTTAGGTTATAGGGACTGCCACGCGCAGACGTTACGTCATCAGGCAGCAGACGCACTGGTAGATGCACTGGATGACACAATAAGAACGTCTGGCATTGCATTTTTTTACCTGAATTTTGTATTTCCTCATTATTCCTGCGTTAATGAATATTTTTGGCTGAAAATGTCACCACTTGACTAAAACTAGCTGCTCATGACATGTACCAAATTTAGTTTGTATGCATAGCCTAGTTTTTGAGTTATTCTTGATTAAACAGGGGTATCACTTTTTTCTGCCCACCCGATATATATATATATATATATATATATATATATATATATATATATATGTATATGTATATATATGTATATGTGTGTGTGTGTGTGTGTGTGTGTGTGTATGTATATATATATATGTGTGTGTGTGTGTGTGTGTGTGTATTGTATAAGCTCGCTACAGTAATTTTCATTGTATAATTATTATTTTTATTTTTATTTTTTTACAGCAACATTTTCTTGAAACTGTTGGAGGGGCAGGTTTAGGGGCAGCCATTCGCCGTATGCTACGCCGAGTGGCAAATAATGAGGTACTCACCGTTTCAGAAACTTTTCTATTTTATTCTGTTTTGTATATATATATGATTGTTTTATTGAATGCACCGTTACACTTTCAGAAACTTTTCTATTTTATTCTGTTATTGAATGCACAGTTACACTTTAAAAAACTGTTATTTCTATTTTATTCTGTTTTGAATGTATATGATTGTTTTATTGAATGCACCGTTTCAGAAACTTTTCTATTTTATTCTGTTTTGTGTATATATATGATTGTTTTATTGAATGCACCGTTACACTTTAAGAAACTTTTCTATTTTATTTTTTTATTTTCAAACATTTTTTTATTCAAATTTGTTATTGATATTTTATCTCATTAAACTTTCAAGACCTGCCAAATTTGCCTGTTCATTCATCACTGACAGTTTTCTAATGTAGAGCAGTTATGTGTTGATGTTGCTAATTAGTTGCAAGCAAAATCTAACCAAAACATAACATTCTACAAAGTCAGGGGGACGTGAGGCTAACATTCAGGGAACCAAACATGCAACCAGCAAGGTTAGGGGAAGGGCAGGGGAAGGTTGTTGTTGTAACCAACAGGAAACGTTTGGGCAACGTCAGAAGAACTTTCCATGGCAACCACGTGGCAACAAGTGGCAACCAAACCTAACATATATGCAACGTATAGGCAACCAAAGGCGTACGTGCCCAGAACATTCTGGGAATGTAAAATTGTTACTGACTCAGTTTTTCCTTGCCACCGTCGCCACAGGCTTGCTCATTGGGGATAGATTAGGGATAAAATTAGCTCATGTTTTAAGTCGTTCAAATTCTGTAAAGCTGCTTTGCGACAATGTTTATTGTTAAAAGCGCTATACAAATAAACTTGACTTGACTATAGTAACTATAACGGTAGAAAAATAAAATAAAAGAGGCTGGCTATGATAAGAAAATTCTACAACCCCGAAACAGATAGGAGCTCCGCTTTTAGGCAGTGCCTAAATCTATATATTACTTTAGAAGAGCATGGTGTGTTAATGGAACAGTTCATAGTGTTATAGCTGACAATTTGGGAGCCCACGGATTGGCTGGTTTTGTTGAGAGCTTTTCGGCACATTATATTTGTCGATTTTTGTACTGCTGAGAAAGTAGGTATTCAAACAAAGGATGTTCAGTCAGGTGCATTTTTGCTTCGAACCAAAGAAATACATGAAGCACATGTAAGGTCTGCACAGAAAACTGAAACAAATTGCTTTGGAGTAAAGACAGCGTGTGTTTTAACTCAACATCTTAAACATTTTCTTGTTAACACAGGCTATCCTCCAGATATAGCGCACAATTTATTTGAGAGTATTGTCTCATTTGAACTGGCACTGTGTTAGAGTTTTCTGATCTCTAAGAAGTATTTTAGTCTTGAATGTCTTAACACACTAATTCTCAAATTCCCCTATAAGTGGAGTGACAAAAACATAGATCTCCCATCATACCAAACAGCTATTCAAGTAAGAAGACAATAAGTGGCAATGCCCACGAGAACTGGAACTTAATACGATTGCTTCCATTTCTGGGAGGGGACTTGGTACCAGAGGGTGAACTTGCTTGGCAAGTGATATTGGACCTGAAGGAAATTATCAAACTAGTTGTGGCACCTGTTCACACTGAGGAGACAATTGCCTATCTTGATATCACAGTGTCTGAGCACAGACAGCGACTACTTGAGCTTGACGCAGAGGGAAAGATTTTACCTAAACACCACTATCTTGAGCATTACCCACACTTGATTAGGTGCTATGGGCCTCTTGTAGGTTTATGGACAATTAGATTCGAAGCTAAACATAGCTTTTTTTAAATAAGTTGCCTGGCACACAAATAATTTCAGGAACTTTGCACTCTCATTGGCAGCCAAACACCAGCAAATGATCAGTTATCACATCCATCCATCCCGTCTCAATACATCAAATTTGGAAGTTACAAATGTATCCACAGTTCAGGTTGATGTTCTAAATAAAGAGGTTGTGTTGGCTTTAAGGCAGAAGTATCCAGATATCAGTCAAGTTCATCTTGCAAAAAATGTCACAACAAAGGGAAATAATTACAGAAATGGAATGCTTGTTGCATGTGGTTCAACTGCCGGAATGCCTGAATTTGCTGAGATTCTACAAATGTGCATAATGGGAGATGAGTTTCATTATTCGTCTACTTTGTGCTTGGTATCGAGATCACTTCAGAGCCTTTGAGTTGAGTGCATCACCAGGTAAAGAGGTCGCCCTGGTTCAGCTTGAGGAGCTGACTGATTGCTATCCACTTGTGGCCTACACAGTTGGATCAAAACATATGGTAACCCTGAAGAGACACATCGTCATCAAAGGTTTGATTTTAGATAAGTTATAGTGCCTTGTACAAGTATTGAGTAGCTTTAACATTTCTTTGAATATCTTGTGACAGCTGTTTAAATGTGTACATGCTAGGCACTGTGCATGAATATATGATCTCTTGATTTGAATTTTAAATGTGTAATATTGACAGGGTTCCCACAGGTCCTTGAAAGTTATTTTTAATAACAGATATAGACCTGGGTCATTGAAAGATTATTATTATTATTATTATTATTATTATTATTATTATTACTAAAAGGCTACATTCCACTTTGAGGAGTTCACACAAAGCCTTTTTTATTGTCTGAACTTATGTAAAGCAACTGTTTCTCAACAAAAATGCTCAGTGATGTACAATATTTATTAATTAACCTTGATCTGTGTCTCAAACTATGGTGTGAATGAATACTTTACACTTGTGAGGATAAAAACTTAATAATGTTAAAATTCTTTTCACTAACAAGACTAATATTTGTCATCTTTGTGTGTTTGTGTTTGCACTCTAGATTGATAAAGCAGGATGACAGGACCAGTTAGCTTCAGAGTCCTTTTTGGAGGTGAAGATGATGCAAGAAAACTAATCATTTCACGAATGGACAATACACTGGACAGATACACTGATGATCTGATGAAGGTTTTCCGCGCCAAAGGAGGATCTGCAGGACAGAAAATCCGCACCATAATGGCATTGACCGCTAAAGTAAGTGTGTTTTTATCAATATTTTTCAAAGGTATCAAGCTTCAACTGGGACTCTTAGACTTTTTTCTTTTTCCTTATCCTTATCATCTCTCTTCTCCTTTCTTTGTCAAAAGTTAAACAGATTTTCAGTTTACATTGATTTACTGTAGTGAATATTGGTTTGTGAATTTATTATTGACAAACATTCACCACCTTCTGGTTCTTGGAGACCTATAATGACGCTTGTATTAAAGAAGCTTAATACACACAAACAACAATTTCTCTCATGTAAAATATTTATTATACAATCAGAAAATGTATATTCTAAATTATTTTTAGTGGCTACATAAAAGTTATTAGGATAATGTGACAAACATGTCTCGGGAGTGTGTCCAGCAAGTACAGCAGTGGCTGCTCTAGTCTTAAATTATTATTTAATACATTAAACTATTCAGCTTTACTTTAACTGTAAATCAGTGCATTAGCTAATGTAATTTGCTTTGTGATCTTGTTGGTATGTTTGTTTCAGAACGAAGACATAAACGTCAAGCGCGACTGTATCCTGAGGAGCCTCAGTGTCTACCTCAATGAAGACATGGAGACACTTGTCAAAGAGTTCCCAGTAAGTGTATGTTGGCCTGCTCTCTTTGTTAAGGATATACAGCGCCCTCCACAATTATTGGCATCCCTCATTAAGATATGTTCTTAGGCTTCTAATAAATTCATATTTTTTAAATAATATAGGACAACAATGCGGCGGCACGGTGGTGTAGTGGTTAGCGCTGTCTCCTCACAGCAAGAAGGTCCTGGGTTCGAGCCCCGTGGCCGGCGAGGGCCTTTCTGTGTGGAGTTTGCATGTTCTCCCCGTGTCCGCGTGGGTTTCCTCCGGGTGGTCCGGTTTCCCCCACAGTCCAAAGACATGCAGGTTAGGTTAACTGGTGACTCTAAATTGAGCGTAGGTGTGAGTGTGAATGTGAATGGTTGTCTGTGTCTATGTGTCAGCCCTGTGATGACCTGGCTACTTGTCCAGGGTGTACCCCGCCTTTCACCCGTAGTCAGCTGGGATAGACTCCAGCTCGCCTGCAACCCTGTAGAACAGGATAAAGCAGCTACAGATAATGAGATGAGATGAGGACAACAATGCAAAAAAAGAGAAAAATCCAACCTTTAATTCAAGTGCATTTATTCAGTGGGAAAAAAAATCCCACATTAAGAAATAATTCTTTTTACATGAAATCATGTCTGCCACAATTATTGGCACCCCCTGATGTTAATACTTTGTACAACTCCCTTTTGCCAACAAGACAGCACTTAATCTTCTCCTATAACATTTCACAAGATGGGAGAATACAGAGAGAGGGATATTCGACCATTCCTCTTTGCACAGTCTCTCTAAATCATCCAGAGTCCTGGGTCCTCTCCTATGCACTCTCCTCTTCAGCTCACCCCACAGGTTTTCAATTGGGTTGAGGTCTGGGGACTGAGATGGCCATGGGAGGAGCTTGATTTTGTGTCCGGTGAACCATTTTTGTGTAGATCTGGCCACATGTTTAAGGTCATTATCTTGCTGAAAGACCCAGTGACGACCCATCTTCAGCTTTCGGGCAGAGGCCACCAGATGTTGATTTAAAATGTCCTGGTATTTCAAAGAGTTCATGATGCCATGCACCCTAACAAGGTTCCCGGGGCCTTTGAAAGAGAAACAGGCCCACAGCATCACCGATCCTCCCTCATACTTCACAGTGGGCATGAGGTGCTTTTCCGCATACTCATCTTTTGTGTTAAATCAGACCCACTTAGAGTGTTTGTTGCCAAAAAGTTCTATCTTGGTCTCATCTGACCAAAGCACATGGTCCCAGTACCACTTAGCGAACTCCAGATGTTTACGCTTATGCTTGTAAGTGAGAAAAGGCTTTTTCCGTGCATGCCTCCCAAACAGCTTGTTGGCATGTAGATAGCGCCTGATGGTTGTTATGGAGACTTTGTGACCCCAAGATGCTACTTTTTGATGCAATTCTCTAACAGTGAGCTTTGGAGAAGTTTTTACTTCTCTTCCCATCCTCCTCACTGTGCGTGGTGGCAAGATAAACTTGCATCCTCGTCCAGGTTTGTTTGCCACTGTTCCAGTTGTTTTGAACTTCTTGATGATTCCTCTGGCTGTAGATATGGGCCGGTGTAGGTGAGTGGCTATTTTCTTGCAGCCATTGCCTGACTTATGAAGGTCAGCACACATCTGCCTTACTTGAATGGTGTGTTCTCTTGTCTTTCCCATGTTGAAGAGTGGATAAGAGAAATACCGGTAGGCCTCTGTGTCACATCATATTTATACCCCAGGGAAACAGGATGTGATGAATTACTAATTAAAGGTTCCTAGATACTCTGATCAACTTTATAAACTACAGTAGAAATGACAGAAATGCTTCAATTACAATTATTTTCTAGGAATTGTTATGGGTGCCAATAATTGTGGAACAGGTGATTTTATGAGAAATAATTATTTCTTCATCAGGGATTATTTATTTTTTAATTCACTTGAGTAAAGGGTTACATTTTTCTACAATTTTCAGTGTGAGATTATGCTTCTGCAATAAAAATTGAATTTATTTTAAGGTTTTTAACACATCTTAACCAGGGGTGCCAATAATTGTGGAGGGCGCTGTATTTACATTGGTAGTTGTGTTAATTGTCTCATAGGCATCACAGTCTAGCTTTGTGTGTGTTGTGTGCACTGAAAGATTAACCTATGCAGCTGTCAGCGTGGAGGAGAGTGATTTTATAAGCCAAGAAACTTGTCGTAAATAACCCTGGTAAAGTGTATAACAGTTGACTGCAAAGTATGGAACAGAATCAGAATCATCAAACGCTCAAACCATTGTGTCAGATTTGGTATAGATAGGGGTTATTTCCCTGGCAAATCAAAACTAATATCTACACAACATTTTAGTGTGAACATTTAAGAACAAGCGCTTAATCAGGATGCACAACGCATGTTGCTTTGGGATTCATTATCTGAAATCATTTTCAGCCCTCTTGCTTGCCAGCTAGTGGAACTACTTTGTTCTTGTATCAGTTCTTCTCAGCAGTGTCTTTTTAGTTAGAATGCTTGTGTAGTGATTCAGAAACATAGTTAGACTTAGACTTAGACAAAACTTTATTTATCCCCGAAGGGCAATTAGAAGGGCGAAGAGCAGTAAATTAAAAAAGCAAGAAAATAAAATCACAAAAAGAATAAAATCACAAAAATGGGTGGGCAAAAAAAAAACCCCAGCATATTATGTACAATATACAATGACAGGCCTGTTGCCAGTAACAAAGTAAAAAAAAATAAAAAGGCAGCAGATAAAATATGGCAAATAAATAAAATGATGCGTGGATAAAATTAAAATGACTATGATTAGAGTGGCGTTGTAGTTAAAGTGACAAGGTGATATTGTAATATTGCACATCAGGACATGTGATATTGCACTAGAGTATTGTACAGGGGCGGCACGGTGGTGTAGTGGTTAGCGCTGTCGCCTCACAGCAAGAAGGTCCTGGGTTCGAGCCCCGGGGCCGGCGAGGGCCTTTCTGTGTGGAGTTTGCATGTTCTCCCCGTGTCCGCGTGGGTTTCCTCCAGGTGCTCCGGTTTCCCCCACAGTCCAAAGACATGCAGGTTAGGTTAACTGGTGACTCTAAATTGACCGTAGGTGTGAATGTGAGTGTGAATGGTTGTCTGTGCCTATGTGTCAGCCCTGTGATGACCTGGCGACTTGTCCAGGGTGTACCCCGCCTTTCGCCCGTAGTCAGCTGGGATAGGCTCCAGCTTGCCTGCGACCCTGTAGAAGGATAAAGCGGCTAGAGATAATGAGATGAGATGAGTATTGTACAGAAGACTTAAGTTATTGTAACTGTCTTAGACTTCTTAGAGTTCAGGAGGAGAATAACACTTGGAACAAAGGTTGCTCTCCTCCTCTGGGTCTTACAGGCCGGACAGTGGAACCTGCGACCAGATGGCAGCTGCTCAAATGCCGGGAACAAAGCATGAGTCAAGTCCTTAAGAATTCGACGAGCCAGGCCGCTAGCCTGCTGCTCGTACACAGTATTCAGGTGGCGAGCAGGAAGTCCAATAATCTTAGAACACACCTTGACAATATTATGCAGGCGGTTCCTATCCTGTACAGTAATGGAGTAATACCAACAGCATATAGAAAAAGCTAAAACACTTTCAATGAATGTATAATAGAATGTCAACAAGATGTTCTGACTGACAGAAAAAAGAGCTCAGTTTCCTTAGTAGGTACATCCTCTGGTGGCACTTCCTCAGGATCCCTTCTGTGTTGGAAGAGAACCTCAGTTGGCAGTCCAGAATGGTTCCCAGGTATTTATATTCCTCAACTGTCTTGACCGGAAAATCATGGACCATAGTGATGACAGCCGCCGCCAGTTCCCTTTGGCTGCTGGAGAAGGTCACCACCATCTCCTTAGTTTTACTAACATTCAACTCCAGGCAGGAAGAATCAAACCACTCTACGAACTGCTGAAGAGTGGGTCCATGATGGAGGGAAGGGCCGGACAGGAGGGACAGGAGAACTGTGTCATCAGCAAACTTAACCAGGTGACAGTTGGGGTACGTTGATCTGCACTCATCAGTGTACAGAATGAAGAGCAGCGGAGAAAGCACAGCCTTGTGGGGAGCCAGTGGAGGTGGTGAGGAGATCAGACAGGTTATTGTTAATCCGGACACGCTGGGTTCGGTTGGTTAGAAAGTCCAGGATCCAGAGGATGAGCTGGCTGCTCATGTTGAAGTTCCGGTGGAGTCTCTCTGCCAGAATATGCGGTTGCAGGGTATTAAAGGCCGAGGAGAAATCTGCCAGGGATGTTAACAGAGTTGTTACTGATAGGAAGGTTAACAGCTGCCATTCTCTTCAGGCTCTGCCAAGCTGAGCAGAGGTTTCCATGATAAAAAAAACAAAACTTTTCTTCCACTTTGTTCTTGTAGTTCAGCTTGGCAATCTTAATAGCCCTCTTGACCTCTTTATTAACCTCCTTTTTCTCCATCTCTGACCCAGAGAAGAAGATCCGTTTCTTCTTATTGATAATGGTTTTTAGCTCCTTGGTAACCTGGGGTTTATTGTTAGGGAAGATGGTAACAGTCTTGGAGGGTATAATGTTTTCCTCACAGAAGTTGATGTATGATGAGACGACATCCACCTGTTCGTTTATGTCATCAGAAGAGGAAAGGAGGTTAGTCCAGTTAGTAGACTCGAAGCAACCCTGGAGGATTGCTATACTCTCGTTAGTCCACTGCTTGATAGTCCTGGTAACCTTCTTAATTTTCCCGATGACTGGGATGTAGGCAGGAGCGAGCAGGATGGTGAGGTGATCAGCAGAGCCGAGGGGAGGAAGAGTGACAGCTCTGTAGGCATCTGGGATAGAACCATAGCATCTATCAAGTGTCTTTCCCAGACGAGTGGAGCAATGGGTGTATTGTTCAAAGCCTTTCAAAGATTTTCCAGGATTGCAGTGATTAAAATCTCCAAGAATGAATTTGGGGGAATCAGGGGATACATGTTCAAATTTGTCCAGGGAGCTTTTGATGATGTCAGTTGCTGAAGTGGAGTTAGCTTTGGGGTGTATGTAAACCAGGACGAAGAAGAGTTGAGGGAACTCTCTGGGAAGGTAAAAGGGACGAAGAGACAGAGCCAGAAGCTCAATGTCTGGAGTGCTCAGCTTCTCTCCGACGTGGACAGTGGAGCACCACCGGGGGTTGATATAGAAACACACACCACCACCATGTTGTTTACCAGTGACATCACTGTCACGGTCGAGCCTGATGGGGTGCCAAATCCATCGATGTACAGCGCTTTGTTGTCATCGCCATGGTTGAGCCAAGTTTCAGTAAACACCAGAATAGAAGCATTCCTGTACTCATGCAGATGGTTCACATTAGCCTGAAGTTCATCCGTTTTATTCCTTAGTGAGCGGACATTGACGAGGATGACTGCCGGCAGTGTCAGCTGTTTACCTGTTGCTTGCCGAAGTCACGCTCTGATACCTCCCTTCTTTTTTCCCCGTCTGGTCGCCTTGTGAAGTCTCTGTTTGGAGTTGGACTGATCCGTCTCGGATGTTCGTTTCTGAATCTCCTCAGGAAGAGTATCGGGGGAGAACGGAACCGGACTGAGGTTGAGACGCAGCAGCAGCTCCCGCGAGTATGTAATCCTGTTTGTCTCCGAGGGTGAAGCAGCAATCGAATAAACCAACATGTGTAAAACTGCCAGCGTGTAAATAATTCTGGAAAAATACATTCTGACAGTGTAATAACAAACAAACAAACAAACCAAAAACACAAACAAAACAAAACACAATAGAAAAAATAAAAATAGGAAAACCGCTCAGCGCTCCGACCGGTCGACCGCAAGAGCAGTGACCAGGAACCGGAAAAGGCCAACCCGGTACCGGAAAAGGCCTTAAATTTCATTAAAAAATTTATGAAATGGATCTGGCTCACCAACATGACTTTGAGAGGCAATCCAAAGCTGAAATGTTTTGAACGATGCACAACACACGTTTGTTTGGGATTCACTGTTTGGGATTCATTGGTTCCACCGGTTAGCAAATAAGAGGCGTGGAACAGAGCGACGACAGTGAATCCCAAACAAACGTGTGTTATGCATCGTTCAAAACATTTCAGCTTTGGATTGCCTCTCAAAGTCATGTTGGTGAGCCAGATGCATTTCATTAATTTTTTTAAAACCACGTGCCTTTTAGGGCAGCACGGTGGTGTAGTGGTTAGCGCTGTCGCCTCACAGCAAGAAGGTCTTGGGTTTGATCCCAGCGGCTGGTGAGGACCTTTCTGTGTGGAGTTTGCATGCTTCCCTGTGTCGGCGTGGGTTTCCTCCGGGTGCTCCGGTTTCCCCCACAGTCCAAAGACATGCAGGTTAGGCTAATTGGTGGCTCTAAATTGACCATAGGTGTGAATGTGAGTGGGAATGTTTGTCTGTATCTATTGTCCCTTTTCCACCAAAGCAGTTCCAGGGCTGGTTCGGGGCCAGTGCTTAGTCTGGAACCGGGTTTTCTGTTTCCACTGACAAAGAACTGGCTCTGGGGCCAGAAAAAATGGTTCCAGGCTAGCACCAACTCTCTGCTGGGCCAGAGGAAAGAACTGCTTACATCAGCAGGGGGGCGGAGTTGTTAAGACCAACAACAATAACAAGACTGCGAAAGATCGCCATTTTTAAGCGACGAGAAGCAGCAGCTGTACAAACGCAAAGTCATTTATTATTATTGTTGTTGTTGCTGCTGCTGCTTCTTCCGTGTTGTTTTTGCTTCGATATTTGCGCCAAGGTTTATGCAAACATAGCGACGTAACTGACGTACCTGTATACAGCGGCGTAACTGATGTATACAACGACGTAACTGACGTATACAGCGACATAATGACGTGGCTTCCCTTAGCACCGCGAGCTATGGAAAAGCAAACTGGTTCTCAGCTGGCTCGCAAGTTGAACAAGTTGTGAACCAGCACCAGCACTGGCCCCGAACCAGCCCTGGAACTGATTTGGTGGAAAAGGGGTAAATGTGTCATCCCTGTGATGACCTGGTGACTTGTCCAGGGTGTACCGTGCCTCTTGCCCATAGTCAGCTGGGATAGGCTCCAGCTTGCCTGCGACCCTGTGGGACAGGATAAAGCGGCTAGAGATGATGAGATGAGATGAGATGAGATGAGATGAGATGAGATGAGATGAGATGAGATGAGACGTGCCTTTTAAAAAACTGAATATCACAATGTGAGTTGTATTGGGACACAGCTCATTCTCTTTGTTTATTCTCCAGGACAGCAAATGTGCAGAGGCTGAGTTGGGGATTGCACAGACAACAATGGGCATCTACGTCATTCAGGTGGAGGGTGCCGAACCTGGAGACAAGATGTATGCAGATGTTGATGTTGTGCTTGAAGGTGTGGAAGTTCTGCAAAACCTACAAAGTGTCACCCTTGGATGTGTGATGGTTTTTGGGCTGATTTATGCACTTAACTTAAGTTACCCTAAGGACCTCAAGAGCACATTTGAAGTGTTCCAGAAAATCCTGATGGAACTGGACACAACCAAGCTTTCGCCAAAAGTCCAGGCACTGAAAATTAAGATGTTCCAGTGATGGGCCTGATACACTGATTTCTCCCTCTGGAAAATATTCAACAAAGTGACACTGCAATTTTCAGTACGTGTTTGAGTGAACTTTGTAAATTTTTCAATGTTTTTGTTTTTACAGTTCTTTGTTATTGCTGGTGGTGCAAAGCCACTCAACCACTGAGTAATGTTTTGGATTGTTAGGGTCGTGGCTAAAATGGAAAAAAAAAATGAACGTCTGAAAATCCTTGAAATGTTGATGTACTGTAAGCATTACAGTTATCAGTTGATTTACCTGTCTACCTCATGTTTCACACAGCTGAGCGACGTTCTTGAGGGAGTTTGTTATTACTACAGAAAGGTCTGTTTCCAAATGTTTAACATTTAAAATGACAAAAGCAAATGTGCTTAGGCTGATTCAGGGATTGCACAGACAACAATGGGCATCTACGTCATTCAGGTTGAGGATGCCAGACCTGGAGATAAGTAAATAAGTAAACGATTGAAAAAAGAGCACTTTCTTTTTACAAAAAGAAAAAAGAAAATAAAAAATTGTGCACATTATTACATGTGCACAAATGAGTGAATTTATTTAGGTATTTTTTTTGTTTTTTTGTGTGTAGTGTGATGATGTGTTGCTGGCTTTGAGTTTTAGCAATGCCCAAACTTGCCACATGCCTTGAAGCCTAATAAATAGAATGTAAAGCAAAGTGGTCTAACTGTTTATATTGTAATTATAGATATTATTGTAGGTGTGGGGTGAATGAAGGGAAAAATGTGGAATATCTGGTAAAATTTTAAACACATTGGGTTTATTATATCAAGTACATAAATTTATGCATTTTATTTAAATTGGGTGTAGAGCATCAACCTGGTTCTAAGCCTTTCAAACATATTGGAGCAATTAATATTGAATACATACACTGGTTATTGAGTATTTGAAACAAATTGGATTTATTTATGATAAATACATAAATCTGTCATTGTGTATTAAAACACATTGGGTTTATTAGTATTATTGCATAAATCTCATTGTTAATTGTTTCATTTACGTTCAACTGACAAATACGCACCACATTAAGTTTATTAGTCTGTTTATGTTAAATCTGTGTAATCCAAATGGATGGAAATTTTATATTCAATTGAAATACATAAAGCTTAAATATTAGACCTAAATATTTCTGTGAATAAACTTGAAGATTACAAAAGTAACACATTTTATGCAAATTTTCAATAAAATTGTAAATTGTGTACAAAGCTCAAAGATATGAAATATTTTGTGTATTTATAATGCTGTGTGTACAAATTGTAAACTATATTATTCTATAGGTCATATACAATTCTATTCCTTTGCATTTCTGTGATAAAGCTCACTGTGATGGCTTCTTGTTTAATTTATGATTTATATAATTTTATTTTCTTTTATTTCGTGTATGTGTATAGTAAGTTTTAGAAAAATTAGACACGTGTTTTTGGCCAGCTCTGTATTTGTATATATAGCGGTGCTTGAAAGTTTGTGAACCCTTTATAATTTTCTATATTTCTGCATAAATATGACCGAAAACATCATCAGATTTTCATACAAGTCCTAAAAGTAGATAAAGAGAACCCAGTTAAACAAATGAGACAAAATATCATACAACCCTGATTCCAAAAAAGTTGGGACAAAGTACAAATTGTAAATAAAAACGGAATGCAATAATTTACAAATCTCAAAAACTGATATTGTATTCACAGTAGAACATAGACAACCTATCAAATGTCGAAAGTGAGACATTTTGAAATTTCATGCCAAATATTGGCTCATTTGAAATTTCATGACAGCAACACATCTCAAAAAAGTTGGGACAGGGGCAATAAGAGGCTGGAAAAGTTAAAGGTACAAAAAAGGAACAGCTGGAGGACCAAATTGCAACTCATTAGGTCAATTGTCAATAGGTCATTAACATGACTGGGTATAAAAAGAGCATCTTGGAGTGGCAGCGGCTCTCAGAAGTAAAGATGGGAAGAGGATCACCAATCCTCCTAATTCTGCGCCAGCAAATAGTGGAGCAATATCAGAAAGGAGTTCAACAGTGTAACATTGCAAAGAGTTTAAACATATCATCATCTACAGTGCATAATATTATCAAAAGATTCAGAGAATCTGGAAGAATTTCTGTGCGTAAGGGTCAAGGCCGGAAAACCATACCGGGTGCCTGTGATCTTCGGGCCCTTAGTTGGCACTGCATCACATACAGGCATGCTTCTGTATTGGAAATGACAAAATGGGTTCAGAAATATTTCCAGAGAACATTATCTGTGAACACAATTCACCGTGCCATCCGCCGTTGCCAGCTAAAACTCTATAGTTCAAAGAAGAAGCCGTATCTAAACACGATCCAGAAGCACAGACGTCTTCTCTGGGCCAAGGCTCATTTAAAATGGACTGTGTGCTCCCATCACCCAATCAAGCATCCAGCCAGAGCAGGTCATGGTATTTTTTAACCATATTAACATGCCATTGTTGTGTATTATGCCTGATGTCAAGACTCTCGTCTCTGCGAGCCTACCACACAGACTTAATACTTGTGTCATTTTAGGGCATACCTAACAACCAGTGTCCCCCCCCCCCAAATCTGTCCCTCTGAGTTACATGTCGGTCCTGGGATCGAGATGCTAACCTCTTCTGCTCCTCGGACCTGCTTGATCCATCCTGGTGCCCTGTGTCTGGTTGGAGTCTCATTGCATCGCTCCTGTGGAGGATGGCCCCATGAAGACAGTTGAAAGTTACACCTGGAGGACGCTCTGGACTCTTACAGTAATGCTTTTATGGCTGAGGACTACAGTTGACTTGCTTACTTTAGGACTGCAGTTGTCATGAACAGTTTTGCATTCAAGTTTCCATCAATGAAGAGTTACAACATCAACGAAACTGTCTTCATGTTAAAACTGTTAATATTATAGTCATGCATATTTTTAGGGCATACCTAACAACCTGTGTTTTCTCTCTCCCCCCCCCCCAATCTGTCCCTCTGAGTTACATGTTGGTCCTGGGATTGATATGCTGGCCTCTTCGGCCCCTCGGACCTGCTTGATCCATCCTGGTGCCCTGTGTCTGGTCGGAGTTTTATCGCATCGCTCCTGTGGAGGACGGCCCCATGAGGACAGTTGAGGGTTACACCTGGAGGACGCTCTGGACTCTTACAGTAATGCTTTTATGGCTGAGGACTACAGTTGACTTGCTAACTTTAGGACTGCAGTTGTCATGAACAGTTTTGCACTCAAGTTTCCATCAATGAAGAGTTACAACATCAACAAAACTGTCTTCATGTTAAAACTGTTAATGTTATAGTCATGTTGTCTGTTGCCCAAATGAGGATGGGTTCCCTTTTGAGTCTGGTTCCTCTCAAGGTTTTTCCTCATGTCGTCTAAGGGAGTTTTTCCTTGCCACGTCGCCACAGGCTTGCTCATTGGGGATAGATTAGGGACAAAATTAGCTCATATTTTAAGTCGTTCAAATTCTGTAAAGCTGCTTTGCGACAATTTTTATTGTTAAAAGCGCTATACAAATAAACTTGACTTGACTTGACTCATGCTGTCTGTTGTTGCCCAAATGAGGATGGGTTCCCTTTTGAGTCTGGTTCCTCTCGAGGTTTCTTCCTCATGCCGTCTGAGGGAGTTTTTCCTTGCCACCGTCGCCACAGGCTTGCTCATTGGGGATAGATTAGGGATAAAATTAGCTCATGTTTTAAGTCGTTCAAATTCTGTAAAGCTGCTTTGCGACAATGTTTATTGTTAAAAGTGCTATATAAATAAACTTGACTTGACTGTGGCAAAGTGGAAAACTGTTTTGTGGTCAGACGAATCAAAATTTGAAGTTCTTGATGGAAATCAGGGACGCCGTGTCATTCGTACTAAAGAGGAGAAGGATGACCCAAGTTGTTATCAGCGCTCAGTTCAGAAGCCTGCATCTCTGATGGTATGGGGTTGCATTAGTGCGTGTGGCATGGGCAGCTTACACATCTGGAAAGACACCATCAATGCTGAAAGGTATATCCAGGTTCTAGAGCAACATATGCTCCCATCCAGACGACGTCTCTTTCAGGGAAGACCTTGCATTTTCCAACATGACAATGTCAAACCACATACTGCATCAATTACAGCATCATGGCTGCGTAGAAGAAGGGTCCAGGTACCGAACTGGCCAGCCTGCAGTCCTGATCTTTCACCCATAGAAAACGTTTGGCGCATCATAAAACGAAAGATTCGACAAAAAAGACCTAAGACAGTTGAGCAACTAGAATCCTACATTAGACAAGAATGGGTTAACATTCCTATCCCTAAACTTGAGCAACTTGTCTCCTCAGTCCCCAGACGTTTACAGACTGTTGTAAAGAGAAAAGGGGATGTCTCACAGTGGGAAACATGGCCTTGTCCCAACGTTTTTGAGATGTGTTGTCATGAAATTTAAAATCACCTAATTTTTCTCTTTAAATGATACATTTTCTCAGTTTAAACATTTGATATGTCATCTATGTTCTATTCTGAATAAAATATGGAATTTTGAAACTTCCACATCATTGCATTCCGTTTTTATTTACAATTTGTACTTTGTCCCAACTTTTTTGGTATCGGGGTTGTACTTGGTCATTTATTTTTTGAGGAAAATGATCCAATATTACATATCTGTGAGTGGCAAAAGTATGTGAACATTTGCTTTCAGTATCTGGTGTGACCCCCTTGTGCAGCAATAACTGCAACTAAACATTTCCAGTAACTGTTGATCAGTCCTGCACACCGGCTTGGAGGAATTTTAGCCCGTTTCTCCGTACAGAACAGCTTCAACTCTGGGATGTTGATGGGTTTCCTCACATGAACTGCTCGCTTCAGGTCCTTCCACAACATTTCGATTGGATTAAGGTCAGGACTTTGACTTGGCCATTCCAAAGCATTAACTTTATTCTTCTTTAACCATTCTTTGATAGAACGACTTGTGTGCTTTGGGTTGTTGTCTTGCTGCATGACCCACCTTCTCTTGAGATTCAGTCCATGGACAGGTGTTCTGACATTTTCCTTTAGAATTCGCTGGTATAATTCATAATTCATTGTTCCATCAATGATAGCTAGCCGTCCTGGCCCAGATGCAGCAAAACAGGCCCAAACCATGATACTACCACCACCATGTTTCACAGATGGGATAAGGTTCTTATGTTGGAATGCAGTGTTTTCCTTTCTCCAAACATAACGCTTCTCATTTAAACCAAAAAGTTCTATTTTGATCTTATCCGGCCACAAAACATTTTTCCAATAGCCTTCTGGCTTGTCCATGTGATCTTTAGCAAACTGCAGACGAGCAGCAATGTTCTTTTTTGGAGAGCAGTGACTTTCTCCTTGCAACCCTGCCATGCACACCATTGTTGTTCAGTGTTCTCCTGATGGTGGACTCATGAACATTAACATTAGCCAATGTGAGAGAGGCCTTCAGTTGCTTAGAAGTTATCCTGGGGTCCTTTGTGACCTTGCCGACTATTACATGCCTTGCTCTTGGAGTGATCTTTGTTGGTCGACCACTCCTGGGGAGGGTAACAATGGTCTTGAATTTCCTCCATTTGTACATAATCTGTCTGACTGTGGATTGGTGGAGTCCAAACTCTTTACCCCATGTGCACAGATTACATGGCCGACCGTGATATAACTGCTCCTGACCATCACAAAAGTGCGAACAGCATGCCTGAGCGCTTCTCTGGTAATTGCACAGCAGTCACTGAGTGCTATACAAGCAGGGCTTAATTTGAGTCGGAACATGACGGAACAAGATCTGGAACCTCCGTCGTCGAATCCGGCAGCTATTTTCATTCCATTCGGTGTTCCGGCAGCTATTTAAATGGATCAGATCACCTCCGTGACCATCACAAAGGGAAAAAAAATCAAACAATAAATTAAATAAATAATTAAATAAAAATTTGTTTAGTGTTCGGTTTTGATTTTGATATCTGTTGTTGATTTCTCTCCTATGACATCCACAAAATCTATGCGAAAGGGGAAGGAGGGGACATGGGGTGTATACTTCCGTTCAATAGAACACCGGGTTTTTTGTAGCCGTTAGCTTGCGCTGTGGAAAAAATGGCAAAAAAACAAGAAAGCTTACTAAAATTTTTCAAAGTCCCAGGACAGCTGGATCCTAGGCAAGGCAAGGCAAGGCAAGGCAAGTTTATTTATATAGCACATTTCATACACAATGGCAGTTCAATGTGCTTTACAGAAGTAAAAACAAAAACAGTAAACAATAGAGAAATAAAATTACATAAAATAATTTTATTTTTATTCTAAAACAATTAATTAAAAGAATTAAAAGAATTAAAAGAAAATAATAAGAATTAAACAATAGTAGAAATAAAATAATAAAATGCCAAAAAGAAAAAGGAGAAAAAGAAAAAGAAACCAGCAGAATAAAATAGAATAAAGTTAAAGTAAATTTAAAACATGCAGAAAGTAAAGATTATAAAAAATGTAAAAATATTAATTATTTAACAGAAAGCATCTGAAAACAGCTTGGTCTTTAACCTAGATTTGAAGCTGCCAACAGCAGGAGCATTTTTAATGTCCTCTGGCAGTTGGTTCCATAGCTGTACTGCATAGTAGCTAAAAGCTGCTTCACCACACTTTGTTTTAACAACTGGTTTTAATAGTAAATTTTTCTGCTGCGATCTGGTAGATCTGATTGGGTTAGGCCGCTGCAACATATCAGAGAGGTAATTGGGCCCTGTACCATTTAGAGATTTGTACACCAGCAGCAATGCTTTAAAGTCAATTCTGTAGCTTACTGGAAGCCAGTGAAGGGACCTTAGAATTGGAGTAATGTGCTCTGTTCTTTTTGTTCGTGTGAGAACCCTCGGCGCTGCATTTTGAACCAGCTGAAGTCGTTTGATGGTCTTTTTTGGCAGGCCTGTGAAAAGGCCATTGCAGTAATCAACCCTACTAGAGATGAAGGCATGTATTAGTTTTTCCAGATCATTTTTTGACATAAGTCCTCTTAGTTTGGAAATGTTTTTTAGGTGATAAAATGCCGTTTTAGTGATTGCTTTCATGTGACTGTCAAAGTTTAGCTCGCTGTCAATGAAAACACCAAGATTTTTAACCATTTCTTTAGTTTTAATCCCTTTTGTGTCAAGAATAGTGGTAATCCTGAGTCTTTCATCTTTTTTTCCAAATAGAATTACTTCTGTTGTATCTGTGTTCAGCTGAAGAAAATTTTGTGACACCCAGTTGTTGATTTGGTCGATACACTGGTAGAGACATTCAAGGGGGGCATAATCATTAGGTGATAGAGCAAAATAAATTTGGGTATCATCTGCATAGCAGTGATACAAAATTGAATTTTTATTGATAATTTGCCCAAGTGGGAGCATATAAAGGTTGAAAAGTAATGGTCCAAGAATCGACCCCTGGGGGACACCACAGTTCAAGGGCATTGACGTTGAGGAACAATTTCCCAGGGTAACAAAGAAGCTTCTATCTTTTAAGTATGATTTTAACCAATTGATAACTTTACCAGTCAATCCAACCAAGTGTTCAAGTCGATATAGCAGTATGTTGTGATCAGCAGTATCAAAAGCTGCACTGAGGTCCAGTAATACCAGGACTGATGTTTTGCCTGCATCAGTATTAAGACGTATGTCATTTATAACTTTAATCAGCGCTGTTTCAGTGCTATGATTGGCATGAAATCCTGACTGAAAATTATCAAAACGGCTGTTTGATATTAAGAAGGCAGTTAATTGATTGAAGACAATTTTTTCCAGGATTTTCCCGATGAATGGTAGATTTGATATTGGCCTGTAGTTATTTAACACTGAAGGATCCAGATTATTTTTTTTTTAAGAAGGGGCTTTACAACAGCTTTTTTTAGGGACACAGGAACAACGCCAGTCTCCAAGGATGTATTTATAATTTGAAGCACATCTGTAATTATAAGATGAAGAACAGACTTAAAAAAGTTGGTGGGCAGAATGTCCAGTTCAGATGTTGAGGAACTGAGATTTTGTACAGTTTTTTCAAGAGTCTCATAATCAATTAAACAAAATTCTGACATTGTGTTAAAGTTATCTATCTGTGTCATTGGTGATTGCAGTTTTTCAATTTTTTGCAACTGAGATATATTATGAGAAATATTCTGCCGTATATTATCAATTTTACCTTTGAAAAAGGATGCAAACTCATTGCATTTATTAACTGAGAGAAGTTCAGGTGCTAATTGTGGTGGGGGATTAGTTAGTTTCTATACTGTTGAAAATAGCACACGGGCATTGTTCATATTCCTGCTGATGATGTTGGAGAAGAAAGACTGTCTTGCTTTACGAATTTCATAATTATAATTACAAAGCATCTCTTTATGGATTTGATAATGGATGTGAAGGTTAGATTTGCGCCATTTTCTTTCAGTCTTTCTACATTCTCTCTTTAGCAGTTTAACAGCCGGGTACTGCTTCCATGGTGCTTTCTGCTTATCATTGACTCTTTTTTATTTTGAATGGAGCAATATCATCCATAATTTGGGTCATATTTAAATTAAAAAATTCCAGTAAATCATCTACAGAGTCTGACATTTTGGTTGAGTTCTGAGAGAGAGCTTGCTCAAAAAGAGCACATGTGTTGTCTTTTATGACTCTCCTACCTATAGTCGTTGAGCTATTCTGAATGTGAGGAGACATAGAAACTTCAAAGAAAACACAGAAATGATCAGATAAGGCCAGGTCAACAACAGTATAAGAAACAGTAAGACCCTTTGTGATGACGAGGTCAAGAGTATGACCACGAGAGTGGGTCGGCCCCTGTACATGTTGTACTAGGTTAAAGTTATCAATAATTGCAAATAGTTCTTTGGCATAAATGTTATCAGTATTATCCACATGTAAGTTAAAATCCCCAGATATAATAAGACAATCAAACTCTAAGCAAATGACTGATAACAGTTCACCAAACTCTTCAAGAAAGACTTTGGCTGAATGTCTCGGAGGCCTATAAATAGTTAATAATAATATGTTAGGAGAGCATGTAACAAGTGCACATAAGTGTTCAAAGGACATAAAATCACCAAGTGAGGATTGTTTACATTGAAAAGAGACTTTGAATATATTTGCGATCCCTCCACCTTTCCCTTGTCGGGTAACATTCAAAAAATTAAAATTTGGGGGAGCTGCTTCGATAAGGGTGGTAGCACTATTTGCTTGATCCAGTCAGGTTTCAGTTAGAAGCAAAAAATCAAGATTGTGTTTACAAATAAGATCATTAATTAAAAATGACTTGTTTAAAAGTGATCTAATGTTCAGAAGAGCTAGCTTTACAGAAATTCTAGAAGCAATATTTGGTTGTGCACTCTGATGCTGTTTTAAAACAGGAAGGAGATTAGATTGGTTCACCCCCAGGGTTAAATGTGCTCTATGTTTTCTGTTTCTTATCAACACAGGAATAGTGTCAACATCGGGTCCCAGCTTTTTTTCAACACATCCATTTGCAGGGACCCAGAGTACATCAAACAAGACTTTCTAAATGTTCCATTTGGTTTGAGGGTGAAAGGATTGGAGATGACATGTATCTTTTGGATGGTGAAAAAGATTTGTAGCCAGCTGAAAGTCCTGGACGAACACAATTTTGATGAACTGGGTACACTGCTTGTTGCGACAGATTTGGGCTGGAAAAAGAGAGTGTAGCCATTGGGAGCAATTTTTTCATGCTATTTGGGAAATCCATCCGAGGAGAAATGGAGTCGTCTGTCCTTGAATGTTGGGAGGCCTGCAAGTCAGATGTTTGTGTGTCCTTGATGACGACTTGCAAAGATGATTGTTTAGGCTTTGTAACTATGTCAGTCTGCGACATCTTATCAACTGTTTTCCTCGGTGCTGGCTGAGAAAAGATTGCAAGTTTGTAGTGGTCTGCTAAGACTTTGGCTCCAGTCCAGCTGAGTTCAGTGCTATTTGGCTTGTAAAATTCTTTGCGATTCCAAAAAAGGTTAAAATTGTCTATGAAATTCATACCAAATGAAGAACAAGTTTTTCCAAGCCAGGTGTTAAGACTGAAGAGTCGAGAAAAAGCAAAACTTCCTCTCGCTGGGAGTGGGCCACTGATAAAAGATTGAATTCCAGTCTTATAGAGCTCAGAAAAAAGTTTTCTGAAATCATCTTGGACAAACAGGCGGCATGGTGGTGTAGTGGTTAGCGCTGTCGCCTCACAGTAAGAAGGTCCTGGGTTCGAGCCCCGTGGCCGGCGAGGGCCTTTCTGTGCGGAGTTTGCATGTTCTTCCCGTGTCCGCGTGGGTTTCCTCCGGGTGCTCCGGTTTCCCCCACAGTCCAAAGACATGCAGGTTAGGTTAACTGGTGACTCTAAATTGACCGTAGGTGTGAATGTGAGTGTGAATGGTTGTCTGTGTCTATGTGTCAGCCCTGTGATGACCTGGCGACTTGTCCAGGGTGTACCCCGCCTTTCGCCCGTAGTCAGCTGGGATAGGCTCCAGCTTGCCTGCGACCCTGTAGAAGGATAAAGCGGCTAGAGATAATGAGATGAGATCTTGGACAAACAGCTGTTCTCTGAAAACATCATTTGCTCCCACATGCACAACAATACGTTTAATAGTTTTATGCTCGGACATGAGTTTCAAAATGCTGTCTTTGGTGTCAGAGATGGATGCATTTGGAAGACAACAAATAATCATCTCATAACCTTTTAATTGTCTTACAGTGGAATCACCAAGAACAAGGGTTGTGGGATCAGGTGGTGTTACGAGCTGCTTTTTGCCTCTTCCCACAGCTCTTCGATCTTGGTGTGATCTCTTTTTACTCTGTGTTTGCCCGCTTGACAAATCCTCTTCCACATCCCTGAGGCATTCAAATTTGTTCTGAAGCCTTATGGGCTGTGGATTTTCCATAGGATTGTAGATCCTATTGTAATTTGTAGAACGAGCTGGTGTTGAAGTAATTAGTCTTCTGTTTTTGTTTTTGGGCTTAGCACCCATCATTTTCCAGTTTTCAGTACTCACAGGTTGAGTTATGAATTCTTCCACTTGGTCTGCAATGTCCTCAGTCTGTCAGAGTGCAATCTCTGCATTCTCAGCCACTGTTTCAGTACTCCTTTCCTGAGATATCGCTTTTAATTTGTCCGTCTTTGGCAGAGCATTAATCTTTGATTCCAGAATAGAAATCCTCTGTTCTAATTCCATGCATTTTCTGCAGGATTTTTTGCTTCCTGGCATTTAAAAAAAAAAAATAGTGGAAATTAAATTAAAATTAAATTAAAAGCTTATAAAGATGAAAAATAAAAAAAAAATAAAAAAATAAAATAGTGGAAATTCAATGAGAAAGTAAAGTATAGAAATAAAGATTAAGAAAGCAGGAGCAAAGCAAAGAAGCGTCCTACTCGCTTGAGTAGGAGGAGCAGAAAAAAGTAAACGACCTAAAATGGACGATGTTGGACACAGTGACACTGCACCAGCTGCAAGTGTACCAGACTACATTTCAACAGGAATGGACAGAGGAATTCGCCTTTATGGGGTGAAAGGGTTCTGCTTTGTGTCCAATAGGCCTATACAATGACAAGATTGCATCGATGAAACAATGAAATAAAGCGGCACTTCGAAACACGCCAAGCTACGTTTGCGTCAAAATATTCAGCGGGGGACAGGAGGAAGACGGCATGTCAAGAGCCTCTTCATTATGAAAAAGAATATATTACACTCAAATTGTTGGTCATACGTAAAAATGCATTTTAGTTGTATTCAGCATCACTTTTTATATATGGCTCTCACGAAAATGTATTTGAAAATATGTGGCTTTCATGGCTCTCTCAGCCAAAAAGGTTCCCGACCCCTGCCTTAACGTATGTGTGGAGAGCGAGAGTGAACTTGAGTGCCTGTTTGGAGAACATCCTGAGCGTTGTCCATTGTTCTCCAGGATTTGATAACTGTTGCTGTTGCAATACATGTCATGCATTAGGCGTGTGTGCGTAAAGTTATAGTAAACCGCCCCCCGCCTTTTTTTTTTGAGTCACCGGACCCACCCACCTCCTGCGTTCCGGGACCTCCCACTTCACAAATTAAGCACTGTATACAAGTGTTATGCGAGTAGCACTGGACTAACACTCAATCACATATCTCATAAATAATGTAGTAAACAACACATTTCCTGATTATTTAGCATTCTTTGCATGAGTTTCAAGCCATCAACTTATTTTTTTGATTATTCTTTTTTTTTTGCAAAAAAATGCACTTATGCTTGGTGCTAACTTGTTCCTGGATACACTATTGTTCTGCATTTGTGTAGCACTTTTACAACTATTTTTGGTAAAGGTAATTTGCGGGAGTATTTCCTTAAAACTGGCGCCCTCATGTCACGAAAATACGCTCGACAAATATTCACCCGACTGAAGCACCTCACTATATTGTGTCCCAGGATGTTCACAATACTTATGAACCACCTCCTTGTTTAAAGTAGTTCATGCCATAAACATATGCATGACATATCGGTGGGCCATGCCACCCACCCCAGGGGGGAGGGGCCAACCGCAGGGGATTAATGATACAGCTGATTACATCCAGCCTCATCCTCGAACTCACCATTCGCGTTGTTCTTGCATGGTGCAGCAGTATTCTTGTACAGCGGAAAAGTGTGCTTGCATAGTGCAGCAGTGTTCTTGAAGAGCACTAAAGTGTGCTTGCAGTAGGACGGATCGCCACATAGGGCCAAGCCTAAGCTGGAAATCATCGTTAGGCCTAGGGCCTACACTTCTTGAGGTAAGTAGACCCATTTACATCCATTTTAATTGTAAAGCAGATTAAAGTGAAATTCTCACCCTTAGGCCCTTAGAGGAATAGGTCAGGTGTTTATATCAGTTTGAATTAATTAATGATTTTTAAAAATTAATATCACTTTGAGTTACATTGGGGTTATGCCTTTGGCTTTGCTTTGAAGCATTTGCAAATATGATACTAGGTGGCTGAAATCAGTGATGACCAAGGACTAAAGGATGAGATAGACGATTTAATGTGCAACAAGTCTGGACAATCTTTTTTTTTTTTTCCAGAATACCCTAATACCTATTACTTTATTTTTATTATGGCATAAGTCATATGGTTATGGGACAGAAACAGCTGGGCCTGTGAGCCGAATTTACTGGCAGTACTGCCACCTCATGGCGTAATATCACAAGAGACCAGAGAACAGAGGCATAGGTTCAAATTTATTTTATTTAGTTACTATAATCAAATTAAATTTCATGCAAGTCTAAGGAAAACCAGATTCATACAAAAGTCAATGTGTTGTAGATTTTGTTCTGCACCCATTTAAGGCACTACTGACTCCAGAAATGCATCCAATCAGAGAGGAGCTTGCAAGCTTGTTCGAATCGAAAACAAAATGGCGATGGCATGCAAATGTCACATGTTTTATTCTCGGTGGTATTTCAAGGATTTTACATACTTAACAATGAGGCAATGATCTGCAACTAACCAAAATAAAGGTAATACAGATCTTAGAATAGTCCTAGAATTTGAGATGGGAAAACATAAGGTTGTATCAGCCTGTTAAATTTTCATTTTTGGGTAAATCCATTACCGAATGAAGACTTGGTAATTTAACTTTGATAATACAGGCGAGTGTAAAAAAAAGGTCTCATTCATCAATGTTTAATGTTATCAGACCTTATTTTTCATATATTCCTCGTTTAATGCACAAAAATGTTTCATTAGTGAAAAAAAACACATACAATGATGCACAGTTTCTTCAGCTCCCATACATTTATTCAAAATTCTTACGTGCAGATATCACGGGCAAGAGAAAGGGAGCTGCTTCCATGAGGGAATATCGGAAAAGAAGAGCGGAATCCTTACGTGCTTGTCAAAACACGGCCAATAGTCTTGGAGACAAAGATGATTCCTCAACATCGGATCATACTGAGAACTTTACCCATGGTGCTGATGTTAATGATGACGTGGAAACAAACTCTGTAATTCATGATGCTAATTATGATGGTCTGCAGGTAGAAAGTACTGATGAAGAAGATAATGAATCAGTACGGGTGGACTGTGGTAACGATGTTTACGAGATCAACTGGTTGGATGCCTTGAAGGATCCAGAGAATCAGAACATTTTGAAAGATGACTTATCTCAGTGGTCAATAGATGAGAAGATCCTGACATGTAGTCTGAGTGGACTACGGCTGTTTGACAGATTCTTATCTTAAGAAGTGCAACATTCATACAGTGGAAGTGGCGAACCCATTATTTTTGAATATTTCTATGTTCGGACTGAACACTAATGACAAGGAGCGTATATAACTTCAACAGGGATAATTATTTTCTTTCTACAGGTGATAGGGTGCCAGCCATACCCGATGTATTTGAGGATATAAACAAAGAAACAACAAGGAAGAGGGCCATAGATGCCAAACCAGAGAGCGTGTGCCGTTCAATGATAGATGATAATGACAGAGAAAAGGTGGTGGAACTCTCAGGCATGGAGGAAGCAGAGAGGCTCAAACAACTTGAGGGGGACATCTCATCCTCTGATTCAGAGACTGACCAGCCAACAAAAAGGCGCAAAATGAACAAAGGAGGAGATTGGGACAGACCTGCACTAAAGAAAACGACCAAGCAGACATGTGTCAGATGTCAGACGTCAGATGTGCCTATGAGGAAAGTCCCGACAAGCTATACCACTCCTCAGCCCAAACCCAGTAGTGTGGGTCCGACCCACACAACACCAAAGTCTGGGATGTCCAGGAGGATAGAATACAAAACAACAGTGAAGATGTCAGCATGGTCACAGGACCAAACACCACAAAGAGAGATGGATATTGCCAGTAAGTAAAAAAGAATGGTTAAATTAAGGTGTGATATAATATTTATTGTTTGTATATTACATTATATTTAATTTGTATCATACAGGTTTTGAATTTAAGAATTTTAACTTTGGATCTGGTCATTTCTGTTAGGACTGGGACTGTTTTGGCCTCTAGAGGCCGCTGTTATGTTTATCTTGTCATGTTTGTTTTGGCCTCTAGAGGCCGCCACTGTGTTTTGTGTGTGTCTTGATTGCCTGTTTCCTGCCCCGCCCTGTTCCTTAATTAGTTTGTGTATAAATACCCCTCTGTTTGTTCCCTTGTCATGGAGTCTTTATGCTATGTTGTCTAGTGCTAGTTTCCTCTGTCCCACGGTTCTTGCCTTTGCCCTTGTGTTTTTGATATTTTTGCTTTCTTTGGACTTTGTACTTTTTGATCTTCTGAGCGTTCAGCATTTTTGCCTTTCCTTTTGTTTTTGGACTTTGCACCTTTGGATATTTTTATTTTTGTTATCTTCTGAGCTTTTGGATTTTCTTTTTGTTTTTTCCATCGGATTGTAAATATTGTATATAGTGTAAATAAACTGTTTTTTGATACTCTACTTTCGCCTCATGCCTCTGCACTTGAGTCATCCCCCTGGTGGCCTAGTGGGGGTTTGCTGGATTATCACACCAGCGATCCGGGTTGGAATCCCAGCAAAACCCTAACAGAAAGACTCCATCATGACTGACTCAGCAGAGGCTTCTTCAACTGTCTACCCGGCTAACTTTCAGGGAATTATGGCTGCTTTAACACGCTTCGGAGCTACCATGGATGAACTCTTGCAAGCCAACGTGAGACCCTTACTTGCCACGAGGTACTGCTTCAGCAGATTGGGAAAACCCTGGCACAGCTGACTTCTCTACCCCCATCTCCGCTGCCTCCTTCACCTCGTGAACCCAGCCTTCCTGCACCACAGAGGTATGACGGCAAGCACAGTGAGTGCCGGGAGTTCCTTACCCAGTGCCAACTTACCTTTGAGCTCCAGCCTACCACCTACACTACAGATCGCCGCAAGATTGCCTTTGTGATAACCTTGTTAGCTGGTAAGGTGTGAGCCTGGGCCATAGCTATCTGGCAGAGACAGGGACCCGAGTGCTCTGATTTCCAGCTGTTTACGGAGGAGATGCTTCATGTCTTTGATCAAGCTGACATCAGTAAAGACGCAGCCAGAAAGCTCATGTCCATCCGGCAAGAAGGAAGCGTCGTGGACTACACCATCGCGTTCCGGACGCTCGCAGCAGTCAGCGGATGGAACGAAACAGCCCTGGTTTCAGCCTTTCACCATGGTTTGTCTGACCCCATCAAAGATGGCCTGGCCTCTATCGGATGCCCAAGTGACCTCGAAACTCTGATCTCACATTCTACTCATCTTGACAACAGGATTAGAGAGCGCTGCCGAGTCCTGAGCTTCCCCGGCCTCACTGCCTCGACCTGGAGCCCGTCTACCTCCTCCAGTGACTGTCCAGAGCCCATGCAAGTTGGCTGTACTCGTCTCTCCGCAGCTGAGAGGGAGTGCAGAAGGAGGGACAAGTGCTGCATCTACTGTGGCAAGCCTGGCCATTTCCGAGCATCATGTCCCGAGCTCTCGGGAAAAGGACCGCCCTGTCCAGCCGAGGGAGGGTTGTGACGGGGCCTACCCTCTCTCCTGAACTCCCTGGCCAAGGAGTCTACATCCCGGTCTCCATCTCCTGGGGTGAGTCTGTCCACTCTTGTCAGGCCTTGTTAGACTCCGGGGCGGCTGGAAACTTTATGGATGTCAACTTCGCCCAAAGTATCAATGTCCCGACTGCACCTCTTGAAGTCCCACTGTCCGTGTCTGCCCTGGATGGCCAAGCCTTAGGTGACGGAAGAGTCACCCAAGTAACTTCTCCAGTCTTCCTCCAGTTTCAAGGTCACAAGGAAGAAATATCCCTGCACCTTATTCCTTCACCAGAGTTCCCAGTTATTCTAGGTCTTCCCTGGCTTACCCGCCACAACCCTCGTATAGACTGGGTCACTAGCCAGGTTGTGGAGTGGGGTCCTGCTTGCTATGCCTCTTGTCTGCTCTCTAGCTCTCCTGTGTCTCCTGCCGAGCCTCCTGATCTCACCGAATTATCTCAAGTTCCCACAGAGTACTGGGATCTCAAGGAAGTTTTCAGCAAGAGCAGGGCCACCGTTCTTCCTCCGCACCGTGCCTACGACTGTGCCATCGACTTGCTCCCTGGGACTACCCCTCCTCGTGGCAGACTGTTTTCCCTCTCTCAGCCAGAACGCAAGGCCATGGAGGAGTACATCAAGGATGCCTTGGCCTCTGGGATCATTCGACCCTCCACCTCACCTGCTGGTGCCGGCTTCTTCTTTGTCGGCAAGAAAGATGGGGGGCTCTGGCCATGTATTGATTACAGGGGTCTGAACAAGATCACTGTACGCAACCGCTATCCCCTTCCGCTGATGTCCACAGCGTTCGATCTGCTCCAAGGCGCCAGTGTCTTCACCAAATTGGACTTACGGAACGCATACCACCTCATCCGTATCCGACAGGGAGATGAGTGGAAGACTGCCTTTAACACCCCGTCTGGGCATTACAAGTACCAGGTGATGCCCTTCGGACTCACCAACGCACCAGCTGTTTTTCAGGCCCTAATCAACGACGTCTTGAGGGACATGATTAACCAGTACATTTTTGTCTTCCTCGACGACATCCTAATCTTCTCCAAGACCGTGCAGGAGCACCGCCACCATGTCCGCCAGGTTCTCCAGAGGCTGCTACAGAACAATCTGTTCGCTAAGGCCCAGAAATGCGAATTTCATGTTCCCGAGGTCTCCTTTCTGGGTTTTATTGTACGGATGGGCCAACTCCAGATGGATCCAGCCAAGACCCTGGCCGTCCAGGACTGGCCCACCCCCAAGTCCGTCAAAGAGGTTCAGCGGTTCTTAGGATTTGCTAACTTCGACCGCAAGTTTATCAGGAACTTCAGTTCCGTAGCAGCGCCCATATCGGACCTCACCAAAGGGACAGGTGGATCGTATGTCTGGTCTCCTCAGGCGGAAAAGGCGTTCAAAGACCTCAAGCACCGCTTCTGCACGGCACCCATTCTGGTCCTCCCGGACCCTTCGCAACCCTTCATCGTCGAGGTGGATGCCTCGGACAGCGGTGTCGGCGCGGTCCTCTCTCAACGCTCGTAAGGAAGGTTGCACCCCTGCGCATACTTCTCCCACCGCCTGAGTTCTGCAGAGTGCCGGTATGACATGGGGGATCGAGAACTGCTAGCAGTTAAACTGGCCCTTGAGGAGTGGAGGCACTGGCTGGAGGGAGCGCAACATCCATTTTTGTTCTGGACAGACCACAAGAACCTGGAGTACCTCCAGCAAGCAAAGAGACTCAATCCATGACAGGCTAGGTGGGCCTTGTTTTTCAGTCGGTTTGACTTTACCCTATCATACCGCCCTGGCTCCAAAAACACCAAACCTGATGCGCTTTCCAGGCTGTTCGCTCCCACCAACAGGGAGAGCGAAGTTGGGCCTATTATCCCTGTGTCCCGGATTGTCGCCCCTGTCCACTGGGGTATTGAGGAGGCCGTCCGACGAGCCCAACGCCAGGACCCCGGTCCTGGGACGGGGCCACCGGGCCTCTTGTATGTCCCACATCAAGCCCGGGCCAAGGTTCTCCAGTGGGGTCACTCGTCCCCTCTCACCGGCCACCCGGGAGCTCGAAGGACCCTGGACTTCCTGAGAAGACGCTTCTGGTGTCCAAGCATGGAGAAGGAAGTGAGGTCATTCGTCCTTTCCTGCGAGGTGTGCACCAGAAGCAAGAACCCACGACAGCATCCCCAGGGCCTCCTGCATCCTCTGCCCATTCCCCGGCATCCCTGGTCTCACGTGGCAGTCGACTTCATCACGGGTCTCCCTGAGTCTCAAGGTAACACTGTCATTTTGGTCATAGTGGACAGATTCTCCAAGGCCTGCCACTTTATACCACTGTGCAAGCTCCCTTCTGCCCTTGAAACTGCTAAACTTATGTTCAATCACGTCTTCCGCGTCTTTGGTCTCCCACAGGATATCGTCTCTGACCGGGGGCCCCAGTTCTCCTCCCGAGTGTGGCACGGGTTTTGCAAGCTCATCGGAGCCACTGCCAGCCTCTCCTCTGGGTTCCACCCACAGTCCAATGGCCAGACGGAGAGCCTCAACCAGGACCAGGAAACCACCCTGCGAGGCCTGGCTATGGATAACCCGACTTCGTGGAGCACCTGGCTGCCATGGGCAGAGTACGCCCACAACACCCTGCAGTCATCGGCTACCAAGCTGTCGCCGTTCCAGTGCCAATTCGGGTTCCAGCCACCTCTCTTCCCGGACCAGGAGGAGGACGCGGGGGTGCCCTCGGTCAACCAATATGTGAGACGGTGTCGCAAGACCTGGAGCAAGGTCAGGAGGACCCTCATCCAGACCTCCAGAACCAACCAGACTCAGGCCAACCGCCATAGAAGACCTGCCCACGCTTTCCGCCCTGGGCAGCGGGTTTGGCTGTCCACCAAGGACCTTCCACTGTGGGTGGAGAACCGCAAGCTTGCTCCTCACTACATTGGCCCCTTCAAGGTGGTGCGCAGGGTGAACCCTGTCGCTTACCGGCTCCAGTTGCCCCGGACTCTGAGGATCAACCCCACATTCCATGTTTCCCTGTTGCGACCCGTACTGACGTCCACGTATGCCCCTGCCCCTAGAAACCCCCCCGCATCTTCCAGGGTCAGACTGTGTTCACTGTGCATCACCTGCTTGACTCCCGCCGGGTCCCCGGCGGGCTTCAATATCTGGTAGACTGGGAGGGCTATGGCCCTGAGGAACGCTGTTGGGTCCCTGCCCGGGATATTTTAGATAAAGGACTTTGTCGGGACTTCCATTCAGCCCACCCTGGGAAGGTCAGGAGACGCTCCTAGAGGGGGGGATCCTGTTAGGACTGGGACTGTTTTGGCCTCTAGAGGCCGCTGTTATGTTTATCTTGTCATGTTTGTTTTGGCCTCTAGAGGCCGCCACTGTGTTTTGTGTGTGTCTTGATTGCCTGTTTCCTGCCCCGCCCTGTTCCTTAATTAGTTTGTGTATAAATACCCCTCTGTTTGTTCCCTTGTCACGGAGTCTTTATGCTATGTTGTCTAGTGCTAGTTTCCTCTGTCCCACGTTTCTTGCCTTAGCCTTTGTCTCATCTCATCTCATTATCTGTAGCTGCTTTATCCTGTTCTACAGGGTCGCAGGCAAGCTGGACTACGGGCGAAAGGCGGGGTACACCCTGGACAAGTCGCCAGGTCATCACAGGGCTGACACATAGACACAGACAACCATTCACACTCACGTTCACACCTACGGTCAATTTAGAGTCACCAGTTAACCTAGCCTGCATGTCTTTGGACTGTGGGGGAAACCGGAGCACCCGGAGGAAACCCACGCAGACATGGGGAGAACATGCAAACTCCGCACAGAAAGGCCCTCGCCGGCCACAGGGCTCGAACCCGGACCTTCTTGCTGTGAGGTGACAGCGCTAACCACTACACCACCGTGCCGCCCCGCCTTTGCCTTTGTGTTTTTGATATTTTTGCTTTCTTTGGACTTTGTACTTTTTGATCTTCTGAGCGTTCAGCATTTTTGCCTTTCCTTTTGTTTTTGGACTTTGCACCTTTTGGATATTTTTATTTTTGTTATCTTCTGAGCTTTTGGATTTTCTTTTTGCTTTTTCCATCGGATTGTAAATATTGTATATAGTGTAAATCAGGGGTGCCCAAATTGATCCATAAAGGGCCATGTGGCTGCAGGTTTTCATTCCAGCCATGCAGCAGCACACCTGATTTGGCTCATTCAATCAACTGAACTGTCTTCACACAGTCAAATACTTGCAGCCACACCCACCCTTGATTAAAGGGTGGGTGTGTCAGTTGATTGAATAAGCCAAATCAGGTGTGCTGCTGCATGGCTGGAATGAAAACCTGCAGCCACATGGCCCTTTATGGATCAATTTGGGCACCCCTGGTGTAAATAAACTGTTTTTGATACTCTACTTTCGCCTCACGCCTCTGTACTTCAGTCATCCAGCTAGTGGCCTAGTGGGGGTTTGCTGGATTATCACACCAGCGATCTGGGTTTGAATCCCAGCAAAACCCTAACAATTTCTCTCTCAGATTATGCTAAAGTACTTTGGATATGTTCATAACATTTTGGATCAATCTCAGAATATATAATCCTTTGAAGCTATAAGATATGTAAAAGAAAATATTTGACACATTCCTGACTTGATCAGTGTATGAGGATACTTTGTATACAACCATATATTATAATAAATATTTATGTTTATTTATTTATGGATGGGCAGCACAGTGGTGTAGTGGTTAGCACTGTCACCTCACAGCAAGAAGGTCTTGGGTTTGAGTCCAGTGGCTGATGAGGGCCTTTCTGTGTGGAGTTTGCATGCTGTCTGCGTGGGTTTCCTCCGGGTGCTCCAATTTCCCCCACAGTCCAAAGACATGCAGGTTAGGATAATTGGTGGCTCTAAATTGACTATAGGTGTGAGTGTGAATGGTTGTGTGTCTATGTGTCAGCCCTGTGATGACCAGGCGACTTGTCCAGGGTGTACCCTGCCTCTCGCCCATAGTCAGCTGGGATAGGCTCCAGCTTGCCTGTGACCCTGTAGAACAGGATAAGCGGCTACAGATAATGGATGGATGGAGTTATTTATGGTATTCTTTATATTTCTTTCAGCATTGGGAAGGACACTTGTTGGACAAATGTCAGAGATCAAAGATATGTTACGGTCACTATCAACGCACTTGTCCAATTTGGAGAAGAAAGGGAAGGGTACTAGCATATCTGATGCTTTGAGAATTCTGCCGCAACCACTGGAAACAAAGGAGGAGATTGACGCATTGGAAGAGATTGTCTCCAACAGCAAGGCAAGCCGGAGTGCAGTGGTGTGTAATTTCTATTTTTATTATTCAGGAAAGAGGCATGTGAAATCTCATGAGAATATGAATTTAATGGACACTTTAAACACATTGGAAGAGACAGAAACATGCCACTGTCCTGTGGTTTGTAATTATATCACTATTCAGGGAAGGGTCATCACATATTGCACTCATAATGTAGCATTTAGAGTAAGAGTAAATAAAAGAACATGACAACCATACATAAAAGAATTATAGTGGGGTGGATATTATGTTTCAGGTTGATATGCTGTCCCAGGTTGGCGGACCAACTCCTGCCCACCTGGCTGTCAACATCATGAACTGAATAATGAAATGTATAGCACAACTGCATTTCAACATTAGAGGGACAGGCCAGAAGGTGACATTTAAGAGTTACCGGCTCTACACAATGATCTTTGATGAGTTGGCGCTAAACCCTTATTCAAATATTTTATCATATAATATCTCATCTCATATAATATATTACATTTATTTCTGTTTTAGCACACACTGCAATAATATAGTATCATAATATATATTATAATGGGTGTAAGGCATTTACATGAGTTCACACAAGAAGAACAGGTTGATCTATTCAGACTACAATGAAGAATATGATTTGATGACTTTTTATATAAGTGTTAAAGATTTATAAGATGGCAATATTAATCATGGGCATTACTTTTCAGAAGCAGTCAAATTGGCCTTCTCAACGGAGAGGGCCAATTTAGATGAAGTTGTCCACATGGCCATCGTGGACACATTACATTCAGCTGGAGCAAAAGTGAAGAGGCTCAAGACGGTGGTTCCTCAGAATGCAACTGCAAAGGCTGATGGCCACATAGAGACAATAAATGATGATGATGATGGTAATGATGATCAGTGACACTGAAGTTTCCTTTTCAGCCATACTGCTCAGCCTTTGGAGGATATCTGCATACTTGATATTTATTTTGGAAATTGATGTGTTTATCCCAAGATATTCAGTATAAACCCCAAAAATTGACGATGCTGTTTTATGAATGGAATGAAAGTTTGGTATGTTTTCCTTTATGTTGTTAAGAAATAAAATATTTATAAATTTATTCCATGCCTTTGAGTTCTATTTCATTAAAAGCAGATGCAATGAAGGATGTATAAATGCCATATATAATAGTATATAAGCACTACATAAGTGAGATATAAGAGCTATATAAGTGCTATAAAATAGCTACATAAGTGCAATAGAAATGCTATAGAAGTGCTACAGAAGTGCTATATTTACTGTGATGAAAGCGCTATATCTGACTGCTACAAAAGCGCTACAGAAGTGCAACGTTTGAGCGCTGACAGTGGTTACACCTATTCTATAGCGCTATAAAAGCACTCATGAAAAGCGCTTTTATCTTGAGTTGTAAGTGCTGTTGTGTACATAGGGTAGAGATGGTTTTGTAACCTTTTCCAGTCTGATGAGCATCAACAATGCTTTTTCTGAGGTCCTCAGAAATCTCCTTTGTTCGTGCCATGATACACTTCCACAAACGTGTTGTGAAGATCAGACTTTGATAGATTCCTGTTCTTTAAATAAAACAGGGTGCCCACTCACACCTGATTGTCATCCCATTGATTGAAAACACCTGACTCTAATTTCACCTTCAAATTAACTGCTAATGCTAGAGGTTCACATACTTTTGCCACTCACAGATATGTAATACTGGATCATTTTCCTCAATAAATAAATGACCAAGTATAATATTTTTGTCTCATTTGTTTAACTGGGTTCTCTTTATCTAATTTTAGGACTTGTGTGAAAATCTGATGACGTTTTAGGTCATATTTATGCAGAAATATAGAAAATTCTAAAGGGTTCACAAACTTTCAAGCACCACTGTAAATACTGAACACTTTAGATACTGAACCTGCTTGGTCACTTGTATACTGCTCTTTATCATGTCTTTTTGCACTAGATGCACATGTGGACACTGTAAACGCCTGAACCTGTTTTGCTCATTTGTTTATTGCTCACTGTCTTATCTTTTCCACGACGTTTTTGATGGCAGTCCCAGAAAGCCACCGCCAAAGCTGCAAACTGCTCCTCACACAACTGCTCCCATAGTGCTGAAGGAACAATGCCGATTGGTTTTGGACAGCCAAAAGCAGCATGGCCACGGGGTAATGCCCACTGATCACACTCACTGGAATGGCATAATTGGCGCCTTAATTCACCCTCCTCAAGCAGCCAGGGGAGTATTTTTATACTCCCCTGGCTGCTTGAGGAGGGTGAATTAAGCTGCACTCTCCCTACACTCGCTCTTTCCTTATTTTTCATTAAACCACGCCATTTTTTTTGCACTGACTATAGAGATCTTGCATGTGACGTCACAGCCAATCCAGATTGTAACAAATGCCATCTTGTCGGTCAAACGCCATATTTCCGTCTTCTACTTCTGGTTCTACTTCTGCTTCTACCTTTTCTTCTGGAAAACCCTACTATATACAATTCTACTACAATGGCTGCAGCTACAAGCTCTCCCTACCAGTGCACGTTTATGTTTTTTGTGTGTATTTTTGCGTGTTGGTCGTCTGTACCGGACTTCAATATCCACTACAACCGTATGGACTTACTAGACATTGGTTTCCAGCAGAAAGTGACGGTTTGTAGCGATTTCCATCGCATGCACAACATTCCGGACGAGATTGTGAGACCAGCGGGCAGGGCTCGAAATTAACTTTTTTCTTTGTGTCCCCCAGTGGTCCCGAATTCTGTGTTGTATTGTCCCGAATGGAAGCAATAGTGTCCCCATTTTTTTTTCCTCTCTGAAATAACCAGTGGTTAATATTATCATATGAAGTTACTATTATATTTGTAACTATGCGATTTTGAACCCTTTAAATCATTTTTACAATAAGTCACAAAACACAAGCGACACATGTCCTATACATCATCTACTTCAAAATTACAGTTATTGCATTTTCAGTTTATTGAACTTTGGCGATCTCACTGTATGAATAGATACCCATTTATTTAATGGGGCCAATTAACTCATTCAGAAAATGTTTCAACTCACTACATCTGCAGTACACTTTAGTTGAAAATAAGACCCCTTTTATGTTCATTTCATCTACTTATACCTTGAATATCTGTTGGCATATATAAGGCCAACTTATCATTTTCACCATTACCGTTATCCATTTTTATGTAATATACCTGTTGCCCCATTCAGAGATGTTTTGAAAGCCATCAGCCATACCATCAATGGATGAAATGCCCTTGAGCAAGGCACCTACCCCAACATTGCTACAGGGACTGTAACACTGTAAAAAACTGTAAAGTCACTTTGGATAAAAGTGTCATATCATATAAGTGCAAACAAAGCAATGTAATGCAAGTTTTTTTTATTGTAACCTTTAGTCATAGAAATCATTTACATTATTTACAGTGACTTTTCTGATTTTGCAGTCACAGCGCAGCCACGTTTATAATGGCAGTCTATGGGGCTGAGCGCCTGTCCTCTCCTCACTTTCAGCCTTCTCATGCAAAAACTCGTTTTTAAGGCAAGGCAAGTTTATTTATACAGCACATTTCATACACAATGGCAGTTCAATGTGCTTTACAGAAGTAAAAACAAAAACAGTAAACAATAGAGAAATAAAATTACATAAAATAATTTTATTTTTATTCTAAAACAATTAATTAAAAGAATTTAAATAAAATAATAAGAATTAAACAATAGTAGAAATAAAATAATAAAATAAAGTAGAAATAGGAGGAGGGGAAAAAAAAGAAACCAGCAGAATAGAATAAAGAATAAAATAGAATAAAGTTAAAATTAAAGTAAATTTAAAACATGCAGAGAAAGTAAAAATTATAAAAAAAGAAGACAATATTAATTATTTAACAGAAAGCACCTGAAAACAGCTTGGTCTTTAGTCTAGATTTAAAACTGCCAACAGCAGGAGCATTTTTAATGTCCTCTGGCAGTTGGTTCAATAGCTGTACTGCATAGTAGCTAAAAGCTGCTTCACCATACTTTGTTTTAACAACTGGTTTTAATAGTAAATTTTTCTGTTTTGATCTGGTAGATCTGATTGGGTTAGGCCGCTGCAACATATCAGAGAGGTAATTGGGCCCTGTACCATTTAGAGATTTGTACACCAGCAGCAATGCTTTAAAGTCAATTCTGTAGCTTACTGGAAGCCAGTGAAGGGACCTTAGAATTGGAGTAATGTGCTCTGTTCTTTTTGTTTGTGTGAGAACCCTCGCCGCTGCATTTTGAACCAGCTGAAGTCGTTTGATGGTCTTTTTTGGCAGGCCTGTGAAAAGGCCATTGCAGTAATCAACCCTACTAGAGATGAAGGCATGTATTAGTTTTTCCAGATCATTTTTTGACATAAGTCCTCTTAGTTTGGAAATGTTTTTTAGGTGATAAAATGCCGTTTTAGTGATTGCTTTCATGTGACTGTCAAAGTTTAGCTCACTGTCAATGAAAACACCAAGATTTTTAACCATTTCTTTAGTTTTCATCCCTTTTGTGTCAAGAATAGTGGTAATCCTGAGTCTTTCATCTTTTTTTCCAAATAGAATTACTTCTGTTTTATCTGTGTTCAGCTGAAGAAAATTTTGTGACATCCAGCTATTGATTTGATCGATACACTGGTAGAGACATTCAAGGGGGGCATAATCATTAGTTGATAGAGCGAAATAAATTTGGTGTCATCTGCATAGCAGTGATACAAAATTGAATTTTTATTGATAATTTCCCAAGTGGGAGCATATAAAGGTTGAAAAGTAATGGTCCAAGAATCGACCCCTGGGGGACACCACAGGTCAAGGACATTGACGTTGAGGAACAATTTCCCAGGGTAACAGAGAAGCTTCTATCTTTTAAGTATGAATTTAACCAATTGATAACTTTATCAGTCAATCCAACCCAGTGTTCAAGTCGATATAGCAGTATGTTGTGATCAATAGTATCAAAAGCTGCACTGAGGTCCAGTAATACCAGGACTGATGTTTTGCCTGCATCAGTATTAAGACGTATGTCATTTATAACTTTAATCAGCACTGTTTCAGTGCTATGATTGGCACAAAATCCTGACTGAAAATTATCAAAACGGCTGTTTGCTATCAAGAAGGCAGTTAATTGATTGAAGACAATTTTTTCAAGGATTTTTCCAATGAATGGTAAATTTGATATTGGCCTGTAGTTATTTAATACTGAAGGATCCAGATTATTTTTTTAAGAAGGGGCTTTACAACGGCTTTTTTTAGCGACACAGGAACAACGCCAGTCTCCAGGGATGTATTTATAATTTGAAGCACATCTGTAATTATAAGATGAAGAACAGACTTAAAAAAGTTGGTGGGCAGAATGTCCAATTCAGATGTTGAGGAACTGAGATTTTGTACAGTTTTTTCAAGAGTCTCATAATCAATTAAACAAAATTCTGACATTGTGTTGAAGTTATCTATCTGTGTCATTGGTGATTGCAGTTTTTCAATTTTTTGCAACTGAGATATATTATGAGCAATATTCTGCTGTATTTTATCAATTTTACCTTTGAAAAAGGATGCAAACTCATTGCATTTATTAACTGAGAGAAGTTCAGGTGCTAATTGTGGTGGGGGATTAGTTAGCTTCTCTACTGTTGAAAATAGCACAGTTTTTAATTCGCTCTAGTGACCTCAATTTTTACACTACAGACAAAAAAAAATTACATCGTGTTCAGGAGAGCCTTGTGGCACTCAATGTGAAAGAATTTTGTGACTATCTCCTTCCGTTTTCATGTAAATCCCCGTTGTTTGGAGGGAGCGCTCTGAACAATTATTGCCCTTTCTGTGTCTCTCAGCGCAGCGTGCAGGTGGTGGAGGGGTTGCTTGCTCTCTCACACACACACAGCGCGCTGCTCCCTCTCAGAGACACACAGGCTTGTCGCCTCAACGCAAATCATTCATTCACAGAGTGCAGCTCAGGCCCTGCAATTGTGACTGCTACGCGCACTGCATCACTCTCACAATTTCCCCCATGTAGAACTTTTTTTCTAGATCTATTTTTTTCCATTGTCCTGGGATTGTCCCAGATATGATAATTTTGTGTCCCGATGACATTTTTTATGGTCCCCGGGACGTCGGGACACCGTTAGTTTCGAGCGCTGCCAGCGGGGTCTCCGTAGATTGTTATCAGGTCTGGCAGGCGAAGGAGGCGAGAGGAAGCAAAAGCGAGGCTGCAGAGCCGGCCTGTTGACTAAGCTCAGAAAACAGCCACTCAAATCTCCACTGCCAAGCCTCTACCTCTCCAACGCTAGATCCATGGTAAACAAGACGGACGATTTAGAATTAGAGCTGGAATTACCTTATTCTATTCTATAATCGGCTGGTCAGTGCTACTAGATACTACTGATATATCTAGTATTAGTACTCAATACTTAAGTGACTTACCCGTCCAATGAGGATTGTTATTTTCTTGTTTACAAGATGCCGCGGCTGACAAATCCTGAATTTCTGTAAAAATAACTGTCCAGAGATTTATAAGCACGCAGTGCTTCACCACTGAACAGCGAGGGAAAGTTAATGAGGTAATTATACACATCTGGGTATTCCGCTGGCAGTTCAATATCCACTGACACGGTCGTGAAAACTACGTCCAGTAAGCAATAAGGGTCACTAATCTGTAGGTCGTTTATTTTAGACATATATCTAATTATCTGTTCATTAGAAAAATGAGCCGTGTAGTCCGTCGGTTGAAATTGATCCATTTTGTATACGAGTGCAGCAGTATTCATCTCATCTCATTATCTCTAGCCGCTTTATCCTGTTCTACAGGGTCGCAGGCAAGCTGGAGCCTATCCCAGCTGACTACGGGTGAAAGGCGGGGTACACCCTGGACAAGTCGCCAGGTCATCAAAGGGCTGACACATAGACACAGACAACCATTCACACTCACATTCACACCTACGCTCAATTTAGAGTCACCAGTTAACCTAACCTGCATGTCTTTGGACTGTGGGGGAAACCGGAGCACCCGGAGGAAACCCACGCGGACACGGGGAGAACATGCAAACTCCGCACAGAAAGGCCCGCGCCGGCCCTGGGGCTCGAACCCAGGACCTTCTTGCTGTGAGGCGACAGCGCTAACCACTACACCACCGTGCCGCCTGCAGCAGTATTCAGCTGTGTTTTTTACCGACAAGATGGCGGCTGTTAACTTTCCGGTCACGTGACTGCAAGATCTCTATTGGGTTCTGTGTCTGTGTTTCACCCCCTTTCACAGTGCAAGTGTCACAATGTGCAGTTGTTTGCACATTTGTTGCCCTTTTAATTGCTTATTACTATATTATACATTACAGTATTTTTATACTTTTGTGTGTATTTTCATACTGTATATACTTCTTCACCTGTCCTTCTGTCCATTAACCCCCACATTTCCCCACCTGGAGATCAATAAAGTGTTATCTCTATCTCTCTACAATATAAAAAAAAATCTTTCTTGTGTAAAACGTTAATTGAAATGAAACTGTATTGATCCTATATTACCCTTACATTTTATGATAGATCTTTCCAAATTTATTTCCCCAGATACTGATTATGTAATAATATTCCTCCCTCATGATTGGCTCACATGGTGAAATTGGGTTCAACAATAGGGACTTTCCAGTCTGGTGTCATGGTTATGGTTTCGTTTACTTCTTGCCAGCGTTTCAGAACTAGAGCCATTGTTTGGTGTCATGTTTGGTATATATGCTTGGAACTTTAGTCACACACACTGTTCCCAAATGACTGCACAATCACTTTTTAATCTGTTTATGATCATAATGTTTCACAGATATCTGCTATGTACGGAACTGCTTTGCTGCAATGCAAGAAAAAATATCCCCATCAGCATTTCATTAGTATGAGACAAGCATCTTGTTATTAGCGTCTTGCAAAAAGATGCTTTTCTTGTAATAACAAGAACTTTTTCTCCAAATCAAATGATGTTCATCTCATAATATGAGACGCTTTTCTCATCATTTTTTTTAGTAATAACAATGTTTTTCATGTAATAATGTGACGCTTTTCTAATAAAAACATAAAGCTTTTCTTGCAGTAATATTATGCTTTTCTCTTAAGAACATTATGCTTTTCCCATATCCTATGCTTTTCTCATAAGATGTTATGCTTTTCTTGTAAGAATTTATGCTTTTCTCGTAAGAACACTGAACTTTTCTCATAAGTACATTATGCCTTCTCATAAGAATATGCTGCTTTTCTTGTAAGTGCCTTTCTTATTAGTTCACTGAGTGTCATTTATCAATCTAACATAGAAAACAGCACAGATAGTATAATACAGTATTTTAATATATTTTTAAGTGATGAGTATGTCACTGAATATGCTTAGATGCCAGTCAGAATATATGGCCTAATAACAAATTCTCCACTCAACCAGATTTGATGTGCTGCACCGCATGTCCGTGCTGACTTGAAAACATATGTACACAAGATGAGACTTGATGTGAGATTTGATTGTAGCCTCCCGTCAGGTCCACATTGATAAATGGAATTTACATTCCAGGCATTTAGCAGACACTCTTATCCAGAGTGACGTACAACATACCCAGAGCAGCCTGGAGAGCAGTTGGGGGTTAGGTGCTCAAGGGCACTTGATCCAGGGAATCAAACCAGTGACCTTTTGGTCCCAAAGCTGGTTCTCTAACCATTAGGCCATGACTTCCATACACAAATGACCATATGTACAGTTTTCTGCTGTGCATTAATTTTGAGGGCCATTATGCTTTTCTTGTAAGTTCATTATGGTTTCTTCTTAAGAAGTTGTAGTTTTGTAATAAGAATCTTGTCTTTTCTTGTAAGTATGTAATGCTTTTCTTGTAAGAACCCTATGTTTTTCTCATAAACATGAGATACTTCTTTGTTCCACAGGAATCATCCAACCATTATTTATACCACTTATTTGTTAGGGTTATGGGGTAGCTGGAACCAATCCCAGATGACTTTGGCGAGGTACACCCTGGACAAGTCACCAAACTATTGTCAGGCTAACACAGAGATACACAATTATTCACACCTATGGATATCCAGTCAAACTAATCCACATGTATTTGGACTGTGGGAGGAAACCCATAGAGGCACAACACACAAACTCAGGCATAGAGAAAGCACACAAACTCCACACAGAAAGGCCCCAGTCAGCTGCAAGGTTCTAACCCAGAACCTTCTTGCTTGAAGGCAAGAGTGCTAACCACTGCACCACCATGCCACCCAGGCTGGAACTGATCTGAGGGAAACGTCAAATGATCAGGTGTTTGCCTGTAAACAGGGCTCGAAATTAACTTTTTTTCTTTGTGTCCCCCAGTGGTCCCGAATGGAAGCAATAGTGTCCCCATTTTTTTCCTCTCTGAAATAACCAGTGGTTAATATTATCATATGAAGTTACTATTATATTTGTAAATATGCGATTTTGAACGCTTTATATCATGTTTACAATAAGTCACAAGACACAAGCGACACATGTCCTATACATCATCTACTTCAAAATTACAGTTATTGCATTTTCAGTTTATTAAACTTTGGCGATCTCACTGTATGAATAGATACCCGTTTATTTATAGGGGCCAACTAGCTCATTCAGAAAATGTTTCAACTCCCTACATCTGCAGTACACTTTAGTTGAAAATAAGACCCCTTTTATGTTCATTTCATCTACTTATACCTTGAATATCTGTTGGCACTTATAAGGCCAACTTATAATTTTCACCATTACCGTTATCCATTTTTATGAACTTTCCGTTACCCATTTTATGAACTTTCGCTGCCGAAACGTGGGTGCAAATGTTAGCAACATCAACATAGTGCCAGGTCCGAGCCTAGTTGTGCTGCTGACTGACTAAACTTTCTGAACTAGAAAGACACCAAGAAAACTCACTTATTCTGTTGAACGGTATCTTCCGTCAATATCATCCACATCATTCCTGTTGTATTTTATAACGTGTCTAACAGTGTTCATTAAGTTCATTCAGTTGCTAGCGTTGCCTGCAGACCAGGCGATGACACTTTGGATCCTGAAGGTCCCGGAGACGTTATGTCTGGGCTTTCAGTTTCTTCCCCGCGGTCGGTCCACTTCAACCACTTAAGCATTTTTGTTCTGGCAAGAGTCGGCGCAGCGTGTGCGGTATCAATTCCATTCCAAGTCCATATAATGCGGACTCCGGCCGAAGATTCTAGCACAGAATGCGCTGCTCTGTAGCCTACGGATGCAGGTGCATCGAAAGTGTAGCTACTATGTATTTTTCGCTGTTAACATTTTAAAATTAAAATTGACAAATTACGTGAATGTCTACGTATGTGTTACGGCTTTGTAAATAATATTAATGTAGAACTTTTTTTTCTAGATCTATTTTTTTCCATTGTCCCAGGATTGTCCCAGATATGATAATTTTGTGTCCCGATGACATTTTTTATGGTCCCCGGGACGTCGGGACACCGTTAGTTTCGAGCGCTGCCTGTAAATAATTATTCTGAAATGAACACAGTAGGATGACATTTTAAATAAACCAAATGAAACATAAAAAAAGGAAATGTGTTGTTACCAATTTTAAAAAAAGGCTTAATTTGTCATATTTTCTATAAAGGAAAAAAGTGAACTTCCCTTTTGAAAGCAGAAACAAAGCTGCTCCTGAGCCTGGGTGACCAAGGTGACCTTGATTTTAACGCTCCCCAGGCTTTTGTGTGGCTTCAGTCAAAGATACAAAAGGGTAGTATAAAGTTCTTCATCATCTATAATGTTTTTGGGGAATTTATGAACAGTACAGCAATGTTTATTTCCTCATTCCTCAAGTAAAGCACGAATGTTTGGTATGTTGTGTGTCCCCATGGTGGAGCTCTGGGGATTTTTTTTTTTTTCTGAACTGGTATTACCCAGTTTACCACACAGGTACCTTATATATAACAGCTACATTTTTCCAACACAGAATTTCCACATTATTTGAGTTTTCTTGTTCTATCAGTACTCAAAAGAGATTGTATGATTATTAGCTAATTATCCTACCTATCTTTTGACTGCTGAGCTCTCTGTGTGTTTGTAGGGCACATAATACTAAAGTATTTTAGAATTAGAATCACTTTATTCACTTTGTATACAGGAATGTACAGAAGTTTGGCAGATCATTGTTAGCACAATCAGACCTTCAGACCTACAAGAAAAGCAGACTTTATACACAATGCACTTCATTAGAACATCTGTAAATCTGCTCATTCATGCAGTTATCCAGTCAGCCAATCATGTAGCAGTAATGTACAGTAATACATAAAATCATGTAGATACAGTGACTTTTGTTGTGGCATGGCTGTTGGTGAGTATTTCAGAAACTGTTGATCACATCCAAGTCTCTAGGGTTTACACAGAATAGTGGAGAAAAAAAAGCATACAAACAGAGTGAAAATAGCAGTTCTGAGGGTGGAGATGCTTTGTTTATGAGAGAGGTTAGAAGAGAATGGCCAGATGGGTTCGAGCTAACAGGAAGTCTATGGTAACCGAAATAGAGCAGACAAGCTCACCCAAACTTGACAGGCGAGGATGGAGTCTGTGGTGTATGTGTATATACTGCCGTCTAGTGTTTCCTAAATGGGCAATGCACTTCCGAAATGGTGAAAAACTGCAGCTCCATACAGGAACAGAGATTCTGCTGCTCAGCAGAGGTGGGGACTTGAGACTTGGATTCGAGTCGACTCGAGTCACTGTTTTCATGACTTGACTTGACAAAACATGAAAATACTTGAGACTTGACTCGGACTTGGAAGTTTAAGACTCGGGACTTGACTTGACTTGACACATGATGACTTGAGTGACTTGAGTGTTATTTCCATCGTGTTTTTATTGTGAAAATAAAATGTAATATGCACATACTTCAGTAATTTTGATTGCACTGCCGTTGCATTGTCACCGCCCTGTCCATCAGGCACGCTCTCAGCGTGGGCTATATACCGGCACGCCCCATGCCATGATGTGTTCACAGATTTCACATCATATCATCATGTCAGCCATCCCAAGAGTAATCACTTTCAGCTTCAAGGGCTACTGCCTAGAAGGTAAACGATGAACGGCGCAGTGCAAGATTTGCAACGTGACGATTTCTGACAGCCAGACCACGACCTCCAATTTCGTCCGGCATTTGAAGATCCATTCTGCCCAGTAAATTTATTAATGTGCTGTTATTTGGTGATAGCAGCTAAACTCCTCGTTAGCCAATGTTAGCCACGAGAGTGAGCGATAGGAGGATTTTAGCCGTTGCAGATGTAGCTAGGGATTCAGTTTATTATTGTGAAATTCTTATGTGAATGCTGGTAAGCAATGTAGTTACGTCAAGTTTAATGATATTGTATATCAGTAGTAGTAAGTTGATTGTGCACTTTGCAGTCGTGATGCTGAATAACATAAGCAGCTTCCTACCCTGTTGTTCTGTTTCAGGGTTAAGCTAATGGTCAGCTTGTGAACATGTACACGTTCATGAGCAGTACAAATTTGTGTAAGTGTGTTCGTGTACATTAGCCAGACTGTCCATAGGGCATTGAGGCAGGGGAGTTTATCATAGCCGTTTGAAATAGCAGTGCAGCAACCTGCACGTTTTTTTCGTCACACTACCCAATCAAAAAAGAAAAGAAAACTCCGTCCCACTGCCTATCATGCACTATTGAAAAAAGCGCCACGATTTGGATTCCCCGGCATGCCACTCGCTGTTTGAATACAGGCTAGCAGCAATACTGAACTCTGCAAAATAGGCTGACTGTGCGCGGGAGTCTCGGTTCCCGCTGTAACAGTGTTACGAAAATAAATTGTGCAGTCATTGAAACCATGAATTTACATTTAGTATATCAGGCTACCAGGCGGGCGGCACGGTGGTGTAGTGGTTTGCGCTGTCGCCTCACAGCAAGAAGGTCCTGGGTTCGAGCCCCGGGGCCGGCGAGGGCCTTTCTGTGTGGAGTTTGCATGTTCTCCCCGTGTCTGCGTGGGTTTCCTCCGGGTGCTCCGGTTTCCCCCACAGTCCAAAGACATGCAGGTTAGGTTAACTGGTGACTCTAAATTGACCGTTGGTGTGAATGTGAGTGTGAATAGTTGTCTGTGTCTATGTGTCAGCCCTGTGATGACCTGGCGACTTGTCCAGGGTGTACCCCGCCTTTCGCCCGTAGTCAGCTGGGATAGGCTCCAGCTTGCCTACGACCCTGTAGAAGGATAAAGCGGCTAGAGATAATGAGATGAGATGAGGCTACCAGGCCGCCAAAACAATGGTTTGAATGACTACAATTTAGAGAGCACAACTCTGTAACTGAACAGGTGCATTGGATATTTCCCAGTGAGGTAATTTAAAAAGTCTCTGGGTAATTGTTCAAGGAAAGATGAATCCTGCGCACTGTCCCTTCCGTATTGTTCCCGAAACGTTGCGCTTGTGGTAAGGAGGACAGTACGTTAGCCACGACCGAAACGTTGTGAGCAAAGTTCCTGTGGAAAGGAATGCGCGGGATGCATATTTCATTTAACATTTATTTTCGTAACAATGTATTATAGCGGGAACCAAGACTCCCACGCCAAAGTCGTTCTATATGTCCCTGCTCCGCACAGGCTGAGGCAGCCTCGGAGAGGGAGAGAGCGAGAGAGCGCTTTTGCACACACCTCTGTAGCTTGTGATATGGGGTAAGATGATGTCACTTTTGCACGGGCGAACAGGTCTTCTTTTTGAGACCTAAATCATGTCTGACACATTTCTCTATCCTTTTTTTTTTTTTTTTTACTGGCGCAAACATACATCGAAGTCACTTCAGGTTTCTCCATGTGTATCTTATTAATAATAATCATCTCATCTGACGTGATTAGAGATTGGAGGAGCTCATGCCCCTGTTAACCCAAGGTGTCATCCTACCCTCTTTTAACTACGCACATAACAGAATGCCAATTCTCTGTTTATTTTTCTTGTTGGCTGATGACAATGTGAGAAACTTAGTTGGCTTTCAATCTTGCAATCAATTTTGCCATCAATAAATAACTTTGACATTATTACTGTTTTGTTTTATTCCATGATGTATTTTACAGAACATGAGTATTTAAAATGCAAATATTTAACAGGTTGGGCACATGTGCCAGGGATGTTTACTGACATTTACTTATGTATTGCCTTTTCAATGTATTAAATTCATATTCTGCTGCTAAAATTACGCCAATACGCCTAAGGTGACTTGACTTGACTTATTATGGGACTTGACTTGACATAGCCTGTGACTTGACTTGCCCAAGACAAAAAAGACTTGAGACTTACTTGAGACTTGCACATGTGTGACTTGGTCCCATCTCTGCGATCAGAAACACAAGTATAACATCAAGAGTAAATAGTGATGTAGCAAGTCTTCAATGAGTATAGACCTAACACCATCTGGTAAAAAAATAATAATAATAAAATAATATATATATTAGAGAGAGACAGAGAGAGAGAGAGAGAGAGTGTGTGAGTGTTAAGGATCTCTCTCACACACACACACACACACACACACACACACACGCAACATAAACACACAATTGTTCTTAATATCTTGGCATTTAAGGCCATGTGTGTGAATTGTAACATGCTATGGAGAGAAACAGGATGTGTGGAGGCTCAGAGTGATGTTTACTGTGGGAGATCCAACAGCTATAGCCCTACTTCACTGCAGGGGTCAACACATAGGACGGCAGCAAACAGAGCGGCAAACAGTCTCAAAAGCAGGAAACACAGTATATGGAATTTACAAACTCAAAAAAGGGAACTGAGACTAAAAGCCAATTTACACTAAAGATCTGCAACATGACAAAACCATTTCACAATGTCACAGAGACAAGCTGCAGTGGTCTAAATTGATGATAAGCCAATGAGAGAACAGTGGTGCCCCCTTTCCACCACAGACTTCCCAAATGACCCACATCTGGCAGGTCAGACCCGAAAAATTATATCCAAACCAACTGGCCTGCCAAGATATGAAAAAACCCTGGAACTCCCCACTAGTCAGACAGAACTGAAGAAGCCTTTCGGATGAGAGGTGAAACGTCTTCAAGAATTTCAAGCAAGTTCAGTTGCCTTCTTTTGCACCTATGGTTTACTCTGACCTGGATGATTGAGAACATTCACAGACATATGGCTGATATTGAAAAATCCTACCAGTGCCTGGATAAAGCTGGACTGAAAGACAGCACAGAGGCATTAATCATAGCTGTAGAATGATTGATAGAGGCCAGGGTCTACAACATGATTACAAATGATCGATAGAGGCCAGGGTCTACAACGTGAGGCAGGACCCCAGGTGCAGACTGTGCAAAGATGCCCCTAAGACAATCCAGGACAACAACACAAGGGTGTAAGATGCTCGCAAGAAGAGTGTACATGGAATGCCATAACCAAGTGATTGGCATAGTGTACAGAAACATCTGTGCTGAGTATGGACTGGAAGTCCCAAAGTCAAAATGGGACACACCTCTGAAGGTGGTTGAGAATGAACAAGCTAAGATCCTGTGAGACTTTCAGATACAGACAAACTGGTAATGGCTAACCAACTGGACATGGTAGTGGTGGACAAATGGGAGAACAAGGCTGTAGTGATAGATGTGGAAATACCAAGTGACAATAACATCAGGAAAAAGGAACTTGAGATGCTTGAGAAGTATCAAGGTGCAACTCTGCCTACCTAGGTAGGCTCTGGTATCTAATAAATCTTCGAATAAATCAGGTCTGCTTGTCCTATCCTTAGGTTCGTACAGGAGGACTGCGGTAGTGAATACTTATTACTGTATTAAGCCATTCCAACCCACAATAACACATGCACACCAATCAGGTTATAGGGAAAGGGTCTGTATTATAGAAAATATGATGCAAGTCAATGCATGTCAATTCAGTGTATATAAAACAAAATAAAAATGTGTTGTGTGGTGTAAAACTAAACTGAAATCATGCTTATCATCAAGTGTGTGTATTATGTACCTTCAATACTATCCTTTTGTAGCGCGTATCGAGTGTGGGTGGAGCACAGAGGACGGCAGGACAACGTTTGGAGGCAGACAAGGCGATTTATTTTTATAACTTTTCAGTAATCATCTTCCTTCATTCATTCATTCACACGCACACACTTGTCTGGTCCCGGGTTGCGCTCCCTCTCCTCTCTCTCTGCCTCCTTAAATAGGGAGTGGTTACTGGGAAAACACACACACAAACACAGGTTAATTATCCTCAGGTGTCGCGATTCTGCCACTCACCTTCCCCGGCTCCACCCTCCTTCCCCTACCCCCACCGCCCGACTCAGGCCGGGTGCTCGTCCGGCCCGCAGCTGACTCCCCCCCCCCCCTTGACGGGAGAGAAAGTCCGCCATGACCATCTGCGCCCCCGGCCTGTGGACCACCTTGAAGTTGAAGGGTTGGAGTGCCAGATACCAACAGGTGATCCGCGCGTTGGCATCCTTCATGCGGTGGAGCCACTGGAGGGGCGCGTGGTCCGAACAGAGAGTGAAAGAGCGCCCCAGCAGGTAGTACCAGAGGGTGAGGACCGCCCACTTAATTGCCAGGCACTCTTTTTCAATTGTGCTGTAGCGCCCCTCACGCACTGACAGCTTCCGGCTGATGTACAGGACCGGGCGGTCCTCCCCCTCCACCTGCTGGGACAAAACGGCCCCCAGCCCTCTGTCCGACGCATCGGTCTGCAACACAAAAGGGAGAGAGAAGTCAGGGGAGTGTAAAAGTGGCCCCCCACACAGTGCAGCCTTTACCTCAGAGAAAGCCCGCTGGCACTGCTCCGTCCACTGGACCGGATCTGGCGCCCCCTTTTTAGTGAGGTCAGTCAGCGGGCTGGTGACGTCCGAATAATTAGGTATAAACCTACGATAGTAGCCAGCCAGCCCCAGGAACTGCCTCACCCCCTTTTTGGTCTTGGGCCTCGGGCAGGCCGCAATCGCTGCTGTCTTATTAATTTGGGGACGCACCTGCCCGTTGCCCAAGTGGAAGCCCAGATACCGTACTTCCACCCGCCCAATCGCACACTTCTTCGGGTTGGCAGTGAGTCCCGCCCGCCTCAGCGACCTAAGGACGGCCCTCAGGTGTTGTAGGTGCCACTGCCAATCATTACTATAAATGATGATATCATCTAGGTAAGCGGCTGCATAGGTGGCGTGGGGCCGGAGGACCCGGTCCATCAGCCGCTGAAACGTAGCAGGCGCCCCAAACAGCCCAAAAGGAAGTGTGACGAACTGGTGCAAGCCGAACGGTGTGGAAAAGGCCGTTTTTTCCGGGGATAATGGAGTCAAGGGGATCTGCCAATATCCCTTCGTCAAATCCAGTGTCGAGTAAAAGCGAGCCGTGCCTAGTCGATCGAGCAGCTCATCAATACGAGGCATTGGGTACGCATCAAATTTAGACACCGCGTTGACTTTTCTATAGTCCACACAGAACCGGACCGAGCCGTCGGCCTTGGGAACCAAGACCACCGGGCTGCTCCAGTCACTGTGGGACTCCTCGACGATGCCCATTTCAAGCATGGCCTGAAGTTCTTCCCGAACCACCTTTTTTTTGTGTTCAGGTAATCTATAAGGACGGCTCCGCACTACCACCCCCGGGGGCGTCTCTATGTGGTGTTCTATGAGGTTAGCGCGACCGGGCAGGGGCGAGAACACATCCGAAAACTCGGCCTGCAACTGGGCGACCTCCGTGAGTTGGGTCGGGGAGTGGTGGTCTCCACAGGGGACCGGAGAGGTACGTGATGCCAATGACCCTTTTTGGACCTCCGGCCCCAGCTCTGCCTTCTCCGGAACTACCAACACCAACGCCACGGGGACCTCCTCGTTCCAGAGTTTCAGCAGATTGAGGTGGTAGATCTGTAGCGCCCCCTCCCTGTCCGTTCGCCTAACCTCATAGTCGACGTCCCCGACTCGCCGTGTGACCTCAAAGGGTCCTTGCCACTTGGCGATTAATTTGGAGCTCGACGTGGGCAACAGGACGAGTACCTTATCTCCCGGAGTGAACTCTCTAAGGCGCGTGCCCTTGTTGTACAGGCGGGCTTGCCGTTCCTGGGCCTGCCGCGAATTCTCCTGAGTTAGGTGGGTGAGCGTGTGGAGTTTTGCGCGCAGATCCCATTGGCTAACTTGTGTTTGACTGACAGCTACGCTCAGCCATTCCCTACTCGGATTTTGGCGGACTGTTTGACGAGTGACCGATCCACTGACGGTACACAAGGATCGAGTGGACTTCAGTGGCGACTATGATATTGAATTTACACTTTGTTGAATTAATTCAATATCATAGTCGCCACTGAAGTCCACTCGATCCTTGTTTACCGTCAATGGATCGGTCACTCATCAAACAGTCCGCCAAAATCCGAGTAGGGAATGGCTGAGCGTAGCCGTCAGTCAAACACAAGTTAGCCAATGGGAATGCATTCCTGGACAGCCCGCCCACATGTCAAGTTTGTGCCAAAACTACAAGCAAAAAGTCAGGGAGCGCAAACGAGAAAGCTGGAATTGCAACCAAAATAAATGACGTCAAGCAAAACTGAGAAAGACGCGGAACAAAAATAAAAGGTTTCTGAAGAGTAATAGACTGATATTTTGCACGATTACACGAATAATTTGTTTGCCAGTCTAAAAAAATTGACTTTGTTCTTTTTTTGTATTTTGATTTTTTGTTTTCGTTTGATATTTCAAAAGTATTGTATGAACATTTTGGCACAAAATTGCTTCCATAACCTTCTGCCTTACTTCCGTGTCTACGTTCAAGAGAAGCAGCATGTGCGCAGTGTTGCCAGATTGGGCGTTTTCCCGCTCAATTGGACAGTTTTAAGTGCATTTTGGCGGGTTTTGAACATATTTTGGGCTGGATAACATCAGGAGTATCTGGCAACACTGCATGTGTGAGTCAGTGTTTATATAGGCTTAAATTCTGCTATTGAAAAAGTGTGTTATGTTTACAGCAGGGGTGTCCAAACTGATCCATAAAGGGCCATGTGGCTGCAGGTTTTCATTCCAGCCATGCAGCAGCACACCTGATTTGGCTTATTCAATCAACTGACACACCCACCCTTTAATCAAGGGTGGGTGTGGCTGCAAGTATTTGACTGTGTGAAGACAGTTCAGTTGATTGAATGAGCCAAGTTAGGTGTGCTGCTGCATGGCTGGAATGAAAACCTGCAGCCACACGGCCCTTTATGGATCAGTTTGGACGCCCCTGGTTTACAGTGAAGGACTGTGCGCACTTTACATTATTTTTTTTTACTTAATACAAGAAATTAATGGATGCCAACATTTTTGCCAAAATGGTATTTTATTTTCCATTGTTTAGGCAGCTTCAGCATCATACTGTGAGATTCTGTTCAAATTGTTTTTTTTTCTTCTATGAAGTCTGAGCCATTTATTTTATTAGGTTATAATTATTGTTTAATTTAGTCTTCAGGAGAGACTGCCTGCACACAGTACTAGTATTAATAGTTTTTTTTTCTTACATGGAAGCTGAGGCATTTATATTATATTTTAAGGTAACTTCATGTTGTGCTGTGAGGTTCTCTGCACTTTAACTTTTGAACCAACAGGTGCATTTGGATAAGTAAAGCCTATTTTTCTGCATTTTTGTAGTCCTGGTAATCTTTTATATTGGTAAAGTTATTTATAGGACCATTTCTCAGTGTCTTTGTTTTTTTAATCAATAGTTTTTCAGTAATAACTTTAATATTTAACATATCACTCAATTTTAATCACAAAAAGAGAAAATCGCAATTTTCACTTCCTCCAGCAATGTAATCGCAACAAAAACCTAAAAAACACCGCAACTTTCATCGCAATTTTTTGGAAAAACCCGCAACATCAGACATTTTAGCCCGCAACAATCACAAAAAAGGCCCGCGGAATCCTGGGGGGACTGAATAATGTGGCAGCGACGGCAGTGGAATCCACAGCACAGCGATGCACAGCATTCGAACGGGGTGGAAAAACCCAGCCTGCACACACGCGTGCAAAGCGATTAGCAAGACTAGATTACAAAACTACGCAGTTCATCGGTACTTTCGGCTAAATATCATATTTTCCATGTCGTTACTTCCTAACATGAACATACAACAACTGTGTGCACTGAAAGGTGTTTACATTGAATATTTTTTTATCGAATAAGTCTGCTAGCTTATCCAGCCAGAAAAACTAGCCATGCGGCTAACATAGCTAACCCAGTATCTCACAGTCAGGCACATTACATCATAATAACATGATGCTTTCGACTTCATGCCAAATTATGCATACCAAAACAAAAACATATTCTGACTGGTTCATTTTCCATTTCCTATGCATTCTGAATAAGATAGTTACGCGTTCACATAGTATAGTTGATTAGCTTACAACTCACCAGGATCTCTTCAAATCAAGAACAACTCTTCAAAAGAAATCACAACTTCTCAGGATCAAAAACTTTAGTTGTGTCAGTGTATAGGGTCGTGGAGTGGTATTCTGTGTATGATCTAAAATTATCTATCTTATCTAAGATCGTCTTATCTCCTCATCTCCGTGTTGCAGTGGATGGAGTGTGTGAGAAAAAAAGCATCATTCTCCTTATGGGGGGGTGTCTTAGGGAGTATCTGCCAATATCCCAACTACCACTAACATGAATGTAACATTCGGGGACTATCCACTACGGGTGAATGAATGAAAGTAGTCAGTGTGTGAATGCAATGCAGTAAAAACCAGTGTGTGAGTGTAGTGAAATAAGAATCAGTGTGTGAGTGTGATGCAGTGATTTATAAGGGTTACACTCTCCCCCTCTAGATCGCATGAGTCTCTGCATGCGAGTAAGGCTTAACAGAGATCTGCAGCGACTGAAGAAGTGCAGTTTCTAAATTCTCAAAGAAGGAGCTAATGGCTAAAATCAGGGGTTTCCCTAACTCGTCATAAATCAGTTTACGGGGCTGATGCTTTGGCCTGCTTGAGCGTCTGACTTCAGGCTGTTCTTCTTGCATGACTGCATCTTCAATCAGGGATGTGATTTGGGGCTGGTGAAATTATCTGAAAATTTTAGCCGGGAGTCTGGGGTTTTCTGACTTAAAAATTGTACTAAAATGGCAAGCAAACACACAAGAAAAAACTTGTCATGATTAACAAATTCAAGCCAATTTAATGGTCAACATGCAACTCTGAGCCCCTATAGTAAATTCAATGATTCTTAACTGACAAAAAGCCAAAACATGAAACCTAAAAATGTCATTCTAAATTAAATCATCTGCATTAGAATAAATAGAAAATTGTACAAGGAAAAACAAAATTTATACTTTCAATTACTGTAGAAGTTGAACATACCTAAATGTGCCTTTTCAAACAAATATGGTGCAACATAAGAATTCATCCACAAGTCTTCAGGAACTCTCAAAGAAAAAAGATGCTAGCATCCATGTCCAGTTCCAGCATATCAGTCACTTTTTTTCTGCAGTTTCTACTCTAGCAATGTCAACTTCATATACATAACTCTATAGTGTTCACTCACCAAAGGATAATCATAACTCCACAGTGTTCATTCACTTAAGGATATTCAGAACCCCAGTGTTCACTCACTTAAGGATATTCAAAACTACTGTGTTCAGAACGAAATCGCTGAACAAATGTCTCACAGTCTTATGTCCAACATCTCTAGCAACCTCTTTCTCCAACCATTCCCAGCGGAACTTGTTTTTCACTATTCTGTCTATTTCTTTAACTCGATTTGCATCTTTACGCTCGATCACGGAGGCTGCCATCTTTCAACTCTTTGTTTGACGCGAGCTTACGTACAGCTATCTAACAAGTGCATTCATTGGTTGTTACAGAGCGATGGGCCAATCACGTACCTCGTTTGAAACGAGGTACGTGATTGGCCCTTTGCTCTGTAACAGATTGGGCGGTTGCCAGATTGGGCGGTTTCCCGCCTAATTGGGCAGTTTTAAGTGCATTTCGGCAGGTTTTGAACATATTTTGGGCTGGAAAACGTCAGCAGTATCTGGCAACACTGCTTGTTTCATCTCAATGACGGAAAAAAAAAAATTTTTCAAGTTTCGAGATGAAAAAAGCAGAATTCCGCGAATTCGCGGAAAAATCACATCCCTGTTCAATGTTTTCAGGCTTTGAATTAGGGAGAGGTGCAGGTTCTGGTTCATGGATGTCAATTATGACATAGTCTGGGCTCTGAGCTCTGCTTGGTGAGGCAACAGTTTCAATCTCTGGAGAGGCTACTTGAGGCTCAGGCTGGGCTTCATTACCAGGTGGTTCAGAGGTGGCTTCAGATCTGTGTGTGACATTGGTAGGCACCTCAGCAGGTGATCTGACAGTTAGCTCCTGTGTATGGTCTTCCCTCAGTATGCAAGGTTTACTAGTGATGAATTCTGGCACTTGTGTAACTGGATACAACTCGTCCATACCTTCAGATGTTTCACCTTCTAGATCATCTGGACATCCTGGCTGGTCTTTAGTTCTTTGGGCTCTAGATCTCAGTCTCAGAGTCAAGTGGGGTGACACATTGAGCTGCTGATATCTGTGCAAGGACACTCTGTTGGTGCAGTGTAACGTCACGATCACTCATGTTATGCAGGACGATGGGGACTTTACAGCTGGCTTCACATGGGACATTCACTAGAGCAGACTCAAGGAGTACTCCACCTGGCAATGGACAGTGTTCATGTGGCTCAAGCACAAAGTCTGTGGGATGAGTAGTCTTCCCTACCCTCACAATGCCAGTGGTGCATAGTTTCTGCTGAGCAGGTATGGTGAGGGCTCTCCGTCCTTGCAATTTAACAGTGTGTGGGTGGTTTGTGGTCTCATGGGCCTGGGCAATATGCTGGAGGAGTTGTGCATAGCCAACATCAGAGTGAGCACAGAAAAGGGATCTGAGGCCATCATGTCCAATGCCATGTTGGTAAAGTCGGTCAAGGACGTTGGTCCCAATCAAGAGGGGAATCTTGCTGTTCAAGTGGTGTTCTGGAACTACAAGCGCTAGAGCCATCAGATCTTCCTTCTTAGCAGTTATGGTCTGGGGGAAAGAGATGCTCACTCCAATATAACCCAGATAGGGGACATTCTGGCCACCTGCACCCTCAACTTCAAGAAGAGCATGGATGGGTTGGATGGCAAGAGATGACAGAAAGTTCTTGTGAAAAGACTCAAAAATGGTTGTAACTTGCGAACCAGTGTCCAGTATGGATTTACATGGCACACCTTCAATGAAAACTGATGCTGCACATCGAGGGCCTATAAGTCCTGAGGGTAAGGGTGGAATGATGTGGTAGCTTGCTCCAGTGTTTTTCTGTGTGGTAACCTTACAGTTTGCTGTGGTGGGACTTAAGTAACTTGAACTCTCAGCTCCTGGGTGTCCCTTAACAGGCGCTGTCAGCAGTTTAAAGGGGGGTGAAAGGGGTTCTGCTGCTGTCTGAAACTGTCTTGTCTCTCCCTCAGTTCAGCTTTTTTCTTCTGAACCAGCCCTGGGTTTGCATCGTGTGAGCACTTAGCAGCAATGTGCCCATCTCCACCATGCCAAAAGCAAAACCATGCCCTTGGCATTCCAGGGGACACTGTAGTCTTCTGGTGAGTGGCGCTGACTGCGAGACACCCACTGCATTCAATGTTACCACCTCCTCTTGAGTCTTTGGTGTGTTGCGACAGCTTTTCCACTTGCTTCGTTAATGCTTCAATTTTCTTTTCCAGTTCACTGGTGTCATTTTGGCTTTCCACCTGTTCGTTCAGCTTAATCGGTTTCTTTTCCTGCTTTGAGTTCTCACCTTGGTTGTGCTGAGGCATCAGGACAGGGTCAGCATCATAAGCGGGTGTAGCAGTTTGTAGGAGTGGGAGGAGCACAGAAGACGGCAGGCCAGAACTGAGTTTCATAACTCTTTTTATTTTGACACTTTTCAGTTGTCTCTTGCACACACTCGTACACACACAGACACGTGCACACACATCAGGTCTCTGGTTGGGGAGAGAGCTCCTCCTCTGCTCTCACTCTCTCCTTAGATAGGGCGCGGTCACTGGGGAAGACACACAAACACACATTAATCAACATCAGGTGCAGTGATTCTGCCACTTACCTTCCCTGACTCCGCCCTCCGGTCACAGACCGCCGCTTGACCACGCCCCCACTGCCACATACCCCCACTGCCCGACTCAGGCTGTCCGGCCTGCAGCCGACTCCCCCCCCCCCGATGGGAGAGGAAGTCCGCCACGACCATCTGTGCCCCCAGCCTGTGGATCACCTTGAAGTTAAAGGGTTGGAGTGCCAGATACCAACGGGTGATCCACGCGTTGGCATCCTTCATGCGGTGGAGCCACTGGAGGGTCGCATGGTCCGAACAGAGGGTGAAAGGGCATCCCAGCAGGTAGTAACGGAGGGCGAGGACCACCCACTTGATCGCCAGGCACTCTTTTTCAATGGTGTTGTAGCGCCCCTCACGCACTGACAGCTTCCTACTGATGTACAGCCCTGGGCGATCCTCCCCCTCCCCCTCCTGGGACAAAACAGCCCCCAACCCTCTGTCCGACGCATCGGTCTGCAACACAAAAGGGAGAGAGAAGTCAGGGGAGTGTAAAAGTGGCCCCCCACACAGTGCAGCCTTTACCTCAGAGAAAGCCCGCTGGCACTGCTCCGTCCACTGGACCGGATCTGGCGCCCCCTTTTTAGTGAGGTCAGTCAGCGGGCTGGTGACGTCCAAATAATTAGGTATAAACCTACGATAGTAGCCAGCCAGCCCCAGGAACTGCCTCACCCCCTTTTTGGTCTTGGGCCTCGGGCAGGCTGCAGTTGCTGCTGTCTTGTTAATTTGGGGACGCACCTGCCCGTTGCCCAAGTGGAAGCCCAGATACCGTACTTCCACCCGCCAAATCGCACACTTCTTCGGGTTGGCTGTGAGACCCACTCGCCTCAGTGACCTAAGGACGGCCCTCAGATGTTGTAGGTGCCGCGGACAGTCATTACTATAGATAATGATGTCATCTAAGTATGCGGCCACGTAGGTGGCGTGGGGGCAGAGGACCCTATCCATCAGCCGCTGGAACATAGCGAGCGCCCCAAACAGCCCAAAAGGAAGTGTGACAAACTGGTGTAAGCCAAACGGTGTGGAAAAGGCCGTTTTTTCTCGGGATAATGGAGTCAAGGGGATCTGCCAATAACCCTTTGTCAAATCCAGTGTCGACTAAAAGCGAGCCGTGCCTAGTCGATCGAGCAACTCATCAATACGAGGCATTGGGTACGCGTCGAATTTAGACACCGCGTTGATTTTTCTATAGTCTACTGTGGGTGCAATCACAGTTACTATTAATATTAAGTGATCAATCTCATTAAATCAGTCTCATTAAATTTGAAGGTTAATAATTAAAATGAATCAATCCCATTGAATCGTTTAATTTGACTCATTTGAATTGAATCATACCATAGAATCAGTCCCATTGAATCGTTTGAACTGAATCATTCAGGTGAATCATTCAAATGAATCATTCAGTGAATCATTTAGTGAATCGTTTCATTAATCCTGGATAAATTACCAAACAGCTAAATTATGGTATATTTCCAAATTGTTATTGATCACTTACCATATTACATAAATCATCTGCACCTATTAAAGGAGTTCTGTCTAATACGGAACTACTGAGGTGTCAATGACGATGGGTAGCGGCTAGGCTGACGTGCTAGATGTTACCTGGATATTAATTGCTATGCTACTCTGACTTGACTTACTGTGATCTAAAACAAAATGCCTGTAAACAGTCTTCTTGTCGAATCAAGGTGATCCATTTATTCCACGCAAGTCCAATACATTAGTTAGGCACAGTATCCACACACAAAGTCCCCAGGAGTATAGCAAGCTTAGCGGTCAAAACCCTTCGCCCTTCCGGGTCAAACACCTGACAAGCAACATAGACTTCCTGCCTAAATACCTGAACAGGTTAATTACCATGTGCCACCCCGTGGACAAAAAAAATGAATTGCACCCAAAACAAACCCATGTATTTTGGCTCCTACAGCACCTTTTTGAATTCTATGAGAGATTGGGGACTTCAGATATTGGAACACAAATAAATCACAGTTTGTTTGATAAATGAATTTATTAAACAAAGATAAAATTGGATAATCAGTTGGAATATATACAGTGAGGTGTGTGTGTGTGTGTGTGTGTGTGTGTGTGTGTGTGTGTGTGTGTGAATATTTGTGTGGGTGTGGGTGTGTGTGGTAGGCCCTAGACTAGGCCCGTGTGTATGAGGGGGTTGTGAAGTTTGGAATGTTGTTATCTGATGTGTTGGTATGTGTGAGTGTGGGGGAAGGGCTACCACATGTAGAGGCTCATGGAACAAAGGACTTAGCTTTGGACACTAATGAGCCAAAAGAAATTAACCATAGGCTAATTTCACTAACTTATAACAGTGCTGAATCCACTGAAACCTTGATAAGGTCAAAATGTGTGTTAAGGAGATTGAGGATATTAGTAAAGCATGCACAGCCTATCTAATTGAGATATTAAAACAAAACAGATCACTTCAACACGCTGCGTGTTTAACAGTGTAACAGATAAACCTGGGTTTAAATTCACACTTTCAATAAAGCAACTTATTAAGACTAGCTTAATTATATTATTTTGCCCAAATGCCAAAGTCTTACTCAATACTGCCTGTAGCAAGATAAGAAGAGATGATGTCTGAGACCTTTGAGCTTCGCCATTGTAGAGCTTCGCTGTTCATGAAGCACGTGAGCCGCCCGTGTAGAGAGCTTCTTGGGTCCGAACTTCAGCGTTCGTGAGGAAAAGTCTCTGATCAGAATAATATGCACAGCGCTTTTTAGTCAGAAGGAATCTGGTCGCTTCCAACTTTTGATTAAAACTGCGTTTGAGCGGCAGTCGTGATGTCACTTCTAATACGAATAAACCGGTTGTAACTCACTGAGTTTAGAATCGCGCTATTCTGGATTTTTACCTTGGCCAGTGGTAAACAGAAATCGCGCTAACTCGTGGATCTTGCAAGAAAGAGAGAAAAAGACATCTTTTGGTGAAGAGCATCTCTTTATGCGTGTCTAAATCCCTTGAAATCTAGACACCAGAGACAAAAAGCTGAGGAATTCCAGGCGGTTTATGCCCTCCTGGAGGATGACGTAGATGATCCCGCCCCGGCGTGATGTAGGTCACGCGGAAGTTGGCTGGGAGTTGTAGTTCTTAGACACAAAATGGCGGACTGTACCTACACTACACAGAACCATACCGACCCGTCGGCCTTGGGTACCAAGACCACTGGGCTGCTCCAGTCACTGTGGGACTCCTCAACGATGCCCATTTCGAGCATGGCCTCGAGTTCTTCCCGAACCACTTTTTTCTTGTGTTTGAGTAGCCTGTAAGGGCGGCTGCGCACTACCACCCCCGGGGGCGTCTCAATGTGGTGCTCTATGAGGTCGGTGCGGCTGGGCAGGGGTGAGAACACATCCGAAAATCCGGTCTGCAACTGGGCAACCTCCGCAAGTTGGGTCGGGGAGAGGTGGTCTCCACAGGGGACCGGAGAGGTACGCGATGGCAATGTTCCCTTTTGAACCTCCAGCCCCAGCTCCGCCTTCTCCAGAACCACCGACACCAACGCCACGGGGACCTACTTGTTCCAGAGTTTGAGTAGATTGAGGTGGTAAATCTGTAGCACCCCACCCCTGTCCGTTCGCCTCACCTCATAGTTGACGTCCCCGACTCGCCGTGTGACCTCAAAGGGTCCTTGCCACTTGGCGATTAATTTGGAGCTCGATGTGGGCAACAGTACAAGTACTTTATCTCCCAGTGCGAACTCCCTAAGGTGCGTACCCTTGTCGCACAGGCGGGTTAGCCATTCTTGAACCTGCCACAAATTCTCTTGGGTTAGGTGGGTGAAAGTGTGGAGTTTTGCACGCAGGTCAATAACGTATTGAATCTCATTTTTACTTGGTGAAGGTCCCTCCTCCCAATTTTCTCGCAACACGTCTAAAATGCCGCGCGGCTTACGCCCATATAACAATTCGAACAGGGAGAACCCCGTGGAGGCTTGTGGGACCTTTCGCACTGCAAATAACAAGGGTTTGAGCCATTTATCCCAATTATGTGCGTCCTCACGAATTTCTTAATTATATTTTTGAGGGTGCGATTGAATCGTTCGACTAAACCATCCGTTTGTGGGTGATAAACACTGGTACGGATCAGCTTAATTCCTAATAACCCATACAGTTTGTTCAGTGTTCGTGACATAAATGAGGTGCCTTGATCAGTCAGAATCTCTTTGGGGATTCCAACTCGGGAGATGACGCCGAAGAGAGCTTCCGCAATACTGCGTGCTGAGATATCGTGAAGAGGCACTGCTTCCGGGTATCGCGTTGCATAATCCACTAGAACTAATATAAAGCAATACCCTCGTGTTGACCGATCTAATGGCCCGACGAGATCCATCCCAATCCTTTAGAACGGGGTCTCGATTAATGGGAGAGGGCGCAAAGGCGCTTTTGGAATGGCCGCTGGATTTACTAACTGGGATTCGCGGCACGCCGTACACCACTTACGGACATCACTGCGAATTCCTGGCCAATAGAACCGGGCCATTATTCAGGCTAGTGTTTTATCCTGCCCTAAGTGTCCAGCCATGGGATTAAAGTGAGCTGCCTGGAATACCAATTCCCGGCAGCTTTTTGGAATCAAAAGCTGCATGATTTGTTCTTTAGTCTGAGTGTCCTGTGTCACTCGGTATAATCTATCCTTCATAACTGAGAAGTAGGGGAAGGACGGGGTGGTGTTTGGCTGGAGCGTTTGACCATCGATTACTCTCACTTGGTCAAACGCATGCCACAGAGTCTCGTCTTGCGACTACTCTAATGGAAAATCCACAAGGGATTCCCCAATAGAAGGAGGAGGAGCCAGCGGCTCCTCATTCTGACGCGGAGATGATGTAGACGGCTCTGTGACAGCTGCTCCCACCAATGTGACAACAGGACCTCCTCCTGCGGAACTACGGCAGGACCCACTCTTCACTAAATGACTCATTAATTCCCCAAATCCCGGCCAATCAGTCCCCAAAATTATCGAGTGGGTAAGGCGAGGATTAACCGCCACCTTTACTCTAAATTTTTCCCCCCGAAAAAGAATGTGGACCGACACTAAAGGGTAGTTGTGAACATCCCCGTGCACACACAACACCTTCACCAACTGTGCTCCCTCCAATGCCTTGTTTTGCACCAGGCTTTGGTGGATTGAGGTCTGATTACAGCCAGAGTCCACCAATGCCTGATATGTATCCCCTTGGACACTCACCGGTATGCGATATGCTCCAGCCCGATCGAGGGCTGCTCCTGGCGCATCAGGGATCCGAACCACCGCGCCCACCTCCATTGCCGAGCACTGCTGTTGGAGGTGGCCCGGCTCCCCGCAGCGCCAGCAAACCGGCCCAGGCTTCCTCTCTGCACTGGCACTCTGGGGCTCACTCACCTGGGGGGGGGGGAGACAGACACAGAAGGGAGAAATGGGAGGGCACCACGGGTGCGGTGGGCCGGCTGGTGTGGCGCTGGCCCCCGCCTCCGCGGTGGGGGAACAGGGTGAGGATGAGACATTGGAGGGGGGAGAGAGAGAGAGAGAGAGAGAAAAAGAGGTTGTCTGCTGTCCTGCCGTCAGGACAGCTGCCAAATGGTCCTCCACCAGCTCAATGGCCTGATCCAGCGACTCTGGGCGGTGGCACTGGACCCACTCTGCAGTTCTTGCTGGTAGGCGAGCGATGAACTGCTCCAGTACCACCTGATCGATGATTCCCTCAGCGTCGCAGTTGTTGGCCCTCAACCACCGCCAGCAGGCATCCCGGAGTTGCTGGCCAAACGCAAACGGCTAGCCGACTTCCTCCAAGCGCAGAGCGCGGAAGCGCTGTCGCTTCTGTTCAGGGGTGCACCCCACATGCTGGAGGACGGCCTGGTGGAGGTCCGCATAGGCCAGCCGGCGGTCGGCGGGGAGCTGTAGCTAGTGGTATAGTTTTCACCCAGTAGAAGAGTCATAGCAGAAGTGTGCCTCTGAAGTGCAGCTCCCTGGACTTGCACATCATCTCCAGTGGTGGCTTCATCATCTCTTGATGTGCAGCTCACATGTTCTGCCATAGCCAGTTCAAGCAGCTTGGAATGAGCTGAGATCCTGCTTGCTGGCACCAGAAATCAATGAAGTCAAATCAGTCTTAGTCGAGCGAGTCGGTAATGGTAGCTGAGATCCTGCTTGCTGGCACCAGAAATCCCAGGTGCTTATGCCGTGGGTCCAGCATCGTTGCTATCATTGGCATTGTTGATGTGAAGTCTTCAGACTCAACCTGTTAAAAATGAAATAAATGAGAAAGCTTGCATCAGTTTTATTTAATAAGGTTTGACATGACAAGGGTACTGTAACAACTGCATAAAAACGCAGTTTATACTGTGACAATGTGTCAGTGATAAGTATTAAGTTATGCACCCCACAATCTGTTAATATAGAGCTCAAATGTGATGTTGATTGAGAATTTAATTAATTATTGGCCATAGCTTACCTTCATCCGTTCAACCAACGAAGTGCGCACTTTAGATTTGAATTCCGCCACTCTGCTGCCGTCTTGAGTTGCGTGTTGATCAGACTGAATTTGATTGGGTATGTGTTGGATATGGATACCTCAGTATCTGCAGACATTACAGTAGTTGCACATTTGAGAGCCTCCAGTGCCGGCGCCATGTCTTCCATAAGTCGTCTCTCAACTCCAGCGTCCTCGCATCTGTAAGCTTGGTCACTGAGCGGTCTGATAGTACAGCACACACGACCCATTGCTGTTCTACGAGTCTGCCAAACATTTCACATACAGAGCTGCACCTGGTTTTGCAGGACTGAATGAGCCGATGAGCTGGTAGCTGCATTTGTTTTTGTTTTGCTTCTCGCACTTTCATTGCTGGAGTGCTGTAGTGGAAGTGTTTCACCAACCTGCCAGCAGCTGCAATTACTCGGTTGACACCAGCAGCAGCGAATCCATCGTTGATGGCCAGATTTAAAGTATGTGCAAAGCACGAAACTGATTTCCAACTGACATGTGTGGGGTTGTTTGCCGAGACAATGTTCCGAGCGTTGTCATGAACACAGGCTATTACACGCCCGGTGAGTCCCCATGACTCCACAGCCTGGTTCAGTTTGTCAGCTAAATTATCAGCTGTATATCTCTCGGAGAAGCTCTCGGTGAGAAGGACTGCTGACTTTACCTGCCAGTCGTTTTCAATGTAGTGGCAAGTCACTGTAATGTAGCTTTCTGTAGTCAATGCCGTCCAACAATCCGTCATCAAAGCCACATTAGCCGCGGCTAGCTGTGTTTTTAGCTCAACCTTCTTGTTTTTGTAGCGTGCTTCCAGGCGGGTAGTTATGGTCGCTCGAGAAGGGATATTATAACCTGGCTTCATGAAGTGTATTAACTCCCGAAATCCCTCGCCGTCAGTGGTGCTAATTGGCATCATATCTTTTTCGATCATGCCGCAAATCCTCTGAGTAATGCCCTCAGCTTTCCTGTCATCGCATACTCGCCTTCCCATCAATGTGGCGATAGTCGGTTGTGAAGGCGATGGACTTCCTTCCTGCAACACGGCTGCATGCAGGTTTTGAAGGTGGTATCTTGGCGAACTCGTAGAGCTGCTGAACTTAAACGTAGTACCGCAGAGTTTACATTGAGCGTCTTTGTCATCGTTAATTAGTTTGAAATGCTCCCATACTCCACTCCGTTTTGACCGCCTCATGTTTGTGTGCCGGTGTTCTGATAAACGGTCCTACATCCGTGAAGCGTCCTACGGTAGGAGGGGACGTCAGATATGTCTGTCGAGCAGTCCTACATTGCAGGAAATCCTACAGTGTGATTCAACTAACTTTTAGTCATAGTTCACGTTTTTTTTTTTCCCTCTGCAAAGAACATGCTTCTACATTGATACAACGTTCACCAACCCTGTTAGAATTCATATGAATGTAGGACGTTCTGACAATTCAAACGACTCCATCAGAATATGCTTTTACATTCATATGAATCTAGGACGCTCTGACTCTTCAATTGACCCTGTCAGAATATGTAGAATTAATAGTTTGTCACTATTCACAAGTACCATTTGCTCTATTAAAATGAGTGTAGGACGTTATTACAATTCAAATGACGCCGCAGGACGTTCTCACAACTCATATGACCCCTTCAGAATATGCTTCTGCATTAATAAATGAATGTAGGATGTTCTGACAATTCAAAAGACTCCTTCAGAATATACTTCTACATTAAAATATGAGTGTAGGACGTTCTTACAATTCAAATGACACCGCAGGACGTTCTGACAACTCATATGACCACGTCAGAATATGCTTCTACAGTAAGTAGGACGTTCTGACTATTCAAATGACCATCGGAATATGTTTTTACAATATATGAATGTAGGGTGTTCTGACATATGCTTATACATTAAAATAGAAGTGTAGGACGTTCTGACAGTTCAAACGACCTCGTCAGAATATTCTTTTACTTTAATATATGAATGCAGGACTTTCTGACAAGGTCGCAAGTCACAAACTGCTGGTAATTTGTGTTACATGGTGAAAAATGGCTATTTTTTGATATTTTGGGTATGTCAACAGGCTACTCAAGGGCTTTCAGAAAATGTCTTCCTTTCTCATCAATTATCATCTATTAATGAGAAAATGCTAATTAAGCATTAGGAAATAATAGGAAAATGAGTTAAAAGATAGAAACGTTTTCTTTATTTTCTCAAAATGGAACACCGTCAGAAGATTGTTTGTAAAAACCTTAATATTTTACCTAACTAAGTTCTGTTTGTTGCATATTGGAGAGGAGAGTCTGCTCTATCAAATGCACTAAGTCACTTTTCCCTATCTTAAAGGGAAAGGGTTGATGTGGCAAGGGGAACATGAGTAAGAAAACACGCAACCCTGTTTTCCTGAAAACGTAAGGTTTCTAATAATGACTCAAACAATGTCACCAGGCAAGTTCAACCAGTCAATTTTGCCTCTTTTCTGATGTGTGTGCCTACTTTAAACAGTTAAAACAAGTTTACAGAGTAAAGATTCCACACATGATGTCTTCATGGTCTACATTTTCAAGAATGTAATTCTGATCCTTATCTTGTGTCATTTCTATGCCAACATATATAACACAACCAGCTGGAATGACAGCAAGATGGCTTCCTGGGCTTTATGGCTTCACTAACAGTGACATCTGGTGTCAGAAGAATGAACTACACTGAAATGCTGCTGACAGAAACAGTGAAAACAGCTATCACCAAACCACCACCTCCACCTGCTCCCCCACTGACTTATTTTCTTTTTCATCAGCCAGTACCATTACTATTAAGTGTGTTGCTTTGAATTTGGTGTCATTTGAAAGCTAACAAAACAAGCTTCAAAATGATATCTATCTCCCCTCCATAGCTTTCCTACTTCAAGAAAATTGCACTTGAATGACGAAAAAACATCATGAATGTAACAAATCCACCTTTTTCAATACAGCATTATGTGACTCACGACCACAACTCAATGACCATCAGAATATGCCTTTACATTAACAATGGTTAGAAATCAGCATTATGTTAGATTAAGTAGTAAAGATTGAATGCATGCCTTTAATCTGCACCGTTTATTCTGCACCGTTTATAGCACAGCTGATGTAGGACAAAAATCTGTTCAAATGCCAAGAAATGACGTTTTGTGCTCTGCGCATGCGCAGTGGGGCTTTGTAGGACTCATTGACGTGTAGGACAGTTTATCAGAACACCGGGTCTCTCGGCGCCCACGAGAATCCCGCGTTACGTTCAAGTACATTCGGTGTGGCCTAGATTAAGCAACGACACCCTCAACTGGCGACACCATGACATTTCCCTGAAAAAAACTCCTGTGGAAAATGGCCCTAGATTCAGTTAACCTACAATTAATTTAATTTAATCAATTAAATTCTTTTCGACAATTAAGCGATAGTCGATTAACTGTTTACATCCCCAGGCTTTCGTCTAAACCAGGGAACAGGGGCGCTGCGCCCTCTTACTCTCAGCGTGCGCCCTCTTACCGAAATGCCGATTGAACCCCAAGTCACACTTAGGCCATGCACTTATATGCAACTGCACAACATGCAATCTTTCTCAAAACGATCTTTTCTCTGTGAAAACATCCCAGCAACACCACATGACAATGTGTCTGATCATCAAATACGTTATAATTACTCCAAAAATATTCCAATCATAGTAGATACACCGCCAGACGGTGCAAAAACAATCCGAATTGACGTTTTCCAGACTGAGGCGCCATGTTGTTTACTTGTCGCGGCAGCTCTCGCGAGATTTGACATGGGTTACATACAAGGTCAGCTGACTTGTAGAGCGAGATTTCTCGAGACTGAATGACCTTTCACCCACCGGCGCGGGAGCTTTTGACAGAAGTAGTTCGAGAGTTGTTTTTGTTGACACTTGGGCATTTAAAGATGTCCTGCGGCACGAAACAGAAGAAAGCCAAAGACTGTCCGGGGCAGAAGAAGATTACTTCTTTCTTTTTCAATGTTGACAAACAATTTGTTACAATTTCCCTCTCAGCCTCAGAATGTCCCATTGTAGCCTCAATTTTCAAAGGCTTCGCACGGCGGGGGGGACGGACAACCCCCCCGCACCATCTCCCCCCCCGGTCGCTTCGCTCCCTCGCCATGGTGAGCGCCCTCATACTAAATTTTTCTAGGAAAAACCCTGCATCCCTAATTGTAGATGATGATATGTTCAAACTCTTTGCAATTCTACACTGTTGAACTCCTTTCTGATATTGCGCCACTATTTGTCGGCGCAGAATTAGGGGGATTGGTGATCCTCTTCCCATCTTTACTTCTGAGAGCCGCTGCCACTCCAAGATGCTCTTTTTATACCCAGTCATGTTAATGACCTATTGCCAATTGACCTAATGAGTTGCAATTTGGTCCTCCGGCTGTTCCTTTTTTGTACCTTTAACTTTTCCAGCCTCTTATTGCCCCTGTCCCAACTTTTTTGAGATGTGTTGCTGTCATGAAATTTCAAATGAGACAATATCTGGCATGAAATTTCAAAATGTCTCACGTTCGACATTTGATATGTTGTCTATGTTCTATTGTGAATACAATATCAGTTTTTGAGATTTGTAAATTATTGCATTCCGTTTTTATTTACAATTTGTACTTTGTCCCAACTTTTTTGGAATCAGGGTTTTGTAAGAGCCAAGACACTGTATTAGATAGTGACACTGTATTAGACAGTGACACTGTATAATTGCCATTATTGTTGCAGTACAATAATCCATATACATGCACAAACATGAATGCAGCCAATCTTTCTGTTTCTATCGGCAAACCAAAGCGCAAACAGTGTAACGTTACAGCGTCACAGACAGTTTAATCACCACAGCGGTCAGAAACACCTGGGCCTTCCGGGGAAACATTCACAACAACCGTGGTTTCCTCACCCAACTTCCCCACCCGAGCCCCGCAGCAGGGCGAACTCTTACAACACTGAGAAAAGTTATTTCTTACCTTTAAATTCTTGTAGAAAGCCGAACTGCAATAGTGGCCAAAAAGATTTTCTGAATATGAGTGTCCGAACAAAACAAAGAAAATACTCCAATATTTCTGCTCATATGTGCGATCTTCTTCGTATGATTAACATTAATGGGCATGTGCGAGCCAAAGTTAAATCTCGTGGTTAACCACGACCTTAATGTTATTCTGCTACTTGTAGTTCTTTCCGAAAGCTGTCTCGTTTGTGCCATGGCTTTTAGATATGCTAAAAACTACTACTCTGCATGCATTGCGCCACTCAAGGCCCCAATCACGGCTTAGCAACGCGACCACTCCTCCAGCTCTCAAGGGCTGCACCTGTATAGACCCATTTACTGTTTGTAAATGAAGACGGCTGCGTGCGCAGCTTCTTGATGACGTAGACTGTAAATTGGTCTATAGCTTAGGTGGTCAATCCCTGCTAAAAATAATACTGCTCTTTTGCTTTATTATTTTAAAATAGAGAGCCTTGGGGAAATAAAGAGAGAGGAGAGACAATGGCTGGAGAGACACAAAATGTCAAAGCCAAAGTTATGTTGTTTCACTATTATTGAGATATATGGCCCTGAAAATAGTCAAATCTGATAGGTCTGTTTAATCTACATATAAACTAGTAATGACAGCTATTGCAATATGAGTTAGATCAGGTATTGACGTAATTGTCATTGAAAATGCATGAAATTAAAATGATGTGATTTTCCTCTATTTTGTAATATGCAAACATGTTCCTGAGCACCTAGAGAATATGATGTGTAGACTGGGCATCACTGTAGCACTACAGTGCTTAATTTACAATTGTATGTTGTTGTCTCCCGGTCCTTCTGCTCTGCAGTAAACAGAAAAGAAATTTGTGAGGTTCTCTCTCCTGATTGGCTGATCAAGAGGGAATGGGATACCAGAAAATGTTTTTTTCTGTTTATGGCAGAGTGGAGGATCCATGCTTCTGACAAAACACTCTAAGCCAGTGATGGCTGTAAACACTTATTTATATATATTTTTTAACTTTAAAAGCATTTTGATTTCAAAAAGTGTGCAGCAACCCTCCATAAATTCTGACCGTTTACACCCTTCCACTCATACTTGTTTTTCAGATAGTGGAGGATGATCTACAAAAGACATCAAAGCAGGCAAAGGTATTATTATTTTTTAAAGATTATTGGCATCTCAGCTTTATGTGGCAGTGATTAAGTAGAAAGAGTCAGGAAAGGCAGGGGAGAGAGAGGCGATGATATGCAGCAAATGGTCCTGGGCTGGATTCAAACCCTGATCCGCTTTAGTAAGGACTTGTTATGACACATTTCACCTTCATCAAAACATTGCAGCTCCTGAATATTGCAATTTGCCATTTTGTGATATCTATAATATTTCGTAGAATTATTAGACATAAGAAAATTCTACGTCTTGTTCTGTTTGTGTGTGTGTGTACTGTACAACCGCGGGGAGGTCACTGCCCGAGCGATATGTCCCATCTCGTTATGTCCTGGGTTTTAGCAACAACCCTCGGCTCACTCCGGGAGGACTGGTGCAACTGAAATAACATTCCATTTAAAAAAATTAATAAATAAAATAAATTATTCCTTTTCTTGTAGTTTTCTTTTTCTTTAATTGTTGGTACTGCACCCTCTTTCAATACGGGGTTATAGCCAACGCTCCTCCGGGTGGCACGGTGGTGTAGTGGTTAGCATGGTCGCCTCACAGCAAGAAGGTTCTGGGTTCGAACCCAGCAGCCGGCGAGGGCCTTTCTGTGTGGGGTTTGCATGTTCTCTCCGTGTCTGCGTGGGTTTCCTCCAGGTGCTCCGGTTTCCCCCACAGTCCAAAGACATGCGGTTAGGTTAATATGGGACGGCCTTGCACTGAGGTGCTCTTGAGCGAGGCGCCGAACTCCCAACTGCTCCCCGGGCGCTGTTAGCATGGCCGCCTACTGCTCTGGGTATGTGTGTGTGCTCTTTGCTCACTTGTGTGTGTGTGCTCATGTGAGAGGAAATTTCACAAGTGTGTGATGAATAAAGTTGTGCTTTCTTTCTTCCTTTTCAACAGATCAGAGGTCTCGTACGAGTCTTCAGTAAAATGTGCAGAGCAGAGGAGAGACCACTTTGTAGGCGCCCAATGTGCCTGTGAACAACTTGCAAAACGCGTCCAAATCTTTGCAGTTTGAACATTCGTGGGCCATGAATGCAACATAAATCCACCTTCTGTCGTGTTGATGCACCGGCCAAAAACACATCTACGTGGCATGGCAATAAATTAGCTCAAAATGGAGGATCGGAGTTGCAGTTAGCTCTGTGTTTTAGTATAGCGGAAATGATGATGAGACCGATAGACTTCCTGCTGTGACGTTATGGACGTCAAGGTCATTCACTCAGACCGCTACCTATATGAATCACTTTAATCATAAAAATTACTATATTAGATTTATTGTTAACGCTTAAAACTATTCCTGTGCCATTCTTGAGGTCTCAAAGCAAGATTTCTGAGCATCGGCACAGATTCTTGGAGGCTTTCCCTCAGGAAAGACTTACCCCTAAGCATCATTTTCTAGAGCATTACCCACAGCTGATAAAGGCTTATGGTCCACTTGTCTTTTTGTGGACTATGCACTTTCAAGCTAAACACAGCTTTGTTTAAGCATGAGGTTAAGCATACCCACAGCTTCCGGAACATTCTATTGTCTCTCACGTTGAAACACCAGTTAATGGTTACATACCATCTACATGGCAGTAAAATTGTTCAACCATCTCTACAGGTAACAAAACTGTCAACGGTGGATTTGACTGTGCTGAGGAAAGACATTCGGGAAGCACTGGAAACAAAATTTCCTGGTGAGCCATGTGTCCAGATGGCAAACGCAGTGTACTACAGTGGCACCAGTTACACCACTGGAATGATTTTGGCACATGGTTCACCAGGTGGTCTGCCAGATTTTGTGGAGTTGATTCAGATAGTTGTTGTGAATGGGAAGGTTGGCTTCCTTGTGAAATGTTTAAATGCATGGTATATTGAACGTCTTAGAAGCTATGGGCTTAAACACAAGAAGTGTTAAAGTGATTGAGCCAAATGAGTTGTCTGACATCTTCTTCCCAATGGCAGCATACACAATTGCAGGAAAGTACATAGTGACCCTAAAGCGCTACATTTATGTACCATAGATGGCAAATTGCTCATTACACCATGTCATTTGTTTGACTTTACCCACAAAACCTCATAAAATGCATAATCAAAAATAGCCTCATCCTCTCCATATATGGGGTTATGGTTTCATGAGGAAAACAGAGTTTTTAAATTGGCGTACTTGCCCCAGACTTGAGCACAAATACTCAAAAGCCTGTTAAAAAAGGCAAGAAATTGCTTCAAAGGACAACTGATGTGTTTAATTTTTGCTGGCTAGTTTGTTGACTTTGTATTGTGTTAATATTTTTTACAGTTCAAAAAGTGACAATGTTAAATCTATAATCCGACATTTGCCAATACTAGTATTTTGCTTCGATACAAGCCCAAGATGCCTTTAAACCCAGATCATGTTGATTTTCACTACAAGAGGAGTTTGTCGTTTGTTACCTCCGGCAAGGAGGTTATGTTTTCGGTAGCGTTGGTTTGTTTGTTGGTTTGTCTGTTAGCAACATTATGGAAAAAGTTATGAACGGATTGCTCTGAAATTTTTTCCAGAGGTGTGACTGGGCACAAGTAACAATCCATAAACTTTTGGCGGTGATCCGGATCACCTTCTGGATCCCGGATTTTTTTAAAGGATTCTTGACAGAGGTCTGTGCTCTCCGAGTGCTTTTCTAGTTGATTAAGATATGTCATAGTGTAATGTGAAAGCAAATTTATTGGCTACATAATCAACACAGAACACTTTCTGCATGATAGTTAATGTTGCAAAGGTGAGAAAGTCCAAAGCTTACATCTCGGGTAATTCTGTGTTAATATTCTTCACCCATACTGAATGTTTAGGGGAAGTGACTGGATGTACTGTATAACTCAAACTGAAGCAATGTGGTTTCTCTTACAGATGCTTCAATGTCTCATCAGGTCAAACTTCCGATCATTATTCAGGACCATGACATTCGGAAACTGGACTTGCCTCATGGAATCTCTGGGACTGTGGGTGAACTTGAGTCTATTGTGAGAGAGACATTTGGGCTTGATGGAAGCTTTACTTTGCATTATAAAGATGCTGATTTTGGAGAAGAATAGTTTTCTCTTTCCTCAACAAGTGACATCAAGGACACAATTAAGGTGATTCACATTGTTGAACCTCCCACAATTACTCTGAACTTAACTGATCTGGATAGTTCCATTGAAAGTACATCAGAGACCTCCATCCATAGCGCATCAGCCTTGGCCCATACTTCAGTGACCTCCATCCATCCTTCCATCAGCAGTTGCTCCTCTGGATCACAGGACACACTGATTCTTTCATCACCTGAACATGTTACCCAGCGTTGGCCTACTGAATTTCCAGTACCTCGCTTTGCTTATGACACAGAGCTTGTGCTTGCCTCGGGAGACAAAGCTTTCAAGAAGGATGGAATTCAACTCAACTTTACCACAATCCTTCCTGACATCCTTGAGAAACTGGCTGAAAGCATTTTTCAGTATGTTGCCTACCCAATTTGTGCACAGTTGTCTGATGTTGCTGAGGCGCTGATTCAGAAGCATCCTTGCCTTAAAGAACCTGGATCATATAAGGGAGGCTATGGATGGCAACAAAGACTAAAATATAAAATGGGGAACTATAGATCTAAATTGAGAGGGCTTGGATGCCCTGAGCTTGATGTGAACTCTCTCAAAAAGAAGCGAGCAAATGAGAAAGCACCCACAAAGAATATTAAAAAGCCAAGAAAGGCAGAGGTGAACTATTTACCCCCCTCACCCACAAGGAGAAACAGAAAGAAGATTGGAACAAGAAAGAGTGGAGCTCCTTAATGAAGTTAAGAAGAGGAACAACTGTCAGATTATCAATGGTAAAATGGCAAAGACATTCTCCCTTCGCAGACAGGAAGTTGTCAATCAAGCACCACCAGTCAGTGACCTAAAAGACGGATGGCCTGCTCTTTTTGATGCAGCTCAGGTAAATATTTTTTTCATAAAGTAGTTCACAGTATGTGCTATGTTAGTTGTTTCAGTTGTTTACAGTCAGTTGTTAACTTTAACAAATTGTGCCTTTTTTTAATTTGTGTCTTATTTTTGTACAGATAAATGAAGAATTCTGAAGGCTCACCACTGTTCACCTGGAGACAACATTCATGGCAAAACTGGACCAGTACACCCCGAAAATAATGTCCTTGGTGTTCTCAAGAGGAGGAGCTGCAAAAGTGAAGATTCAGCACATAAGAAACATGCTGCTAGAGGTATGAGTAAATGTAACGTAGTTCATTTAAAAAAGGAAAATACACTTTTTTTCTAGTATGTGATAGTGGGTTGGTTTCCAGCTGTACTGTTCAGTGTCACCAGGTAAAATTTGACAGGTGGCCAGAAATACATACGGTTTCAAATGCACACTAAGGGGAGTATCTCACTGGGCTGCGACAGCCTGTGACTAGTTGGAGACACGACAATTGTGATAAAATATGCGAATTAATGACAATTTTCACTTGGAATCACACTGAATTGATATTCGCATATTTTACCGCAATTGTTGTGTCTCCAACTAGTCACAGGCTGTCGTAGCCCGGCTTTCCCTCGGCAGGCAGGGAAGTAGAGGAAGCCTCATGGAAACTGATTTGAGAAGGGTTCACAACGGCTTTGTGATACCAGTGACACATTTGTGGCTATTTTGAGAGAAATTTTGTCGCATTAATTTCTTGAACATGTTCAAAATTTCAGCAACGAAGGAGCGACACTTTGCAACTCATGCGAGGAAATTGAGAAGCCCCGCGAATGTTTCAAGACACTTTTGAAACTCTCTCGCGAATGACGTTTGCAATTTGTCGCAAGCTGTCGCAACCCAGTGAGATACTGGCTTAACAATGCTCACTGACTGCCTGATGTGTTAAAAGGCAACAGTTTGCAACACTAAATGGATAATATATCATATGATGTTTACAGCTCAGTTGGTGCCCAAGTTGCTCAGAAAAAAATCAATTAAAACCAAAACTATTAATACTGAAGCAAAAAACAAATTGTGAGATGGTACAAGATAGGCAGTAAATGTAATTACAGTTAAATTTAAAAGCCTTCTTAAAATCAATGTACTATTTGCATTTTTTTAAAACCTTGAGTTTAAATGCACAGCTGAAATTGAAAATTCTGACAATCAAGTTATAACTGCTTTCTTTACAGTGATCAATTTATAATTTGATTTTAATTAAACACAGAGATTGGTAATTGATGAAGTCTGGGTCTTAACATCATCCTTCAGTCTTTTTCCCCAGAGATGTCATTATTAAAACACCCATCCTCAAAGGGGAGCAGGTTCACTTTTTTTCATATTCACAGGAGTCTGTTGAAAGAAAGAGAGCGGTTGCTATCCGTGGCTTGATGGTGTATCTCAGAGAAAAGGAGGAGGATCTCCTCAAAGAGCATTTGGTAGGTAAATCGGACACTTAAGTTCACAAACACTGTGCTTTGTGTTACTCTTGTTCTTAAATATGTTTTAAAACACTGGTATTGATTCTGACCTACTGATGCCAGGATGGTGGAGAGATTGCCAATGAGGTGATGAGGATTGTTGTATCCAGAGGTGCCACAATGTCTGATCCAGCCAGTGCAAAGATCGTGATGGAGGGAGTAGAAGTCCTGGAAGACCTGGATGGACCCAGAGCCTGTGCTTTGCTAATGGGGCTGATATATGCACTCAACCTCAGCTATCCAAAAGAATTGAAAAACACTTTTGAGGTGTTTCAGAAGGTATTCCTTGAGCTGGATGGTCTGAAAGCCAGTCCGAAGGTAATGTCTCTAAAAAACAAACTGCTGTGCTAAAACTGAAGAATTTGGCTGTTCATAAGTTCAACAGTATACTGTATGTTGTTGTACTGTTCACAAATTTTTGTTCTGCAACATACAGCACGTCTACTGTTGACAGTTGATAGTTAATTAGGTGCAACTAGCTAAAATGAATGCAGTTTAATACAACAGCATTGCAATAAATCATATCGGCATGAATGTCACACTGGTCACTGTTCTTAAAGCAGATACGCAGAACCACGGCCTCACTTTTTGTTTATAAATGCCTGAGACCTCAAGAATGGCACAGGAATAGTTTTAAGCGTTAATAATAAATCTAATATAGTAATTTTTACGATTAAAGTGATTCATATAGGTAGCAGTCTGAGTGAATGACCTTGAGATCCGTAACGTCACAGCAGGAAGTCTATCGGTCTCATCGCCATTTCCGCTAGACTAAAACACAGAGCTGACTGCAACTCCGATCCTCCATTTTGAGCTAATTTATCACCATGCCACATAGATGTGTTGCTGGCCAGTGCAGCAACATGACAGAAGGTGGATTTATGTTGCGTTCATGGCCCAAGAATGTTCAAACTGCAAAGATTTGGACGCGTTTTGTGAGAAATTCATGATCACATTGGGCGCCTATGAAGTGGTCTCTCCTCTGCTCTGCACATTTTACTGAGGACTTGTACGAGACCTCTGATCTGTTGAGGAGCAGGCCTAGAAATTCATATATTTTTTCACCAGCCAGCCAGACTAGTTACCTTCCAAAGTAACTCGCCAAACAGAAAATCAACTAGCCAAAATTTGTTCATGTATGAATTTTACTTTTGCCTAAATAACACAAAAGAGAGTAGTTACCATTGTTCATGACTAATGTGCATTTATTTCAAGACCCGAGTATTTTGATACTGTTGTTAAATACATAAATGAGAACAACACAGAGCACCATAATATAATATCAACAAATAATAATATATTGGAAAACTTGACAACTTGGTGTATAAGTATTGAAAACAAATATACTTACTATCATGACTATAGCACCCAAAATATGTCCAACATGCTTTCTGTATTTAACCATTTATGAGAGAGAAAGCATTAGGAGCTTCATATTGACAAGGAATCAACTTGAAAAAAAATTAATTATTCCATAAAAATCGTATCGCAGCCGAGGCCTACCCTGCTCCCACGTTTGCTTATAAGTCCTTTGTCGTTTCTCCTTCTCATACGCTTTATCGGCGGCCTTTTTCTCCTCTTCAGACCGAGGTCGCTTTGTCCCTGTCTCTGGCGGTTTCTGTACACCTTTCAGAAAATTCCACATCGCAATGTAGCTTTGACAGATGTAGATGTAAACAACAACAAAAACACGTGTTTAAATGGGCGATAATGTGGCCACATCTATTGAATTTGATAACGTGATTACCGCGATATTCAACGAGATGCGTTATATACAGGCGTAGTAGTGAAAAAAACGACAGCCTGACTTGTACACGATATGATTCGGAATTCTTCGGTATTTTCCGTCCTGCCGATAAACACATCGATTAACACAGACACGGCACACACTTAATATGTGGCGGCTTTAGTTGACGGTGTGTCTGAATCTTCGCTTCATATATATTTTTTATTTTCAACTAGCCAGCCGGGCTGCCTAGTGACAGGAATTACCTGCCAAATGACAAATTAATTCGCCTCGGGTGACCGGACCACCGTGAATTTCGAGCCGTGAGGAGTGTTGGCTATAAGCCCGTATTGAAAGAGGGAGCAGTACCAACAATGAAGGAGAATAAAACTATAAGAAAAGTAAAGTCAGACCAGTTCTCCCGGAGTGAGCCGAGGGTTGTTGCTAAAGCCCGGGACGGAATGGGACATATCGCTTGGACAGTGACCTCCCCGCGGTTGTTGCTAAAACCGGTGATGTCCCGTCCCGGGTTTTAGTAATTGCCTGAGCCGAGCAGTAATGGTGGAGTACTCAGTATGGAGAAAATGGAGAATGGGTGGAGCAGCCGTCTGATTTCTCTGCTGGATATGCTCACCTCAGCAGCAATATCTCGCCCTTACAGTACGTGGAAGAAGCAAATGAACGGCAAACTGAATGAACAACTGAAAGTCAGATTGTTTCAAAACAATCGGCCACAAGATCGGCCTTCAAGAAGCGAGAACACAGACGGGTAAGCTCCGACTCTCATTTGGATAAAAAAAAACAACAACACTCGTTGTTTACCTGCATTTAGATTAATATGTGTGACTTGTATTGTGCGTTTAAGTTAGCGGTATAAGATTATTTAATTTGCTTCAGAATGTGATTGTCTCAGTTCATCTGATTATTTAATGAGTCTTTTACGTTTTATCAGTGAAAATGCATGCATGTACATGTATGTTGCATAAGTTATAACACCCATCCTGTTTTAATGAGAGTCAACCCGCAATCAATGAAGTCAAATCAGTCTTAGTTGAGCAAGTCAGTAACGCTATTTCTTACTTTCACCATAAATGTTTATTTATATGACTTTGGTCTATAGCTGTAAAAGGCCTCAGCCTTAAAACCGGTTACCGCAGTGACGTTACGCACTCAGGGCTGGCTGGCTCAGCAGGGCAGCTTGAACGCTGACTTTGCGGTCGATTTTAACTCTCAAAAATATATATTTTTATTCCCATTTATGCAGCATACAAGAGTCAAGGATGGAGATACTATCCACTCAGAAATTTATTTAAAAATAAAGGTTCTGCATTTTTCCTTTAAGACAGTTTTACAGGTTTATTTTAACTTTATGGTCATCTGTAATTTGATGTTGAACTGTATTGTGTGCTACTGAGGTGTTACTGATATTTAATCTGCTCTCACTGAAATCCATGTAAATGGGGTGGACTGAACAAAGCAGATCAGTATAAAGGTTTTCAAAACCATTTTGATGATAAAACTGGAATTGCATGTAATTTATCGTGACTGAAGAGCAATAAGTTACACTCACTAAAAAAAAATACACTGGCTTAACTTAAAAAATTAAGGTAACAATTTGCATGGACATTTGCTAAACCCTTTGTACCATCAAAAGCACCAACAATGGGCACGCAAATATCAGAACTGAACCTTGGAGCAATGGAAGAAGATCACCTGGTCAGATCATCATGTTATTATATCTTAACATCATGCTAAAATGATGGACAGCTCATTTAAAACCAATGGGACTGATTTCAGCTTTTCAGCTGTCTAAAGCGCATCATTTTACAGCATCATCATTTTCATGCTCCACTGGGATTTAATCAGAGTTTCCTGCCCTGTTCCATCTTCTTCAAACCAACATTATATTATTACGCCTCTTATTCAACAGAACATCACTATAATATATTTAAAGAATAAGTGTTTCTTTATTCTTTAGACTTTCATGGCAGGCTGTTCAACATATTTTTTTCCAAGAAACTGATGATGTAATAATATCCCTGCCCTGTGATTGGCTCACATTTGGAAATGGTTTCAGTGAAGTAGGAACTTCTCCAAAGTGGGGCTTTTTTTGGCATAAAGTCGTCTGTCTCTCTCAGAAAAAAAAAAAAGTACTTAACTGTACCGTTCCTTATTGCTGGAGGGGTACCTTTTGTACCTTTATTATGTATCTTTCAAATGGAAATGTAGAAATAGCATCCTTTCATGGAAGGTACATAATTAGACTGGAATTACCTTTAAAGCTGTAAAGGCACAACATTTGCACCTTTCAGTGCATATAAATAATGTTAAATTGGATTTAATGTGTACAATTACTGGAAATTTTAAATATTAATAAAAAAAACTACATACACCAACAAATAGCCACAGTGTCATTGTACACATTTAAATGACAAGTCTAATATTTCAATAGTTTGAATAGGATTATGTTAAGCGGTACAATAAATATTGTACTATGTGATTCCTCTCTCCTTAATATTTATGGAGAAAATAGCAAACCAATCAGCCATCTGTCAACTTAATGTAACCTTTACATGAGCTAAAGGAGTCAGAGGTTCAGTTCCTCCATGTTTTGTGATTCCCTCTTTCTTCATCTGACCTCATGCATACATATGAACACATACAGCACAAACACAGTGACGTCTAGTGGAGATACTGAGGCATCAGTGTTCATTTCAAATACATAATAGTACAGTACAGAGTTCATACAGTTTGAAAAACAGCCTTTCAGTCCAATTCAAGGTTACAGATATGTTCTTTATTTATCTTTTAGAGAGGCCGTGAACATAAGAGAAAGGAACGGAGATGACAAAGTGTGACCTTTGAAAGTGTTGGTGGATTTGATTGAGGGGAAAGTCCTGACATATTCAGACTGTGTATTATTTTGTTTTACCGGTTGAGTTGTTGTGAGCATTCTGAAAAGTGCCTGTTGGAGAAATAAAGCAAGACCCAAAGCTAAGTCAAAATCTGCTGGTCTCCTGAGTCCTCCTTCCCATCCACCTGCACACATACCAGGTTCGACAGTCTTTATATACAGGAAATTATTGCATAAAATATCTCTTCCTTATCTGACAAAGTTCATAAATAAAGAGCTACATATCACTAAACCAAGCACTCCCAAACTTTTTGCAGTCAGAGACAACTTTAACTGTAGAATAAATTTCACAGATTCCCACCAAACATATCATTATTGGAATGTGAACAATAATCTCATCTCATCCCATTATTTCTAGCCGCTTTATCCTGTTCTACAGGGTTGCAGACAAGCTGGAGCCTATCCCAGCTGACTACAGGCGAAAGGCGGGGTACACCCTGGACAAGTCGCCAGGTCAGTGAACAATAATATTTTGGATATTTATTTTTTTTTCAGTATCATAAACCCTGGTTGTGCAGTGGTTGGCACTGTTGCCTCACGGCAAGAAGGTTCTGGGTTCGACCTTGTGGCCAGCTGGGGTCTTTCTGTGTGGCGTTTCATCCAGGTTTTCCGATTTCCTCCCACAGTCCAAAGACATGCAGATTAGGGCAACTGGCTCCTCTAAATTTCCCACTGGTGTGAGTGTGAGTGTGATGGCTGTTCATCTCTGTGTTAGTCCTGCAATAGACTGGTGAGCTGCCCAGGGTGAACTCCGACTCTCACCTGAAATCATCTGGGATTGGCTTCAGGAACCCCCTCAACCCTGATAGATAAACAATATACATAATGGATGGATAGTTTAATTATTACTGATTATGCTTCACAGACCCCCAGGGTGTCCTCAGATAACATTTTGAGAAGCATTGCATTAAACCAGTAAAGCCCCTGAGAATTTTATTAAAATTATTTGATGGTATAATATACACTCAGACTATCAGACCTCTGGTTTGAACCTAAGCTTGGTTTATTGTTTGTGTGGAATTTTGCATGTTCTCCCTGAGTTCCAGAGATTCCCCCAGGATTTATTTTATATTTTTTTTCATGTTATTGCAATGGGGTAAATCACAACCCACAATTATCCATGTTATTATATTTTATGTTGTGGTGATGATGATGATGATGATGATCACTATTGAGGATGAAAAGGAAAAAGAGAAGACAATTTTACCAGAAGCAGCTTTAACAGAAATGTACAAATCAATGTGAGTGCGCTAGCCAGTTAGCCGACATGCTATAAAATGAGTGTAGCTTCTTCAGGAGTGATTTCCACTCCAGGAGCAAAACTGAACAGAACATTTGTTCACATTGTGTCTGAAATGTGAGTTACTACGACCAGGCCCGCCGACAGGGGGGGACATACGGGTATGTTGTCCCGGGCCCAGGAATGGAGGGGGCCCAGAACTGGGCTCTCATGAAGTTGCGATTATTTTATTTCATTTCAAAATGTGCTGATTTGGGGGAGAAATGTGCTATATTTGCATTCAATACATTATTTCTAGATCTTTTGCCTTTATTGTCTTTGAAAAACACGTCAAGAACCCCCTACCACCCCTAATGCAAAAATGGTTTGGTCTGACTCTTTCAGCCCGTCCCTTCTGTGTGTGTGAGAGAGAGAGAGAGAGAGAGAGAGAGAGAAAGCAGCCAACCCGCGCGCTGCGAGCAGAGTGTCACAGGATTTTCTCAGAGCGCTCCCTCCAAACAACGGGGATTTACACGAAAACAGAAGGAGATATTCAAAAAATCCTTTCACAGTGAGTGCCACAAGGCTCTCCTGAACACAACGATGTAATTTTTTTGTCTGTAGTGTAAAAAATGAGGTCACTAGAGCGAGTTAAAACGAGTGACTTTTCTGGCAAGTTTATAATGGCAGTCTATGGGGCTGTGCGGCTGTCCTCTCCTCACTTTCAGGCTTCTCATTCAAAAACTGCAAGTCCTATCGTGTAGGTAGACACATTGTGTGAATCAGGACAAGTGTGGCTACTACCTTTGAGAAAATTATGTGTGTGGAGGGAAATTGGGGTTGAAAACACAGTTTAAATGAGAAACTTTGAGCTATTTTTCCAAGCTCTCTACACTCTAACTTAACGAGCTCCACTGGTGTGTAACGCAATAGACACCCATTATAAAGGCTGATTTTCTTAGGCTTTATAAGGGGGAGGGGGGTGGAGATGCGGGGGGTGGGAGCATGGCGAGGGCGGGCGTGTTTCTTTTCAAAATATGGCTTGCGGGAACCGTTATTCCAAAATCTCGTACTCCACCTTAAAGTGCCATTCCACCATTGGATGTATTCTTTGGCATAAAATATATCTCATCTCATCTCATTATCTCTAGCCGCTTTATCCTTCTACAGGGTCGCAGGCAAGCTGGAGCCTATCCCAGCTGACTACGGGCGAAAGGCGGGGTACACCCTGGACAAGTCGCCAGGTCATCACAGGGCTGACACATAGACACAGACAACCATTCACACTCACATTCACACCTACGGTCAATTTAGAGTCACCAGTTAACCTAACCTGCATGTCTTTGGACTGTGGGGGAAACCGGAGCACCCGGAGGAAACCCACGCGGACACGGGGAGAACATGCAAACTCCGCACAGAAAGGCCCTCGCCGGCCACGGGGCTCGAACCCAGGACCTTCTTGCTGTGAGGCGACAGCGCTAACCACTACACCACCGTGCCGCCGCATAAAATATATTTACAATATATTTTATGACAACATGACTAGACAGAGAAATCTTTTAGCTTCAAAATGATATATCAAACATAATTTTTTGACAACGACAAGTATATTAATTTTGCGACCAAAGTCACCTACCCTTTTAATTTCCGCGCGGTAGTGAAACATGATGTCATCGGCAGGTTCCCCTTCTTGTGTACCACGTGTCGGTCTATTTTTAGACCAGGAAACCCCAAAGTGAGAGAGTCATTTCTCCTCGTATATGGGGGCCAAAAAAATTGCGAAAAATTGAGTTAATCTTTCAGTTAGCTAGATTTATTGGTATTATTTTTATCGCGTTCTATCCGCCATTGCTGATAATATGTGCCACGTCACACGTCACGTGGTACACAAGAAGGGGAACCTGCCGATGACATCACGCGCGGAAATTAAAAGGGTAGGTGCCTTTGGTCGCAAAATTAATATACTTGTCATTGTCAAAAAATTATGTTTGATATATCATTTTGAAGCTAAAAGATTTCTCTATCTAGTGATATCATTTATATATGTTGTCAAAATATATTGTATTTTATGCCAAAGAATACATCCAATGGTGGAATGGCACTTTAAGGGAAAAAAAAACACTTCGACAATCAGCGTGCGTGCCATTTGCCAACATGCACAAGTCAGGAGCACAGAAAAGAAAAGAGAAAAAGAGAGGAAGAAACCAAGAGACTCAGGGGCTCACTGCATAAATATTTTAAAAAAGATTGGGATGATGCAGCAGGTACTAGCAAAGGCAGTGGGGCAGCTGAGCCAGGTAAGACACAGCCAACTTTTTCCAGCCCCGTAAAGTAACCCCAACCGCGGCACGCAATTCATGTCACAAACGAGGGGAGAGCAAGTCACACTGAACACCATATCAAACGCACAGGGCATTGAATCATTTCATAACCACAACGGCTTAATAACATTGTGTTTCATATATCTGATTGAAGCTAAGAATATTCACATTAGCCCGCAATCATATCCTGCCGTTTCTCGAGCGGTGTGTTCTTCTCTGCTTTTCACACTGGACAGTACGCACGCACAGTATACTATGTTCGCCCCCAGCCCTGCCCGAAATCCCCCGTCCATCGCTGCTCCTTCAAGAGCACCCCAATCGCGTGAGTAGAGACTGGGATAAGAGAGGTGGGTGTGTGTGTGTGGGTTGGCCCGGGGGGGCCCATTCAGAGCATTTTGTCCCGGGCCCAGCCAAAGCTGTCAGCGGCCCTGACTATGACACTATACAGTTACTTTGTCAGATACGATATTAATTTCTTCTTTACAGTCTTATTGTAAAAAGGAAATTTGGCGGTTGGGATTAGCTACAGCACTCGGCCTGCAGTTTTGTGTCTACAGCTGAATCACAGCCATGTGGATATTTAGTATCACCACGCTCCTGTGAGTTCGTTATTGCTTCATTATCGCCCGTTTGAATGGATCCCAAACGAGTGGCCACTATTTTCCTGGCGTTATAAATAAAAAAACAAACTGATTCAAAACTATGTCCATGTTCGATGTTTTTATAGACTCAAACTAAAGCAACACATTTCATTAAATTCAGAAAAGTATGATTTCAGGAGCCATAAAAACAAAGGCAATTTTTTCTCCTAAAAATCAGAGGACTCTTGATTCTGCAGCTTTCGGTCTTCTTTCTTCTTCGCTCATCTCCTCCTCAGGACAATCATCAGAAAGAGACACGGCCAGATGAGGTGTCATGAACAAACAAATGAATCTTACTGTTCTTGATTATTTATTTTTTCAGACTTATTAGATCATAGATTTGATTATTCACTCCTCAGTATCATGATAACTTTCATATTTCTTGATAAAAATCATGTTAAATTATCTGACTGAGCCCGAGTCAGAAGTCAGTGATAAGTGTACGATCTGTCTGAAAACCACTGAAACTAAACACTATACCTCGGTACAATTAAAATAAAATCCATCCACTGTTCAGTAAATATCTGCTAGCTCATGAGCTGTTAATTAGCAGCAAAAGCTAGCTACATAAATGGAGGTTACCTTTGCAACACACCAATTTCCATATTATATCTGTTGGAGTGACAACTGGTTCTGCCACGTTTGCCAAAATTTCCAGAACTCCAGTCTGGCACACTGAATTATGGGATTGTCTTCTGACTGGGACAGTCCTTTTCTCAGGAGCGCACAGATGCTGCCCCAAGAATGCTGCCTACACAGGATGCCGTCTTCCGACTGGAACGCACCAGTCTACCTGCACCAGCTGTTTGCCGGGAGATCTACCTGCACCAGCGGACCTGGTGCAGGTAGATCTCCTGGCAAACAGCTTTATTGTGCCAATAAGAACTGGTGACATGGGTCCGAAGAAGAATCCGACGGCAGAGGAAGTCGACGATATTAAAAAAATCACTAGACTTCATAACGGAGGAAGTGTCTGCTGTTCGGCTGCAGCAAAAGAGTATACTGAATCTGGTGGAAGAAGTGAAGGCTCTGCAGCTGCTGAATGCTGAAAAAGAAAAGCGCATCAACTACCTGGAAAGCAGAGTGGCGGACCTGGAGCAGTATACGCGGGTCAATGATGTGATCATCACCGGTCTCAAAATAAAGCCCCGGTCATACGCTCGAGCAGTGACCAAGGGCGATGGGGGAGAGCCCGGTGAGCTGCATGCTGACTCCGCAGAGCAACAGGTGACTGACTTCCTACAGTCCAAAAGAATCAAGTTGGACTGTAATTACATCGAGGCATGCCACCCTCTGCACAGGAGGAACGCCAGCAACAGACCAGCCGCAATACTGCGATTCACAAACAGAAAACACAAGAGCGCACTTCTGAAACAAGGAAGAAAGCTAAAGGGAACAGATGTCTTCATAAATGAGCACCTAGCCAAACACAATGCTGATATAGCCAGAAAAGCGCGTCAGCTCAAGAAACAGAGGAAAATACAAAACACCTGGACTTCAAACTGTAAAATATTCATAAAACTAAACGGGAGCCCTGAGGAAGCCAAAGTGATCTGCATCAGGAATATTGCTGAACTGGACAAACTCCAATGACTGTCGTGAACTGGACTACAGCTACTGGAACAATGATCATCATGATCTGGACTGGTCTGGGTGAACTGCACTGGACTCTGGGTAACAACAAAATACAACCATGACAAACAACGACAGAACTCACTCAACATCCGGGGAATATAGGCACATAATACAGAGGATAAGTAAATATCAACAACTGGATCTGGAAGGATGTGAACACTCTGATTACAATATGATGGATTTGGAACAGGATATAGATCCAGACAGCAATTTTTTATCTGCCGTAAAAAACAATTGCTGCTACTACACAGATGATCGATACAACCAGAACATTAATCCTGAGGGCAAATTATCAATCATTCATTTCAACAGTAGAAGCTTATATGCAAATTTCAATAACATTAAGAATTATTTACATACATTTTATAAGCCATTCAATATAATAGCAATATCTGAAACATGGACTGACACTGAAAAAGGTATAGACTTTGAATTAGATGGCTATAAACTCAGGTATATAAACAGACAAAATAAGGGTGGTGGCGGAGTTGCTATGTATATTGATAAATCTTAAGACTTCAGGGTTTTGAATGGAACGACAACTGGGATTGATAATCTACTTGAATGCTTAACAATTGAAATCTGCATGGAGAAGAATAAAAAAAAGTTATTGTTAGCTGTATTTATAGAGCACCAGGGTCAAGCAAAGATACATTCAGTGAGTGGATGGAAAGTGTATTTTCAAAAATAGGTAATAAAACTATTTTTTTGTGTGGGGATTTCAATATTGACATATTAAATCCAAATAAACACAATGCTACAGATGAATTTATCAATACAATATATAGCATGAGCCTATTTTCAAGAATCACTAGACCCAGCAGAATTACATCTCATTCTGCCACTCTCATTGATAATATTTTCACCAATGACGTTGATAATAATACAATAAGCGGATTATTAATCAATGACATCAGCGACCATTTGCCAGTTTTTACAGTTTGTGACATCAGACACAGGAAAAAGTCAAACAAGCAAACAGTATAGACGAGTAAAAACAGAAGAATCCATTAACACACTAAAAAATGAATTATTGGAGTATAATTGGGATATAATATATAAAGAAAAAGATGTTGACCTTATATATAACGAGTTTCTAAGAATATTTTCCTCATTATATGATAAGCATTGTCCAATTAAGAAATATAACAGAAAACTAGCATATACAAATTGCCCATGGATTACAAAAGGTCTACAAAATGCTTGCAAAAAGAAAAATACACTCTACAGAGATTTCATAAGACAGAGAACTAATGAGGCAGAATATAAATATAAAAAATATAAGAACAAGTTAACTGATATTATAAGGGCAAGTAAGAAAGATTACTATAAGAGGATATTAGATGATAATAGAAATAACATTAAAGGAATATGGAAATACTAAACAATATTATAAGAAATGGATCTAAACACAATAATCTGCCAAAGTATTTCACTGATAAGGACATTGAAAATTATAACATAAAAGATGTGGCTACTGTGATGACCTGGCGACTTGTCCAGGGTGTACCCCGCCTTTCGCCCGTAGTCAGCTGGGATAGGCTCCAGCTTGCCTGCGACCCTGTAGAACAGGATAAAGCGGCTAGAGATAATGAGATGAGATGAGAAGATGTGGCTAATAGCTTTAATGAATTCTTTGTCAGAGTTGGATCTGACCTTACAAGAAAAATCCCTGATTCAGGTACATATGATGAACAGTTATTAGAGAGAAATCCTTGATCATTGTTTCTTCAAGCAGTAGATGAAAATGAAATTTTGAATATTGTTAAAAAATGTAAGAACAAACAGTCCACTGACTTTAATTATATCAATATGTCGCTGATAAAAAAGGTCATTGAGGGCATTGCTAAGCCATTAATGTACATCTGTAATTTATCATTTCAAACCGGTTCATTTCCAAATAAAATGAAAATAGCTAAAGTTATACCTCTGTTCAAGACTGGAAACAAACATCATTTCACAAACTATAGACCTGTCTCCTTGCTCCCACAATTCGCAAAAATACTGGAAAAAACTTTTCAACAACAGATTGGACACATTTTTAGAAAAACACAAAATTCTTGCAGAGAATCAGTATGGGTTTAGGTCAAACAGATCAACATCATTGGCAATAATAGAGGCAATAGAAGAAATCACAAATGCTATAGATCGCAAGCAATATGCTATTGGAGTATTTACTGATTTAAAAAAAGCTTTTGACACAATCAACCGTGAAATATTAATCAAGAAACTGGAAAGATAAGGTATCAGGGGAATAGTACTGGATACTTACCGTACAGAAAAACCACATGAACTTCACATGTGATTTTGCACGTGATCACATGTGACTTTTGCACATGTGACTTTAACATGCGATTTTCACGTGTGATTTCTCACATGTGAAATATGTGGAAAAATGTGTTTTGCACATGGGAAACATGTGGTTTTGGCCCAATTTTATGTGAATCACATGTGATCCCACATGAAACCCATGGGATCACAACACCCAGCAAAGGTAGCGTAAAGTATCATATAAAGAGGAGGCGTGTCAGCCAGGTTAAACTCCTGGGTTAACGTTAGCTAACATTAATATCCTGAGCTCCCACAGCCAACTACAACGCTAATGTTAATTGTTACATATTCATTCTTACCTTTGACGGAGATAATTTGTGCTGGAAAGGCTTGCCAGCCACCTTTAGGACGGCTTACACCAAGTGCCCCGTGCTCCACCAGTCCAATTCGTTTTGGGTCAGTTAACATTTTCTTATCTTTGACATAGGGCCATTATTAAAAAATTTTCTGTTTCCGGTCCACCGGCCGGGTGAGTGCCGTTTGTGCGGTTGAAATTTTTTTTTTTAACGTCGGGTTTTTGACATTTTTTTCGGGTTCATAAATCTAAAATCGAACTTGACATTTATGCATTCCCAGGGCTTTCCACTAAGGCTCATACTAGCCAGCCATGACAAATAAGTAGCCAGCCGGGGGGAGTAAACACAAAATAAACTCCTGTGCACGCAGTTCCCAGGATTAAATGTATTTTCCACAGACCATTTATTTATTCACTTTACTCAAATACAAAGTAAAATGGCAGTAAATCTTCTTTCTTTTCTTGCGTATTGCATCATGAGGCGTTCCTGGCTTGTAAATCTCTTATTTTCGGTGCATGACACATTCACACAGCTGAGCATGCTATGAATTAACAACGACAACGGTCTGCAGTGGGGCGACACAATTACACACTCAGCGAACATTTCTCCATTTGTGTATGAAAATACACTCCAACCACTCCGTTTGGTTTCATTTACAACCAACGGTGTCTTCTGATGCCAGCACGTAATTGAACGAGAGAAGACTGGTTTACCGGAGACAAAATAAGCGTCATCTCTGCTTCTGTTCCCTCTGACGGCCCCGACACACTACTGCCTCCGCCGAGCGCGTGCACTCTGAACTGAATCAGCTCTGTGCATGCGCCGTGCGGCACAAAAAAATGGCAGCCACCATGAAGGAAGCAGAGCCAGAGTTTTCAAACATTTGCTTAAGTGTGAAATTGCAAAATGGTATTCTAGCAAACAACAAAATAGTAAAGATTCAGAAAAACAAATCATTCAGTGATCATTTTAATAGTGTAATTTCATCCGAACTAGGCCTAACGCTCGATTTAGAACTACAAAAAGTCCGTGTGTCGGACATTTTAAGTATCTTTGTAAAAGTTTTGCAATTGTTGCAGTCAGCATTTAAAATGCTAACTTAAAGTTTTTGTACAAGTTTCAGTTGATTAAACCATCATATTTTATTAATTGTGTCCTCTTTTGTAATAAAAAAGTACTGAAAGAAAAAGCAAAACACAGCATTGCGATTTCTTATCCATCCATATAGTAAAAAAAAAAAATCCCTCCCTCCCGACTGAAAATTTTTTTGCTCACCCGGTGGACAGGAAACAGATTTTTTTTAAGGATGGCCTAGTTGTCCAACCCTGCACTTATTTTCGTTAATCAACACACATCTTTTTGTCCATGACCGTCTGACTTCTTTCTCTTCCAGTGATGCCAGATACTGCTGACGTTTTCCAGCCCAAAATATGTTCAAAACCCGCCAAAATGCACTTAAAACTGCCCAAAATGTAAAATGTACTTGATGCCTCTCTTGTAAGGTAAGAATATGCAGCTAAAGACCAGTATACTATTTGTAAATCAAACAACAATGCAAACAACTTCTAAATGGCAGCATGAGACCGTCAGTGGGCAACATGGTGGTGTAGTGGTTAGCGCTGTCGCCTCACAGCAAGAAGGTCCTGGGTTCGAGCCCCGTGGCCGGCGAGGGCCTTTCTGTGTGGAGTTTGCATGTTCTCCCCGTGTCCGCGTGGGTTTCCTCCGGGTGCTCCGGTTTCCCCCACAGTCCAAAGACATGCAGGTTAGGTTAACTGGTGACTCTAAATTGACCGTAGGTGTGAATGTGAGTGTGAATGGTTGTCTGTGTCTATGTGTCAGCCCTGTGATGACCTGGCGACTTGTCCAGGGTGTACCCCGCCTTTCGCCCGTAGTCAGTTGGGATAGGCTCCAGCTTGCCTGCGACCCTGTAGAAGGATAAAGCGGCTACAGATAATGAGACGAGATGAGATGAGACCGTCAGTGCTGGAGGTGAAAAATCTGCTGTCTGGTCCTCGGCTCTGTGTGGTTGAATCAGATTACAACTCTGCAATCATCTGCTGTGTTCTGAATCCTACATGCACCAGTAGGTGGCGCACACGCATAATATTATGTAGGCTATGTTAGGCTACGATGCATATCTAACATCTGCATTGCTGAGGTTATTTATTTTTTATTTATTTATCTTTTTATTTATCCTGTTTTATTAATTTTATAGGCCTAGTTATTCTGCTTAATTTATTTTTGTCTACATCCATGTATTTTCTTCATCTGTTATCCTGATTTTTGTGGATTTGTTAGATTGTACCTGTTTTATATACTTCAATTAAAAAAAAAAAAAAGTTAGGCTGCGATGCATGGCTGAATGTAACATGAGAAGAGAAAATGAAGAATGGATTGCATCATTCTTATTTACTAGTTTGAGTTCAGTTTCTGCACTACATTACACACATTCATATTAGTCTTAGTTACATCGACTTTTTTTTTTGTTTAAATAATACTTAATGAGATTAATGTTTATTGTTAATGATTAATTTAGGCCAATGCTTGATTTTGGTTGTTTAAAATATCTAAGGGGTGCTGGGTAAACTAGGTCTCTGACTTGCCTCAGTTGACCAAAGAGAGCTGTTTTTCCTGATTTCCTTCGCATATTCATTCGGCTTAGGTGTTTACATTCTCTCCCATCTCTGCTTTCTAGTGGTAGTGAAACTATATAAACATCTGATTAAAAATCCGCCGAACTAACGTTAAACCCGCCCAATTTTTGTCAACCAGCCCAAGCCATTTTTTGCCCGCAAAGTAGAATTCAAAACCGCCCAATTGGCAACACTGTTCTTCTTGTCTCTCTGTTTCGGTGCCAAGCAGTGGGTGCGCGAGATGAATTTGATTTGATATATGATTGGCCCTGGTTGGCTAGCTTCTGACTTTTGGTTGCTGAGGCATCTAACTCCCCCAGCAACAGACAGACAGATTTGCCACACCAACAAGGCATCCAACCAGGGCCAATCATACGTTAAAGTTATCAAATCAAATACACCTCACGCACTCTGATTCAACTTGGCGTCTAAACAGAAAGAAAATGGATTGCTTCTCTTTGCCACCTGAATGGAAAGAAAAGGGATCAGGGCGTTGAAAATGGAGCCACCTCACAAGAAAAGATGGGTCATGTACCGACGATATTTGCGAGAGGACAAGGAGCCCATACCACGAAGGACAATATACCGTATGGAGAAAATTGGTAATGGTGTCAGTGATATGCACTGAAAAAAGTAACCTATAGAATTTACCCAATAAATCTGAGGTAAAAATTTGCATTGACTTGTTTGGGGTAGATTTAATTCCATATATTGAGTATAAAATAACTGAAATAAAAAGCTATGAAATACTTAAATAAATTGGTTAAATTTACCTCACATTTATGTATCTGTTCAACAGCTACTTTCTCATTGAAATTGGGTAAAATTATCTCTTGTTTGCTAGTAGGTAATACCTGATAATTACTAATCAAAGGTAATTAATATCAGTTAGTAACCATTACTTATTCAGAGAAGGTAAGATGTACCCCCCAAAAAAGACTTTCAGATGGTTCATCATCTCAATGTTTTTAATCCATAAAATAAAAAAAAAAAAACAGAATAAAGTGCAGTACAACAGCTTCACACAACATTTCAAGTAATGAACCTGTTTTATAACTCACTAAACTAACCGCTTCAAATGTTATTTCTGGATAATTGGCTAATGCAAACAACACTTTAAGAGGCCACTTATTCTATTTTAAAAGCCAAAAGCACACACACAAACTCTACAAGGTCGTTCCTGTGCATGTACAGTACCAAACATCTGGATAAGGATAGAACAGATGAACACCAACGTTCTTTAGTTTCTGTGCTTGCTCTCACTCTCAGAGATAGGAGGAGAATAAAAGAAACAAACAAATGGGGAGGGAAAGAGGGTATAGAGGGAGAGATCAAATTTTTTTCAGGCTACACTCAGTGGTATTGACCAGACTGGCCACTTTCTATTGGTTTTCCTTTTCTGTCAATCTGGGGAAATCAGAGAGCGATGGCGTGGGCTGAGAGAGGCTGCAACATACTTATGTATCCATCTGTACATACCGTATATTCATATATTTCTGTGGGTGTGGATGGGTCTGGGTCTGTGTGTGGAGCAGAGGAGGGAAGAGAAGTAAAATAAAAAAAACTACACTCCATCACAACTCCATCGAGCTACGTCCAGACAAAAGATCCTCTTGGAACAAGAAGGGAAATGTGTGTCTATTGCAGGAGCTTATTTTTGAGGCTGTGTGTATGTTTGGAGCTTATGTTCTTCAGTAGTTCTGCCCCATCGAGTTACAAAAAAAGTTTTTGAAAAGCTTCAAACGTGTTCTTCAGCTGCTTCGGATATTCGAGGTTGAGGGCATATATCAGTCCGATCAGCAGTACACATGCCTTTGTTCGGCTTCCACATCCTTCCATCACTTGGTTTCCCTCAATCACAATAGACACATCTGATGGATCCTTCTCAGCCATGATATTGTGCATCACGATCTCCATCATTTTGTCTGTGTAGTCCTCACATTCCTACATGTTAAAAAGAAACAAAAAGCATACACATTTTTAATTTTATTTAAGATGCTGTTTCAATACATTTCAGTTTATCTTGTAAAGGAGAGCAGAGGGGAGTGGACAGAAGACGAAAGGAGAAGGGGAGAAGAGGAGAGCTGAGAAGAGTAGAGTAGAGAAGAAGAGAGGAGAGTAGAGGAAGACATGAGGATCCCTTGAGTTAATCAATCATCTATTATCAATATGACATACCTGGCAGTCATGGAAAAGATCATCTTCTCCTCATCCTCCTCAAGGACAGAGCCACAGTCGTTTTCATCCTCAACAAAATCACTTTCTTCGTCCGGGTTGTTTTGGTGTTGATGAAGAACATTGGTCTGAAATCTTCCAACGAATGTGAGTTGTGTTTTCTACTCTTGTGGCTGTGGAATGTTGTACAGTATATTTGTTGGTCTTGTAATCACAACCCTCAAGAACACATGGCACAGTTTCAAACTTTTTTAGATGGCCACCAAGATGTTCAAAAAATTGCCTCTCATTGTCAAAAGAGCATGAATTACAGACAATGCATGTGAATGAAAGGATGTTGCCTGGCTGGGTTGACTGAGAATGATGCCTTGACAAACGTGTCCTTAATGCACCCCATGTCTTGAAGGTGTAAGGACAATCTGCATAGAGGCAGGGTATGGAGTGGACTCGACCAAAATGCCCATGTATTAGCCTGCTGTGTTTCAGCAGGTCTAATCTTTTTGATGTTGTGAAGTTGCACAACTTGCATTTCCAGTTCATTTTCCCATAACTGAGGGCTTTGGTTAAGGTAACTACACCTTTAAGGTCAATGTGGTTTTTATTTTATTTAGAAAACTTGCATACCTGTACAGGATACACCGGGGGTGGTAGGGTCAGCTCCAGAACTGGTAACAGAGTGGTCTATCAGTGAGTCTCTGCTTGTGGAGGACAGACGAGAGGAACTGAAGACAGGGCAAATAGTGAGTGTCCACATACACAGACTCTGCCTGCAACAGAAATAAGAAAAAATATATATATTACACAAAAGAAATTATCAGACATGTACCTGGGAAGACAACTATACAAGGGTATAAGGTATAATGTATAGGTCAGAGGTTGTTATCTTCATGTTAACCTCATGAACAACCTCATAAACAAGAGATTATGCTTTACAGGGCGTGGACTCGCGGTGCCGCAGAGACGAGAGCTGTTACACAGGGTCCAAGGCTCTGATCATGCAGATTTGGTTTTAAACCATGATGTGGAATCGAGCCTCCACTCTCCCTGTAACAACTAACAAGTTACAAGTCATTTATCTAACATCACAATTAGTCTGAAGCTCTTTAATGAAGGTAGAAATTAAACACAAGGTAAATATCCTGCATAGTTTCTCTGCGCTCCTCTGATCAGAGCGGTCTGTCGGTCTGTTATACTTGACAAGGGTCTGTTATGCAGAAATAACAGACTGTGTACTTACCTCACTAAAATAAAGGCATTGCAACTGCATAGATTAATATTCATGCTTCAGAGAATAAATCTATTACAAAATTATGAAAACATTTATTAAGCACTGACGTTCCAACAATACCCAATATAAAATAAAATCAATTCTAAAATGTTTTACTTGACCCCATAATTCCTTTAAAAACTTAAGTGCAGCCACGGTGGGTGTTTTCACACATGCTGGTGGGATACAGTGGTACTTTTGTTTTCATTTTACAGCATGTTTATTTTCACTCTGGTCCAAACCCAGCACCGCTGGATGAGCGTCATGTTTCCATGACGACTGACCGGAAAAGACGTGCGGTATGTCATGTTTACATGAGTCTATAGAGTCCCGATTGTAAAAATGAAACTCTGAGAAGTAACGCTAAACTTTAACAACAGAGACACACGTACGCAGTACACACGCATGCGGGTAATTTGTAGAGCGGATCATTTTGTTTTTAAACGGACCGCTGCAGAGACCGACTAGCAGCCATGTTAAGGGAGCTAACAGGCAAACAAATACACGTGTGAGTCATTTCAGATGTTGGCGACATGTTGGTGTTTTTTCAGACCAGCTGATGCATTGTAAATTTTTGCTTTATATCGTAGCCTACTCTTGAACTGGTGTATTATTTTGAGACGGGACTTCTCGTGGGTGGCGAAAATACACTGATTAATTGTCCCTCATTGACAACAGTGTAACTGCCTGTGTCTCGGTGCAGCGTGATGGTGTCAGTGCAGTAGCGGAGATTGGGGGGGGCTGCGGTGCGAACAATCCGGGGCCTCACCACTGGGGGGCCCCCCACTGGTCGGGATTTTTTTTTTTTTAAATACAGTTTATTGACCACATGTCCATTCGGAATTATTTACAACAAAATTGTTCAATAAAAATATATTATGTAGGCTGGGTTACGCATAGTTTTTGTTTCTTTTCTTTAAAAAGGATGGAATAGTTGTTGTCCCTTTAACATGTTAAATGAGTTTGCAAAGTTGTCGTTTGCTTGTTTGACCGGAATAGGCAGCTATGATCAAAGTTTTTTTTTTTTCTGAAATAAACATATATTAAATATTTTGGTTTGTACTGCATGCTACATGTGTGAATGGAAAGGTTGCTGAAATTACGCTAGTGTAAGCCAACGTTTAGAATTGGCTAGTACAGGATACACTGTTTGGGCTACTGCAACATATCAGTGAGGGGGGGGGCAAACATCTCCCACCCCCCCGACACAATACCCGAGCTCCGCCTCTGCTACTGTGTCAGTGGGACCTTTCTACTGCAGATACTTAAAGGTCTCCTTGCATCGTTTTTTCATTAATTGTGCGGTGGTCTCTAGTATGAATGAATGCCCTGTGAGCTGGTTTTGGTGAAAAAAATGCTGTGGTTCTCCTGTTTCAGGCTGTTCTAATTTGGGGGAGGAGCGGGTGGCGGGAGAACGACAGAATTTCAGCTATCATTAATATTCATGACATGTAAACGTGTTACCTCTGATTGGCTAACAGCACTGTGACGCTACCTCCAGTGGGTCAGAACAAGCGGATGTGGGTGTCTTACTACGGCGAGAGAGAAGGAACAAACCGCGAAGGGAAAAATACCGCGCACTGACATCATTGAGGTGCGACACGAGGAAATAAGAAAAATTCAACAAATGTTTGTGTTTTTACTGAACAAACAAACGAATAAAATGAACGAGTGACTTAAAAAAAAGAATGTGGGTGTCTTTGTAAAAACTGTTTTGATTGGCTATTATGGTCTCGACGTCGATGTTTTGACCAATAACAATGTAGATAACACAAATTTTACATCACATTCAACGAGATTAAACGAGACTAAAGATGGTGACTTACAAATAATGTGTAAACATCGTTGGAGTTAAAAGTTTGAACAGCATGAAGGAACATACCCCAACCCCCCGAAATTAATAAAAAAAAATTCTCAACGGATTTGGCATAATATAAAAAGCTCGTTTTTTTACTCAGAAAAAGCAGAAAACTCTCATCGCTGCCGAGCTTGTGACCATGTCATGCATGCTAACGTGGAGAATATGAACATGCTATTTTGTAATAAAAAGTTCATGTTTTACGTACAGCTTGTGAGCTGGTGGTCGATCGTCTTGACGGTACAGATCCAGGGATTAAATGCAACCTCGAAGCAAAACCACTACTGAAGGCACCGAAGTTTGAAAAGTCACTGTGGTTGAAATTATCAGAACACAGTACCAACGCTGCATTATACCTCGCTGGTGGCGTTCCAAAGATAAATTCCAACCATTTATTCTTCACCTCTTCTATCTTGGGCACAAAATGCAGCGTTGATGTGTTACTGCCACAAATAACACAGGCACGAACTTCAGACATGTTTTCAACTTGCTGTTAGGTGCTCTTCGTTAGCTACTGATGAGATGGGCTCTGCTCAGCGTTGCCAGATACTGCTGATGTTTTCCAGCCCAAAATATGTTCAAAACCGCCCAATCTGACAACACTGGCTCTGCTATCTCTCCTCGCGCTTAAATCCGAACTTCCTTCCCGTGGGCGGTCGCAAGCCAAGGTGGGCGAGGCCATGAATACTAATTTACGAAGTGACATAAGATCGTATGGCTTTTTCAGATCCGCTCGTTTTTCAGACTATTTTCTTTCATAAGCTAATACAGGGAATGGGAGTAGAATTACATTTTCACATGCAGCATGCATATGCAACTCGGAGTGAACTATGGTATTTCAAAAAGAGCCAGTATTAAACGTTTTTGGTGGAAGGGCACCTTTAATGGCCATTATACCTTAACATACAACCACACTTCAAAAAAGCTGAACTATCCCCTTTACATGTGTTGCCTAAACCTCCGGCCATTCAATAGATAAGAAAAAGCTGGCGCTGACTAGTTCCTAACCTTAAAACCAGCGGTCAGACACAGTCATGCATGCTGACTAATCTTGTAAAAAGCACACCGCGAACACATTTCATTGCAAACCCTACTTACCGGCAGTTCTACGTTTTATATTGGGATCAGTTATGTTTGTTTCACAATGTAGCGATTTGTCCAGACGGTTAACAGGTGGCGCCAGCGACAGATTCAAACTTTCGTTTCAAGTAATGGCACGTTACACAGACGCACGCCGAAAACAAGTGAAGTGTAATATCTCATCATTTCATAAATTACCATTTGCATTCGCGCTATTATACACAGCAGCCCTATGTAAATAGCTTACCTTCACTTCTGCGGTTCGATGGCAGCCGGAGAGAGGAAGATGGCGGTCCGAGAGTTCCCTGTCCCGCTCACTCAAAAGTGCGGTCTGACGCATGCGCAATTTGGAGCACAGGACTCACGGCTTTGGGGTATATTTTACCGTATTTTTCCATGTAACGGTTGTTACTCTTAACGAATAGGTAGCATGTGTATAATTTGCCCATTACTTTATAATTCCTTGGCTGACTGCAATAATCGAGTAAATTTTATCTGGTTTGCATAGATTATATTTACCACTCTCCAAAATCACTTCTTACAGTGTAAGTGATCTCTCTCTCTCTCTCTCTCTCTCTCTCTCTCTCTATATATATATATATATATATATATATATATATATATATATATATAAATAATATTTATTATTATTATTTAAATCTAGCTACTTTGCTCAGTAACTACCAGGCTAGCTAAACTTTTCCTCACCTTAGGAGAAATGGGAGCATTAATGTCAACTGCTAAAACACATTTTGTTGCATTGGTGTGCAGCCAAATGTGTATTAAAATTTAAAGTGTAAAATATTTGTATATTTGCAAGCTTCATGTAACATTAATGTTACCAAACAATCTAATATTGTTGACTTAATTTCAGATCCCAGTGTTGGAGACAGGTAAACAATACAATCAATACATCTCATCTCATTATCTCTAGCCGCTTTATCCTTCTACAGGGTCGCAGGCGAGCTGGAGCCTATCCCAGCTGACTACGGGCGAAAGGCGGGGTACACCCTGGACAAGTCGCCAGGTCATCACAGGGCTGACATAGACACACAAACAACCATTCACACTCACATTCACACCTACGCTCAATTTAGAGTCACCAGTTAACCTAACCTGCATGTCTTTGGACTGTGGGGGAAACCGGAGCACCCGGAGGAAACCCACGTGGACACGGGGAGAACATGCAAACTCCACACAGAAAGGGCCTCGCCGGCCCCGGGGCTCGAACCCGGACCTTCTTGCTGTGAGGCAACAGCGCTAACCACTACACCACCGTGCCGCCCCACAATCAATACATATTATTAGTAAAATGTATTGTGTTGTGGTTAAACTGCGTATGGGTTATAGATTATTTAGCAAATGTGTGGCAATCATCATCTGTGCAGCTCAGATTCTGATTTCACTGAAGATGCCAAGGTTGGGAGTCATCAAGAGGTAAGATTACATTTGTACAGTCTGGACAATTTTAAGTGTCATGGTATACTTTAATGTGTAATATTCATTCAACTTCAATAAGCCACATATTGTCTCCTCTCAGCAGTTGATTAAAACCGAGTGAACAGCATGTTATGAATTGTCTCTCCTCTTCTACAGCACATGGACAAAGACAACGATGCCACGGGCGACGGTTTGGACTCCGACTTCGAGGTGAGTTTATATTGTGATAGATTTAAATGGCACAGAATGGTTAGTGTTTGACTTCATAAGCATACTTGACGTCTTCTGCCTTCAGTGTGACACTTCTCCCTAAACATCATTTTGTTTGTCATGAGACATGAGGTGTGCACATAACTCCAAATATTAAGTTATTTCATACATGTCAACCTATACGGAATGTCCGTATTTTATATGGATTTGATTCAATAAACGTAGTATACGGGCGTATAAATAAAGTTATATGGATTCTTTAAAAAAACTTTAATATTTATTTAGAGCTATAATCAATTCCCACGATGATAAAAGAGCGCATAACATTTACTGTACACCACAGACAGCCAGTAAAGAGTCTTATGAAATCGTGCGTTATCTTGTGGTAGCGAGACTTTGTTCCACTTTTGATCATGCGCACACCGCATTGCGAGAATCCCGCCAACCGTGAAGTCATAGACATATAAACATAGACGCTGCCTTCTGCGTAGAATCATACGTCATCCTCGCCGCCATATTGGATGTGTCAAAGTGGAGATTCTTCAACCGTCTCTGGTATAGCGTCTAGACAGTAGCCGAGAATAAAGATGCCTCATTCATGTGCTGCGTTTAACTGTACCAACAGGTTTACCATCCAAACGAGATCACATGGGATTACCTTTCACAGGTGAGACTGGAAAAATACTTTTCATTGTATTTGGTCATTATAACATAATTTTACGAACAGATTTTCCTGGCTAATACGCTGATAACACTGTGTTTTTGTCAAACATTGGAGCTTTGTATTCATTCTGAAGGTTTATTGTTATTAATATTGAATAAAAAGTAACTGGGATATATCATTGTTAATTATCATTCAAATTTTAGGTAAATTATTTTAATTTGCATCTTATATGGATTTTATAAGGGAAATACGGATTTTGGAGGTTGGTTATACAGATTTGATTGATGAAAAGTTGACATGTATGTTATTTCCAAAAATGTTTTTTTTTTCCCCCCAGCAACCTGGTGGACACGCTGTAGATAGCAGTGATGGTGAAAGGGAGAGGATGAATGATGAGCCTGAAAAAGTAGGTTCCCTTCCTGTTTGTTTCATGTCTGTATTCATTATGATTATTAACCAAGATATTGCATGCATTGCCTACCAACTTGATGCTTTACCATATGTATACACAGCTCATTGGCTGTGGCTGTTTTTGATTAAAACCAAGTGATGTAACAGAATGTGATCAATTGTACAGCACTCCCTTGATGAGCGCACAAAGACAGCGATGGCACGGGCGACGCTTTGGACTCCGACTTCGAGGTGAGTTTATGTTGTGATTTAAATGGCACAGAATGCTTAGTGTTTGGCTTCATAAGCATACTTGACGTCTTCTGTCTTCGGTGTGACACTTCTCCCTAAACATCACGTTGTTTGTCATGAATTGTCTCTCTTCTTCTACTGTGCAGCAGTCGCTTAGCGAGCACATGGATAGCGATGGCACAGAGTCAATCATCTACTCTGATTTTGAGGTGGGGTCACATTTTAAATAGTGTCTCTGACATCAAAAGCCCTGTATAACACACAATTATTTGAGTAATCAAACATGATGATCATGGAGACCTCTCATAGCCAAGGGCAGAAAAGATGAGTAGTAACAAAACTAGAAATATCTATATATGTATACAGTATTTTTACAATTTTTTTTTTCATTGAAACTGATTTAGCACAGCAGTTTCAATCCAACAAGAGAGGTGGACTATAATGTGACAAACACGTAAAAGCAATGTGCTGCGACAGTATAGAAAATGGAAAATAAGGTTGCATGTAGGCTTTGTCAGAATAAACTGGCATATAATCACTCAACTGGAGCAATGTGTAACCACATTCAGCACAGGTTGTGCACGTTTACCTGCATGGAGAGCGAGCTACAGGTGCTACTGTAGCACTGCCAACATACCGTTTGCCACACTCAGCAAGTTACCTGCACAAGATATGTGAGTTGTCATCATGTTATACATGTGCGACTGTAAATGCAGGGCGAAAAATGCCACATAGCGACATTTATTAGATTATTGAAGAACATGATTAATGGTGTTAAATGGCTCTATAACCTTAGCAAATTAAAACTGTGCTCAATTTTGACTGATTTCTGAGTGTTTTCTTACTTTAGACTAGTCAACTAGTCTAAAAACATTGACTGGCAAATTTGGCTACATCCACACGACAACGGCAACGAGATGTTATTTAAAAATATATCGCGTCCAAATGGGCAACGATCAGTAAAATATCAGGTCCATATGACAACGCAACGCTTGCTGAAAACGATGCAATACACATGCTACACCTCTAGGGGCGCTGTAAGACGGTCCCTTCGGAGACACCAGAACAATAGAAGAAGTCAGGACGCATGCGCATAAACTATTATGCGCGAGACTTCATATTAGCCACAAAGTCAGGAAAATTTGTTCGTAAAATTACATTATAATGACCAAATACAATGAAAAGAATTTTTCCAGTCTCACCTGTGAAAGGTAATCCCATGTGATCTCGTTTGGACGGCAAACCTGTTGGTACAGTTAAACGCAGCTAATCTTTATTCTCCGCTTTGACCTTTCCAATATGGCGGCGAGGATGACGTATGATTCTACGCGGAAGGTGGCGTCTTTAATGGTCCGGAATAAATTGAATGCTGCACGTTGATGGATTAATTTGCTCTTCTACGCCCTTTTTGAGGAATGTATTGTAGGACTTAAACCCACATCTGAAGAGGTGAGATCGCTCCTTTTTTTCCCCTATTTTTGCTGGCGGGATTGACTCTGCCCTAAGGGCAGAGTCTCTCTCTCTCTCTCTCTCTCCATTACACAATAAATATTCACAATAAATATTCATCGCACCATTACACAATAAATATTCACAGTGAAAATATTTTGTAAGCGCGTTTCATGAACCAAGTTATAGGATTTGTTGACAACTCGCATCGAGTTCGTTACACTTCTACCCGGCGTGAAGCACTCACAGTCATGTGGTTGTGACGTCATCGTAAACAAATCTGTTCTACTCATCCAGACGACTTCACAACGGCAACGTTGCCAGATCTTTCCACTCTGGAACCCGTTCTCAAAAAGATTGCGTTTTGGGCACCCAAAACGCCGGTGCCGTGTGGACGCCAGGCCTAAATGATAAGCAATTGTATCGGAGTCACCTGAATCCGTTGCCGTGTGGACAGGGCCTTAGGCTACGTTTACATTAGACCATATCTGTCTCGTTTTCTTCGCGGATGCACTGTCCGTTTACATTAACCCCCCTGGAAAAGCCGGGAAACGGGAATCCGCCAGCGTCCACGTATTCAATCTAGATCGTATCTGGTCCGGTGCTGTGTAAACATTGAGATACGCGAATATGCTGTGCTGAGCTCTAGCTGGTGTCCTCATTGGACAATGTCACTGTGACATCCACCTTCCTGATTCGCTGGCGTTGGTCATGTGACGCGACTGCTGAAAAACGGCGCGGACTTCCGCCTTGTATCACCTTTCATTAAAGAGTATAAAAGTATGAAAATACTGCAAATACTGATGCAAATACTGCCCATTGTGTAGTTATGATTGTCTTTAGGCTTGCCATCCTTCCACTTGCAAGTAGTAAGTGATATGCGCTGGGATCACACACACAGCGGCTCAGTCCTGAATCGTGGCTTGTGCACTTCACTCGCGCGCTCTGTGAGCTGCGCAGGGCCGGAGTGCGCACCCTCCAGAGGGCACTCGCTGTTCAGGGCGGAGTGATTTGGAGCGCAGGATGCCTGCGGAGCCGAGCGTATCCGTGTATTGGTGTTGCTGTGTGCACGGCTAACAGTTTTAGTGTAAACACGAATCGTTTTAAGAACGTTAATCTGATGATCCGTTGATTCGACGTAATGTAAACGTAGCCTTATGGCCCTTTTCCACTACCCTTTTTCAGCTCACTTCAGCTCGCTTCAGCTCACTTCAGCCCGACACAGCTCGCGTTTCGACTACCAAAAACCGGCACGACTCAGCTCGTTTCAGCCCTGCTTAGCCCCTAAAACTCGCACCGTTTTGGAGTGGGGCTGAAGCGAGCCAAGCTGTGCCGAGTGAGGCTAGGGGCGTGAGGAGACACTCCCCTGTGCACTGATTGGTGAGGAGGAGTGTCCTCACATGCCCACACACGCCCCGCGAGCGCGCTGGGATCTGTAAACACTGCAAACCCGGAAGGAGAATAATTACGAATTACGAGAATTTCTGAAGCCTTATGCGCCTCGCCTCATCTATACGCTCTTGCCAGTATCTGTCCGCGTTGTCGGTGACAACAAGCCACAGCACCAAGACCAGCCACACTAACGACTCCATGTCCTCCATGTTTATTGTTTACTATTCGGGTCGTGAGACTACTGCTTAAAAGCTCACTGATGTCACTGTTTGCGCTGCTTAACGACATCACCTGACGTCCACCCACTTTCGCTAACTCCACCCAATGTGTCCACCCACTTCCAGCCAGCACGGTTCAGCGCGGTTGTAGTCGAAATGCAACTCCAACAGCCCCGCTCAGCCCGACTCAGCACGGCACGGCTCAGCCCGACTCAGCCGCGTTTGTAGTGGAAAAGCGGCATTAGTCACCAGGAGCATCCCTACTGATCAGCTGAACAAATGGTTCAATGTCACATCTGCAGAGATGGTCCATTTTGGGCCTCAGCATGGTTAGACTCAGCTCATTAGAACTGATAATGGAAACGCAAATTGGTGCAGCATGGTTTGACTTGGTGCAGCCAAAAGGGCAAATGGAAAAGGCCTGTTTGTGTTTCTCCTTTCTGTAGCACCCCCCCCCCCCCGACAGCCACACAGATGATGTTGTTGATGGTGGTGATGGTGGAGATAACGACTCAATTCCTGATGGTGGTGATGGTGGAGATAATGACTCAACTTCTGATGGTGGAGATAACGACTCAACTTCTGATTCTGAACACATGGTAGGACTATTATTGATGATTTGTGTAATTGAACAAAATCCTTGTTGAAATTCGATCACTATTCCAGTAAAATATGTCCTGTGATTTAAAGCGATGGTTTGCATTTTTTAAGTGGTCTTGTATTAGATACTTGTACATGGTAAATGCAGGCCCACCGACAGGGGGGGGACAAACGGGTATGTTGTCCCGGGCCCAGGAATGGGGAGGGCCCAGAACTGGGCTCTCATGAAGTTGCGATTAAATTATTTTATTTCATTTCAAAATGTGTTGATTTGGGGGAGAAATGTGCTATATTTGCATTCAATAAATGATTTCTATATCTTTTGCCTTTATTGTCTTTGAAAAAGGCACCAAGAACCCCCTACCACCCCTAATGCAAAAATGGTTTGGTCTGACTCTTTGATTAAGGGGAAAAAAACGACATCGTTCGATCATAGCGCTTCGACAATCAGCGTGCGTGCCATTTACCAACATGCACAAGTCAGGAGCACAGAAAAGAAAAGAGAAAAAGAGAGGAAGAAACCAAGAGACTCAGGGGCTCACTGCATAAATATTTTAAAAAAGATTCGGATGATGCAGCAGGTGCTAGCAAACGCAGTGGGGCAGCTGAGCCAGGTAAGTAGGGTGACCATTCGTCCGGATTTCGTCCGGACAGTCCGGTTTTAGAGCCGTCTGTCCGGACGTCTGTCACGCGTCCTCACTTTTTACATTTTGTCCTCATTTCGGACCCTCAGCCGCCACCGTTGCCTCAATCGTCACAAATCCCCGCCCATTATTTACACTTGCTATTCTGCGATGACATACAGGCAAAGATAGCCTACAGGGATTTCTCGTATACAAACATTCGCGCTGCGCGCGCAGCTGATGGAGCCTCTGCAGCCTCTGATTGTCTGGAAGCTGCTGTCACTCAGAAGCTGCGCTCACGCGATTCACTGATTTTTGCTCCTCCGAGCTGTGTGCGCAGTGCGAATGTTTGTACGGAAAAACCTATGAATGTTGGCACGCATGCTGTTGAACAATACTCATGCCGAAACGAAAGACATCCTTTAAAAATGCTTGGTGCTTAGAGCATCGTTTTGTCGGCAAGAGCCAAAAAGGAGAACACTTTGCCTTCTGCAAGCTCTGTCGCATTGACATTGATGTGGGGAGCAGAGGGAAAGGTGCGATGGACAGACACGCGGACACAGACCGCCACAGAGAGAATGCCAAATGTATTGCCAAGGTTATAGGCCAAATGTAAATGACATGGTTGACTGTCATTTTTCATGTTTTTCTTTTTGATATTTTTTTGGATGAGCATAAATGAACACAACAATGTTTTGTTTTTAGTTTAGTTCCTGTGGATAAGCCAAGGCCAGTATAGTAGGCTAAGGCCAAGTTTACATTAGACTGTATCTGTCTCGTTTTCTTCGCGGATGCACTGTCCGTTTACATTAAACCGCCTGGAAACGCCGGGAAACGGGAATCCGCCAGGGTCCACGTATTCAATCCAGATCGTGTCAGCTCCGGTGCTGTGTAAACATTCAGAATACGTGGATACGCTGTGCTGAGCTCTAGCTGGCGTCGTCATTGGACAACATCACTGTGACATCCACCTTCCTGATTCGCTGGCGTTGGTCATGTGACGCGACTGCTGAAAAACGGTGCAGACTTCCGCCTTGTATCACCTTTCATTAAAGAGTATAAAAGTATGAAAATACTGCAAATACTGATGCAAATACTGCCCATTGTGTAGTTATGATTGTCTTTAGGCTTGCCATCCTTCCACTTGCAAGTAGTAAGTGATATACGCTGGGATCACACACACAGCGGCTCAGTCCCGAATCGTGGCTTGTGCACTCCACTCGCGCGCTCTGTGAGCTGCGCAGGGCCGGAGTGCGCACCCTCCAGAGGGCACTCGCTGTTCAGGGCGGAGTGATTTGGAGCGCAGGATGCCTGCGGAGCCGAGCGTATCCATGTATTGGTGTTGCTGTGTGCACACTAATCGTTTTAAAAACGTTAATCTGATGATCCGCTGATACGGTCTAATGTAAACATGGGCTAAATGACAGTAGGCCTACATGTTTCTTGACTCATTTTTCGATTTTTCTTTTTTTTTTCTTTTTGATGGTCATTTTCAAGTGAATAAATATGTTGGCCTATGGCATGGCAAAGACTGTTTTTTCAGTGTCTATAGATGGACACAACTCTTTACAGTAACTTTACAGTGATGTTTTGTTTCTTGTTGACATGGTCTTGACCATCATTTTCCACATTTCTCTTTTTGATAGGTGTTCCAAGTTAATAAATATATATTGACTTCATATGTTTTTTTTTTATAAGTTTTTCTTCCCCCCCCCGTAACGCGACGGTGTCCTAACTTTAGGGCCTTTGTCCTCACTTTTGGACACAAGTGCAGTGGTGGTTCTAGACCAAAATTACTAGGGGGGCCGAGGTGGGGCCAGTGTTTTTTCAGGGGGGCACATATGGACAAAACATGGCAATATTTAAGCGTTCAAAATGTTTTGTTTAGTTTATTTAAAACCAAAACAAAATACATTCAGCATAAATACAATGAGATAAACATTCTGTCTCAATAGCCTAAACATAAAATAAATTGTGCTCAATAAATCTTAAAACCATGTTTCTCTTTTTGGCAAAATAAGATTTCTATTTTTGCATACAATGAATCTTTTCTTCAGATGTGGCTGCACTGGAGTGTCGTCCAAGCACTTGCTGATATCTGGAGAAAGATGAATACAGTAAATATGAGAGTGCTACTGAGAACAACATTTATTTATCATTATTAATTTATTATTATATCTATTATTTTTATTTTATATTTATTAATTATTATTCAGACTTCACACTTTCAGGGTAGGCTATATGAATTGTAGGTCGACACTGCTCACACACATACATTTATTCAACATCACAAACCTGATGGTGCTGTACTTGATATGCATGGTGAATCTGGTTGTCCCAATGACTCGTTGGGTTGTCCCTCATTCTGTCCCTCAATCTGATCCTGAATGTCTTCATCCTCACTCTCAGATTGCCTTTCAGATGCCTCACTTTCCACCTCTCCAACCACCACCTCTGGCTCTCTCTCCACCTCTGGCTCTCTCTCCTCTTTCATAATCTTCATCTTCCTTACTCTCTCTATGTTGCTTTTTGCCAACAGGGGCAAAAATGGCCATAATGTCCTTCTTGCTCCTTTTCATGATAGCCTACAGTAGGTCTATACTAAAAAGTAAACGGAGAGGAATGTAGCCTCTACATATCACAAGGCCATTCGAGTTTTACAAGAAGGTTAAACACTGTCGGTTATTTTACCCATTTCCCAAAAATATTAAGTTAGGCTACTTATTGCTGTGCAACGCACTTTTAAGAAAGCGCAATAAAACGGATTTATTATTGTAGTGAACAACAACAGTAAAACACGGATATGTGCAAACACTGACGTTACGAAATTGAATAACTTTCCTTACCTTCGCCTCTTTGCAGTAGCCTAGTCCTTGCAGGGCTGCAGCTGTTATCTCTCACGTCCAAAGTTTACAATTCGCGCTGCTGCTGGTCTTTCTGCTGCAGGTAACAGTGTGCGTGTAGCACTTTAAGGAGTCCGTGTAGAACACTCCGTCATGTCAGTTCCGATCTTTGAGCCAGCACACGTCGAAATTAATAAAGCTTATTATCTGTTCAGCACAGGGGCCACAACAGGGGCCAGGAGCAATTTTACAGGGGCACTGGCCCCCCCGGCCCCTGTTTAAAACCGCCTATGCACAAGTGTCCTAACTTACAGACTCATGTCGGTGGTCACCCTACAGGTAAGACACAGCCAACTTTTTCCAGCCCCGTAAAGTAACCCCAACCAAGGCACACGCGGCACGCAATTCATGTTACAAACGAGGGGAGAGCAAGTCACACTGAGCACCATATCAAACGCACAGGGCATTGAATCATTTCATAACCAAAACGGCTTAATAACATTGTGTTTCATATATCTGATTGAAGCTAAGAATATTCACATTAGCCCGCAATCATATCCCGCCGTTTCTTGAGCGGTGTGTTCTTCTCTGCTTTTCACACTGGACAGTACGCACGCACAGTATACTATGTTCGCCCCCAGCCCTGCCCGAAATCCCCCTTCCATCGCTGCTCCTTCAAGAGCACCCCAATCGCGTGATTATAGTAGACTATCCACGAGTTTAGGAAGGCATTGCAATTGTTCTCTGCTTTTCACACTGGACAGTACGTACGCACAGTATACCATGTTCTTCCATGTTCAGCTCAATGGGCTGGCAATGCTCTCTATAGAGCACGAACTTGCGAAAAAGCTGGACTTCAATGACCTTATTGACGACTTTGCCACAACAAAAGTCCGGCGCATTGCATTTCGCACCTGAATAGTTGCAGAATAAGGAAATGTTAAAATGTTAAAACTGTAAAAATGTTGAAATGCTAAAATGAAATGGTTGTTGACCGGTTGAATGGTTTTTGAATACCTGTCATTTAAGGGTTGGAGTGAGTAGAGACTGGGATAAGAGAGGTGGGTGTGTGTGTGGGTTGGCGGGGGGGTTGTTAGGGGGGGCCCATTCAGAGCATTTTGTCCCGGGCCCAGCCAAAGCTGTCAGCGGCCCTGCATATGACAGACAATGTTCACATTCTTCTTCATCTGAGTGACAGTGTCAGAAACTGGGGGCCCTTATGGTGTTATAGTGCATACAGTTTTGAAGGGTGCAATGGCTCTCTGTTGAAACTATACAATGGTACACAGTCTGTACCCTTACAGATAGTAACATCTTTTCTCTTACTAAAACAGGTAGAGACTATTGGCAAGACTGTCATGACCAATGTTCAACCCAGAGTAAAGCAGCTGTTTGACACAATGCTAGATGGCTATAACTCAACTAAACATGCAGTAAGAGTACATGGTACTGTGCTTTTTGGAAGTGGCTGCTTTAGAGCTCTTAATCTATATGAAAGAGATGCTGTTGAGCAACATCTTGGATACCTTGTCAAAGATCAAGCCATGTTTTACCATAAAGCAGTAGTTAACTCTCAAATATTTCTGAGCATCAATTACAGAAGAAAACTAAAAAGAGAGAACACTTTGGTTCGGATATCTGATGGCAGTATCCGCCAGATGGTCTCTTTTGCCAATGTTAGGAATCTCACTGGTTGTGGACATGTGTTGTGTCTTGTGAGAAAGTGTGTGTCAAAACCAAGATTGATTCACCAAGGCTACTATGATGAGTCTAGGTGCCAGATAAAGCATGTGATGATACCATGTGAATTTAGAGATTTGATTGCTATAGACATGTGCCAACTGTCAGAAAAATGTGTTGTATATAGAAAAGATAATAGTTGTGTAATTTGTTTAATGCCAAACAGTTTTGAGCGTGATTAAACGCCTCATGAAATGAAAAAATTTCCCAGTTTTTATGTAATGTGTTTTCCACATGTGCTCCACATGTTATTGTAGTCTCTTTTGCCAATCTTAAGAGTCACGCTGGTTTTGAGAAAGATTGAAAAATGTGTTGTATAGAAAAGATAATAGGTTTTGTAATTTGTTTAATGCCAATGCCAGCGTTATTAAAGGCCTCATGAAATGAAAACTACATTTTTCCAGTTTTAATTTTGTAGTATCTGTTTTCCACATGTGCTCCGTGTTATTATAAAAATATGGTCACATGTGCTCAACATGTTAATATAAAATGTAATGTGTTTTGCACATCTGCTCCATGTGATTACAAAATGTGGTCACATGCTCCACATGTTATAAAATGTAGTAATGTGGTTTCTACATGTTATAAATAAATGTGGAAATGTGGTTCCACATGTGCTCCACACTTTTATAAAATGTGTTCACATGTGGGAATGTTTTACACATGTGCTCTACATGGTAACCAGGGATGAAAATTTTCCGCGGATCTGCGGAATTCCGAGTTTTTCCCGCTGAAAATGTCATTTTTGTGAAACGTGTAAATCCGTTGAGAAAATTTTTTGGGGGGAGGGGTAGGGGTCGGCGCGAGGCGAGGCTTGTGGTGGCACAAGCAGGCAGGACCGACCGACCGCCCGCCAGCATCTTTTGGCAGCGCTCATCGCAAAATTAGCTGCAGCTGTGATAACGGAAATCGTCATTGCTTTCTTCAATATTTACACTAACGACAACTCACGACGATTTCCGGCAAGGTTTTGGCGCTAGTTTCATCTCACTTCTACAATTCACGGAGAAACAAGCTACACGTACACGGTTTTGATCACTTCTTAAGTTCTAGTTATTTTGGTTAGTTTTCAAAGTTGCTTCGCCAATATGGCGAAAGTTTTGGACCACAAAAATGAGGATCATGCCAGGGAAATCGATAAATCGAATGGGATAAAGAACTGTTTCTGATGGGCATGGCTCGATAGTAGCGTTACCGTGCAGATAGGGACACAAACTGTGACAACGTGCCTGATGGAACATATCCGAAAAGTGGACGTGCCGGGAAAGGTTCTGTGTATTCTGTGCTCAGATATGATCAATTATGGAAACAGAGGAGCTAGAAACATCCAGGAGCACATCAAAACAAAAAAGCACAAAGGTACGTTTTACTTAAATTGTCAAAGATAGAGTCAGGAGGAATCTAATATATCGTTACTGTTACCTCCATTATCGCTCACGAGATATATATATATATATATATATATATATATATATATATATATATATATATATCGGGGGGCGGCACAGTGGTGTAGTGGTTAGCGCTGTCGCCTCACAGCAAGAAGGTCCGGGTTCGAGCCCCGGGGCCGGCGAGGGCCTTTCTGTGTGGAGTTTGCATGTTCTCCCCGTGTCCGCGTGGGTTTCCTCCGGGTGCTCCGGTTTCCCCCACAGTCCAAAGACATGCAGGTTAGGTTAACTGGTGACTCTAAATTGAGCGTAGGTCTGAATGTGAGTGTGAATGGTTGTCTGTGTCTATGTGTCAGCCCTGTGATGACCTGGCGACTTGTCCAGGGTGTACCCCGCCTTTCGCCCGTAGTCAGCTGGGATAGGCTCCAGCTTGCCTGCGACCCTGTAGAAGGATAAAGCGGCTAGAGATAATGAGATGAGATATATATCGGGTGGGCAGAAAAAAGTGATACCCCTGTTTAATCAAGAATAACTCAAAAACTAGGCTATGCATACAAACTAAATTTGGTACATGTCATAAGCAGCTAGTTTTAGTCAAGTGGTGAAATTTTCAGCCAAAAATATTCATTAACGCAGGAATAATGAGGAAATACAAAATTCAGGTAAAAAAATGCAATGCCAGACATTCTTATTGTGTCATCCAGTGCATCTACCAGTGCGTCTGCTGCCTGATGATGTAACGTCTGCGCGTGGCAGTCTCTATAACCTAAACATTCTGAACAGCCTGGTTTTGGAGCATTTGATTTTGTAAAGCCCTTGAGAGAAGTCATGGTTTTGAGTGAAGAAGATAAAGCTGTTGTTAAGGCCTGTGTGGAAGAGAAAGGCTGGGGTGCTAAGCGGCTAATAAAGGAGTTCCCTAGGAAACAATGGAGCATTGCTACTCTTAACAGGTGGATTAAAAGAATTAAAGAAACTGGTTCCACAGGTAGGAAGCCAGGCAGTGGACGACCTCGAACAGCTACAACTGATGATAACAAGGCCTGAGTTGAGGAGCTCATCGCATCCCAGGAGGACCAGCCAGGGTCACATAAATCCCAAAGACAAATTGCACACGATTTGAACATCAGTCGTACTTCTGTTAGAACCATTACCAAGGAACTTAATTTGAAACCATTCAAGAGAATCAGGGTTTCAAGACGTGATACTAATGTGAAACAGAAGCGAAAGACTCGCAGCCAGAATTTAAACGACAGGTATTCAGCCAAGGATGTAAGACAGATGGTGTTTACGGATGAAAAGGATTTTACGTACGAAGTTGCACGCAATAGACAGAACGATAGGGTTTATGGAAGAAAGAAGAATGACATTCCTCCCACAAGACTCTACCATGAAACTTCAAGGTTTACCAAGAAAGTCATGGTGTCGGCTGGTGTGTCTTGGAATGGAAGAACTAACATCCACTTTATCGATACAAACAAAGTGAAGGTGAACTCTCAATCTTACATGCAGCTGTTGGAAAACGGACTTCTGCCGGATTGCAGACAACTCTATCCAGACGGCACGTACATTTTTCAGCAGGATGGGGCCACCTCGCATACAAGCCACGTTACCCAGGAATACCTAGAACAGAACACTCCAATGTTCATAAAAAAGGATGAGTGGCCCCCACAGTCACCTGACTTGAATCCAATGGACTACAGTGTTTGGGATTCATTATCCGAAAAAGTTTATGCCGGAAGGACGGAAAAGTTCACAGAACAGGAACTGAAGGACAAGATAATAGAAAAGTGGGATGAAATATCAGTTGCTGAAATTCGAAAGTCCATATCTTCCTGGAAAAAGAGACTTCGATTGGTTGATTCCGAGGATGGAGGCCATATCGACCATCTTCTCGATTAAAGCCGTGGTAAGTAAATAATAAGTCAATGTCTGGCATTGCATTTTTTTACCTGAATTTTGTATTTCTTCATTATTCCTGTGTTAATGAATATTTTTGGCTGAAAATTTCACCACTTGACTAAAACTAGCTGCTCATGACATGTACAAAATTTAGTTTGTATGCATAGCCTAGTTTTTGAGTTATCCTTGATTAAACAGGGGTATCACTTTTTTCTGCCCACCCGACATATATATATATATATATATATATATATATATATATATATATATATATATATATATAAAACGTCACGGAGTGAGCCGTGACGCTCGCACACACACCTTCACACCCACACACCTCTCACACAAGTGCACAGGCAGCAATCTGCCGCAACGTTCAAACATCTTGGTTGACCTGTCGCTGTGAGTTGCACTTCATTTCCATTACTGTTTTCTGTATGGGTATTACTGGTTTTCAAGCATTTCATACTCCACCGTTTGCCATAGTTTCTAACGAGAGCAGCATTTGTTCCGCGTGCAGGGAAAGGCCTACCGGCATTCTAGTAACATTTGTTTGGCTCCACTCATATGTACAGTGGTGCTTGAAAATTTGTGAACCCTTTAGAATTTTCTATATTACTGTATAAATATGACCTAAAACATCATCAGATTTTCACACAAGTCCTAAAAGTAGATAAAGAGAACCCAGTTAAACAAATGAGACAAAAATATTATACTTGGTCATTTATTTATTGAGGAAAATGATCCAATATTACATATCTGTGAGTGGCAAAAGTATGTGAACATCTAGGATTAGCAGTTAATTTGAAGGTGAAATTAGAGTCAGGTGTTTTCAATCAATGGGATGACAATCAGGTGTGAGTGGGCACCCTGTTTTATTTAAAGAACAGGGATCTATCAAAGTCTGATCTTCACAATGCATGTTTGTGGAAGTGTATCATGGCACGAACAAAGGAGATTTCTGAGGACCTCAGAAAAAGCGTTGTTGATGCTCATCAGGCTGGAAAAGGTTACAAAACCATCTCTAAAGAGTTTGGACTCCACCAATCCACAGTCAGACAGACTGTGTACAAATGGAGGAAATTCAAGACCGTTGTTACCTTCCCCAGGTGTGGTCGACCAACAAAGATCACTCCAAGAGCAAGGCGTGTAATAGTCGGCAAGGTCACAAAGGACCCCAGGGTAACTTCTAAGCAACTGAAGGCCTCTCTCACATTGGCTAATGTTAATGCTGATGAGTCCACCATCAGGAGAACACTGAACAACAATGGTGTGCATGGCAGGGTTGCAAGGAGAAAGCCACTGCTCTCCAAAAAGAACATTGCTGCTCATCTGCAGTTTGCTAAAGATCACATGGACAAGCCAGAAGGCTATTGGAAAAATGTTTTGTGGACGGATGAGACCAAAATAGAACTTTTTGGTTTAAATGAGAAGCGTTATGTTTGGAGAAAGGAAATCACTGCATTCCAGCATAAGAACCTTATCCCCTCTGTGAAACATGGTGGTGGTAGTATCATGGTTTGGGCCTGTTTTGCTGCATCTGGGCCAGGATGGCTTGCCATCATTGATGGAACAATGAATTCTGAATTATACCAGCGAATTCTAAAGGAAAATGTCAGGACATCTGTCCATGAACTGAATCTCAAGAGAAGGTGAGTCATACAGCAAGACAACGACCCTAAGCACACAAGTCATTCTACCAAAGAATGGTTAAAGAAGAAAAAAGTTAATGTTTTGAAATGGCCAAGTCAAAGTCCTGACCTTAATCCAATCGAAATGTTGTGGAAGGACCTGAAGTGAGCAGTTCATGCGAGGAAACCCACCAACATCCCAGAGATGAAGCTGTTCTGTACAGAGGAATGGGCTAAAATTCCTCCAAGCCGGTGTGCAGGACTGATCAACAGTTACCGCAAATGTTTAGCTGCAGTTATTGCTGCACAAGGGGGTCACACCAGATACTGAAAGCAAAGGTTCACATACTTTTGCCACTCACAGATATGTAATACTGGATCATTTTTCTCAATAAATAAATGACCAAGTGTAATATTTTTGTCTCGTTTGTTTAACTGGGTTCTCTTTACCTACTTTTAGTACTTGTGTGAAAATCTGATAATGTTTTAGGTCATATTTATGCAGAAATATCGAAAATTCTAAAGGGTTCACAAACTTTCAAGCACCACTGTAAAACGCATCACACATTTCTAAGCATTTTCATCTCCCATCTGTTAAGCATTGTCTATGGTCTAGGAAACACACGTACAAACCGGTTATTTCTAACGTCAAGTTTATTTAGTTCTAGTATTTTTATAACACAAAACAGTTTTCAGTAACTCATCACGCGAACTCCACATACTTCCTGTTTGTTGTGAGAAACCGAGGGACTGTACCATTGGCTTGTTATGGAGGGGTTTTGCGGGTGTTTGGTAGAATGGACTATTTTAACAGGGGTGTTTTACTGGTGTTGGGGAAACATGTATTTTACTATGCACTGTAGGGGTTTTGGTTAATGAAAATTATTTTGGATGTTTGTATATTTTGTTTGTTTCTTTAAATTGTTATTTTGTATTTAGGATGTTATTATTTAGTTGATTGATTAATTTTGCAATTTGGGCTCAGCTGAAGGGAGGGGCTGCGGGTATGTAAGCTCTGCAGTAGCTCCAGAGCCTCAGTTGTGGCTGGAACGTCCTGTTTGAAGGTACTGAGGTTTGGCTGACTAATAGTTTTGTTCAGGGTCTTTTTGATTTATTCTGGCAAACTTGAAGCCTCTTTTATTTTTGTGTTTTCTTATTTTGTTTGTATAGTTTTCTTTTTGGCAATTTGAACCTTTGGTTGGTGCACTGTAAATATTTGCACTATTTTAAGAAAAGTTTTGAAAATAGAAAAAATAAAAAATATATTTTTGGAGGAAGAAGTTTTCTGGCTCTCTGTCTGCTCCACCGCCGTCCATCCTTGCAACTAATATATATATATATATATATATATATATATATATATATATATATATATATATATATATATATAAACATTTTAAACCATCATTGAATTTGAAAACATTCATTCACATATATTACGTGGGAAAGGGGGATTGTGAATTGGGCAAATACCCCCTAGACCGGCCCGGCATTTCAGAGTTTTTTTAAATGTCCCATTCTCATCCCTGGGTAACACATTACAAAATCTGATACCATGTATTCCACATGTTACCACATGTGGTAACGTGGAATACATGGTATCAGATTTTGTAACATGTGGTATAATAATAATATAATAAGAGCCTTTATTGTCTCTTCAAGAGAGAAATTTGTCTTGGGCACAAAGTCTGGCAATTCACATCGACTTATACACACAATGGACAACACAAAATACATTTAACGTTTAACATCCACACAACAGCATTCATAATAAATATTACCACACACACACACACCCATAGACACACACACACAACCCCATCACCCCCCCCTCCACCCTCCCTTTCTAAGAAAATTAAAAGACCAGGGAATAAAATTGCACTTAACATAATACCACGGGTGGCAAAGCCTAAAAAACCTAACCTAACACCCCCACCCCAACACCCCCACACTACCTACTATTGAGTAATTTAATAGACCAAGGAACCATTGACAATTTAAACCTATTTGTCCTGCAGTTTGGCAGCCTATATCTTCTTCCTGATGGTAAGAGTTCATATTCTCCATGCAAAATATGTTCATCATACTCTACGATTTTCAGTCCCTGCCTCCTCACTGCCTCATCAAATAAAACCTGAAGCGATGTGGGAGGGGGCATGCCCATTATCTTCCCCGCTCTCTTAATAAGGGTTTGTAATTGGGCTTTCAATTTCACAGACAGGTTCCCTAACCAAACTGTGATGCCGTATCTGATGATAGACTCAATGGAGGCCCTGTAAAATGCCATCATTATGTCTTTGTCAATGCCAAAAACTCTCAGCCTTCTCAAAAAATGCAGCCTCTGGCTAATCCTTGAGCATAAAAACTCAACTTGCGGTCCCCATTTAAGTTCAAAGTCGAATACAACACCAAGGTATTTGTACATTGCTACCTGTTCCACTGCCTCCCCATTTAACGTCACCAAAGCATGGTTGCCTATGGATCTGGGGTCAAAAATCATCTCTTTTGTTTTACTCACATTTAAAACCAGTTTGTTTGATTCACACCACCTCACCACCCTGTCTATTTCTGACTGATAGACAGAGGCATCTGAGTCCTGCATTAACAGACGAAGAATTACTGTGTCATCTGAAAACTTAATAATATGATTATTTGTATAATAGTTTCTACATTCGTTGGTATATAGTGTGAACAGTAATGGAGAGCTCACGCAACCCTGTGGAACTCCTATATTAATGGTCAGTGAGTCTGAAAGTGTGGAGTTTATCTTTACTTGCTGTGTTCTATCAGTAAGGAAGGCTTCATACCATTTTATTATTACTGGGTTGACTTCCATACTTTTTAATTTATCTACTAAAAGGTTTGGTACAATAGTATTAAAAGCTGAACTAAAATCCATAAAGAGTAATCTGGCATATGCCCTGCTGTTTTCCAAGTGTTTTAGTATGAGGTGGGATGTAGTGCATAAAGCATCCCCAGTGCTTCTCCTATCTTTGTAGGCAAATTGATAGGGATCAAGGAGATGTTGAACTTGTGCTCTTAATTTGCCCAACATCAATCGCTCAAATGATTTCATTATTACAGATGTTAATGCAACAGGTCTGAAATCATTATTTTCTCTTGGGCATGGCTTTTTTGGGATAGGAATTATTATTGATTTTTTCCACCCAGTAGGTATGATGTGTGTCTCAACAGATAGCTGAAACACTGGGCACCATGCTTCTGCAAGCTCACAAGCAAAATCATATAAGATTAGTGGTGAGATCTTATCTGGTCCACTAGCCTTCCTAGTGTGCAAGGCCCTGAATGCCTTCCTAACAGTAGATGTTTCAATTATTATATTATCATCGACACCACAAACAATATTTACTGGTAGGCCCCTGTCCTTCCCAGTATCAAATCTTTTATAAAACATATTTAAATCATTGGCACGTTCTTGTTCATTATGCACACTGAGGATCCTTCCCACGTTGTTTAGGTTTGTCATGTCCTTTATGCATTCCCACATATTTTTCGTGTCTTTCGTTAGAAATGCTTCTTTGATCTTAAGTCTATGCTGGTCCCGTGCCTCCCTTAGTCTCCATTTCAGTTCTTTTTGGACGCGCTTTAGCTCTACAGTGTCATTAGTCCGAAATGCTCGCTTTTTCCGCTTAATGCAGTCTTTTATATCGGGCGTAACGTAGTCTTTGTTATTTGGGTAGATTTTGATGTTCTTCTTAGGCACCACTGTGTCGACGCAAAAGTGAGTGTAATCTGTTATCACATCCACCATAAAATCCAGATCTTTTTCCTGGTGGAATACCTCCCAATTCGTCGCGAAGAAACACCCGCTCAATTCCTCTTTAGCCGAGTCCGCCCACACACTGACTGTTTTTGTGATTGGTTTACTCTTTTTGATAAATGGCTTGAACGCAGGTATTAAGTGAATAGTGTTATGATCAGAGTTCGAGAGTGGGGATCTAATTTTAGCAACATATGCATTCTCGATGTTGCCATAACACTTGTCCAAGATCTTGTTTTTCCGCGTACTGTCTTTCACATATCGCTGAAAACCAGGCAATACACTGTTTGGGTTGCAGTGGTTAAAATCTCCCAAAACTAGCATGGGTGCGTCAGGCTTGTTTAGCAATTGTTGGTGAACACAGTCCGCAATACGAGACGCAGCTTTCCCCGCATTACCACTTGGTGGTATATATACCACACACACGAAGATGTTCCCAAAGTCCCTAGGTAAGTAGAAAGGTCTTAGACTTAGGCACAGCAGTTCGAGGTCAGGTGTGCACACCTTGTCTTTAACAGCGTAGTTCGTACACCAGGAATCCTTTATGTAGACACAGACACCCCCTCCCCTCCGTTTCCCCGAGCTACAGTCTCTGTCCAAACGAACGTTAGTAAACCCCTGTACCTGAGTCAATTGATCAGGGAAATCCTCCTGCAGCCAGGTCTCCGTGAAGGCCATCAAGCATGCCTCCCGGTAGTCATAACAGATCCTGGTGTTGAGGCGTAGTTCGTCCAGTTTATTTCTCAACGAGCGCACGTTACTAAAAATGATTGAGGGCAGGGGTGGTCTATCGGGTCGCCGTCGGAGACGTTGCCGAATGCCCCCTCTCCTGCCCCGTTTTCACGGCCTTCTCCCGTGTCCCCTCCGTATCAGGAAATCGGGGACATTTCCTAAAAAAATCAGGCGTCGGCGTAGCTCTTGTGCGCAGTGATGGAAGCAATTTGCTCCCGTAGCATAGAACCTGTGCACCTGCGCCAGGTGACTTAGTTCCATCGGCGTATTCCGCCCAAACAACGGATGTGATGACCAGAATCACCAGGAATACATTTCCAACAGACGAAAAATGCAGTACACTTGACGAACTTAACAAAACAACACTCATGGACCTAGACAAACTTTAGCCAACTCAGAACAAACTTTAAACATGCAAACAAACAGCCAGGAGCTCTCGTGCCCGGGTCGCAACAGTGCTGCGCCACCGGAAGTGAAAAGACACACACGTGAAATACATGGGAAATTCATGTGTTTTTTCTGTAAGGGTTATCTGACTGAGCCCGAGTCAGAAGTCAGTGATAAGTGTATGATCTGTCTGAAAACCACTGAAACTAAACACTATACCTCGGTACAATTAAAATAAAATCCATCCACTGTTCAGTAAATATCTGCTAGCTCATGAGCTGTTAATTAGCAGCAAAAGCTAGCTACATAAATGGAGGTTACCTTCGCAACAGAACAATTTCCATATTATATCTGTTGGAGTGACAACTGGTTCTGCCACGTTTGCCAAAATGTCCAGAACTCCAGTCTGGCACACTGAATTATGGGATTGTCTTCTGACTGGGACAGTCCTTTTCTCAGGAGCGCACAGATGCTGCCCCAAGAACGCTGCCTACACAGGATGCCGTCTTCCGACTGGAACGCACCAGTCCTTCAGTGCACTTGGAATTAAACATTTAATTGTGGTTTTCTACTGGACGACTGGTTGAGATGTGTCTGTGCAAAAAGTGAAACATAGTTCAGTTCAGGAACCCTTGTGGGTTTTTTTAGAAATGCTAAAGTAAAAGATGTGGGAATTTGACTACGCAGGCCGCCACACATATAATGTGCACTACAGAGTGTATACAGTGTTTACACAATGCTATTTAAGACCGTCTGTAGTGAACTGTACAGAACACCACAGCAGATTTATTCACAAGAAAAGAGACGCCAGTACGTGTTTACTGACAAAACTACTTACGGTACAGATATCACTTCTAGCACAGACACTTTGTTTATTTTGTTTTTATTGTTATAAAATGTGTACGATGCCAAACATAAAATAGAACAGGATACACAGCTTTTCATTTCTTTCTTTCTTTTTTAATTCCAAACCCCTTTTTCTATGTCAAGAACAAAAGCTCAAAATTTCAGGAGCTGTAAAAATTAATGTCATTGTTGTTTGTTTGTTTGACCTTTGAAACCTAAACTTTTATTTTGTATTATTTGTATTTGTATTATTTTATTTTACTATTTCAGGCACAAAAGCTCAAAAATTCAGGAATTATTATTATTATTGTTGTTGATGCTTGTCAAGTCAAGTCAACTTTATTGTCAAATATGCTATACATGCTCGACATACAGCACAGATGAAATGTCAGTCCTCTCTGACCCACGGAGCAAACAGGCAATGCAATAAATAAAAATAGAATAATTGAAAAAAACCAAACAATATAACCAGTATAAACACTCTAGATATGAACTAGATGTATAATAAACACTCATATATACACACACACACACACACACACACACACACACACACACACACACATATATATTGGTTCAAATAAACAAACAGTCAAGGGCACTTGAAGTATAGCAGGTAAACACTGAAATAAGCAATATAAACAAACTAGCAGCTGTTAAGATGAGGTAGTGCGGAATAGTGCAAATGAGCGAGGTAAAGTGAGATGTGCAGTCCCTGAGTTCAGTATGTAATGAAAGATGAGATGTATGTATGTATGTGTGTGTGTGTGTGGGGGGGGGGGACTGTGAGGGTGACATGATGTCAGATGCTGAAGGGGGGGCAGGGGGGTGTGCGGGCAGAATCTGTGGCAGGGGGCAGAGGGGGGAGGAGGGGCAGAACAGGGAGGGAGTTGAGCCTCCTGACCGCCTGGTGAAAGAAACTGTTCTTGAGCCTGCTGGTTTTGGCCCAGAGACTCTGCAGTCTCCTCCCCGACGGCAGCAGGCTGAAGAGGCTGTGAGATGGGTGGGTGGGGTCACCTGCAATCCTGACGGCTTTGCGGGTGAGGCGGGAGTTATAGATATCCATTAGAGAAGGGAGAGAGACACCAATGATCCTCTCAGCTGCTCTCACGATGCGCTGCAGAGACTTGCAGCAGGACACGGTGCAGGCGCCGTACCACACGGTGATGCAGCTGGTCAGGATGTTCTCGATGGTGCCTCTATAGAAAGTGTGCATGATGGGGGCCGGGACCCTTGCTCTCCTCAGTTTGCGGAGGAAGTACAGACGCTGTTAGGGTTCATATTCACATTTCATATCAAAATAAGCAAAATGTTCCCAAACAATGTCCAGCCAAGACATAAGGTCATTTTAACTGAACATAATTTTGTCACAAAAATAAATTGCTGCCTTCTTGGTCAAGAACAAATATTTACAACTATTTATCCTTACATAATAATAAACCTAACAGACGCTGTTGGGCTTTTTTGGCCAGTGATGCGGTGTTGTTGCTCCAGGACAGGTCTTCAGAGATGTGCACACCCAGAAACTTGGTGCTGCTCACCCTCTCCACTGCAGCACCGTCGATAGATAGTGGAGCATGCTGGGTGTGCGCTCTCCTAAAGTCCACAACAATCTCCTTCGTCTTCTCCATGTTCAGATGGAGATTGTTGTCCTTGCACCACATGGCCAAGCGGCTCACCTCACTCCTGTAGATTGTCTCATCGCCATTGTTGATGAGACCCACCACAGTTGTGTCATCCGCAAACTTGATGAAGAGATTTGAGCTGGATGTTGGTGTGCAGTCATGGGTCAGCAGAGTGAAGAGGAGGGGGCTCAGCACACATCCTTGGGGTACCCGTGTTCAGTGTGATGGTGCTGGAGGAGTTGCTGCCGACCCGTACAGCCTGTGGTCTCCCCGTCAGGAAGTCCAGCAGCCGGTTGCACAGGGAGGTGTTGAGTCCCAGCTGGTCCAGTTTATGAATGAGCTGCTGAGGAATGATTGTGTTGAATGCTGAGCTAAAGTCTATGAACAGCATTCTGACATACGAGTCTTTTTTCTCCAGGTGGGTGAGGGCTGAATGGAGGGCACTGGAGATGGCGCCATCGGTCGAACGGTTGGACTGATATGCAAACTGGAAAGGTCCAGGGCGGGGGGGGGGGGGGGGGGGGGGGGCAGACTTGATATGCCGCATGACTAGCCGCTCGAAGCACTTCATGAGGATGGGAGTGAGTGCGACAGGGCGGTAGTCATTGAAGCAGGATGGAGACGGCTTCTTCAGGACCGGGATGATGGTGGTGATTTTGAGGCATGTGGGGACAACAGCCTGGCTCAACGAGATGTTGAAGATGTCTGTAAAGACATCTGTGAGCTCCTCGGCACAGTCTCTCAGGACACGACCAGGAATGTTATCAGGACCCGGGGCTTTCTGTGCATTTGTCGTCCTGAGAGCTCTCCTCACGCTGTCTGGGGACAGCGTCAACACCTGGTCCAGGGTATCTGCACATTTTTCAAGTACAAATTTAAAGACTTAAGACCTTTTCAAGACCTCTAAATGAAAAAATTAAGACTGTACCATGGCAAAGAAAATTATAAATACAACAACTTAAAACTGTTTTCTGCAATAGTTTTTTTTACTAACTTTAAGAAGAATGCACACAATTGGTGAACAACAGGGTGCATCAATGGCAACTGTTAGACAGCAAACAGCTGAAGCAAAGTCGTGTGTTTTGGGCCTGCAGAACTACTGTAGCAGCAAGGAGAAGACTGGAGTTTACTGGAGAAAACACCATGAATCATTTCAAAAATGAAAACAATAAACGGCAAGTAGAACCAGCTGAACAACCTCAGCCGGCATTATTTCAATCCCCAAAGATTATCTTTGATGTGTGATTTTTGTGTCCGACAGCAAAATCAGTCTGCGTGTCGTACAGTACACAGCTGGCTGAGGAAGTTCTCGAGTATCTTCTGCATTATAGCAGGTAACAGCATAAACCTGTTTATGCAGTCATACAATAATCAGAGCGTTACATTAAACACAGAAAAACTACTGTCACCTTTCATAACCATTATCAGTATTAATCAATGTGTTGTAATAACTGTAAACTAATTATCATCAGTGCAATTGTTATATCAATGTTCATTATTCAAAAATAATCATTAATTATCTATAATCAATGAATAATTGTTTGTATTAATAATAATAATAATAATAATAATAATAATAACTACTTTTTAATAATAATTTTAAAAAATTAACTCAATTTTCTAACATTTTAATAATCACTAATTATTAGCTATATTAATAATAGAGTAGCAATTATTATAATTCTGTATTATTAATTACTACTTAATTAATAAGCAGTGATTATCAAAATTTAATAATAAGTAGTAATTATCAACTACTAAATTATACTAATAAATAATAAGTAGTGATTATTAAAATGCTATAAAATTGAGTTATAAGATTAGTTAAAATTATTATTAAAAAAGTAGTAATTATTATTAGTAGTGATGCAAACAATTATTCATGGATTATAGATAATTTGTTTTTAATAGTGAACATTAATATAACAATTGAACTAATAATAATAATAATAATAATAATAATAATAAGAAGAAGAAGAAACATTTACAACAAGTATTACTAGGAGTATTATTGTTTATTATTATTATTATTATTATTATTATTATTAGTATAGTTATATCATTGTTCACTATTTTAAAAAATTATCTATAATCCATGAGTATTTGTTTGTATTCTACCAATTACTACGTTTTAATAATTATTTGTAATAATTTTTAATAACTTAATTTTATAACATTTAATAATCTCTAGTACTTATTAATCACTAATTCATAAGTAGTAATGATTAATAATCAATAATAATTACTATTACTACTAATTATTATTAGTGGTTGTTAATATTATTCTTATTATTATATTAAAAACACTGTTGTAGACGATAAGTAATAAAACAAACACTTTTTGTACAAATTATTTATATTGTACTATATTTAGAATTATTGTATTTTCTGGATTTCTTTTTGAGATTTGAAATAAAGGTTGTTTATATATTTATATTAAACTTAGTACAATAAACAATGTTACCTGACTCTTGTGCGCATGCGCGAAGCCCCCTGCGTTTCACTCCGGAGCGCTTGACCTCTAACGCACGCGCGCGCGCCTCGTGTCCGTGAAAAGCCAGTTTCCCAGTGGGCGTGTCCCCAGCGCTGCGGTACCGGCTTTAAACACATTTGTGCGATCCAGCGCTTTTTATCGCAAACGATTCTTCTCCTTATTTTGGGGGTGTTTGTCATCTCCCAACCACTTGTCGTTAAACAGACATCTTCCCATAATTATCAACGCTTTCTAGCGCCCGCGTAGCTACCCGCGCATCTCTCACTCTTCACAACCACCGCACCTGTAATGGAAATTTCTAATAAACACTTCAGAACGCTTAACAGTTGTCTTTTCAGTCATTTATTATAGTAGATCATATAAAGATATATAAAATAGGAAAGGAAAGAGAAGAATAGAAGAAGACATCACTTCTGATGATGCCGAGAGTACGCGCACTCTGAGTTGTGTTGTAGGAATGTTATCTATTATACTCTGAAAGCATTCGCTCACTGCTTGTGTCTTCACGTGATTGGCTCAAGATTTTCTATGAAGCTTTGTTAAAGCGTGCACCTGGCGTGCTCTGGTATGTGCAGGCGGATGCGAGTTAGGGAGAGCTCAAGCTCCCTGCTTATCACCACCGAGGTCGGGAAAGGTGGTTACATCATGAGAAGATGCGCAGTTAGGACGAACTCAAGCACCCTGCTCATTACCACCAAGGCCACAGAAAAGCGATTACAGCATGTGGAAAAACATCCCTTCTCAGTAACTAAGCCACTTTAGTTCAACATACAGAAACACAGGGAATAATAATGTTCATTCATTAAAATTCCCTCACCCACCACACCGCACCACACCACACCGCCTCCAGTAGCCTCCTAGCGTTAGCTCTTGATCTACGGAACGCACAGAACCAATGCTGCCCCCAAAAGGTCCGCTGGTCACTTTTAAAAATTAGGGTTAAAAAAATACCCCAAACCGGATGGAGATATTTCACTCGTTCGGTCCAATATTAAATTTATTACCTCCCTTTCGAAAATTCCAGTCATTCCAAACAATTTAAGACGTTTTTAGGCCTTGAAAACCGAAAGCTGTATTTAAGACTTTTTAAGGAGCCGCGGGAACCCTGTGGTCGCCGGGAGGTGGTGGGGTCTTCTGTGCCGCGGTGCTGCTGTCTGCCTCAAAGCGAGCAAAAAAGTTCAACTGATTCAGCAGAGACGTGGAGTTGTCACGAGTCTTCACCCCCCGACTAGCGCTCTGTCTGACCGGAAGCATGTTAGCCGGGCGAGCTGAATGGCCCAGTCCGGGACGCTGTCGTTAAGCCGTGTTTCCACAAACACAAGGACACCGCACTCACTCACAGACTTAAAAGATGAGCGGAGCAGGCGGACATAATCCAGCTTGCTGTCCAGAGTGATGGTAGGGACAGCCGGCCGGTGAGGGCGAGCCGCTAGCCTAGCTCGGACACCTCCGCGCTTGCCTCTCTTCTGCTTCCGCATGTTCCGCCTGTGGCGCTTCCACTGCGGGCTGGATGCAGGAGTGGGGGTCGGTGGTTGAGCAGGCCTCCGGAGCAAACCGTAGCCGCATAGCACTCCGCGTCCGCTGGATTTATATCCATGAATATAGTTCTGCGGATGTCGAGCAGAAACTCCCGGGAGTATGTGCGCCTTCAGACTGATGGACGCGACAAAGACGAACAGATACACACTGTTTAAAACACAAACAACACCGTTCTGTCGGGACAGAGAGGAGCCGCTGCGTGTGTGCGCGCCGCCAGCTTATTAAGATATTTAAATATATAGATATATAACATATATATATTTTCTTGTTTGTTTGACCTTTGAAACCTAAAGATTATTCAGGATTTTAATATTGCTCTGATTTCTCGCTTTCTCTCCTGCTTGCTTTTCATTTCTTCCTTTTTGTGCTCCCAGTGTTTTAATTCTTTGTGTTTGTAATGATCAGCGCACCTCAGTATGGAAAGAGTAAAGGATCAGGAATTGTGAAACTCACTTGAGTGTCTGCCTGAACCCAGCTGACTGTGAGGAGAGAACTGATCTGATTGGATGATTTATTTATCACTGACTCTGCACTCGGCTGTATTTCTGTCTCTATTCAGTGTGTGGAAGTCAGTGACAAGTGAATTCATCTGAGCTGCTGGTTTACTGACAAACTTCAGGATGAAATTATTTCTCATCTTTTTCACACTAATGTGTGTGAGGGACACTGAATCACAGTGTAAGTGAGATATTTATTTATGTGTAAATTTGCTGTAATATTTTTCCCCAGTGGTAATTAGAAGAGTGTATATAAAGTGTTAATGGTGGTGTTTTGGTTATTAATCTGTAGAGCTTGATTTAAATGAGACAGATCGTTTCAGATCATCACAAAAATGATGTGATTTTGCCAGTGATGATGTTTTTATCTCACTGTAGTAACAGGCTGCTGCAGTTTGAACGTGTGTGTGTGTGTGTGTGTGTGTGTGTGTGTGTGTGTGTGTGTGTGTGTGTTTCTCCAGTTAAACATCATGAACTGCATCTAATCGAATGCTCAGAGAAGAATAAGGAGTTTAACGCTACGTTCACACTGCAAGGCTTAATGCTCAATTCCGATTTTTTTGTGAAATCCGATTTTTTTGTGAGGTCGTTCACATTAACAAATATATGCGACTTGTATGTGATCCTCAGTATGAACAAAAAGCGACCTAAAAGTGTTCCGCATGCGCATTGCAGGATACGACGACGTCACACGCAGTGAGCATGGCCAGTGTTTATGGAAGTAAAACCGCCCGGTTGCGGTATGACCCATCCAATCTAGCTTGAATAGCTGCATCCCCCCAAATGGAAATCAGCTCCCTAACCTCTGCGTCCTTCCATTGAGAAGATTCAGAATCTTCTCAGCCCGAAGCGTCCCTCGCATTGATGTCATGCGCAGGGGCGCAGATACGTTTTTTGAACTGGGGGGGGGGGGACAAAGCTGCCAGCAAACCAACCCCGATATGCCTGTCAAACTTGTTGTGGGTTACCATAGCAACCAAGCTCGAGCTCGCAACCTGTGCAGTCTGCGCAGCTCAACCAACCGAATATCAGTCTTTGTTTTGTTTTATGTGAGTTGTTGCAACTATGTATGCACTGCCGTGCACCTCAATAAACCGAATGGTAATTAGTCTTTTGATTTTTCCGTGAGGTTTGCCTTATGCAAAGAAAGACAGCATAGACGTTTTTTCCTCCCTATAAGTGGGGGGGACCGAGCGAGGTGAATTTAAATCTGGGTGGGACGAGTCCCCCCCTCTATCTGCGCCCGTGATTATGCGCCATGTTGTTGTAACTTTTTTTTGAGAGACCCGCCGCCTACTTCAGCGCAGAATAGTGACGTTTGTGGCTTGTTGATGACGTGTAAGTCGGATGAATGCGACCTGGCGGTTCAGACTGAAGTCGCATATGAAAAGAGCGGATAGGAATCGGAATTAGGACCACATATCCAAACGGCCTGGGTCGGATTTGAAAAAATCGGATCTGTGTCGTTCATATTGTCAATAAAAGATTGGATACAGGTCACATATGGGCGAAAAGATCGGATTTGGGTCACTTCAGCCTGCAGTGTGAACGTAGCCAAAGTTAGGGGCCGATGGAGATGAGGCGTTTTATGCAGATTTTGAGAAGAAGAAAGGAGTGACAATGCTGCCTCCCTTCGCTGATCCGATTGGGTACCCCGGATTCTACGAGGCTGGTGAGACTAACCTGGCCACCTGCCAAAACAACTTAAAGTTGTCGACAGAAGTCTATAAAGACCAGCCGGTGCCACAGGGTGAGAAACTCAGTGTTTATAGGAGCACAAATTTACCTTGATGATATTGAGTCTAAAATGATTTTCCAGCATGAAGATGTGAGATTTGTTGTAGATTTGACTGTAAATCACTGACCATTACACTGTCAGTAAACTACAGGAACAATCACAGTCTCCAGCCTGTAAAGCTCTCATTTACTGTACAATACTCTAATCTCACAGCCGACACTACAGCACTGCTGTCTCACACTATTTTCATTTCATAAAGGCTTTTTATTCGACTAAAACATCCCAGAATGCACCACATCATCACAGCAGCTGTTTGCTTCGCCCCGAACACAAACTATTTATCAGTTAAATTTATAGAAATGAAGAAAGTTCTCTCTGAACAGAGTAACTGTTGAAGTGTGGGGTTTGTAAATCTAAATAAATTTTTGCTTTTATTTCTATCCCCAACACACACACACACACACACACACACACACACACACACACACACACACACACACACACCAATTATGGATTATGGAGCTGAAGGTAGATTTTATAATTGACTTGCTAGAAAATGTGAAGATGATCTGAGGCAGTAGGATGGCACATTACTCAGTCGTGAACACAAGCAGAGGGTTTATTTGTAAATAGTCATGTTCCATGTTCTTTCTCTGGCATCTGTTTATCATCTATAAATGCTGAATGAAGTGTAATCCATTACATTTTATGTTTAATAAACCTGTAATTAAGCTGTTGTCCGGAGATGTTTAAAATCACAGCTTAGGTCCCAGATTCCTGTTAGTTATTATTATATGGACACGAGTGTTTTACTGGGAAATACACCACTCATATTTTTCATAGGAGCTACATCCGGGACCTGAGTAACACAGTCTCCAATATCTTCACTCAGAAGGAAATTGATGAATTGTTTTGATAAATTTGGGGACTTTGTTTGTGAATGTGTCGATAGAATAAAAAGAAAATCACAATAAAAACTCGCATTTTTCATATGAAATACATCGTGGATCTGAGTGACATAATTCCTGATATTTCACCCTGATGATGTCACTCCCAGTGTTTTCCCGCTGACTAGACGTGTGTTGTCAAAATGGTGAACCGTTTCAAAATTAAAATACTTTTGATTAACTTGTGGGTTTTTTTTCTGGATATGTTTATATAATTGTTACCATCTGGCTCAAAACCGTAACAAAACCAAGGAGGACACGGGACACAAGATTACCAAATACTAAAAGAATTTACTTAAGAACAGGAAAACTGTATACAACATATGTACAAAACCTGTTAATCAGTAAATCAATAATATTAACATTTCAGACATGCAGTATTAGTATGGTAAAACTAAATGCATGAAAAGAAACCAAATACAAAGCAAAACGGCAGACGTGCAGCCGAATAGAGAAGCAGCGTCAACAGCGACAGCGGACATCTTCTCCAAGTCCGGCCTTTCAAAGGGAGCAAATCAGGTGTGGCCTTAACAAGTGCCAAAGCCACGTCTATGATCGCTCACAGAAAGAGCAGCAGTGCTCGGAGTCGTCACATAATACAAATAATATTACACACTGGCTTGAAGATATTAAGTTTATTTTCTCATGTTGAAAAATATTTCACTCGTTTGCTTCGCTCCCTCATGATGTATCCCTCCGTGCTATGGTTGTTCGCCTCCATTACTACTCGGACAAGTAGAAAATTCTGGGTTTGTCCAAAAGCAAGGGTCGCCTAACCTACAGAGGAGATCCGGTGCACATCTTCCCGGATATGAGTCCAGAGGTCGGCAAGTTGCGGGCGGCTTTCAACCCGGTGAAGGCGAAGCTTCGAGACACCAAGATGGAGTACAGCCTGTATTATCCAGCCAAGCTCACACTCACCCGGAATGGCATCAGGTACTCGTTTGATACTCCCAAGGCAGCGGAGGAATTCTATGATAAGAAGATCGCTCCGACGGATCAACAGGATGGCTGATAAACTCTGACGAGGTAACGACAGCTGTCATGCTAGTAAGTTTATATCACAATACACGGTCAGAGGCCACGACTCATATCAACACCTGGTACCTGTTGCTGCTAATGTTAGATCGACAGCTGATGTTATGTACAGACTTTGTTAAGTATGTTAAAATATGGTTTGTGGATATTATGGAAATGATATGACTCTCATATAAGGATAATATGGGACATTAGGGGAAGCGCGAATGTAATAGTGGCATACTGGTTGGCTTGTTTTTTCTGTTTTTCTTCACCACTGCCTGGATGGACGAAACACTGTGATTTTATTAATTTTTATTTATATATATATATATATATATATATATATATATATATATATATATATTTTTTTTTTTTTTTTTTTACGGCCGACACTTTAACTCAAGACAGATTTGATGTTTTATCTTCTTGAAGTGAGCATACATTAGTGGTGTGCAAAAAGAAAGGAAGAAAAGTGAATGAATGAATTTTGAATGAATTTATTTTATTTTGAACATGTATAAAAATGTATGTAACTATTTGTACATACAAAAGAAAGAAAATGAAAAAAGTGACAAAAAAAGAATAAATAAAATAACCAAGAGCTAATACATTACAATTCACCGCACATTGTTCGAAAAAGGAGTGGGAAGAAGTACAATACTTTTTTTTTTTAAATTTCCCACCCCTTTTTAACTACCCCAAAATCCAAACTTCATTAATACACCTATAAAAATATATACCATATATACACTTCATGAAAATCCATATAAATATATAATTACAAAAATAAATATATACTACATACCATATCCATATATATATATACATACACACACACACACATATATATATATATATATATATATATATATATATATATATATATATATATACATACACACACACACACACACACACACACATATATATATATATATATATATATATATATATATATATATATATATATATATATATACACACACACATATACACATATACATACATACACATACACTTCATAAATATCTATATAAATATATAATTACAAACATAAATATCTACTACATACCTATCCCTGTAAATATGAAGATATCTATCCCCATAAATAAATATATACCATATACTAAGTTAGTTCTAATATAACAATCAACCCTATTCTATTTATCCCTCATCATCCTCCGTTAACATACTTCCTCTTCAATATACTTGTTTAAAAATATTTTTTTGTACCTTTTTTTAAACAGATTTATATTTGCACTTTGTTTTATTTCTGTCTCCAGTCTGTTCCATAAAGTCACCCCACAGCTCGATACGCACATGCTTTTCATATTTGTTCTAACCTTTGGTTTTTTTAAAATTTAGGTCTCCCCTTAGATTATATCCCCCCTCTCTCTCACTAAACATTCCTTGTATATTTTTTGGCAATAGATTATTTCTTGCTTTGTACATTATTTATGCTGTTCTGAATTTGACCAGATCCATAAATTTCAACATGTGTGATTTTATGAATAGTGAGTTTGTGTGATCTCTGTATCCTGTTTTGTTTATTGTCCTTATTGCTCTTTTCTGTATTGTACATATCGGCTGCAGAGTGGTTTTGTAGGTGTTTCCCCAGACTTCGACACAATAAGTCAGATATGGCAAAAATAATGAGTAATATAGAGTATGCAAAGATTTACAATCAAGAATATGTTTTGTTTTCCACAGAATTGCCGAGCACTTTGCCAGTTTTGCTCGTACATATCCTACATGAGGTTTCCAGCAGACTTTAGGATCCAAAATCACACCAAGAAATTTAATTTCCTGTACCATTTCTATCTTATTTTCTATTATCAATTCTACATTACAATCTATTTTGTGTCTCCCAAACAACATAATCTTTGTTTTGCTTAGATTTAATGATAATTTATTTTTGTCAAACCATAGTTTTAGTTTATTTATTTCAGTTGTGATTATCTCTAAAGTCTGCTGCAAATTCTCACCGGAACAAAAAATATTGGTGTCCTCTGCAAACAAAACAAATTTCAGTACTTGCAAAATTGTACATATGTCATTCATATATATTATGAATAATTTCGGACCTAATATTGACCCCTGTGGTACCCCGCATGTAATGTTCATGAATTCAGATTTATGGTCACCTATCTGCACAAACTGTTGCCTGTTTCTTAGATAGCTCGACAGCCAGCTCCACCCAACTCCCCTAACACCACACTTTTCTAGTTTACTTAATAATATACTATGATCAATAGTATCGAATGCTTTTTTAGGTCCACAAATACTCCAATTGCTATTTTTTTATTGTCTATACATTTTGTGATTTCCTCTATTAGTTCCATTAGTGCCATCGATGTTGATCTGTCCGTTCTGAATCCATATTGACTGTCTGTAAGGAGGTTGTGTTTTTCAATTAATTTGTCCAATCTATCTGAAAAAAGTTTTTCGAGTATTTTGGAGAATTGGGGGAGTAAAGAAACAGGCCTGTAGTTTGTGAAATGGTGTCTATCTCCAGTTTTAAACAATGGTATCACTTTTGCAATTTTCATTTTGTCTGGAAATGTACCTGATTGAAAAGATAAATTGCAGATGTGGGTGAGTGGTTTCACAATTCCCTCAATAACTGTCTTTACTGTTAACATGTCTATATCATTCCAGTCTGCAGAGGTTTTGTTTTTACATTTTCTTACAATTTGTATAATTTCTTCCTCATCAGTTGCAGTTAGAAAAATTGTACTTGGATTTCTGTCCCCCATATCTTCTATGTTCCCACATTGTGTTGTCTCGGGTTCCTTTATTTTTGCCGCTAAATCTGGTCCCACATTTACAAAGAATTGATTAAAACCATTCACCACATCCTCCATATTATTTATGGTCTTATCATTTTCAATGTAATACTCTGGGTAATTTGTAGTTTGTAGTTTGTGAAAAACAAAACAACAACTATTAGTTTGTTATAAGCTGAGGCCTGAGGTGGTTATTTTGGTTTATATAGTTCATCCAACACAGATAGGTACGCCATTACATATGAGAAGAAATAGAAACCAGTAAAGACTAGTAAAATTATATATCTTTAACAAAACAAAGAAAGAAGACTCTTGCACACCTAGGGATGGTGGTTAAATTTCTTTTTCGTTTCGCCTAATTTTGGTCACTTGGGTTGCACTAATTATTTTCGTGTGTGTATGTACGTATGTATGTGTATGTATCACGCGTGTGTGTGTATATATATTTATGTATATATATTTGGTTTGAGGGTTTGATATTCTACAACCAGGAGCTAAGAGCCAGTTTGTGCTCACTGTAGTTTAACTGAACGTGTCTTAGACAGAGAATGTTTAGTTACTTGCTCAAGTTTTTCTTTGATACCTTTCAGTTGGGGAAAGGTAGAGAGGGGTTAGGGCTTTGTTCTCTCAGGGTTTTCTGTGTTTCTGTAGTCTTTTTTTTTCTTAAATACGTAAATCTGTCAACACCCATGCTCAGTGCTTTGCTTTGCTTTTCTTTTCTTCCAATTCGGATTATGGCTCGTTTGACTGAAACAAGGAGGGAAAGTTTGGTGCAATTTACTACATGGAACTGCAAGGGCCTAAATGGGGCAATAAAGTGTGGGAATATATTTGCTCATCTTAAGAAGTTGGGGACAAATATTGCCTTCTTGCAGGAGACGCATTTAAAGAATCGAGATCACACTCTCCTGCGAAAAAACTGGGTCGGCCAGGTATTCCACTCCTCTTTAATTCAAAATCCAGAGGCACTGCTATAATTATTAGTAAAGATGTTCCTTTTATATCATATGATATTATTCCAGATACGAATGGCAGATATATTATTGTCACTGGCAAACTGTATAATATCCCTGTAGTTTTAGCCAATATATATGCTCCTAACCATGATGATGAACAGTTTATCTCTTCTTTCTTAGCCACCTTACCAAAACTGGATACCCACAAATTGATTTTAGGTGGGGACTTTAATTTGGTTCTCAATCCATGGTTAGATAGATCATCCAACAAAACACAGACTCTTACTAAATCGGCAAAAGTGATAAACACATTTATAGACACCTATAGAATATCAGATCCCTGGCGATTTCTATACCCAAATCAACGTACATATTCTGTTTTCTCACCCGTCCATCACACCTACACAAGGATAGATTATTTTCTCATTGATTGTGAACTCCTCTCTGTAGTGAGACACTGTGATTATGAAGCAATGGTATTATCGGATCCATTGGTGGCTGGTGGGCTTTGAAATAGGGGAAGCTCAGTTTTAGGTCTACGTAATACAATTTTTCAATTATTTGTTATTTGTCATGAGTCAATTTGTTGTTATGTGGGTCCGTCTCAGAAACTGGTCTCTCATTTGGGACATTATGGTCAAAAAATAAATTTTCTAATTTTACTATTTTTTTTTTGCGTTTACCTAACACTCAATGTTTCTTTTATCATGTTTAATAAGAATAAAGATAGCATCTTGCTTTATCTGGCCTCTGCTGTGGAATTTTTTTTTTTATTACAATTCAAATGTTTTTGTAACATTTTTTGAAAATATTGAATAAATTTCCTCTTTTTGATTGCTTGGGTTAAAAATGCCAAGTTATGATGACTGAATTGATTGATTATTCACTTAAATATGAACAATACGATACCATTTTGGGTCTTGATATGGCAAAATAGGACACAATGGAAAAATCAAGAACACACCGGAAAGATGAGAATAACGGCGCTGGTAAAAGAACAGCGACTGTACCGGCTGAAGGTCGCGCAGGTCTCTGCTGCGGCACGTGAGCAACGGGACATCACTACCGCACCGGACGGAGCGCAAGGCGGGGGCGGGGAAAAATGACTGGCCGTACTTTGCCATTATAGCAGATAGATACCAGCTGTTAGCAGCTAGCACTGCAGATCCCAATAAGGCTCAAGCTAGCCTACAACCACGTTGATTGAACTACAAATGAAATAAACGAGTAAATTCACGAATGATCAAACTGATAGAATGGATGAAAGTTAACGGAGCACAACGAGTAATAGTTACATTCATTTACAGAGTAATGTACAGAGACATCAATGAGAAGAAACGTTTATATGAAAAGAAATTCGGACAGCACTTTGGCACACAACTACACTTTCTCGACATCCGCTAGGGACTGACTGATCATGCCTCCGTGTTCCTCGCCGAAGTACAGCGACCGCCCCCTCCTCATGTCTTTCAAACACCACCTCCAATAATCCTTTATCAGCCCGGCTTCTTGGCCCGCCCATGTCCCGTTTACCTCCAGAGATACCCGGCTTCCCTGGAAGTGATGATTTTGTCGATTTTAACCAATAACAACTAGCCGAAATTGGCTGTTCAGAGCCCTCTCGTAGACTGCAACAGATACCCGGCCGCCAGCAGTGTTGCCAGATACTGCTGACGTTTTCCAGCCCAAAACATGCTCAAGTCCGCCAAAATGCACTTAAAACCGCCCAATCTGGCAACACTGGCTGCCAGTCCATAGAGCCAAGGGCGCAGATAGCATGGGGGATGGGGGGACATGTCCCCCCCAGATTTATAGTGACCCCTATCTGTCCCCCCCACCCACCGTCCCTACGTAAGGCGCCACACACAGGTAGAAAAAGTGAGAATTAATGTTCCGTTAGTTAGACTAACTTACACTGCAGCACAAAGTTGAAATGGCAGCAGCAGCAGCCTTGTCAGTGATCAATCCACATTTTCCCCTTCTTGAATCGGTGTAGGCTGGAGCAGATCCTTGCAGAGTTGGGAAAGCAAGGTGTTCATTTTCCACGTAATTCTCAGTTAATAACAATGCACAGCTCATCCATTTGATAGCAGCGGTGTTTCTGCTGTGACTAATGGTGCGTTCAGTTGTACTCGTAAGTTGGAAGTTTGAAGTTGGAAAAGCATTGAAATCCAGCATCTCCCAGCATAAACGTTGGGGTTTTCGTTTCATTTCATTAACTGGCCATTTTTTTCGAATTCCATGTTCCATGATGTCCCAGTTTTTAAACTGGGAAGCGCTCAGTTCTGAGGTTATGTTGCTCGGAGCTCCAAGTTCCGACTTCCAATGTAAATGTAACGCACCATCTCGACCCCGGGGTCCTAAGGGGAGCTGGGGACTTTGCCTGTCGCGGTAACCATAGTGATCATAAACAACTGTCTAATGACCGAGCTGGTGATCTTTCTGCCACATTAAGCCAGAGAAGGGGGGGGGGGGGGGGGGGGGAATCACAGCGTTTGTTTCAAGAACCAAAAGATGTAAATATCCTATGCCTGTTGCCTGTTGCCTTTCCCAGATGTGACAAATACTTGTTTTGTAATGTTGAGTAGCTAGTCTGATAATAATAAGAAGGAATTTGGACTTACCTGAAATCGACTAAATGTAAAATAACAGCATTCTAGGCTGTAGGTGAATATATTTTAATGTTGTTATTTTTATGTATAATGTTATTTTAGTAAGCAGCAACTGTTAATTGAAATTATGAGATTCAAGATGTTAACATTGTCCTCCTGGCCTGCAGGCAATCCCTGGTGGGGTCAACAATGAAAAAACAAAAAACAATTAGCTACAGCGTTTTTTCAAAAACCGAGCAATGTTGACCAGGTAGGCCTTTGTCTACCAATGTTCATTCAGTTAGAAAACTCACAATTCGAATGTATATTGAAGCTTCAGTACACACACACACACACACACACACACACACACACACACACACACACACACATATATGCATTTACACAAAATGGAATCATTTGCTGACAGCTCAGTCCCCCCCAGTTCAAAAATCTATCTGCGCCCCTGCATAGAGCCCATTGAAATAAGAAAGGTTACAGCCTGACAGCAAAAGTGATTCTCGTAGCGAACTGCAAGTTCGTCAGACATCACTCAAATAAGTTACAGGATGACATAAGGATAGTTATGAACGTAAATACAATCTTGGGCATATATTCTGTTATGCAAGTGATTGTTTTAATGAGAATTCAACGTCGTAGACGCCGCAGTTTGGGGAGAGAATTTTAGGGGAAGTTCGGCTTCCCTTGTTGTCTCTGAGAAATTGCCCCTGATCGTATCACAGCCCTCTTGTTCTTAAATTAGCATTCCTTAACAAACATACGCCCAGGACCTGGAAATTCAATAATTCTTTATTGTCTAGCAAAGGTTTTGTGCAGGACATAAAATCCCAAATACAGTTCTATCTGCTGATGAATGACTCACCGGAGGTCTCTAAAAGCACTCTTTGGGAAGCCCTTAAAGCGTATATCCGAGGCCAGATTATTTCTTTAAAAGCCTTAGCCATAAGAACGCGAAATGAGCAGCGAAATGTTCTGTCTGATGAAATTCTCGACTTAGATCGGCAATACGCAATCTCTCCCTCATCTGATCTATACAGGGAAAGACTCTCACTCCAAACTGAGTTCAATATTCTTTCTACTTCGGAGACAACTAATTTAATGACACGAGCCCGTCACAGATTTTATGAACATGGGGATAAGGCGGGTAAAGTTCTGGCACCCCAAGTCAGGGAATCAGCGGCTTCTAGATTAATCACAGAGATTCGCACTTGTTCTGGGCTATTAACGGTAAATCAACAAGAAATTAATGATGAATTTAAACAGTTTTATTCCAAATTATATTCTACAGAATCAGACAGTGACCCCATATTAATTGATGGCTTTCTCGATAAATTGGATATACCTTCTATAACTCCAGAAGATAAAGAGCATCTTGAGGAAGCTATTACCCTGGACGAAATACGACAAGCTATACGTAACATGCAGAGCTCAAAAGCCCCGGGCCCAGATGGGTACACAGCAGAATTTTACAAAACATTTATAGAACTTATCTCTCCTTTATTACCTGAAGTATTTAATGAATCCCTGAGAACAGGTCTCCTCCCACCAACTTTTTACCAAGCCAGCATCTCTCTACTGCTTAAAAAAGATAAAGATCCACTCAGTCCAGGTTCGTATAGACCTGTGAGCCTTCTGGATGTAGATGTGAAATTGTTGGCCAAGATTTTAGCTACACATCTGGAGAAAGTGCTCCCGACAGTGATATCTGGGGACCAAACAGGTTTTATTAAAGACAGACATTTATTTTTTAACCTCCGGCGTTTATTAAATATTATTTATTCTTCCAGCTCAAATTCGCATATTCCCGAAGTGCTAATATCTCTCGACACAGAGAAGGCTTTTGACAGGGTCGAGTGGGACTTTCTCTTTGCGATTCTGTCAAAATTTGGATTCGGCACAAAATTTATTGCCTGGATAAGATTCCTTTATGCCTCACCCTTAGCCTCTGTCCACACAAACAAGTTCAGATCTGAATATTTCCCTCTAAACCGCTCCAGCAGACAAGGTTGCCCTCTATCTCCACTTCTCTTCGCTTTGGCTATCGAGCCACTTGCAATATCTTTACGTACCGCAGATATTTATACAGGAATTACCAGGGGAGAGAGGGAGCATAAGGTGTCGTTATACGCAGATGATTTATTACTGTATATCACCGACCCTTCAACATCCATTCCCAACATCTTGTCTATACTAGATGACTTTGGTAAAGTATCGGGGTACAAGCTCAACCTTTCCAAAAGTGTTTTATTTCCTATTAATGCTCGTGCCCGGGGACATACATTTAGTTCTCTCCCATTTAAGGTTGTAAATCAGTTTCGTTACCTAGGGATCATTATCACGGAAACTTTCTCTTCTTTATTCAAACAAAACTTTGCAGAACTTCTAGAATGTACAGAACAGGATTTTAAAAAGTGGTCGAATCTGCCTATTTCACTTGCTGGACGAATCATCTCATCTCATTATCTCTAGCTGCTTTATCCTGTTCTACAGGGTCACAGGCAAGCTGGAGCCTATCCCAGCTGACTACGGGTGAAAGGCGGGGTACACCCTGGACAAGTCGCCAGGTCATCACAGGGCTGACACATAGACACAGACAACCATTCACACCTACGGTCAATTTAGAGTCACCAGTTAACCTAACCTGCATGTCTTTGGACTGTGGGGGAAACCGGAGCACCCAGAGGAAACCCACGCGGACACGGGGAGAACATGCAAACTCCGCACAGAAAGGCCCTTGCCGGCCACGGGGCTCGAACCCGGACCTTCTTGCTGTGAGGCGACAGCGCTAACCACTACACCACCGTGCCGCCCCTGGATGAATCAATGTAATTAAAATGAACATCCTTCCTAAATTTCTATTTCTCTTTCAGAGTATTCCAATTTTTATTAATAATGCCTTTTTTAAAAAAACTAGATAAATTAATTTCCAGCTTTATATGGAATAAAAAGACCCCTCGGATAAGGAAGGACTTCTTGCAAAGACCCAAGTCAGAAGGGGGAATGGGTCTATCTCATTTCAAATTCTAACTTACGGGCACTCTCCTTTTGGCCCCAAGATTATATACCTGCTTGGCTTCAAATTGAGAAAAAATGCTGCTCCCCAACTTCTTTATCAGCTCTACTTTTTTCGGCTTTACCCATCACATATTCGTATTCTGTAAACAATCCAATAGTCTCACAATCACTCAGAATTTGGTTTTCAATAAGAAAGTACTTTGGGTGGCACTTTGGATCACTTCGGACCCCTCTAATCGCAAATCATTTATTTGCTCCTTCTCTCTCTGATACAAAGTTTTGTGAGTGGTGCAATAAAGGGATTCACTCCTTTCGGGACCTTTTTATTGTGGATAAATTCACATCATTCCAACAATTACGAATTAAATTTGATCTACCTCACTCACATCATTTTAGGTATTTGCAGCTGCGAGAATTTGTCAGAAAAAACACCAAATCCTTCCCTAACATACCAGATAGTACACCAATGGACTCTATATTCTTACTGAATCCATTGACAAAAGGAGGAATCTCGACTCTTTACAATGCACTTTCATGTTTAAATAGTGCCACCTCCTTAGATCATTTGAAAACAGCCTGGACAAATGACCTGGGAACAGTCATAACTGATGAACTTTGGACAGGAGCTTTGAAGCGGGTGCACTCCTCTTCGCTCTGTGCAAGACATGGGCTCTTGCAGTTTAAAGTACTTCATCGATTACATTTATCAAAGGTAAAGCTCTGTAGAATGTATCCAAATATAAATCCTGCATGTGACAGATGTGGTCAATCACCAGCCTCGTTAGCCCATATGTTCTGGCACTGTCCGAGAATAATTATATACTGGCAAAAGATTTTCCAACCTTTCTCGGACATCATAGGAAGAGTGATTGATCCTAACCCACTGACAGCTATCTTTGGAGTTAAAGAACCTGGTCTCGTACTGTCTAGCGCTCAATATAGCATGATAACATTTATATCTCTTCTAGCACGCAGACTGATTTTACTGAACTGGAAGCAGGCTCGACCCCCGACTCACTCTGCCCTTTTGAAAGATGTTATGCAACATCTACAGTTAGAAAAAATTAAATTCTCATTGAGAGGGTGTGAAGATAAATTCCATCAAATCTGGAACCCTTTAATAGATCACTTCAACAGAAGTAAACCAACACTTCCTGCAATTTAGCCTGATGTTAATATGAAGACAGCACTGAACTACTCGATATCCTCTTTTATTTCTGTCGCTTCTCATGGGTAATTTTTTTTCTTTTTTTTTCTTGTTTGTTTGTTTGTTTGTTTTTGTTTTCTTTGTTGTATATATGTGTCATTGATCTATATCGGTATGTCAGATATGTCAAATATTGTGTGTATGTTAAACTCTGAAAACCCCCTAAAAAATAATAAATAAAATAAATACTTTCCTTTTCTTGTAGTTTTCTTTTTCTTTAATTGTTGGTACTGCATCCTCTTTCAATACGGGCTTATAGCCAACGCTCCTCCGGGTGGCACGGTGATGTAGTGGTTAGCACTGTCGCCTCACAGCAAGAAGGTTCTGAGTTTGAACCCAGCGGCCGGCGAGGGCCTTTCTGTGCGGAGTTTGCATGTTCTCCCCATGTCTGCGTGGGTTTCCTCCGGGTGCTCCGGTTTCCCCCAAAGACATGCGGTTAGGTTAATATGGGACGGCCTTGGGCTGAGGTGCTCTTGAGCGAGGCACTGAACTCCCAACTGCTCCCCGGGTGCTGTTAGCATGGCTGCCCACTGCTCTGGGTATGTGTGCATGTGTGTGTTCACTGCTTCAGATGGGTTAAATGCAGAGAGGAAATTTCACAAGTGTGTGATGAATAAAGTTGTGCTTTCTTTCTTTCTTTTCAACAGATCAGAGGTCTCGTACGAGTCTTCAGTAAAATGTGCAGAGCAGAGGAGAGACCACTTCGTAGGCGCCCAATGTGCCTGTGAACAACTTGCAAAACGCGTCCAAATCTTTGCAGTTTGAACATTCTTGGGCCATGAATGCAACATAAATCCACCTTCTGTCATGTTGCTGCACCCTCCAAAAACACATCTATGTGGCATGGCAATAAATTAGCTCAAAATGGAGGATCGGAGTTGCAGTCAGCTCTGTGTTTTAGTATAGCGGAAATGGCGATGAGACCGATAGACTTCCTGCTGTGATGTTATGGACGTCAAGGTCAGTCACTCAGACTGCTACCTATATAAATAACTTTAATCATAAAAATTACTATGTTAGATTTATTGTTAACACTTAAAACTATTCCTGTGCCATTCTTGAGGTCTCAAGGCATTTATAAATGAAAGTGAGGCCATGGCTCTGCGTATCTGCTTTAAGGACAGAGTTGAACTTGTCCTTTCTTCTGTTCATACAGATTTCACTATTTGTTTCCTTGACAGCAAGATTTCTGAGCATCGGCACAGATTCTTGGAGGCTTTCCCTCAGGAAAGACTTACCCCTAAGCATCATTTTCTAGAGCATTACCCACAGCTGATAAAGGTTTATGGTCCACTTGTCTTTTTGTGGACTATGCACTTTCAAGCTAAACACAGCTTTGTTTAAGCATGAGGTTAAGCATACCCACAGCTTCCGGAACATTCTATTGTCTCTCGCAGTGAAGCATCAGTTAATGGTTGCATACCATCTACATGGCAGTAAAATTGTTCAACCATCTCTACAGGTAACAAAACTGTCAACGGTGGATTTGACTGTGCTGAGGAAAGACATTCGGGAAGCACTGGAAACAAAATTTCCTGGTGAGTCATGTGTCCAGATGGCAAACGCAGTGTACTACAGTGGCACCAGTTACTCCACTGGAATGATTTTGGCACATGGTTCACCAGGTGGTCTGCCAGATTTTGTGGAGTTGATTCAGATAGTTGTTGTGAATGGGAAGGTTGGCTTCCTTGTGAAATGTTTAAATGCATGGTATATTGAACATCTTAGAAGCTATGTTAGAAGTAAGTTAGAAGTGTTAAAGTGATTGAGCCAAATGAGTTGTCTGACATCTTCTTCCCAATGGCAGCATACACAATTGCAGGAAAATGCATAGTGACCCCAAAGTGCTACATTTATGTACCATAGATGGCAAATTGCTCATTACACCATGTCATTTGTTTGACTTTCCCCACAAGACCTCATAAAATGCATAATCAAAAATAGCCTCATCCTCTCCATATACTGTATCAGGTTATGGTTTCATGAGGAAAACAGAGTTTTTAAATTGGTGTGCTTGCCCCAGACTTGAGCACAAATACTCAAAAGCCTGTTAAAAAAGGCGAGAAATTGCTTCAATGTACAACTGATGTGTTTAATTTTTGCTGGCTAGTTTGTCGACTTTGTATTGTGTTAATATTTTTTACAGTTCAAAAAGTGACAATGTTAAATCTATAATCCGACATTTGCCAATACTAGTATCTTGCTTTGATACAAGCCCAAGATGCCTTTAAACCCAGATCATGTTGATTTTCACTACAAGAGGAGTTTGTAGTTTGTTGATTAAGATACGTCATAGTGTAATGTGAAAGCTAATTTATTGGCTACATAATCAACACAGAACACTTTCTGCATGCTAGTTAATGTTGCAAAGGTGAGAAAGTCCAAAGCTTACATCTTGGGTAATTTTGTGTTAATATTCTTCTCCCATACTGAATGTTTAGGGGAAGTGACTGGATGTACTGTATAACTCAAACTGAAGTAATGTGGTTTCTCTTACAGATGCTTCAATGTCTCATCAGGTCAAACTTCCGATCATTCTTCAGGACCATGACATTCGGAAACTGGACTTGCCTCATGGAATCCCTGGGACTGTGGGTGAACTTGAGTCTATTGTGAGAGAGACATTTGGGCTTGATGGAAGCTTTACTTTGCATTATAAAGATGCTGATTTTGGAGAAGAATAGTTTTCTCTTTCCTCAACAAGTGACATCAAGGACACAATTAAGGTGATTCACATTGTTGAACCTCCCACAATTACTCTGAACTTAACTGATCTGGATAGTTCCATTGAAAGTACATCAGAGACCTCCATCCATAGCGCATCAGCCTTGGCCCATACAGTACTTCAGTGACCTCCATCCATCCTTCCATCAGCAGTTTCTCCTCTGGATTGCAGGACACACTGATTCTTTCATCACCTGAACATGTTACCCAGCGTTCACAGCATTGGCCTACTGAATTTCCAGTACCTCGCTTTGTTTATGACACAGAACTTGTGCTTGCCTCAGGAGACAAAGCTTTCAAGAAGGATGGAATTCAACTCAACTTTACCACAATCCTTCCTGACATCCTTGAGAAACTGGCTGAAAGCATCTTTCAGTATGTTGCCTACCCAACTAGTGCACAGTTGTCCGACGTTGCTGACGCGCTGATTCAGAAGCATCCTTGCCTTAAAGAACCTGGATCATATAATGGATGCTATGGATGGCAACAAAGACTAAAATATAAAATGGGGAACTATAGATCTAAATTGAGAGGGCTTGGATGCCCTGAGCTTGATGTGAACTCTCTCAAAAAGAAGCGAGCACATGAGAAAGCACCCGCAAAGACAGACATGGGCATTTTACGGCCCGTGGGCCGCATCCGGCCCTTTGGTTCATTCTGACCGGCCCGCGTAAGGTCTCATCTCATCTCATTATCTCTAGCCGCTTTATCCTTCTACAGGGTCGCAGGCGAGCTGGAGCCTATCCCAGCTGACCACGGGCGAAAGGCGGGGTACACCCTGGACAAGTCGCCAGGTCATCACAGGGCTGACACATAGACACAGACAACCATTCACACTCACATTCACACCTACGCTCAATTTAGAGTCACCAGTTAACCTAACCTGCATGTCTTTGGACTGTGGGGGAAACCGGAGCACCCGGAGGAAACCCACGCGGACACAGGGAGAACATGCAAACTCCACACAGAAAGGCCCTCGCCGGCCACGGGGCTCGAACCCGGACCTTCTTGCTGTGAGGTGACAGCGCTAACCACTACACCACCGTGCCGCCCCCCACGTAAGGTTAATTAGAAATTACAAAATAAATGTATTTTCTAATTTTACGTCATGCATGGACTGAATGTGCATTGCTTTTATTTTGAAGTTGTGTTCAACAAAAACGCAATGCGCGCGACATGAACATGACATGAAATCCCACGAAACCTAATCCCGTGATAACTTCTTCCGTAATTTGTCCAGACCAACTACAAACTTGTAGGTCATCCTTCAAACGGTCCAGCCAATCACATAGTGTGACATCACCAGCAGGCACCGGAGCCCGAGCCGATCTGTAGATCTGATACCTACACCGAGGAGACATGCTCAGAAGATGTTTGTTCTCTTTGGCTCTACCTACATATGTGAACAAACATTTTCAGTGATGAAGTTTAACAAATCCAGGTATAGATCCTCTCTCACCGATGATTATCTGTCAGCTGTGCTTCGCATCTCCACCTCAGACATTCAGCCTGACTTTGATGCACTCGTTAAAGACCAACAGAGACTAGATTTCTCTCACTGTGATTAGACTACACATGTGGGCATCATTATTATAATATGATGTATCTTGCTTGATATTTGGAGTAGAAAGACAATATTGTGATGTCTTTATTGTGTTTTGGGGTGAATGTGACTGATGGTACAAATGTTCACATTTTGTTAACCATTGTTTTGGGAAATTTGATTGAATAAATGACATTTTTTGTAAGGCAACTTCGTTTTTTCCAGACTCTTACCAGTCTTAGCAGCTTGTAAAAACAATGTTATTTACTGCTTTATATAAAGAAATACAATTAATATTATGCAAAATTTAGTTCAGCCTTTTGGTCCGGCCCTCCACAAAATTTTCTGTTTCTCATGTGGCCCCATGGTAAAAATAATTGCCCACCCCTGCGCAAAGAATATTAAAAAGCCAAGAAAGGCAGAGGTGAACTATTTACCCCCCTCACCCACAAGGAGAAACAGAAAGAAGATTGGAACAAGAAAGAGTGGAGCTCCTTAATGAAGTTAAGAAGAGGAACAACTGTCAGATTATCAATGGTAAAATGGCAAAGACATTCTCCCTTCACAGACAGGAAGTTGTCAATCAAGCACCACCAGTCAGTGACCTAAAAGACGGATGGCCTGCTCTTTTTGATGCAGCTCAGGTAAATATTTTTTTCATGAAGTAGTTCACAGTATGTGCTATGTTAATTGTTTCAGTTGTTTACAGTCAGTTGTTAACTTTAACAAATTGTGCCTTTTTTAATTTGCCTTATTTTTGTACAGATAAATGAAGAATTCTGAAGGCTCACCACTGTTCACCTGGAGACAATATTCATGGCAAAACTGGACCAGTACACCCCGAAAATAATGTTCTTGGTGTTCTCAAGAGGAGGAGCAGCAAAAGTGAAGATTCAGCACATAAGAAACATGCTGCTAGAGGTATGAGTAAATGTAACGTAGTTCATTTCAAAAAGGAAAATACACTTTTTTTTCTAGTACATGATATTGGATTGGTTTCCAGCTGTACTGTTCAGTGTCACCAGAGACAATTTGACAGGTGGCCACTTCTTCTCTGTGCTCTCGCGGAAGGCGGTCGCATTCTCTGCCTCTCCCTTCCCTTATCTTTCCTGCTTCTGCTGTCTCGTCTGTCCAGTGTCTATACTTTTGAAAGACTCTCTCCGCACTGCTCTCCAAACTAAAAACCATGGAATTGATAAATTGGTCTCTTCATGCAGTTGACACAGTCTTCTCAACGAGACGCCTGGGATCAGGGGAACCAGCCTGTCCTGCCGGAACGTTCGCAGCTGGCTACACGATGGATGCGTGGGAGCGGTGGCAGGTCATGTGCCTGGTGGTTCTTTCTGTGGAGGACATTGAAGACATCTACCTATTCAGAACCATGATTACAGGACTTTTGCTGATTGGATTAGGCATTGCCCTGGTTTATCGAGGAAATCAGAAAACGGTGACAGCTGTTCAAAGCCCCATAAAGCTGCCCAACATGATTGAAGCAGTGGGCATAGCTGTCAGCACTCAGACTGTGGCTATTCAGAACTTGAACTGCAACATGGATAACATCATGGAGAAGCTTTCGGCTTTGCAGAGGAAAATGGATTTGAGAGACCAGAATGGACAATCAGAGTAGTCGTGTAAAGGAATGCGTCTGCTCGACCCAAGACCAAACAAGCACAATCTTATCTGCTTTCGGCTCCCTCAGACAGCACTGGCCTTGGCCAAGGCTGTTGCTGGGACAACAATTCCCCCCGGAGGTCACTGCTGTTAGACTTTCTCGTATTCCTCCCCCCTCTTTCCGCGGTTGCTGCTTCACCCCCAGTGTGACAAGCGGGTGCGTGACCAGCGCCATCATGGCTGCAGGAGTGGACGGCTGCTTGCTTGCACTGGGTTACCTCTACCTCCTCCCCTCCACCTCCCCCCCTTACCCCGACCCCTGATCACCCCCCCCAAGTCCCGAGTTTTCATGTAAAGTGTACTTGTGTTATTTTGTGCTTATGTGCTGAGGTGTTTTTTTTTAATGTTCCCACACTGTACTCCTCACAGGAGCATAGTGTGGGGGTTGCTTTTTTCTCCTCCCCTCTCTTCCTGTTACTCTGTATTTTTTCTTTTCATCCCTGTCTTCTTGTCCTGTCGTGTATGTAAGGACAGGTTGATGGTCAATTTTGCTGGTACTTGTGACTAGTGATAATAAAGGGTTCATTCATTCATTCAAATACATACGATTTCAAATGCACACTAAGGGGAGTATCTCACTGGGCTGTGACAGCCTGCGACTAGTTGGGGACACAACAATTGTGATAAAATATGCGAATTAGTGACAATTTTCGCTTGGAATCACACTGAATTGATATTTGCATATTTTACCGCAATTGTTGTGTCTCCAGCTAGTCGCAGGCTGTCGCAGCCCCGCTTTCCCTCAGCAGGCAGGAAAGTAGAGGAAGCCTCACGGAAACTGATTTGAGAAGGGTTCACGATGGCTTTGTGACACCAGCGACGCATTTGCGGCTATTTTGAGAGAAATTTTGTCGCACAAATTTTTTGAACATGTTCAAAATTTCAGCGACAAAGGAGCGACACTTTGCAACTCATGTGAGGAAATTGAGAAGCCCCGCGAATGTTTCAAGACACTTTTGAAACTCTCTCACGAATGATGTTCGCAATTTGTCGCAAGCTGTCGCAACCCAGTGAGATACTGGCTTAACAATGCTCACTGACTGCCTGATGTGTTAAAAGGCAACAGTTTACAACACTAAATGGATAATATATCATATGATGTTTGCAGCTCAGTCGGTGCCAAAGTTGCTCAGAAAAAATCAATTAAAACCAAAACTATTAATACTGAAGCAAAAAACAAATTGTGAGATGGTACAAGATAGGCAGTAAATGTAATTACGGTTAAATTTAAAAGCCTTCTTAAAATCAATGTACTATTTGCATTTTTTAAAACCTTGAGTTTAAATACACAGCTGAAATTGAAAATTCTGACAATCAAGTTATAACTGCTTTCTTTACAATGATCAATTTATAATTTGATTTTAATTAAACACAGAGATTGGTAATTGATGAAGTCTGGGTCTGAACATCATCCTTCAGTCTTTTTCCCCAGAGATGTCATTATTAAAACACCCATCCTCAAAGGGGAGCAGGTTCACTTTTTTTTCATATTCACAGGAGTCTGTTGAAAGAAAGAGAGTGGTTGCTATCCGTGGCTTGATGGTGTATCTCAGAGAAAAGGAGGAGGATCTCCTCAAAGAGCATTTGGTAGGTAAATCTGACACTTAAGTTCACAAACACTGCTTTGTGTTACTCTTGTTCTTAAATATGTTTTAAAACATTGGTATTGATTCTGACTTACTGATGCCAGGATGGTGGAGAGATTGCCAATGAAGTGATGAGGATTGTTGTATCCAGAGGTGCCATAATGTCTGATCCAGCCAGTGCAAAGATCGTGATGGAGGGAGTAGAAGTCCTGGAAGACCTGGATGGACCCAGAGCCTGTGCTTTGCTAATGGGGCTGATATATGCACTCAACCTCAGCTATCCAAAAGAATTGAAAAACACTTTTAAGGTGTTTCAGAAGGTATTCCTTGAGCTGGATGGTTTGAAAGCCAGTCCGAAGGTAATGTCTCTAAAAACCAATCTGCTGTGCTAAAACTGTGAAGAATTTGGCTGTTCATAAGTTCAACAGGATATGTTGTTGTGCTGTTCACAAATTTTTGTTCTGCAACATACAGCACGTCTACTGTTGACAGTTAATAGTTAATTAGGTGCACTTAGCTAAAATGAATGCAGTTTAATACAACAGCATTGCAATAAATCATATCGGCATGAACGTCACACTGGTCACTGTTCTTAAAGCAGATACGCAGAACCATGGCCTCACTTTTCGTTTATAAATGCCTGAGACCTCAAGAATGGCACAGGAATAGTTTTAAGCATTAACAATAAATCTAATATAGTAATTTTTATGATTAAAGTGATTCATATAGGTAGCGGTCTGAGTGAATGACCTTGAGATCCGTAACGTCACAGCAGAAAGTCTATCGGTCTCATTGCCATTTCTGCTATACTAAAACACAGAGCTGACTGCAACTCCGATCCTCCATTTTGAGCTAATTTATCACCATGCTACGTAGATGTGGTTTTGGCGGGTGCAGCAACATGACAGAAGGTGGATTTATGTTGCATTCATGGCCCAAGAATGTTCAAACTGCAAAGATTTGGACGCATTTTGCAAGTTGTTCACAGGCACACTGGGCGCCTACAAAGTGGTCTCTCCTCTGCTCTGCACATTTTACTGAGGACTCATACGAGACCTCTGATCTGTTGAGGAGTGTTGGCTATAAGCCCGTATTGAAAGAGGGAGCAGTACAAACAATGAAAGGAAAATAAAACTATAAGAAAAGTAACGTCAGACCAGTTCTCCCGGAGTGAGCCAAGGGTTGTTGCTAAAACCCGGGACGGAATGGGACATATTGCTTGGACAGTGACCTCCCCGAGGTTGTTGCTAAAACCGGTGATGTCCCGTCCCGGGTTTTAGTAATTGCCTGAGCCGAGCAGTAATGGTGGAGTACTCAGTATGGAGAAAATGGAGAATGCCGTCTGATTTCTCTGCTGGATATGCTCGCCTCAGCAGCAATATCTCGCCCTTACGTGGAAGAAGCAAATGAACGGAGAACTGAATGAACAACTGAAAGTCAGATTGTTTCACAACAGTTGGCCACAAGATCGGCCTTCAAGAAGCGAGAACACAGACGGGTAAGCTCCGACTCTCATTTGGATAAAAAAAAAAACAACACTCGTTGTTTACCTGCATTTAGATTAATATGTGTAACTTGTATTGTGCGTTTAAGTTAGCAGTATAAGATTATTTAATTTGCTTCAGAATGTGATTGTCTCAGTTCATCTAATTATTTAATGAGCCTTTTACGTTTTATCAGTGAAAATGCATGCATGTACATGTATGTTGCATAAGTTATAACACCCATCCTGTTTTAATGAGAGTCAACCCACAATCAATGAAGTCAAATCAGTCTTAGTTGAGCAAGTCGGTAACGCTATTTCTTACTCTCACCATAAATGTTTATTTATATGACTTTGGTCTATAGCTGTAAAAGGCCTCGGCCTTAAAACCGGTTACCGCAGTGACGTTACGCACTCAGGGCTGGCTGGCTCAGCGCGGCAGCTTGAATGCTGACTTTGTGGTCGATTTTAACTCTCAAAAATATATAATATATATATAATTTTATTTTTATTCCCATTTATGCAGCATACAAGAGTCAAGGATGGAGATACTATCCACTCAGAAATGTATTTAAAAATAAAGGTTCTGCGTATTTCCTTTAAGACAGTTTTACAGGTTTGTTATTTTAACTTTATGGCCATCTGTAATTTGATGTTGAACTGTATTGTGTGCTCCTGAGGTGTGACTGATATTTAATCTGCTCTCACTGAAATCCATGTAAGTGGGGTGGACTGAACAAGCAGATCAGTATAATGGTTTTCAAAACCATTTTGATGATAAAACTGGAATTGCATGTAATTTATCCTGACTGAAGAGCAATAAGTTACACACACTAAAAAAATACAATGGCTTAACTTAAAAAAAATTAAGGTAACAATTTGCATGGACATTTGCTAAACCCTTTGTACCATCAAAAGCACCAACAATGGGCACGCAAATATTATAACTGAACCTTGGAGCAATGGAAGAGGGTCACCTGGTCAGATCATCATGTTATTATATCTTAACATCATGCTAAAATGATGGACAGCTCATTTAAAACCAATGGGACTGATTTCAGCTTTTCAGCTGTCTAAAGCGCATCATTTTACAGCATCATCATTTTCATGCTCCACTGGGATTTAATCAGAGTTTCCTGCCCTGTTCCATCTTCTTCAAACCAACATTATATTATTACGCCTCTTATTCAACAGGACATCACTATAATATCTCATCTCATCTCATTATCTCTAGCTGCTTTATCCTTCTACAGGGTCGCAGGCGAGCTGGAGCCTATCCCAGCTGACCACGGGCGAAAGGCGGGGTACACCCTGGACAAGTCGCCAGGTCATCACAGGGCTGACACATAGACACAGACAACCATTCACACTCACATTCACACCTACGGTCAATTTAGAGTCACCAGTTAACCTAACCTGCATGTCTTTGGACTGTGGGGGAAACCGGAGCACCCGGAGGAAACCCACGCGGACACGGGGAGAACATGCAAACTCCGCACAGAAAGGCCCTCGCCGGCCCCGGGGCTCGAACCCAGGACCTTCTTGTTGTGAGGCGACAGCGTTAACCACTACACCACCGTGCCGCCCCTCACTATAATATATTTAAAGAATAAGTGTTTCTTTATTCTTTAGACTTTCATGGCAGGCTTTTCAACATATTTTTTCTGAGACACTGATGATGTAATAATATCCCTGCCCTGTGATTGGCTCACATTTGGAAATGGTTTCAGTGAAGTAGGAACTTCTCCAAAGTGGGGCTTTTTTTGGCATAAAGTCTGTTGTCTCTCTCAGAAAAAAAAAAGAGTACTTAACTGTACCGTTCCTTATTGCTGGAGGGGTACCTTTTGTACCTTTTTTATGTATCTTTCAAATGGAAATGTAGAAATAGCATACTTTAATGGAAGGTACATAATTAGACTGGAATTACCTTTAAAGCTGTAAAAGCCAACATTTGCACCTTTCAGTGTATATAAATAATGTTGAATTGGATTTAATGTGTACAATTGCTGAAAATGTTAAATATTAATTAAAAAAACCCCTCCATACACCAACAAATAGCCACAGTGTCATTGTACACAGTTAAATGACAAGTCTAATATTTCAGTAGCTTGAATAGGATTATGTTAAGGGGTACAATAAATATTGTCCTATGTGATTCCTCTCTCCTTAATATTTATGGAGAAAATAGCAAACCAATCAGCCATCTGTCAACTTAATGCAACCTTTACATGAGCTAAATGAGTCAGAGGTTCAGTTCCTCCATGTTTTGTGATTCCCTCTTTCTTCATCTGACCTCATGCATACATATGAACACATACAGCACAACCACAGTGACGTCTAGTGGAGATACTGAGGCATCAGTGTTCATTTCAAATACATAATAGTACAGTACAGAGTTCATACAGTTTGAAAAACAGCCTTTCAATCCAATTCAAGGTTACAGATATGTTCTTTATTGATCCACCAGTTAACCTAACCTGCATGCCTTTGGACTGTGGGGGAAACCGGAGCACCCGGAGGAAACCCACACAGACACGGGGAGAACATGCAAACTCCACACGGAAAGGCCCTCGCTGGCCACTGGGCTCAAACCCAGAACCTTCTTGCTGCGAGGGGACAGTGCTAACCACTACACCACCATGCCACCCCAACATTTAAATGTCCTCATGGCAATACCACTCTGACAATGCCTGCTCTTGTCTGTTCTCAGCTGCTAAGCAGAATTGGGCCTGATTAAGAAAGAAAGAAAGCACAACTTTATTCATCACACACTTGTGAAATTTCCTGTCTGCATTTAACCCATCTGAAGCAGTGAACACACACACACACACACACAGAGCAGTGGGCAGCCATGCTAACAGTGCCCAGGGAGCAATTGGGAGTTAGGTGCCTCGCTCAAGGGCACCCAGCCCAAGGCCGTCCCATATTAACCTAACCACATGTCTTTGGACTGTGGGGGAAACCGGAGCACCCAGAGGAAACCCACGCAGACATGGGGAGAACATGCAAACTCTACACAGAACCCTTGCCGGCTACTGGGTTCAAACCCAGAACCTTCTTGCTGTGAGGCGACTGTGCTAACCACTACACCACCATGCCGCCCACAATTAGTACTTGGATGGGAGACTGCCTGGGATTACTCGGTGCTATAAGCTTTGGGGTATTATGGTTGTGCAGTGGTTAGCACTGTTGCCTCATAGCAAGAAGGTTATGGGCTCCAATGTTTTATATTGCTGTGGTATAAAAGGAATAAATCACTTGGAGGCATGCTGTTCGAGGAAAATAATCCACTTCAGGGTAACTGAAGAGTAACTCTGCTTCATCACACCACCTTCATGATTTATTTTCCTGTAACAGCATGACCCATGGTGTCATGATTTAATCATTTTGGTGGTACTAAAATAAATAATGGAAAAGGAAAACATTAATCGACCTGGAACAAACCTAAGTGCTACACGGTCCAGTTTTAATAGGAGTTAATATTTGAAAAATGAAATCTGAACACTTAAATATACTACAGTGGTGTCTTGTTGTGTAACAGGTATAAATATTATTTGGTGATAAAAAGATAATGCAGCATCAAACCCAAGGCAGCATGACACTGACACTAATGGTGTAAAATAACATTCTTTAGATGGCTCCTGAAAGCCATGCCATTAGTTTTAATGAGTCGCATGCTTCATGTTAGCATGATGCTAATAAACGCATAAGCAGCGAAGCTACTGAAGCCAAGCGAACAAAAGAGATTGAAAGATGCTGATGTCTGATTCCCAGTAATAACAGACACATCAGCTACAATTCCCTTTTAAACTCAAGTTATGTATATAGGATACATATAAATATCATGAAGTCCCCCCCCCCTTTTATTTGAGGTGTATATAGTATATAGCATAAGGTTAAACAAATGTGCAATAAATATAGATGGAAATGCAGGCAACATCATAACATTATATTTTTACATCATAATAACATTTTAACAAGAGAAAAAAAATATATTTATTAATCTAATAATCATTTATAATTCCAAGAACCTCTGAGGAACATTTTTTCTTAGAATGAAAAAAACCTCTTCAGAAAGTTACAACCGTTAATGTGTTAATATATAATCTCTGATATGATGATATGGAGTTTTATGTAAGGAGATGTTCATGTAACATTTGTGGAAGGAGTCTCCAGTGTCAGTGCTTTTGTCAGACCTGCGTGCTTTGGCGCGTGCACCTGATGGACTCTTGGCCACGCTCCGGATTGCACGCGCACCGAGCAGACTCACATGCACGCCATTAACGAGGCACACCTGCACAGGATGAAGATGCATTAGCGTGCCTATGAAAAGACTGTGTCAACTTACATTCAGTGCAAAGTATTGCACTATGTTACATACACATTATCAAGCCATATTTTCCTGTATTGATTTCCCAGTTTCCTGATTCCTGTTCCTTGTTTCTGTTTTTTGTCTGTGCCTTTGATCTTCGCCCAACCATTTTTTTGCTCCACGGTTATGATTTTGCCTGCCGATTTGGATTGTTTGCTAGTTGTCTCTTTTTTTAATAAAACTTCTTCTGCACTTGCATCAATTTTCCTACTCATCCCTGACAAAATACTTCACCAAACAATGGATGTAGCAGAATTTTTCCAGTACACCATTCCACGCAACTTCTGGGTTTCCATACCTCAGCCCCAGCCTTGTTTTTCTGGCAGTGTACTGGAATAGACACCCCAGCACCATATGATGGATTATATCACCCCCGTGGATTCAGCCTGCAGTGTGCCTTCTACGCTGACCTAGAAGAGCCAAAGCATCCAGAGCCTGTTTGGGTAAGCTGCCTGATCTCTTGGCTCATTGGATGAGCATGCCGATGGGCCGAGTACCTCATAAGAGTAGAGCACCCGTGCCTTCAGAGCTCACAGGATTTCCAGACACTGTCTATCGATATGGACTTAATTGCAGTCACAGAAACCTGGCTGAAATCTGATATTCAGGATCGTGAACTTCTCCCCAACCTTGGATTTACCATCCACAGACGAGATAGAAAACATAAATCAGGTGGAGGAGTTATGCTTGCTGTAAAGAATTCCCTGCACAGCTTATGACATCAAGACCTTGAAAGCAACTCAGAGACATTGGTATGTGAACTTCATCCTGCTTGCAGGTGAAAACTGGCTGTAATAGTGTTTTATAGACCACCAGACTCTGACACTGAATGCCTGAAAGAACTAAAAAAGTCCCTGCGCCTGACCACACGTGCCAAGTTTGACCAAGTCATCATTTGTGGAGATTTTAACCTACCTCGCATGGACTGGGATATTGAGTCGGCAACATCCAACGACTGTAACCACAACTTATCTGTGAAGATACTCAGTCGTCCAGGTACATAGTAATCTGTGATTGGTTGAAGAGAGCAACTGGACTTGCTTGACGATTCTTGAAAACGTTTCACCTCTCCTCCGAAAGGCATCCTCCGTTCTGTCTGACTACTAGGGAGTATCCAGTATTTATCCTCTCATGGATCATCATAGAATCCGAATCAGAATGCTGATGGCTGCATTTGGATACTCCCTAGTAGTCAGACAGAACTGAGGATGCCTTTCGGAGGAGAGGCGAAACCTTTTCAAGAATTGTCAAGCAAGTCCAGTTGCTCTCTTCAACCAATCACAGGTAACCACAACTTCTTCTCCAAACTGGTACGTGATAATTATCTATGTCAAGTGGTTGATTTTCCAACAACAGAAGATAACATATTAGATCTAGTCCTTACAAATATTCCAGAAAAAGTATGCGACGTACGTGGTTTTACTGATATTCTCCAAACAGACCACAAATTGATCAGCTTTACCTTAGATTTTAACATCCCAAAGAAACCTGTCTCCAACCGGGTCATCTACAACTTCAAGCATGCAGACTGGAAGGGACTGAATGATGAGCTCTCTCTCACTCTCTGGGACACGGCTTTCGTGAACAACGACGTTGATGCATCATTGTCCAACTGGTGTGATCTGTTTCTATCGACTGTTGAAAAACATGTCCCTAAAGTGCATGTGCGAAATCCTGGTCATCCGTGGTTAGACAAGGAACTTCTGTCTCTAATTAGAAAGAAAAATGCACAAAGGAAAAAAGCAATAAGAACTGGCTGCCCAAATGACTGGTCCAAATTTAAAGACCTTCGATGAAAAACCAAACAGATGCTTGCTTGCAAAAAGAAAGATCATGCCTCCAAGCTCAGAGATTCTTTGTTTGAGAACCCCAAGCGTTTTTGGTCACTCGTCAAATCATCCATGACACAGCGTACTAGTCCCATGTACCTCCGTGATGGTCAAACCTTTGTGACAGACAGTGTTGACAAAGCTAACTTGCTGAATTCATTCTTCCACTCTGTATTTACTACTCATGATATAACACCTCCAAGTACTGACAAAACTCTAACTGCAACGTTTATTCCTCGCTTGTCAAGTATCCAGCTCACTTTTGATGGTGTGATGAAAGCTCTATACTTGTTGGATCCAAAGAAAGCAAGTGGACCTGATGAAATCCCTGGGATGATTTTAAAGAACACGGCTCAAGCTATCGCACCATCGCTGTGTCGACTGTTCAACTTGTCTCTATCGTTAGGAACAGTTCCTAATAAATGGAAATGCGCCAACATAACACCTATTCATAAATGAGATGACGCATCTATCGTTGCTAATTACAGACCGATCTCCCTGCTGAGTATCATCTCTAAAATGCTAGAACGGAGTGTCTTCAATCATTGTTATCACCATTTGTTTCCTTATCTGTACCACCTACAACATGGATTCCAAAAGAGGAAATCAACAGTGATGCAGCTAATTACAGTCTATCATGATATCGTGGAAAGTATAGCTAGTGGTAATGAAGTTGATGTGGTTCATCTTGATCTATCAAAGGCATTTGATAAGGTATCACATCAATTGCTGTTATTCAAACTGCAGTCATACGGGATCTCAGGATCTCTACTTCAATGGTTCAAGAGCTATTTGCGTGACAGACAGCAGCGTGTCGTCTTGGATGGTGCTTATTCTGACTGGTTACCCATATCATCTGGTGTTCCTCAAGGCTCCATACTTGGACCACTTCTCTTTCTTATCTATGTCAATGATATGCCAGATTATGTACAAGGTGACTCCAAACTTGCCCTCTTTGCTGATGACTTGAAGCTGTATAAAGTTATCAAATCTGAACCATGTACTGTAAGGAATCCCTTCAAGATGACATTGATTGTATTCACTGCTGGAGTGTTGACTCGCACATGTCATTCAACGCTTCCAAATGCAAATTCATCAACATGTCTAAGAAAAGAATCCAAACCGCTAATTACCAGTACCATCTTGGTAATCGGGTCCTTGAATATGCAAACGAAACAAAAGACCTTGGTGTTATTGTGTCAAGTGACCTAAAATGGAACAAGCACATCGAGGATAAGTGTGCGAAGGCAAATAAGACCCTAGGACTGGTGAAGAGAACTTGTGGAAGACACATTAAAGAGGTGGCAACAAGGAAGACTTTATATTGCTCGCTGGTAAGACCGCAGCTTGAGTACGCCTCCAGTGTATGGTCACCATACACTGTGAAACACATCAAGCTAATTGAAGATATTCAACGTAGGGCAACAAAGTTTATTCTGAACTGTCCAGAAGACGTGCTACACTGAAAGACTCCACGTACTCGAGCTCCAACCATTGGAGCATAAAAGGAACATCACTGACCTTATTCTCCTATACAAGATAAGAAACAACTTAATTGACACTGACCTCAAACAGCACCTCCTACCTTCTGCATCCTCCTACAACACAAGGAACTTTGACAGAAATAACTATATTCAGCCTCAACACCACAAGCAAACCTACTACAGAGCCACCTTCCTCCCAAGAACAGTTGGTCTCTGGAATAAGCTTCCAACTGAAGCTAAGTCAACGAAATTGAAACTATCGCAATTTAAGAAACATGTAATTAGCTACTATCATAATCAACTGTCACAGTACAAACCACATTAACTCTACTTGACACTATCGAACCCTATTTTATAGCCCATAAACTTTGATAATTTTGAAGAATATGATCAAATTATATAAATTATATAAAGACATTAATATATATATATATATATATATATATATATATATATATATATATATATATATATATATATATATATTTTTTTTTTTTTTTATTTATAGGAGAAGTTTATCAATTGGGACGAAAGTCCTGTAGCTTCGACATGTCACAAGATTTAGTTTTAGAAATTTTATCATTACCTGCTTTTCATTTTATTTTATTGTAACTGTATTTATATATTGTGACAAATAAATAAAAAAAAGTCATGTTTTGGTACATTTATGAGGCATTAGACAAGGAGGACCCCATGAATTTTTTTTTTTGTGGGGGGGCAACACACCTGAGGCCAACACAGTGGCAGCAGCAGAGGCCATTGCTCCAGAGATCCCCCTAGAGGCCATCGAACCAGAGCCAGAGCTAGAACCAGTAGAAGAGCCAGAGCCTGCATCAGAGCCAGAGCTGGCACCTGAACCAGAGCACAAGCTAGAGCCAGAAGAAGAGCAAGAGCCAGTGCCCAAACCAGAGTCAGAGCCACTGCTAGAGCAAGAGCCTGAGTCAGAGCCAGCAACTGAACCAGAGTCAGAGCTAGAACCAGCTCAAGATTCAGTGCCAGTACAAGAGTCTGTGCCAGAACCAAAGCGAGATTCAGAGCCTACGCTCAAGTGAGTGCCAGTGCCAGAGTTAGAGCCAGTGTGAGCGCCAGCGTCAGAGCCAGTGCGAGCGCCAGCATCAGAGTCAGCGCCAGAGTCTGAGCCAGTGCCAGCACCAGAGTTGGAGCCAGTGCCAGAACCAGAGCCAGAGGACTACGGGGCGGCCTCTGCCTCAGCCAACCATGAAGACATCATCACTCCACTGCCACCCAGCTATGAAGACATCGTCACTCGATGCGCAGACAGAGCTCGAGCCCATGCCTGAATCCAGTCCAGAGTCCAAGTCATGTCCAGAGCTCGAGCCTGCATCCAGTCCAAGGTCCAGTCCAGAGCTCAGACCCATGCCTGTGTCCAGTCTGAAGCCTAAGTCCTGCCCAGGGCTCGAGCCTGTATCCAGTCCAAAGTCCAAGTCATGTTTAGAGCTCAAGCTTGTTTCCAGTCCAGAATCCAAGTCACATTCAGAGCTCGAACTTGTATCCAGTCCAGAGTCCGAGTCATGTTCAGAGCTTGAGCCCACATCCAGCCCAGGGTCCAAGTCCTGCCCTGAGCCTGAGCCCACTTCCAATCCAGAGTCCAAGTCCTGTCCTGAGCCTGAGCCACCTCTCAGTCCAGAGTCCAAGTCCTGAGCCTGAGCACAAGCCCCCACCTGAGCCAAGTATCTGGTGCCATGTTGGAGATGTTCATGTCACATTTGTGGAAGGAGTCTCCAGTGTCATTGCTTTTGTCAGACCTGCGTGCTTTGGCGTGTGCACCAGATGGTCTCTCGGCCATGATCCGGACTGCGCGCATGCCAAGCGGACTCTCGCATGCACACCATTAATGAGGCACACCTGCACAGGATTAAGATGCATCAGCGTGCCTATAAAAAGACTGTCAACGCACCCTCAGTGCAAAGTATTGCAGTACGTTATGTACATATTACCGAGCCATATTTTCCTGTATTGATTTCCCAGTGTCCTGTTCCTGTTCCTTGTTTCTGTTTTTTGTCTGTACCTTTGATACTCTGTGCTTCGCCCAACCATTCGCTTGTTCCATCTCATCTCATTATCTCTAGCCGCTTTATCCTTCTACAGGGTCGCAGGCAAGCTGGAGCCTATCCCAGCCGACTACGGGCGAAAGGCGGGGTACACCCTGGACAAGTCGCCAGGTCATCACAGGGCTCGCTTGTTCCATGTTTATGATTTTGCCTGCCAATTTGGATTGTTAGCTAGTTGTCTCTTTTCTTAATAAAACTTGTTCTGCACTTACATCCGTCTTCCTACTCATCCCTGACAACTTTGTAATAGTCAGAATTAAAGCTCTGAGGAGTTTACACTTCTTTGTGGTTTCCTGATAACTTGACAAACTGCCTTATTATTTTTTTTATTATTATCCTCAAGAGAGGCTTGTGAAGGGAATGACTGTTTATAGCAGCTGTAATGTATGGGAGAACAGGAATTAACTTATTTTATGGAAGTTCCACAACATTAAATCTAATAAACAATAAACAACATAAAAAGTATGATTATTGTTCATTAATACATTTAAAATTGTAATCATTGGTAATTTACTGTGGTATAAAAGGAATAATGACATTTGGGATGTGCTTTTATCAGACAATAATGTTTAATCTTTCACAATCTTCCACCTTCAGGATTAATTAATTGATTGATTGACTCCACTTCTTCACACCAACCTATTGTGGATTATTTCCTACACTGTAAAAAAAAAATATTTGTTGTTTTAACTTAAAAAAGTTAGTGCAAGGGCTGCCTTAAAATTTTGAGTTCACTGGAATTCACATAGTAAGTTAAATTGTTGTGAACTTACTATATTAATTTCAGTGAACTCAAAATTTTAAGGCAGCCCTTAAGGCAACCCTTGCACTAACTTTTTTAAGTTAAAACAACAAATCATTTTTTACAGTGTATAACAGTAAGACACAGAGTGTTTTATTCTATTTTATTCAACAGCCCCAAATTAGAAAAAGTTGGCACTGATAGAGATGTGTGTTTGGCATGCTTAAAACTGGTACAGGTTATTCTGATTGCTACTTGTTGTGGCTTGTTAAATCCTTGAGATTTATCTTCGCTCGCACATCTGCTCTCTGTTTCCATAAGGTTATTTTGACCAGTGATGTAATGCTTCATTATCCGTTGCTGTTACCCTGTTATACATCAATGACTTAGATTCTTAAATTATCATAATCCAATCACACAGCGACAGCATACTCTTGAATATGATTTTATACTCATGTTTGTCATACAATAAACTGAGAAACATCTATGAACAGCTGTGTCTGTGTCAGTGACTGTTTAATTCTGGATTGATCCATGAGGCAGAATCTTGTGGGCAACAGAGGTCGACATTCATGGTTAGCACTGTTACCTCACAGCAAGAAGGTTCTGGGTTCGAGCCCAGTGGCTGATGGGGGCTTTTCTGTGTGGAGTTTGCATGTTCTCCCCATGTCTGTGTGGGTTTCTCCCACAGTCCAAAGACATGCAGGTTAGGCTAATTGGTGACTCTAAACTGACTGTAGGTGTGAATGGTTGTTTGTCTCTATGTGTCAGCCCTGTGATGATCTGGTGACTTTTCCAGGGTGGACTCTCCCACTTGTATTTTTTTTTCAAAATAAACACTTATTTCTACACTTTAAAAAAACAACAACATTGGGATGGGAAAGCATTTACCACTTAATAAGTTTGCCATTCCTTTTACACAATAAGACTGAAGACACAAACTGATAAAGCATTTGAGGTGTTTTGGGCCCAATCCCAATTCTAATTTCTACCCCTACCCCTCCGCCTTCCCCTCCGCCTTCCCCTTGGCCCTTCCCCTTGAAACTGAGCTACAAGGGATAGGGCTTGAAATTCAACCCTTACGTATTGGGATAGCCCTTCAACGATCGCATACGTCATCGCGTACCTCCGTCAGCGTTTACGTTAGCAAAACGCGACGCGTCATTGGCTGCGACCAGCCGCTACAGTCAGAGCCAGAACAGAAATCTCTGCTGGCAGGGTGTGATTTGTTAACTAACTCCACTGAATGGGATATCTTTGGCGCTTCGTGCACCACATCCGACAGAATGAGGTGTCAGAACACTCATGTAAACAATAAAAGCGAGAATAACAGAACAAAACGTACGCAGTAAAGCAACCGAAAACAATACTCACTCCCAAAGCTTTTTAGCAGCAGCTTGGATTTCAGAAATCGCTGCTCATTCTCAGCTCGAAAGCGAATCAAGCGGCGTGTTTCCTCTGGATAACAACTTAAAACACGTAAATCATGGAGAAAATACATTTATGACAATCTTTCGCCGCGGGAACCGCCATCTTTCTGAAATCCGCATGAAATCTCGCTGAAATCCGCATGGCATTGTGGGAAATCACTCAAACCCCTTCGTTCGGAGTCTGCTCCAGGAAAATCTCCGTTTGGAGGGGTACAGAAGCCCTACGCCTTCCCCTACCCCTCCGCGTTAACTGGGATTGGGACACCCCTACCCCTTCACGTGAACGCGCAAAATGGAGGGGAAGGGCTAAGGGGTACGTCCAAGGGGTGAAATGGGATTCGGCCTTGATCCCATTCTTCCTGCAAACAGGTCTTAAGGTGTGCAACAGTATGGGGCCGTCGTCATATTTTTAATTTAAAAAATTTCCACACATTCTCTATTGGGGACAGAGGGGACACGCCCTCTTCTTCCACAGCCACAGCTTTGTAACATGTGCAGAATGTGGTTTTTCATTGTCTTCTTGAAATAGCCCTGGAAAAGATGTTGTCTTGAAGGCAGCATATGTTGCTCTAAAATATCAGTGTACTTTCCTGCATTAATGCTGCCATCACAGAAGTGTAAGTTACCTTTGCCAAGGGCACTGATCCAACTCCATACCATGACACACCCAGTGTTTTCCCCAGAAAAAAATTAAAGCCCTAAATTCTGGCATGATAATACACAGACAATTGAGTGCCAATGGTGTGAAAGCAAGCGCCAAAGGTGTGAAGCGAAACTAGGGGAAGCCGGGGGCACGCTCCCCCGGAAAATTTTTTGAAAATAGATGCTCTCAGGTGCATTTTCAGGGTCTCTGAGAGGTTTTAGATACATGATTATAGGACAGATTTTACCAGTGTTTCAATGATTTCTGACCTAAATAGTATTAATGTAAACACATTTGAAATTTCACCTTAAAGTTCAACATGCAAGTTAAACTGTTCTGTTATAGATTACTGAGGTCTATGATAGATTGAAAATCTACGGCGATCCCTTAATTATCTCTGATCAAGTAGTGTTGTAACAAAAATGTGCATGAAAATATGAACAGTGGTTTGCTCCATCTTATGCAATCCAATGAAGAGAATCGATCGTCATGACCTCCTGTTGATCACAAAGGGATCTGAACCTAAGACCTGCCACCTTAAAATAAGTTGCTGTATTACTATAACTGTCATGATTTAGAATGTTTCTGATGCAATTACCGTAATATATGTATAACTAAGATACACTGAAAAAAAGTAAGGCAACTGCATATTATAAAGTTTAAATTTTGGCACTTTATTAAATGGACTAGATTAAGATTAAAACATATTTAAAGGAAAAGAAAACTTAATTTCTACAGTTTAAGTTTGCAGAAAGGTTATGTACTTATAAACACATTTCATGAAGGGAATTTGTTAATAAGTGTCAAATGTAGCATAATTTTGAATAATAATGATAAGCGTATTTGGCAGTGTGATGTCACGGTGAGCCTTTAACAAAAGAATAATCCGGAGCCGCCTTTTGTTAAATGGATCCCAGTGACATCACACTGCCAAATATGCTTATGATTATTATTTGAAATTATGCTATATTTGACACATTTGGACAACTTCACTTCATGATTGTGTTTATAAGTACATAATCTTTCTGCAAACCCAAACTAATGAATTAAGTTTTCTACTCCTTGAATTATCTACTTGAATTTTACTCCTTGAATTTTCTACTCCTTGAATCTTGAACTTGAATTAAGTTTTCTACTCCTTTAATTCTCCTTGGCTTTTGGCCCAATGTTGGGCAGCCCTCTCATAGTCCATCTCGCTGTCATCCATGCTGATGTGGATTAATTTGTCCAGCGAGTCTTCTCCTAGCTTATTAAAATCATTCGGCTTTGTCCGTCTGGTGGGGGACAACATCGGCAGCCAATGAGATTGCTTATAATGAATCGGAAAATTCCGGGATGTTTGACATTTTCTTTCAATGTTTTTATTGGATGGTTTGAACACGTGATCTTGACGTAGCCAACAGATTAGTTTGTTTACATCATACCACGCGGACATATTACTTTGACAGAATCAACACAAACATTGGAAAAAAAGAGCGCTTGTTTAACACAAATATCAATCAATATGTAAATGGATCTGTTATTTGCTCTCCTATGTATCTAGTTACTTGTAGGTAGGAAATTTAACGTAGGCCAGAGAAGCTGATGGAGTTTCTGGACACAATTAATATAAAGCTTCCTTTTTGCACAATAAAGTTTTAACAGGCATTTGTGGATGTAAATTCGTCTTGTAGCTTCACAAAGGTTTGCCAAAGTAATCCCAAGCCCATATGGTTATATCAGCTATAGATGAATGATGATTCTTGATGCAGTGCTGTCTGAGGGATCAGGGATCACGGGGGTTCAGATTAGGCTTGAGCCCTTGCCCTTTACACACTGAAATTCCTCCAGAGTCCTTGAATCATTTCATGGTATTATGCACTGTAGGGGTGAAACATTCAAATCACTTTGTGTCTTTTTTTGAGGAATGTTGTTTTTAAATATTTCAATAATTTTCTAACGCATTTGTTGACAAACTGGAGATCCTCGGCCCATCTTTGCTCCTGAAAGATTAGGCCTTTCCTGAATACTGACTTTGTACCAAGTCATTATTCCAGTCATCTGTTGACATCACCTGTTTCACATCGCATCATCATTTAATTGTTTTACCTCATTACTAGCCCTAAATTACCCCATTCAAACGTTTTTGGAATGTGTTACAGGCCTGAAATGCAGGAATGGATGTATATTAACAAATGAAATGAAGTTGACCAACAAAACGTGAAATATCTTGGGTTCATTCTGTTTCCAATGAAATACAAGTCAAAGTAAATTTAGAAATAACCGCTTTCTATTTTTGTTTGCATTTTTCATACCATCCCATTTTTTTCTGATTTGGGGTTGTATGCTTAGGAAGCCAAAATCGGCTATTAAATATTTTAAAGATTAACAGTGCACTCGTCATAAAAATGCTAAAAATATTTCTGCAACACTTCAAAATTGTGTGTGCTCTTAGTCCAGTAAAGGAGAACTGAAGGCAAAAATTTTATCAAAATTCTATTCATCTCATTGTATTAAACATAGGAATGTATTTTTGATCGCTATTTTGTCACTGTTATAGCAAGTTATGAGCGTTTGAAATATGCTCTGTAATATATCAGTCCATATGTCAAAGCGATGGCTGTAAAAGAGATTTGTTGAGACCTGTGCGAGACATCGTAGGATGGAAGTAAAATGTACAGTGGAAATCAAAGTGACCGACATCTACAAACATTCCCTGTGTCCGAAACCGCTCACTCGTTCACTACTCCCTACTCCCTATATAGGGAATTACTATATAGAGGACTATATAGTGAGCTCATTGGTAAAATGAAAAACGCTTTCGGACACTAGTCCGTCATGCTGGTATTTACGTCATTACTGTCGCACAATTAAAACATGCCAGATCAGTCGGCTGGTGGGTTTCAAAAAAATAAATACATGCATGTGTCTCATCTCATCTCATTATCTCTAGTCACCTTATCCTGTTCTACAGGGTCGCAGGATCCTATCCCAGCTGACTACGGGCGAAAGGCGGGGTACACCCTGGACAAGTCGCCAGGTCATCACAGGGCTGACACATAGACACAGACAACCATTCACACTCACATTCACACCTACGCTCAATTTAGAGTCACCAGTTAACCTAACCTGCATGTCTTTGGACTGTGGGGGAAACCGGAGCACCCGGAGGAAACCCACGCGGACACGGGGAGAACATGCAAATTCCCTGAGAAAATACTGTATATGCATATTGGTAATTTAAACCACAGTGACAGTATTCAGGATAAACCATTTAATAAACATTGATACATAAATGTAGTAAACATGTCACAGAGCGTGGTATGAGTGGCCCAATGTTAAGTCTGGTCAATTTATTTGTATAACGCTTTTAACAATAGACATTGTCGCAAAGCAGCTTTACAGAAAAATAAAGATTTTAAACATGTGAACTAATAAATTATTCCTAATAAACTTATTTGTCCCTGATGAGGAAGCCTGTGGTGACGGTGGTCAGGAAAAACTCCCTCAGACGACATGAGGAAGAAACCTTGAAAGGAACCAGACTCAAAAGAGAACCCATATCCTCATTTGGGTGATAACAGATAGTGTAATTATAAATGACTTGCTTCTATAAGTGTGTCCTGTATGGTCAAAAAGTGCAATCGTGTAACTAGGAAATTCATTATAGTTTTAACATGAAATCCTTTTTGTTGAACTTATCAGTTTTCATTGATGGTGACTTGAGTATAAAGGCCAATTTATGCTGACAACCCAGTCCTCACAGACGGTGCCGCAGATGGTGTCTGCGTAGCCCCCCCACCTTCGCAGACGCTCTGTGTGCACCTCCCAAAAACTGTGACCACCGCAGAAGCCTCGCAGACAGCGTCGCAGACAAGAGGGCTCTGATTGGTCCACTCTACATCCACTGTACATGCACTTCCGCTTCCCTACTTTCCCGGTTTGGTTTGTTTTCACAACCGCCATTTTTAAAAACACGAGTGAAGATGGAGCAGCACGAAGAGCGGTTGATCGAGGAAGTGAGGAAGTACGTACATCTATACGACTCCAGTTCTAGTCATTATAAGTAACCGGAGGATAAACACTCCACTAACCACACCCACCAACTTCTCCTAGCGATTTCGTGACTTGGCGCCCCCTTGCGTTGTGGCGGTGAATAACATCACGCACGCCTATTACTCCCCGCTCAACGATAAATTACAACTGTCTGCGAAAAGCTATCTGCAAAAGCCTTGTCGCAAGAGCATGCAGAGGCCTTAAGACTATTCATGACAATTGTGTCAGGAGTGCAGGCAACAGGCAGATGTAAAAGAGTTTATTAAGGCAAAGCTGGGAGACAACTCCAAAATCATAAGTGAAGGTGGAGTCAACAAACAGGCAATGGTCCAGCGAGGAACAAACAGAATATCAAAGATAGAGACGGAGAGCAAAAAAAAAACAAAGTACAAACTAGAACAATAACCTGAGTATTATCACAAACAATCAAGACTTGGTAAAGTCAGGCAAGGGAACACTGAGTGTGTACTTTGTAAAGATAATGTGAACTGACAGGCTTTATCTACAGAGCAGTGATGAGGCTGTGTGTGTGATAATCGGTACTTTGGAGACTAAGAGCGGTGAGCAGGGGTGAAAGTAAGTCGGTCCTGGCCGGTCCAGCGTACCACTAAAAGATTTGGCCGTACCAGAAAGAAAAATATAGTCTCTGAAAAAAATACACTTTCAGCATAACAACACACTTGCTAACGTCAATTTACCAAAAGCAACACATTTTCCTCAATATACATTGCATATAACTCGTTCTGACCTGTCTCTGAATTATGTCTGAAGTGAATTCCTTCCGTGTTTCACTGGACAGACAACGTGCGAGATAGTGCGCGTAACCCACTGCTTAACCATCTTGTGCCAACGTGCGCAGCTGGTATCCAAAGTGTTTTAGTAGACAGACGTTTGTTGCAAAGTCTCCCAAATAAAAACAACATATACAGAAACATATGTCGATGTTTCAATATTCTGTGTGCAGTGTTTCGCTGGACAAACAACGAGCGAGCTACAGTGCGCGTACAGCTTAACCAGATCTTTTGCTATAACGTGCGCAGCTGGTAATCAGTGTTTAAGCAGACAGACGTTAGTTGCAAAGTCTCCCAAATAAAAAGGCATATAAAGAAATGTTAATGTTTCATGATAGGCTATTTAAAAATTACTTTGATCAGAATTCGTAAATCGAGTGGAAGTTGGGGCAAAGATTCTAGATTACTGTCTGGTTGGAGCGAGCAGAGTAACTAGGCTACCAATGGCACGCGCACTGAGAACACACGCACTTACTGTAGAATGCACGCACTTTCTCAAACGTTCCGACACACCCGTGGGAAAATACAAAGAATCCAAAAAACACCAACAGAAAACCACAACAATATATTTGATAAGATAAGGAAGAGAGGACAACTTTTACCTAAAAACTTTCACTTTTCTGTTCTGTTACACTGTTCTGTGTCCAATGTCCAAAATGAAAAGTTAGTTTTCAACTGTTCAGCAAAAAAAAATGTTTTTAAAACGATTGTGTTGTTGAAATGATGTGTTTGCAATTTATTTATAATCAAAAACTGATACAGGTGGATGAAAGAGTGATAGTATGATAAAAAGTACTATACTAGTACTACTGAGTGATAAGAAGTCCTAGTGAATGCTTGATAAGTAGACAATAATAAATAATTAAGTGTATTTTTCAGCGTGCGCTGCACGCATGCACTATAACTCAAAATAATAGTACCGGTAAGAAATACAAGTTTATTTCACCCCTGGCGGTGAGGTGCAGGATGGTTGTTGTAATCCACAGCGGCCATGTTTGAAGGTCACTGCAAACTCTGGGAAGTGGAGCCTTGAGTGCAAGCAGGTGCAGACATGGCAAATTGATGGTAACTTGAGTGCAGGACTGTTCATGACACCTGCAGTCCTAACGTTATCATGGCGATTGTAGTCCCAAGCCATCATAGCAAAATTGTAAATGTCCAGAGCCATCTTCTAAGTATACTTTTAGACTGTCCATATGGGGCTGTCTTCCACAGGATCCATGTGATGAGAACTCTAGTCAGAAATTGGACATCAACAAGTTTTTATCTGTGGTAATGACACTTACGTTGCAGGTGCTATAAACGTATAACTAGAAGGGTAAAGCTCATGGATGACCTTTGTTTTGGTGTGACAGTGTCACTAATCACTAACCTTATTTCCAGAAAAGTTGGGATATTTTCCAAAATGCAATAAAAACAAAAATCTGTGATTTGTTAATTCATGTGTACCTTTATTTAAATGACAAAATGGGATTCCACAATAAGCAGGTTAATTGGTAACTGATTGGATATAAAAGGAGCATGCACCAAATGCTCAGTCTTTGCAAGCAAGGATGGGTCACAGCTCACTCCTTTGTGCCAAAATTCATGAGAGAATTGTTAGTCAATTAAAAAAAAAAAATTCTCAACACAGGATTTTAGGTCTTTCAAAATCTACAGTACATCATATTGTGAAAAGATTCAGGGAATTTGGAGACATCTCAGTGCGTAAAGGGCAAGGTCCTTTGCAAGCAAGGACGGGTTGAGGCTCACTCCTTTGAGCCTGTTACATCCAGAAACATTGTACACAAGGATGTGTAGAATTGGGATAAGTGGCTCAAACCCTATTATTTGTAGTACAAGAGATCCTGCAAGCCTCCACGGGGTTCTCCCCATTTGAACATGAGTGCAAGCCTTGCGGCATCTTAGACATCAGAGAAAATTGGGAGGAGGGAGTTTCAGAGAGCAAACATGAAATTCATTACGTTCTTGACCTGAGAGCAAAACTCCACACATTGTGACACTTAACCCAGGATAATTTCTTATAGGCACAAGAACGTCAATCCAAGTATAATAGGGGTGCTAGTCTATGTGAGTTTTCACAGGGAGATAAAGTGCTCATATTAGTACCTACCATATTTTCTGGACTATAGAGCCCACCTGTATATAAGCCGCATCCGCTCTATTTTAAAAAAAAAATTTAAAAAAAGATATACAAGCCGCACCGGGCTATAAGCCGCAGATATCTATGTTGAAAAATTAGATATTTACTGCATGTACAGAACGATTTTGTACTGTAAATGTACATGTATGTACCTGAACAGATTCTTTCCAAACAGTGCCTTTTAACACGGCAGCAACTTTGCTGATTAAAACGGAACAGAACCAAGAGAAAATAACCGGTATTTATTTACCTTCATTTCTCCTGTGTTTGAAACCACAAGTCACTTTAATCATCTTCGCTGGATTTGAAAATAATTACCAGTTAGTAATTTGTCATGCGTGTTCTATCTGCTAAAGATCTGCTAATTCTTCTTTGCATTGATTTTTCGTCTATCTTATTTTTGATTCTACTTCCGGTTAGAGCGCCCCTAGCGGTGGAAGAAAAATCCACAGAATAGCCGCACCTTTGTATAAGCCGCATGGTTCAAAACCTAGGAAAAAAGTAGCGGCTTATAGTCCAGAAAATACGGTACATTTAGTGGCAATTTACTTGCCAATTTGCAAGGGCCCTTCAAAATCACACGACAAGTCAGGGACGTCAACTATGAAGTAAAGTGAATGAATAGAGGTGGGGTGCAGCAGATATACCACCTCAGTCTCTTTATACCATGGAGAGAGGTGGTCCCTGTGGCTTTGACGATGGTTGTCCTGGAGAGGGAGGAGCTAGGACCAGAGGTGAATCTAAAATGGATAGCTCAGCCCACTCTGATCCCCTATGGAGACCACCTTTCACCATCCTAAATCATAGAGGATGCCAAGCACAATTTTCTGAGGTGCATTCACCTCTTTCCAATCACACTACTCTCATAGAACACCACACTGAGATGTCCCCAGGGGTGGTGGTATGCAGCCGCCCCTATCGTTTGCCTGAATAGAAAAAAAAAGTGGTGTGATGGAAGCTCACATCCATGCTCAATAATTCAGGAGTCTGACAGTGATTGGTTCAAGTTGGTGGGCCTGGTTCCTGTGGCAGATGGTTCAGTCCAGTTCTGTGTGGACTTTAGAAAAAGCCATTTCCACTTTGTTTGGTTTCCACCAATTCATGACTCTTGGTGGCACGGTGGTGTAGTGGTTAGCACGGTCGCCTCACAGTGGGTTCGAACCCAGCGGCCGGCCTTTCTGTGTGGAGTTTGCATGTTCTCCCCGTGTCTGCATGGGTTTCCTCAGGGTGCTGCGGTTTCCCCCACAGTCCAAAGACATGCAGTTAGGTTGATGTGGGGCGGCCTTGGGCTGAGGTGCCCTTGAGCAAGGTACCGAACCCCTGATTGCTCCCTGGGCGCTGTAGTATGGCTGCCCACTGCTCTGGATGTGTGTGCGTGTGTTCACTGCTTCAGATGGGTTAAATGCAGAGGATGAACTTCACTGTGCTTGAAGTGTGCAGGTGACGAATAATAAAAGGTTTCTTCTTTTCTTTTTTTTTAAAAGGTTTCTTTCTTTTCTCTTCCTTTTGAATTGTCCAGAGCCTCTGTGACATTCCAAAGACATACATTATGGACAGAATCCTCCATACATGTCCCCTGTATGTTGTTGATGCCACTGCCCATCTGAATGACATTATATATAGTAATGACTGGCAGTGACAGAATCAGCATCTGAGGGCTGTCCTGAGATCACTGAGGCATGCAGGACTCACTGCAAACCCAATTAAGTGTGCAATTGAATGGGTGGAAGTACAGTACTTGTGCTTCCACTTGGGCCATGGGCAGACGTGTCCCCAAATTGATAAGACAACAGTGATTCCAGCCTTTTTGAGATCCAAGACCAAAAAGGAGGTGAGACAGTTCCTGGGGCTGGCTAGTTATTATTGTAGGTTTGTACCTAGTTATTCTGATGTCACCAGCCTGCTGACTAAAAAGGGAGCTCCAGATCCAGTCCAGTGTATGGAGCTGAGCCAACAGGATTTTATTCAGGTAAAAGCTGCACTCTGTGATGGATCACGCTTTCATTCTCCTGACTACTCTCTCCCCTTTGTTTTGCAGACTGCATCATGCATAGTGGCCACTGTACAAACCTCTGGAGGCAGTGTTATGATCTGGGGTTGCTTCAGTTGGTCAGGTCGAGGCTCAGCAACATTATGTGGCAATAAACTGAAGTCAGGTGACGATCTGAATGCACTGAATGACCCCACATCCCATCAATGGATTTTTTTCTTCCCTGATGTCACAGGCATTAATTAGGGCTTAAATAGTGAAAGAGTGGTTCAGGGAGCATGATGAACCATTTTCACACATGAATTAACCACAACAGAGTCCTGGCCTACCATTGTTATGTATTACAAATTTTAATTTTGAACAATGAAATTTAGCACAGATGTGGATCCCATAGGATTAGTGCACTTGTGCAATGCTTGAAGAACATGCTAATGCTGAAATTTAAGGTTCATGTGTGGGGTATCACAAAAACATAATATCACTTGAACAACATCTCCAAAGTGAGGCCATTTTTCTCTCTAAGCAACACTGAGAGACTGATGTATGCTTTTTTTTTAAGTAGCAGGCTAGATTGTTGTAATGCTCTCCTTTCACATCTACCCCAGAATGCGATAAATCAGCTACAATTAATTCAAAATTCTGCTGCACAAGTGCTGACTAAGACCAAAAGGAGAACACACATTATGCCTATTTTAAAACATTTATACTGGTTATCTCTCATTTTTCACATTGATTTTACAATTATTTTATTAGTTTATAAGGCACTACATGGCCTTGCATCAGATTACCTCTCAGAAATGCTTTTGGTTATGAACCAGGAAGGCTCTAAAGATCCTCTGGTTCTTCTTTTTTAGTTGTTCCACAAAGCAGAACAAAAATACGGAAGCGTATTAGGGCCACTTGGAGAAAATATTTTTATCTAAAGTCCGAGATTAAAAGTCGGAAATTTCTAGAAAAAACTCGAAATTCCGAGATTAAAAGTCGGAATTTTCAAGAAAAAAAGTCGAAATTTTTGAGAAAAAAAGTCGAAATTTTCGAGATGAAAAGTCAAAATTTTCGAGAAAAAAAGTCGAAATTATGACATACAAAGAACGCATGCTCTAACTGCTGCCATGGCAACGAATGGCCACCGGAAAGGGAAGTCGTGGAAAGTGGCTGCCAACCGGCCTGGCCCTGAACATGTGAACTTAGCGACGTTGACTCTAAATGCAAGACACAAGGGATGCAGTTGAAAGGTAAGATTATCATTCTGTTCTGTTTGATGTTACATTGCATTGCGGATATGGTTAAGGGTACGTAATATCAATTAGGATCAGAAGTGACACTTACTACCATGCAGGCTGCATGCTACAACCACAAGGCATAGAAACCTGGACATGACACTACCCTTAGTACTATCATGTCCGAGTGCTAAACGTTTGTGCGTACAGTGAAACGACACAATTGGTGTCCGTATAATGACTGCAGAAACTCGTTTCATCTAGCTAGTATTGCTAATATTATGCTAACGCCACTACAATAGGCCTAAGCCTCGTCTGTAGAGCAGAAGGGTTTCCATGTCACCTCTAATATTTCAGTCTAGAGACATCAAACATATAATTTGCCTTGGCAGGCTAGATGAATAATTCCACTTGTACCTACCTGAAGTGTCATGAGTCCAGGAGTTACTGTAAATTCCTATTAAATGTTTTCTGGTGAGATTAGCCCACTGAATTGTTTTCGTTTTGGATTAATTGGCTATGAAAGTAGTTTAATCAAGGAAGATAACGTTAGCCTAAATTTGGGCTCAGCATGGGATGACTTTTGATGTTATCAGGGAAACCTGTGGGGATAAGATGGAACAGGCATATCTGTCCATACAATGTGATAGTAAAATATTGTGATTTCTACAGAAAGTATCATATGTGAACGTTCTTTTGACTTTTTTAAGTTTAACACACTGATTTTCATATTTTCCTGTATGAAGTAGTGTTATCACACATGAAAATTAAATACATGATGTCAGAAGCACTTTGCAAATATTATCTGGTGCTACTCAAATTCTTCAGTGTTATAATTTAATGCACTTGATCTGAGAATTTGTTACACATGGCATTACACAATAGTGCCTCGGCCTAAAAAACCGTCCCATCCCTAGCCCAGGGCCCCTACTACTGGGTCCTGGATAATGAATCCCACTTTGCCTCCCACTTCAACACCCCTGCTCCTGGTTTGTTTGTATTGTGCCCACCCCCTCTCCCACCCAAATGAAACCATTTCAACCCCTCCATCTTAAATAATCAGGATACTGTTACTGAAACTGTAATACAGAATTTATATACTGAATATTATGTCTGATTTCTAGGAAGAAGTTGATGGGGTTGTATCGACTTGGAATGACCACAGAGTCCATCAAGTCCACAACTGTCGTTCACCTCATGGAGTCCCTCCATATTACATGCAGTCCCTCAGCTGTACGGAGGCAGAGACTATTTGCAGAATGTGGACCTGGAGAAAGTTGAAGTCTGCCTTGAAGAGTGTATGTTCAAAGACTTTCCATGTGATGAGGATGTGTTTCACATTTGTGTGGACCTAATGTCAGAGCATAATCTGTCATTAACAAATGTGTTTGAAACAGTTAACCTGTATCTCACACTCAGACAGCTGATAAACAATGATCTTGGTGTAAATCATTAATTTTATTGGACGCGGCCTTGTCACCTGTTGTAAGATGAGATAGTACTGTATTCAAGCATCCCGTAACATCCACAACAAGATACACATGATGTCAAGGTTGCCATGGTCGTGGACACCTCAACAGGCACAGGCCATTTCAGAGATGTCTTTTTGTTTTTTCCTTTGCCCATTTTATTCACAATTTGAAATATTGCAGTTTAACTGATTGCCAATTATTTTTTTTTTTTACTTGTAATACCTGCTTTAAAAGATGTAGCTTCTTATTTTCACATCAAATGTATTAGCAGTCAAGTTTTGTTCTACCATTCAACATTTGCAAATATGAATAAAAATGCAAAATCCTAACAAGTTTTAACTGAATTATTTATTCAGATATTTAAAAGATCACAATACAAAGAATGCAAAACCATATAATTTTATTGGAACTGTAATGCCACCTTAAAATCTTTACAGAAGGAAGCCTTCAAAAGTAAGATTTTTTTTTTGTAAACAGCAACTGTATGGAGTAAAACAGTGGTTGCCATGAGAAATGTAAACAAGTAGTCATGCATTGGTAATTCCGAATAAAATCCATGACATCTCATCTGAAATTATTTATAAAGATAACTGGAATTTTCTGCTGATAATAACTCTTCCCAGGCACACAAAACAACAGTAGGCCTAATCCATTATTAGAAGGCATTTTGTTGTCCTTAAAGCACACAACAGGTATTCACAATTCCCTGCAGCATACCACTTAAAGTTCATGCCACTTAAAGTGTGTAAAGTAAACTCAAAATACAAAAAAAAAAAAAAGTGGTCAACAAGGCGGCGACACTAACATCTAGTGAATGCTGCTGAAAGTCAGTTAACTCACAGTCAAAATCATCAAGCTTCCCGTCTGCATTTCTTCCACCTGGAAAAAACAACTGCACAGCTTTATCAATCAAGTCTGATTTTTTACTTTCCTTCTGAACACTCATTTTTCTGGTTCCACCTCCTTTTTTGGTTCGTACCTGCACAAATTCCCCTTTCCTAAAATGCAACCATGCCAATTCAATTTTTCTCTCATTCTTCTGAGCATTTCTTGCTGTGGTTTGACACTCACTCTCAGACACACGATCAGCTTTTTTCCCTGCAATCTTTGCTTTAAGCCGCTCAAAGACCTTTGACTTGTGACTTCTGGGTTCTTTTTCCTTCCGTCTGCAGTATCCAAAAACAGCCAGTCGGTCACCATAGGAAGGCAGATATTCCCTTAGCTGGTCATCTGTCATTAGGTTTATGATGCTGGAATCAATCTACAATAAATATATACATTATGAATTCTCAGATCAAGTGCATTAAATTATAACACTGAAGAATTTGAGTAGCACCAGATAATATTTGCAAAGTGCTTCTGACATCATGTATTTAATTTTCATGTGTGATAACACTACTTCATACAGGAAAATATGAAAATCAGTGCGTTAAACTGAGACAAGTCAAAAGAACGTTCACATATGATACTTTCTGTAGAAATTACAATATTTTACTATCACATTGTATGGACAGATATGCCTGTTCCATCTTATCCCCACAGGTTTCCCTGATAACATCAAAAGTCATCCCATGCTGAGCCCAAATTTAGGCTAACGTTATCTTCCTTGATTAAACTACTTTCATAGCCAATTAATCCAAAACGAAAACAATTCAGTGGGCTAATCTCACCAGAAAACGTTTAATAGGAATTTACAGTAACTCCTGGACTCATGACACTTCAGGTAGGTACAAGTGGAATTATTCATCTAGCCTGCCAAGGCAAATTATATGTCTAATGTCTCTAGACTGAAATATTAGAGGTGACTTGGAAACCCTTCTGCTCTACAGACGAGGCTTAGGCCTACTGTAGTGGCGTTAGCATAATATTAGCAATACTAGCTAGATGAAACGGGTTTCTGCAGTCATTATACGGACACCAATTGTGTCGTTTCACTGTACGCACAAACGTTTAGCACTCGGACATGATAGTACTAAGGGTAGTGTCATGTCCAGGTTTCTAAACTAGCAGTACGCCTTGTGGTTGTAGCATGCAGCCTGCATGGTAGTAAGTGTCACTTCTGATCCTAATTGATATTGCGTACCCTTAACCATATCCGCAATGCAATGTAACATCAAACAGAACAGAATGATAATCTTACCTTTCAACTGCATCCCTTGTGTCTTGCATTCAGAGTCAACGTCGCTAAGTTCACATGTTCAGGGCCAGGCCGGTTGGCAGCCACTTTCCACGACTTCCCTTTCCGGTGGCCATTCATTGCCATGGCAGCAGTTAGAGCATGCGTTCTTTGTATGTCATAATTTCGACTTTTTTTCTCGAAAATTTCGACTTTTAATCTCGAAAATTTCGACTTTTTTTCTCGAAAATTTTGACTTTTTTTCTCGAAAATTTCGACTTTTTTCTTGAAATTTCCGACTTTTAATCTCGGAATTTAGAAAAAAATATTTTCTCCAAGTGGCCCTAATACGCTTCCGTACAAAAACATTTGGTGGTGCTGCTTTCAGCCATTCTGCTCCAAGCTGCTGAAACAGGTTCCAGTGGATGTGAGAGGAAGTGAAAACATTGATATTTTTAAACCTGGCTTTTATTCAATCTGACTTTTATGTAGTGTTTTGTAATTTCATGGTATTAGTATTTATGCTTATTTTATCTACTGTCATCATTATTATTTATTTTATTGTATTTTATTTTTCAACATTTATTGTTGATTATTTTTATTTATTTTATTCCATTTTATTACGATTTTTTCTGTTTTACCACAATTTATCTTGTGTAATTTTCAGAATTTTATTGCTTGTATTTTATTATCTTAACTATCCATCTTTTAATGTCGTCTTATTAATTTGGTTGTGTATTGATCTCTAAATCCATTTTAACATGTTACATTTTGCCAATCGCTGATAAAGCACTTTGAATTGCAATTTGTTTTGTTGGAAATATGCTATATAAATAAAGTTTGATTGATTTATTTATTGATTGTGCTTTTTTGGGCAGAGCAGAATTACGGTTTCTGTATAGCAATGCTCCAGAATGCATTTTTTTCCCCCGTGTGAATACATGAGCAATGTTTCATCAGTCCTGCCTTGATACCATGATGTTCATTCAAGGAAGTAAAACTGTGCTGCTCTGCCAACTAACACCATAGCCAACTCCTGAAACACAACCATTTACATTTAGCATGCTAGCAATCAGCTGATAATCAAAAGCATCCACCTGTGATTGCATAGCAGCTACCAACACTCTGATAACCACCTGCAATGGTAGGGCAATCAAAATATATATTTTTAAATTCTGTTTTGTTTTAATATGCATAATCCTTAACATGAAGAAGTCTTTATTTTAGTCTTTAATCATTAATACTTTAAAATGTGTCAAAAAACAGAAATAATTCATACATACCAACTTACAGTTACAATTGGTTAAGGTTCGGTGTCACATCTTCACCTGCTTGCACTCAAGACTCCACTTCCCAGAATTCACAGCGGCCTTCAAATATGGCCACCATGGACTACTACACCCATCCTGCACTTCACTGCTCTCAGTCCCCTGATTACTGATTGTACACACTTGTTCACAATCACCACAGCACACTATAAAAGGACTTTGGTTTCACAACCGGTGTGAAGTATATGTTCAATTTCTTGTGGCTGACTTCATCAAGCCTTCTGTTATTGTACTGTTGATTCTGGTGTTGACTTTGTTTGTACTTTGGATTTTGCTCTTTTGTCTTTGCCTCTGATACCCCATTTGTGGTTCACCTAACCATTGCCTGGTTTTTGATTCTGCCTTTTGCCTCATGTTTTGGATTTGTCTGCCAGTTTGCCTGAATAAACCCTCTTCCAGCTTTTACATCTATTCATCACCTGCATTCCTGACAGAATACTTTGCCATTGTCATAGATGTAGCAGAAGAGAGGAGGGATGCTGCCTTATCTACACAGGGTTGTCTCTTAGGAGAACAGCAATGTTTGGGTAAACTTGACGCCCGTATCTCACTACTCACCAACACTGTGTCGCAGGCACTCCTAGCCCACCCTGTGTCCATTACAAACTCCAGCACGCCTATCCCCTGTCCTGACAAGTTCTGAGAAGTATCTGAGTGAAAGGGATTTCTGCTGCATTGCTCCCCATTTTTCACTACTCAGATGGGCACCGCAGACCAACAGAAAATGGCCCAATTTATGAAGCTTCTCATTGGTAAAGCATTTAAGTGGGCAACTGCTCTATAGGAGAAGGGCGAAGAACCCACATCGGCCTACAAGCAATTCATTGAGCTATTTTGCTGAGTTTTTCTTCACAATCCAGAAGGGGTGAAGGTCAGTGAACAATTAATCACTGCTAAACAAGGGAAGAGATGAGTTGCTGAGTATGCTCTTGAATTTCGCAAGCTCACAGCTGGAATGAGGCTGCCCTCAATACTGCATTGCACCAATATCTCAATCCCAAAATTCTCATCGAACTAACCTGTCAGGATGGTCAAGTTTCCCATGACTCTCTTATCAAGGTGCCCATTCATCTTGCCATTCTACGCCAGAACTGGCCATGACTACAAACCCTCATGCACCGCCCACAGGTCACAGAGAACCCAGAGCTCATGAAGAGCTTGCACACTAAGCTAAACCTTTCTGAATGCAAGCAAAGACACAGAGAGAGACTTCGCTACTATTGTGGGGACTCCAGACATCGTGTGTCAAGTTGCCCTTCTCATCAGGGAGGCTCATTAATGAAGGCTGAGAGAGCCTTAACCACATCAAGCCATTGCCCAGAGTGTCAGTTTAAGTCCCTCTGTTGCCAATCTGTCAAATTTGATGTGCAGACAGTGCTCTGTCTGTTTGTACTTTCAGCCCTGATAGGTTCTGGAGCTCCCAGAAACTTTACTGAAGGTGACACCAACAGCCCCTGAAGATCAGGACCATTGATGGTGGACCCATTGGGAGTGGCATCATCATGTTATGTACTAAGCCTCTCTTGCGCCATGTCAGTGCCTTGCATTGTAATTGTAATTGTAATTTATTTCATATCAGGGACAGTGCACAAAAAAAACATTAATCTTGTACAACAAGATAATATGCTTTGTGCCAGGTTATAGCAGATTGCTACTTTCCGCCTGCAGTCCCTGGGCAGGTTGATGGAATAATGAATACAAAAAAAAACAAAACAAAACACATATTAATAATAAAAACAAATAAAATTACAGAACACAGATTGTAAAACTAAACTACTATCTCCACCAACCATAACACACAGACGTTAACACACACATGCTGTACAAACACACACTCACCCAACACACAATCACCCACAACCACAACACATAAACATTAACATACACACACTCACCCAACATCCCCCCGCCCTCAGATACACACACACACACACACACACACACACACACACACACACACACACACACACATTTCATGGATGTGTACACTCCTGACTTGACACTAGCCAGCGCTTAACAAGATGTGAAAAAGTGTGTGGGCTTCTACAAGAAATAATTTCTGATGGCAGAGTATTCCACTCAGTCATGGCTATACAGGAGAAAGTTGGAGATGGTTGCATTATGCAACCATCTCATTCCTTATCACAGTAACCAAGGACCAACCCATCATTTTGGTGTCCCCATGGTTGCAGCAGCATGACCCACAAATTTCATGGCAAGACAAATACTACAGTGGTCTACATCATTCACAAATGTCTCCATCTCCCCAAACTTGCAGTTGCCTCTACCTGAGTTGAAAGCCCTGAAGTAACCATAACTACCAACATTCCAGTGTTAGAATAGAATGCCTTTATTGTCACTACACAAATGTACAACGAAATTTAGTTCTTCATAGGAGAGCAAAGCTGCTGCGTACATGCGCGCCACCACTCTTGGGCACTTCAGCCCAAGCCTGTCCCCTGTTAACCTAACCTAACTGCATGTCTTTGAACCAGGAACTCCTAGAAGTATTCACTAAGGGTAAAGCCAGTAGGCTTCCCCCTCACCAACCTTATGATTGTGCCATATACTGTAGCACCTTCCTGGCACCATGCCTCCTCACTGCAGCATCTACCCACTTTCTATCTCTAAGGAGAAGGCTATGGATGATTATGTGCAGGAGACTATAAAACAGGGTTACATCTGCTCCTCCATGTCGCCTGCTTCTGCTGGTTTCTTTTTCATGAAGAAGAAGAAAGGAGGGGGTCTTGGGCCATGCCTTGACTAGATGTCTCAACCAGATTATGGTGAAAGACCCTTATCTTTTGCCTTTAAGTCCTTCAGCCTTTGACCAATTTGAATCAGCTAAAGTGTATACCAAGCTCGATCTATGCAGTGTCTATAATCTGCTGCCCATCTATAAGAGTGATGAGTGGAAGACAGCTTTTAGCAACACCTCTGGTCACTACAAATACTGTGTAATGCCATATAGACTATCCTGCACGTCGTGTCTTCCAATGCTTGATAAATGATGTATTGAGGGACATGCTCAGAAGATTTATCTCCCCCCTCACCATAGAAAGTCATGTGAATCATGTCAATAAAGTCCGAGCTCAACTCCTTAATAACAACCTCTTTGTCAAAGCAATAAAGTTAGAGCAGGTGGCGCAAAGGTACAAGCAGTTTGCTGACCATCACAGAAAGGGCGTTTATTTTTAAATATATTTTTGAGAGTTAAAATCGACCGCAAAGTTGGCATTGGAGCTGCCCAACTATTTACAATCCAATGGAAAAAAGAAAATCCAAAAGCTCAGAAGATAAACCAAAATAAAAATATCCAAAGGTAAAATGTCCAAAAACAAAAGGAAAGGCAAAATGCTGAACGCGCAGAAGATCAAAAAGGTACAAAGTCCAAAGAAAGCAAAAATATCAAAAACACAAGGGCACAGGCACGATACGTGGGACAGAGGAAACTAGCACTAGACAGCATAGCATAAAGACTCCGAGACAAGGGAACAAACAGAGGGATATTTATACACAAACTAATTAAGGAACAGGGTGGGGCAGGAAACAGGCAATCAAGACAAACACAAAACACAGTGGCGGCCTCTAGAGGCCAAAACAAACATGACAAGATAGACATAACAGCAGCCTCTAGAGGCCAAAACAGTCCCAGTCCTAACAGGACCCCCCCCCAGGAGCGTCTCCTGATGTTCCCAGGGCGATCCGGATGGGCTGAATGGAAGTCCCGACAAAGTCCTTTATCTAAAATGTCCTGGGCGGGGACCCAACAGCGTTCCTCAGGGCCATAGCCCTCCCAGTCTACCAGATATTGAAGCCCGCTGCGGACCCAGTGGGAGTCAAGCAGGCGATGCACAGTGAACACAGTCTGACCCTGGAAGATGCGGGGGGGTGGGGGATTCCTAGGGGCAGGGGCATATGTGGACATCAGTATGGGCCACAACAGGGAAATATGGAATATGGGGTTGATCCTCAGAGTCCGGGGCAACTGGAGCCAGTAGGCGACAGGGTTCACCCTGCGCACCACCTTGAAGGGGCCAGTGTAGCAAGGAGCAAGCTTGTGGTTCTCCACCCGCAGCGGAAGGTCCTTGGTGGACAGCCAAACCCGCTGCCCAGGGCGGAAAGTGTGGGCAGGTCTTCTATGGCGGTTGGCCTGAGTCTGGTTGGTTCTGTAGGTCTGGATGAGGGTCCTCCTGACCTTGCTCCAGGTCTTGCGACACTGTCTCACATATTGGTTGACCAAGGGGACCCCCGCGTCCTCCTCCTGGTCCGGGAACAGAGGTGGCTGGAACCCGAATTGGCACTGGAATGGCGACAGCTTGGTGGCCGATGACTGCAGGGTGTTGTGGGTGTACTCTGCCCATGGCAGCCAGGTTCTCCACGATGTCGGGTTATCCATGGCCAGGCCTCGCAGGGTGGTTTCCAGGTCCTGGTTGAGCCTCTCCGTCTGGCCATTGGACTGAGGGTGGAACCCAGAGGAGAGGCTGGCAGTGGCTCCGATGAGCTTGCAAAACCCGTGCCACACTCGGGAGGAGAACTGGGGCCCCCGGTCAGAGACGATATCCTGTGGGAGACCAAAGACTCGGAAGACATGATTGAACATTCGTTTAGCTGTTTCAAGGGCAGAAAAGAGCTTGCACAGTGGTATAAAGTGGCAGGCCTTGGAGAATCTGTCAACTATGACCAAAATGACAGTGTTACCTTGTGACTCAGGGAGACCCGTGATGAAGTCGACTGCCACGTGGGACCAGGGACGCCGGGGAATGGTCAGAGGATGCAGGAGGCCCTGGGGATGCTGTTGTGGGTTCTTGCTTCTGGTGCACACCTCGCAGGAAAGGACGAATGACCTTACTTCCTTCTCCATGCTTGGCCACCAGAAGTGTCTTCTCAAAAAGTCCAGGGTCCTTCGAGCTCCCGGGTGGGCGGTGAGAGGGGACGAGTGACCCCACTGGAGAACCTTGGCCTGGGCTTGATGTGGGACGTACAAGAGGCCCGGTGGCCCCGTCCCAGGACTGGGGTCCTGGCGTTGGGCTTGTCGGACGGCCTCCTCAATACCCCAGCGGACAGGGGCCACAATCCGGGACACAGGGATAATAGGCCCAACTTCGCTCTCCCTGTTGGTGGGAGCGAACAGCCTGGAAAGCGCATCAGGTTTGGTGTTTTTGGAGCCGGGGCGGTATGATAGGGTAAAGTCGAACCGACTGAAAAACAAGGCCCACCTAGCCTGTCGTGGATTGAGTCTCTTTGCTTGCTGGAGGTACTCCAGGTTCTTGTGGTCCGTCCAGACCAAAAATGGATGTTGCGCTCCCTCCAGCCAGTGCTTCCACTCCTCAAGGGCCAGTTTAACTGCTAGCAGTTCTCGATCCCCCACGTCATACCGGGACTCCGCAGAACTCAGGCGGTGGGAGAAGTATGCGAAGGGGTGCAACCTTCCTTCTGAGCATTGAGAAAGGACCGCACCGACGCCACTGTCCGAGGCGTCTACCTCGATGATGAAGGGTTGTGAAGGGTCCGGGAGGACCAGAATGGGTGCCATGCAGAAGCGGTGCTTGAGGTCTTTGAACGCCTTTTCCACCTGAGGAGACCAGACATACGATCCACCTGTCCCTTTGGTGAGGTCCGATATGGGTGCTGCTACAGAACTAAAGTTCCTGATAAACTTGCAGTAGAAGTTCGCAAATCCTAAGAACCGCTGAACCTCTTTGATGGACTTGGGGGTGGGCCAGTCCCGGACGGCCAGGGTCTTGGCTGGATCCATCTGGAGTTGGCCTGTCCGTACAATAAAACCCAGAAAGGAGACCTTGGGAACATGAAATTCGCATTTCTGGGCCTTAGCAAACAGATTGTTCTGTAGCAGCCTCTGGAGAACCTGGTGGACATGGTGGCGGTGCTCCTGCACGGTCTTGGAAAAGATTAGGATGTCATCGAGGTAGACAAAAACGTACTGGTTAATCATGTCCCTCAAGATGTCGTTGATTAGGGCCTGAAAAACAGCTGGTGCATTGGTGAGTCCGAAGGGCATCACCTGGTACTTGTAGTGCCCAGACGGGGTGTTAAAGGCAGTCTTCCACTCATCTCCCTGTTGGATATGGATGAGGTGGTATGCGTTCCGTAAGTCCAATTTGGTGAAGACAGTGGCGCCTTGGAGCAGATCGAACACTGTGGACATCAGCATAAGGAGATAGCAGTTGCGTACAGTGATCTTGTTCAGACCCCTGTAATCAATACACGGCCAGAGCCCCCCATCCTTCTTGCCGACAAAGAAGAAGCCGGCACCAGCGGGTGAGGTAGAGGGTCGAATGAACCCAGAGGCCAAGGCGTCCTTGATGTACTCCTCCATGGGGGTATCAGCCTGAAGGAGAAAAATAACATCAACCATATTGTGAAGGTGGCTGGTAAGATAATAGGCTGTCCACAGGCTTCCTTAACAGATATTTCTGAGAGGCAGGTTATGAGGAAGGCAGATGACATACTGGATTGTGTAAATCATCCCCTTCATTGTTCTTTTGAGGTCCTCCCTTCAGGCAGGAGATTCAGAGTCCCTTGTTTTAAGTCCAACAGGACAAAGAACTCCTTTGTACCAAGTGCGATTAGGTTGCTAAATTTGCACAATCCTTGCACTTAGATGAGAAGCTGTCTACAGCATTTTTAACTTGTAGTCTGTGTATTTATTTGTATGTGTATGTGTTGTTATTTGTTGTGCTATCTGTATGTTTACCTGCTGTAAGACAAGTTTCCCCTCCTTAGGGGACAATAAACTTAAACTGAACTGAACTGAGCTGATCCATGGCCTTGCGTTCTGGCTGAGAGAGGGAAAACAGTCTGCCATGAGGAGGGGTAGTCCCAGCGAGCAAGTCGATGGCACAGTCGTAGGCACGGTGCGGAGGAAGAACGGTGGCCCTGCTCTTGCTGAAAACTTCCTTGAGATCCCAGTACTCTGTGGGAACTTGAGATAACTCAGTGAGATCAGGAGGCTCGGCAGGAGACACAGGAGAGCTAGAGAGCAGACAAGAGGCATAGCAAGCAGGACCCTACTCCACAACCTGGCTAGTGACCCAGTCTATACGAGGGTTGTGGCGGGTGAGCCAAGGAAGACCTAGAATAACTGGGAACTCAGGTGAAGGAATAAGGTGCAGGGATATCTCTTCCTTGTGACCTTGAGACTGGAGGAAGACTGGAGAAGTTACTTGGGTGACTCTTCCGTCACCTAAGGCTTGGCCATCCAGGGCAGACACAGACAGTGCGACTTCAAGAGGAGCAGTCGGGACATTGATACTTTGGGCGAAGTGAACATCCATAAAGTTTCCAGCCGCCCCAGAATCTAACAAGGCTTGACAAGAGTGGACGGACTCACCCCAGGAGATGGAGACCGGGATGTAGACTCCTTGGCCAGGGAGTTCAGGAGAGAGGGTAGGCCCCGTCACAACCCTCCCTTGGCTGGACGGGGCGGTCCTTTTCCCGAGAGCTTGGGACATGATGCTCGGAAATGGCCAGGCTTGCCACAGTAGATGCAGCACTTGTCCCTCCTTCTGCACTCCCTTTCAGCTGCGGAGAGACGAGTATGGCCAACTTGCATGGGCTCTGGACAGTCACTGGAGGAGGTAGATGGGCTCCAGGTCGAGGCAGTGAGGCCGGGGAAGCTCAGGACTCAGCGGCGCTCTCTAATCCTGTTGTCAAGACGAGTAGAATGTGAGATCAGAGTTTCGAGGTCACTTGGGCATCCGATAGAGGCCAGGCCGTCTTTGATGGGGTCAGACAAACCATGATGAAAGGCTGAAACCAGGGCTGCTTCGTTCCATCCGCTGACTACTGCGAGCGTCCGGAACACGATGGCGTAGTCCGCGACGCTTCCTTCTTGCCGGATGGACATGAGCTTCCTGGCTGCGTCTTTACTGGTGTCTGCCTGATCAAAGACACGAAGCATCTCCTCCATAAACAACTTGAAATCAGAGCACTCGGGTCCCTGTCTCTGCCAAATGGCCGTTGCCCAAGCTCGTGCCTTACCAGCTAACAAGGTTATCACAAAGGCAATCTTGCGGCGATCCATAGTGTAGGTGGTAGGCTGAAGCTCAAAGGTGAGTTGGCACTGGGTAAGGAACTCCCAGCACTCACCGTGCTTGCCTTCATACCTCTGTGGTGCAGGAAGGCTGGGTTCGCGAGGTGAAGGAGACAGCATGGCGGGAGGCACTGGAGCGGGAGCAGATGGTGGAGCAGGAGCCGGATCAGGAGATGCGGGCAGAGGAGTCAGCTGTGCCAGGGTTTTCCCAATTTGCTGGGGCAGTACCTCGTGGCGAGCAAGGGCCTCACATTGGCTCGTAAGTGTTCATCCATGAGTGTCCATGGTAGCTCCGAAGTGTGTTAAAGAAGCCATAATTCCCTGAAGGTTAGCCGGGTAGACCGTTGAAGACGCCTCTGCTGAGTCGGTCATGACAGAGTCTTTCTGTTAGGGTTTTGCTGGGATTCGAACCCGGGTCGTTGGTGTGATAATCCAGCAAACCCCACTAGGCCACCAGGGGGATGACTCAAGTGCAGAGGCGTGAGGCGAAAGTAGAGTATCAAAAAAAGTTTATTTACACTATTTACAATCCAATGGAAAAAACAAAAAGAAAATCCAAAAGCTCAGAAGATAAACCAAAATAAAAATATCCAAAGGTAAAATGTCCAAAAACAAAAGGAAAGGCAAAATGCTGAACGCTCAGAAGATCAAAAAGGTACAAAGTCCAAAGAAAGCAAAAATATCAAAAACACAAGGGCACAGGCAAGATTCGTGGGACAGAGGAAACTAGCACTAGACAGCATAGCATAAAGACTCCATGACAAGGGAACAAACAGAGGAGTATTTATACACAAACTAATTAAGGAACAGGGCGGGGCAGGAAACAGGCAATCAAGATAAACACAAAACACAGTGGCGGCCTCTAGAGGCCAAAACAAACATGACAAGATAAATATAACAGCAGCCTCTAGAGGCCAAAACAGTCCCAGTCCTAACAGTTTTAGCAACAACCACGGGGAGGTCACTGCCCAAGCAATATGTCCTGTCCTGTTCCGTCCTAGGTTTTACCAACAACCCTTGGCTCACTCCAGTAGAACTGGTGCAACTAAACTCACTTTCCTTTTAAAATAAATAAATAAAATGCTTTCCTTTTCTTGTAGTTTTATTTAATTGTTGATACTGCACCCTCTTTCAATACAGGCATATAGCCAACGCTTCTTAACAGATCAGAGGTCTTGTATGAGTCTTCAGTAAAATGTGCAGAGCAGAGGAGAGACCACTTCATAGCCGCCCAATGTGCCTGTGAACTTCTCGCAAAACACGTCCAAATCTTTGCAGTTTGAACATTCTTGGGCCATGAATGCAACATAAATCCACCTTCTGTCGTGTTGCTGCACCGGCCAAAAACACATCTACATGGCATGGCGATAAACTAGCTCAAAATGGAGGACTGGAGTTGCAGTTAGCTCTGTGCTTTAGTATAGCGGAAATGACGATGAGACCGATAGACTTCCTGCTGTGATGTTATGCACGTCAAGGTCATTCACTTAGACCGCTACCTATATGAATCACTTTAATCATAAAAATGACTATATTAGATTTATTATTAACGCTTAAAACTATTCCTGTGCCATTCTTGAGGTCTCAAGGCATTTATAAACGAAAGTGAGGCCATGGTTCTGCATATCTGCTTTAAAAAAAACTCAGTACCAGGTACATCGGCCCCTCTAAGATTCTGCAATGCATCAACTATGTTATAAGCTGGACCTGCCCTGACACATACCTCTTTTCCACCAAATCAGTTCCAGGGCTGGTTCGGGGCCAGTGCTGGTGTTGGTTCACAACTCGTTCAACTTGCGAGCCAGCTAAGAACCGGTTTGCTTTTCCATAGCTCGTGGTGCTAAGGGGAGACACGTCATTACGTCGCTGTATACGTCAGTTATTTCGCTAAGTTTGCATAAACCTTGGCGCGAATATCGAAGCAAAAACAACACGGAAGAAGCAGCAGCAGCAACAACAACAACAATAATAATGGATGACTTCGCGTTTGTACAGCTGCTGCTTCTTGTCGCTTAAAAATGGCGATCTTTCGCGGTCTTGTTATTGTTGTTGGCCTTCACAACTCCGCCCCCCCGCTGACGTAAGTGGTTCTTTCCTCTGGCCCAGCAAAGAGTTGGTGCTAGCCTGGAACCAGTTTTTCTGGCCCAAGAGCCAGTTCTTTGTCAGTGGAAACAGAAAACCTGGTTCCAAACTCAGCGCTGGTCCCGAACCAGCCCTGGAACTGCTTTGGTGGAAAAGGGGCAACAGTAGACTCTCATTCACATTCTGCATATCATGCCTGAAACCTGCTATTCCAGGTCCCTTAGCCATCAATGTTCCCTGGACCCCTTACCCTTGACTGTCAACCAGCTTACATTGTTCTAGACATCCTCAACTCTCACTGCAAAGGAAGTAACCTAGAATATCTGGTTGAGTGGGAGGGCTACAGCCCTGAGGAGCACTGCTGAGGAGCACTGCTGAGGAGCACTGCTGGGTCTCTCCCAAGAATATCTTAGACCCACTCCTTTTCCACGAATTCCATGCCAAGCACCCCGACAAACCAGGCCCTCGCTCCTGGGGCCACCCAAGAAAAATTATTGCTTCCAGAGTGAGCTCCCCAGTTGGGGGGGGGGGGGGGTTCTGTCATGTCTGCACCTCCTTGCACTCAAGAGTCCACTTCCCAGAATGCACAGCGGCCTTCAAATATAGCCGACATGGACTGCATTTTATTGGGATTAGCAATACACTGAACATTTAAATAATAATGTTAACAGGAAATGTTCATTTTTCTCTTTTTTCCTATTTATTTATTTTACATTTTATAAAGCTGACTTTGGCATACACAACACTCGACTGTCTGGTTCAGTGGATTAGAAAGTTAGAGCTATTCTAGTTTGGTGGGTAACAATGACCTGCAACAACATCTTATGAGTCATTGCTATCTGCATTTAATTCAGCACTGCCCCACTTCAACATGATTTTTCAACATGAAATCAAAATATAACCTCATCTTAAATCCAGTACGGTATGGTGGCCCTGGAAATAAGCAAAAAGTTACTGGTCACAAATCTTACCATGTTCATACTCCTGAGTGATAAAATGAGAGGTGGCAGTTACAGTGGTGCTTGAAAGTTTGTGAACCCTTTATAATTTTCTAAATTTCTGCATGAATATGATCTAAAACATCATCAGATTTTCACACAAGTCCTAAAAGTAGATAAAGAGAACCCAGTTAAACAAATGAGACAAAAATATTCCACTTTGGCATTTATTTATTGAGGAAAATGATCCAGTATTACATATCTGTGAGTGGCAAAAGCATGTGAACGTTTACTTTCAGTATCTGGTGTGACCCCCTTGTGCAGCAATAACTGCAACTAAACATTGCCAGTAACTGTTGATCAGTCCTGCACACCGGCTTGGAGGAATTTTAGCCCATTCCTCCGGACAGAACAGCTTCAGCTCTGGGATGTTGGTGGGTTTCCTCACATGAACTGCTCGCTTCAGGTCCTTCCACAACATTTCCATTGGATTAAGGTCAGGACTTTGACTTGGCCATTCCAAAACATTAACTATATTCTTCTTTAATCATTCTTTGGTAGAACGACTTGTGTGCTTAGGGTCGTTGTCTTGCTGCATGACCCACCTTCTCTTGAGATTCAGTTCATGGACAGATGTCCTGACATTTTCCTTTAGAATTCGCTGGTATAATTCAGAATTCATTGTTCCATCAATGATGGCAAGCCGTCCTGGCCCAGATGCAGCAAAAAAGGCCCAAACCATGATACTACCACCACCATGTTTCACATATGGGATAAGGTTCTTATGCTGGAATGCAGTGTTTTCCTTTCTCCAAACATAACACTTCTCATTTAAACCAAAAAGTTCTATTTTGGTCTCATCCATCCACAAAACATTTTTCCAATAGCCTTCTGGCTTGTCCACGTGATCTTTAGCAAACTGCAGACGAGCAGCAATGTTCTTTTTGGAGAGCAGTGGCTTTCTCCTTGCAACCCTGCTATGCACACCATTGTTGTTCAGTGTTCTCCTGATGGTGGACTCATGAACATTAACATTAGTGAGAGAGACCTTCAGTTGCTTAAAAGTTACCCTGGGGTCCTTTGTGACCTAGCTGACTATTACATGCCTTGCTCTTGGAGTGATCTTTGTTGGTCGACCACTCCTGGGGAGGGTAACAATGGTCTTGAATTTCCTCTATTTGTACACAATCTGTCTGGCTGTGGATTGGTGGAGTCCAAACTCTTTAGAGATGGTTTTGTAAACTTTTCCAGCCTGATGAGCATCAACAACACTTTTTCTGAGGTCCTCAGAAATCTCCTTTGTTTGTGCCATGATACACTTCCACAAACATGTGTTGTGAAGCTCAGACTTTGATAGATCCCTGTTCTTTAAATAAAACAGGGTGCCCACTCACACCTGATTGTCATTGATTGAAAACACCTGACTCTAATTTCACCTTCAAATTAACTGCTAATCCTAGAGGTTCACATACTTTTGCCACTCACAGATATGTAATATTGGATCATTTTCCTCAATAAATAAATGACCAAGTATAATATTTTTGTCTCATTTGTTTAACTGGGCTCTCTTTATCTACTTTTAGGACTTGTGTGAAAATCTGATGATGTTTTAGGTCATATTTATGCAGAAATATAGAAAATTGTAAAGGGTTCACAAACTTTCTAGCACCACTGTACATATGTGTGCAAATTGGACCCATGATTTCAGCAGCAATGGCAAACTGACATCATGTTAAATGATTTTCTCACTTCGATGCAAATTATGTATGATGAGCAAAAAAGCAAGAAATCCTAAAAGGAATTCATGTGACCAGTCCTGTGGCACTTATGGGCCTACATTTCTTCAGTTCCCCACTCTTGACTTTAGGTCCTACCAGGAATAATAAATAAATGATCATGGTAAACATGTCACATACAGCATGACACAATCAGTCTAATGTTAATGCTCACAAACACTCCATTGTTAATGCATTAAGCTTCATATCTGACCTCTTGCTGCTTACAAGAAGGATATTTCAAAAAAAAAAATGCAGCATCACATCCACCAGGGACATTACACCTCCACGCCTGTAGAGGGCCGTCTCCTCTGAATGCAAATTTAAAGTGCAAACTTCCGTACTGACCCTCCGATTACTATAAATGGACATTTTTTATTAGTTTATAACCAGATAAGAATGTGACCAATCAATCAATCAATCAATCAATCAATCAATCAATCAATCAATCAATCAATCAATCAATGTTTAATGCAAGCTTGTATGCTCAAAAAATGGTACTAAACTAAATTTAGTACAATTTTTAATCGGTAGGCCTATCTTACACTTAGAAATGTGGATGGAACTGGGCTCACGCTAGCCGCTCGCACATCCGCAAATTGCGAAGTTTTATTCCAATTTGCGAACAGAAAATCATCTGTATTCGCATTTTATGCGAAAGTCATTTAAAGTTTAAGCAAAATCCATCAAACAATTGCGATTTCTCAAGATGAACAGTACCTTTCATGTCCATCTTCGATGTTTTGATTTATAACCAACGCCCCCGAGTTTCGAAGCTTCTTATTGGTTGACCGCAAATTACGTCTTCCAATAGCAGTGCATAGACATATAAACATAGACGCCGCCTTCTACGTAGAATCATACGTCATCCTCGCCGCCATATTGGATGGGGCAAAGTGGAGATTCTTCAACCATCTCTGGTATAGCGTCTAGACAGTAGCCGAGAATAAAGATGCCTCATTCATGTGCTGCGTTTAACTGTACCAACAGGTTTACCGTCCAAACGAGATCACATGGGATTACCTTTCACAGGTGAGACTGGAAAAATACTTTTCAATACTGTTCCTTCAGTCTTCAGTTTCCCAGCTCATCTCCACCGGGGGGGTGTAGAGTTATACGCAGTGAGAATTAGAGAATACAGTGCCACACTATGATGAATGTTTTTGAACGTATGATGAATGTTTTTAACCTTTCTGAATGTGAAGGAATCAGTGATGTATTTTGTTTTGGTATGACGTTAGAACCTGGCCGAACTCAGTTTGGCGGTCATTCAGAATATTGATGGGTATTTCGCACACTATTTATAACCATCACATTAAAAGTTATGTGTTGTTTTGATGCCTGTTTGTTTCCCAAATATATACGTGTGTGTCTTAATGGGTGAATAAAAGGCATCGAGTTAAATATTATTGTAGAAAGGGGCTTTATGAAGTTCAGTCCATTTACTTGCATTGGTTTACGGGGAAGATTTGCCACATCAAATATGGCGGACACTCTGACGTATCCCAGCAACGGGGCCACCAGCTCAATGCGGCGTCTATGTTTATATGTCTATGTAGCAGCGGACCTTACATATAAAATGATCAGTTTCCGAGTTGCGCTGATAATATCGGCAATTCTCGCTCATTAGTGAACAAGATTATAGTGAGGTTTGTTTAAAATAAATTATCCAACTTTACGCATGACAAACTTATCTAAAAAGTGAGATAACATATTAGAATGTTCTGTTAGCTTTCTCAGTTAGGGATAAAAACACGATATAACCATTCTAAAGATGCATTTTCTACATAATATCAACCCTGACAGAACTTTGGAAAACTCACAGATAAACCAGGATATATCGACCAAGTGCACCTTGTTTTCAGAGCATTTTGACGCACATGGTTCAAAGTTTTGACTGCAAGTGTTTCATTTGAGAAATTAATGGTAAATATCATTATATTTGGGTTATGAGATTAATTTATAAGAAACAACCATTGATTTTAACTCCTGAGCTCCCTTCATCCTACCCATAAAGACACCCCCCTCCCCCTAAACACACACACACACGGATCCCAATTATACACACACTTATACATACACACATCTCAATAATGAAAACACACACACACGTGAGGCAATACCAGTGGTTGAGATGTTAAAATAGAATTTTGAAAAAAATAAAATTAATTTAGCAAGGACAGCCACTGATATTGGTCAAGTCAGACACTGATGTTGGCCAGGCCAACTTGGCCAGTTCAAATTTATACATGACCCATAGGTGTGATAAATCCCTGATAGAGTTGGAAGCCACTCACCATGCAGTTATGTTACACAGCCAGTCAGCATACTACAGAGGGTGACTAAGGGCTAAAAGGTGCATAGATAGCAAACAATGCAAAGCACATCACACCAGATGTTAGATATAATTATAATGAAAAATATGGACTCTGTAAACCAGATTAAGCGGGTTAAATTAAACACACAATTTCATTACATATATACAGTTGATGAAATGATCAAAATAAGAGGATTCAAGAATAAATAGGCATGCTATGAACATAAATCAAGAACATGGAAAGACAAAGGCAGGAAACAAGCTTGCAAACACTATTGAAACACCAACAAACTACAATAACAATTCATTTTTCAATATTATGTCAGTGCAAGAAATATTTAGAAGTATAACATATCTTGCTAAAAAAAATTACTTTGCTAAAAATAAAATTGTTCTTTTAGCATTTCTTGCTAAGCGAAATTGCAAATTGCTAAAGAAAAATTTGAGTCTTTAGCACTTTTCGCAAAAACAATTTGGGTCCTAGAGTGAGCACAGTGGAGTATACCTTTAAAAATGATTAAAGCACATAATTGGACCATAATTTGCTTTTAGAATAAAGATAAATACAATGCTGCAATCGGTGGTGTAGTGGTTAGTGCTGTTGCCTCACAGCAAGAAGGTCCGGGTTCGAGCCCCGTGGCCGGCGAGGGCCTTTCTGTGCGGAGTTTGCATGTTCTCCCCGTGTCCGCGTGGGTTTCCTCCGGGTGCTCCGGTTTCCCCCACAGTCCAAAGACATGCAGGTTAGGTTAACTGGTGACTCTAAATTGACCGTAGGTGTGAATGTGAGTGTGAATGGTTGTCTGTGTCTATGTGTCAGCCCTGTGATGACCTGGCGACTTGTCCAGGGTGTACCCCGCCTTTCGCCCGTAGTCAGCTGGGATAGGCTCCAGCTCACCTGCGACCCTGTAGAACAGGATAAAGCAGCTAGAGATGATGAGATGAGATGAGATGGGCACAAATGGAAGAAATATTTATAACTGTGGTTTCATCCTATCCTGTCATATACTGTATGGCTTCTCAGTAAATGTGTACGGAGACATGAAGAAAAATAAAGCTGAGAAAAAAGTAAAAGAGATCGTTAGTGCCTCTGGAGAGCCTGCCAGCAAAGATAATACAAAGTCAAGCACATGATACGCAAACAAACTTTACATTTTAAATAGGGATAGACCGATTATCGACCGGGCCGATTATCGACGCCGATATTCGGCATTTAGACGCATATCGGCATCGGCCTTCTTTTTTAACCTGACGGCCGATAAGAAATCATTTTAAAACTGGGTTATTTTGGCTCTGATGCAGCCGCGCCTCTCTATCTGTAGTCACTGCTCTGGCTCGAGCATTGTCCCACCCACAGCACCATCTGATTGGTTACACGCAGAGCCATCTGATTGGTTACACAGCACGGGTAACAGCCAATCAGCAGTGAAAGATCGCACACGGCGGAGAGGAGCAAGTTTTGCTGAGTGTAGAACCTCCGGAGAGCAGATTGATGTTTTGAAGGTAAGTTAAGGCAGCAGACTCCCGAAATTGTAATAAACATCCCAGTCCTGTACAACTCACTCACAACTACTAGTAACGTTACTGTGAGCCCAATAACGTTATATAAACATAAGCGGCAGCTTTGCTACTCGCAGTCCCTCCAGACATGTCTGTTAATCACTTGAAACAAGGTTGCTGATAATATCGATATGGAAATAGTCCGTGATGTGTGTGTGTGTGTAGTGTTGCCACCTGTCCCGGTTTTTCCTGATTGTCCCGGATTTTCATGGTCTGTCCCGGAAAAAAAAAAAAAAAATCCGGGACACTGAATGTCCTGGTTTTTTGTACATGATGGGCAAAATGTGTATTTCAACTTGCGAGCCAGCTGAGAACCAGTTTGCTTTTCCGAGCTCGCCGTGCTAAGCGGAGGCACGTCATTACGTCGCTGTAAACGTCACTTACGTCGCTGTATACGTCACTTAAGGCGCTACGTTTACATAAACCTTGGCGCGAATATCAAAGCAAAAACAACACAACACGGAAGAAGCAGCAACAACAATAATAATAATGGCTGACTTCGCGTTTGTACAGCTGCTGCTTCTCGTCGCTTAAAAATGGCGATCTTTCGCGGTCTTGTTATTGTTGTTGGTCTTAACAACTCCGCCCCCCCGCTGACGTAAGCGGTTCTTTCCTCTGGCCCAGCAGAGAGTTGGTGCTAGCCTGGAACTGGTTTTTCTGGCCCCAGAGCCAGTTCTTTGTCAGTGGAAACAGAAAACCCGGTTCCAAACTAAGCACTGGCCCTGAACCAGCCCTGGAACTGCTTTGGTGGAAAAGGGGCAATGGAGGATGCTTGGACTGATAAAAGAAACAGACTCTCTGTTGCAATGGTGATGGCTGAGCTTCAAGTCAGGCTAAACTTTCAGTTGTCCTGTACTGAGTTCAAGACATTCATTGAAAATCAGCCAGGACTCATAGCAGCAGCAAAGAAAAACACCAAATATAAATGGAAGATTAGGTAAGGTTTTGGTGAATTAAATGAAATCCAAATAGTCTTATCTGCCTACTCCTGTATGTGCCCAATTATATCAGTTACATGTCCTCCTATGTATTTGTTTAGCCAAGAGCAGCAAGCAGCAGAGGCACAAGCAAAGCACACACCACACTCTAAGCAATCAGGTAAGCTGTTGGACACTACACCTTACATTGTTACATTCAGGTATTCTTAGATACAATGAAAAATTAGATTATTTTTATTCCACATAAGCAAATAAACAGAACTTAATTATGTATTCCCCTTTTACCTGTGCCCACTACTGCCCCCAGGTGTCCACAACCAAAAACTGTTGGAAAAAAACCAAAATAATGAAGACCTGCTATATTATGTAAAGCAATTAACTAAACAAATAACTAGCAAAAGCATCATTTTTACTAATTAGAGCAATACAATTTCAGCGTAGAAGGGCGATTTTTGTCTTGGGTTAGATGTGCGAAGGGCACCGTTGCTTACAAGCAAAAAGGTCGATTGGATGGTCGAAATGTCCAGGATTTTTGTCAGACACAGGTGGCAACCCTATGTCTGTGATGTGTGTGTGTGTGTGTGAGTGAGTGAGAGTGTGTGAGAGCTACAGTCTATGAGTGAGAGGGAGAGAGTGTAAAAAAAACTAATGAACTCAATTCAGTCCAGCTTTATTGCAGGGAAGCACATAGAGGTGAAGGCTAATTAGCTTTTAGCATAACGTTAGCCCACCGGTCCGCTCTCTCTGGCAGATGCTCAGCAAACTGTAACAATGCGGAACCATGTCTTTTACAGTATGGTAGAGAACAGTGTGCGTGTCTGTGTGGGCCACACGAGAAGCTGCATAAACTGACAGCAAATCACCGTCTGACAGAAAACTGAAGGGTAATAATGACTGTTAAACTACCACGTTATTTTACTTTACCTTTTTCTGTGTTGATGGAGAGATCCCAAGCAGCAGAAAATGGCATATTCTTAGATAAAGTGTGTCCTGAAGAAGCTGTCTTTGATAGTTTCTTGTAGAGAGGAGCAGAATATTGCTGTTCAAGACTTAAGACATAATGCATCATAAAGCCTACATGAATAAACTGCATGGTGTTCAGGGATGAACAGTCTCTCCTATTGCTATTGTACTATTTTTTTTTTTCAGCTATAGTAACATACATTGTTCATAATGTAGCAGCCTAGTTTTGAATGACAGGGTCCCTGCTATCACATGTTGTTAAAATATAACATTTACGTAATAAAATCAACTGCAGGCTTCCCAAATGCTGTAATAAATTAAGCATGATGAGTTGAGCACATGTCAGCATATGGCCCCACTTTTAACTCACTCGATTTTTTTCAAACCCTTATTGCAGATGGATAGACCGAGGTTTAAGAGTGCAGTATGGATGTATTACACCCAGCCAACACCAGGGAAGGCAGTGTGTAATACATGCAATGAAGGTGTCAGCATGGGAGCAACAACGGGAAAAAACAAAAATACTTCAAACCTGTGGTCCTATCTTAGGATTCACCACCCTGAGTTGTATGAAATGGCACAGAAGAAACAGGGATCCGAATCTCATCAGGATGAGGCAACTTCATCTCAGCCAACAATAGAGGACATGTTTCAGAAACAAAGAAAGTGGACAAACTCCAATGACAGGTCGAAACGAATGGACAAACTAGTCATAGAGATGATAGTCACTGACAACCAACCCTTCACGGTGGTGTCTGATGTTGGCTTTAAGCGCCTGATGGCTGCAGCAGAGCCACAATATGCTCTGAAAAGTGACAAGTATTACCGAACTGAAAAGCTGCAAGAAGTTCACCACAAGGTTGTGGACAAGATCAAAGCCCTGATTCAACCTGATAATGCTGGCTACTCTCTCTCCTTCACCACAGACTGCTGGTCTGGTGTGACAGAGTTTCTCATGAGCCTGACATGCCATTTCATTGATGCTGAATGGATAAGAAAGCAGGTTGTCTTAAGCACAAGAGCGATGCATGGGTCCCACACTGGGGAATACCTGAAAGAGACATTCCTCAGAATGCTTGAGGACTGGAAGATAAGCAAAGACATACTGCTGAGCCTGGGAGCTTCCTGCACTTTTTGTTAGAATTTTAAAAAGATGTCTTTTGTCAGTTGCAAATCTGAAAAGAAGTTTAATAAACACATGCTTAAAGGCATTTAAACAAAGTTAAGTGTTGGAGTTTCTATTATTCAAAATTTCAACGCCAATATTTTCACTTTTACTGCAAATGAATCTCGGCTCCACATATCGGTTATCGGCCTCCGTGACTACTAACAATCGCTGTCGGTATCGGCCCCGAAAAAACATATCGGTCTATCTCTAATTTTAAACCAAATCAGTGTGTATCAATAGTATAATGGGGTGGCGGCTCAAGCTTAAATTCAGTTTAATCAACTGAAGGAAAAGTTTCTTTTTATTTAATGCTATTAAGATTGGAGAAATTTACAAAAAAAAGTGCATTAAAAAAGGAAACAGCTGGCACTCCTGGATTATTCATTTAATCAAAAACAAAAAGTACAGCACGAAGTGATTTCACTTCACACACACAGGCTGAGAAGAGGGATCTTAAAGACGAGTAAATACTGTACCTTTCAGATAGAACTGATCCATCCTCTAGCAGCACATGATTAATTCGACACAGTGATTTCCTATTGGCTGAGCTTATCATCACGGGGACTTTCTGAGCTGGTTGTGCAACCGTGTTTATGTTCTGTAAACACTCCCAAATCCGGCACAGCACTGAAACAGGACAGAGATGTAAACATGAAAATAATCCATATCTTCATCTTTCTAATATTCCATACAAGAACGGTTTCCTGAAATGCACAGAGAAATATCTGATCCTAATAAGTGTGTTTAAATCATATGACTCATTCTGAATATATTTATATGTCTTTCAGAAGTTAAAGAGATGAAGATATAAATGTTGTTTCTAATAATGCATATTAGTGCGTATCACTAACTGTATGAAGCTTTTAATTTCACCAAATGCTGTTTTATGTTTATACACTGAGCACTTTTCTGTACTTTATGACACAAGCAACTAAATCAAAAGGAAATAAATCTCGTGTTTAGTTCCTGTTGGTGTGATTTCTAGTTTATTTGGCTTTGAGAGAAGGGTTTATTTTTACATTAGATGTGTCCATCACTACCATCGTCTGACCATCAGGGTTTGGCCCTTGTCAAAGGTCTTCACACCTTCCCATTTCCCCCGCGTCCAACATACGAACTATAAGAACCAACTCTTTCGATTACGTTCATTATGTCTTATATTGAATATTGTTAGTTTTTTTCTTTTTTATCAGACATCTAATTTTTTAGGTTTGTTTACCTGACATGTTTCGACGTATGACTGTCGTCTTCCTCAGAGTGTCACCGGATGTTATTGGTGACGCATCTTTTATCAGCTGATGTTTCCGAAGGCGTGGCCTTCCTGTCTGGATTGACAGGTCGGTCACGCCTTCTACTGTCTGTTTGTCCCCTGCAAGATAGCACTCCAGGTATGGGAGAGCATGTATGCTCCCTCATCTCGGTTGATGGTCCTCGGGCTTCGCTTACGGATCTCTATGGCCTCCCTGATCCAGCGCTGATGTTTATTATCTTCTGTGCGGATGACTCTGGCATTTCCCCAATCCATAATATGATTTTCCCTTTTGCAATGATCTGTTATAGCTGACTTATAATTTTCCTGTTGTGCCTTTTCTTTTATTGTTCGGGTTTGTCTTGTAGCTGTCTCCTTTTCGCACTCTTTCTTATGTTCATTTTTTCTTGTGTTAAAACTCCTTCCTGTCTCCCCGATGTAAATTTTATTGCATAATTGGCATGGAATCTCATATATGGTGTTGCATCTGTTGTCCGGATGTATTCTGTCTTTGGGATGAACCAGGATCTGACGGAGTGTTGTGTGTGGTTTGACAGGTGTGTTAATGTTGTATTTCCTCATTGCTCTTTGAATGCGTTCCGTTATTCCTCTGATGTATGGTAATGTCACTCTCTCCCCTGTGTTCTTGTTTGTTGGTTTGTTTTTTCTCTTTCTTCTGTGCTTTATTGTTTTTGACCTGTTCCGCCCCTTTGGATATTGCCCATTGTGGATATTGACATGCCATCAGTGCGTGTTGTATATGTTGTTCTTCCTGTTCTTTGTCCTGTGCATCTGTAATTATTGCTGCACGTTCATGCAATGTTCTAACTACGGATATTTTGTGCATTATGGGGTGTTCGGAAGTCCAGTTTAAATATTGGTCGGTGTGTGTGGGTTTCCTGTGTACTTTTATTTTGATGTCCCCCTCTTCTGTGTGATGTATTTTTAAGTCCAAAAATGCTATTGACTGCTCCGTTTCCTCTTCATGTGTAAATTTTATATTGCCGGTATTGTCTATAGTATTGAGATGGTCGGTAAGTTGTTGAGTGTGTCCCCTCTTTACTTTTTCCAATATGTCGTCCACATACCGTTTCCAGAGTGTTGGTCTGTTTTCTGCTGGTATTGTAGTGAGTGCTTTCTGCTCCAGATCCTCCATGAAAAAGCCGCACATGATGGCTGATAGTGGGTCTCCCATGGCAAAACCTTCCTTCTGTCTGTAAATTGTGTTCCTGAACTGAAAGTATGTGGATGTGGCGATGAATTGAAGGAGCTGAGTGATGTCTTGTACCGTGAGGTTTGTGCGTTTCTTGAGCGTTCTATCTGTTTTTAATTTGTCTTGTACTATCTGTATGGTGGCTTCCGTGGGTGTTCTGGTGAAAAGAGATATGACATCGTGTGAAATGAAAACTTCATCTTGTTGCATTTTGATGTTTTTTAGTTCTTCTGCCAGTTGTTTTGAGTTTTTGCAGTGTTGGTCTGTGAGTCCTAGTAATGGTTTAATTATTTCAGTGAGTGCTATTGATAAGTTGTATGTGACTGAACCAATGCTATCTACTATGGGGCGTAATGGTGTTCCTGGTTTGTGTATCTTTGGTGTGCCGTAAATCCTGGGGATGACATTGGCTGTGCGTACTAAATGATTATATGCCTGTTTATCTATTTTATTTTCATCGAGTAGTGGTTTAAGTAATGCTTTAAGTTTCTTTTTCTTGTCTTCTGTTGGGTCTTTTCTTAATATCTCGAAGGCATTGTCACTGAGTAATTCCATTATTTTGTGTTCATATTCTTCGGTGTCCATGATAACTACTGTTCTGCCTTTATCTGCTGGGAGGATTGTGATGTCTTTATTTTTTGCTAACGTTCTCATGGCTTTGGCTTCCTGTTTGGTGATGTTACTGGGTGGTGGTTTGGCCGTTTTCAATATACCAGCTATTGCGTTTCTTAGTGCTGCTTTTTGTCCCTGATCCTGTATTTTCTCACATGCTAATTCAGTTGCCAGAATGAATTCATCGTGTGGTATGTTGTTCGGTGTGACAGCGTAGTTGAGTCCTTTTGCTAATATACTGCGTTCTGCTTGTGAGAGTTTGTACCTTGATATGTTGTGGATCCATTTTTCGTTGATGTGTGCGTGCTCTGGTTCTGCCTTCTTTTTCTGTGCAATGAGTTTGTCCAGTTTTCGGATTTGTCGGGTTTTTGTCTCTGTGAATTCCTGCTCGTGTATGTCTGCCAAGTGTCCGTGTATTGCTATTTCCATTTCCTTGTTCTGGGGAAACCGGCGTTTGAAAGTTTCCATCTCCCTATGTAGTTCGCTGTTGATATTATTGAGTTTGTCAGTTGTGCACCGTATCCGTTCTTTTACCAGAGTCATCCGCACTTTCCTGATCATCTTTTCCGCGTTTCTGGTTGGAATTGGGTTCTTGATGTTCAGGCTGGCCGGTACGACTTCTTCATCCCGGCAGCGCAGATTGAATCTCAGGTGATTCCTGTAGCGTGCCCGTTTCCGTAGAAGGCGTGACCAACCTGTCAATCCAGACAGGAAGGCCACGCCTTCGGAAACATCAGCTGATAAAAGATGCGTCACCAATAACATCCGGTGACACTCTGAGGAAGACGACAGTCGTACGTCGAAACATGTCAGGTAAACAAACCTAAAAAATTAGATGTCTGATAAAAAAGAAAAAACTAACAATATTCAATATAAGACATAATGAACGTAATCGAAAGATTAAGAATAAGTTATGGAGATGAAAGCATCAAGGAGTTTCGCCGCCTTGAAAGATTGACACGGAAACGGGCACGCTACAGGAATCACCTGAGATTCAATCTGCGCTGCCGGGATGAGGAAGTCGTACCGGCCAGCCTGAACATCAAGAACCCGATTCCAACCAGAAACGCGGAAAAGATGATCAGGAAAGTGCGGATGACTCTGGTAAAAGAACGGATACGGTGCACAACTGACAAACTCAATAATATCAACAGCGAACTACATAGGGAGATGGAAACTTTCAAACGCCGGTTTCCCCAAAACAAGGAAATGGAAATAGCAATACACGGACACTTGGCAGACATACACGAGCAGGAATTCACAGAGACAAAAACCCGACAAATCCGAAAACTGGACAGACTCATTGCACAGAAAAAGAAGGCAGAACCGGAGCACGCACACATCAACGAAAAATGGATCCACAACATATCAAGGTACAAACTCTCACAAGCAGAACGCAGTATATTAGCAAAAGGACTCAACTACGCTGTCACACCGAACAACATACCACACGAGGAATTCATTCTGGCAACTGAATTAGCATGTGAGAAAATACAGGATCAGGGACAAAAAGCAGCACTAAGAAACGCAATAGCTGGTATATTGAAAATGGCCAAACCACCACCCAGTAACATCACCAAACAGGAAGCCAAAGCTATGAGAATGTTAGCAAAAAATAAAGACATCACAATCCTCCCAGCAGATAAAGGCAGAACAGTAGTTATCATGGACACCGAAGAATATGAACACAAAATGATGGAATTACTCAGTGACAATGCCTTCGAGATATTAAGAAAAGACCCAACAGAAGACAAGAAAAAGAAACTTAAAGCATTACTTAAACCACTACTCGATGAAAATAAAATAGATAAACAGGCATATAATCATTTAGTACCCACAGCCAACGTCATCCCCAGGATTTACGGCACACCAAAAATACACAAACCAGGAACACCATTACGCCCCATAGTAGATAGCATTGGTTCAGTCACATACAACTTATCAAAAGCACTCACTGAAATAATTAAACCATTACTAGGACTCACAGACCAACACTGCAAAAACTCAAAACAACTGGCAGAAGAACTAAAAAACATCAAAATGCAACAAGATGAAGTTTTCATTTCACACGATGTCATATCTCTGTTCACCAGAACACCCACGGAAGCCACCATACAGATAGTACAAGACAAATTAAAAACAGATAGAACACTCAAGAAACGCACAAACCTCACGGTACAAGACATCACTCAGCTCCTTCAATTCATCGCCACATCCACATACTTTCAGTTCAGGAACACAATTTACAGACAGAAGGAAGGGTTTGCCATGGGAGACCCACTATCAGCCATCATGTGCGGCTTTTTCATGGAAGATCTGGAGCAGAAAGCACTCACTACAATACCAGCGGAATACAGACCAACACTCTGGAAACGGTATGTGGACGACATATTGGAAAAAGTAAAGAGGGGACACACTCAACAACTTACCGACCATCTCAATACTATAGACAATACCGGCAATATAAAATTTACACATGAAGAGGAAACGGAGCACTCAATAGCATTTTTGGACTTAAAAATACATCACACAGAAGAGGGGGATATCAAAATAAAAGTACACAGGAAACCCACACACACCGACCAATATTTAAACTGGACTTCCGAACACCCCATAATGCACAAAATATCCGTAGTTAGAACATTACATGAACGTGCAGCAATAATTACAGATGCACAGGACAAAGAACAGGAGCAACAACATATACAACACGCACTGATGGCATGTCAATATCCACAATGGGCAATATCCAAAGGGGCGGAACAGGTCAAAAACAATAAAACACAGAAGAAAGAGAAAAAACAAACCAACAAACAAGAACACAGGGGAGTAGTGACATTACCATACATCAGAGGAATAACGGAACGCATTCAAAGAGCAATGAGGAAACACAACATTAACACACCTGTCAAACCACACACAACACTCCGTCAGATCCTGGTTCATCCCAAAGACAGAATACATCCGGACAACAGATGCAACACCATATATGAGATTCCATGCCAATTATGCAATAAAACTTACATTGGGGAGACAGGAAGGAGTTTCAACACAAGAAAAAATGAACATAAGAAAGAGTGCGAAAAGGAGACAGCTACAAGACAAACCCGAACAATAAAAGAAAAGGCACAACAGGAAAATTATAAGTCAGCTATAACAGATCACTGTAAAAGGGAAAATCATATTATGGACTGGGGGAATGCCAGAGTCATCCGCACAGAAGATAATAAACATCAGCGCTGGATCAGGGAGGCCATAGAGATCCGTAAGCGAAGCCCGAGGACCATCAACCGAGATGAGGGAGCATACATGCTCTCCCATACCTGGAGTGCCATCTTGCAGGGGACGAACAGACAGTAGAAGGCGTGACTGACCTGTCAATCCAGACAGGAAGGCCACGCCTTTGGAAACATCAGCTGATAAAAGATGCGTCACCAATAACATCCGGTGACACTCTGAGGAAGACGACAGTTACGTACGTCGAAACATGTCAGGTAAACAAACCTAAAAAATTAGATGTCTGATAAAAAAGAAAAAACTAACAATATAAGAACCAACTGTTCATGTACAGGTGCCTTCTTTTTGCGCTGATTCTTTATTTATTCATGGTATAGCTGCTGAGCATTTTCTTAACCATGTACATACAGTGTCTTGCAAAAGTATTCATTGGTGTTTGTCCTGTTTTGCCGCATTACAAACTGGAATTAAAATGGATTTTTGGAGGGTTACAGGAGCACCATTTTATTTACACACCATGCCTACAACTTTAAAGGTGAAAATTGTTGTTTTATTTTGACACAAACAATAATTAAGATGAAAAAAAACCCAGAAATCTGGAGTGTGCATAGGTATTCACCCCCCAAAAAATCAATACTTTGTAGAGCCACCTTTTGCTGCAATTCCAGCTGCAAGTCTCTTGTGGTGTGTCTCTATTAGCTTAGCACATCTAGCCACTGGGATTTTTGCCCATTCCTCAAGGCAAAACTGCTCCAACTCCTTCAAGTTAGATGGGTTGCGTTGGTGTACAGCAATCTTCAAGTTACTAATTTCAAGCTTGAACTAGTCTTGTTTATGAGCAGATAGGTTTATTGCAGTGTACAGTTTATATGTAGGGGAGAGCGGGGTAAGATGGGCCACTTTTTACATTTTTCATCATAACTACATGTTAAAGCCATTTTTGCTTCCAGTCTACACACCATACCAAATTTCAAAGTGTACTGTTACTATCTGAGCAAAAAATAATTGATACGCTCTTATGGTTAGAGTGATATTACCTCTTGAAAAAAAATGTCAAGTGGCTCAACTTACCCCATGCACGGGGTAAGATGAGCCACTGTGTGGGGTAAATTGAGCCAACACAAAACATGTTAGGTTAACAAAGTAAACAACTTTTATTATTAGAAGTGCAATCAATGAATCAAGTCAAGTCAATCAAGTGGGGGATAGGGCCGTTGCATAGAGAAGGGGAGATGAAGAGAGAGGTGATAGAACGAGATGGGACAGGGAGGGATAGATAGATGGATAGAGAGAGAGATATGCGTAGATAGATAGAAAGAGGGATGGTTAGAGAGGGAATGAGAGATATACTATATTATAGAAATTACTAAAACAGTAGAGCAGTGCCAAAAAATCTTATTTCTTTCAGTAGGTTAAAACATTGCTAAAACATGCAGCAATCATTCCTTCAATCATTTCATCATTATTCAATGTTCCAAGCATTCAAATTGCAAGGGAACACCATTTGCCTCTCCCTCCGTGCTGTCCCACCAACAGTAAAGGGGCGGGGCAATTTTTTCACAATATCCTGTCTTGACAGGACAGCCTCATCTTTCTCTTTGAAGACAAAGGTTGGCTTTCTTGCAGAGCCATGGCATGACCGGCTTCTTTTGAGAAATCTTGCCTCTATTTCGAAGACATCCAATTTGATTATCTGGCCAATGAAGAAATGCACTTTCACCAACTTGGTATAACCTGTCTCTACCTCTCCATTCTTTATCTTTTCAATGAACCTAGTCAGAGTCATCCTGTCCAAATGCATATCTCTTGCCACAGCCCGAATAGGCCTGCCTTTCCTGACTTCCTCTGCGGCTCTCTCCAAAACTGCACGGGATTGTGCGGCCCTGTCTGTTTTTCTTTTGTATGAGTGTGGCATCATGCACACCTGTAATAACAGAGGGCATTATTTTATTTATTAAAAACCTTTTAAACATATTATATTAACATGTTATTTATTTGTTGTTGTTGTTGTTGTTGTCATATATGACCAGTAAATGTGAAAACTTAAGTGTCATCCATATTGGGTAAGCTAAGCCACCAATGGGGTAAGTTGAGCCAGTGGCTCAACTTGCCCCACATCTAATGGCTCATCTTACCCCGTGGCCACCATTTTGTAGAAAAATGCTAATAAAGGGGATTAGGCTAATCAAAATTATTTTTATTAGCATTCATATCATAGCTTAGAAAGCCACTAACTTAACCCTAATGTGTCTAAATATTATTCTACTTTTGTCTTCTCTAAATCATCTTCACTGTGGACAAACATGGAATTGACTTAGAAAGCACAAAAACACATTTTTATAAATATCTCCCTCACCTAGTTTGACATGTGGTGCTCCTCTCCACAAGTGTAAGTAAATGGTCCCGCTCCCCTTTGAATGTGGTCACATGGTCACATTTGTTTACTGTTTCTTAGAAACAGGGGGTGGCTCATCTTACCCCGCTCTCCCCTACTGCATGTGCATTTGGGTGATTTTAAGGCATTATCTGGTGCATGCTTTTAAGATCAACCTCATCTCATCTCATTATCTCTAGCCGCTTTATCCTTCTACAGGGTCGCAGGCAAGCTGGAGCCTATCCCAGCTGACTACGGGCGAAAGGCGGGGTACACCCTGGACAAGTCGCCAGGTCATCACAGGGCTGACACATATACACAGACAACCATTCACACTCACATTCACACCTACGGTCAATTTAGAGTCACCAGTTAACCTAACCTGCATGTCTTTGGACTGTGGGGGAAACCGGAGCACCCGGAGGAAACCCACGCGGACACGGGGAGAACATGCAAACTCCACACAGAAAGGGCCTCGTCAGCCACGGGGCTCGAACCCGGACCTTCTTGCTGTGAGGCGACAGCGCTAACCACTACACCACCATGCCGCCCCCACTTTAACAATCATTTAAAGGAATTTAAAGCTGTTGACCCGCTCCACAGCATCTCTGTCAATGTAGATGGGTGTTTGCTTGCAATTCCTGATCACTCAGCTCCTTATTTTTGCTGATATTGAGACTAAGGTTGTTGTTCTGGCTCTCTGCTAGGAATCTCACCTCCTCCCTGGAGGCTGCCTGATTGCTGTATGTAATAAAGTGAACAAACTTTATGATGTTGTTTGAGCTGGGTCAAGCCGCACAGTCCTGTGTGAACAGGGGTGAATACAGTAAGGGGCTCAGCACGCTGCCCTGCACAGAGGAGGAGGTGTTCTTGCCTGTCAACACATGTCGAGGTCTGCCATTGAGGAAGTCCAGAACCCAGCTTCATACGGTGGGATTTAGTCCTAAACCCAAAAGCTTGTGTTTGGTTGGAATGGCCAAGTTAAACACTGAGCTGTAGTCCACTAATACCAGTCTGCAGAGGGGAACCATCAGGGACTTCTAGGGCTTCAGAGAAGCCCAAACATATCAGCATTTCAAATGTTATATTTAATTTCTTTCATTCTTTAATTGCTTTCAGAATTTCATTATAATTACTCTGTTCTAATTTGGCCTCATTTTCTATCAAATTTGCTTCAGAACTGAAAGGGTTGCTGTCCTCCATCCATTATCCGTAACTGCTTATCCTGTACAGGGTCGCAGGCAAGCTGGAGCCTATCGCAGCTGACTATGGGTGAGAGGCGGGGTACACCCTGGACAAGTTGCCAGATCATCACAGGGCTGACACACAGATACAAACAATCATTCACACTCACATTCACACCTACGGTCAATTTAGAGTCACCAATTATCCTAACCTGCATGTCTTTGGACTGTGGGGGAAACCGGAGCACCCGGAGGAAACCCACGCGAACACGGGGAGAACATGCAAACTCTACACAGAAAGGGCCTCGTCAGCCACTGGGCTCGAACCCAGGACCTTCTTGCTGTGAGGCGAAAGTGCTAACCACTACACCACCGTGCCACCCAGATTCCTGCCCTGAAAACATTAAAATCAAGTTATCCAACCAGTGAGATTGTTTTGTTTGTTGTTTCTAGGCTGAGAAAAGTTTAGAGCTGCTCAATCACTGCTTAGGACTTCATTGCCAGGACAGAAGGCCATGGCAGTGTATGTTTATGTAGGAAGTGACAGATGAATTAACCAATCAGATTTTGATTTATAGTGGGAAGGACTAAAAATTGATCACCCTAGGCCTTCTTGAAGGCCAGTGCAAGCTTAACTGCGAGTCGGCCTCATAAGCATGGCAATGAAGTCACCTTCCAGCCAGTGTAGTGTTCATCAGTAGTGTTAGCGAATGCTAATAAAGAGGTCAAGTCAGTGCTATCTATCGAGAGCAAGTAGCACAGGCTAATGACTGAGAAACTAAGATTTCTGTCTCCAGACTCTTCTTCCACGCTATACGCTCACTACGGTATTTTTCACTCAGACTTAAGTATTCATTTCCTTGTGTAATTTAGTGAGTTACTTTTAAAATCAACATCGACAGCTACACAGAACGGAGTGACCTGGCAACCTGCTACTTATCCCTTGCAAAATCCTTTGCCCTGTTGCTTTAATGGTGTCTGGCTCAGGTTTGGCTGAGCTCAAGTCCCAGCTCTAATAGTAATGGATCGCCACTGCCAGTCTGGCATAACCCTTTGTTTTCCAGGTGAGCCAGTGTGGTGTGTAGTGTCGGGGATATTACATCCTCAGTAGACATGGTTGGGTTGGAGGAAAACTGCAGTGGCTCCAGAGTTTCTAAGGGATTATTTTTAATGTATCGCAACTCCAGCCTCATAAAGCACTTTACTGCTATACAACACTGAATTAAATTATTTAAAAACTTTTAAAGTTATAATTTTATACTGCCACAAGCAGAGTAAACATTAGCTGTGGGAGACAGTCTACTGCAAAGAAAATCACAAAGAGACAATATCCATCCATCCATCCATCCATTATCTGTAGCTGCTTATCCTGTCCTACAGGGTCGCAGGCAAGCTGGATCCTATCCCAGCTGACTATGTGCTAGAGGTAGGGTTCACCCTGGACAAGTCACCAGGTCATCACAGGGCTGACACACTGACACCCATTCACACCTACTGTCAATTTAGAGCCACCAATTAGCCTAACCTGCATGTCTTTGGACTGTGGGGGAAACCGGAGCACCCGGAGGAAACCCACACAGACACGGGGAGAACATGCAAACTCCGCACAGAAAGGCCTCCATCGGCTGCTGGGCTCGAACCCAGAACCTTCTTGCTGTGAGGCGACAATGCTAACCACTACACCACCGTGCCACCCAGGAGACAATATATTTATTTTAATATAAACTTTAATGTTTCAGATGTTTTATTTATTTACTGCACATAACGTAAAGTTATTTTTAGACATTACATATCGGCACATCTTCACAGAGGAGTAATTCATGCCGTGTGACCAGATTCACTGTATGTGTGTGATGGTCTGTAAAAACCTTCTGAATGTTGGTGAAGCTGAATTTTGGCCAAAATTGAATTTCCAGTAATATACCTTGACAAATCTACTGTAAGAAACATTAAATTAAAATATTTTAAAAAATATTTCAGCAAAATGATGCAGAAATATATTTACTTGTTATTTTCCAAACCCATTTGTAAAGACCACACCAGGTAAAGATCCAGTTTCGCAAAAGCAGCAGTAAAATCAGTCAGTCTGCTGAAAGATGTAAAAAAAAAAAGTGTGATTTTCTTATGATGTGCTCAGGTTTTTGGGGAGTTACACACTGCAGTGATGCAGAATTAATTCAGTTCATTAGTTTGTGATCGGATAGTGATTATGTTGCTTGTGCTTTGTCACATGATCAAAATAGAACAGTGTACTTACACACTCGGATGACAGCACATTACATTTTTAAAGTGCTTACGTTACCTAATAATAACACATTAAAGCGGCTGACTCAGCTTTCCCAGAATCCAATTTGTTGTTTTTTGTTTTGAAATCATACGACCGCCACTCTGCTAACGTTCTGTGTAGCAAAACCTCTGCAAATTCCATGTCACTGATCCTTTTGAAATCCATCTGGAACTTTTTCTTCACTTCGGCGTCATGCATGGAAGTTTTGAATATATTGTAGATTATGCCTGATATTTCCTTTCCTTCATGGCGAGATGGCTGAGGCCGGGTTCTGGTCCATTACAAAAGAATAACCATACAAAAATGGAATGGATCAGTCAAAAAAATTTAAAATAAAACTACTTGAACAAAATGTCTTCAATTTCATGTTACAGTTTATGATCTATGGATTAGGATGTTGCTGGATTGTTGCGAATTGTTTTTCAAACAGTGGAATATCCATGGATGTGAAAATGGCAACTCGCAACCTGGTGCAGAGGCTTCTGGGAAGGGTGAGCCGGCCTCTTTAATGACAAGAAATTCTTACTTCTGATCCAACGGACATGAATAAATGAATGAGCAATTATTTGTTCGCTGATGTTAGTGTGAACAAAGATCAGTAGAGTGAAGAAACAGCAATGAGGCTTGAGTTTAAATGCTGTGAGAGACAAAGACTGATATGGATGATGAAGAACTCGTTTCACATTGTACATGTACATTTTTTGAGAAAAAAGTACTGTCCACATGATGCTTGTTTCTTTATTTATACAAGAGTTCATTCTGGTCCACTAATCGGGCCTGAGTTTCCCAAAAGCATCATAGCACAAAGATCATCGTTAAATGGTAGAGCGAGCAGAACAATGAACACTCTCTCTCTCCTAGTTAAGATGCTCTTAGTGTCAAAGGAGATACACATAACCTTTATTTTTAAACAAATTTCTGAGTGGATAGTATCTCCATCCTTGACTCTTGTATGCTGCATAAATGGGAATTAAAAATATATATTTTTGAGAGTTAAAATCGACCGCAAAGTTGTCATTGGAGCTGCCCCGCTGAGCCAGCCAGCCTTGAGCGTGTGACGTCATTGCGGTAACTGGTTTTAAGGCCGAGGCCTTTTACAGCTATAGACCAAAGTCATATAAATAAAAATTTATGGTGAAAGTAAGAAATACCGTTACCGACTCGCTCAACTAAGTCTGATTTGACTTCACTGACTGTGACGCTCATTAAAACGGGATGGGTGTTATAACTTATGCAACATACATGTACATGCATGCATTTTCACTGATAAAACGTAAAAGGCTCATTAAATAATCAGATGAACTGAGACAATCACATTCGGAAGCAAATTAAATAATCTTATACCGGTAACTTAAACACACAATACAAGCTACATGTATTAATCTAAATGCAGGTAAACAAGTTGTTTTTGTTGTTTTTTAATCCAACTGAGAGTCGGAGCTTACCCGTCTTTGTTCTCGCTTCTTGAAGGCCGAGCTTGTGGCCGATTGTTTTGAAACAATCTGACTTTCAGTTGCTCGTTCAGTTCTCCGTTCCTTCACTTCTTCCACGTAAGGGCAAGATGGCAGCAATATCCAGTTTAGAAATCAGACAGCTGCTCCACTCATTCACTTTTCTTCATATTGTGTACTCCGCCATTACTGCTCAGCTCAGGCAATTACTAAAACCCAGGATGGAACGGGATGTCACCAGTGTTAGCATCAACTGTGGTGAGGTCACTGCCCGGGCGATATGTCCTGTCCCGTTCCATCCTGGGTTTTAGCAACAACCCTCGGCTCACTCCGGGAGGACTGGTGCAACTGAACTCACTTTCCTTTAAAAAAATATAAAAAAATAAATAAATACTTTCCTTTTTTTGTAGTTTTCTTTTTCCTTAATTGTTGGTACTGCTCCCTCTTTCAATATGGGCTGATAGCCAATGCTCCTCAACAGATCAGAGGTCTCGTACGAGTCTTCAGTAAAATGTGCAGAGCAGAGGAGAGACCACTTCATAGGCGCCCAATGTGCCCGTGAACTTCTCGCAAAACGTGTCCAAATCTTTGCAGTTTGAACTTTCTTGGCCCATGAATGCAACGTAAATCCACCTTCTGTCATGTTGCTGCACCGTCCAGCAACGCATCTATGTGGCATGACGATAAATTAGCTCAAAATGGAGGATCGGAGTTGCAGTCAGCTCTGTGTTTTAGTATAGCGGAAATGGCGATGAGACCGATAGACTTCCTGCTGTGACATTATGGATCTCAAGGTCATTCACTCAGACCGCTAAATCACTTTAATTGTAAAAATGACTATATTAGATTTATTGTTAGCGCTTAAAACTATTCCTGTGCCATTCTTGAGGTCTCAAGGCATTTATAAATGAAAGCGAGGCCATGGCTCTGCGTATCTGCTTGAAGAGGCTTTTGGGAAACCCACCACTGATTGGTAGAGCGGCGTATCAAGAGCGGTGATATTTGGTATAATGGCACTGGGATGTTTCACTGTGTGTATTACTCCATTTGTCTGTGTTCATTATGTAAAATTCCACTCCCTGGTTCGAAACGGTTACTACAATAGAGTTAGTGACATCATCAGGGAGATTTTCCTTGCCACTGTTGCCACAGGTTTGCTCATTGGGGATAAATTAAGGATAAAATTAGCTCATGTTTCAGTCTTTAATTAATTTAAACGTGCTGTAAAGCTGCTTTGCGACAATGTATATTGTTAAATGCATTGTACAAAAAAACTTGACATAGCAAACAATAATTTTCAGGAATACAACTTTTGACTTAAAATATAAATCTCGTCAGATGAAGATGAAAAGGAAAAAGAGAAGACAATTTTCCCAGAAGCACCTTTAACAGGAATGGATAAATCAATGTGAGTGCGCTAGCCAGTTAGCCGACGTGCTATAAAATGAGTGAAGCTTCTTCAGGAGTGATTTCCACTAGAGGAGCAAAACTGAATGGTGTCTAAAATGAGAGTTACTATGACACTAGACAGTTACTTTGTCAGATACGATATTAATTTCTTCTTTACAGTCTTGTTGTAAAAAGGAAATTTGGCGGTTGGGATTAGCTACAGCACTCGGCCTGCAGTTTTGTGTCTACAGCTGAATCACAGCCATGTGGATATTTAGTATCACCACGCTCCTGTGAGTTCGTTATTGCTGAATTATTGCCCATTTGAATGGATCCCAAACGAGTGGCCACTATTTTCCTGGCATTATAAATTTAAAAAAGCCAAACTGATTCAAAACTATGTCTGTGTGAAATGATTTTATAGACTCAAACTAAAGTAACAAATTTCAGTAAATTCAGAAAAGTATGATTTCAGGAGCCATAAAAACAAAGGCAGTTTTTTTCTCCTAAAAATCAGAGGACTCTTGATTCTGCAGCTTTCGGTCTTCTTTCTTCTTCGCTCATCTCCTCCTCAGGACAATCATCAGAAAGAGACACGGCCAGATGAGGTGTCATGAACAAACAAATGAATATTGCTGTTCTTGATTATTTATTTTTTCAGACTTATTCGATCATAGATTTGATTATTCACTACTCAGTATCATGATAACTTTCATATTTCTTGATAAAAATCATGTTAAATTATCTGACTGAGCCCGAGTCAGAAGTCAGTGATAAGTGTACGATCTGTCTGAAAACCACTGAAACTAAACACTATACCTCGGTACAATTAAAATAAAATCCATCCACTGTTCAGTAAATATCTGCTAGCTCATGAGCTGTTAATTAGCAGCAAAAGCTAGCTTCATAAATGGAGGTTACCTTCGCAACAGACCAATTTCCATATTATATCTGTTGGAGTGACAACTGGTTCTGCCACGTTTGCCAAAATTTCCAGAACTCCAGTCTGGCACACTGAATTATGGGATTGTCTTCTGACTGGGACAGTCCTTTTCTCAGGAGCGCACAGATGCTGCCCCAAGAATGCTGCCTACACAGGATGCCGTCTTCCGACTGGAACGCACCAGTCCTTCAGTGCACTTGGAATTAAACATTTAATTGTGGTTTTCTACTGGACGACTGGTTGAGATGTGTCTGTGCAAAAAGTGAAACATAGTTCAGTTCAGGAACCCTTGTGGTTTTTTTAGAAATACTAAAGTAAAAGATGTGGGAATTTGACTACGCAGGCCGCCACACATATAATGTGCACTACAGAGTGTATACAGTGTTTACACAATGCTATTTAAGACTGTCTGTAGTGAACTGTACAGAACACCACAGCAGATTTATTCACAAGAAAAGAGACGCCAGTACGTGTTTACTGACAAAACTACTTACGGTACAGATATCACTTCTAGCACAGACACATTGTTTATGTTGTTTTTATTGTTATAAAATGTGTACGATGCCAAACATAAAATAGAACAGGATACACAGCTTTTCATTTCTTTCTTTCTTTTTTTTTTAATTCCAAACCCCTTTTTCTATGTCAAGAACAAAAGCTCAAAATTTCAGGAGCTGTAAAAATTAATGTCATTGTTGTTTGTTTGACCTTTGAAACCTAAACTTTTATTTTGTATTATTATTTCAGACCCCCCCCCCCCCCCTTTTTTTTACTATTTCAGGCACAAAAGCTCAAAAATTCAGGAATTATTATTATTATTATTATTATTGTTGTTGTTGTTGTTGTTGTTTTGTTTGTTTGACCTTTGAAACCTAAAGACTATTCAGGATTTTAATATTGCTCTGATTTCTCGCTTTCTCTCCTGCTTGCTTTTCATTTCTTCCTTTTTGTGCTCCCAGTGTTTTAATTCTTTGTGTTTGTAATGATCAGCGCACCTCAGTATGGAAAGAGTAAAGGATCAGGAATTGTGAAACTCACTTGAGTGTCTGCCTGAACCCAGCTGACTGTGAGGAGAGAACTGATCTGATTGGATGATTTATTTATCACTGACTCTGCACTCGGCTGTATTTCTGTCTCTATTCAGTGTGTGGAAGTCAGTGACAAGTGAATTCATCTGAGCTGCTGGTTTACTGACAAACTTCAGGATGAAATTATTTCTCATCTTTTTCACACTAATGTGTGTGAGGGACACTGAATCACAGTGTAAGTGAGATATTTATTTATGTGTAAATTTGCTGTAATATTTTTCCCCAGTGGTAATTAGAAGAGTGTATATAAAGTGTTAATGGTGGTGTTTTGGTTATTAAGCTGTAGAGCTTGATTTAAATGAGACAGATCGTTTCAGATCATCACAAAAATGATGTGATTTTGTCAGTGATAATGATGTTTTTATCTCACTGTAGTAACAGGCTGCTGCAGTTTGAATGTGTGTGTGTGTGTGTGTGTGTGTGTGTGTGTGTGTGTGTGTGTGTGTGTGTGTTTCTCCAGTTAAACATCATGAACTGCAAATAACCGAATGTTCAGAGAAGAATAAGGAGTTTATGTTAGGGTTCGATGGAAATGAGGCGTTTTATGCAGATTTTGAGAAGAAGAAAGGAGTGACAATGCTGCCTCCCTTCGCTGATCCGATTGGGTCCCCCGGAGGGTACGAGGCTGGTGAGGGTCAAATGGCTGTCTGCCAACAAAACTTAAAGCTGCTCACAGAGGACTTTAAAGACCAGCCGGTGCCACAGGGTGAGAAACTCAGTGTTTATAGGAGCACAAATTTACCTTGATGATATTGAGTCTAAAATGATTTTCCAGCATGAAGATGTGAGATTTGTTGTAGATTTGACTGTAAATCACTGACCATTACACTGTCAGTAAACGACAGGAACAATCACAGTCTCCAGCCTGTAAAGCTCTCATTTACTGTACAATACTCTAATCTCACAGCCGACACTACAGCACTGCTGTCTCACACTATTTTCATTTCATAAAGGCTTTTTATTCGACTAAAACATCCCAGAATGCACCACATCATCACAGCAGCTGTTTGCTTCGCCCCGAACACAAACTATTGATCAGTTAAATTTATAGAAATGAAGAAAGTTCTCTCTGAACAGAGTAACTGTTGAAGTGTGGGGTTTGTAAATCTGAATAAATCTTTGCTTTTATTTCTATCCCCAACACACACACACACACACACACACACACACACACCAATTGTGGATTATGGAGTTAAAGGTAGATTTTATAATTGACTTGCTAGAAAATGTGAAGATGATCTGAGGCAGTAGGATGGCACATTACTCAGTCGTGAACACAAGCAGAGGGTTTATTTGTAAATAGTCATGTTCCATGTTCTTTCTCTGGCATCTGTTTATCATCTATAAATGCTGAATGAAGTGTAATCCATTACATTTTATGTTTAATAAACTTGTAATTAAGCTGCTGTCCTCACAATTCACATTTAAAATCACAGCTTAGATTCCAGATTCCTGTTGGTTATTATTATATGGACACGAGTGTTTTACTGGGAAATACACCACTCATATTTTTCATAGGAGCTACATCCGGGACCTGAGTAACACAGTCTCCAATATCTTCACTCATGAGGAAATTAATGAATTGTTTTGATAAATTTGGGGACTTTTTGTTTGTGAATGTGTCGATAGAATAAAAAGAAAATCACACAATAAAAACTCGCATTTTTCATACGAAATACATCATGGGTCTGAGTGACATAATTCCCGATATTTCACTCTGATGATGTCACTCCCAGTGTTTTCCCGCTGACTAGACGTGTGTTGTCAAAATGGTGAACCGTTTTAAAATTAAAATACTTTTGATTAACTTGTGGTTTTTTTTGGATATGTTCATATAATACAAATGATATTACACATTGGCTTGAAGATATGAAGTTTATTTTCTCATGTTGAAAAATATTTCACTCGTTCGCTTCGCTCCCTCATGATGTATCCATTCACCACTCAAAGATAAACTTCATATCTTCGCACCACCGTGTAACATCCTCTATATATCGACAGCCAGAAGAAATAATGAACGCATCACAGTCTCAGAGTCATAACAATAGTGCACATGTGCTTTATATTTTTCTCCAGATGCCCCACAAAGCTCCATCTATCTCAAAGAAAACATTCAGTTGGGTTCAGAGAACATGCTCATCTGTCATTCCGCACGATTTTTCCCTCCACCTGTTACTGTGCGCTGGACCAAAAACAGTGTGGATGTGACGGAACAATCCACACTCAGCCGCTATTTCCTGAATGAGGACAACACCTACAACCAGTTCTCCCACCTGCCCTTCACTCCACAGGAAGGAGACGTTTACAGCTGCACGGTGGAGCACAAGGCCCTGGAGACACCCGACACCAAGACATGGGGTGAGACGGAGAGTTTAACTACTGATTCAGTCTTTCCTTAGAGTAGAAATAACCGTGTGTGTGTGTGTGTGTGTGTGTGTGTGTGTGTAGAGGTGGATGTTGAGCTTCCCAGTGTGGGTCCCTCTGTGTTCTGTGGAGTGGGTCTGGCTGTCGGACTGCTCGGAGTCGCTACTGGAACTTTCTTCCTCGTCAAAGGAAACAGATGTAACTGACACTTCAGGTAACAACTCGAATAAAACATTATATTTATAATATTTAATACACCGTTTCTCCCTGATACACCTGTTTCTGTGTTTTCAGCCAGAAGTAAAGCGTTAGAAGGTTTAGATTCTGACTATGAATTCTCATTTAGGTTTTTCACCAAGGAAACTGTTCATCCACTAGAGTTTAATTCATCTGTTAATCCATGTAAGTTTTTTTTTTTTACAAAATATTGTTGCTTGTTCCACTGTACACCTGTTTTATTGTAATATCAGAAAATGCAAATGAAAATTAATGAGTACCTGTAAATAATTAAAAAATAAACTTTATTTCCATGAATGTGAATGATGATGTCATTTGTTTCCATATTGATTATATATTCAGTCACTCGTTCCACCACTAAAACAATCTCTGTATTCGTCTAGTTTGGAAATATATTGCCACAATCGTTACAGAAAACTCACACACACACACACACACATCACATGTAACATATTTCAGATATAATGTAAATCACATGTGAGAAGCATATATGAGTGGGTTACACCTTATTCTGCCCTTAAATTGCATGTGTGAAAACAAATATATATATATATATATATATATATATATATATATATATATATATATATATATATATACAGTGGTATTTAGTCAGCCACCAATTGTGCAAGTTCTCCCACTTAAAAAGATGAGAGAGGCCTTTTCATCATAGGTTCACTTCAACTATGAGAGACAGAATGGGGGGAAAGAATCCAGGAAATCACATTGTAGGATTTTTAATGAATTAATTGGTAAATTCCTCGGTAAAATAAGTATTTGGTCACCTACAAACAAGCAAGATTTCTGCCTCTCACAGACCTGTAACTTCTTCTTTAAGAGGCTCCTCTGTCCTCCACTCGTTACCTGTATTAATGGCACCTGTTTGAACTCGTTATCAGTATAAAAGACACCTGTCCACAACCTCAAACAGTCACACTCCAAACTCCACTATGGCCAAGACCAAAGAGCTGTCAAAGGACACCAGAAACAAAATTGTAGACCTGCACCAGGCTGGGAAGACTGAATCTGCAATAGGTAAGCAGCTTGGTGTGAAGAAATCAACTGTGGGAGCAATTATTAGAAAATGGAAGACATACAAGACCACTGATAATCTCCCTCGATCTGGGGCTCCATGCAAGATCTCACCCCGTGGGGTCAAAATGATCACAAGAACGGTGATCAAAAATCCCAGAACCACACGGGGGGACCTAGTGAATGATCTGCAGAGAACTGGGCCCAAAGTAACAAAGGCTACCATCAGTAACACACTACACCGCCAGGGACTCAAATCCTGCAGTGCCAGACGTGTCCCCCTGCTTAAGCCAGTACATGTCCAGGCCCGTCTGAAGTTTGCTAGAGAGCATTTGGATGATCCAGAAGAGGATTGGGAGAATGTCATATGGTCAGATGAAACCAAAATAGAACTTTTTGGTAAAAACTCAACTTGTTGTGTTTGGAGGAGAAAGAATGCTGAGTTGCATCCAAAGAACACCATACCTACTGTGAAGCATGGGGGTGGAAACATCATGATTTGGGGCTGTTTTTCTGCAAAGGGACCAGGACGACTGATCCGTGTAAAGGAAAGAATGAATGGGGCCATGTATCGTGAGATTTTGAGTGAAAACCTCCTTCCATCAGCAAGGGCATTGAAGATGAAACGTGGCTGGGTCTTTCAGCATGACAATGATCCCAAACACACCGCCCGGGCAACAAAGGAGTGGCTTCGTAAGAAGCATTTCAAGGTCCTGGAGTGGCCTAGCCAGTCTCCAGATCTCAACCCCATAGAAAATCTTTGGAGGGAGTTGAAAGTCTGTGCTGTCCAGCGACAGCCCCAAAACATCACTGCTCTAGAGGAGATCTGCATGGAGGAATGGGCCAAAATACCAGCAACAGTGTGTGAAAACCTTGTGAAGACTTACAGAAAACGTTTGACCTCTGTCATTGCCAACAAAGGGTATATAACAAGGTATTGAGATGAACTTTTGTTATTGACCAAATACTTATTTTCCACCATAATTTGCAAATAAATTCTTTAAAAATCAGACAATGTGATTTTCTCGATTTTTTTTTCTCATTCTGTCTCTCATAGTTGAGGCATACCTATGATGAAAATTACAGGCCTTTCTCATCTTTTTAAGTGGGAGAACTTGCACAATTGGTGACTGACTAAATACTTTTTTGCCCCACTGTATGTGTGTGTGTATATATATATATATATATATATATATATATATATATATATATATATATATATATATATATAAATAAGGGGGGGGGGTGTTCCCCCCTCCTCCGCCATGCGAAGCCTTTGAAAAATTGAGGCTACAATGGGACATTCTGAGGCTGTCCGAGAGGGAAATTGTAACATTGTTTATTTGTCAACAGTGAAAAAGAAAAGAAAACTGTATCACAAACACTTAATTCAAATTCTCATAATTCTCATAATGACACATAATACTAATTCCTCATGATTCAAATTGAAATTTATAATTCAAATTCACCAAAGTTACAAAGTATTAAACATTCACCAGAGAAATCTGTTTTCTTATACTAGAATAAGGCAGAGTTAGTTGTTCAAAAAGGAAAAAAAAATTGCAGAGCAAAAATTTCTTTAAAAAGGAAACTAAAAAAGTAAACATTGTAAATTTGGAATCCAACCCAAATCACAAAGTTTGAAACCATGCAAAAAAATTTAAGTGCGCTAAAAAAACAAAAAAATACTTGAACTTTTCCTGGAACTCGGTCTTTCTCTCATTTTACTTTTCCACTGAACACTCAGTGCCTTCGTCAGAGCAGTGCTGCTCTCAGCCCGTCAGAACACACAGTGCTGCTCTCAGCCCGTCAGAACATTCAGTACCGCTCTCAGCCCATCAGAACACACAGTACTGCTCTCAGCCCATCAGAACACACAGTACTGCTCTCAGCCCATCAGAACACACAGTGCTGCTCTCAGCCCATCAGAACACACAGTGCTGCTCTCAGCCCATCAGAACACACAGTGCTGCTCTCAGCCCATCAGAACACACAGTGCTGCTCTCAGCCCATCAGAACACACATCGCTGCTCTCAGCCCATCAGAACACACAGTACCGTTCTCAGCCCATCAGAACACACATCGCTGCTCTCAGCCCATCAGAACACACAGTGCTGCTCTCAGCCCATCAGAACACACAGTACTGCTCTCAGCCCATCAGAACACACAGTACTGCTCTCAGCCCATCAGAACACACAGTACCGTTCTCAGCCCATCAGAACACACATCGCTGCTCTCAGCCCATCAGAACACACAGTGCTGCTCTCAGCCCATCAGAACACACAGTGCTGCTCTCAGCCCATCAGAACACACATCGCTGCTCTCAGCCCATCAGAACACACAGTACCGTTCTCAGCCCATCAGAACACACATCGCTGCTCTCAGCCCATCAGAACACACAGTACTGCTCTCAGCCCATCAGAACACACAGTACCGTTCTCAGCCCATCAGAACACACAGTACCGTTCTCAGCCCATCAGAACACACATCGCTGCTCTCAGCCCATCAGAACACACAGTGCTGCTCTCAGCCCATCAGAACACACAGTACTGCTCTCAGCCCATCAGAACACACAGTACCGTTCTCAGCCCATCAGAACACACATCGCTGCTCTCAGCCCATCAGAACACACAGTGCTGCTCTCAGCCCATCGGAACACACAGCACTGCTCTCAGCCCATCAGAACACACAGTACTGCTCTCAGCCCATCAGAACACACCGTACTGCTCTCAGCCCATCGGAACACACAGCACTGCTCTCAGCCCATCAGAACACACAGTGCTGCTCTCAGCCCATCGGAACACACAGCACTGCTCTCAGCCCATCAGAACACACAGTGCTGCTCTCAGCCCATCAGAACACACAGTACTGCTCTCAGCCCATCAGAACACACAGTACCGTTCTCAGCCCATCAGAACACACATCGCTGCTCTCAGCCCATCAGAACACACAGTGCTGCTCTCAGCCCATCAGAACACACAGTACCGTTCTCAGCCCATCAGAACACACAGTACTGCTCTCAGCCCATCAGAACACACAGTACCGTTCTCAGCCCATCAGAACACACAGTGCTGCTCTCAGCCCATCAGAACACACAGTGCTGCTCTCAGCCCATCGGAACACACAGCACTGCTCTCAGCCCATCAGAACACACAGTGCTGCTCTCAGCCCATCAGAACACACAGTGCTGCTCTCAGCCCATCAGAACACACCGTACTGCTCTCAGCCCATCAGAACACACAGTACTGCTCTCAGCCCATCAGAACACACAGTGCTGCATCTATATCTTCCATTCTTACAGCAAGATGACATAGTGTCTCATGCATCTACGAATATGAAGCAGCGGCCACAAAAACCTTGACATTGACCGGATGATCCTCAAAATGTTGGAGCTTCTATTTCACTCCAATGCCCACCTACACTGAAGTTTCATGAAGATTGGTCCAGCCGTTTTCCTGTCACATCATTAACCCAAAAAAGAAAAGAAAGAAACCCCACCGAAAACAATCCCTCTCCCCCTGGTGAACTCCGTCCCGGGGTGAGGTAAAATTATTCATTATAACTGTATTAAACACTTCATCACGCTTTAACACTGGAAGTGGAGAAAAAAGGCAACATAAACATTATTAGCATTGTTGCTATTCGCATGTCGTAAAATAAAGCATATAACATCTCATCTCATTATCTCTAGCCGCTTTATCCTGTTCTACAGGGTCGCAGGCAAGCTGGAGCCTATCCCAGCTGACTATGGGCGAAAGGCGGGGTACACCCTGGACAAGTCGCCAGGTCATCACAGGGCTGACACATAGACACAGACAACCATTCACACTCACATTCACACCTACGCTCAATTTAGAGTCACCAGTTAACCTAACCTGCATGTCTTTGGACTGTGGGGGAAACCGGAGCACCCGGAGGAAACCCACGCAGACATGGGGAGAACATGCAAACTCCACACAGAAAGGCCCTCGCCGGCCACGGGGATCGAACCCAGGACCTTCTTGCTGTGAGGCGACAGTGCTAACCACTACACCACCGTGCCGCCAGCATATAACATATACAATAAAATATAAATAGAAAGGTTGTTTATGAAAAACACTGTACACATTTTACTCTGGCTTATAAATACAACATAACTTAATGACTGTCGAGTAACACCAGAGAAGAAAACACGCTGTTCAGCTCTCCTTCCTAAACTAGGCGAAGGAGGAAATTACGTCACATATGAAAGGTCAGAGAGAGAGCTGGGGTCAAAATAAAAGTCAGGAACTAGCCAAGGCTAATTTACAGTAACAGTATATTTTCTTCATTATATTTAATATTTTCTTAATCATATTAAAATTAAAGTTATTTATTTATAACGTAGTGTTTATTTACTTGTCTATTTATTTATTTGTTAAAAACTCATGAAGGGTTTTTTTTGTTTTTCTCTCCAAAAAGAAATGAAGCTTTAAAATAAGCAGGATGAACATATTTGGGGTGATATTTGAACATCAGGATCACCCCAAATATCTTTTACAGTTCAAATACACTCAACAAAAACTTCATTACAGTGCAACGCTCTATCAAATAATAATAATAATAATAATAATAATAATAATAATAATAATAATTATTATTATTATTATTATTATTATTATTATTATTATTATTATTATAATATTTGATTTTAAAGCATCAAATCAGTTAGGACGGTGTGTTGAAATTGAAATTAAAACTCTAAGCAGTGAGTTGTAAATAATCTTTGACCTGTGTTGAATTCAAAACAATTTCATTCAAAAGCACATTATTTGATGTTTTATGTCATTCATTCATTTATTTATTCAAAATAAACACTCATTTAAATTTTCATTCTTGCAACACTGGGAAAAAGCATTTCCCAGTTTATAATGTTTATAATGTTGCCGTTCTTTCTCCCAACACTTAAAAGATGTTTATGGACTGAAGACTCCAAGTGAATGAATGAATGAATGAATGAACCCTTTATTGTCACTGTTACCAGTGAAATTGACCATCAACCTGTCCTTACAGAGAGGGAACAGGACAGGAAGACAGGGATAAAAGAAAAAGAAACACAGTAGTAACATGAGGAAAGATGAGGAAAAAAAGAACACCGCCCCCACTATGGTAACAGTTCCGGTTTCCGGTAACTGTTGATTAGCCAAGATGGCGGATGGCAGTATGTCAGGAGAAATCACTGCTGGTCTAGGTGATAAACCTGAAGTTTTTAAAGTTTATAAAACTCAATGTGGGAAGATGATTGTAGTGGATGAGTTCCTGAACTTTATTTCAGATAAAATGAGGACTCTGGACCACAATGAGATTGTGCTGTTGGCTACAAACAATTTCCCATCGGAATGGATTGCAAAATCGAAGGCTTTCCTGTTTGAAGTGTGCTCGAGAACAACGCAACGCAAAATTAATCATACGGGAAAAGACAAGAACGCTAAAAACGTGAAAGCATGCTTGAGCTTGTTTAATGAGTTTGGGGAAAACATGCCTATGTTTGTCTCACACCGTTTGGACAAGCTACTACCAGTTGGCTTTGACAGTATGGACGCATCGGCCCTGCTCAGGAGAGTAGAGCAACTGAGCAGTGAGGTCGCTGGGTTGCGGAGGACTTTGGAGGCACAGGCTGAAGTGTACGAAAATCTGACAGCAGCTACTGATGCTGTAAGCCGACAGATGACTGCGGTGGAGAGGAGCTGCTCCGTGGACCCGGCTGGGGCAGACACCTCTCAGGTATGGAGGAAGGCAGATCCCGCTCAGCAGGCAGAGATGGCGCTACCCCCTCCCGCTCCGGCGGCTCCAGCGGCTACAGAGAGTACTCAGCCACTTACACCGGCCGAGTCACAGTCGTGGAGTGTTGTCATGAGGAATGGAATTAAAAAGTTGACACCTAAGGAGCGACCCGCACTAGTGCGGGGGAAACGGGAGCAAAGAAAGAGGCCCCCTGGAATTATCGGCACAGGTGCAGAGGGTCGCATCTCTGTGATCACGACGAAGAGAGTGAGTATATTTGCCACTAGATTCTCTCTGGATGTAGATGCCGAGACATTGCGCTCCTATCTGTCTGAGAAATTGGCTAATGAGTCTGTGGCATGTAGGAAGATAGAATCGCATGGGAGCAGATACGGTTCATTTCATGTCACAGCAGACTGTAAAGAGGTGGCCGACATGTACAGTCCCCATATCTGGCCTGCTGGGGTGTATGTTAGGAGGTACTTTGAACCCCGCGGACATAGAGTCTCCTCTGACAAAATCCCTGTGGGGGGGGATGAACTGCTGCAATCGGGGAATAATGAAGCTGTGGCTACATCCTCCTAAGCTACCATGCGGGTTGTCTCTTATAATTGTTGCGGTTTGCACATAGGGAACAGCGCAGCGGACAGGGCCCGACGAGCTGAGGTGGATAAACTCCTAGAAAATTGTGATATTTTATGTTTGCAGGAGACATTCCTCACCAAACAGGATTTGGGAGGGCTGAACTGTATTCATGATGATTTTCACGGTGCAGGGGAGTCGACCACGGATCTCTCCCAGAGTATCATCGGGGGAGAATCCCAGGGGGTGTGGCCATCCTGTGGCATAAAAAGCTTGACTCCGTAATTAAGGTCGTCAGACTGGAAACTGACTGGTGTATTGGGCTCCAGGTCAGGATGCACAACAGGGAGTTTATTATTTTGAATGTCTATACACCGTATGAGTCTAGCCATAATGATGATGAATATGTTTGGAAACTGGCATTTATCAATTGTTTTATTGCCGATAACTGCTGCACAACTGTTTTTGTAATGGGAGACATGAATGCAGATATTTCTGATATTTCTTCCCCTTTTGCTAAACATATGCTAAGGATGTGTGATGAAAATAAGCTGGTGTTATCTAGTCAGTTGCTTTTACCTGAGGATAGCTTCACTTACTATAGTGAGGCCCACAAAACAACAAGTTGGCTTGATCATGTGATATGCACTGCGGATGCTCATGCCACGCTGGAACATATGAAAGTACTTTATGATGCAACCACAACTGATCATTTCCCTATAGAGATCATACTAGACACTGGTAGCCTCCCTGAGACTCTGAGGGAGGACAATATCGGAAATAGGGAAAAGGTTGACTGGATTAAACTTTCCTCAGAGGATGTATCTTTGTATTATGGAAGATCAGATGCACTCTTGAGTAAAATAGAACTGCCTATGCATGCTATTCTATGCACCAATGTTAATTGTAAGAACATTCATCACTGTGTTGATCTCTGTGAGTTTTACAACTGTATTGTGTATGCCTTAGTAGAGGCTAGTAAACCGCTTCTCACTTATTTTAATAAAGCTAAGAACATTAAGCCTGGCTGGAACAGGTATGTTGCTGGCCCCCATGCAGAAGCTAAGGCGGCCCATAAGGCCTGGGTTATGGCTGGTAGACCTAGGCAGGGGCCTGTTTTAGAACATAAAAAGGCAACTAATTTAAGATACAAATATGCAGTGCGTTATGTGGGTAAACATGAGCAAGCCCTGAGAGCAGACCTCATGGCTGGGGAACTGCTTGACAATAATGTCTTTGGTTTTTGGAAAGAAGTCAAAAACATAAATAGGGGGAAAACACCACTGCCATGTAACATTGAAGGGGTATCCGGTGGGGAAAACATCACAGAACTATGGAGGCAGCATTATGCTGCTCTATTCAACTGCATTAAAAGTGAACCTTACTGTACAGGTAACATAGAGGAGGAGGTGGTACACATCTGCCCCTCTGAGATTTTCCAAGCTATAAAGCAGCTAGCTGATGGCAAAGCATGTGGTTTGGATAATATCACTGCAGAGCACCTGAAGCTAGCTAGCCCTAGGGTAGCAGTGTTACTATCCATATGTCTTACAGGGTTGATGACACACGGCATCCTTCCAGATCTATGCTGACCGTTGTCCTTTTTCCAGTTATTAAAGACAAAGCTGGCAAGGTAGGGAGTATGGACAATTATCGGCCTATTGCTCTGGCCAGCATACTGTCTAAAGTGCTAGAAAGGGTCTTAATTTACAAACTTGGGGACCTTATCTGCACTACTGATAACCAATTTGGCTTTAAGAGTAAGCACAGTATGGATATGTGTATTTATGCACTAAAAGAAGCTGTGGAAAAGTACAGAGGGCAGGGGTCAACAATGCTGGTGGGCTTTATTGATGCTTCTAAGGCGTTCGATTGAGTGAACCATCATAAACTCTTCACTAAGTTGGAGCAAAGGGGTGTCCCAAGATGCATAATACGTATTTTGGCATATTGGTACGACAGGCAAGCTATGCAGGTTAAATGGGGTAATGTATTATCCTCTCCCTTTAAAGTAGGCAATGGGGTGCGACAGGGTGGGCTTCTATCCCCAAGCCTATTTAGCCTGTACATGGATGACCTGTCAAGGCAGCTGAGAGAATGCAGAACAGGGTGTATAATAGGGAACACCTTAATCAATCATATCATGTATGCTGATGACTTAGCTATTATATCTCCCAGTAGTGCAGGATTCCAACTGCTCCTCAATATATGTTCAGACTATGGGGTCAAGTTTGACATAAAGTATAATGCTAAGAAGAGTATAGTAATGATATGTAGGACCAAGGAGGATAAATACCTTAACTTTCCACCGTTCCAATTATCTGGGCAAATCTTGTCTGTGTGCTCCAGTGCTAAATATTTAGGCCATATCATTAATGATAAAATGGAGGATGATGCTGATATGCTTAGACAGAGAAGGACTTTGTATGTCCAAGCCAATGTGTTGGTGAGAAAATTTTACTACTGCTCTGATGAGGTGAAGGTGAACTTGTTCAGAGCATACTGCACCCCTATGTACACAGCTCACCTCTGGATAAGGTATAAGAAGGAGAGTCTGCGCAAACTTCAGGTTGCGTATAACGATTGTCTTAGAATCCTGCTTAAGAAGCCCAGGGGTAGTAGTGCCAGCAAGCTGTTCTGTGAAGTAAGGGTAGCCACCTTTCAGGCCACCCTGAGAGGACTGATGTATAAATTCATAGGCAGGTTGCAGGGGTCCCAGAATAATCTCCTTATAGAGTTGACCAATCCTAGGTGCAGTTCTGTAAGATATCAATCCTATGGAAACACTGGTATCTGTGTCTATTGTAGGAGGGGTAAAATGATATTTAATTTTGTTTTTAATAATTGTACTTTTCCTAATGTATGTATCTTTTGTAGTAATGAACTTGTGCCAGTACTTTTTAATACGAGGTGATTTTGTACCTGATACACTGTACTGTATGTTGTGTATTTGTATTGTATGTGGTTTTTTTATGTCAATGTTGGACGTTGGAGTCTGCAATAAAAAAAAAAAACTTGATATGCTCCTACCAGGAGTACAGTGTGGGAGCATTTAAAAATCCTCTGCACAAGCACACAATAACACAAGTACAGTTTAAAACATGGGACTTGAGGGGGGGAAGGGGGGAAGGAGGGGGCAATCGGGGTGGGGGGAAGGGGTAAGGGGGTAGGAAGGGAGGGGAGGAGGTAGAGGTAACCCAGCGCAAGCAAGCAGCCGTCCGCTCCTGCAGCCATGCAAACGGTGCTGGTCACGCACCCGCTTGTCACACTGACCTTCTGGGGGAAATGTTCTCCCAGCAACGGCCTTGATCAAGGCCAGTGCTGTTCAGGGAGCCGAATGTCGATAAGATAGAGATTGTTTGGTCTTTTGAACAGACGCAGTCTTTACACGTCCACACCACTCATCCATATCTGTCCATTTCATCCATATCTGTCCATTTCTGTCCATTTCTGTTCAATTCAATTCCATTTGGTCTCCGAAATACTTATTCCTTGCAAAGCTGAAAGCGTCTCCAGATGACAACCATGTTGTGGTTCAAGTTCTATAGCCACAGTCTGAGTGCCGACAGCTTTGCCCACCACTTCAATCATATCAGGCAGCTTTGTGGGGCTTTGAACAGCTGTCACCGTTGTCTGATTTCCTCGATATACCAGGGCAATGCCTAATCCAATCAGCAAAAGTCTGGTAATCATGGTTCCGAATAGGTAGATATCTCCAATGTCCTCCACAGATGTTCCGGCAGGACAGGTGGGTTCCCCCGAACCCAGAAACTGTGTCAATTTCGTTAGGAGACTAGTTTATCAAATCCATGCTTTTTTAGTTTAGAAATTCAATGCGGAGAGAGTCTCTCAAAAAAAAAGTATAGGCAGATGAGATTAAACAAAGAGCACAAGCAGGAAAAAAGGAGAAGAGAGGAGAGGAGAGGAGAGGAGAGGAGAGAAATGCGACCGCCTTCCGTGAAAGCATGGAGAAAAGTGTTGAAGTGTTTCAGGTGTTATTTTTGTTCTGTTATTCCTGTAAACAGGTCTTAAGGTGTGGAACAGTTTGAGGTCGTCACTGTCATATTTTTCATTTCTAAATTCTCCACACATTCTCTATTGGGGACAGAGGGGACACGCCCTCTCCTTCCACAGCCACACCTTTGTAATGTGAGCAGAATGTGGTTTTGCATTGTCTTGTTGAAATCTCCCTGGAAAAGATGTCGTCTTGAAGGCAGCAGATGTTGCTCCAAAATCTCAGTGTACTTTTCTGCGTTAATGCTCCATCACAGAAGTGTAAGTTACCTTCGCTAAGGGCACTGACCCAACCCCATACCATGACACACCCTGGCTTTTGGACTTGTTCCTGCTAACAGTCTGCATGGCCCCTTTCCTCTTTGGTCCTGAGCACATGGTGTCAATTTCTTCCAAAAAAGACCTGGAATACTGAATCATCTGACCAGAATACCTGTTCCCACTGTGTGGTCCATCCCAGATGCCTCTGAGCCCGGAGAAGTCGACAGCACTTCTAGACACAGTTAACATAAGGCTTCCCTTCTGCACAGTAAAGTTTTAACTGGTGTTTGTGGATGTAACTCTGTATTGTAGCTTGATAAAGGTTTGCCAAAGTTAATTTGGTTCATTCTGTCTGCAACGAAATACGGTACAAGTCAAATGCATTAAGAAACAGAGATGGACAAAGTACCCAACTTCATTACTTAAGCCAAAGTACAGGTACCAGTGGTCAAATGTGACTCCGATACAAGTGAAAGGTGTCTGTTCAAATTTTTTACTTAAGTTGAACTACTGAAGTAGTTGCTTTTAAAAATACTTAAGTATTAAAAGGGCGGCACGGTGGTGTAGTGGTTAGCGCTGTCGCCTCACAGCAAGAAGGTCCTGGGTTCGAGCCCCGGGGCCGGCGAGGGCCTTTCTGTGTGGAGTTTGTATGTTCTCCCCGTGTCCGCGTGGGTTTCCTCCGGGTGCTCCGGTTTCCCCCACAGTCCAAAGACATGCAGGTTAGGTTAACTGGTGACTCTAAATTGACCGTAGGTGTGAATGGTTGTCTGTGTCTATGTGTCAGCCCTGTGATGACCTGTCAACTTGTCCAGGGTGTACCCTGCCTTTCGCCCGTAGTTAGCTGGGATAGGCTCCAGCTTGCCTGCGACCCTGTAGAAGGATAAAGTGGCTAGAGATGATGTGATGTGAAGTATTAAAAGTAAATTTTCTGTCAACGCATTGTTGTATTATTGCCACAGCGCTTACAAAACCGAAGCTGTTTATTTGGCAAGATTATGCTAAAACAAATTTCTGAAAGGACTTCAGATAAGTTAATGTTATTCATTTTAGCATAACTCCATTTTTACATGCTAACTAACAGTGTCCAAGTTAACTAGCTATGTGTTATCGTTAGCCATGGACAAGGCTACGGCAACCTGGCGGGCAAATCCATAGAAAGTCATTTGACTAACCAGACTGCACAGCTATTGCAACATTATTGCTAGCTCTAAAAGCACAGACAACTTCACTGCAAGCTTTCACTTGGAATAAAACGTTTATAGACCTCAATATGCTTCTGCTGTTAGGACTTGGACTGTTTTGGCCTCTAGAGGCCGCTGTTATTTCCTTTTCGTGTCTTGTTTATTTTGGCCTCTAGAGGCCACCACTGTTCCTGTGTTTTGTGTTTTTGTTAATTGCCTGTTAGTCCTAATTATCTTCACCTGTGTCCTTAATTAGTTTGTGTATTTATACCCCTGAGTTCAGTCCTCTTGTCACGGAGTCTTTGTGCTGTTATGTTTATCTCCAGTTTCCTTTGTACTGTGTTTTGTGGATCTTCTGAGCTTTTGCATTTTTGCCTTTTTCTTTTTGAATTATACTCTTTGTTTTTGTTTCTTTTGTTTTGCCCTGGATTGTATATAGTGTACATAGTATAAATAAACCTTTTGTTACTTTTTCTACTTCCGCCTCACGCCTCTGCATTTGAGTCATTCCCCTGGTGGCCTAGTGGGGGTTTGCTGGATCATCACACCAACGAACCAGGTTTGAATCCCAGCAAAACCCTAACAGAAAGACTCCGTCATGACCGACTCAGCAGAGGCTGCTTCAACTGTCTACCCGGCCAACCTTCAGGGAATTATGGCAGCTTTGACATGCTTCGGAGCGACCATGGACGCTCATGGACGTACGCTCACCAGCCAACGTGAGGCCCTTGCTCGCCACGAGGAACTGCTTCAGCAAATTGGGAAAACCCTGGCACAGCTGACATCTCTGCCTGCATCTCCTGCTCCTGATCCAGTTCCTGTTCCTGATCCAGCTCCCACTCCTGCTCCAGTGCCTCCTGCCATGCTGCCTTCTTCACCTCGCGAACCCAGCCTTCCTGCACCACAGAGGTATGACGGCAAGCACAGTGAGTGCCGAGAGTTCCTTACCCAGTGTCAACTCACCTTTGAGCTTCAGCCTACCACCTACACTACGGATCGCCGCAAGATTGCCTTTGTGATCACCTTATTAGCTGGTAAGGCGCGAGCCTGGGCTACTGCTATCTGGCAAAGACAGGGACCTGAGTGCTTTGATTTCCAGCTGTTTTCTGAAGAGATGCTTCGGGTCTTCGATCAGGCAGACATCAGTACCGACGCAGCCCGAAAGCTCATGTCCATCCGGCAAGGAGGAAGCGTCGCAGATTACGCCATCTCGTTCCGAACACTCGCAGCAGTAAGTGGATGGAACGAGACTGCCCTGGTGTCAGCCTTCCACCATGGTCTGTCTGACCCCATCAAGGACGGTCTGGCCTCTATTGGATGCCCAAGTGACCTCGAAACCCTCATCTCACATGCTATTCGTCTGGACAACAGGATGAGAGAACGCCACCAAGCCTTGAGCCCCCCCAGCCTCCCTACCTCTACCTGGAGACCATCTACCTCCTTCAGTGACTGTCCAGAACCCATGCAAGTGGGTCATACTCGCCTCTCCGCATCTGAGAGGGAGCGCAGAAGGAGGGACAAGTGCTGCATCTACTGTGGCAAGCCTGGTCACTTCCGAGCATCATGTCCCGAACTCTTGGGAAAAGGACCGCCCCGTCCAGCCGAGGGAGGGTTGTGACGGGGCCTACCCTCTCTCCCGGACTCCCTGGTCAAGGAATCTACATCCCGGTCTCCATCTCCTGGGGTGAGTCTGTCCACTCTTGTCAAGCTTTGATAGACTCGGGGCGGCTGGGAACTTTATGGATATTCACTTCTCCCAAAGCATCAATATACCTACTGCACCTCTTGAAGTCCCTCTGTCTGTGTCTGCTCTCGATGGCCAAGCGTTAGGTGATGGTAGAGTCACTCAAGTTACTTCTCCAGTCTTCCTCCAGTCTCAAGGTCACAAGGAAGAAATATCCCTGCACCTAATTCCTTCACCTGAGTTCCCAGTTATTCTAGGCCTTCCTTGGCTTACTCGCCACAACCCTCGCATAGACTGGGTAACAAGCCAGGTTGTGGAATGGGGCCCTGCATGCCATGCCTCTTGTCTGCTCTCTAGCTCTCCTGTGTCTCCTGCCGAGCCCCCTGATCTCACCGAATTATCTCAAGTTCCCACAGAGTACTGGGATCTCAAGGAGGTATTCAGCAAGAGCAGGGCCGCCATTCTTCCTCCGCACCGGGCCTACGACTGTGCCATCGACTTGCTCCCTGGGACTACCCCTCCTCGAGGCAGACTGTTTTCCCTCTCTCAGCCAGAACGCAAGGCTATGGAGGAATACCTCAAAGACGCCCTGGTCTCTGGGTTCATTCGACCCTCCACCTCACCTGCTGGTGCCGGCTTCTTCTTTGTCAGCAAGAAGGATGGGGGGCTTCGACCATGTATTGACTACAGGGGCCTGAACAAGATCACTGTGCGCAACCGATATCCCCTTCCGCTGATGTCCACTGCTTTCGACCTGCTCCAAGGCGCCACCGTCTTCACCAAGTTGGACCTATGGAACGCATACCACCTCATCCGTATCCGACAGGGAGACGAGTGGAAGACTGCCTTTAACACCCCGTCTGGGCACTACGAATACCAGGTGATGCCCTTCGGACTCACCAACGCACCAGCTGTTTTTCAGGCCCTAATCAACGACGTCTTAAGGGACATGATTAACCTGTACGTCTTTGTCTACCTCGATGACATCCTTATCTTTTCCAAGACCATGCAGGAGCACCGCCACCATGTCCGCCAGGTTCTCCAGAGGCTGCTACAGAACAATCTGTTCGCCAAGGCCCAGAAATGCGAATTTCATGTTCCCGAAGTCTCCTTTCTGGGATTTATTGTACGGACAGGCCAACTCCAAATGGACCCTGCCAAGACCCTGGCCGTCCGGGACTGGCCTACTCCCAAGTCCGTTAAGGAGGTTCAGCGGTTCTTAGGATTCGCTAACTTCTACCGCAAGTTCATCAGGAACTTCAGTTCTGTGGCAGCACCCATGTCAGACCTCACCAAAGGGACAGGTGGATCTTATGGCTGGTCTCCTCAGGCAGAAAAGGCGTTCAAAGACCTCAAGGCCCGCTTCTGCACGGCACCCATTCTGGTCCTCCCGGACACCTCCCAACCATTCATCGTGGAGGTGGACGCCTCGGACAGTGGTGTCGGCGCGGTACTCTCTCAATGTTCGGAAGGAAAGCTGCACCCCTGCGCTTACTTCTCCCACCGCCTGAGTCCTGCGGAGTCCCGGTACGATGTGGGGGATCGAGAACTGTTAGCGGTCAAACTGGCCCTTGAGGAGTGGAGGCACTGGCTGGAGGGAGTGCAACATCCATTCCTGGTTTGGACTGACCACAAGAACCTGGAGTACCTCCAGCAAGCCAAGAGACTGAACCCTCGACAGGCTAGGTGGGCCCTGTTTTTCAGTCGGTTTGACTTCACCCTCTCGTACCGTCCTGGCTCCAAGAACACCAAACCTGACGCACTGTCCAGGCTGTTCTCTGCCACTAACAGGGAGAATGAAGTCGGGCCTATTATCCCGGTGTCCCGGATTGTGGCCCCTGTCCGCTGGGGTATTGAGGAGGCTGTTCGACGAGCCCAACGCCAGGACCCCGGTCCTGGGACGGGGCCACCGGGCCTCTTGTACGTCCCACATCAAGACCGGGCCAAGGTTCTCCAGTGGGGTCACTCTTCCCCTCTCACCGCCCACCCGGGAGCTCGGAGGACCCTGGACTTCCTGAAAAGACGCTTCTGGTGGCCTAACATGGAGCAGGAAGTAAGGTCATTTGTCCTTTCCTGTGAGGTTTGCACCAGAACCAAGAACCCATGACAGCGTCCCCAGGGTCTCCTGCATCCTCTGACCATTCCCCGGCGTCCCTGGTCCCACGTGGCAGTCGACTTCATCACGGGTCTCCCTGAATCACAAGGTAACATGGTCATTTTGGTCATTGTTGACAGATTCTCCAAGGCCTGCCGCTTCATACCTCTGTGCAAACTCCCCTCTGCTCTTGAAACAGCGAAACTTATATTTAATCATGTCTTCCGAGTCTTTGGTCTTCCACAGGACATCGTCTCAGACCGAGGGCCCCAGTTCTCCTCCCGAGTGTGGCACGGGTTCTGCAAGGTCATCGGAGCCACTGCCAGCCTCTCCTCTGGGTTTCACCCACAGTCCAATGGTCAGACGGAGAGGCTCAACCAGGACCTGGAAACCACCCTGCGAGGCCTGGCTATGGATAACCCGACATCATGGAGCACCTGGCTGCCATGGGCAGAGTACGCCCACAACACCCTGCAGTCATCGGCCACCAAGCTGTCGCCATTCCAGTGCCAATTCGGGTTCCAGCCACCTCTGTTCCCGGACCAGGAGGAGGACGCGGGGGTGACCTCGGTCAACCAATATGTGAGACGGTGTCGCAAGACCTGGAGCAAGGTCAGGAAGACCCTCATACAGACCTCCAGAACCAACCAGACTCAGGCCAACCGCCACAGAAGACCTGCACACACTTTCCGCCCTGGGCAGCGGGTTTGGCTGTCCACTAAGGACCTTCCGCTGCGGGTGGAGAACCGCAAGCTTGCTCCTCGCTACATTGGCCCCTTCAAGGTGGTGCGCAGGGTGAACCCTGTCTCCTACCGGCTCCAGTTGCCCCGGACTCTGAGGATCAACCCCACTTTCCATGTTTCCCTGTTGCGGCCTGTACTGACGTCTACGTATGCCCCTGCCCCTAGGAACCCCCCACCCCCCCGCATCTTCCAGGGGCAGACTGTGTTCACTGTGCATCGCCTGCTTGACTCCCGCCGGGTCCGCGGCGGGTTGCAATATCTGGTGGACTGGGAGGGCTATGGTCCTGAGGAGCGCTGCTGGGTTCCTGCTCGGGATGTCCTAGATAAAGAACTGTGTCAGGACTTCCATTCGGCCCATCCGGATCGCCCTGGGAACGTCAGGAGACGCTCCTAGAGGGGGGGGTCCTGTTAGGACTTGGACTGTTTTGGCCTCTAGAGGCCGCTGTTATTTCCTTTTCGTGTCTTGTTTATTTTGGCCTCTAGAGGCCGCCACTGTTCCTGTGTTTTGTGTTTTTGTTAATTGCCTGTTAGTCCTAATTATCTTCACCTGTGTCCTTAATTAGTTTGTGTATTTATACCCCTGAGTTCAGTCCTCTTGTCACGGAGTCTTTGTGCTGTTATGTTTATCTCCAGTTTCCTTTGTACTGTGTTTTGTGGATCTTCTGAGCTTTTGCATTTTTGCCTTTTTCTTTTTGAATTATACTCTTTGTTTTTGTTTTTTTTGTTTTGCCCTGGATTGTATATAGTGTACATAGTATAAATAAACCTTTTTTTACTTTTTATACTTCCACCTCACGCCTCTGCATTTGAGTCATTCCCCTGGTGGCCTAGTGGGGGTTTGCTGGATCATCACACCAACGAACCAGGTTCGAATCCCAGCAAAACCCTAACATCTGCAGGTTGGACGGCGAGTTTTTGTAGGCTGTGATGTGGTTCATTTTAGGCAAACAAAGCAAACATTTAAAACAAAACAAATCTTTAATCCTTTCAGAAAACTGAAACATGTGTTCTAGCTATAGAACTGTGGGTGTGTTCATTTCCCAGAAGAACCGCCTCCTTCCATTCTGCCATAAACTGATCGTGTTGAATAATGATGCTGAGAAATCATTGAACTTGATTTTATACAGTCTATGGATGTGACGTGACCTGAGTGATTACTGATAGACTGTCTCAGTGTCACCTGCGAAGAAATCAATCACGTTTTAGAAAAGAAAAGAAAAAATCATCCACTTTCAAAACTGCTTCATGGTAATGAGTAATGAGGACCTTGATAGAAATGTAGTGGAGTGAAAAAGTACGATATTTGTCTTTCAAATGTAGTGAAGTTAAAGTCATAAGTTTCCAAAAAAAAATACTCATGTAAAGTACAGATACTCAAAAGTGTACCTAAGTACAGAACTCAAGTAAATGTGCTTCGTTACTGTCCACTCCTGTTCAGAAATCACTGGTTTTTTTTGTTTTGTTTTTTTAAATTTGCATTTTCCATACTGTCCCAAGTTTTTCTGATTTGGGATTGTATTGTTATCATCACAATTATTTGGTATAATTGTTTGTTTTGATCAGTTATGTGTGTGTGTGTGTGTGTGTGTAAGCAGATAGCTGAGTGGACAATAGTTGCTATGATAACATAATGTTTGACTGTTATGCAGAGAATAACATACTTTAGGAGAACAATTAAAAATATAGCTGCAAGCAGCAATGTGGGGGCCAAGCAGTATATGAGCCTAGTCGTCAGGCCGGCGTCTTCGCAGCTGCGTTTCATTGGCTGCTGCGGCCAAACAGTTTTAAAATTTCAAAACACTGAGCATAACTTTTGTGTGGCTTGGTCCAATGATGCTATGTACCAAGTCTGGGAAAAATTGGTCAAAAATTGAGGGAGGAGTAACATTTTTATTGATTTCAACAAAATCCAAAATGGTGGAAAATTTACAAAGCGAAATATGACTTCATAGGGTGCATTGGATTTGTCCTGGCAAAAGGATTCCAAAGGTACTTGAATTTTGTTCCTAATCTAAACACAATGAGATATGAGCCAAAACGCATTTTTACTAGTTATAGCGCCCCCTATTAGCCAATTTGTTCAAAAATTTTTGTGGGCACTTTTGGAGGGGTGGGGCATAATGCCATCAAGTTTCATTAAGATACATCAAAGGGCAGCCGAGATATGAGCTCACATCCTGTTTTGTGTCTTCGCAGCCAAATTTGATTGGCTGCTGCAGACAAATGATTATGAAAATCAAAAATCCCTTGGATAACTTTTGTGTGGCTTACTCCAAAGATGTTATGCAGTGAGTTTGGGAAAAAAATGGTCTAAAATTGAGGGAGGAGTAGCAATTTAATTGATTTTAACAAAATTAAAAATGGCGGAAAATCTACCAGGTGGAATATGATGCCATAGGGCGCATTGGATTCATTTTGATGGAAGGATTCCAGCAATACTAAGATTTTGACAATCAGACGTACGGTTCAAGAGTAACAAGCAGAAATGTACTTCCAACTTTGACCTGTTGGTGGCGCTAGAGAGTTTGAGGTGGTAAGTTGAAATTTGCTGACAAGAACCTTGAAGCAGCCTAGAATCAGTGTGCCAAATTTCACAACCTCTCGTCAGACAGTTCTATGGGTTGCCATAGAATTTCATTGATTTTAACAAAATTCAAAATGGCGGAAAATCCTCAAGGCAGAATATGACATCATAGGGTGCGATGGATTTGTCTTGACCCAAGGATTCCAGAGATAGTGGAATTTTGTTTCTACCCAAAACGCATCATGAGATATGAGCCAAAAGTCATTTTTCCTAGTTATAGCGCCCCCTAGGGGCCAATTTGTTCCAAATTTTCTATAGGCCTTTTTGGAGGGGTGGGGCATAATGCCACCAAGTTTCGTTAAGATATGCCAAAGAGCGGCCAAGATATGGGCACACTTCTTGTTTCACGTCTGTGCAGCCAAATTTGATTGGCTGCCACGGCCAAACGCTTATGAAATTCAAAACACCGGGTAATGCCCTTGTGCAGCTTAGTCCAAAGTTGCTATGTACCAAGTTTGGGAGAAATTGGTCAAAAATTGATGGAGGAGAAGCATTTTAATTGATTTTCACAAAATTCAAAATGGCGGGAAAACTATCCTGGTGGAAAATGACGTCATAGGGTGCGTTGGATTAGTCTTGGCCCAAGGATTCCAGGGGTACCATTGTGAGAGTGATGCAGTGCGCGTAGCAGTCACAGTTGCAGGAGCTGAGCTGTACTGTGTGAATGTGTGACTTGCCTTGATGCTACAAGCCTGTGTCTCTCTGAGAGGGAGCAGCCCCTCCCTCCTGTGTGTGTGTGTGTGTGTGTGTGTGTGTGTGTGTGTGTGTGTGTGTGTGAGAGTGAGCATCCCCTTCCCCACCCGCGTGCTGCGAGGAGAGACACGGAGAGGCATAATGAACAAAGTAATAGCACACCGAGTCCGATCGAGCCGCACGTTTTGATATATTGCTTGTCTGTGTGCGATGTACGGTTATTGGGTTATTACGAATCAAAATTTCTAGGTACTCCTTCTCTCCTTCTATAATAATAAGAAGAAACAAACAGAAGAACAATAGTTATGCGTGCCTAGGCACTGCATCACTAACTAGAGATGACAATTCCCCTGTGGGAAATCATGAGAGGGATGCAGTGTGCGTAGCAGTTTGGTCACTCATGTAAGCTAGCGGCGGCACGGTGGTGTAGTGGTTAGCGCTGTCGCCTCACAGCAAGAAGGTCCTGGGTTCGAGCCCCGGGGCCAGCGAGGGCCTTTCTGTGTGGAGTTTGCATGTTCTCCCCGTGTCCGCGTGGGTTTCCTCCGGGTGCTCCGGTTTCCCCCACAGTCCAAAGACATGCAGGTTAGGTTAACTGGTGACTCTAAATTGACCGTAGGTGTGAATGTGAGTGTGAATGGTTGTCTGTGTCTATGTGTCAGCCCTGTGATGACCTGGCGACTTGTCCAGGGTGTACCCCGCCTTTCGCCCATAGTCAGCTGGGATAGGCTCCAGCTTGCCTGCGACCCTGTAGAAGGATAAAGCGGCTAGAGATAATGAGAATGAGATGAGATGTAAGCTAGCTGTGAATGTGTGACTTGCTATGATGCTACAATGCTGTGATTATGTGTGTGTTTGAGACAGCAGCCCCTCCCCTCTCTGCTCCCTCACTGCTCCTAGTTGGCATGGTGACGGTCCTGAACAGGCGCACTGAGTCACACAAAATCTTGTCAGTTTTTTGCTGATTCATGCTCAGGAACAGGCCTCGAACAATGACTATTTACTCGGAAACGACAGGAGCTATTCACAAAATTTTTTTCACATTGAGCGCTACAAGGCTCTCATGAACACATTGATATATATTTTTTGACTATAGTGTAAAAAGTGAGGTCACTAGAGCGAGTTAAAAACAAGTGACTTTTCTGATTTTGCAGTCACAGCGCTGCCACGTTTAAAATGGGAGTCAATGCGGCAGCTCGCCTGCCCTCTCCTCACTTTGAGGCTTCTCATTCAAAAACTGTAAATCCGATCATTCAGGTAGACACATTGTGTGACTCAAGACAAGTGTGACTACTACTTTTGAGAAAAGTATGTGTGTAGGGTGAAATTTGTGGCTGAAAACACAGTTTAAATGATAAATTTAGAGCATTTTTTTCAAGCTCTCTACACTCTAACTTAACGAGCTCCACTGGTGTGTAACGCAATAGACACCCATTATACAGTCTGAATTTCTCCAGATTTGATCATGGTGTTTGATCTGTGACTGATCAAATAGTATACAACCTAGCAAAAAACTTGAATGCCAGATTCACAGAGGAGAAGTTTGTCTACGTTTTAAAGTTTGAATCATGTCTCTAGGTGAAAGCATGCCAGAGCAGCGGATGTTTGAAAAAGTGCATTGTTTTTCAATTAATTCCATAGAAATGAATGGGAAAATCACTACGATTTCATGTTTTGATGAACAAAGTAATAGCATAGCGAGTCCGATCGAGCTGCACGTTTTGATATATTGCTTGTCTGTGTGCGATGCACGGTTATTGAGTTATTTGAAATCGAAATTTGTATGGAAGATGAATAAGTTTAAGAAGAAGAAGAAGAAGAGGAAGAAGAAACATGCAGAAGAACAATAGGTTGCTGTGCTTTGCACTGCAACCTATTGACTCCCTATGGGAGGCAATAGGTTGCTGTGCATAGCACTGCATCCCTAACTAGAGCCAACAATTTCCCTGGGGGAAATTGTGAGAGTGATGCAGTGGCTGTAGCAGTCACAGTTGCAGGAGCTGAGCTGTACTGTGTGAATGTGTGACCTGCCATGATGCTACAAGCCTGTGTCTCTCTGAGAGGGAGCAGCCCCTCCCTCCTGTGTGTGTGTGTGTGTGTGTGTGAGAGAGAGAGAGAGCATCCCCTCCCCCACCCGCGTGCTGCGAGTTGAGACACGGAGAGGCACACAAGAAGGGCAGATTTTCCTCAGAGTGCTCCCTCCAAACAACGGGGATTTACACGAAAACGGAAGGAGATATTGACAAAATTATTTCACATTGAGTGCCACAAGGGTCTCCTGAACACATTGATGTAATTTTTTTTGTCAGTAGTGTAAAAAATGAGGTCACTACAGAGAGTTAAAAACGAGTGACTTTTCTGCCACATTTATAATGGGAGTCTATGGGGAAGCACGCCTGTCCTCTCCTTACTTTCAGGCTTCTCATTCAAAAACTGTAAATCCTATCATTTAGGTAGACACATTGTGTGAATCAGGATAAGTGTGGCTACTACTTTTGAGAAAATTATGTGTGTAGAGTGAGAATTGAGGCTGAAATCACAGTTTAAATGAGAAAGTTTGAGCTTTTTTTTTTTTCAGGCTGCCTACACTCTAAATTCCTTAGCCCCACTGGTGTGTAACGCAATAGACACCCATTATAAAGCATGATTTTCTCCAGGCACCCACATGGTGTTTGAGCTAGGACTGATCCAAAAGTATAGAACCTAGCAAAAAAGTTGAATGGCAGATCCAAAGAGGAGAAGTTTCTCTACGTTTTAAAGCTTGAATCATGTCTCTAGGTGAAAGCATGCCAGAGCAGCGGATGTTTGAAAAGTGCTATTTTTTCAATTAATTCCATAGAAAATGAATGGGAAATTTTTCGTGATTTTTTCGCAACTACATCGCGAAAAAATCGTATTTTGATGAACAAAGTAATAGCATAGCGAGTCCGATCGAGCCGCATGTTTTGATATATTGTTTGTCTGTGTGTGATGTACGGTTATTGGGTTATTCAAAATCGAAATTTCTAGGTACTCCTTCTCTCCTTCTATAATAATAAGAAGAAACACAGAAGAACAATAGTTATGCGTGCCTAGGCACTGCATCACTAAAAAAAAACCCAGTAGAATCCCTATGGGTGCCTGCGCAGCTTTGCTGCTTGGCCCCCAATAAACACCTAGAGCATTTTTTAACATAGTTACTGGGAGACCAAATGGCCAGATTTGGTCTCCTAGTCAATGCCAAACCAGCTTCACTGGGAGACCAAATTTTAAACCAAGTTATGTCTTATCATTTGGTTCAATCAGTTGCAATTAATTACCAAGTACCATGTAAGTATACATTTAACAAGGAAAACGAAGATCTATGTTATAAGATATACACACAAGATCATGTTGGTTAAGAAAAACAAAACTAAAATTTGGTTACTGAGATGGCTGATGTCAGAATCCGATGTCATTACTGTGTAACTTTGAGTGTCTTTGACATAACATTTGTGCTTGGTAATTGCTCTTGATAGCTGTGTAGTCACTGTAGTGTGTTTGTCTGTATGGTGATTGGTGAACCATTTTGCATCACAGAATATGCTGCAGCGGTGCAGCTGCATGGACTCTGGGGCCTGTGATTGTATTGCCCAGACCAGTTGGTCTCCTAGTGGAAAATCCTTAAAAAATGCTCTGTAAACACCCCAAGATGTCTGATCCTAGATGTAACTATTTTTATTGACACTAAACTTTAATTTTTAAGGACATGAAGGTTAAAGAAAAACAGCCCACATTCTTCTATATCTAAATGGGAAAAAATTATAAAATCTAGAACAGCTGAACTCAGAGTTTGTGAATTGAAAATGAGATTATTATTATCATTATTATTATTATGGGGCGGCACGGTGGTGTAGTGGTTAGCGCTGTCGCCTCACAGCAAGAAGGTCCTGGGTTTGAGCCCCGGGGCCGGCGAGGGCCTTTCTGTGTGGAGTTTGCATGTTCTCCCCGTGTCCGCATGGATTTGCTCCGGTTTCCCCCACAGTCCAAAGACATGCAGGTTAGGTTAACTGGTGACTCTAAAATTGAGTGTGAATGGTTGTCTGTGTCTATGTGTCAGCCCTGTGATGACCTGGCGACTTGTCCAGGGTGTACCCTGCCTTTCGCCCGTAGTCAGCTGGGATAGGCTCCAGCTTGCCTGTGACCCTGTAGAAGGATAAAGTGGCTAGAGATAATGAGATGAGATTATTATTATTATTATTACTGTTGTTGTCGATGATTTCTCACACTCATTCCTCCTGCAGTTTGAGAGAGAAATAATCCTGAACTTTTCTTAACTGATGAATTCAGAAGTTTTAGGGCGTATTCACACCTACGTTGTTTGGTACGGACCAAATGACCAAACGAACCAAATTTCCCTTGGTCCGGACCTTTTGGGTTGGTCTGAATACAAACCACCGAACTCTGGTCCGGACCAAACAAGCGGACCGAGACCGAGCTGCAAGGTCGGACTCGGTCCGGACCAAAGGAACCCTGGTGCGGACCTTTTGGAGGTGTGAAAGCAGACCGGACCTAATCTGACAGTTTTGCTTTTTTGTACCTCGGGAGCTTCCGTCGTTTGTCAAGCATTATGGGAAACAGAGTCTTGACACTCCACCGCAAAGTGCAAACACTGTTTCGGTTGTCAAGGGAACCTTACAACAGTCGTTCAGTCATTCAGACCAGTGGTAGGCTAGACTACAGAGTACAAAAAATGAGTAGGGGGCAAACGTGGGCCGAGGAAGAAACGCATACCCTTGTTGATATATGGGCAGATGTCCACATATCTGAGCTTTTGGAGAGAACACACAAAAATGCCGACGTGTTTGCTGTATTCAGTGAGAAAATGAAGGAGAAGGGGTTCACGTGCTCCCCAGAACAGTGCTTTGTGCGCGTGTCGTCTCTGACCAATAGCTGAACGACCTCAGGGCGCGTGGCTTTGTTGACAGATTTTGGTCCGCTTACTAAAATGTACAGTGTGAAAGCGAACCGTACCAAAATGAAAAAAATAAAAAAAACATTTGGTTTGGACCAAAGCAAGTGAACTATCGAACTATCCTGGTCTGAATACACCCTTAAATAGTGAACTGATGGATTTAAACCTGACAGCTTTAACAGGTGAACAGTATTGGTTTGAATTCTGCCTGGAAACATGTGACTGTGTGTGTGTGTGTAGTGCAGGATTGGTGTGTGTGTGTGTGTGTAGAGTAGAGCTGCTTCACCCACACTTTCCTCAGTAAGAGAACACACTCAGAGAGGAACAATGTCGGAGCTGCTGAGAATACTGCTCCTCTTACTGCCTGCCATCCTGCACACAGCAAGTGAGTATTAGATCAGCTGCTGAGGTTAGGCTGTGTTAAAGAAAAAAAACACCACATGTGTTCTGTTAAAAAAAAGAAAGAAAAGAAAGGAAACAGACAAAGAAACAAAAAGAAGCTCGGTGTTTAGAAGGATGCAGGTTGTTCATTAAATTTGTCAGAGGAATATTACAGAACTGCAGATTGATTGATTGATTGATTGATTGATTGATTGATTTAGTGTTTAAAGGCAGGTTTAAGTACAGAATTAGTTTTTAAAATAAACATTAAAATCGATTCAAAATAAAAGCTGTATTACTCTCAGTTTTAGCAGTGAAATAAAGCTTTGGTGTTATTTTTCTCTCAGATGGGCATTCACTGGCAGATCCAGTTTGGTGTCTCTGGAGCTCTGATGATTTCAGTGACATGGAGCTCATAAGGTCTCTCATCTTCAATAAGATCAAATACATAGAGTATAACAGCACTGCGGGGAAGTTTGTGGGATACACTGAAATAGGCATCAAAAACGCAGAGAGGTTTAACAATGACACTGCAATGCTGAAATCATGGAAAGCCGATCTGGATCGTGCCTGTAAGCACAATGCTCAGGGTTACTCCAGCGCCGTCCTCAGTAAAGCAGGTGAGATTATTTGTGAACCTCAAAACTTTGATTCGGTAATATTTCCAGTATTTCTTCATTCTGCAGCAGATTTATCTTTATTTCGCAGTGGTTTATTTACTCATATTAAAATACAGAGTATATAATATACACTGAGCTGCTCTTCTCTAGCTGATTAGATACCAAATTAAATTCAGTGTCTAAAAAACTATTATTATTATTATTATTATTATTATTTTATGATGAATGACTCTCAGCTGTAAGTTGATGTTGTTGTGGTTTAATTGTGCAGTTGAGCCCCGGGTTAAGGTCACTTTGGTAAAGAAGTCAGATGGCACTCACCCAGCCAGGCTGATGTGCAGCGCTTACAGCTTTTACCCCCCACACATTGAGGTGACCTGGCTGAGAAACGGTCAAAAGATTAAGGGAGGTGTAACGTCCACTGAGGAGATGGCTGATGGAGACTGGTACTATCAGATCCACTCACATCTGGAGTACATGCCTGAATCTGGAGAGGAGATCTCCTGTGTGGTGCAACACGCCAGCTTCCAAAAGCCCATGGTCTATAAGTGGGGTGAGTCTGATCATCACAGTCAGATCTAAATATCTGAGTCCACTGTCATGAACTGAGCTTAAAAAAACAGAGATCCTGTTTCACTCACATCATAACTCATCTTTCAAAACCTGATGTTCAGTCAACAACAATAATCAATGACTTAAAAAAATATAATCATCAAATAAAATTTATTCGGGTTTTTTATAGCTGAAAGTAAAAGTAGTTCTTAAAGGTCTGATGACACATTTTTGACATCTTTGGCGATGTTTTATAACATAAAAAGTAATTCCCGATGATCCATATATTAATTCACGAAGGTGCCTATTTTACAAGTTATGATAAAAAACGCAGCTATTTGGGCAAATTTGACGGGGCTGCAGCACCCAGGAGACGAAAGAGGAAGAGGGGCTATATGACGCCAGCGAAAGAATCTTCTTCCTCACTTACCAGTTTGTTGTTGATGCGACAGGTGTTCAGTTTGTCATTATTAGTATTATTATTATACATTATTTTATATATATATATATATATATATATATATATATATATATATATATATATATATATATATATATATATAGTTATTATGCCTTCGCGTTGTGTTGCCGGCTTTTGCTCCAAAACCCACAAGGATGGGGTAAGTTTATTCAAGTTTCCCAGGGATCCCGAGCTGCATGCGAAGTGGGTGAAGCAAGTCAGGCGCACTCGTGACAAGTGGGAGCCCTCACCAACATCCGTCCTGTGCTCTAAACACTTCGATTTGGATTGTTTTGACACCCTTCCCAGCTTAAAAGAATCTCTTGGGTGTTCAGTTCAGCACAAACATGTGCTGCTACCATCAGCAGTGCCTACAGTATTCCGGAGGGGGTCTACTAGTAGCTATGCCGGATCCAGCAGTCGCCTGGGACAAGGCGACTCCTCCAAAGACAGTCCAACTGTCAGAACATGTGTTGCGAAACGACATAAGATAAAGGTACGTAGAGCTATAGAGTGCTCCGACATGATGCTAAAAATAGTAACCATGCGGTCTGCGCAGCCATCTTGGAAGTGACTCGCTCCAGAGTGCTCACAGAGTACACATCATAGAGTACACATTCATGATAATCATAAATGTAATCATAAAGTCGGCATGATATCAGTCATGTATTTGCTTGTGAAAGCTTGCGGCTTTCATGTAACTGCCGCCTAGCAACGAGAGGCAAAGGGTAAAGAGGGTAGGCTATCATAGATTCTATTCGGAAGAGATCAACACATGATTGCTTAAAAATTAGGTATTTTAACAATTTGCATCTGTTTTGTGATTATCGTGACACTTGTGTGTTATATAGAACTGTATGTCTTATCAGCACATCGAGGATCTTCCACCGGAGGCTTTAGCAAGTACTCGTAGCAACACTACACTTTACCCTTTGCCATGCGGTGTTAGGGAACGGTAGCAAGTACCCCGATGACCGACTTCAAGAATATGTAGAAAAAATTTAGAAATTATACTTTCCAAAAGTCATTTGAGCTTAGTGTATTGCATTTCCATTTATATTGAAGGTTCTTGCTGATGTTTTTGCGGAGTATGACGCAGCTGCTGAATCAGAAGCTGCAGAGTTTGTATGTACTAGTTGTGAACATTCACATTATTATCAATCTCATTTATTTAAAATCAGATAAAATCATGCCATCATGATCACTGCTTAAAGTACCAGTATTTGGTTGTTCTTTTGTTCAGAACTTTGATGCCAGCTGCCAAGTAGACCGGCGTTTTCATGCGCCATTTCCATTGAGTAGAACAGCCAGTGAACCGCAGCGTGGTCTTCCGCTGACGTCACAGCATGGCCGCGAGCCACGGACCCAGTTTTCTTGCGCTGTGCAATTAAAAGTTGGATATTCGCGTAACAACAGCTTCTTTTCACGTAATTATAACAGAAATCTAACATGTTTGCCATGTTGTATAGTTTATTTAAGAAATTGCATAGAGTCATGTTCGTGTCATCAGCCCTTTAACACTGTTGTATAAAAATGCTATTCCATAGCGCTTAGTGCTGCTATTAACTGCTATTATATGAATTATTTTTGTAATCTATCTATATAAACCCCTTTCTGTCTCAGATCCCTCGATGTCTGAACCTGATAAGAGTAAGATTGCTATCGGGGCTTCAGGGCTGGTGTTGGGGATCGTGCTTTCAGCTGCTGGATTCATCTACTACAGGAAGAAATGCTCAGGTCAGTGGAAGATTGCAGGAAATCAACAAACAGAAACGTGTATTAGGACATCTGTATATTTGTTATTAAAATTGAAGTGCTATTAATAATTAATATTTAACCTTGCTACCTGATATTCATCCTTCTGCTTTATTTCTGATTTGTGTTCACAGGACGGATCCTGGTGCCGACATAAACACAGGCATCATTTGAAGTTGACATGTTGGTTTCAGCTTCATTCCCCATATTGGATGGAGTTAATTTACCCATAATGCTCACTGTTTAGCTACAGTTAAGCTGAAATGTGATGATTTTTAAGCTCACACATGTGATGTTAATTTTTACAGGTCTGTGAGCAGAGAAACACTGGAGTGTTTGCTGAAATCGCTTTATCTGTTAAACATCTGCTTTATTCCGAACAATTAGAACCTGCTGAGAAATGAGCATTTCATAATATGTACATCTGCATCTGTATTATCACTTTCCTTAATGTAAGACCAGCTTTCTGTCAGATTTTGCTGAAACTGATGTTAAATATCTTGATTATAGGCTTTATAAGAGTTCTTGAGTAGAAATTTGACAAACTGAGCTTAGATACTACATTCAGCTTAAAAATGTATAAATTAATTCCTTATAATGCATCTGAAAGTTATGAAATAATTAATTACTATTACAGAAGTAAATGTAGCCTTGTAAAATTTTCATTATTAAATCATTAGCGCCCCCTACAGTCTATTTTAACCTGGATCACTTCCTCAGTTTTAGTGATGCTGTTTATTACGATTCAATACTAACAGTTATCTGTAAATTTCTGGTTTTGTATCATCAGTCACTTAAATTTCATTTTAATGGTAAAAACTGGATTGATTTTTGATTCTGTATGGATGCTGACTCTTAATAAACTTTTGGTTGTAAAATAAATTGATGTAAAATTTTCTTTAAAACAGTAAATGACTTAAATTCTATTCATAAATATCATTAGACAGATTTATATATGCTGCATTATATAGCTGATGAAATTAACAGGATAGTCATTCAGCTGATTCTAAAATGTGATCTTTAGCTTTGAAAAAACTCCAAGCTGAAATCTTGTCATTATTTTTGATCTGCAACACCAGAAAATATACACAATGATGTCTACTATCTATAACAATACATTTATTATTTTGTCAGAAAATTTTAATCATGTAAGTGAAGCATAATGTTACATTACAGGCATTTATCAAATGATCTTAACCAGAGCAGCATACAACGTACCCCACACAGCCTGGGGAGCAGTTGGAGATTAGGTATTGGTCCAGGGAACCAAACCAACAACCTTTTGGTCCCAAAGCTGCTTCTCTAACCATTAGGCCATGGCTTCCCAACATAAATGAAGCACAGAGGTGATCAGCTGAGAGTTAAGTGTGATATTTACAGGCCTAACTGTCACTTCCTTTCAGTCATGGGATTTGACCTCACACACGGTGGTGTAGTGGTTAGCGCTGTCGCCTCACAGCAAGAAGGTCTGGGTTCGAGCCCCGTGGCCAGCGAGGGCCTTTCTGTGTGGAGTTTCCATGTTCTCCCCATGTCCGCGTGGGTTTCCTCCGGGTGCTCCGGTTTCCCCCACAGTCCAAAGACATGCAGGTTAGGTTAACTGGTGACTCTAAATTGAGCGTAGGTGTGAATGTGAGTGTGAATGGTTGTCTGTGTCTATGTGTCAGCCCTGTGATGACCTGGCGACTTGTCCAGGGTGTACCCCGCCTTTCGCCCGTAGTCAGCTGGGATAGGCTCCAGCTTGGAAGCCTGGAAGACTCCAGCAGGAGTGCACATATGCGGGCGGGAGCGGTGACAAGCTGCAGTCCCGCTAACTAAAAACGTGTTTAAAATAAAATGTATAAATTATTAATTTATGTCTATCATATATAATTTGTGCTGGATATTTTATTTGGCATTAATAAAAACATTTTAAGATGCCTAAGTTTGCAGAGAGAGTCAGATTGCCAGACTGAGTGAGGAATGGCATCTTAAATTTGCCATTGATCACCCTAACGGGCAATCCTTTGATCACTCTAATGACTCGCCATTCACACCCAGCCTCCAGTGACCCACACTAACATGATGCCTCAATGACACCTTAGATGAGCTGGTCATCAGAATTCTGATTCTGATCCAGGAGAGGATAAATAACTCTCGTACGTTTCCGATTCCTTTCCTCTTTCGTGTTTGAGATCTCCGATCATGGCAGAAGAGCAGAGCTCCTTTACTGAAGCTCACAGTGCTTCAAAAGTAAGTGCTGCTTTAAAAAGAGGTACATTTACCGTTAAAAAGTCAAGAGTCCTGAAATCAGACATTTTAGTTAGAAATGCTTTACAAATGTAAACTGGGTTAGCCTAATGTTTTGTATGGCTGAACAATAAATATACCAAATTTCCACTTGGAATTACGTGCTCACCTGTCTTTTTTTATTGTTTATTATTATTATTATTATTATTATTATTAGAGACACTGACGAAGGCAACAGCCGAAACGTTTGTCTCCTGCTGCCAAAAACAACTGAAAAGAAATGTAACTAATAGAATAAGTTCAAGAGTGCGATCCATCTCTCCTTTCACACTAATTATTCATAGGAGACGCACCACGGGAGAGCGCATACTTAAATGATTAGCCTACTTAAATAATTATTATTATTAGGTCTACACGCTGCCATTTCAACATTCCGAATTCAGAAACAAGGTAAATAATAACAAACGTGAACGTGAGCTGTAGATATTTATGCTCAAATCCACTCAAAGTAGGGGGCGGGGCACCATCACGCTGTGTCAAGACAAGAACTTTCCTGAGAAATAACGCAAACGTCTGCATCATGCGGGATTTGCGGGCGGGAGCGGGACAAAATATGGCAGGCGCGGGCGGGAGCGGTACTGAAAATCATAATTCTTTGCGGGAGCGGGACTGAAAAATCATAATTCTTTGCGGGCGCGGGCGGGAGCAGGACTGCACAATGTGGGCGCAGGCGGGAGCGGGACTGAAAAATCATAATTCTTTGCGGGCGCGTGTGGGAGTGGGACTGCACAATGCGGGTGCGGGCGGGAGCGGGACTGAAAAATCCGACCTGTGCAGACCTCTAGGCTCCAGCTTGCCTGCGACCCTGTAGAACAGGATAAAGCGGCTAGAGATAATGAGATGAGATGAGATTTGACCTCACAACCTTTGGATAAGTAAGATCAAATCTTGTAGCCTGAGATTGAGAAATACTTTAACATGTGGAGTTTCAGCTGTGAGTGAAAGGTATAAACTGTATTATAGCTATCAAATCTGGAACAGGATTCCACCCTGGTCAGAGATGTATAAAGTACTGGAGTAGAGGAGTGGAGTAGAAGTACAAGTCCTATCTCAAAAAAGTGACTTGAGTAGAAGTTGAAGTGTTCTTTAAACACCATACTTAAGTGGAAGCACTAAAGTATTCAAAATGTTTTGTACTTAAGTATTGCAAGTAGAAGTATTTTAAAAATTACTACTCAAGTACTGAAAGTAAAAGTACAAGTATTGTGTATATTAAAGAAAGCAGTCAAAAGTTTGAATATCATATTGTTTATATTATTTCAAACTTTTAAAGTTAAGGGCACAATTTCTTTGGCTGAAGCAGCAGTACAAGGACATAAAAGGCCATACAAGTGTTTATGAAAAAAAAACCCCACTATTAACACATCTCAAAGGCTAGAGGGGTATTCCAAGAATACGGCTAAGTGACAAACCTGGGTAAGTTAAGCCGAATGGTAAACCTTATAATAGAACAGCCTGGAAGCATCTTTCTCACAAAGCCAAAGGGCTCTTCCATCATCAGGTTAACCACTGCCTCCAGGTTAACTTACTCAGGTTTGTCTCTTAATCAACTACTTGCAATAGCCCCCAGTAGGCCACATACAAGTATTTATGTAAAAACTCGTGAGTAGAGCACCTTACAACACTGAGCTCTTTGTAAACACACAAATCAACTAGCTGCTGCCCCCCTGCTTATTCCCTTCTTAAACTAGTGCATACAATAAAGCCGTCTTTTTTTGGAAGATAGACATTTTTTCAACCTTAACTTGTCAGGGCAACTAAAACATCTCAAAGGCTAGAGGGGTATTCCAAGAATACGGCTAAGTGACAAACCTGGGCAAGTTAAGCCTAATGGTAAACCTTATAATAGAACAGCCCGGAAGCATCATTCTCACAAAGCCAAAGGGCTCTTCCATCAACAGGTTAACCACTGCCTCCAGGTTAACTTACTCAGGTTTGTCTCTTAATCAACTACTTGGAATACTCCCCAGTAGGCCACATACAAGTATTTCTCCTGTAAAAACACACAAGTAGAACACCTTACAACACTGAGCTCTTTGTCAACAAAAGCAGATCCCCCCACAGCATCCCTCCCTTCTCTTCCCTGCTTGTGCTTTTTTCCCCTCCACAGTGTATTCTCTTCTTAAACTGGTATGCATAAAGCAGTCAGTTAGGGAGTTAGAAATCTTTTGTTTAATCTCAAAAGTAGTTGGTTTTCAAAATTGGAGTCATTCAGTCTCGCTCTTTTTTGGCTAAAGACTAATCCTGCGATACTAAAAAGCCTCTCGCAGGCTGCTGATGCTGGAAGGGGTGTGTTTAACCTAACAGTCATCTTACACACAGCTGGAAAAGACTTGAGCAAGTCCATGTTATCTGCTGAACAGGACAAGTACGCATCTAGCTGTTTGGAGCCGTCTTGTGCCTTTGAACCCCTCATGCCAGAAAAAAAGTCGTCTTCATCAGATGAGCTCGATCTGTTGACCTCACCAGACTGCAACGAGAAGTCTTCAATGTGTTGTTTGATATAGTCCATTCCTCAAATATATGAGTACATTATAAACAATAATAGTTTCAACCAGTCATGACAGTAAACACAGATTTAACATGCCAACATTGTCAGTAAGAAATAATGATTTTAATGGAAATGACGGCTTTATACAGGCTAAGAAAGGGCTAATGCACTACTAATATCCATGTTAGTAAGCACATGGTGTATGATTAATATGTGAATCTTAATTGAAAGTGTTCCCTTTCTTACCTATTTTGATTGTCTCATCTTCCTGTGTCCAATTTGTGCGGAACTTTGGAAGCAGAATAGCAGCGGCCACCAGCTCTGGGTCTTCCATCATAGGGCCAAAGCTATCCTCAATGCCCACCTGCAGAGCATCGACAAGGGGGTTGCAGTATTTTAGCGGTAGCTTGATCCTGTCCAGCTTAATTTTCAGGAGCTTGACGGTTGGGAGCAGCCACCCCATCTGGACATTTGTTTCAGCTCGCAAGATGTTAGTTGCTTGGGCGACTGGAGTCATCACAACAGCAAACTCTGACAGGAATGCAAGTTCGGCTGGATTAAACCTGTGATTAAGACAAAAACATATTTCATTAACACACAGGATTAGGTGTTAGGTGATTAGGTGTAACAATAAGAGACAAAAAAAACAGCATTGCTACATGATCGGCTCATTATTATGCAATGGAATGGTTCATCATTCAGTGTTAATCATTCAAATCAATTGTTGTACAAGTAGACAATATGTACCAGAATTGAGCTTGAGAGAAAGAGTACAATATGATTTTTTTTTAACTTACATTGGAACGTTCAAATCTGTGCAGACAACTCTCATGGCTGCCTCTCCCTTCTCTTTGACGATCCTGAGCAGTCTCTCCACAGCCATGAACACAGAGTTCCTTGTTGCAACCGGTCGCACAAGCTGGAGGGAGCAAGCATCTTCCACGGTTTCAGCTGCTTTTAAGGATCTTGACCACTTATTCCAAAGTGCATTGTATTTGCCAAATGTTGAATAGTATAATTTCTTGTATGGTACGTGTCATTGGACACTGCCTTGCTGGCATCGGTAGTGGCTATTAGGTTAAGAATGCGGCATGCACAACGCTGGTGCTTTGGAAACTGGAACTCAAAACCATCATCCTCATCCAAAAGTGAAGATACATCAACAAACTCTACCTCCTCCTCATCTTGGTATGCTTCTTTCTCCTCCTCCTCCTCCTGAACTTGAGCACCAGCATTGTTATTTTCATCTTCAGCAAAGACTTTGAAGGCTTTGATGAAGTTGGAGCCATTGTCCGTGGTTGTTGTGACTATCTTCCCCTGAATTTCAAACTCAGCATGGATATCATTACGTAAGTGCATTTGCCAGAAGGTCAAGAGTGTGAGAGCCTCTTAATTTTTTACAGGCCAGGGCCACAGAGACCCTTTTTAAACTTTCGGGGTCCAGCCAATGGGCCGTGACCCCAATGAAACTACGCCGCCTGGCTGACCAGCAGTCAGTGGTTGTTGCAATGTGGTCCACAGTTTTCATGGCCTCAATCATTTTGATCTTCATTTGTTTGGCAGCATCATCAATCCTAGATGTGAGTGTGGTTCTTGACATTATTTTGGTATTTGGCACCAGGTCGAACACAAAGTCCCGGAAAGGTTCTTGCTCTACGATGTTGAAAGGCTGAAGTCCTCAGACAACATAATTCACAATGGCCTTGTCAACGGATCTATGGGGCGTTGTCCAGCTCTCTAATAATGTGGGCTGCTTGATGGAGGGGGAGGGAATTGCAGTCTTCCTCATTCGTTTAACTGATGTGAGGTCCTCATATCTTTTCAAGTGGCAGTCATGCTTGCTCTGAAACAAGACAAACATATATAGCTTTACTTTCTCAGAATTATATCATGAGCAACATAGGTGACTGTAGTGACTGCTGTGATATTATTGATAAAAGCAAAATTAATTAAATTTAAAGGGATTTGTCCACTATAATTCTACATTAAAAGACTTAAGCAAGCAACCCCATAACCAAAAATCCATCATTGGTACTCTAATAATCTGTCTACTTGCAAAACCCTGTAGTGCTAGGCTTAACTTGATACATCCAACAATGCATCATGAGGAATGGGAGTGTGCGAGGACCACTTGAAATGCAGACTAAAAAAAAAAAAAAAGTCACGACCCATCTTCAGCTTTCGGGCAGAGGCCACCAGATTTTGATTTAAAATGTCCTGGTATTTCAAAGAATTCATGATGCCATGCACCCTAACAAGGTTCCCGGGGCCTTTGAAAGAGAAACAGGCCCACAGCATCACCGATCCTCCCTCATACTTCACAGTGGGGATGAGGTGCTTTTCCGCATACTCATCTTTTGTGTTATGTCAGACCCACTTAGAGTGTTTGTTGCCAAAAAGTTCTATCTTGGTCTCATCTGACCAAAGCACACGGTCCCAGTACCACTTAGTAAATGCCAGACGTTTACGTTTATGCTTGTAAGTGAGAAAAGGCTTTTTCCGTGCATGCCTCCCAAACAGCTTGTTGGCATGTAGATAGCGCCTGATGGTTGTTATGGAGACTTTTTGACCCCAAGATGCTACTTTTTGATGCAATTCTCTAACAGTGAGCTTTGGAGAACTTTTTACTTCTCTTCCCATCCTCCTCACTGTGCGTGGTGGCAAGATAAACTTGCATCCTCGTCCAGGCTTGTTTGCCACTGTTCCAGTTGTTTTAAACTTCTTGATGATTCCTCTGGTTGTAGATATGGGCAGGTGTAGGCGAGTGGCTATTTTCTTGTAGCCATTGCCTGACTTATGAAGGTCGACACACATCTGCCTTACTTGAATGGTGTGTTCTCTTGTCTTTCCCATGTTGAAGAGTGGATAAGAGAAATGGGCCTCTGTGTCACATCATATTTATACCCCAGGGAAACAGGATGTGATGAATTACTAATTAAAGGTTCCTAGATACTCTGATCAACTTTATAAACTACAGTAGAAATGACAGAAATGCTTCAATTACAATCATTTTCTAGGAATTGTTATGGGTGCCAATAATTGTGGAACAGGTGATTTTATGAAAAACAATTATTTCTTCATCAGGGATTTTTATTTTTTTTAATTCACTTGAGTAAAGGGTTACATTTTTCTACAATTTTCAGTGTGAGATTATGCTTCTGCAATAAAAATTGAATTTATTTTAAGGCTTTTAACACATCTTAACCAGGGGTGCCAATAATTGTGGAGGGCGCTGTATTTACATTGGTAGATTCATTATCTGAAATCATTTTCAGCCCTCTTGCTTGCCAGCTAGTGGAACTACTTTGTTCTTGTATCAGTTCCTCTCAGCAGTGTCTTTTTAGTTAGAATGCTTGTGTAGTGATTCAGAAACATAGTTGGTTCCACCGGTTAGCAAATAAGAGGCGTGGAACAGAGCGACGACAGTGAATCCCAAACAAACGTGTGTTGTGCATCGTTCAAAACATTTCAGCTTTGGATTGCCTCTCAAAGTCATGTTGGTGAGCCAGATCCATTTCATTAATTTTTTTAAAACCACGTGCCTTTTAGGGCGGCACGGTGGTGTAGTGGTTAGCGCTGTCGCCTCACAGCAAAAAGATCCTGGGTTCAATCCCAGCGGCTGGCGAGGGTCTTTCTGTGTGGAGTTTGCATGCTCTCCCCGTGTCCACATGGGTTTCCTCCGGGTGCTCCGGTTTCCCCCACAGTCCAAAGACATGCAGGTTAGGTTAACTGGTGACTCTAAATTGAGCGTAGGTGTGAATGTGAGTGTGAATGGTTGTCTGTGTCTATGTGTCAGCCCTGTGATGACCTGGCGACTTGTCCAGGGTGTACCCCGCCTTTCACCTGTAGTCAGCTGGGATAGGCTCCAGCTTGCCTGCGACCCTGTGGGACAGGATAAAGCGGCTAGAGATAATGAGATGAGACGTGTCTTTTAAAAAATTGAATATCACAATATGAGTTGTCGGTGGTGTAGTGGTTAGCGCTGTCGCCTCACAGCAAGAATGTTCTGGGTTCGAGCCCCGTGGCCAGCGAGGGCCTTTCTGTGCGGAGTTTGCATGTTCTCCCCGTGTCTGCGTGGGTTTCCTCCGGGTGCTCCGGTTTCCCCCACAGTCCAAAGACATGCAGGTTAGGTTAACTGGTGACTCTAAATTGACCGTAGGTGTGAGTGTGAATGGTTGTCTGTGTCTATGTGTCAGCCCTGTGATGACCTGGCGACTTGTCCAGGGTGTACCCTGCCTTTCGCCCGTAGTCAGCTGGGATAGGCTCCAGCTTGCCTGCAACCCTGTAGAAGGATAAAGCGGCTAGAGATAATGAGATGAGATGAATATGAGTTGTATTGGGACACAGGTCATTCTCTTTGTTTATTCTCCAGGACAGCAAATGTGCAGAGGCTGAGTTGGGGATTGCACAGACAACAATGGGCATCTACGTCATTCAGGTGGAGGGTGCCGAACCTGGAGACAAGATGTATGCAGATGTTGGTGTTGTGCTCGAAGGTGTGGAAGTTCTGCAAAACCTACAAAGTGTCACCCTTGGATGTGTGATGGTTTTCGGGCTGATTTATGCACTTAACTTAAGTTACCCTAAGGACCTCAAGAGCACATTTTGAAGTGTTCCAGAAAATCCTGATGGAACTGGACACAACCAAGCTTTCGCCAAAAGTCCAGGCACTGAAAATTAAGATGTTCCAGTGATGGGCCTGATACACTGATTTTTCCCTCTGGAAAATATTCAACAAAGTGACTTGCTGCAATTTTCAGTACCTGTTTGAGTGAACTTTGTAAATTTTTCAGTGTTTTTGTTTTTACAGTTCTTTGTTATTGCTGGTGGTGCAAAGCCACTCAACCACTGAGTAATGTTTTGGATTGTTAGGGTAGTGGCTAAAATGGAAAAAAAAAATGAACATCTGAAAATCCTTGAAATGTTGATGTACTGTAAGCATTACAGTTATCAGTTGATTTACCTGTCTACCTCATGTTTCACACAGCTGAGCGACGTTCTTGAGGGTGTTTGTTATTACTACAGAAAAGTCTGTTTCCAAATGTTTAACATTTAAAATGACAAAAGCAAATGTGCTTAGGCTGATTCAGGGATTGCACAGACAACAATGGGCATCTGCGTCATTCAGGTTGAGGATGCCAGACCTGGAGATAAGTAAATAAGTAAACGATTGAAAAAAGAGCACTTTCTTTTTACAAAAAGAAAAAAGAAAATAAAAAATTGTGCACATTATTACATGTGCACAAATGAGTGAATTTATTTCGGTATTTTTTTGTTTTTTGTGTGTGTAGTGTGATGATGTGTTGCTGGCTTTGAGTTTTAGCAATGCCCAAACTTGCCACATGCCTTGAAGCCTAATAAATAGAATGTAAAGCAAAGTGGTCTAACTCTTTATATTGTAATTATAGATATTATTGTAGGTGTGGGGTGAATGAGGGGAAAAATGTGGAATATCTGGTAAAATTTTAAACGCATTGGGTTTATTATATCAAGTACATAAATTTATGCATTTTATTTAAATTGGGTGTAGAGCATCAACATGGTTCTAAACCTTTCAAACATATTGGAGCAATTAATATTGAATACTGGTTATTAAGTATTTGAAACACATTTGATTTATTTATGATAAATACATAAATCTGTCATTGTGTATTTAAAACACATTGGGTTTATTAGTATTATTGCATAAATCTCATTGTTAATTGTTTCATTTACGTTCAACTGACAAATACGCACCACATTAAGTTTATTAGTCTGTTTATGTTAAATCTGTGTAATCCAAATGGATGGAAATTTTATATTCAATTGAAATACATAAAGCTTAAATATTAGACCTAAATATTTCTGTGAATAAACTTGAAGATTACAAAAGTAACACATTTTATGCAAATTTTCAATAAAATTGTAAATTGTGTACAAAGCTCAAAGATATGAAATATTTTGTGTATTTATAATGCTGTGTGTACAAATTGTAAACTATATTATTCTATAGGTCATATACAATTCTAGTCCTTTGCATTTCTGTGATAAAGCTCACTGTGATGGCTTCTTGTTTAATTTATGATTTATATAATTTTATTTTCTTTTATTTCGTGTATGTGTATAGTAAGTTTTAGAAAAATTAGACACGTGTTTTTGGCCAGCTCTGTATTTGTATATATAGCAGTGCTTGAAAGTTTGTGAACCCTTTATAATTTTCTATATATCTGCATAAATATGACCAAAAACATCATCAGATTTTCATACAAGTCCTAAAAGTAGATAAAGAGAACCCAGTTAAACAAATGAGACAAAATATCATACAACCCTGATTCCAAAAAAGTTGGGACAAAGTACAAATTGTAAATAAAAACGGAATGCAATAATTTACAAATCTCAAAAACTGATATTGTATTCACAATAGAACATAGACAACATATCAAATGTCGAAAGTGAGACATTTTGAAATTTCATGCCAAATATTGGCTCATTTGAAATTTCATGACAGCAACACATCTCAAAAAAGTTGGGACAGGGGCAATAAGAGGCTGGAAAAGTTAAAGGTACAAAAAAGGGACAGCTGGAGGACCAAATTGCAACTCAGTAGGTCAATTGGCAATAGGTCATTAACATGACTGGGTATAAAAAGAGCATCTTGGAGTGGCAGCAGCTCTCAGAAGTAAAGATGGGAAGAGGATCACCAATCCCCCTAATTCTGCACCGACAAATAGTGGAGCAATATCAGAAAGGAATTCGACAGTGTAGAATTGCAAAGAGTTTGAACATATCATCATCTACAATTAGGGATGCAGGGTTTTTCCTAGAAAAATTTAGTATGAGGGCGCTCACCATGGCGAGGGAGCGAAGTGACCGGGGGGGGGGGGGGGATGGTGCGGGGGGGTTGCCCCCCGCCGTGCGAAGCCTTTGAAAAATTGAGGCTACAATGGGACATTCTGAGGCTGAGAGGGAAATTGTAACAAATTGTTTGTCAACATTGAAAAAGAAAGAAGTAATCTTCTTCTGCCCCGGACAGTCTTTGGCTTTCTTCTGTTTCGTGCCGCAGGACATCTTTAAATGCCCAAGTGTCAACAAAAACAACTCGCGAACTACTTCTGTCAAAAGCTCCCACGCCGGTGGGTGAAAGGTCATTCAGTCTTGAGAAATCTCGTTCTACAAGTCAGCTGACCTTGTATGTAACCCATGTCAAATCTCGCGAGAGCAGCCGCGACAAGTAAACAACATGGCGCCTCAGTCTGGAAAATGCCAATTCAGATTGTTTTTGCGCCGTCTGGCGGTGTATCTACTATGATTGGAATATTTTTGGAGTAATTATAACGTATTTGATGATCAGACACATTTTCATGTGGTGTTGCTGGGATGTTTTCACGGAGAAAAGATCGTTTTGAGAAAGACTGCATGTTGTGCAGTAGCATATAAGTGCATGGCCTAAGTGTGACTTGGGGTTCAATCGGCATTTCGGTAAGAGGGCGCACACCGAGAGTAAGAGGGCGCAGCGCCCCTGTTCCCTGGTTTAGACGAAAGCCTGGGGATGTAAACAGTTAATCGACTATCGCTTAATTGTCAAAAAGAATTTAAATGTCTCATCTCGTCTCGTCTTCTTCCGCTTATCCGGGGCCGGGTCGCGGAGGCAGCAGTCTAAGCATGGAAGCCCAAACTTCCCTTTCCCCAGACACCTCAGCCAGCTCCTCAGGAAGAACACCGAGGCGTCCCCAGGCCAGCCGAGAGACATAGTCCCTCCAGCGTGTCCTGGGTCTTCCCCGGGGCCTCTTCCCGGGGGGACATGCCTGGAACACCTCCCCAGGGAGGCGTCCAGGAGGCATCCGAAAAAGATGCCCGAGCCACCTCAGCTGATTCCTCTCGATGTGGAGGAGCAGCGGCTCTACTCCGAGCTCCTCCCGAGTGACTGTGCTTCTCACCCTATCTCTAAGGGAGCGCCCAGCCACCCTGCGAAGGAAACTCATTTCAGCCGCTTGTATCCGCGATCTTGTTCTTTCGGTCATTACCCAAAGCTCATGACCATAGGTGAGAGTCAGAACGTAGATCGACCGGTAAATTGAGAGCTTCGCCTTTTGGCTCAGCTCCTTCTTCACCACGATGGACCGGTAAAGCGACCGCATCACTGCAGAGGCTGCACCGATCCGCCTGTCGATCTCACGCTCCATCCTTCCCTCACTCGTGAACAAGATCCCGAGATACTTAAACTCCTCCACTTGAGGCAGGACTTCTCCACAAACCTGGAGAGGGCAAGCCACCCTTTTCCGGTTGAGAACCATGGCCTCGGATTTGGAGGTGCTGATTCTCATCCCAGCTGCTTCACACTCGACTGCAAACCGCCCCAGTGCATGCTGAAGGTCCTGGTTTGAAGAAGCCAACAGGACAACATCATCCGCAAAAAGCAGAGATGAAATCCTGTGGTTCCCAAACAGGATTCCTTCTGGCCCCTGGCTGCGCCTAGAAATTCTGTCCATAAAAATTATGAACAGAACCGGTGACAAAGGGCAGCCCTGCCGGAGTCCAACATGCACTGGGAACAGGTCTGACTTACTGCCGGCAATGCGAACCAGACTCCTGCTCCGTTCATACAGGGACCGGACAGCCCTTAGCAAAGAGCCCCGAACCCCATAATCCTGAAGCACCCCCCACAGAATACCACGGGGGACACGGTCGAATGCCTTCTCCAGATCCACAAAGCACATGTGGACTGGTTGGGCAAACTCCCATGAACCCTCGAGCACCCTATGAAGGGTATAGAGCTGGTCCAGTGTTCCGCGACCAGGACGAAAACCGCATTGTTCCTCCTGGATCCGAGGTTCGACTATTGGTCGAATTCTCCTCTCCAGTACCCTGGAGTAAACCTTCCCTGGGAGGCTGAGAAGTGTGATTCCCCTATAATTGGAGCACACTCTCCGGTCCCCTTTCTTAAAAAGAGGGACCACCACCCCAGTCTGCCACTCCAGAGGCACTGTCCCCGACCGCCACACGATGTTGCAGAGGCGTGTCAACCAAGACAGCCCCACAACATCCAGAGACTTGAGATTCTCAGGGCGGATCTCATCCACCCCCGGTGCCCTGCCACCGAGGAGCTTGCAAACCACCTCAGTGACTTCGGCTTGGGTAATGGACGAGTCCACCTCTGAGTCATCAGCCTCAGTCTCCTCAGTGGAAGACATGACGGTGGGATTGAGGAGATCCTCAAAGTATTCCTTCCACCGCCCGACAATGTCCCCAGTCGAGGTCAACAGCTCCCCACCCGCACTGTAAACAGTGTTGGCAGAGTACTGCTTCCCCCTCCTGAGGCGCCGGACGGTTTGCCAGAATTTCTTCGAGGCCAACCGATAGTCCTTCTCCATGGCCTCCCCGAACTCCTCCCAGTTCCGAGTTTTTGCCTCCGCAACTGCCCGAGCTGCAGCACGCCTGGCCTGCCGATACCCGTCAGCTGCCTCAGGAGTCCCGGAGGTCAACATGGCCCGATAGGACTCCTTCTTCAGCTTGACGGCATCCCTTACTTCCGGTGTCCACCACCGGGTTCGGGGATTGCCGCCACGACAGGCACCGGAGACCTTGCGGCCACAGCTCCAAACAGCTGCGTCCACAATGGAGGTAGAGAACATGGTCCACTCAGACTCAATGTCCCCCGCCTCCCTCGGAAACTGGGAAAAGCTCTCCCGGAGGTGGGAGTTAAAGACCTCCCCAACAGAGTGCTCAGCCAGACGTTCCCAGCAGACCCTCACCATACGTTTGGGCCTGCCAGGTCTGTCCAGCTTCCTCCTCCGCCAGCGGATCCAACTCACCACCAGGTGGTGATCAGTTGACAGCTCAGGCCCTCTCTTCACCCGAGTGTCCAAGACATAGGGCTGGAGATCAGATGAAACGACTACAAAGTCGATCATCGACCTCCGACCTAAGGTGTCCTGGTGCCACGTGCACTTATGGACACCCCTATACTCGAACATGGTGTTCGTTATGGACAAACCGTGACTAGCACAGAAGTCCAATAACAAAACACCACTCGGGTTCAGATCGGGGAGGCCATTCCTCCCAACCACGCCCCTCCAGGTGTCACTGTCATCGCCCACGTGAGCATTGAAGTCCCCCAGTAGCACAATGGAGTCCCCAGTCTGAGCACCCCTCAGTACCTCTCCCAGGGACTCCAAGAAGGCCGGATACTCTATACTGCTATTTGGCCCGTAGGCACAAACAACAGCAAGAGCCCTCTCCCCAATCCAAAGGCGTAGAGAGGCGACCCTCTCGTTCACTGGGGTAAACTCCAACGCATGGCGGCTGAGATGGGGAGCTATAAGCAAGCCCACACCAGCCCGCCGCCGCTCACCACGGGCGACTCCAGAGAAGTGGAAAGTCCAGCCCTTCTTGAGGAGCTGGGTTCCAGAGCCCAAGCTGTGCGTGGAGGTGAGCCCAACTATCTCTAGCCGGTACCTCTCAACCTCCCGCACAAGCTCAGGCTCTTTCCCCCCCAGCGAAGTGACATTCCATGTCCCAACAGCCAGCCGCTGTGTCCGGGGATCAGGTTGTCGAGGCCCCTGCTTTCGACTGCCACCCAATCCACATTGCACCAATCCCCTACTGCTACCTCTGTGGGTGGTGAACCCACAGGAGGTCAGGCCCACATCACCTCTTCGGGCTGAGCCTGGCCGGGCCCCATGGGCAAAGGCCCGGCCACCAAGCGCTCGCATATGAGCCCCAACCCCGGGCCTGGCTCCAGGGTGGGGCCCCGGCTGCGTCATACCGGGCGACGTCACGGTCCTTGATATTTTCTCCATAGGGGTTTTTGGTGAACTGGTCTTGGTCTGGCCTGTCACCTAGGACCTGTCTGCCTTGGGAAACCCTGACAGGGGCATAATGCCCCCGACAACATAGCTCCTAGGATCATTCAAGCACACAAACCCCTCCACCACAATAAGGTGGCAGTTCTAGGAGGGGAAGAATTTAATTGATTAAATTAAATTAATTGTAGGTTAACTGAATCTAGGGCCATTTTCCACAGGAGTTTTTTTTGGGACAAAGTACAAATTGTAAATAAAAACGGAATGCAATAATTTACAAATCTCAAAAACTGATATTGTATTCACAATAGAACATAGACAACCTATCAAATGTCGAAAGTGAGACATTTTGAAATTTCATGCCAAATATTGGCTCATTTGAAATTTCATGACAGTAACACATCTCAAAAAAGTTGGGACAGGGGCAATAAGAGGCTGGAAAAGTTAAAGGTACAAAAAAGGAACAGCTGGAGGACCAAATTGCAACTCATTAGGTCAATTGGCAATAGGTCATTAACATGACTGGGTATAAAAAGAGCATCTTGGAGTGGCAGCGGCTCTCAGAAGTAAAGATGGGAAGAGGATCACCAATCCTCCTAATTCTGTGCCAGCAAATAGTGGAGCAATATCAGAAAGGAGTTCAACAGTGTAACATTGCAAAGAGTTTGAACATATCATCATCTACAGTGCATAATATCATCAAAAGATTCAGAGAATCTGGAAGAATCTCTGTGCATAAGGGTCAAGGCCGGAAAACCATACCGGGTGCCTGTGATCTTCGGGCCCTTAGTTGGCACTGCATCACATACAGGCATGCTTCTGTATTGGAAATGACAAAATGGGTTCAGAAATATTTCCAGAGAACATTATCTGTGAACACAATTCACCGTGCCATCCGCCGTTGCCAGCTAAAACTCTATAGTTCAAAGAAGAAGCCGTATCTAAACATGATCCAGAAGCACAGACATCTTCTCTGGGCCAAGGCTCATTTAAAATGGACTGTGTGCTCCCATCACCCAATCAAGCATCCAGCCAGAGCAGGTCATGGTATTTTTTAACCATATTAACATGCCATTGTTGTGTATTATGCCTGATGTCAAGACTCTTGTCTCTGCGAGCCTACCACACAGACTTAATACTTGTGTCATTTTTAGGGCATACCTAACAACCAGTGTTCCCCCTCCCCCCCCAAATCTGTCCCTCTGAGTTACATGTCGGTCCTGGGATCGAGATGCTGACCTCTTCTGCTCCTCGGACCTGCTTGATCCATCCTGGTGCCCTGTGTCTGGTTGGAGTCTCATTGCATCGCTCCTGTGGAGGATGGCCCCATGAAGACAGTTGAAAGTTACACCTGGAGGACGCTCTGGACTCTTACACTAATGCTTTTATGGCTGAGGACTACAGTTGACTTGCTAACTTTAGGACTGCAGTTGTCATGAACAGTTTTGCACGCAAGTTTCCATCAATGAAGAGTTACAACATCAACGAAACTGTCTTCATGTTAAAACTGTTAATATTATAGTCATGCATATTTTTAGGGCATACCTAACAACCTGTGTTTTCTCTCTCTCCCTCCCCCCCCCCCCCAATCTGTCCCTTTGAGTTACATGTTGGTCCTGGGATTGATATGCTGGCCTCTTCTGCCCCTCGGACCTGCTTGATCCATCCTGGTGCCCTGTGTCTGGTCGGAGTTTTATCGCATCGCTCCTGTGGAGGACGGCCCCATGAGGACAGTTGAGGGTTACACCTGGAGGACGCTCTGGACTCTTACAGTAAAGCTTTTATGGCTGAGGACTACAGTTGACTTGCTAACTTTAGGACTGCAGTTGTCATGAACAGTTTTGCACTCAAGTTTCCATCAATGAAGAGTTACAACATCAACAAAACTGTCTTCATGTTAAACCTGTTAATGTTATAGTCATGTTGTCTGTTGTTGCCCAAATGAGGATGGGTTCCCTTTTGAGTCTGGTTCCTCTCTAGGTTTTTCCTCATGTCGTCTAAGGGAGTTTTTCCTTGCCACGTCGCCACAGGCTTGCTCATTGGGGATAGATTAGGGACAAAATTAGCTCATATTTTAAGTCGTTCAAATTCTGTAAAGCTGCTTTGCGACAATTTTTATTGGTAAAAGCGCTATACAAATAAACTTGACTTGACTTGACTCATGCTGTCTGTTGTTGCCCAAATGAGGATGGGTTCCCTTTTGAGTCTGGTTCCTCTCGAGGTTTCTTCCTCATGTCGTCTGAGGGAGTTTTTCCTTGCCACCATCGCCACAGGCTTGCTCATTGGGGATAGATTAGGGATAAAATTAGCTCATGTTTTAAGTCGTTCAAATTCTGTAAAGCTGCTTTGCGACAATGTTTATTGTTAAAAGTGCTATATAAATAAACTTGACTTGACTGTGGCAAAGTGGAAAACTGTTCTGTGGTCAGACGAATCAAAATTTGAAGTTCTTGATGGAAATCAGGGACGCCGTGTCATTCGTACTAAAGAGGAGAAGGATGACCCAAGTTGTTATCAGCGCTCAGTTCAGAAGCCTGCATCTCTGATGGTATGGGGTTGCATTAGTGCGTGTGGCATGGGCAGCTTACACATCTGGAAAGACACCATCAATGCTGAAAGGTATATCCAGATTCTAGAGCAACATATGCTCCCATCCAGACGACATCTTTTTCAGGGAAGACCTTGCATTTTCCAACATGACAATGCCAAACCACATACTGCATCAATTACAGCATCATGGCTGCGTAGAAGAAGGGTCCAGGTACTGAACTGGCCAGCCTGCAGTCCTGATCTTTCACCCATAGAAAACGTTTGGCGCATCATAAAACGAAAGATTCGACAAAAAAGACCTAAGACAGTTGAGCAACTAGAATCCTACATTAGACAAGAATGGGTTAACATTCCTATCCCTAAACTTGAGCAACTTGTCTCCTCAGTCCCCAGACATTTACAGACTGTTGTAAAGAGAAAAGGGGATGTCTCACAGTGGGAAACATGGCCTTGTCCCAACGTTTTTGAGATGTGTTGTCATGAAATTTAAAATCACCTAATTTTTCTCTTTAAATGATACATTTTCTCAGTTTAAACATTTGATATGTCATCTATGTTCTATTCTGAATAAAATATGGAATTTTGAAACTTCCACATCATTGCATTCCGTTTTTATTTACAATTTGTACTTTGTCCCAACTTTTTTGGTATCGGGGTTGTACTTGGTCATTTATTTATTGAGGAAAATGATCCAATATTACATATCTGTGAGTGGCAAAAGTATGTGAACATTTGCTTTCAGTATCTGGTGTGACCCCCTTGTGCAGCAATAACTGCAACTAAACATTTCCAGTAACTGTTGATCAGTCCTGCACACCGGCTTGGAGGAATTTTAGCCCATTCCTTCGTACAGAACAGCTTCAACTCTGGGATGTTGATGGGTTTCCTCACATGAACTGCTCGCTTCAGGTCCTTCCACAACATTTCGATTGGATTAAGGTCAGGACTTTGACTTGGCCATTCCAAAGCATTAACTTTATTCTTCTTTAACCATTCTTTGATAGAACGACTTGTGTGCTTTGGGTTGTTGTCTTGCTGCATGACCCACCTTCTCTTGAGATTCAGTCCATGGACAGGTGTTCTGACATTTTCCTTTAGAATTCGCTGGTATAATTCATAATTCACTGTTCCATCAATGATAGCAAGCCGTCCTGGCCCAGATGCAGCAAAACAGGCCCAAACCATGATACTACCACCACCATGTTTCACAGATGGGATCAGGTTCTTATGTTGGAATGCAGTGTTTTCCTTTCTCCAAACATAACGCTTCTCATTTAAACCAAAAAGTTCTATTTTGATCTCATCCGGCCACAAAACATTTTTTCCAATAGCCTTCTGGCTTGTCCATGTGATCTTTAGCAAACTGCAGACGAGCAGCAATGTTCTTTTTTGGAGAGCAGTGGCTTTCTCCTTGCAACCCTGCCATGCACACCATTGTTGTTCAGTGTTCTCCTGATGGTGGACTCAAGAACATTAACATTAGCCAATGTGAGAGAGGCCTTCAGTTGCTTAGAAGTTATCCTGGGGTCCTTTGTGACCTTGCCGACTATTACATGCCTTGCTCTTGGAGTGATCTTTGTTGGTCGACCACTCCTGGGGAGGGTAACAATGGTCTTGAATTTCCTCCATTTGTACACAGTCTGTCTGACTGTGGATTGGTGGAGTCCAAACTCTTTACCCCATGTGCACAGATTACATGGCCGACCGTGATATAACTGCTCCTGACCATCACAAAAGTGCGAACAGCATGCCTGAGCGCTTCTCTGGTAATTGCACAGCAGTCACTGAGTGCTATACAAGCAGGGCTTAATTTGAGCCGGAACATGACGGAACAAGATCCGGAACCTCCGTCGTCGAATCCGGCAGCTATTTTCATTCCAATCGGTGTTCCGGCAGCTATTTAAATGGATCAGATCACCTCTGTGACCATCACAAAGGGAAAAAAATCAAACAATAAATTAAATAAATAATTAAATAAAAATTGTTTTGTGTTCGGTTTTGATTTTGATATCTGTTGTTGATTTCTCTCCTATGACATCCACAAAATCTATGCGAAAGGGGAAGGGGGGGGGGGGAACATGGGGTGTATACTTCCGTTCAATAGAACACCGGGTTTTTTGTAGCCGTTAGCTTGCGCTGTGGAAAAAATGGCAAAAAAACAAGAAAGCTTACTAAAATTTTTCAAAGTCCCAGGACAGCCGGATCCTAGGCAAGGCAAGGCAAGGCAAGGCAAGGCAAGTTTATTTATATCGCACATTTCATACACAATGGCAGTTCAATGTGCTTTACAGAAGTAAAAACAAAAACAGTAAACAATAGAGAAATAAAATTACATAAAATAATTTTATTTTTATTCTAAAACAATTAATTAAAAGAATTAAAAGAATTAAAAGAAAATAATAAGAATTAAACAATAGTAGAAATAAAATAATAAAATGGCAAAAAGAAAAAGGAGAAAAAGAAAAAGAAACCAGCAAAATAAAATAGAATAAAGTTAAAGTAAATTTAAAACATGCAGAGAAAGTAAAGATTATAAAAAATGTAAAAATATTAATTATTTAACAGAAAGCATCTGAAAACAGCTTGGTCTTTAACCTAGATTTGAAGCTGCCAACAGCAGGAGCATTTTTAATGTCCTCTGGCAGTTGGTTCCATAGCTGTACTGCATAGTAGCTAAAAGCTGCTTCACCACACTTTGTTTTAACAACTGGTTTTAACAGTAAATTTTTCTGCTGCGATCTGGTAGATCTGATTGGGTTAGGCCGCTGCAACATATCAGAGAGGTAATTGGGCCCTGTACCATTTAGAGATTTGTACACCAGCAGCAATGCTTTAAAGTCAATTCTGTAGCTTACTGGAAGCCAGTGAAGGGACCTTAGAATTGGAATAATGTGCTCTGTTCTTTTTGTTCGTGTGAGAACCCTCGCCGCTGCATTTTGAACCAGCTGAAGTCGTTTGATGGTCTTTTTTGGCAAGCCTGTGAAAAGGCCATTGCAGTAATCAACCCTACTAGAGATGAAGGCATGTATTAGTTTTTCCAGATCATTTTTTGACATAAGTCCTCTTAGTTTGGAAATGTTTTTTAGGTGATAAAATGCCGTTTTAGTGATTGCTTTCATGTGACTGTCAAAGTTTAGCTCGCTGTCAATGAAAACACCAAGATTTTTAACCATTTCTTTAGTTTTAATCCCTTTTGTGTCAAGAATAGTGGTAATCCTGAGTCTTTCATCTTTTTTTCTAAATAGAATTACTTCTGTTTTATCTGTGTTCAGCTGAAGAAAATTTTGTGACATCCAGTTGTTGATTTGGTCGATACACTGGTAGAGACATTCAAGGGGGGCATAATCATTAGGTGATGGAGCAAAATAAATTTGGGTGTCATCTGCATAGCAGTGATACAAAATTGAATTTTTATTGATAATTTGCCCAAGTGGGAGCATATAAAGGTTGAAAAGTAATGGTCCAAGAATCGACGCCTGGGGGACACCACAGTTCAAGGGCATTGACGTTGAGGAACAATTTCCCAGGGTAACAAAGAAGCTTCTATCTTTTAAGTATGATTTTAACCAATTGATAACTTTACCAGTCAATCCAACCCAGTGTTCAAGTCGATATAGCAGTATGTTGTGATCAACAGTATCAAAAGCTGCAGTGAGGTCCAGTAATACCAGGACCGATGTTTTGCCTGCATCAGTATTAAGACATATGTCATTTATAACTTTAATCAGCGCTGTTTCAGTGCTATGATTGGCATGAAATCCTGACTGAAAATTATCAAAACGCCTGTTTGATATTAAGAAGGCAGTTAATTGATTGAAGACAATTTTTTCCAGGATTTTCCCGATGAATGGTAGATTTGATATTGGCCTGTAGTTATTTAACACTGAAGGATCCAGATTTTTTTTTTTAAGAAGGGGCTTTACAACAGCTTTTTTTAGGGACACAGGAACAACGCCAGTTTCCAAGGATGTATTTATAATTTGAAGCACATCTGTAATTATAAGATGAAGAACAGACTTAAAAAAGTTGGTGGGCAGAACATCCAGTTCAGATGTTGAGGAACTGAGATTTTGTACAGTTTTTTCAAGAGTCTCATAATCAATTAAACAAAATTCTGACATTGTGTTAAAGTTATCTATCTGTGTCATTGGTGATTGCAGTTTTTCAATTTTTTGCAACTGAGATATATTATGAGAAATATTCTGCCGTATATTATCAATTTTACCTTTGAAGAAGGATGCAAACTCATTGCATTTATTAACTGAGAGAAGTTCAGGTGCTAATTGTGGTGGGGGATTAGTTAGCTTCTATACTGTTGAAAATAGCACGCGGGCATTGTTCATATTCCTGCTGATGATGTTGGAGAAGAAAGACTGTCTTGCTTTACGAATTTCATAATTATAATTACAAAGCATCTCTTTATGGATTTGATAATGGATGTGAAGTTTAGATTTGCGCCATTTTCTTTCAGTCTTTCTACATTCTCTCTTTAGCAGTTTAACAGCCGGGTACTGCTTCCATGGTGCTTTCTGCTTATCATTGACTCTTTTTATTTTGAATGGAGCAATATCATCCATAATTTGGGTCATATTTAAATTAAAAAATTCCAGTAAATCATCTACAGAGTCTGACATTTTGGTTGAGTTCTGAGAGAGAGCTTGCTCAAAAAGAGCACGTGTTGTCTTTTATGACTCTCCTACCTATAGTCGTTGAGCTATTCTGAATGTGAGGAGACATAGAAACTTCAAAGAAAACACAGAAATGATCAGATAAGGCCAGGTCAACAACAGTATAAGAAACAGTAAGACCCTTTGTGATGACGAGGTCAAGAGTATGACCACGAGAGTGGGTCGGCACCTGTACATGTTGTACTAGGTTAAAGTTATCAATAATTGCAAATAGTTCTTTGGCATAAATGTTATCAGTATTATCTACATGCAAGTTAAAATCCCCAGATATAATAAGACAATCAAACTCTAAGCAAATGACTGATAACAGTTCACCAAACTCTTCAAGAAAGACTTTGGCTGAATGTCTCGGAGGCCTATAAATAGTTAATAATAATATGTTAGGAGCGCATGTAACAAGTGCACATAAGTGTTCAAAGGACATTGTGGCAGCAGGGGCGTGGTCAAGCGCCGGTCTGTGACAGGAGGGCGGAGTTGGGGAAGGTAAGTGGCAGAATCGCTTCACCTGAGTGTGATTAATCTATGTTTTGTGTGTGTTCTCCCCAGTAAACCGGGCTATTTAAGGAGGGAGAGCAAGAGCAGAGGAGCTCTCTCCACAACCAGACAACCGGAATGTGTGTGCGTGCGTGTGTGGCTGAGAGAGAAACCTATTTCCGCTGAAAAGTGAAAATAAAAGAGTTTTTGCGAACTCAGTCTCTGTCCTGCCGTCCTCTGTGCTCCACCCACATCCAGTGAACGTTACAGTGGTGCTGAGACCCGGGATCGTGGAGCACCTGTCCTGCAGCCCCATGGAATCCTCCCCGTTTGCGGACTTGATCCACGCCCTCGCCACGGCTTAGCAGAGCCAGCACCAGGCACTCGTCACGCTCCGGAAGGAGCAGGAGCAGCGCTTCGAAGCCCTGGTGCTGGCTCAACAGGAAGACCGAGAAGCGTTCCGGCGCCTCCTCGCGTCAGCGGGGTCCACCAGCGCCCCGGCTGTGGGCCCATCTCCCATCACCTTGACTAAGATGGGCCCGCAGGACGACCCCGAGGCATTCATCGCGTTGTTCGAACAGGTCGCCGAAGCCTCGGGGTGGCCGATGGAGCAGTGCGCGGCGCGCCTCCTCCCCCTCCTGACGGGAGAGGCGCAGTTAGCCACACTACAGCTCCCCGCCGACCACCGGCTGGCCTACGCCGACCTTTGCCGGGCTGTCCTCCAGCGTGTGGGGCGCACGCTGGAGCAGCAGCGCCAGCGCTTCCACGCGCTGCGAATGGAGGAAGTCGGCAGCCCGTTCGCGTTCGGCCAGCAGCTCCGGGACGCCTGCTGGCGGTGGCTGAGGGCCGAAGATCGCGACGCCGAGGGGATCATCGACCAGGTGGCGCTGGAACAGTTCATCGCCCGCCTACCCGCCGGAACCGCGGAGTAGGTCCAGTGCCACCGCCCGGCGTCGCTGGATCAGGCCGTAGGACTGGCGGAGGATCATCTGGCGGCTGTCCTGGTGGCAGGACAATGGATGTCATCATCTTCTCTCTCCTCTTCTCTCTCTCTCTCTCTTCCCCCTCCTCCCGTGTCCCGTCCTCGCCCCATTCCCCCACCACGGAGGCGGGGGCCGGCTCCACCCCAGCCGGCCCGCCGCACCCGTGGTGCCCTCCCGTTTCTCCCTTCTGTGTCTGTCTCTCCCCCCCCTCAGGTGAGTGACCCCCAAACCACAGCTGCAGAGGGGAGGCCCGGGCCGGTTTGCTGGCGCTGCGGGGAACCGGGCCACCTGCAGCAACAGTGTGTTGCGATGGAGGTGGGGGCGGTGGTGCGGATCCCCGACGCGCCAGAGGCTGCCCTCGATCAGGCCGGAGCATATCGCATACCGGTAAGTGTACAAGGGGCGCCATATCAGGCGTTGGTGGATTCGGGTTGCAACCAGACCTCGATCCGCCAAAGCCTGGTGCAAGACGAGGCATTGGGGGGAGCACAAGGGGTGAAGGTGTTGTGTGTGCACGGGGATGTTCACTGCTACCCGTTGGTGTCGGTCCACATACATTTCAGAGGGAACAAATCCATAGTAAAGGCGGCGGTTAATCCTCGCCTAACCCACTCTTTGATCTTGGGGACTGATTGGCCGGGATTCTGGGGGTTGATGGCACACCTAGTAAAGAGTGGGTCCTGCCGGTTAGCAGGGGGAGGTCCCGGTGTCATTTTGGCTGGAGCTGCGGTCGCAGAGCCGTCTACGTCATCTCCGCGACAGAGTGAGGAGCCCCCGGCCCCTCCTCTTTCTATTGGGGAATCCCTCACGGATTTCCCACTGGAACAATCGCGAGACAAAACTCTGCGACACGCGTTTGACCAAGTGAGAGTAATCGATGGTCAAACGCTCCAGCCAAACGCCACCCCGACCTTCCCCTATTTTTCCATTTTAAAGGATAGGTTGTACCGAGTGACGCAGGACACTCAGACGAAGGAGCGGGTCACCCAGTTGTTAATTCCAAAGAGCCGCTGGGAATTGGTATTCCAGGCGGCTCACTTTAATCCCATGGCGGGACACCTCGGGCAGGATAAAACACTCGCCCGGATAATGGCCCGATTCTATTGGCCGGGGATTCGCGGCGACGTCTGTAAGTGGTGTACGGCGTGCCGCGAATGCCAGTTAGTAAATCCAGCGGCCATTCCAAAAACGCCCTTGCGACCCCTACCATTAATCGAGACCCTGTTTGAAAGAATTGGGATGGATCTCGTCGGGCCATTAGATCGGTCAACACAAGGGTACCGCTTTATATTGGTTCTGGTGGACTATGCAACGCGATACCCGGAAGCGGTGCCTCTTCGCAATATCTCCGCACGTAGTATTGCAGAGGCCCTCTTCCACGTCATCTCCCGGGTCGGAATCCTGAAAGAGATTCTGACTGACCAAGGCACCTCGTTTATGTCACGAACACTGGCCGAACTGTATGGGCTACTGGGTATTAAGCCGATCCGCACCAGCGTGTATCACCCACAGACGGATGGTTTAGTCGAACGGTTCAACCGCACCCTCAAGAATATTATCAAAAAATTCGTAAGTGAGGATGCACGTAACTGGGATAAGTGGCTCGAACCCTTGTTGTTTGCAGTGTGAGAGGTCCCCCAAGCCTCCACGGGGTTCTCCCCGTTTGAATTATTGTATGGGCGTAAGCCGCGCGGCATCTTAGATGTACTGCGGGAAAATTGGGAGGATGGACCTTCGCAGAGCAAAAATGAAATTCAATACGTTATGGATCTGCGCGCAAAACTCCACACGCTCACCCACTTAACTCAGGAGAATTTGCAGCAGGCCCAGGAACGGCAAACCCGCCTGTACAACAAGGGCACGCACCTTAGAGAGTTCACTCCGGGAGATAAGGTACTCGTCCTGCTGCCCACGTCGAGCTCCAAATTAATCGCCAAGTGGCAAGGGCCCTTCGAGGTCACACGGCGAGTCAGGGACGTCGACTATGAGGTTAGGCGAACGGACAGGGAGGGGGCGCTACAGATCTACCACCTCAATCTGCTGAAGCTCTGGAACGAGGAGGTCCCCGTGGCGTTGGTGTCGGTAGTTCCGGAGAAGGCGGAGCTGGGGCCGGAGGACCAAAAAGGGTCATTGGCATCTCGCACCTCTCCAGTCCCCTGTGGAGACCACCTCTCCCCGACTCAACTCACGGAGGTCGCCCAGTTGCAGGCCGAGTTTTCGGATGTGTTCTCGCCCCTGCCCGGTCGCACCAACCTCATAGAACACCACATAGAGATGCCCCCGGGGGTGGTAGTGCGTAGCCGTCCTTATAGATTACCCGAACACAAAAAAAAGGTGGTTCGGGAAGAACTTCAGGCCATGCTCGAAATGGGCATCGTCGAGGAGTCCCACAGTGACTGGAGCAGCCCGGTGGTCTTGGTTCCCAAGGCCGGCGGCTCGGTCCGGTTCTGTGTGGACTATAGGAAAGTCAACGCAGTGTCTAAATTTGACGCGTACCCAATGCCTCGTATTGATGAGCTGCTTGATCGACTAGGCACGGCTCGCTTTTACTCGACACTGGATTTGACGAAGGGATATTGGCAGATCCCCTTGACTCCATTATCCCGGGGAAAAACGGCCTTCTCCACACCGTTCGGCTTACACCAGTTCGTCACACTTCCGTTTGGGCTGTTTGGGGCGCCCGCTACGTTTCAGCGGCTGATGGACCGGATCCTCCGGCCCCATGCCACCTATGCGGCCGCTTACTTGGATGACATCATCATTTATAGTAATGACTGGCAGTGGCACCTGCAACACCTGAGGGCCGTCCTTAGGTCGCTGAGGCGGGCGGGGCTCACTGCCAACCCGAAGAAGTGTGCGATTGGGCGGGTGGAAGTACGGTATCTGGGCTTCCACTTGGGTAACGGGCAGGTGCGTCCCCAAATTAATAAGACAGCAGCGATTGCGGCCTGCCCGAGGCCCAAGACCATAAAGGGGGTGAGACAGTTCCTGGGGCTGGCTGGCTATTATCGTAGGTTTATACCTAATTATTCGGACGTCACCAGCCCGCTGACTGACCTCACTAAAAAGGGGGCGCCAGATCCAGTCCAGTGGACGGAGCAGTGCCAGCGGGCTTTCTCTGAGGTAAAGGCTGCACTGTGTGGGGGGCCACTTTTACACTCCCCTGACTTCTCTCTCCCTTTTTTGTCACAGACGGATGCGTCGGACAGAGGGCTGGGGGCCGTTTTGTCCCAGCAGGTGGGGGGAGAGGATCGCCCAGTATTATACATCAGCCAGAAGCTGTCGGTGTGTGAGGGGCGCTACAGCACCATCGAGAGTGTCTGGCGATCAAATGGGCGGTCTTCACCCTCCGTTACTACCTGCTGGGGCGCTCTTTCACCCTCTGTTCAGACCACGCGCCCCTCCAGTGGCTCCACCGCATGAAGGATGCCAACGCGCGGATCACCCGTTGGTATCTAGCGCTCCAACCTTTCAACTTCAAGGTGGTCCACAGGCCGGGGGCGCAGATGGTCGTGGCGGACTTCCTCTCCCGTCAAGGGGGGGGAGTCGGCTGCGGGCCGGACGGGTGCCCGGCCTGAGTCGGGCGGTGGGGGTATGTGGCAGCGGGGGCGTGGTCAAGCGCCGGTCTGTGACAGGAGGGCAGAGTTGGGGAAGGTAAGTGGCAGAATCGCTTCACCTGAGTGTGATTAATCTATGTTTTGTGTGTGTTCTCCCCAGTAAACCGGGCTTTTTAAGGAGGGAGAGCGAGAGCAGAGGAGCTCTCTCCACAACCAGACAACCGGAATGTGTGTGCATGCGTGTGTGGCTGAGAGAGAAACCTATTTCCGCTGAAAAGTGAAAATAAAAGAGTTTTTGCGAACTCAGTCTCTGTCCTGCCGTCCTCTGTGCTCCACCCACATCCAGTGAACGTTACAGACATAAAATCACCAAGTGAGGATTGTTTACATTGAAAAGAGACTTTGAATATATTTGCGATCCCTCCACCTTTCCCTTGTCGGGTAACATTCAAAAAATTAAAATTTGGGGGAGCTGCTTCGATAAGGGTGGTAGCACTATTTGCTTGATCCAGCCAGGTTTCAGTTAGAAGCAAAAAATCAAGATTGTGTTTACAAATAAGATCATTAATTAAAAATGACTTGTTTAAAAGTGATCTAATGTTCAGAAGAGCTAGCTTTACAGAAATTCTAGAAGCAATATTTGGTTGTGCACTCTGATGCTGTTTTAAAACAGGAAGGAGATTAGATTGGTTCACCCCCAGGGTTAAATGTGCTCTATGTTTTCTGTTTCTTATCAACACAGGAATAGTGTCAACATCGGGTCCCAGCTTTTTTTCAACACATCCATTTGCAGGGACCCAGAGTACATCAAACAAGACTTTCTAAATGTTCCATTTGGTTTGAGGGTGAAAGGATTGGAGATGACATGTATCTTTTGGATGGTGAAAAAGATTTGTAGCCAGCTGAAAGTCCTGGACGAACACAATTTTGATGAACTGGGTACACTGCTTGTCGCGACAGATTTGGGCTGGAAAAAGAGAGTGTAGCCATTGGGAGCAATTTTTTCATGCTATTTGGGAAATCCATCCGAGGAGAAGTGGAGTCGTCTGTCCTTGAATGTTGGGAGGCCTGCAAGTCAGATGTTTGTGTGTCCTTGATGACGACTTGCAAAGATGATTGTTTAGGCTTTGTAACTATGTCAGTCTGCGACATCTTATCAACTGTTTTCCTCGGTGCTGGCTGAGAAAAGATTGCAAGTTTGTAGTGGTCTGCTAAGACTTTGGCTCCAATCCAGCTGAGTTCAGTGCTATTTGGCTTGTAAAATTCTTTGCGATTCCAAAAAAGGTTAAAATTGTCTATGAAATTCATACCAAATGAAGAACAAGTTTTTCCAAGCCAGGTGTTAAGACTGAAGAGCCGAGAAAAAGCAAAACTTCCTCTCACTGGGAGTGGGCCACTGATAAAAGATTGAATTCCAGTCTTATAGAGCTCAGAAAAAAAGTTTTCTGAAATCATCTTGGACAAACAGCTGTTCTCTAAAAACATCATTTGCTCCCACATGCACAACAATACGTTTAATAGTTTTATGCTCGGACATGAGTTTCAAAATGCTGTCTTTGGTGTCAGAGATGGATGCATTTGGAAGACAACAAATAATCATCTCATAACCTTTTAATTGTCTTACAGTGGAATCACCAAGAACAAGGGTTGTGGGATCAGGTGGTGTTACGAGCTGCTTTTTGCCTCTTCTCACAGCTCTTCGATCTTGGTGTGATCTCTTTTTACTATGTGTTTGTCCGCTTGACAAATCCTCTTCCACATCCCTGAGGCATTCAAATTTGTTCTGAAGCCTTATGGGCTGTGGATTTTCCATAGGATTGTAGATCCTATTGTAATTTGTAGAACGAGCTGGTGTTGAAGTAATTAGTCTTCTGTTTTTGTTTTTGGGCTTAGCACCCATCATTTGCCAGTTTTCAGTACTCACAGGTTGAGTTATGAATTCTTCCACTTGGTCTGCAATGTCCTCAGTCTGTCGGAGTGCAATCTCTGCATTCTCAGCCACTGTTTCAGTACTCCTTTCCTGAGATATCGCTTTTAATTCGTCCGTCTTTGGCAGAGCATTAATCTTTGATTCCAGAATAGAAATCCTCTGTTCTAATTCCATGCATTTTCTGCAGGATTTTTTGCTTCCTGGCATTTAAAAAAAAAAAATAGTGGAAATTAAATTAAAATTAAATTAAAAGCTTATAAAGATGAAAAATTAAAAAAAAAATAAAATAGTGTATTAGTGTAATAGGAAATTCAATGAGAAAGTAAAGTATAGAAATAAAGATTAAGAAAGCAGGAGCAAAGCAAAGAAGTGTCCTACTCGCTTGAGTAGGAGGAGCAGAAAAAAGTAAACGACCTAAAATGGACGATGTTGGACACAGTGACACTGCACCAGCTGCAAGTGTACCAGACTACATTTCAACAGGAATGGACAGAGGAATTCGCCTTTGTGGGGTGAGAGGGTTCTGCTTTGTGTCCAATAGGCCTATACAATGACAAGATTGCATCGATGAAACAATGAAATAAAGCGGTACTTCAAAACACGCCAAGCTACGTTTGCGTCAAAATATTCAGCGGGGGACAGGAGGAAGACAGCATGTCAAGAGCCTCTTCATTATGAAAAAGAATATATTACACTCAAATTGTTGGTCATACGTAAAAATGCATTTTAGTTGTATTCAGCATCACTTTTTATATATGGCTCTCACGAAAATGTATTTGAAAATATGTCGCTTTCATGGCTCTCTCAGCCAAAAAGGTTCCCGACCCCCGCCTTAACGTATGTGTGGAGAGCGAGAGTGAACTTGAGTGCCTGTTTGGAGAACATCCTGAGCGTTGTCCATTGTTCTCCAGGATTTGATAACTGTTACTGTTGCAATACATGTCATGCAATAGGCGTGTGTGCGTAAAGTTATAGTAAACCACCCCCCGCCTTTTTTTTTTGAGTCACCAGACCCACCCACCTCCTGCGTTCCGGGACCTCCCACTTCACAAATTAAGCACTGTATACAAGTGTTATGCGAGTAGCACTGGACTAACACTCAATAACACATCTCATAAATAATGTAGTAAACAACACATTTCCTGATTATTTAGCATTCTTTGCATGAGTTTCAAGCCATCAACTTATTTTTTTGATTATTCTTTTTTTTTTGCAAAAAAATGCACTTATGCTGGGTGCTAACTTGTTCCTGGATACACTATTGTTCTGCATTTGTGTAGCACTTTTACAACTATTTTTGGTAAAGGTAATTTGCGGGAGTATTTCCTTAAAACTGGCGCCCTCATGTCACGAAAATACGCTCGGCAAATATTCACCCGACTGAAGCACCTCACTATATTGTGTCCCAGGATGTTCACAATACTTATGAACCACCTCCTTGTTTAAAGTAGTTCATGCCATAAACATATGCATGACATATCGGTGGGCCATGCCACCCACCCCAGGGGGGAGGGGCCAACCGCAGGGGATTAATGATACAGCTGATTACATCCAGCCTCATCCTCGAACTCGCCATTCGCGTTGTTCTTGCATGGTGCAGCAGTATTCTTGTACAGCGGAAAAGTGTGCTTGCAGTTGGACGGATCGCCACACAGGGCTAAGCCTAAGCTGGAAATCATCGTTAGGCCTAGGGCCTACACTTCTTGAGGTAAGTAGACCCATTTACATCCATTTTAATTGTAAAGCAGATTAAAGTGAAATTCTCATCCTTAGGCCCTTAGAGGAATAGGTCAGGTGTTTATATCAGTTTGAATTAATTAATGATTTTTAAAAATTAATATCACTTTGAGTTACATTGGGGTTATGCCTTTGGCTTTGCTTTGAAGCATTTGCAAATATGATACTAGGTGGCTGAAATCAGTGATGACCAAGGACTAAAGGATGAGATAGACGATTTAATGTGCAACAAGTCTGGACAATCTTTTTTTTCTTTTTCCAGAATACCCTAATACCTATTACTTTATTTTTATTATGGCATAAGTCATATGGTTATGGGACAGAAACAGCTGGGCCTGTGAGCCAAATTTACTGGCAGTGCTGCCACCTCATGGCGTAATATCACAAGAGACCAGAGAACAGAGGCATAGGTTCATATTTATTTTATTTAGTTACTATAACCAAATTAAATTTCATGCAAGTCTAAGGAAAACCAGATTCATACAAAAGTCAATGTGTTGTAGATTTTATTCTGCACCCATTTAAGGCACTACTGACTCCAGAAATGCATCCAATCAGAGAGGAGCTTGCAAGCTTGTTCGAATCGAAAACAAAATGGCGATGGCATGCAAATGTCACATGTTTTATTCTCGGTGGTATTTCAAGGATTTTACATACTTAACAATGAGGCAATGATCCGCAACTAACCAAAATAAAGGTAATACAGATCTTAGAATAGTCCTAGAATTTGAGATGGGAAAACATAAGGTTGTATCAGCCTGTAAAATTTTCATTTTTGGGTAAATCCATGACCGAATGAAGACTTGGTAATTTAACTTTGATAATACAGGCGAGTGTAAAAAAAAGGTCTCATTCATCAATGTTTAATGTTATCAGACCTTATTTTTCATATATTCCTCGTTTAATGCACAAAAATGTTTCATTAGTGAAAAAAAACACATACAATGATGCACAGTTTCTTCAGCTCCCATACATTTATTCAAAATTCTTACGTGCAGATATCACGGGCAAGAGAAAGGGAGCTGCTTCCATGAGGGAATATCAGAAAAGAAGAGCGGAATCCTTACGTGCTTGTCAAAACACGGCCAATAGTCTTGGAGACAAAGATGATTCCTTAACATCGGATCATACTGAGAACTTTACCCATGGTGCTGATGTTAATGATGACGTGGAAACAAACTCTGTAATTCATGATGCTAATTATGATGGTCTGCAGGTAGAAAGTACTGATGAAGAAGATAATGAATCAGTACGGGTGGACTGTGGTAACGATGTTTACGAGATCAACTGGTTGGATGCCTTGAAGGATCCAGAGAATCAGAACATTTTGAAAGATGACTTATCTCAGTGGTCAATAGATGAGAAGATCCTGACACGTAGTCTGAGTGGACTATGGCTGTTTGACAGATTCTTATCTTAAGAAGTGCAACATTCATACAGTGGAAGTGGCGAACCCATTATTTTTGAATATTTCTATGTTCGGACTGAACACTAATGACAAGGAGCATATATAACTTCAACAGGGATAATTATTTTCTTTCTACAGGTGATGGGGTGCCAGCCATACCCGATGTATTTGAGGATATAAACAAAGAAACAACAAGGAAGAGGGCCATAGATGCCAAACCAGAGAGCGTGTGCCATTCAATGATAGATGATAATGACAGAGAAAAGGTGGTGGAACTCTCAGGCATGGAGGAAGCAGAGAGGCTCAAACAGCTTGAGGGGGACATCTCATCCTCTGATTCAGAGACTGACCAGCCAACAAAAAGGCGCAAAATGAACAAAGGAGGAGATTGGGACAGACCTGCACTAAAGAAAACGACCAAGCAGACATGTGTCAGATGTCAGACGTCAGATGTGCCTATGAGGAAAGTCCCGACAAGCTATACCACTCCTCAGCCCAAACCCAGTAGTGTGGGTCCGACCCACACAACACCAAAGTCTGGGATGTCCAGGAGGATAGAATACAAAACAACAGTGAAGATGTCAGCATGGTCACAGGACCAAACACCACAAAGAGAGATGGATATTGCCAGTAAGTAAAAAAGAATGGTTAAATTAAGGTGTGATATAATATTTATTGTTTGTATATTACATTATATTTAATTTGTATCATACAGGTTTTGAATTTAAGAATTTTAACTTTGGATCTGGTCATTTCTGTTAGGACCGGGACTGTTTTGGCCTCTAGAGGCCGCTGTTATGTTTATCTTGTCATGTTTGTTTTGGCCTCTAGAGGCCGCCACTGTGTTTTGTGTGTGTCTTGATTGCCTGTTTCCTGCCCCGCCCTGTTCCTTAATTAGTTTGTGGATAAATACCCCTCTGTTTGTTCCCTTGTCATGGAGTCTTTATGCTATGTTGTCTAGTGCTAGTTTCCTCTGTCCCACGGTTCTTGCCTTTGCCCTTGTGTTTTTGATATTTTTGCTTTCTTTGAACTTTGTACTTTTTGATCTACTGAGCATTCAGCATTTTTGCCTTTCCTTTTGTTTTTGGACTTTGCACCTTTGGATATTTTTATTTTTGTTATCTTCTGAGCTTTTGGATTTTCTTTTTGTTTTTTCCATCAGATTGTAAATATTGTATATAGTGTAAATAAACTGTTTTTTGATACTCTACTTTCACCTCATGCCTCTGCACTTGAGTCATCCCCCTGGTGGCCTAGTGGGGGTTTGCTGGATTATCACACCAGCAATCCGGGTTTGAATCCCAGCAAAACCCTAACAGAAAGACTCCATCATGACTGACTCAGCAGAGGCTTCTTCAACTGTCTACCCGGCTAACTTTCAGGGAATTATGGCTGCTTTAACACGCTTCGGAGCTACCATGGATGAACTCTTGCAAGCCAACGTGAGACCCTTACTCGCCACGAGGTACTGCTTCAGCAGATTGGGAAAACCCTGGCACAGCTGACTTCTCTACCCCCATCTCCGCTGCCTCCTTCACCTCGTGAACCCAGCCTTCCTGCACCACAGAGGTATGACGGCAAGCACAGTGAGTGCCGGGAGTTCCTTACCCAGTGCCAACTTACCTTTGAGCTCCAGCCTACCACCTACACTACGGATCGCCGCAAGATTGCCTTTGTGATAACCTTGTTAGCTGGTAAGGTGTGAGCCTGGGCCATAGCTATCTGGCAGAGACAGGGACCCGAGTGCTCTGATTTCCAGCTGTTTACGGAGGAGATGCTTCATGTCTTTGATCAAGCTGACATCAGTAAAGACGCAGCCAGAAAGCTCATGTCCATCCGGCAAGAAGGAAGCGTCACGGACTACGCCATCGCGTTCCGGACGCTCACAGCAGTCAGCGGATGGAACGAAACAGCCCTGGTTTCAGCCTTTCACCATGGTTTGTCTGACCCCATCAAAGATGGCCTGGCCTCTATCGGATGCCCAAGTGACCTCGAAACTCTGATCTCACATTCTACTCGTCTTGACAACAGGATTAGAGAGCGCTGCCGAGTCCTGAGCTTCCCCGGCCTCACTGCCTCGACCTGGAGCCCGTCTACCTCCTCCAGTGACTGTCCAGAGCCCATGCAAGTTGGCTGTACTCGTCTCTCCGCAGCTGAGAGGGAGTGCAGAAGGAGGGACAAGTGCTGCATCTACTGTGGCAAGCCTGGCCATTTCCGAGCATCATGTCCCGAGCTCTCAGGAAAAGGACCGCCCCGTCCAGCCGAGGGAGGGTTGTGACGGGGCCTACCCTCTCTCCTGAACTCCCTGGCCAAGGAGTCTACATCCCGGTCTCCATCTCCTGGGGTGAGTCTGTCCACTCTTGTCAGGCCTTGTTAGACTCCGGGGCGGCTGGAAACTTTATGGATGTCAACTTCGCCCAAAGTATCAATGTCCCGACTGCACCTCTTGAAGTCCAACTGTCCGTGTCTGCCCTGGATGGCCAAGCCTTAGGTGACGGAAGAGTCACCCAAGTAACTTCTCCAGTCTTCCTCCAGTTTCAAGGTCACAAGGAAGAAATATCCCTGCACCTTATTCCTTCACCAGAGTTCCCAGTTATTCTAGGTCTTCCCTGGCTTACCCGCCACAACCCTCGTATAGACTGGGTCACTAGCCAGGTTGTGGAGTGGGGTCCTGCTTGCTATGCCTCTTGTCTGCTCTCTAGCTCTCCTGTGTCTCCTGCCGAGCCTCCTGATCTCACTGAATTATCTCAAGTTCCCACAGAGTACTGGGATCTCAAGGAAGTTTTCAGCAAGAGCAGGGCCGCCGTTCTTCCTCCGCACCGTGCCTACGACTGTGCCATCGACTTGCTCCCTGGGACTACCCCCCCTCGTGGCAGACTGTTTTCCCTCTCTCAGCCAGAACGCAAGGCCAAGGAGGAGTACATCAAGGACGCCTTGGCCTCTGGGATCATTCGACCCTCCACCTCACCTGCTGGTGCCGGCTTCTTCTTTGTCGGCAAGAAAGATGGGGGGCTCTGGCCATGTATTGATAACAGGGGTCTGAACAAGATCACTGTACGCAACCGCTATCCCCTTCCGCTGATGTCCACAGCGTTCGATCTGCTCCAAGGCGCCAGTGTCTTTACCAAATTGGACTTACGGAACGCATACCACCTCATCCGTATCCGACAGGGAGATGAGTGGAAGACTGCCTTTAACACCCCGTCTGGGCATTACGAGTACCAGGTGATGCCCTTCGGACTCACCAACGCACCAGCTGTTTTTCAGGCCCTAATCAACGACGTCTTGAGGGACATGATTAACCAGTACGTTTTTGTCTTCCTCGACGACATCCTAATCTTCTCCAAGACCGTGCAGGAGCACCGCCACCATGTCCGCCAGGTTCTCCAGAGGCTGCTACAGAACAATCTGTTCGCTAAGGCCCAGAAATGCGAATTTCATGTTCCCGAGGTCTCCTTTCGGGGTTTTATTGTACGGACGGGCCAACTCCAGATGGATCCAGCCAAGACCCTGGCCGTCCAGGACTGGCCCACCCCCAAGTCCGTCAAAGAGGTTCAGCGGGTCTTAGGATTTGCTAACTTCGACCGCAAGTTTATCAGGAACTTCAGTTCCGTAGCAGCGCCCATATCGGACCTCACCAAAGGGACAGGTGGATCGTATGTCTGGTCTCCTCAGGCGGAAAAGGCGTTCAAAGACCTCAAGCACCGCTTCTGCACGGCACCCATTCTGGTCCTCCCGGACCCTTCGCAACCCTTCATCGTCGAGGTGGATGCCTCGGACAGCGGTGTCGGCGCGGTCCTCTCTCAACGCTCGTAAGGAAGGTTGCACCCCTGCGCATACTTCTCCCACCGCCTGAGTTCTGCAGAGTCCCGGTATGACGTGGGGGATCGAGAACTGCTAGCAGTTAAACTGGCCCTTGAGGAGTGGAGGCACTGGCTGGAGGGAGCGCAACATCCATTTTTGTTCTGGACGGACCACAAGAACCTGGAGTACCTCCAGCAAGCAAAGAGACTCAATCCATGACAGGCTAGGTGGGCCTTGTTTTTCAGTCGGTTTGACTTTACCCTATCATACCGCCCCGGCTCCAAAAACACCAAACCTGATGCGCTTTCCAGGCTGTTCGCTCCCACCAACAGGGAGAGCGAAGTTGGGCCTATTATCCCTGTGTCCCGGATTGTCGCCCCTGTCCGCTGGGGTATTGAGGAGGCCGTCCGACGAGCCCAACGCCAGGACCCCGGTCCTGGGACGGGGCCACTGGGCCTCTTGTATGTCCCACATCAAGCCCGGGCCAAGGTTCTCCAGTGGGGTCACTCGTCCCTTCTCACCGCCCACCCGGGAGCTCGAAGGACCCTGAACTTCCTGAGAAGACGCTTCTGGTGTCCAAGCATGGAGAAGGAAGTGAGGTCATTCGTCCTTTCCTGCGAGGTGTGCACCAGAAGCAAGAACCCACGACAGCATCCCCAGGGCCTCCTGCATCCTCTGCCCATTCCCCGGCATCCCTGGTCTCACGTGGCAGTCGACTTCATCACGGGTCTCCCTGAGTCTCAAGGTAACACTGTCATTTTGGTCATAGTGGACAGATTCTCCAAGGCCTGCCGCTTTATACCACTGTGCAAGCTCCCTTCTGCCCTTGAAACTGCTAAACTTATGTTCAATCACGTCTTCCGAGTCTTTGGTCTCCCACAGGATATCGTCTCTGACCGGGGGCCCCAGTTCTCCTCCCGAGTGTGGCACGGGTTTTGCAAGCTCATCGGAGCCACTGCCAGCCTCTCCTCTGGGTTCCACCCACAGTCCAATGGCCAGACGGAGAGCCTCAACCAGGACCTGGAAACCACCCTGTGAGGCCTGGCTATGGATAACCCGACTTCGTGGAGCACCTGGCTGCCATGGGCAGAGTACGCCCACAACACCCTGCAGTCATCGGCTACCAAGCTGTCGCCGTTCCAGTGCCAATTCGGGTTCCAGCCACCTCTCTTCCCGGACCAGGAGGAGGACGCGGGGGTGCCCTCGGTCAACCAATTTGTGAGACGGTGTCGCAAGACCTGGAGCAAGGTCAGGAGGACCCTCATCCAGACCTCCAGAACCAACCAGACTCAGGCCAACCGCCATAGAAGACCTGCCCACGCTTTCCGCCCTGGGCAGCGGGTTTGGCTGTCCACCAAGGACCTTCCACTGTGGGTGGAGAACCGCAAGCTTGCTCCTCACTACATTGGCCCCTTCAAGGTGGTGCGCAGGGTGAACCCTGTCGCTTACCGGCTCCAGTTGCCCCGGACTCTGAGGATCAACCCCACATTCCATGTTTCCCTGTTGCGGCCCGTACTGACGTCCACGTATGCCCCTGCCCCTAGAAACCCCCCACCCCCCCGCATCTTCCAGGGTCAGACTGTGTTCACTGTGCATCGCCTGCTTGACTCCCGCCGGGTCCCCGGCGGGCTTCAATATCTGGTAGACTGGGAGGGCTATGGCCCTGAGGAACGCTGTTGGGTCCCCGCCCGGGACATTTTAGATAAAGGACTTTGTCGGGACTTCCATTCGGCCCACCCTGGGAAGGTCAGGAGACGCTCCTAGAGGGGGGGATCCTGTTAGGACTGGGACTGTTTTGTTCTCTAGAGGCCGCTGTTATGTTTATCTTTTCATGTTTGTTTTGGCCTCTAGAGGCTGCCACTGTGTTTTGTGTGTGTCTTGATTGCCTGTTTCCTGCCCCGCCCTGTTCCTTAATTAGTTTGTGTATAAATACCCCTCTGTTTGTTCCCTTGTCACGGAGTCTTTATGCTATGTTGTCTAGTGCTAGTTTCCTCTGTCCCACGTTTCTTGCCTTTGCCTTTGTCTCATCTCATCTCATTATCTGTAGCTGCTTTATCCTGTTCTACAGGGTCGCAGGCAAGCTGGAGCCTATCCCAGCTGACTACGGGCGAAAGGCGTGGTACACCCTGGACAAGTCGCCAGGTCGTCACAGGGCTGACACATAGACACAGACAACCATTCACACTCACATTCACACCTATGGTCAATTTAGAGTCACCAGTTAACCTAACCTGCATGTCTTTGGACTGTGGGGGAAACCGGAGCACCCGGAGGAAACCCACGCAGACACTGGGAGAACATGCAAACTCCGCACAGAAAGGCCCTCGCCGGCCACAGGGCTCGAACCCGGACCTTCTTGCTGTGAGGTGACAGCGCTAACCACTACACCACCGTGCCGCCCCGCCTTTGTGTTTTTGATATTTTTGCTTTCTTTGGACTTTGTACTTTTTGATCTTCTGAGCGTTCAGCATTTTTGCCTTTCCTTTTGTTTTTGGACTTTGCACCTTTTGGATATTTTTATTTTTGTTATCTTCTGAGCTTTTGGATTTTCTTTTTGCTTTTTCCATCGGATTGTAAATATTGTATATAGTGTAAATAAACTGTTTTTGATACTCTACTTTCGCCTCACGCCTCTGTACTTCAGTCATCCAGCTAGTGGCCTAGTGGGATTTTGCTGGATTATCACACCAGCGATCTGGGTTTGAATCCCAGCAAAACCCTAACAATTTCTCTCTCAGATTATGCTAAAGTACTTTGGATATGTTCATAACATTTTGGATCAATCTCAGAATATATAATCCTTTGAGGCTATAAGATATGTAAAAGAAAATATTTGACACATTCCTGACTTGATCAGTGTATGAGGATACTTTGTATACAACCATATATTATAATAAATATTTATGTTTATTTATTTATGGATGGGCAGCACAGTGGTGTAGTGGTTAGCACTGTCACCTCACAGCAAGAAGGTCTTGGGTTTGAGTCCAGTGGCTGATGAGGGCCTTTCTGTGTGGAGTTTGCATGCTGTCTGCGTGGGTTTCCTCCGGGTGCTCCAATTTCCCCCACAGTCCAAAGACATGCAGGTTAGGATAATTGGTGGCTCTAAATTGACTGTAGGTGTGAGTGTGAATGGTTGTGTGTCTATGTGTCAGCCCTGTGATGACCAGGCGACTTGTCCAGGGTGTACCCTGCCTCTCGCCCATAGTCAGCTGGGATAGGCTCCAGCTTGCCTGTGACCCTGTAGAACAGGATAAGCGGCTACACATAATGGATGGATGGAGTTATTTATGGTATTCTTTATATTTCTTTCCGCATTGGGAAGGACACTTGTTGGACAAATGTCAGAGATCAAAGATATGTTACGGTCACTATCAACGCACTTGTCCAATTTGGAGAAGAAAGGGAAGGGTACTAGCATATCTGATGCTTTGAGAATTCTGCCGCAACCACTGGAAACAAAGGAGGAGATTGACGCATTGGAAGAGATTGTCTCCAACAGCAAGGCAAGCCGGAGTGCAGTGGTGTGTAATTGTACTTTTATTATTCAGGAAAGAGGCATGTGAAATCTCATGAGAATATGAATTTAATGGACACTTTAAACACATTGGAAGAGACAGAAACATGCCACTGTCCTGTGGTTTGTAATTATATCACTATTCAGGGAAGGGTCATCACATATTGCACTCATAATGTAGCATTTAGAGTAAGAGTAAATAAAAGAACATGACAACCATACATAAAAGAATTATAGTGGGGTGGATATTATGTTTCAGGTTGATATGCTGTCCCAGGTTGGCGGACCAACTCCTGCCCACCTGGCTGTCAACATCATGAACTGAATAATGAAATGTATAGCACAACTGCATTTCAACATTAGAGGGACAGGCCAGAAGGTGACATTTAAGAGTTACCGGCTCTACACAATGATCTTTGATGAGTTGGCGCTAAACCCTTATTCAAATATTTTATCATATAACATCTCATCTCATATAATATATTACATTTATTTCTGTTTTAGCACACACTGCAATAATATAGTATCATAATATATATTATAATGGGTGTAAGGCATTTACATGAGTTCACACAAGAAGAACAGGTTGATCTATTCAGACTACAATGAAGAATATGATTTGATGACTTTTTATATAAGTGTTAAAGATTTATAAGATGGCAATATTAATCATGGGCATTACTTTTCAGAAGCAGTCAAATTGGCCTTCTCAATGGAGAGGGCCAATTTAGATGAAGTTGTCCACATGGCCATCGTGGACACATTACATTCAGCTGGAGCAAAAGTGAAGAGGCTCAAGACGGTGGTTCCTCAGAATGCAACTGCAAAGGCTGATGGCCACATAGAGACAATAAATGATGATGATGATGGTAATGATGATCAGTGACACTGAAGTTTCCTTTTCAGCCATACCGCTCAGCCTTTGGAGGATATCTGCATACTTGATATTTATTTTGGAAATTGATGTGTTTATCCCAAGATATTCAGTATAAACCCCAAAAATTGACGATGCTGTTTTATGAATGGAATGAAAGTTTGGTATGTTTTCCTTTATGTTGTTAAGAAATAAAATATTTATAAACTTATTCCATGCCTTTGAGTTCTATTTCATTAAAAGCAGATGCAATGAAGGATGTATAAATGCCATATATAATAGTATATAAGCACTACATAAGTGAGATATAAGAGCTATATAAGTGCTATAAAATAGCTACATAAGTGCAATAGAAATGCTATAGAAGTGCTACAGAAGTGCTATATTTACTGTGATGAAAGCGCTATATCTGACTGCTACAAAAGCGCTACAGCAGTGCAACGTTTGAGCGCTGACAGTGGTTACACCTATTCTATAGCGCTATAAAAGCACTCATGAAAAGCGCTTTTATCTTGAGTTGTAAGTGCTGTTGTGTACATAGGGTAGAGATGGTTTTGTAACCTTTTCCAGTCTGATGAGCATCAACAATGCTTTTTCTGAGGTCCTCAGAAATCTCCTTTGTTCGTGCCATGATACACTTCCACAAACGTGTTGTGAAGATCAGACTTTGATAGATCCCTGTTCTTTAAATAAAACCGGGTGCCCACTCACACCTGATTGTCATCCCATTGATTGAAAACACCTGACTCTAATTTCACCTTCAAATTAACTGCTAATCCTAGAGGTTCACATACTTTTGCCACTCACAGATATGTAATACTGGATCATTTTCCTCAATAAATAAATGACCAAGTATAATATTTTTGTCTCATTTGTTTAACTGGGTTCTCTTTATCTAATTTTAGGACTTGTGTGAAAATCTGATGATGTTTTAGGTCATATTTATGCAGAAATATAGAAAATTCTAAAGGGTTCACAAACTTTCAAGCACCACTGTAAATACTGAACACTTTAAATACTGAACCTGCTTGGTCAGTTGTATACTGCTCTTTATCATGTCTTTTTGCACTAGATGCACATGTGGACACTGTAAACGCCTGAACCTGTTTTGCTCATTTGTTTATTGCTCACTGTCTTATCTTTTCCACGACGTTTTTGATGGCAGTCCCAGAAAGCCACCGCCAAAGCTGCAAACTGCTCCTCACACAACTGCTCCCATAGTGCTGAAGGAACAATGGCGATTGGTTTTGGATAGCCAAAAGCAGCATGGCCACGGGGTAATGCCCACTGATCTCACTCACTGGAATGGCATAATTGGCGCCTTAATTCACCCTCCTCAAGCAGCCAGGGGAGTATTTTTATACTCCCCTGGCTGCTTGAGGAGGGTGAATTAAGCTGCACTCTCCCTACACTCGCTCTTTCCTTATTTTTCATTAAACCACGCCATTTTTTTTGCACTGACTATAGAGATCTTGCATGTGACGTCACAGCCAATCCAGATTGTAACAAACGCCATCTTGTCGGTCAAACGCCATATTTCCGTCTTCTACTTCTGGTTCTACTTCTGCTTCTACCTTTTCTTCTGGAAAACCCTACTATATACAATTCTACTACAATGGCTGCAGCTACAAGCTCTCCCTACCAGTGCACGTTTATGTTTTTTGTGTGTATTTTTGCGTGTTGTTCGTCTGTACCGGACTTCAATATCCACTACAACCGTATGGACTTACTAGACATTGGTTTCCAGCAGAAAATGATGGTTTGTAGCGATTTCTATCGCATGCACAACATTCCAGACGAGATAGCGAGACCAGCGGGCAGGGCTCGAAATTAACTTTTTTTCTTTGTGTCCCCCAGTGGTCCCGAATTCTGTGTTGTATTGTCCCGAATGGAAGCACTAGTGTCCCCATTTTTTTCCTCTCTGAAATAACCAGTGGTTAATATTATCATATGAAGTTACTATTATATTTGTAACTATGCGATTCTAAACCCTTTATATCATTTTTACAATAAGTAACAAAACACAAGTGACACATGTCCTATACATCATCTACTTCAAAATTACAGTTATTGCATTTTCAGTTTATTAAACTTTGGCGATCTCACTGTATGAATAGATGCCCATTTATTTAACGGGACCAATTAGCTCATTCAGAAAATGTTTCAACTCACTACATCTGCAGTACACTTTAGTTGAAAATAAGACCCCTTTTATGTTCATTTCATCTATTTATACCTTGAATATCTGTTGGCATATATAAGGCCAACTTATCATTTTCACCATTACCGTTATCCATTTTTATGTAATATACCTGTTGCCCCATTCAGAGATGTTTTGAAAGCCATCAGCCATACCATCAATGGATGAAATGCCCTTGAGCAAGGCACCTACCCCAACATTGCTACAGGGACTGTAACACTGTAAAAAACTGTAAAGTCACTTTGGATAAAAGTGTCATATCATATAAGTGCAAACAAAGCAATGTAATGCAAGTTTTTTTTATTGTAACCTTTAGTCATAGAAATCATTTACATTATTTACAGTGACTTTTCTGATTTTGCAGTCACAGCGCAGCCACGTTTATAATAGCAGTCTATGGGGCTGAGCACCCGTCCTCTCCTCACTTTCAGCCTTCTCATGCAAAAACTCGTTTTTAACTCGCTCTAGTGACCTCAATTTTTACACTACAGACAAAAAAATTACATCGTGTTCAGGAGAGCCTTGTGGCACTCAATGTGAAAGAATTTTGTGACTATCTCCTTCCGTTTTCGTGTAAATCCCCGTTGTTTGGAGGGAGCGCTCTGAGCAATTACTGCCCTTTCTGTGTCTCTCATCGCAGCGTGCAGGTTTCTGTGTGGAGTTTGCATGCTGTCTGCGTGGGTTTCCTCCGGGTGCTCCAATTTCCCCCACAGTCCAAAGACATGCAGGTTAGGATAATTGGTGGCTCTAAATTGACTGTAGGTGTGAGTGTGAATGGTTGTGTGTCTATGTGTCAGCCCTGTGATGACCAGGCGACTTGTCCAGGGTGTACCCTGCCTCTCGCCCATAGTCAGCTGGGATAGGCTCCAGCTTGCCTGTGACCCTGTAGAACAGGATAAGCGGCTACACATAATGGATGGATGGAGTTATTTATGGTATTCTTTATATTTCTTTCAGCATTGGGAAGGACACTTGTTGGACAAATGTCAGAGATCAAAGATATGTTACGGTCACTATCAACGCACTTGTCCAATTTGGAGAAGAAAGGGAAGGGTACTAGCATATCTGATGCTTTGAGAATTCTGCCGCAACCACTGGAAACAAAGGAGGAGATTGACGCATTGGAAGAGATTGTCTCCAACAGCAAGGCAAGCCGGAGTGCAGTGGTGTGTAATTGTACTTTTATTATTCAGGAAAGAGGCATGTGAAATCTCATGAGAATATGAATTTAATGGACACTTTAAACACATTGGAAGAGACAGAAACATGCCACTGTCCTGTGGTTTGTAATTATATCACTATTCAGGGAAGGGTCATCACATATTGCACTCATAATGTAGCATTTAGAGTAAGAGTAAATAAAAGAACATGACAACCATACATAAAAGAATTATAGTGGGGTGGATATTATGTTTCAGGTTGATATGCTGTCCCAGGTTGGCGGACCAACTCCTGCCCACCTGGCTGTCAACATCATGAACTGAATAATGAAATGTATAGCATAACTGCATTTCAACATTAGAGGGACAGGCCAGAAGGTGACATTTAAGAGTTACCGGCTCTACACAATGATCTTTGATGAGTTGGCGCTAAACCCTTATTCAAATATTTTATCATATAATATCTCATCTCATATAATATATTACATTTATTTCTGTTTTAGCACACACTGCAATAATATAGTATCATAATATATATTATAATGGGTGTAAGGCATTTACATGAGTTCACACAAGAAGAACAGGTTGATCTATTCAGACTACAATGAAGAATATGATTTGATGACTTTTTATATAAGTGTTAAAGATTTATAAGATGGCAATATTAATCATGGGCATTACTTTTCAGAAGCAGTCAAATTGGCCTTCTCAACGGAGAGGGCCAATTTAGATGAAGTTGTCCACATGGCCATCGTGGACACATTACATTCAGCTGGAGCAAAAGTGAAGAGGCTCAAGACGGTGGTTCCTCAGAATGCAACTGCAAAGGCTGATGGCCACATAGAGACAATAAATGATGATGATGATGGTAATGATGATCAGTGACACTTAAGTTTCCTTTTCAGCCATACCGCTCAGCCTTTGGAGGATATCTGCATACTTGATATTTATTTTGGAAATTGATGTGTTTATCCCAAGATATTCAGTATAAACCCCAAAAATTGACGATGCTGTTTTATGAATGGAATGAAAGTTTGGTATGTTTTCCTTTATGTTGTTAAGAAATAAAATATTTATAAACTTATTCCATGCCTTTGAGTTCTATTTCATTAAAAGCAGATGCAATGAAGGATGTATAAATGCCATATATAATAGTATATAAGCACTACATAAGTGAGATATAAGAGCTATATAAGTGCTATAAAATAGCTACATAAGTGCAATAGAAATGCTATAGAAGTGCTACAGAAGTGCTATATTTACTGTGATGAAAGCGCTATATCTGACTGCTACAAAAGCGCTACAGCAGTGCAACGTTTGAGCGCTGACAGTGGTTACACCTATTCTATAGCGCTATAAAAGCACTCATGAAAAGCGCTTTTATCTTGAGTTGTAAGTGCTGTTGTGTACATAGGGTAGAGATGGTTTTGTAACCTTTTCCAGTCTGATGAGCATCAACAATGCTTTTTCTGAGGTCCTCAGAAATCTCCTTTGTTCGTGCCATGATACACTCCCACAAATGTGTTGTGAAGATCAGACTTTGATAGATCCCTGTTCTTTAAATAAAACCGGGTGCCCACTCACACCTGATTGTCATCCCATTGATTGAAAACACCTGACTCTAATTTCACCTTCAAATTAACTGCTAATCCTAGAGGTTCACATACTTTTGCCACTCACAGATATGTAATACTGGATCATTTTCCTCAATAAATAAATGACCAAGTATAATATTTTTGTCTCATTTGTTTAACTGGGTTCTCTTTATCTAATTTTAGGACTTGTGTGAAAATCTGATGACGTTTTAGGTCATATTTATGCAGAAATATAGAAAATTCTAAAGGGTTCACAAACTTTCAAGCACCACTGTAAATACTGAACACTTTAGATACTGAACCTGCTTGGTCACTTGTATACTGCTCTTTATCATGTCTTTTTGCACTAGATGCACATGTGGACACTGTAAATGCCTGAACCTGTTTTGCTCATTTGTTTATTGCTCACTGTCTTATCTTTTCCACGACGTTTTTGATGGCAGTCCCAGAAAGCCACCGCCAAAGCTGCAAACTGCTCCTCACACAACTGCTCCCATAGTGCTGAAGGAACAATGGCGATTGGTTTTGGACAGCCAAAAGCAGCATGGCCACGGGGTAATGCCCACTGATCTCACTCACTGGAATGGCATAATTGGCGCCTTAATTCACCCTCCTCAAGCAGCCAGGGGAGTATTTTTATACTCCCCTGGCTGCTTGAGGAGGGTGAATTAAGCTGCACTCTCCCTACACTCGCTCTTTCCTTATTTTTAATTAAACCACGCCATTTTTTTTGCACTGACTATAGAGATCTTGCATGTGACGTCACAGCCAATCCAGATTGTAACAAACGCCATCTTGTCGGTCAAACGCCATATTTCCGTCTTCTACTTCTGGTTCTACTTCTGCTTCTACCTTTTCTTCTGGAAAACCCTACTATATACAATTCTACTACAATGGCTGCAGCTACAAGCTCTCCCTACCAGTGCACGTTTATGTTTTTTGTGTGTATTTTTGCGTGTTGTTTGTCTGTACCGGACTTCAATATCCACTACAACTGTATGGACTTACTAGACATTGGTTTCCAGCAGAAAATGACGGTTTGTAGCGATTTCTATCGCATGCACAACATTCCAGACGAGATAGCGAGACCAGCGGGCAGGGCTCGAAATTAACTTTTTTTCTTTGTGTCCCCCAGTGGTCCCGAATTCTGTGTTGTATTGTCCCGAATGGAAGCAATAGTGTCCCCATTTTTTTCCTCTCTGAAATAACCAGTGGTTAATATTATCATATGAAGTTACTATTATATTTGTAACTATGCGATTTTGAACCCTTTATATCATTTTTACAATAAGTCACAAAACACAAGTGACATGTCCTATACATCATCTACTTCAAAATTACAGTTATTGCATTTTCAGTTTATTAAACTTTGGCGATCTCACTGTATGAATAGATACCCATTTATTTAACGGGGCCAATTAGCTCATTCAGAAAATGTTTCAACTCACTACATCTGCAGTACACTTTAGTTGAAAATAAGACCCCTTTTATGTTCATTTCATCTATTTATACCTTGAATATCTGTTGGCATATATAAGGCCAACTTATCATTTTCACCATTACCGTTATCCATTTTTATGTAATATACCTGTTGCCCCATTCAGAGATGTTTTGAAAGCCATCAGCCATACCATCAATGGATGAAATGCCCTTGAGCAAGGCACCTACCCCAACATTGCTACAGGGACTGTAACACTGTAAAAAACTGTAAAGTCACTTTGGATAAAAGTGTCATATCATATAAGTGCAAACAAAGCAATGTAATGCAAGTTTTTTTTATTGTAACCTTTAGTCATAGAAATCATTTACATTATTTACAGTGACTTTTCTGATTTTGCAGTCACAGCGCAGCCACGTTTATAATGGCAGTCTATGGGGCTGAGCACCCGTCCTCTCCTCACTTTCAGCCTTCTCATGCAAAAACTCGTTTTTAACTCGCTCTAGTGACCTCAATTTTTACACTACAGACAAAAAAATTACATCGTGTTCAGGAGAGCCTTGTGGCACTCAATGTGAAAGAATTTTGTGACCATCTCCTTCCGTTTTCGTGTAAATCCCCGTTGTTTGGAGGGAGCGCTCTGAACAATTACTGCCCTTTCTGTGTCTCTCAGCGCATCGTGCAGGTGGAGGAGGGGCTGCTTGCTCTCACACACACACAGCGCGCTGCTCCCTCTCAGAGACACACAGGCTTGTCGCCTCAACGCAAATCATTCATTCACAGAGTGCAGCTCAGGCCCTGCAATTGTGACTGCTATGCGCACTGCATCACTCTCACAATTTCCCCCATGTAGAACTTTTTTTCTAGATCTATTTTTTTCCATTGTCCCGGGATTGTCCCAGATATGATAATTTTGTGTCCCGATGACATTTTTTATGGTCCCCGGGACGTCGGGACACCGTTAGTTTCGAGCGCTGCCAGCGGGGTCTCCGTAGATTGTTATCAGGTCTGGCAGGCGAAGGAGGCGAGAGGAAGCAAAAGCGAGGCTGCAGAGCCGGCCTGTTGACTAAGCTCAGAAAACAGCCACTCAAATCTCCACTGCCAAGCCTCTACCTCTCCAACGCCAGATCCATGGTAAACAAGACGGATGATTTGGAATTACAGCTGGAATTACCTTATTCTATTCTATAATCGGCTGGTCAGTGCTACTAGATACTACTGATATATCTAGTATTAGTACTCAATACTTAAGTGACTTACCCGTCCAATGAGGATTGTTATTTTCTTGTTTACAAGATGCCGCGGCTGACAAATCCTGAATTTCTGTAAAGATAACTGTCCAGAGATTTATAAGCACGCAGTGCTTCACCACTGAACAGCGAGGGAAAGTTAATGAGGTAATTATACACATCTGGGTATTCCGCTGGCAGTTCAATATCCACTGACACGGTCGTGAAAACTACGTCCAGTAAGCAATAAGGGTCACTAATCTGTAGGTCGTTTATTTTAGACATATATCTAATTATCTGTTCATTAGAAAAATGAGCCGTGTAGTCTGTCGGTTGAAATTGATCCATTTTGTATACGAGTGCAGCAGTATTCATCTCATCTCATTATCTCTAGCAGCTTTATCCTGTTCTACAGGGTCGCAGGCAAGCTGGAGCCTATCCCAGCTGACTACGGGCGAAAGGCGGGGTACACCCTGGACAAGTCGCCAGGTCATCACAGGGCTGACACATAGACACAGACAACCATTCACACTCACATTCACACCTACGCTCAATTAAGAGTCACCAGTTATCCTAACCTGCATGTCTTTGGACTGTGGGGGAAACCGGAGCACCCGGAGGAAACCCACGCGGACACGGGGAGAACATGCAAACTCCACACAGAAAGGCCCTCGCCGGCCCCGGGGCTCGAACCCAGGACCTTCTTGCTGTGAGGCGATAGCGCTAACCACTACACCACCATGCCGCCTGCAGCAGTATTCAGCTGTGTTTTTTACCGACAAGATGGCAGCTGTTAACTTTCCGGTCACGTGACTGCAAGATCTCTATTGGGTTCTGTGTCTGTGTTTCACCCCCTTTCACAGCGCAAGTGTCACAATGTGCAGTTGTTTGCACATTTGTTGCCCTTTTAATTGCTTATTACTATATTATACATTACAGTATTTTTTATACTTTTGTGTGTATTTTCATACTGTATATACTTCTTCACCTGTCCTTCTGTCTATTAACCCCCACATTTCCCCACCTGGAGATCAATAAAGTGTTATCTCTATCTCTCTACAATATAAAAAAAATCTTTCTTGTGTAAAACGTTAATTGAAATGAAACTGTATTGATCCTATATTACCCTTACATTTCATGATAGATCTTTCCAAATTTATTTCCCCAGATACTGATTATGTAATAATATTCCTCCCTCATGATTGGCTCACATGGTGAAATTGGGTTCAACAATAGGGACTTTCCAGTCTGGTGTCATGGTTATGGTTTCGTTTACTTCTTGCCAGCGTTTCAGAACTAGAGCCATTGTTTGGTGTCATGTTTGGTATATATGCTTGGAACTTTAGTCACACACACTGTTCCCAAATGACTGCACAATCACTTTTTAAGCTGTTTATGATCATAATGTTTCACAGATATCTGCTATGTACGGAACTGCTTTGCTGCAATGCAAGAAAAAATATCCCCATCAGCATTTCATTAGTATGAGACAAGCATCTTGTTATTAGCGTCTTGCAAAAAGATGCTTTTCTTGTAATAACAAGAACCTTTTCTCCAAATCAAATGTTCATCTCATAATATGAGACGCCTTTCTCATCATGTTTTTTTAGTAATAACAATGTTTTTCATGTAATAATGTGACGCTTTTCTAATAAAAACATAAAACTTTTCTTGCAGTAATATTATGCTTTTCTCTTAAGAACATTATGCTTTTCTCATAAGATGTTATGCTTTTCTTGTAAGAATTTATGCTTTTCTCATAAGAACACTGAAATTTTCTCATAAGTACATTATGCCTTCTCATAAGAATATGCTGCTTTTCTTGTAAGTGCCTCTTATTAGTTCACTGAGTGTCATTTATCAATCTAACATAGAAAACAGCACAGATAGTATAATACAGTATTTTAACATATTTTTAAGTGATGATTATGTCGCTGAATATGCTTAGATGCCAGTCAGAATATATGACTTAATAACAATTCTCCACTCAACCAGATTTGATGTGCTGCACCGCATGTCCGTGCTGACTTGAAAACATATGTACACAAGATGAGACTTGATGTGAGATTTGATTGTAGCCTCCCGTCAGGTCCACATTGATAAATGGAATTTACATTCCAGGCATTTAGCAGACACTCTTATCCAGAGTGACGTACAACATACCCAGAGCAGCCTGGAGAGCAGTTGGGGGTTAGGTGCTCAAGGGCACTTGGTCCAGGGAATCAAACCAGTGACCTTTTGGTCCCAAAGCTGGTTCTCTAACCATTAGGCCATGACTTCCATACACAAATGACCGTATGTACAGTTTTCTGCTGTGCATTAATTTTGAGGGCCATTATGCTTTTCTTGTAAGTTCATTATGGTTTCTTCTTAAGAAGTTGTAGTTTTGTAATAAGAATCTTGTCTTTTCTTGTAAGTATGTAATGCTTTTCTTGTAAGAACCCTATGTTTTTCTCATAAACATGAGATACTTCTTTGTTCCACAGGAATCATCCAACCATTATTTATACCACTTATTTGTTAGGGTAATGGGGTAGCTGGAACCAATCCCAGATGACTTTGGAGAGGTACACCCTGGACAAGTCACCAAACTATTGTCAGGCTAACACAGAGATACACAATTATTCACACCTATGGATATCCAGTCAACCTAATCCACATGTATTTGGACTGTGGGAGGAAACCCATAGAGGCACAACACACAAACTCAGGCATAGAGAAAGCACACAAACTCCACACAGAAAGGCCCCAGTCAGCTGCAAGGTTCCAACCCAGAACCTTCTTGCTTGAAGGCAACAGTGCTAACCACTGCACCACCATGCCACCCAGGCTGGAACTGATCTGAGGGAAACGTCAAATGATCAGGTGTTTGCCTGTAAACAGGGCTCGAAATTAACTTTTTTTCTTTGTGTCCCCCAGTGGTCCCGAATGGAAGCAATAGTGTCCCCATTTTTTTCCTCTCTGAAATAACCAGTGGTTAATATTATCATATGAAGTTACTATTATATTTGTAACTATGCGATTTTGAACCCTTTATATCATTTTTACAATAAGTCACAAGACACAAGCGACACATGTCCTATACATCATCTACTTCAAAATTACAGTTATTGCATTTTCAGTTTATTAAACTTTGGCGATCTCACTGTATGAATAGATACCCGTTTATTTATAGGGGCCAACTAGCTCATTCAGAAAATGTTTCAACTCCCTACATCTGCAGTACACTTTAGTTGAAAATAAGACCCCTTTTATGTTCATTTCATCTACTTATACCTTGAATATCTGTTGGCACTTATAAGGCCAACTTATAATTTTCACCATTACCGTTATCCATTTTTATGAACTTTCCGTTATCCGTTTTATGAACTTTCGCTGCTGAAACGTGGGTGCAAATGTTAGCAACATCAACATAGTGCCAGGTCCGAGCCTAGTTGTGCTGCTGACTGACTAAACTTTCTGAACTAGAAAGACACCAAGAAAACTCACTTATTCTGTTGAACGGTATCTTCCGTCAATATCATCCACATCATTCCTGTTGTATTTTATAACGTGTCTAACAGTGTTCATTAAGGTCATTCAGTTGCTAGCGTTGCCTGCAGACCAGGAGATGACACTTTGGATCCTGAAGGTCCCGGAGACGTTATGTCTGGGCTTTCAGTTTCTTCCCCGCGGTCGGTCCGCTTCAACCACTTAAGCATTTTTGTTCTGGCAAGAGTCGGCGCAGCGTGTGCGGTAGCAATTCCATTCCAAGTCCATATAATGCGGACTCCGGCCGAAGATTCTAGAACAGAATGCGCTGCTCTGTAGCCTACGGATGCAGGTGCATCGAAAGTGTAGCTACTATGTATTTTTCGCTGTTAACGTTTTAAAATTAAAATTGACAAATTAGGTGAATGTCTACATATGTGTTACGGCTTTGTAAATAATATTAATGTAGAACTTTTTTTCTAGATCTATTTTTTTCCATTGTCCCGGGATTGTCCCAGATATGATAATTTTGTGTCCCGATGACATTTTTTATGGTCCCCGGGACGTCGGGACACCGTTAGTTTCGAGCGCTGCCTGTAAATAATTATTCTGAAATGAACACAGTAGGATGACATTTTAAATAAACCAAATGAAACATAAAAAAAGGAAATGTGTTGTTACCAATTTTAAAAAAAAGGCTTAATTTGTCATATTTTCTATAAAGGAAAAAAGTGAACTTCCCTTTTGAAAGCAGAAACAAAGCTGCTCCTGAGCCTGGGGAGGTGACCTTGATTTTACCGCTCCCCAGGCTTTTGTGTGGCTTCAGTCAAAGATACAAAAGGGTAGTATAAAGTTCTTCATCATCTATAATGTTTTTGGGGAATTTATGAACAGTACAGCAATGTTTATTTCCTCATTCCTCAAGTAAAGCACGAATGTTTGGTATGTTGTGTGTCCCCATGGTGGAGCTCTGGGGATTTTTTTTTTCTGAACTGGTATTACCCAGTTTACCACACAGGTACCTTATATATAACGGCTACATTTTTCCAACACAGAATTTCCGCATTATTTGAGTTTTCTTGTTCTTTTATCAGTACTCAAAAGAGATTGTATGATTATTAGCTAATTATCCTACCTATCTTTTGACTGCTGAGCTCTCTGTGTGTTTGTAGGGCACATAATACTAAAGTATTTTAGAATCACTTTATTCACTTTGTATACAGGAATGTACAGAAGTTTGGCAGATCATTGTTAGCACAATCAGACCTTCAGACCTACAAGAAATGCAGACTTTATACACAATGCACTTCATTAGAACATCTGTAAATCTGCTCATTCATGCAGTTATCCAGTCAGCCAATCATGTGGCAGTAATGTACAGTAATACATAAAATCATGTAGATACAGTGACTTTTGTTGTGGCATGGCTGTTGGTGAGTATTTCAGAAACTGCTGATCACATCCAAGTCTCTAGGGTTTACACAGAATAGTGGTGGTGGGAGCATAAAAACATACAGTGAAAATAGCAGTTCTGAGGGTGGAGATGCTTTGTTTATGAGAGAAGTTAGAAGAGAATGGCCAGATGGGTTCAAGCTAACAGGAAGTCTATGGTAACCGAAATAGAGCAGACAAGCTCACCCAAACTTGACAGGTGAGGATGGAGTCTGTGGTGTATGTGTATATACTGCCGTCTAGTGTTTCCTAAATGGGCAATGCACTTCTGAAATGGTGAAAAACTGCAGCTCCATACAGGAACAGAGATTCTGCTGCTCAGCAGAGGTGGGGACTTGAGACTTGGGGACTTGGACTCGAGTCGACTCGAGTCACTGTTTTCATGACTTGTGACTTGACTTGACAAAACATGAAAATACTTGAGACTTGACTCGGACTTGGAAGTTTAAGACTCGGGACTTGACACACGATGACTTGAGTGTTATTTCCATCGTGTTTTTATTGTGAAAATAAAATGTAATATGCACATACTTCAGTAATTTTGATTGCACTGCCGTTGCGTTGTCACCGCCCTGTCCATCAGGCACGCTCTCTGCGTGGGCTATATACCGGCACGCCCCATGCCACAATGTGTTCACAGATTTCACATCATATCATCATGTCAGCCATCCCAAGAGTAATCACTTTCGGCATCAAGGGCTACTGCCTAGAAGGTAAACGATGAACGGCGCAGTGCAAGATTTGCAACGTGACGATTTCTGACAGCCAGACCACGACCTCCAATTTCGTCCGGCATTTGAAGATCCATTCTGCCCAGTAAGTTTATTAATGTGTTGTTATTTGGTGATAGCAGCTAAACTCCTCGTTAGCCAATGCTAGCCACGAGAGTGAGCGGTAGGAGGATTTTAGCCATTGCAGATGTAGCTAGGGATTCAGTTTATTATTGTGAAATTCTTATGTGAATGCTGGTAAGCAATGTAGTTACGTCAAGTTTAATGATATTGTATATCAGTAGTAGTAAGTTGATTGTGCACTTTGCAGTCGTGATGCTGAATAACATAAGCAGCTTCCTACCCTGTTGTTCTGTTTCAGGGTTAAGCTAATGGTCAGCTTGTGAACATGTACACGTTCATGAGCAGTACAAATTTGTGTAAGTGTGTTCGTGTACATTAGCCAGACTGTCCATAGGGCATAGAAGCAGGGGAGTTTATCATAGCCGTTTGAAATAGCAGTGCAGCAACCTGCACATTTTTTTCATCACACTACCTGATCAAAAAAGAAAAGAAAACTCCGTCCCACTGCCTATCATGCATTATTGAAAAAAGCGCCACGATTTGGATTCCCCGGCATGCCACTCGCTGTTTGAATACAGGCTAGCAGCAATACTAAACTCTGCAAAATAGGCCGACTGTGCGCGGGAGTCTCGGTTCCCGCTGTAACACAGTGTTACGAAAATAAATTGTGCAGTCATCCAAACCATGAATTTACATTTAGTATATCAGGCTACCAGGCCGCCAAAACAATGGTTTGAATGACTACAGTTTAGAGAGCACAACTCTGTAACTGAACAGGTGCATTGGATATTTCCCAGTGAGGCAATTTAAAAAGTCTCTGGGTAATTGTTCAAGGAAAGATGAATCCTGCGCACTGTCCCTTCCGTATTGTTCCCAAAACGTTGCACTTGTGGTAAGGAGGACAGTGCGTTAGCCACGACCGAAACGTTGTGAGCAAAGTTCCTGTGGAAAGGAATGCGCGGGATGCATATTTCATTTAACATTTATTTTCGTAACAATCTATTATAGCGGGAACCAAGACTCCCGCGCCAAAGTCGTTCTATATGTCCCCGCTCCGCACAGGCTGAGGCAGCCTCGGAGAGGGAGAGAGCGAGAGAGCGCTTTTGCACACACCTCTGTAGCTTGTCATATGGGGTAAGATGATGTCACTTTTGCACGGGCGAACAGGTCTTCTTTTTGAGACCTAAATCATGTCTGACACATTTCTCTATCCTTTGGGGTTTTTTTTTTACTGGCGCAAACATACATCGAAGTCACTTCAGGTTTCTCCACGTGTAGCTTATTAATAATAATCATCTCATCTGACGTGATTAGAGATTGGAGGAGCTCATGCCCCTGTTAACCCAAGGTGTCGTCCTACCCTCTTTTAACTACGCACATAACAGAATGCCAATTCTCTGTTTATTTTTCTTGTTGGCTGATGACAATGTGAGAAACTTAGTTGGCTTTCAATCTTGCAAGCAATTTTGCCATCAATAAATAACTTTGTGACATTATTACTGTTTTGTTTTATGTATTTTACAGAACATGGAGTATTTAAAATGCAAATATTTAACAGGTTGGGCACATGTGCCAGGGATGTTTACTGACATTTACTTATGTATTGCCTTTTCAATGTATTAAATTCCAAGAGTAAATAGTGATGTAGCAAGTCTTCAATCAGTATAGACCTAACACCATCTGGTTAAAAAATAAATAAATAAAATAAATTATATATATATATATATATATATATATATATATATATATATATATATATATATATATATATATAAAAGATAGATAGATAGATAGATAGATAGATAGATAGATAGATAGATAGATAGATAGATAAAGGATCTCTCTCTCACACACACGCAACATAAACACACAATTGTTCTTTAATCTTAATATCTTGGCATTTAAGGCCATGTGTGTGAATTGTAACATGCTATGGAGAGAAACAGGATGTGTGGAGGCTCAGAGTGATGTTTACTGTGGGAGATCCAACAGCTATAGCCCTACTTCACTGCAGGGGTCAACACATAGGACGGCAGCAAACAGAGCGGCAAACAGTCTCAAAAGCAGGAAACACAGTATATGGAATTTACAAACTCAAAAAAGGGAACTGAGACTAAAAGCCAATTTACACTAAAGATCTGCAACATTTCACAATGTCACAGAGACAAGCTGCAGTGGTCTAAATTGATGATAAGCCAATGAGAGAACAGTGGTGCCCCCTTTCCACCACAGACTTCCCAAATGACCCACATCTGGCAGGTCAGACCCGAAAAATTATATCCAAACCAACTGACCCGCCAAGATATGAAAAAACCCTGGAACTCCCCACTAGTCAGACAGAACTGAAGAAGCCTTTCGGATGAGAGGTGAAACGTCTTCAAGAATTTCAAGCAAGTTCAGTTGTCTTCTTTTGTACCTATGGTTTACTCTGACCTGGATGATTGAGAACATTCACAGACATATGGCTGATATTGAAAAATCCTACCAGTGCCTGGATAAAGCTGGACTGAAAGACAGCACAGAGGCATTAATCATAGCTGTGGAATGATTGATAGAGGCCAGGGTCTACAACATGATTACAAATGATCGATAGAGGCCAGGGTCTACAACGTGAGGCAGGACCCCAGGTGCAGACTGTGCAAAGATGCCCCTAAGACAATCCAGGACAACAACACAAGGGTGTAAGATGCTCGCAAGAAGAGTGTACATGGAATGCCATAACCAAGTGATTGGCATAGTGTACAGAAACATCTGTGCTGAGTATGGACTGGAAGTCCCAAAGTCAAAATGGGACACACCACTGAAGGTGGTTGAGAATGAACAAGCTAAGATCCTGTGAGACTTTCAGATACAAACTGGTAATGGCTAACCAACTGGACATGGTAGTGGTGGACAAATGGGAGAACAAGGCTGTAGTGATAGATGTGGAAATACCAAGTGACAATAACATCAGGAAAAAGGAACTTGAGATGCTTGAGAAGTATCAAGGTGCAACTCTGCCTACCTAGGTAGGCTCTGGTATCTAATAAATCTTCGAATAAATCAGGTCTGCTTTTCCTATCCTTAGGTTCGTACAGGAGGACTGCGGTAGTGAATACTTACTGTATTAAGCCATTCCAACCCACAATAACACATGCACACCAATCAGGTTAAAGGGAAAGGGTCTGTATTATAGAAAATATGATGCAAGTCAATTCAGTGTATATAAAACAAAATAAAAATGAGTGCTGTGTGGTGTAAAACTAAACTGAAATCATGCTTATCATCAACTGTGTGTATTATGTACCTTCAATACTATCCTTTCAAGAGGTAATGTGTAATATGAAATATTAATGCAGATCATTAAAGTCCTCTTGAACCATATAGAACGGGTTCACTACAATATGAAATGCCAATGCAGATTATATAAGTTCATTCTTAACTATAGACAAGTGCAACAATAATATGAAATACCAATGCAGATCAAGGAAAGTCTGCACAACTGCACAGAACAGACCTATAATATGAAATATCAATGTAGATCATTAAACCAATAACCCTATGTTGGATCCAACAACCCAAAAGGAAAAAAGAAAAAAAAAATGTGTAAGGCCTTAAAAATTGAGATCTCAAATGGAAAAATTGTGTTCAAAGGGTTCAGTCGAAAAAAATGTGTGTACACAAAAAAAAAAAGTTCTGTGTTCCGATTCGAACGTTCACAATGTTCCAATCATACCACTCCCTTGACGGTAACCAATCAGTCCTTGGAAGATGTAGAATAATCAGACCCTCCAGGATTTCGCGATGTTGCGATTTGCAACTTCAACGCAAATTCAACCAATCCCCGCAAATTCAGGGCGGTGTTGCAATTATATCTAATCACCACAACTTTCCCGCAAATTTGACCAATCGTTGGCGTCGTCTTGAGGTGACGTCAACAAACTACCTTCTATGGAATCAATTTTGTGCCAAAATGTTCATACAATACTTTTGAAATATCAAACGAAAACGACAAATCAAAATAAAAAAAGAACAAAAAGTCAATTTTTTTAGACTGGCAAACAAATTATTTGTGTAATCGTGCAAAATATCAGTCTATTACTCTTCAGAAACCTTTTATTTTTGTTCCGCATCTTTCTCAGTTTTGCTTGACGTCATTTATTTTGGTTGCGATTCCAGCTTTCTCGTTTGCGCTCCCTGACTTTTTGCTTGTAGTTTTGGCACAAACTTGACGTGTGGGCGGGCTGTCCAGGAATGCATTCCCATTGGCAAACTTGTGTTTGACTGACAGCTACGCTCAGCCATTCCCTACTCGGATTTTGGCGGACTGTTTGACGAGTGACGGATCCATTGACGGTAAACAAGGATCGAGTGGACTTCAGTGGCGACTATGATATTGAATTTACACTTTGTTGAATTTATTCAATATCATAGTCGCCACTGAAGTCCACTCGATCCTTGTTTACCGTCAATGGATCCGTCACTCGTCAAACAGTCCGCCAAAATCCGAGTAGGGAATGGCTGAGCGTAGCTGTCAGTCAAACACAAGTTAGCCAATGGGAATGCATTCCTGGACAGCCCGCCCACACGTCAAGTTTGTGCCAAAACTACAAGCAAAAAGTCAGGGAGCGTAAACGAGAGCTGGAATCGCAACCAAAATAAATGACGTCAAGCAAAACTGAGAAAGATGCGGAACAAAAATAAAAGGTTTCTGAAGAGTAATAGACTGATATTTTGCACGATTACACAAATAATTTGTTTGACAGTCTAAAAAAATTGACTTTTTGTTCTTTTTTTGTATTTTGATTTTTCGTTTTCGTTTGATATTTCAAAAGTATTGTATGAACATTTTGGCACAAAATTGCTTCCATAACCTTCTGCCTTACTTCCGTGTCTACGTTCAAGAGAAGCAGCATGTGCGCAGTGTTGCCAGATTGGGCGTTTTCCTGCTCAGTTGGACAGTTTTAAGTGCATTTTGGCGGGTTTTGAACATATTTTGGGCTGGATAACATCAGGAGTATCTGGCAACACTGCATGTGCGAGTCAGTGTTTATTTAGGCTTAAATTCTGTTACTGAAAGTGTGTTATGTTTACAGCAGGGGTGTCCAAACTGAGCCATAAAGGGCCGTGTGGCTGCAGGTTTTCATTCCAGCCATGCAGCAGCACACCTGATTTGGCTTATTCAATCAACTGACACACCCACCCTTTAATCAAGGGTGGGTGTGGCTGCAAGTATTTGACTGTGTGAAGACAGTTCAGTTGATTGAATGAGCCAAGTCAGGTGTGCTGCTGCATGGCTGGAATGAAAACCTGCAGCCACACAGCCCTTTATGGATCAGTTTGGACACCCCTGGTTTACAGTGAAGGACTGTGCGCACTTTACATTATTTTTTTTACTTAATACAAGAAATTAATGGATGCCAACATTTTTGCCAAAATGGTATTTTATTTTCCATTGTTTAGGCAGCTTCAGCATCATACTGTGAGATTCTGTTCAAATTGTTTTTTTTTCTTCTATGAAGCCTGAGACATTTATTTTATTAGTTTATAATTATTGTTTAATTTAGTCTTCAGGAGAGACTGCCTGCACACAGTACTAGTATTAATAGTTTTTTTTTTTCTTACATGAAAGCTGAGGCATTTATATTATATTTGAAGGTAACTTCATGTTGTGCTGTGAGGTTCTCTGCACTTTAACTTTTGAACCAACAGGTGCATTTGGATAAGTAAAGCCTATTTTTCTGCATTTTTGTAGTCCTGGTAATCTTTTATATTGGTAAAGATGTTTATAGGACCATTTCTCAGTGTCTGTTTTTTAATCAATACTTTTCCAGTAATAACTTTAATATTTAACATATCACTCAATTTTAATCACAAAAAGAGAAAATCTCAACAATTTCTCGCAACTTTCACTTCCTCCCGCAATGTAATCGCAATAAAAACCTACAAAACACTGCAACTTTCATCGCAATTTTTTGGAAAAACCCGCAACATCAGACATTTTAGCCCGCAACAATCACAAAAAAGGCCCGCGGAATCCTGGGGGGACTGAATAATGTGGCAGCGACGGCAGTGGAATCCACAGCACAGCGATGCACAGCACTCGAACGGGGTGGAAAAACCCAGCCTGCACACACGCGTGCAAAGCGATTAGCAAGACTACCGTAAAATACCAAATAATAGCCGAGTTCCAATTAACCGCCGAGTTCCCTTTAACGGCCGGGTGTACGCGTGTGTTGTGACAAATAAAGGCCGGTTCCGAATACTCGCCGGGGTCTAAAAAAAAAAAAAAGCGTCCGAACGTTCTATCTAGAATCTTGAGGCTTCTTTCTTCAAAACATTCTTTACCTCAGATAGCATTGTGCTAGCTGTTTGAGACGTTCATCATGGCGCCGCCGTGAAAAAATAAGAAGTATGATATCAAATTTAAACTTTCCGTAGTAAAATATGCGGAGGACAACAGTGGAGAAGCGGCCGCAAGACATTTTTCTGTGGACCCCAAAAGAGTCAGGGAGTGGAGGAAGCAGAAAGATGACTTGCAACGTCTTTCAATGCAGGAGGGCAGCAAAGCACGGCTACCAGGCAGGGGCAGGAAGAAGGCTAGCGAGGAGCTAGAGGTTAGCATAAGAGAGTGGGTGCTGGCCAAGAGGGCCCGTCACGAGAGGGTCTCGAGAAAATTAATCAGAGAAAAGGCCAAAGAAGTGTACAACACCGTAAGCGATGGCCGAGAGGAGGGATTCACGGCGAGTGTTGGGTGGTTAAATCGCTTCCTCAAACGCAATAACTTCTCCAGACGGCGCACTACAATTGCCCAGAAGGATGCGGATGATGGAGAAGATGAGCAACATGAAGAAGATGAGGGTGAAGCGTTTGACAATGAACTGGTATTTGAGGATGATGATGAGGAGGAAGATGAGGACGAGGAGGAGGAGGATGAGTGAGGGAAGGATATGGACTTAACAGGCTATCGAATCAGTTTTGAGTTGAGTTGTTCTTTTGTTACAATGTGCTCACGTGTCTGAGTGTTTGTAGGCCCAGCACTTTTCTGGTTTTCTGGTGTTTAAACGATTTTGCATTGCATAGTTTTCTACCGAAACAATATGAATGAATGAATGAATGAATGAATGCAAAATGAAATTATTTCTACAATACTGTTTAACAAAACATTTTGTTACGTGATAATAAACATGCCATTTCAATGTTATAATCTTGGTCTACCGTAATATTTCTTGAGGAATGCAACTCCGTAACTTTTGACAGATGTCTTAGCCAATTACGTTTGACATGGGTGTGTGGGATATCACTTACGTCATCGAATGAGGAATACCCCTTTGAGTATACCCAACGAAAGCCAGCGTGTGTGGTGACATTGAGGACTGCGGGTTTCCAAGGTTGGACTGCTGCTTCTGTTAAACGACCTAAATTGCCGAATGCATGCGTCAAAGCACACACTGAGTTTTATTAAAGACCTTATACCATTTCACTTGCCCTTACCCATTCGGATCTGGAAGACGCTTTACAAAAAAGGTGAGAGCGTTCTAACATGCATTTCAGTCTGCTCGCGGCCAATCTAATCCAAGGGGCCTTTTCAACAAGTAATCTGTCGTGCAAGTTGGGCAGAAGCACGCGTCAGGCAGGCAACATGTAGGCCTACAAGTCAGTAACCTATTCAACTAACTTTCATCCGAACTTTAAGTTTTCTACGGGGTCGAGCCACCGTACCAACTCACTCGGGGAATAGGCTCATATCCGCCAAATAGGGAGACGTCTTGGAGAGAAACGTGAGAATGCAAGATGACAGTATGTAGCCACTGCAGGTCACTTATTTTTCAGCATAAGAAAAAACCCTTTGGTTTGACACTTCGCACCCTAATTATGTTGCTTCAACGTCGCGCCCTCCATGCAATTTCAGATTGACAGACATCGCGAAGCGCAAAGGGTGGAGGGAGGCTGCATGGGTGAGGGTGATAGCAAGTGACCATAACTTTGCAGAGTAATTAAATCACAGTGCTGCGCACAGACAATGGTGTGGTTTCTTGATTATTTTGTAAAGCATGCACTTAACTAGTCATTAACAGGAAAAGGTGTGTGATTTATCCTTTATCCACCCCGACTGTGCCATGCGAAGATGCATTCTGCGTCTTCAAAATTCCCCGAAGTCGGCACCGTGCTATCTGCAATCTAACTCTAAACAAACTGTAAGTTATACTGGTTAAAAGTAGGCCTATCTGAGAATGATTTTTCCCCGTTTTGAGGTAGATTTTGGGGAAGGTGTTTGTGAAGAAGGAATTAATCGCCTGTTCCAAATAGCCGCCTAGTCTCTAATACGCGCCGGGTCTCTTACGTGATTGAGACAAATAATCGCCCGGGCTATTATTTGGTATTTTACGGTAGATTACAAAACCACGCAGTTCATCGGTACTTTCGGCTAAATATCATATTTTCCATGTCGTTACTTCCTAACATGAACATACAACAACTGTGTGCACTGAAAAGGTGTTTACATTGAATATTTTTTTATTGAATAAGTCTGCTAGCTTATCCAGCCAGAAAACCTAGCCATGCGGCTAACATAGCTAACCCAGTATCTCACAGTCAGGCACATTACATCATAATAACATGATGCTTTCGACTTCATGCCAAATTATGCATACCAAAACAAAAACATATCCTGACTGGTTCATTTTCCATTTCCTATGCATTCTGAATAAGTTAGTTACGCGTTCACATGGTATAGTTGATTAGCTTACAACTCACCAGGATCTCTTCAAATCAAAAACAACTCTTCAAAAGAAATCACAACTTCTCAGGATCAAAAACTTTAGTTGTGTCAGTGTATAGGGTCGTGGAGTGGTATTCTGTGTATGATCTAAAATTATCTATCTTATCTAAGATCGTCTTATCTCCTCATCTCCGTGTTGCAGTGGATGGAGTGTGTGAGAAAAAAAGAAAAAAAGCATCGTTCTCTTTATGGGGGGTGTCTTAGGGAGTATCTGCCAATATCCCAACTACCACTAACATGAATGTAACATTCGGGGACTATCCACTACGGGTGAATGAATGGAAGTAGTCAGTGTGTGAATGCAATGCAGTAAAAACCAGTGTGTGAGTGTAGTGAAATAAGAATCAGTGTGTGAGTGTGATGCAGTGATTTATAAGGGTTACACTCTCCCCCTCTAGATCGCATGAGTCTCTGCATGCGAGTAAGGCTTAACAGAGATCTGCAGCGACTGAAGAAGTGCAGTTTCTAAATTCTCAAAGAAGGAGCTAATGGCTAAAATCAGGGGTTTCCCTAACTCGTCATAAATCAGTTTACGGGGCTGATGCTTTGGCCTGCTTGAGCGTCTGACTTCAGGCTGTTCTTCTTGCATGACTGCATCTTCAATCAGGGATGTGATTTGGGGCTGGTGAAATTATCTGAAAATTTTAGCCGGGGTCTGGGGTTTTCTGACTTAAAAATTGTACTAAAATGGCAAGCAAACACACAAGAAAAAACTTGTCATGATTAACAAATTCAAGCCAATTTAATGGTCAACATGCAACTCTGAGCCCCTATAGTAAATTCAATGATTCTTAACTGACAAAAAGCCAAAACATGAAACCTAAAAATGTCATTCTAAATTAAATCATCTGCATTAGAATAAATAGAAAATTGTACAAGGAAAAACAAAATTTATACTTTCAATTACTGTAGAAGTTGAACATACCTAAATGTGCCTTTTCAAACAAATATGGTGCAACATAAGAATTCATCCACAAGTCTTCAGGAACTCTCAAAGAAAAAAGATGCTAGCATCCATGTCCAGTTCCAGCATATCAGTCACTTTTTTTCTGCAGTTTCTACTCTAGCAATGTCAACTTCATATACATAACTCTATAGTGTTCACTCACCAAAGGATAATCATAACTCCACAGTGTTCATTCACTTAAGGATATTCAGAACCCCAGTGTTCACTCACTTAAGGATATTCAAAACTACTGCGTTCAGAACGAAATCGCTGAACAAATGTCTCACAGTCTTATGTCCAACATCTGTAGCAAACTCTTTCTCCAACCATTCCCAGCGGAACTTGTTTTTCACTATTCTGTCTATTTCTTTAACTCGATTTGCATCTTTACGCTCGATCACGGAGGCTGCCATCTTTCAACTCTTTGTTTGAAGCGAGCTTACATACAGCTATCTAACAAGCGCATTCATTGGTTGTTAAAGAGCGATGGGCCAATCACGTACCTCGTTTGAAACGAGGTACGTGATTGGCCCATCGCTCTGTAACAGATTGGGCGGTTGCCAGATTGGGCGGTTTCCCGCCTAATTGGGCAGTTTTACGTGCATTTCGGCAGGTTTTGAACATATTTTGGGCTGGAAAACGTCAGCAGTATCTGGCAACACTGCTTGTTTCATCTCAATGACGGAAAAAAAATTTTTTTTCAAGTTTCGAGATGAAAAAAGCGGAATTCCGCGAATTCGCGGAAAAATCACATCCCTGTTCAATGTTTTCAGGCTTTGAATTAGGGAGAGGTGCAGGTTCTGGTTCATGGATGTCAATTATGACATAGTCTGGGCTCTGAGCTCTGCTTGGTGAGGCAACAGTTTCAATCTCTGGAGAGGCTACTTGAGGCTCAGGCTGGGCTTCATTACCAGGTGGTTCAGAGGTGGCTTCAGATCTGTGTGTGACATTGGTAGGCACCTCAGCAGGTGATCTGACAGTTGGCTCCTGTATATGGTCTTCCCTCAGTATGCAAGGTTTACTAGTGATGAATTCTGGCACTTGTGTAACTGGATACAACTCGTCCATACCGTCGGATGTTTCACCTTCTAGATCATCTGGACATCCTGGCTGGTCTTTAGTTCTTTGGGCTCTAGATCTCAGTCTCAGAGTCAAGTGGGGTGACACGTTGAGCTGCTGATATCTGTGCAAGGACACTCTGTTGGTGCAGTGTGACGTCACGATCACTCATGTTATGCAGGACGATGGGGACTTTACAGCTGGCTTCACATGGGACATTCACTAGAGCAGACTCAAGGAGTACTCCACCTGGCAATGGACAGTGTTCATGTGGCTCAAGCACAAAGTCTGTGGGATGAGTAATCTTCCCTACCCTCACAATTCCAGTGGTGCATAGTTTCTGCTGAGCAGGTATGGTGAGGGCTCTCCGTCCCTGCAATTTAACAGTGTGTGGGCGGTTTGTGGTCTCATGGGCCTGGGCAATATGCTGGAGGAGTTGTGCATAGCCAACATCAGAGTAAGCACAGAAAAGGGATCTGAGGCCATCATGTCCAATGCCATGTTGGTAAAGTTGGTCAAGGACGTTGGTCCCAATCAAGAGGGGAATCTTGCTGTTCAAGTGGTGTTCTGGAACTACAAGCGCTAGAGCCATCAGATCTTCCTTCTTACCAGTTATGGTCTGGGGGAAAGAGATGCTCACTCCAATATAACCCAGATAGGGGACATTCTGGCCACCTGCACCCTCAACTTCAAGAAGAGCATGGATGGGTTGGATGGCAAGAGATGACAGAAAGTTCTTGTGAAAAGACTCAGAAATGGTTGTAACTTGCGAACCAGTGTCCAGTATGGATTTACATGGCACACCTTCAATGAAAACTGATGCTGCACATCGAGGGCCTATAAGTCCTGAGGGTAAGGGTGGAATGATGTGGTAGCTTGCTCCAGTGTTTTTCTGTGTGGTAACCTTACAGTCTGCTGTGGTGGGACTTAAGTAACTTGAACTCTCAGCTCCTGGGTGTCCCTTAACAGGCGCTGTCAGCAGTTTAAAGGGGGGTGAAAGGGGTTCTGCTGCTGTCTGAAATTGTCTTGTCTCTCCCTCAGTTCAGCTTTTTTCTTCTGAACCAGCCCTGGGTTTGCATCGTGTGAGCACTTAGCAGCAATGTGCCCATCTCCACCATGCCAAAAGCAAAACCATGCCCTTGGCATTCCAGGGGACACTGTAGTCTTCTGGTGAGTGGCGCTGACTGCGAGACACCCACTGCATTCAATGTTACCACCTCCTCTTGAGTCTTTGGTGTGTTGCGACAGCTTTTCCACTTGCTTCGTTAATGCTTCAATTTTCTTTTCCAGTTCACTGGTGTCATTTTGGCTTTCCACCTGTTCGTTCAGCTTAATCGGTTTCTTTTCCTGCTTTGAGTTCTCACCTTGGTTGTGCTGAGGCATCAGGACAGGGTCAGCATCATAAGCGGGTGTGGCAGTTTGTAGGACTGGGAGGAGCACAGAAGATGGCAGGACAGAACTGAGTTTCGTAACTCTTTTTGACACTTTTCAGTTGTCTCTTGCACACACTCATACACACACAGACACGCGCACACACATCAGGTGTCTGGTTGGGGAGAGAGCTCCTCCTCTGCTCTCACTCTCTCCTTAAATAGGGCGCAGTCACTGAGGAAGACACACAAACACACATTAATCAACATCAGGTGCAGTGATTCTGCCACTTACCTTCCCTGACTCCGCCCTCCGGTCACAGACCGCCGCTTGACCACGCCCCCACTGCCACATACCCCCACCGCCCGACTCAGGCCGTCCGGCCTGCGGCTGACTCCCCCCCCCGACGGGAGAGGAAGTCCGCCACGACCATCTGTGCCCCCAGCCTGTGGATCACCTTGAAGTTAAAGGGTTGGAGTGCCAGATACCAACGGGTGATCCACGCGTTGGCATCCTTCATGCGGTGGAGCCACTGGAGGGGCGCATGGTCCGAACAGAGGGTGAAAGGGCATCCCAGCAGGTAGTAACGGAGGGCGAGGACCACCCACTTGATCGCCAGGCACTCTTTTTCAATGGTGTTGTAGCGCCCCTCACGCACTGACAGCTTCCTACTGATGTACAGCACTGGGCGATCCTCCCCCTCCACCTCCTGGGACAAAACAGCCCCCAGCCCTCTGTCCGACGCATCCGTCTGTAACATAAAGGGGAGAGAAAAGTCAGAGGAGTGTAACAGTGGTCCCCCACACAGTGCAGCCTTCACCTCAGAGAAAGCCCGCTGGCATTGCTCCGTCCACTGGACCGGATCTGGTGCCCTCTTTTTAGTGAGATCAGTCAGCGGGCTGGTGACGTCCGAATAATTAGGTATAAACCTACGATAGTAGCCAGCCAGCCCCAGGAACTGTCTCACCCCCTTTTTGGTCTTGGGCCTCGGGCAGGCTGCAGTTGCTGCTGTCTTGTTAATTTGGGGACGCACCTGCCCGTTGCCCAAGTGGAAGCCCAGATACCGTACTTCCACCCGCCAAATCGCACACTTCTTCGGGTTGGCTGTGAGACCCACTCGCCTCAGTGACCTAAGGACGGCCCTCAGATGTTGTAGGTGCCGCGGACAGTCATTACTATAGATAATGATGTCATCTAAGTATGCGGCTTCATTAAATTTGAAGGTTAATAATTAAAATGAATCAATCCCATTGAATCGTTTAATTTGACTCATTTGAATTGAATCATACCATAGAATCAGTCCCATTGAATCGTTTGAACTGAATCATTCAAGTTAATCATTCAAATGAATCATTCAGTGAATCATTTACTGAATCGTTTCATTAATCCTGGATAAATTACCAAACAGCTAAATTATGGTATATTTCCAAATTGTTATTGATCACTTACCATATTACATAAATCATCTGCACCTTTTTGAATTCTATGAGAGATTGGGGACTTCAGATATTGGAACACAAATAAATCACAGTTTGTTTGATAAATGAATTTATTAAACAAAGATAAAATTTGATAATCAGTTGGAATATATACAGTGAGGTGTGTGTGTGTGTGAATATGTGTGTGGGTGTGGGTGGTAGGCCCTAGACTAGGCCCGTGTGTATGAGGGGGTTGTGAAGTTTGGAATGTTGTTATCTGATATGTTGGTATGTGTGAGTGTGAGGGAAGGGCTACCACATGTAGAGGCTCATGGAACAAAGGACTTAGCTTTGGACACTAATGAGCCAAAAGAAATTAACCATAGGCTAATTTCACTAACTTATAACAGTGCTGAATCCACTGAAACCTTGATAAGGTCAAAATGTGTGTTAAGGAGATTGAGGATATTAGTAAAGCATGCACAGCCTATCTAATTGAGATATTAAAACAAAACAGATCACTTCAACATGCTGCGTGTTTAACAGTGTAACAGATAAACCTGGGTTTAAATTCACACTTTCAATAAAGCAACTTATTAAGACTAGCTTAATTATATTATTTTACCCAAATGCCAAAGTCTTACTCAATACTGCCTGTAGCAAGATAAGAAGAGATGATGTCCGAGACCTTTGAGCTTCGCCATTGTAGAGCTTCGCTGTTCATGAAGCACGTGAGCCGCCCGTGTAGAAAGCGCGGAGAGCTTCTTGGGTCCGAACTTCAGCGTTCATGAGGAAAAGTCTCTGATCAGAATAATATGCACAGCGCTTTTTAGTCAGAAGGAATCTGGTCGCTTCCAACTTTTGATTAAAACTGCGTTTGAGCGGCAGTCGTGACGTCACTTCTAATACGAATAAACCGGTTGTAACTCACTGAGTTTAGAATCGCGCTATTCTGGATTTTTACCTTGGCCAGTGGTAAACAGAAATCACGCTAACTCGTGGATCTTGCAAGAAAGAGAGAAAAAGACGTCTTTTGGTGAAGAGCATCTCTTTATGCGTGTCTAGATCCCTTGAAATCTAGACACCAGAGACAAAAAGCTGAGGAATTCCAGGCGGTTTATGCCCTCCTGGAGGATGACGTAGATGATCCCGCCCCGGCGTGATGTAGGTCACACGGAAGTTGGCTGGGAGTTGTAGTTCTTAGACACAAAATGGCGGACTGTACCTACACTACACAGAACCGTACCGACCCGTCGGCCTTGGGTACCAAGACCACCGGGCTGCTCCAGTCACTGTGGGACTCCTCAACGATGCCCATTTCGAGCATGGCCTCGAGTTCTTCCCGAACCACTTTTTTCTTGTGTTTGAGTAGCCTGTAAGGGCGGCTGCGCACTACCACCCCCGGGGGCGTCTCAATGTGGTGCTCTATGAGGTCGGTGCGGCTGGGCAGGGGTGAGAACACGTCTGAAAATCCGGTCTGCAACTGGGCAACCTCCGCGAGTTGGGTCGGGGAGAGGTGGTCTCCACAGGGGACCGGAGAGGTACGTGATGGCAATGTTCCCTTTTGAACCTCCAGCCCCAGCTCCACCTTCTCCAGAACCACCGACACCAACGCCACGGGGACCTACTTGTTCCAGAGTTTGAGTAGATTGAGGTGGTAAATCTGTAGCACCCCACCCCTGTCCGTTCGCCTCACCTCATAGTTGACGTCCCCGACTCGCCGTGTGACCTCAAAGGGTCCTTGCCACTTGGCGATTAATTTGGAGCTCGATGTGGGCAACAGTACAAGTACTTTATCTCCCGGTGCGAACTCCCTAAGGTGCGTACCCTTGTCGCACAGGCGGGTTTGCCATTCTTGAACCTGCCGCAAATTATCTTGGGTTAGGTGGGTGAAAGTGTGGAGTTTTGCACGCAGGTCAATAACGTATTGAATCTCATTTTTACTTGGTCAAGGTCCCTTCTCCCAATTTTCTCACAACACGTCTAAAATGCCGCGCGGCTTACGCCTATATAACAATTCGAACAGGGAGAACCCCATGGAGGCTTGTGGGACCTTTAGCACTGCAAATAACAAGGGTTTGAGCCATTTATCCCAATTATGTGCGTCCTCACGAATTTCTTAATTATATTTTTGAGGGTGCGATTGAATCGTTCAACTAAACCATCCGTTTGTGGGTGATAAACACTGGTGCGGATCAGCTTAATTCCTAATAACCCATACAGTTCGTTCAGTGTTCGTGACATAAATGAGGTGCCTTGATCAGTCAGAATCTCTTTGGGGATTCCAACTCGGGAGATGACGCCGAAGAGAGCTTCCGCAATACTGCGTGCTGAGATATCGTGAAGAGGCACTGCTTCCGGGTATCGCGTTGCATAATCCACTAGAACTAATATAAAGCAATACCCTCGTGTTGACCGATCTAATGGCCCGATGAGATCCATCCCAATCCTTTAGAACGGGGTCTCGATTAATGGGAGAGGGCGCAAAGGCGCTTTTGGAATGGCCGCTGGATTTACTAACTGGCATTCGCGGCACGCCGTACACCACTTACGGACATCACTGCGAATTCCTGGCCAATAGAACCGGGCCATTATTCAGGCGAGTGTTTTATCCTGCCCTAAGTGTCCAGCCATGGGATTAAAGTGAGCTGCCTGGAATACCAATTCCCGGCGGCTTTTTGGAATCAAAAGCTGCATGATTTGTTCTTTAGTCTGAGTGTCCTGTGTCACTCGGTATAATCTATCCTTCATAACTGAGAAGTAGGGGAAGGACGGGGTGGCGTTTGGCTGGAGCATTTGACCATCGATTACTCTCACTTGGTCAAACGCATGCCACAGAGTCTCATCTTGCGACTGCTCTAATGGAAAATCCACAAGGGATTCCCCAATAGAAGGAGGAGGAGCCAGCGGCTCCTCACTCTGACGCGGAGATGACGTAGACGGCTCTGTGACAGCTGCTCCCACCAATGCGACACCGGGACCTCCTCCTGCGGAACTACGGCAGGACTCACTCTTCACTAAATGACTCATTAATTCCCCAAATCCCGGCCAATCAGTCCCCAAAATTATCGAGTGGGTAAGGCGAGGATTAATCGCCACCTTTACTCTAAATTTTTCCCCCGAAAAAGAACGTGGACCAATACTAAAGGGTAGTTGTGAACATCCCCGTGCACACACAACACCTTCACCAACTGTGCTCCCTCCAATGCCTTGTTTTGCACCAGGCTTTGGTGGATTGAGGTCTGATTACAGCCAGAGTCCACCAATGCCTGATATGTATCCCCTTGGACACTCACCGGTATGCGATACGCTCCAGCCCGATCGAGGGCAGCTCCTGGCGCGTTAGGGATCCGAACCACCGCGCCCACCTTCATTGCCGAGCACTGCTGTTGGAGGTGGCCCGGCTCCCCGCAGCGCCAGCAAACCGGCCCAGTCTTCCTCTCTGCACTGGCACTCTGGGGCTCACTCACCTGGGGGGGGCGGGGACAGACACAGAAGGGAGAAATGGGAGGGCACCACGGGTGCGGTGGGCCGGCTGGAGTGGCGCCGGCCCCCGCCTCCGCGGTGGGGGAACAGGGTGAGGATGAGACACTGGAGGGGGGGAGAGAGAGAGAGAGAGAGAGAGAGAGAGAGAAGAGGTTGTCTGCTGTCCTGCCGTCGGGACAGCCGCCAAATGGTCCTCCGCCAGCTCAATGGCCTGATCCAGCGACTCTGGGCGGTGGCACTGGACCCACTCTGCAGTTCCTGCTGGTAGGCGAGCGATGAACTGCTCCAGTACCACCTGATCGATGATTCCCTCAGCGTCGCGGTTGTTGGCCCTCAACCACCACCAGCAGGTGTCCCGGAGTTGCTGGCCAAACGCGAACGGCTAGCCGACTTCCTCCAAGCACAGAGCACGGAAGCGCTGTCGCTGCTGTTCAGGGGTGCACCCCACATGCTGGAGGATGGCCTGGTGGAGGTCCACATAGGCCAGCCGGCGGTCGGCAGGGAGCTGTAGCTAGTGGTATAGTTTTCACCCAGTAGAAGAGTCAAAGCAGAAGTGTGCCTCTGAAGTGCAGCTCCCTGGACTTGCACATCATCTCCAGTGGTGGCTTCATCATCTCTTGATGTGCAGCTCACATGTTCTGCCATAGCCAGTTCAAGCAGCTTGGAATGAGCTGGGATCCTGCTTGCTGACACCAGAAATCAATGAAGTCAAATCAGTCTTAGTTGAGCGAGTCGGTAATGGTAGCTGAGATCCTGCTTGCTGGCACCAGAAATCCCAGGTGCTTATGCCGTGGGTCCAGCATCGTTGCTATCATTGGCATTGTTGATGTGAAGTCTTCAGACTCAACCTGTTAAAAATGAAATAAATGAGAAAGCTTGCATCAGTTTTATTTAATAAGGTTTGACATGACAAGGGTACTGTAACAACTGCATAAAAACGCAGTTTATACTGTGACAATGTGTCAGTGATAAGTATTAAGTTATGCACCCCACAATCTGTTAATATAGAGCTCAAATGTGATGTTGATTGAGAATTTAATTAATTATTGGCCATAGCTTACCGTCATCTGTTCAACCAACGAAGTGCGCACTTTAGATTTGAATTCCGCCACTCTGCTGCCGTCTTGAGTTGCGTGTTGATCAGACTGAATTTGATTGGGTATGTGTTGGATATGGATACCTCAGTATCTGCAGACATTACAGTAGTTGCACGTTTGAGAGCCTCCAGTGCCGGCGCCATGTCTTCCAGAAGTCGTCTCTCAACTCCAGCGTCCTCGCATCTGTAAGCTTGGTCACTGAGCGGTCTGATAGTACAGCACACACGACCCATTGCTGTTCTACGAGTCTGCCAAACATTTCACATACAGAGCTGCACCTGGTTTTGCAGGACTGAATGAGCCGATGAGCTGGTAGCTGCATTTGTTTTTGTTTTGCTTCTCGCACTTTCATTGCTGGAGTGCTGTAGTGGAAGTGTTTCACCAACCTGCCAGCAGCTGCAATTACTTGGTTGACACCAGCAGCAGCGAATCCATCGTTGATGGCCAGATTTAAAGTATGTGCAAAGCACGAAACTGATTTCCAACTGACATGTGTGGGGTTGTTTGCCGAGACAATGTTCCGAGCGTTGTCGTGAACACAGGCTATTACACGCCCGGTGAGTCCCCATGACTCCACAGCCTGGTTCGGTTTGTCAGCTAAATTATCAGCTGTATATCTCTCGGAGAAGCTCTCGGTGAGAAGGACTGCTGACTTTACCTGCCAGTCGTTTTCAATGTAGTGGCAAGTCACTGTAATGTAGCTTTCTGTAGTCAATGCCGTCCAACAATCCGTCATCAAAGCCACATTAGCTGCGGCTAGCTGTGTTTTTAGCTCAACCTTCTTGTTTTTGTAGCGTGCTTCCAGGCGGGTAGTTATGGTCGCTCGAGAAGGGATATTATAACCTGGCTTCATGAAGTGTATTAACTCCCGAAATCCCTCGCCGTCAGTGGTGCTAATTGGCATCATATCTTTTTCAATCATGCCGCAAATCCTCTGAGTAATGCCCTCAGCTTTCCTGTCATCGCATACTCGCCTTCCCATCAATGTGGCGATAGTTGGTTGTGAAGGCGATGGACTTCCTCCCTGCAACACGGCTGCATGCAGGTTTTGAAGGTGGTATCTTAGCAAACTCGTAGAGCTGCTGAACTTAAACGTAGTACCGCAGAGTTTACATTGAGCATCTTTGTCATCGTTAATTAGTTTGAAATGCTCCCATACTCCACTCCGTTTTGACTGCCTCATGTTTGTGTGCCGGTGTTCTGATAAACGGTCCTACATCCGCGAAGCGTCCTACGGTAGGAGGGGATGTCAGATATGTCTGTGGAGCAATCCTACATTGCAGGAAATCCTACAGTGTGATTCAACTTTAACTTTTAGTCATAGTTCGTGGTTTTTCCCTCTGCAAAGAACATGCTTCTACATTGATACAACGTTCACCAACCCTGTTAGAATTCATATGAATGTAGGACGTTCTGACAATTCAAACGACTCCGTCAGAATATGCTTTTACATTCATATGAATCTAGGACGCTCTGACTCTTCAATTGACCCTGTCAGAATATATAGAATTAATAGTTTTTTTGTCACTATTCACAAGTACCATTTGCTCTATTAAAATGAGTGTAGGACGTTATTACAATTCAAATGACGCCGCAGGACATTCTCACAACTCATATGACCCCATCAGAATATGCTTCTACATTAATAAATGAATGTAGGATGTTCTGACAATTCAAAAGACCCCTTCAGAATATGCTTCTACATTAAAATATGAGTGTAGGACGTTCTTACAATTCAAATGACGCCGCAGGACGTTCTGACAACTCATATGACCACGTCAGAATATGCTTCTACAGTAAGTAGGACGTTCTGACTATTCAAATGACCATCGGAATATGCTTTTACAATATATGAATGTAGGGTGTTCTGACATATGTTTCAAAATTAAAATAGGAGTGTAGGATGTTCTGACAGTTCAAACGACCTCGTCAGAATATTCTTTTACTTTAATATATGAATGCACCGTTTATAGCACAGCTGATGTAGGACAAAAATCTGTTCAAATGCCAAGAAATGACGTTTTGTGCTCTGCGCATGCGCAGTGGGGCTTTGTAGGACGCATTGACATGTAGGACAGTTTATCAGAACACCGGGTCTCTCGCCACCCATGAGAATCCCGCGTTACGTTCAAGTACGTTCGGTGTGGCCTAGATTAAGCAACGACACCCTCAACTGGCGACACCATGACATTTCACTGAAAAAAAACTCCTGTGGAAAATGGCCCTAGATTCAGTTAACCTACAATTAATTTAATTTAATCAATTAAATTCTTTTCAACAATTAAGCGATAGTCGATTAACCGTTTACATCCCTAATTGTAGATGATGATATGTTCAAACTCTTTGCAATTTTACACTGTCGAACTCCTTTCTGATATTGCGCCACTATTTGTCGGCGCAGAATTAGGGGGATTGGTGATCCTCTTCCCATCTTTACTTCTGAGAGCCGCTGCCACTCCAAGATGCTCTTTTTATACCCAGTCATGTTAATGACCTATTGCCAATTGACCTAATGAGTTGCAATTTGGTCCTCCAGCTGTTCCTTTTTTGTACCTTTAACTTTTCCAGCCTCTTATTGCCCCGTCCCAACTTTTTTGAGATGTGTTGCTGTCATGAAATTTCAAATGAGCCAATATTTGGCATGAAATTTCAAAATGTCTCACTTTCGACATTTGATATGTTGTCTATGTTCTATTGTGAATACAATATCAGTTTTTGAGATTTGTAAATTATTGCATTCCATTTTTATTTACAATTTGTACTTTGTCCCAACTTTTTTGGAATCAGGGTTGTATAAGAGCCAAGACACTGTATAAGATAGTGACACTATATAAGATAGTGACACTGTATAAGAGCCATTATTGTTGCAGTACAATAATCCATATACATGCACAAACGTGAATGCAGCCAATCTTTCTGTTTCTATCGGCAAACCAAAGCGCACACAGTGTAACGTTACAGCGTCACAGACAGTTTAATCACCACAGCGGTCAGAAACACCTGGGCCTTCCGGGGAAACATTCACAACAACCGCGGTTTCCTCACCCAACTTCCCCACCTGAGCCCCGCAGCAGGGCGAACTCTTACAACACTGAGAAAAGTTATTTCTTACCTTTAAATTCTTGTAGAAAGCCGAACTGCAATAGTGGCCAAAAAGATTTTCTGAATATGAGTGTCCGAACAAAACAAAAAAAATACTCCAATATTTCTGCTCATATGTGCGATCTTCTTCGTATGATTAACATTAATGGGCATGTGCGAGCCAAAGTTAAATCTCGTGGTTAACCACGACCTTAATGTTATTCTGCTACTTGTCGTTCTTTCCGAAAGCTGTCTCGTTTGTGCTATGGCTTTTAGATATGCTAAAAACTACTACTCCCTGCATGCATTGCGCCGCTCAAGGCCGCCCAATCACGGCTTAGCAACGCGACCACTCCTCCAGCTCTCAAGGGCTGCACCTGTATGGATAGACCCATTTACTGTTTGCAAACGAAGACGGCTGCGCGCGCAGCTTCTTGATGACGTAGACTGTAAATTGGTCTATAGCTTAGGTGGCCAATCCTTGCTAAAAAATAATACTGCTCTTTTGCTTTATTATTTTAAAATAGAGAGCCTTGGGGAAATAAAGAGAGAGGAGAGACAATGGCTGGAGAGACACAAAATGTCAAAGCCAAAGGTATGTTGGCCCTGAAAATAATCAAATCTGATAGGTCTGTTTAATCTACATATAAACTAGTAATGACATCTATTGCAATATGAGTTAGATCAGGTATTGTTAAACTTAATTGTCATTGAAAATGCATGAAATTAAAATGATGTGATTTTCCTCTATTTTGTAATATGCAAACATGTTCCCGAGCACCTAGAGAATATGATGTGTAGACTGGGCATCACTGTAGCACTACAGTGCTTAATTTACAATTGTATGTTGTTGTCTCCCGGTCCTTCTGCTCTGCAGTAAACAGAAAAGAAATTTGTGAGGTTCTCTCTCCTGATTGGCTGATCAAGAGGGAATGGGACACCAGAAAATGTTTTTTTTCTGTTTATGGCAGAGTGGAGGATCCATGCTTCTGACAAAACACTCTAAGCCAGTGATGGCTGTAAACACTTATTTAGATTTTTTTTTTAACTTTAAAAGCATTTTGATTTCAAAAAGTGTGCAGCAACCCTCCATAAATTCTGACTGTTTACACCCTTCCACTCATACTTGTTTTTCAGATAGTGGAGGATGATCTACAAAAGACATCAAAGCAGGCAAAGGTATTATTATTTTTTAAAGATTATTGGCATCTCAGCTTTATGTGACAGTGATTTAAGTAGAAAGAGTCAGGAAAGGCAGGGGAGAGAGAGGGGATGATATGCAGCAAATGGTCCTGGGCTGGATTCAAACCCTGATCCGCTTTAGTAAGGACTTGTTATAACACATTTCACCTTCATCAAAACATTGCAGCTCCTGAATATTGCAATTTGCCATTTTGTGATATCTATAATTTTTCATAGAATTATTAGATATAAGAAAATTCTACGTCTTGTTCTGTTTGTGTGTGTGTACTGTACAACCGCGGGGAGGTCACTGCCCGAGCGATATGTCCCATCTCGTTATGTCCTGGGTTTTAGCAACAACCCTCGGCTCACTCCGGGAGGACTGGTGCAACTGAAATAACATTCCATTTAAAAAAATTAATAAATAAAATAAATTATTCCTTTTCTTGTAGTTTTCTTTTTCTTTAATTGTTGGTACTGCACCCTCTTTCAATACGGGCTTATAGCCAACGCTCCTCCGGGTGGCACGGTGGTTTAGTGGTTAGCATGGTCGCCTCACAGCAAGAAGGTTCTGGGTTCGAACCCAGCAGCCGGCGAGGGCCTTTCTGTGTGGGGTTTGCATGTTCTCTCCGTGTCTGTGTGGGTTTCCTCCAGGTGCTCCGGTTTCCCCCACAGTCCAAAGACATGCGGTTAGGTTAATATGGGACGGCCTTGCACTGAGGTGCTCTTGAGCGAGGCGCCGAACTCCCAACTGCTCCCCGGGCGCTGTTAGCATGGCTGCCTACTGCTCTGGGTATGTGTGTGTGCTCATTGCTCACTTGTGTGTGTGTGCTCATGTGAGAGGAAATTTCACAAGTGTGTGATGAATAAAGTTGTGCTTTCTTTCTTCCTTTTCAACAGATCAGAGGTCTCGTACGAGTCTTCAGTAAAATGTGCAGAGCAGAGGAGAGACCACTTTGTAGGCGCCCAATGTGCCTGTGAACAACTTGCAAAACGCGTCCAAATCTTTGCAGTTTGAACATTCTTGGGCCATGAATGCAACATAAATCCACCTTCTGTCGTGTTGATGCACCCGCCAAAAACACATCTACATGGCATGGCAATAAATTAGCTCAAAATGGAGGATCGGAGTTGCAGTTAGCTCTGTGTTTTAGTATAGCGGAAATGACGATGAGACCGATAGACTTCCTGCTGTGATGTTATGGACGTCAAGGTCATTCACTCAGACCGCTACCTATATGAATCACTTTAATCATAAAAATTACTATATTAGATTTATTGTTAACACTTAAAACTATTCCTGTGCCATTCTTGAGGTCTCAAAGCAAGATTTCTGAGCATCGGCACAGATTCTTGGAGGCTTTCCCTCAGGAAAGACTTACCCCTAAGCATCATTTTCTAGAGCATTACCCACAGCTGATAAAGGCTTATGGTCCACTTGTCTTTTTGTGGACTATGCACTTTCAAGCTAAACACAGCTTTGTTTAAGCATGAGGTTAAGCATACCCACAGCTTCCGGAACATTCTATTGTCTCTCACGTTGAAACACCAGTTAATGGTTACATACCATCTACATGGCAGTAAAATTGTTCAACCATCTCTACAGGTAACAAAACTGTCAACGGTGGATTTGACTGTGCTGAGGAAAGACATTTGGGAAGCACTGGAAACAAAATTTCCTGGTGAGCCATGTGTCCAGATGGCAAATGCAGTGTGCTACAGTGGCACCAGTTACTCCACTGGAATGATTTTGGCACATGGTTCACCAGGTGGTCTGCCAGATTTTGTGGAGTTGATTCAGATAGTTGTTGTGAATGGGAAGGTTGGCTTCCTTGTGAAATGTTTAAATGCATAGTATATTGAACGTCTGACGCTACGTTCACACTGCAAGGCTTAATGCTCAATTCCGATTTTTTTGTGAAATCCGATTTTTTTGTGAGGTCGTTCACATTAACAAATATATGCGACTTGTATGTGATCCTCAGTATGAACGAAAAGCGACCTAAAAGTGTTCCGCATGCGCACTGCAGGATACGACGACGTCACACGCAGTGAGCATGGCCAGTGTTTACGGAAGTAAAACCGCCCGGTTGCGGTATGACTCATCCAATCTAGCTTGAATAGCTGCATCCCCCCAAATGGAAATCAGCTCCCTAACCTCTGCGTCCTTCCATTGAGAAGATTCAGAACCTTCACAGCCCAAAGCGTCCCTCGCATTGACGTCATGCGCAGGGGCGCAGATACGTTTTTTGAACTGGGGGGGACAAAAAACTGGGGGGGACAAAGCTGCCAGCAAACCAACCCCGATATGCCTGTCAGACTTGTTGTTAGTAACCATAGCAACCAAGCTCGAGCTCGCAACCTGTGCAGTCTGCGCAGCTCAACCAACCGAATATCAGTCTTTGTTTTGTGTGAGTTGTTGCAACTATATGTAGGCTATACACTGCTGTGCACCTCAATAAACCGAATGGTAATTAGTCTTTTGATTTTTCCGTGAGGTTTGCCTTATGCAAAGAAAGACAGCATAGATGTTTTTTCCTCCCTATAAGTAGGGGGGACCGAACGAGGTGAATTTAAATATGACCCGTCCCACCCTCTATCTGCGCCCGTGATTATGCGCCATGTTGTTGTAACTTTTTTTGAGAGACCCGCCGCCTACTTCAGCGCAGAATAGTGACGTTTGTGGCTTGTTGATGATGTGTAAGTCGGATGAATGCGACCTGGCGGTTCAGACTGAAGTCGCATATGAAAAGAGCGGATAGGAATCGGAATTAGCACCACATATCCAAACGGCCTGGGTCGGATTTGAAAAAATCGGATCTGTGTCGTTCATATTGTCAATAAAAGATCGGATACAGGTCACATATGGGCGAAAAGATCGGATTTGAGTCACTTCAGCCTGCAGTGTGAACGTAGCCTTAGAAGCTATGAGCTTAAACACAAGAAGTGTTAAAGTGATTGAGCCAAATGAGTTGTCTGACATCTTCTTCCCAATGGCAGCATACACAATTGCCGGAAAGTACATAGTGACCCTAAAGCGCTACATTTATGTACCATAGATGGCAAATTGCTCATTACACCATGTCATTTGTTTGACTTTACCCACAAAACCTCATAAAATGCATAATCAAAAATAGCCTCATCCTCTCCATATATGGGGTTATGGTTTCATGAGGAAAACAGAGTTTTTAAATTAGCGTACTTGCCCCAGACTTGAGCACAAATACTCAAAAGCCTGTTAAAAAAGGCAAGAAATTGCTTCAAAGGACAACTGATGTGTTTAATTTTTGCTGGCTAGTTTGTTGACTTTGTATTCTGTTAATATTTTTTACAGTTCAAAAAGTGACAATGTTAAATCTATAATCCGACATTTGCCAATACTAGTATTTTGCTTCGATACAAGCCCAAGATGCCTTTAAACCCAGATCATGTTGATTTTCACTACAAGAGGAGTTTGTAGTTTGTTACCTCCGCCAAGGAGGTTATGTTTTCGGTAGCATTGGTTTGTTTGTTGGTTTGTCTGTTAGCAACATTATGGAAAAAGTTATGAACGGATTGCTCTGAAATTTTTTCCAGAGGTGTGACTGGGCACAAGTAACAATCCATAAACTTTTGGCGGTGATCCGGATCACCTTCTGGATCCCGGATTTTTTTAAAGGATTCTTGACAGAGGTCTGCGCTCTCCAAGTGCTTTTCTAGTTGATTAAGATATGTCATAGTGTAATGTGAAAGCAAATTTATTGGCTACATAATCAACACAGAACACTTTCTGCATGCTAGTTAATGTTGCAAAGGTGAGAAAGTCCAAAGCTTACATCTCGGGTAATTCTGTGTTAATATTCTTCTCCCATACTGAATGTTTAGGGGAAGTGACTGGATGTACTGTATAACTCAAACTGAAGTAATGTGGTTCTCTTACAGATGCTTCAATGTCTCATCAGGTCAAACTTCCGATCATTCTTCAGGACCATGACATTCGGAAACTGGACTTGCCTCATGGAATCCCTGGGACTGTGGGTGAACTTGAGTCTATTGTGAGAGAGACATTTGGGCTTGATGGAAGCTTTACTTTGCATTATAAAGATGCTGATTTTGGAGAAGAATAGTTTTCTCTTTCCTCAACAAGTGACATCAAGGACACAATTAAGGTGATTCACATTGCTGAACCTCCCACAATTACTCTGAACTTAACTGATCTGGATAGTTCCATTGAAAGTACATCAGAGACCTCCATCCATAGCGCATCAGCCTTGGCCCATACAGTACTTCAGTGACCTCCATCCATCCTTCCATCAGCAGTTGCTCCTCTGAATCACAGGACACACTGATTCTTTCATCACCTGAACATGTTACCCAGCATTGGCCTACTGAATTTCCAGTACCTCGCTTTGCTTATGACACAGAGCTTGTGCTTGCCTTGGGAGACAAAGCTTTCAAGAAGGATGGAATTCAACTCAACTTTACCACAATCCTTCCTGACATCCTTGAGAAACTGGCTGAAATCATCTTTCAGTATGTTGCTTACCCAACTTGTGCTCAGTTGTCCAACGTTGCTGAGGCGCTGATTCAGAAGCATCCTTGCCTTAAAGAACCTGGATCATATAAGGGAGGCTATGGATGGCAACAAAGACTAAAATATAAAATGGGGAACTATAGATCTAAATTGAGAGGGCTTGGATGCCCTGAGCTTGATGTGAACTCTCTCAAAAAGAAGTGAGCACATGAGAAAGCACCCGCAAAGAATATTAAAAAGCCAAGAAAGGCAGAGGTGAACTATTTACCCCCCTCACCCACAAAGAGAAACAGAAAGAAGATTGGAACAAGAAAGAGTGGAGCTCCTTAATGAAGTTAAGAAGAGGAACAACTGTCAGATTATCAATGGTAAAATGGCAAAGACATTCTCCCTTCGCAGACAGGAAGTTGTCAATCAAGCACCACCAGTCAGTGACCTAAAAAATGGATGGCCTGCTCTTTTTGATGCAGCTCAGGTAAATATTTTTTTCATAAAGTAGTTCACAGTATGTGCTATGTTAATTGTTTCAGTTGTTTACAGTCAGTTGTTAATTTTAACAAGTTGTGCCTTTTTTTAATTTGTATCTTATTTTTGTACAGATAAATGAAGAATTCTGAAGGCTCACCACTGTTCACCTGGAGACAACATTCATGGCAAAACTGGACCAGTACACCCCGAAAATAATGTCCTTGGTGTTCTCAAGAGGAGGAGCTGCAAAAGTGAAGATTCAGCACATAAGAAACATGCTGCTAGAGGTATGAGTAAATGTAACGTAGTTCATTTCAAAAAGGAAAATACACTTTTTTTTCTAGTATGTGATATTGGGTTGGTTTCCAGCTGTACTGTTCAGTGTCACCAGGTAAAATTTGACAGGTGGCCAGAAATACATACGGTTTCAAATGCACACTAAGGGGAGTATCTCACTGGGCTGCGACAGCCTGTGACTAGTTGGAGACACAACAATTGTGATAAAATATGCGAATTAATGACAATTTTCACTTGGAATCACACTGAATTGATATTCGCATATTTTACCGCAATTGTTGTGTCTCCAACTAGTCGCAGGCTGTCGCAGCCCGGCTTTCCCTCGGCAGGCAGGGAAGTAGAGGAAGCCTCATGGAAACTGATTTGAGAAGGGTTCGCAACGGCTTTGTGATACCAGTGACGCATTTGTGGCTATTTTGAGAGAAATTTTGTCGCATTAATTTCTTGAACATGTTCAAAATTTCAGCAACGAAGGAGCGACACTTTGCAACTCATGCGAGGAAATTGAGAAGCCCCGCGAATGTTTCAAGACACTTTTGAAACTCTCTCGCGAATGACGTTTGCAATTTGTCGCAAGCTGTCGCAACCCAGTGAGATACTGGCTTAACAATGCTCACTGACTGCCTGATGTGTTAAAAGGCAACAGTTTACAACACTAAATGGATAATATATCATATGATGTTTACAGCTCAGTTGGTGCCCAAGTTGCTCAGAAAAAAATCAATTAAAACCAAAACTATTAATACTGAAGCAAAAAACAAATTGTGAGATGGTACAAGATAGGCAGTAAATGTAATTACAGTTAAATTTAAAAGCCTTCTTAAAATCAATGTACTATTTGCATTTTTTAAAACCTTGAGTTTAAATGCACAGCTGAAATTGAAAATTCTGACAATCAAGTTATAACTGCTTTCTTCACAGTGATCAATTTATAATTTGATTTTAATTAAACACAGAGATTGGTAATTGATGAAGTCTGGGTCTGAACATCATCCTTCAGTCTTTTTCCCCAGAGATGTCATTATTAAAACACCCATCCTCAAAGGGGAGCAGGTTCACTTTTTTTCATATTCACAGGAGTCTGTTGAAAGAAAGAGAGCGGTTGCTATCCGTGGCTTGATGGTGTATCTCAGAGAAAAGGAGGAGGATCTCCTCAAAGAGCATTTGGTAGGTAAATCAGACACTTAAGTTCACAAACACTGTGCTTTGTGTTACTCTTGTTCTTAAATATGTTTTAAAACATTGGTAGTGATTCTGACCTACTGATGCCAGAATGGTGGAGAGATTGCCAATGAGGTGATGAGGATTGTTGTATCCAGAGGTGCCACAATGTCTGATCCAGCCAGTGCAAAGATCGTGATGGAGGGAGTAGAAGTCCTGGAAGACCTGGATGGACCCAGAGCCTGTGCTTTGCTAATGGGGCTGATATATGCACTCAACCTCAGCTATCCAAAAGAATTGAAAAACACTTTTAAGGTGTTTCAGAAGGTATTCCTTGAGCTGGATGGTCTGAAAGCCAGTCCGAAGGTAATGTCTCTAAAAACCAATCTGCTGTGCTAAAACTGTGAAGAATTTGGCTGTTCATAAGTTCAACAGTATACTGTATGTTGTTGTGCTGTTCACAAATTTTTGTTCTGCAACATACAGCACGTCTACTGTTGACAGCTGATAGTTAATTAGGTGCAACTAGCTAAAATGAATGCAGTTTAATACAACAGCATTGCAATAAATCATATCGGTATGAACGTCACACTGGTCACTGTTCTTAAAGCAGATACGCAGAACCATGGCCTCACTTTTTGTTTATAAATGCCTGAGACCTCAAGAATGGCACAGGAATAGTTTTAAGCGTTAACAATAAATTTAATATAGTAATTTTTACGATTAAAGTGATTCATATAGGTAGCGGTCTGAGTGAATGACCTTGAGATCCGTAACGTCACAGCAGGAAGTCTATCGGCCTCATCGCCATTTCCGCTATACTAAAACACAGAGCTGACTGCAACTCCGATCCTCCATTTTGAGGTAATTTATCACCATGCCACGTAGATGTGGTTTTGGCGGGTGCAGCAACATGACAGAAGGTGGATTTATGTTGCGTTCATGGTCCAAGAATGTTCAAACTGCAAAGATTTGGACACCTTTTGTGAGAAATTCATGGTCACATTGGGCACCTATGAAGTGGTCTCTCCTCTGCTCTGCACATTTTACTGAGGACTTGTACGAGACCTCTGATCTGTTGAGGAGCAGGCCTAGAAATTCATATATTTTTTTCACCAGCCAGCCGGACTAGTTACCTTCCAAAGTAACTCGTCAAACAGAAAATCAACTAGCCAAAATTTGTTCATGTATGAATTTTACTTCTGCCTAAATAACACAAAAGAGAGTAGTTACCATTGTTCATGACTAATGTACATTTATTTTCAAGACCCGAGTATTTTGATACTGTTGTTCAATACATAAATGAGAACAACACAGAGCACCATAATATAATATCAACAAATAATAATTTATTGGAACACTTGGCAACTTGGTGTATAAGTATTGAAAACAAATATACTTACTATCATGACTATAGCACCCAAAATATGTCCAACATGCTTTCTGTATTTAACCATTTATGAGAGAGAAAGCATTAGGAGCTTCATATTGACTAGGAATCAACTTGAAAAAAAATTAATTATTCCATAAAAATTGTATCGCAGCCAAGGCCTACCCTGCTCCCACGTTTGCTTATAAGTCCTTTGTCGTTTCTCCTTCTCATACGCTTCATCGGTGGCCTTTTTCTCCTCTTCAGACCGAGGTCGCTTTGTCCCCGTCTCTGGCGGTTTCTGTACACCTTTCAGAAAATTCCACATCGCAATGTAGCTTTGGCAGATGTAGATGTAAACAACAACAAAAACACGTGTTTAAATGGGCGATAATGTGGCCACATCTATTGAATTTGATAACGTGATTACCACGATATTCAACGAGATGCGTTATATGCAGGCATAGTAGTGAAAAAAACGACAGCCTGACTTGTACACAATATGATTCGGAATTCTTTGGTATTTTCCGTCCTGCAGATAAACACATCAATTAACACAGACATGGCACGCGCTTAATATGTGGCGGCTTTAGTTGACGGTGTGTCTGAATCTTCGCTTCATATATATTTTTTTATTTTCAACTAGCCAGCCGGGCTGCCTAGTGACAGGAATTACCTGCCAAATGACAAATTAATTTGCCTCGGGCGACCGGACCACCGTGAATTTCGAGCCGTGAGGAGTGTTGGCTATAAGCCCGTATTGAAAGAGGGAGCAGTACCAATAATGAAAGGAGAATAAAACTATAAGAAAAGTAAAGTCAGACAAGTTCTCCCGGAGTGAGCCGAGGGTTGTTGCTAAAGCCCGGGACGGAATGGGACATATCGCTTGGACAGTGACCTCCCCGCGGTTGTTGCTAAAACCGGTGATGTCCCGTCCCGGGTTTTAGTAATTGCCTGAGCCGAGCAGTAATGGTGGAGTACTCGGTATGGAGAAAATGGAGAATGCCGTCTGATTTCTCCGCTGGATATGCTCACCTCAGCAGCAATATCTCGCCCTGACGTGGAAGAAGCAAATGAACGGAGAACTGAATGAACAACTGAAAGTCAGATTGTTTCAAAACAATCGGCCACAAGATCGGCCTTCAAGAAGCGAGAACACGGACGGGTAAGCTCCGACTCTCATTTGGATAAAAAAAAACAACAACACTCGTTGTTTACCTGCATTTAGATTAATATGTGTGACTTGTATTGTGCGTTTAAGTTACTGGTATAAGATTATTTAATTTGCTTCAGAATGTGATTGTCTCAGTTCATCTGATTATTTAATGAGCCTTTTATGTTTTATCAGTGAAAATGCATGCATGTACATGTATGTGGCATAAGTTATAACACCCATCCTGTTTTAATGAGAGTCACCCCACAATCAATGAAGTCAAATCAGTCTTAGTTGAGCAAGTCGGTAACGGTATTTCTTACTTTCACCATAAAGTTTTATTTATATGACTTTGGTCTATAGCTGTAAAAGGCCTCAGCCTTAAAACCGGTTACCGCGGTGACATTACGCACTCAGCGCTGGCTGGCTCAGCGGGGCAGCTTGAACGCTGACTTTGCGGTCGATTTTAACTCTCAAAAATATATATTTTTATTCCTATTTATGCAGCATACAAGAGTCAAGGATGGAGATACTATCCACTCAAATGTATTTAAAAATAAAGGTTCTGCGTATTTCCTTTAAGACAGTTTTACAGGTTTGTTATTTTAACTTTATGGTCATCTGTAATTTGATGTTGAACTGTATTGTGTGCTCCTGAGGTGTGACTGATATTTAGTCTGCTCTCACTGAAATCCATGTAAATGGGGTGGACTGAACAAGCAGATCAGTATAATGGTTTTCAAAACCATTTTGATGATAAAACTGGAATTGCATGTAATTTATCCTGACTGAAGAGCAATAAGTTACACTCACTAAAAAAAATACACTGGCTTAACTTAAAAAAATTAAGGTAACAATTTGCATGGACATTTGCTAAACCCTTTGTACCATCAAAAGCACCAACAATGGGCACGCAAATATCATAACTGAACCTTGGAGCAATGGAAGAAGATCACCTGGTCAGATCATCATGTTATTATATATCTTAACATCATGCTAAAATGATGGACAGCTCATTTAAAACCAATGGGACTGATTTCAGCTTTTCAGCTGTCTAAAGCGCATCATTTTACAGCATCATCATTTTCATGCTCCACTGGGATTTAATCAGAGTTTCCTGCCCTGTTCCATCTTCTTCAAACCAACATTATATTATTACGCTTCTTATTCAACAGGACATCACTATAATATATTGAAAGAATAAGTGTTTCTTTATTCTTTAGACTTTCATGGCAGGCTTTTCAACATATTTTTTTCCAAGAAACTGATGATGTAATAATATCCCTGCCCTGTGATTGCCTCACATTTGGAAATGGTTTCAGTGAAGTAGTAACTTCTCCAAAGTGGGGCTTTTTTTGGCATAAAGTCTGCTGTCTCTCTCAGAAAAAAAAGAGTACTTAACTGTACCATTCCTTATTGCTGGAGGGGTACCTTTTGTACCTTTATTATGTATCTTTCAAATGGAAATGTAGAAATAGCATACTTTAATGGAAGGTACATAATTAGACTGGAATTATCTTTAAAGCTGTAAAGGCACAACATTTGTACCTTTCAGTGCATATAAATAATGCTGAATTGGATTTAATGTGTACAATTGCTGGAAATTTTAAATATTAATTAAAAAAAACTACATACACCAACAAATAGCCATAGTGTCATTGTACACATTTAAATGACAAGTCTAATATTTCAGTAGCTTGAATAGGATTATGTTAAGGGGTGCAATAAATATTGTACTATGTGATTCCTCTCTCCTTAATATTTATGGAGAAAATAGCAAACCAATCAGCCATCTGTCAACTTAATGCAACCTTTACATGAGCTAAAGGAGTCAGAGGTTCAGTTCCTCCATGTTTTGTGATTCCCCCTTTCTTCATCTGACCTCATGCATACATATGAACCACAGGTGGCTTCTCCAGTGAGGAGAGGGAGGAAGATCCTCCTTAAAAATTCTAAGAATAAAAAGTTGAAATTGTCTTGACCAATTTAATGAATTGCTGTCCTTGAATATTACTATTTTACTGCCAAATACGACATGTACATTATATTCGTTTCTCTGGGTGAAATTACATTAGCACCCCCTATCGCTCGCTATTAGAAATTACTGCACGGAGGATCTTCCTCCCTTCGGCTCCCATTCACTCCGATTCAAACAGTCTCCGGCACTGGCGGCTCGTGGTTAACATAGACTTCAATGAGAGAGAGGAGGAAAATCCTCCTCTAAGAGGGTGGGACTAGCTAAGAGATCTGACAAGTGCTACAAAATATCAACCAATAGGCTGCAGCCCTAGTTGCGCAATGAACCAATAATGCCGCTTTTCCACTACAAACGCGGCTGAGCCGTGCCGTGCTGAGTCGAGCTGAGTCGAGCTGAGTGGGGCTGTTGGAGTTGCATTTCGACTACAACCGCGCTGAACCGTGCTGGCTGGAAGTGGGTGGACACATTGGGTGGAGTTAGCGAAAGTGGGTGGACGTCACGTGATGTCGTTAAGCAGCGCAAACAGTGACATCAGTGGCGGTGTTCTGAAATTTCATCCTACCCATGAAAACGTCCTACCCGAGTTAACTGCGCATGCGTACAACGGCGAATTCACAGGGCCATAATTTTCTGCTACTGTATTACACAAGGTTAGTTTCTTGTATTTTTAATACCTTCTATGACCAGTATTCAATGCATATGTTTGACAGTCAAATAGTTCAACTTGCCACGTGCATGATATGTGTTTGAATGCAGTTTGAATAGCTAATACTGCAAAGCATTGTCATTTTCATGTAGTCATACAACTTGCTCATGCGCCTACGAAATTAGCCCAGACTTTGCAGTTTGCGAGACGAAATACATCTTTACAATACATTATCTCGCTGTGTAGCCTAAGCTAGTTTACAAGACGATGTACGTTTTTATGATACATGATATGATTGTTTCTGAGAGCATGCAGTTCGATGTGTAATAGCTCTGTTTACCAGCTGTTTCGAAACTTACTCAGTAGCCTACCTTTACATTAGCGCAGGGTTTGCATGTCTCTGGTATTACATAGGCTCGTTTGCAAGTCTCTATGATACACTCTCAAAAGAGATGTGTTAAAAACAACACATATTTAACACATCAGCGTGTTTATATAAGGACAACACAGTTTGTGTTAATAAATGTGTTGAACTCTATAACACAGTAACTGTGTTGAACTATTTAACACACTAGTGTGTTAAAACAACACAGTTTGTGTTTTATTTATTTAATATTTAATTTATTTAATTATTTATTTAATAAAACACAAACTGTGTTGTTTTAACACACTAGTGTGTTAAATAGTTCAACACAGTTACTGTGTTATAGAGTTCAACACATTTATTAACACAAACTGTGTTGTCCTTATATAAACACGCTGATGTGTTAAATATGTGTTGTTTTTAACACATTTCTTTTGAGAGTGTATTGACCTACAGTCATTTTAACATTACTGTACAGACATGGAAAGTAAATGGGATCAGGTGCATGCCCTCCTGACAGAAGGCACATACCCCTCGGGGTATGGAAAAAGTCAGAGGCAAAACCTGAGGAGATATGCCTCCAAATTCAGAGTAAGGGGTTAGTATCACAAGTCTATGATGCATGTTATTTAGAATACTGTATGTGGCGATAACGCATTATTAAAGTAATGTATCATTAACAGAAAAAGATCTCTGGTTTGGTAATAAGAAGGTGGTGAAAAAGAGGGAGGAAGCCAGGAGACTTTTCATGGAGTTCCATTCCTCCCCCATGGGAGGTCATACTGGCATCCTTAAAACATGGGCAGCAATCTCTTCCAGGTTCTACTGGACCGGGATGTCTGTATACATAAAAAATTGGGTATGTTTTTTTTTTAATGTTTTTTTTTGTTTGTTTGTTTAATATAAACTGACTGTCACACACAAATAATGTTAATAATGTAGTTTATATATTTTCAAGATCTTAGAATGTGACAGATGCCAAAAGGTTGGAAAACCATTGACTGCAGTGGGGGAGTTGCAGCCGATAAAGGTAAATACATATTAATACTCGTGCAAAACTATACAGTAGGTAACAATAGTGTGAAATCACATTCTCCCTATGTCCTTATGGGAGGTGAACAGTTTAGTGTTATGGTTATCTTTATATTACTTTTTTTTAGGTCTCTGGCATGTGGGATTTGATTGGGATCGACCTTACTGGACCACTTCCCAAAACTGTCAATGGCTTTCAATACATATTGACAGCTACTGATTTTTTTTCCAAGTGGGTGGAAGCTTTTCCACTCAAGTCCAAATCAGCTGCAGAAGTTGCAAGATTTATTCACGTTTTCATAAAGTTAATAAATATATTTTGCCACACTTTTTCTTTGTATTTGTTTTAGTGAAGGAACTCTGGGCGGCTAAAGACCGCGGCAAAGTTGAAGTAGTTGTTGGACCATATTCACTGTACTGTAATAATTTGCTACCACCCTGAACACAGAGAAAGCAGATATTTATGGGGATTTGATATCTATAATAATGTGCTACCACCTAAAAGATGGAGGGAAGGAGATATTTATAGGGGTTATATGTCTATAATAATTTGCTACCACCCTCAACACAGAGGAAGCAGATATTTATAGGGGTTTGATGTCTATAATAATTTGCTACCACCCTGAACACAGAGGGAAGAAGATATTTATGGGGATTTGATATCTATAATAATGTGCTACCACCTAAAAGATGGAGGGAAGCAGATATTTATAGGGGTTATATGTCTATAATAATTTGCTACCACCCTGAACACAGAGGAAGCAGATATTTATGGGGATTTGATATCTATAATAATGTGCTACCACCTAAAAGATGGAGGGAAGCAGATATTTATAGGGGTTTGATGTCTATAATAATTTGCTACCACCCTGAACACAGAGGAAGCAGATATTTATGGGGATTTGATATCTATAATAATGTGCTACCACCTAAAAGATGGAGGGAAGCAGATATTTATAGGGGTTTGATGTCTATAATAATTTGCTACCACCCTGAACACAGAGGAAGCAGATATTTATGGGGATTTGATATCTATAATAATGTGCTACCACCTAAAAGATGGAGGGAAGCAGATATTTATAGGGGTTATATGTCTATAATAATTTGCTACCACCCTCAACACAGAGGAAGCAGATATTTATGGGGATTTGATATCTATAATAATGTGCTACCACCTAAAAGATGGAGGGAAGCAGATATTTATAGGGGTTTGATGTCTATAATAATTTGCTACCACCCTCAACACAGAGGAAGCAGATATTTATGGGGATTTGATATCTATAATAATGTGCTACCACCTAAAAGATGGAGGGAAGCAGATATTTATAGGGGTTTGATGTCTATAATAATTTGCTACCACCCTGAACACAGAGGGAAGAAGATATATGTGCTGGTAGGATATTTTCACAAGGTAGGACAAAATATCAGATACAGCTATAAATTTCCGCTACAGGTAGGAAGAAATTATAGGTAGGAAGAAATTTCAGATACAGCTATAAATTTCCGCTACGGGTAGGAAGAAATTATAGGTAGGAAGAAATTTCAGAACAGCGGAACAAGTCAGAGCCGGGCCGAGGGCGGGGCAAATGACCGGGCCCTTTATTAAAGCTTATCATAACATCATTTTAGGCTACAAAATGTCCGCAACTGCGGTGTTTACCAATTTCAACACCACCGGGTGCAACTATGTTATTTAGTACATCAAGTCCTTCAAACGAACATGTAACTCAGAAACAAAAAACATTAGGATACTGTACATGGCTCATAATAAAACATCAATAGACTATACTGCGCACATTATTTGAAGGGCATACGAATGAGCGCTCAGAGGTTGCAACAGTGACAGGAAGAGTCAGAAATAAAAGGAGGGCGGTGCAAACCTCACTGAATGCACTGTGTTTACCAATTTCAACACTACGGGGTGCAACTATGTTATTTTGTACATTAAGTCCTTCAAACGAACATGTAACTCAGAAACAAAAAAACATTAGGCGACATACTGTACATGGCTCATAATAAAACATCAATAGCCTACTGCGCGCATTATTTGAAGGGCATACGACGAGCCTTGCGCTCCGCGAACTTGTCCACGATGCTCTGTATGTCACTGATTCAGTGAGCTTTTAAGCGGTAGTCTCACGACCCGGAGAGTAAACAATAAACATGGAGGACATGGAGTCGTTAGTGTTGCTGGTCTTGGTGCTGTGGCTTGTTGTCACCGACAACGCGGACAGATACTGGCAAGAGCGTATAGATGAGGCGAGGCGCATAAGGCTTCAGAAATTCTCGTAATTCGTAATTCTTCTTCTTCCGGGTTTGCGGTGTTTGCAGATCCCAGCGCGCTCGCGGGGCGTGTGTGGGCATGTGAGGACACTCCTCCTCACCCATCAGTGCACAGGGGAGTGTCTGCTCACGCCCCCAACCTCACTCGGCACGGCTTGGGTCGCTTCAGCCCCACTCCAAAACGGTGCGAGTTTTAGGGGCTAAGCAGGGCTGAAACGAGCTGAGTCGTGCTGGTTTTTGGTAGTCGAAACGCGAGCCGTGTCGGGCTGAAGCGAGCTGAAGTGAGCTGAAAAAGGGTAGTGGAAAAGGGCCATAAGTAGAGGCCTTAGCTGCCTGGGGGGAGGGGTTATCTTATCAAACTTAACTTCTAGATCCGGTGACTCGGGCACTTCGGCAGTCAGAGTGAGAACGGCGAGGTGGAAGTGGATTGACTATGTTATAGATATTCTACAAATAAAGTAATGGAAACAGAGGACGTGGTGAATGTTTTGCTTGCAAAACCCTTCCATGGGCTGAGCTACAGTGAAAAATTAGCCATCAAAGCAGCAGGTAGACCAACCCCTAAAATCGAAATCACAAAACCCAATGGCAAAGGCAGTACAGTGAATGCTACATGGTTTGCTAGGTACACATGGCTCACTGGTAGCGTTACCACCCATCGATTATATTGCTGGCCCTGTTTGCTAATGAACAATGCCAAATCACAAGCGTGGAGTGTTCATGGTTTCAATGATTTAAAAAATCTAGATAGGGCAACCAAACGCCATGAGAAGTGTCAAGACCATGTTGGTGCTGCTATCCGACTGTCCTTACTAGGCACCATGCCAATAGATAGGGTGGTAGACGAGGGTGTGCGGCTGCAAATCCAGCAGCACAATGCTAAAGTGAGTCGCAATAGAGAGGTATTAAAACGTCTGATAGATGCAACAGCCTACCTAGGCATGCAAGAGTTGTCACTGAGGGGACATGAAGAAGGGGGGAATTCGGACAATAAGGGCAATTACAGGGAGCTAGCGGAGGTTATTGCTCGCTATGATCGTGTTCTGGCAGAGCATCTGGAAAGTTCGACTGTCTTCACAGGTATGTCAAAAACAATCCAGAATGATCTAATATCCGCTATAGCTGGTTCAATTAATTCAGAAATCCAAAACTAACTTAACACGGCACCCTTCTTCTCATGGCAAATCGACGAGACCACAGACATAAGCTGTCATTCACAGCTGTCTGTCATCTTGCGCTATGTCGATAATCAAGGTACAATTCAGGAACGCTTTCTAGGATTTTTTGATGTGTCCAGTGGTCGCAGTGCACAATCCTTGTTCGATTTCGTGCAGACTGAGATGTCAGGTTTCAATTTCAAGGATAAACTTGTCGCTCAGACTTACGATGGTGCCGCGGTCATGGCCTCGGACTTGAATGGCCTTCAGGCTAAAGTGAGAGAATTGGCTCCCTGTGCAACATTTGTCCACTGCTATGCACATCGCTTAAACCTAGTTTTAAGTCAGGGTGTTAAGACCATTCCCCAAGCAAAATACTTCTTTGCTCACTTGGGTGGCTTCACGTCTTTTTTCTCCAAGTCCAGCAAGAGGGTTTCTTTACTCGAGGAGTTCAGTTGCGCCCGCATTCCCCGGAGCGCTCCCACTCGCTGGAACTTTTCCTCTAGGGTCGTGAACACGGTTGCTTCAAATTATGATGAACTACTTCAGATTTTTGAGAACATTACTGAGCGCCCAATGATGGATGCTGAGACAATACGTTTAGCTGATGGTTTGAGGTCGAAAATGCAAGAGTTTGAATTTGCGTTTTTACTCTTCACTTTTGAGCAGTTGTTTTCGCACACTGACGTGGTGTTTGACATCTTGCAGCACAAATCCATGGATGTCGCCTTTTGCAAACGTCGAAAAGAGAATCTCCTGCAAATATTGGATGAGCTAAAAGTACAGAGCACCTTTGACAAAATCTACGCCAGGGCTGCCTCTCTAACAGAAGACCCTGACTTGTCTCACAGGGTCAAAAGAAGGCTGCTTAATCCCCATCAGTCCTACAGAGCACTTTATGATTCCATCCACGACAACTTGCGCACTCAAATAACTCAGCGCTTTCAACACCTCGACCGCTTGCGCTTCATGGAGCTTTTGGATGCGGCGAAATTCGACTCGTTCAAAATATCATTTCCTACGCAGCTACTGTCAAATTTGATGGAGACATATGGCCACCTTTTTGATCAAGAAAAGCTGAGAATCGAACTGCAGCATTTTTATCACAATGCAGAAATAAATTCATCAAGAAAACTTTGCGATGCCCTTGGCTTCATGAAGTCCAGCGGTCTTGATGGGGCGATGCCACAGTTGTACAGGCTCATGTCCCTGATTGGAACAATTGGCGCAACCTCTGCAGGGGTTGAAAGGAGTTTTCCGTGCCTCAAGAGAATTAAAACGTACACACGCATCGCAATGGGGCAGGAGAGATTAAAACATCTGGCCATTATTTCAATTGAAAAAAAGATTCTCAAGACACTCCAAAAAGATCCAGCGTGGTACGATCAGGTCACAGATAGATTTGCAAATCAGACAGCACGGAGAATTGACTTGATATATAAATAGGGAGCCTCAATCAGTTGGCCTGAATCATTCCTTAACATCAGTGTTTGTCTTAAACACGGCTATATCCCATGTAAATAGTTGTGAAATAATGTTATTGTTGTTCTTTTACTTGTTGACTGTTGCCAGTTGTTTGACACCGTGGAAAGGATGTTAATGAATTATTCAGGAAAAACTATTATCAACTCAACCCGTGCGTGTAACTATAGCCGGTCCAGCAGGTGCGGTCGCACTGGGGCCCGTGACCTTCAACCAAGCATTCCTTCCTCCCTCACTTTTACAAAAGCCAGCCGCCACTGATATGAACACATACAGCACAAACACAGTGACGTCTAGTGGAGATACTGAGGCATCAGTGTTCATTTCAAATACATAATAGTACAGTCCAGAGTTCATACAGTTTGAAAAACAGCCTTTCAGTCCAATTCAAGGTTACAGATATGTTCTTTATTTATCTTTTAGAGAGGCCGTGAACATAAGAGAAAGGAACAGAGCTGACAAAGTGTGACCTTTGAAAGTGTTGGTGGATTTGATTGAGGGGAAAGTCCTAAAATATTCAGACTGTGTATTATTTTGTTTTACCGGTTGAGTTGTTGTGAGCATTCTGTAAAGTGCCTGTTGGAGAAATAAAGCAAGACCCAAAGCTAAGTCAAAATCTGCTGGTCTCCTGAGTCCTCCTTCCCATCCACCTGCACACATACCAGGTTCGACAGTCTTTATATACAGGAAATTACTGCATAAAATATCTCTTCCTTATCTGACAAAGTTCGTAAATAAAGAGCTACATATCACTAAACCAAGCACTCCCAATCTTTTTGCAGTCAGGAACAACTTTAACTGTAGAATAAACTTCACAGATCCCCACCAAACATATCATTATTGGAATGTGAACAATAATCTCATCTCATCTCATTATCTCTAGCCGCTTTATCCTGTTCTTCAGGGTTGCAGACAAGCTGGAGCCTATCCCAGCTGACTACAGGCGAAAGGTGGGGTTCACCCTGGACAAGTCGCCAGGTCAGTGAACAATAATAGTTTGGATATTTATTTTTTTTAGTATAATAAACCCTGGTTGTGCAGTGGTTAGCACTGTTGCCTCACAGCAAGAAGGTTCTGGGTTCGACCTTGTGGCCAGCTGGGGTCTTTCTGTGTGGCGTTTCCTCCAGGTTTTCTGATTTCCTCCCACAGTCCAAAGACATGCAGATTAGATCAACTGGCTCCTCTAAATTTCCCATTGGTGTGAATGTGAGTGTGATGGCTGTTCATCTCTGTGTTAGTCCTGCAATAGGCTGGTGAGCTGCCCAGGGTGAACTCCGACTCTCACCTGAAATCATCTGGGATTGGCTTCAGGAACCCCCTCAACCCTGATAGATAAACAATATACATAATGGATGGATAGTTTAATTATTACTGATTATGCTTCACAGACCCCCAGGGTGTCCTCAGATAACATTTTGAGAAGCATTGCATTAAATCAGTTAAGGTCCTCAGCATTTTATTAAAATTATTTGATGGTATAATATACACTCAGACTATCAGACCTCTGGTTTGAACCTAAGCTTGGTTTATTGTTTGTGTGGAATTTTGCATGTTCTCCCTGAGTTCCAGAGATTCCCCCAGGATTTCTTTTATCTTTTTTTCATGTTATTGCAATGGGGTAAATCACAACCCACAATTATCCATGTTATTATATTTTATGTTGTGGTGATGATGATGATGATGATGATGATTAGCCTGTTTGACTGGTCACTTGAACCGAAATGTGTTCAAATAAAACCTCAATCACTATTGAGGATGAAAAGGAAAAAGAGAAGACAATTTTACCAGAAGCAGCTTTAACAGAAATGTACAAATCAAAGTGAGTGCGCTAGCCAGTTAGCCGACATGCTATAAAATGAGTGAAGCTTCTTCAGGAGCGATTTCCACTAGAGGAGCAAAACTGAACAGAACATTTGTTCACATTGTGTCTGAAATGTGAGTTACTACGACACTATACAGTTACTTTGTCGGATACGATATTAATTTCTTCTTTACAGTCTTGTTGTAAAAAGGAAATTTGGTGGTTGGGATTAGCTACAGCACTCGGCCTGCAGTTTTGTGTCTACAGCTGAATCACAGCCATGTGGATATTTAGTATCACCACGCTCCTGTGAGTTCGTTATTGCTTCATTATCGCCTGTTTGAATGGATCCCAAACGAGTGGCCACTATTTTCCTGGCATTATAAAAAAAAAAAAAAAAAAAAACTGATTCAAAACTATGTCCATGTTAGATGTTTTTATAGACTCAAACTAAAGCAACAAATTTCATTAAATTCAGAAAAGTATGATTTCAGGAGCCATAAAAACAAAGGCAGTTTTTTTTTTTCTCCTAAAAATCAGAGGACTCTTGATTCTGCAGCTTTCGGTCTTCTTTCTCCTTCGCTCATCTCCTCCTCAGGACAATCATCAGAAAGAGACACGGCCAGATGAGGTGTCATGAACAAACAAATGAATCTTACTGTTCTTGATTATTTATTTTTTCAGACTTATTAGATCATAGATTTGATTATTCACTACTCAGTATCATGATAACTTTCATATTTCTCAATAAAAATCATGTTAAATTATCTGACTGAGCCCGAGTCAGAAGTCAGTGATAAGTGTACGATCTGTCTGAAAACCACTGAAACTAAACACTATACCTCGGTACAATTAAAATAAAATCCATCCACTGTTCAGTAAATATCTGCTAGCTCACGAGCTGTTAATTAGCAGCAAAAGCTAGCTACATAAATGGAGGTTACCTTCGCAACAGACCAATTTCCATATTATATCTGTTGGAGTGACAACTGGTTCTGCCACGTTTGCCAAAATTTCCAGAACTCCAGTCTGGCACACTGAATTATGGGATTGTCTTCTGACTGGGACAGTCCTTTTCTCAGGAGCGCACAGATGCTGCCCCAAGAATGCTGGATGCCGTCTTCTGACTGGAACGCACCAGTCCTTCAGTGCACTTGGAATTAAACATTTAATTGTGGTTTTCTACTGGACTACTGGTTGAGATGTGTCTGTGCAAAAAGTGAAACATAGTTCAGTTCAGGAACCCTTGTGGGTTTTTTAGAAATACTAAAGTAAAAGATGTGGGAATTTGACTACGCAGGCCGCCACACATATAATGTGCACTACAGAGTGTATACAGTGTTTACACAATGCTATCTAAGACCGTCTGTAGTGAACTGTACAGAACACCACAGCAGATTTATTCACAAGAAAAGAGACGCCAGTACGTGTTTACTGACAAAACTACTTACGGTACAGATATCACTTCTAGCACAGACACTTTGTTTATTTTGTTTTTATTGTTATAAAATGTGTACGATGCCAAACATAAAATAGAACAGGATACACAGCTTTTCATGTCTTTCTTTTCTTTTTTTAATTCTAAACCCCTTTTTCTATGTCAAGAACAAAAGCTCAAAATTTCAGGAGCTGTAAAAATTAATGTCATTGTTGTTTGTTTAAACTTTGAAACCTAAACTTTTATTTTGTATTATTATTTCAGACCCTTTATTTATTTATTTTTATTTATTTTTTTTTTACTATTTCAGGCACAAAAGCTCAAAAATTCAGGAATTATTATTATTATTATTATTATTATTTATGTTTTCTTGTTTGTTTGACCTTTGAAACCTAAAGACTATTCAGGATTTTAATATTGCTCTGATTTCTCGCTTTCTCTCCTGCTTGCTTTTCGTTTCTTCCTTTTTGTGCTCCCAGTGTTTTAATTCTTTGTGTTTGTAATGATCAGCGCACCTCAGTATGGAAAGAGTAAAGGATCAGGAATTGTGAAACTCACTTGAGTGTCTGCCTGAACCCAGCTGACTGTGAGGAGAGAACTGATCTGATTGGATGATTTATTTATCACTGACTCTGCACTCGGCTGTATTTCTGTCTCTATTCAGTGTGTGGAAGTCAGTGACAAGTGAATTCATCTGAGCTGCTGGTTTACTGACAAACTTCAGGATGAAATTATTTCTCATCTTTTTCACACTAATGTGTGTGAGGGACACTGAATCACAGTGTAAGTGAGATATTTATTTATGTGTAAATTTGCTGTAATATTTTTCCCCAGTGGTAATTAGAAGAGTGTATATAAAGTGTTAATGGTGGTGTTTTGGTTATTCAGCTGTAGAGCTTGATTTAAATGAGACAGATCGTTTCAGATCATCACAAAAATGATGTGATTTTGTCAGTGATAATGATGTTTTTATCTCACTGTAGTAACAGGCTGCTGCAGTTTGAATGTGTGTGTGTGTGTGTGTGTGTGTGTGTGTGTGTGTGTGTGTTTCTCCAGTTAAACATCACAGACTGGAACTACTCGAATGTTCAGAGAAGAATAAGGAGTTTATGTGGGGGTCCGATGGAGATGAGGAGTTTTATGCAGATTTTGAGAAGAAGAAAGGAGTGATAATGCTGCCTCCCTTCGCTGATCCAGCGGAGTTCCCCGGAGTGTACGAGTATGCCGAGGCTAACATGCCCATCTGCCAACAAAACTTACAGGTGTCGAATAAAGCCTTTAAAGACCAGCCGGTGCCACAGGGTGAGAAACTCAGTGTTTATAGGAGCACAAATTGACCTTGATGATATTGAGTCTAAAATGATTTTCCAGCATGAAGATGTGAGATTTGTTGTAGATTTGACTGTAAATCACTGACCATTACACTGTCAGTAAACTACAGGAACAATCACAGTCTCCAGCCTGTAAAGCTCTCATTTACTGTACAATACTCTAATCTCACAGCCGACACTACAGCACTGCTGTCTCACACTATTTTCATTTCATAAAGGCTTTTTATTCGACTAAAACATCCCAGAATGCACCACATCATCACAGCAGCTGTTTGCTTCGCCCCAAACACAAACTATTTATCAGTTAAATTTATAGAAATGAAGAAAGTTCTCTCTGAACAGAGTAACTGTTGAAGTGTGGGGTTTGTAAATCTAAATAAATCTTTGCTTTTATTTCTATCCCCAACACACACACACGCGCACACACACACACACACACACACACACACACACACACACACACACACACACACACACACACACACACACACACACACCAATTATGGATTATGGAGCTAAAGGTAGATATTATAATTGACTTGCTAGAAAATGTGAAGATGATCTGAGGCAGTAGGATGGCACATTACTCAGTCGTGAACACAAGCAGAGGGTTTATTTGTAAAAGTCATGTTCCATGTTCTTTCTCTGGCATCTGTTTATCATCTATAAATGCTGAATGAAGTGTAATCCATTACATTTTATGTTTAATAAACCTGTAAAAAGCTGCTGTCCTTAGAATTCACATTTAAAATCACAGCTTAGATTCCAGATTCCTGTTGGTTATTATTATATGGACACGAGTGTTTTACTGGGAAATACATCACTCATATTTTTCATAGGAGCTACATCCGGGACCTGAGTAACACAGTCTCCAATATCTTCACTCATGAGGAAATTGATGGATTGTTTTGATAAATTTGGGGACTTTTTGTTTGTGAATGTGTCAATAGAATAAAAAGAAAATCACACATTGGCTTGAAGATATGAAGTTTATCTTCTCATGTTGAAAAACTCACATTTTTCATATGAAATACATCGTGGACCTGAATGACATTATTCCTAATATGTCACTCTGATGATGTCACTCCCAGTGTTTTCCCACTGACGAGACGTGTGTTGTCAAAATGGTGAACCGTTTCAAAATTAAAATACTTTTGATTAACGAGGGTTTTTTTTATGTTCATATAATACAAATAAAATTACATATTGGCTTGAAGATATGAAGTTTATTTTCTCATGTTGAAAAATATTTCACTCATTCGCTTCACTCCCTCATGATGTATCCATTCACCACTCAAAGATAAACTTCATATCTTCGCACCACCGTGTAACATCCTCTACATATAGACAGCCAGAAGAAATAATGAATGTATCACAGTCTCAGAGTCATAACAATGGTGCACATGTGCTTTATATTTTTCTCCAGATGCCCCACAAAGCTCCATCTATCCCAAACAAAAGATGCAGCTGGGTTCAGAGAACATGCTCATCTGTCATTCCGCACGATTTTTCCCTCCACCTGTTACTGTACGCTGGACCAAAAACAGTGTAGATGTGACGGAACAATCCACCCTCAGCCGCTATTACCCGAATGAGGACAACACCTTCAACCAGTTCTCCCACCTGCCCTTCACTCCACAGGAAGGAGACGTTTACAGCTGCACGGTGGAGCACAAGGCCCTGGAGACGCCCGACACCAAGACATGGGGTGAGACGGAGAGTTGAACTACTGATTCAGTCTTTCCTTAGAGTAGAAATAACCGTGTGTGTGTGTGTGTGTGTGTGTGTGTGTGTGTGTAGAGGTGGATGTTGAGCTTCCCAGTGTGGGTCCCTCTGTGTTCTGTGGAGTGGGTCTGGCTGTCGGACTGCTCGGAGTCGCTACTGGAACTTTCTTCCTCGTCAAAGGAAACAGATGTAACTGACACTTCAGGTAACAACTCGAATAAAACATTATATTTATAATATTTAATACACTGTTTCTCCCTGATACACCTGTTTCTGTGTTTTCAGCCAGAAGTAAAGAGTTTAGAGAAGATTTAGATTCTGACCATGAATTCTCATTTTGATTTTTCACTGAGGAAACTGTTCATCCACTAGAGTTTAATTCATCTGTTAAACCATGTAAGGTTTTTTTTAAAAATATAAAACGTTGTTGCTTGTTCCACTGTACACCTGTTGTTTTATTTCTTAAATCTGTGTGTAAAAATCTGTTGTTTTTCTTTTCCAATTTATCTAAAATCTAATTAATATTTGAAAATGCAAATGAAAAGGAATGAGTACCTGCAAATAATTAAAAAATAAACTTTATTTCCATGAATGTGAATGATGATGTCATTTGTTTCCATATTGATTATATATTCAGTAACTTGATCCACCAGTAAAACAATCTCTGTATTCGTCTAGTTTGGAAATATATTGCCACAATCGTTACAGAAAACTCACACACACACACACACACACACACATCACATGTAACATATTTCAGATATAATGTAATCACGTGTGAGAAGCAGTGGGTTCCACCTTATTATGCCCTTAAATTGCACGTGTGAAAACAATGTACGATCACATTTGCAATTTTTATATATATATATAAAAGGTCCCCCCTCCTCCGCCGTGCGAAGCCTTTGAAAAATTGAGGCTACAATGGGACATTCTGAGGCTGTCTGAGAGGGAAATTGTAACAAATTGTTTGTCAACAGTGAAAAAGAAAATAAAACTTTGTCACAAACACTTAATTCAAATTCTAATACCTCATGATTCAAATTGAAATTTATAATTCAAATTCAAATGAATCAAACTTAAAGTATTAAACATTCACCAGAGAAATCTATTTTCTTATACTAGAATAAGGCAGAGTTAGTTGTTCAAAATGAAAAAAAAAAATTGGAGAGCAAAATTTTCTTTAAAAAGGAAACTAAAAAAGTAAACATTGTAAAGTTGGAATCCAACCCAAATCACAAAGTTTGAAACCATGCAAAAAAATGTAAGTGCGCTAAAAAAACAAAAAAATACTTGAACTTTTTCCTGGAACTCGGTCTTTCTCTCATTTTACTTTTCCACTGAACACTCGGTGTCTTTATCAGAGCAAGACATCTGGTCTTCATTCGTCACAGATTCCGCGACACCGCTGTCACACCGCTCAGTCGGCGCGTCCTTCAGTGAGGCCCCGGAACCGGCAGTATGGACCGATCCCTCAATTGTCGCGATCTCGCCATCGGAAACATCTTTATCTGCTTTGTGACAGAAAAAAGAAGTCATCTTCTTCTGCCCAGGACAGTCTTTGCCTTTCTTCAGTTTCGTGCCGCGGGACATCTTTAAATGCCCAAGTGTCAACAAAAACAACTCGAGAACTTCTGTCAAAAGTTCCCGCGCCCGTGGGTGAAAGGTCATTCAGTCTCGAGAAATCTTGCTCTACAAGTCAGTTGACCTTGTATGTAACCCATGTCAAATCGCACAAGAGCAACTGCAACAAGTAAACAACTAAACAACATGGCGCCTCGGTGTGGAAAACGCCAATTCAGATCGTTTTTGCACCATCTGGCGGTGTATCTACTATGATTGGAATATTTTTGGAGTAATTATAACGTATTTGATGATCAGACACATTGTCACGTGGTGTTGCTGGGATGTTTTCACAGAGGAAAGATCGTTTTGAGAAAGACTGCATGTTGTGCAGTAAGTGCGTGTGCCTAAGTGTGACTTGGGATTCAATCGGCATTTCGGTAAGGGGGCGCACGCCGAGAGTAAGAGGGTGCAGCGCCCCTGTTCCCCGGTTTAGACGAAAGCATACACACACACACACACACACACACACACACACACTGGTATGCAAAAGTTTGGGCACCCCTGGTCAAAATTGCTGTTACTGTGAACAGTTAAGCAAGTTGAAGATGGAATGATCTCCAAAAGGCATAAAGTTAAAGATGACTCATTCCCTTTATATTTTAAGCAAAAACAATTTTTTATATTTTCATCTTTTACATTTTCAAAAAAGGAAAAGGGCCCGAAGCAAAGGTTTGGGCACCCTGCATGGTTAGTACCTACTGTACAACCCCGATTCCAAAAAAGTTGGGACAAAGTCCAAATTGTAAATAAAAACGGAATGCAATAATTTACAAATCTGAAAAACTGATATTGTATTCACAATAGAACATAGACAACATATCAAATGTCGAAAGTGAAACATTTTGAAATTTCATGCCAAATATTGGCTCATTTGAAATTTCATGACAGCAACACATCTCAAAAAAGTTGGGACAGGGGCAATAAGAGGCTGGAAAAGTTAAAGGTACAAAAAAGGAACAGCTGGAGGACCAAATTGCAACTCATTAGGTCAATTGGCAATAGGTCATTAACATGACTGGGTATTAAAAGAGCATCTTGGAGTGGCAGCGGCTCTCAGAAGTAAAGATGGGAAGAGGATCACCAATCCCCCTAATTCTGCACCGACAAATAGTGGAGCAATAGCAGAAAGGAAATCAACAGTGTAAAATTGTAAAGAGTTTGAACATATCATCATCTACAGTGCATAATATCATCAAAAGATTCAGAGAATCTGGAAGAATCTCTGTGCATAAGGGTCAAGGCCGGAAAACCATACTGGATGCCAGTGATCTTCGGGCCCTTAGACGGCACTGCATCACATACAGGCATGCTTCTGTATTGGAAATCACAAAATGGACTCAGGAATATTTCCAGAGAACATTATCTGTGAACACAATTCACTGTGCCATCCGCCGTTGCCAGCTAAAACTCTATAGTTCAAAGAAGAAGCCGTATCAAAACATGATCCAGAAGCGCAGACATCTTCTCTGGGCCAAGGCTCATTTAAAATGGACTGTGGCAAAGTGGAAAACTGTTCTGTGGTCAGACGAATCAAAATTTGAAGTTCTTTATGGAAATCAGGGACGCCGTGTCATTCGGACTAAAGAGGAGAAGGACAACCCAAGTTGTTATCAGCGCTCAGTTCAGAAGCCTGCATCTCTGATGGTATGGGGTTGCATTAGTGTGTGTGGCATGGGCAGCTTACACATCTGGAAAGACAGGGGCAATAAGAGGCTGGAAAAGTTAAAGGTACAAAAAAGAAACAGCTGGAGGACCAAATTGCAACTCATTAGGTCAATTGGCAATAGGTCATTAACGTGACTGGGTATAAAAAGAGCATCTTGGAGTGGCAGCGGCTCTCAGAAGTAAAGACAGGAAGAGGATCACCAATCCCCCTAATTCTGCACCGACAAATAGTGGAGCAATAGCAGAAAGGAGTTCAACAGTGTAAAATTGTAAAGAGTTTGAACATATCATCATCTACAGTGCATAATATCATCAAAAGATTCAGAGAATCTGGAAGAATCTCTGTGCATAAGGGTCAAGGCCGGAAAACCATACTGGATGCCCGTGATCTTCGGGCCCTTAGACGGCACTGCATCACATACAGGCATGCTTCTGTATTGGAAATCACAAAATGGACTCAGGAATATTTCCAGAGAACATTATCTGTGAACACAATTCACTGTGCCATCCGCCATTGCCAGCTAAAACTCTATAGTTCAAAGAAGAAGCCGTATCAAAACATGATCCAGAAGCGCAGACATCTTCTCTGGGCCAAGGCTCATTTAAAATGGACTGTGGCAAAGTGGAAAACTGTTCTGTGGTCAGACGAATCAAAATTTGAAGTTCTTTATGGAAATCAGGGACGCCGTGTCATTCGGACTAAAGAGGAGAAGGACGACCCAAGTTGTTATCAGCGCTCAGTTCAGAAGCCTGCATCTCTGATGGTATGGGGTTGCATTAGTGTGTGTGGCATGGGCAGCTTACACATCTGGAAAGACACCATCAATGCTGAAAGGTATATCCAGGTTCTAGAGCAACATATGCTCCCATCCAGATGACGTCTCTTTCAGGGAAGACCTTGCATTTTCCAACATGACAATGCCAAACCACATACTGCATCAATTACAGCATCATGGCTGCGTAGAAGAAGGGTCCGGGAACTGAACTGGCCAGCCTGCACTCCAGATCTTTCACCCATAGAAAACATTTGGTGCATCATAAAATGGAAGATACGACAAAAAAGACCTAAGGCAGTTGAGCAACTAGAATCCTACATTAGACAAGAATGGGTTAACATTCCTATCCCTAAACTTGAGCAACTTGTCTCCTCAATCCCCAGATGTTTACAGACTGTTGTAAAGAGAAAAGGGGATGTCTCACAGTGGTAAACATGGCCTTGTCCCAACTTTTTTGAGATGTGTTGTTGTCATGAAATTTAAAATCACCTAATTTTCCTCTTTAAATGATACATTTTCTCAGTTTACACATTTGATATGTCATCTATGTTCTATTCTGAATAAAATATGGAATTTTGAACCTTCCACATCATTGCATTCCGTTTTTATTTACAATTTGTACTTTGTCCCAACTTTTTTGGAATCTGGGTTGTAGTAACACCTATGGAATCAATTTTGCCACAAAATTGCTTCCATAAAAATCTACAATGGAATCCCTCAAGAGGCACAAGCTGAAGGTTTTGCCCTGGCCCTCACAGTCCCCTGACCTAAACATCATTGAAAATCTATGGCTAGATCTCAAAAGAGCAGTGCTGGGTTGCTTGCTTTGGTTATTATTGTATTGTGTGCATGTAGTGTCTGTGTGTGGGTTTGTTCCGCTTATCCTTTAAAGGCAAAACGGCAGTGGCGCAATCGGGTTGGAAAACCTCAGCAGTTGGTCTTCATACAAGTAAGTGGTTTGGCTTTTTCTATTAAGATGGCGTCAGAGTTACAGGAACTTAAGGACCTGGTCCAGCAATTAAAACTGGACAATGAGCGCCTGCGTTGGGAACAGGCAGAAGCTCAGGCTGCACTGTCTAACCCGACAGGTGTGTCGGGTGGTAGTGGGAATAATCGTTCTGCTTCTTCTTCCTCTGCCCCTCAGTCAGCTGCTTCATATGATCGTTTGCTTTATATTCCCAGAGAACGGAAGTGCCCCAAGTTCCGTGGCCCTGGTGGCATGGGGGTGGCCGAGTGGATCGAAGAGGTACGTGCTAGTATCCGTGCCAGACATCTGAACTTGGTAGACCAAGCCGATTTCATTTACGACCATTTGGAAGGTGAGGCTAAGAACGAAATCAAATTTAGGCCTGACTCTGATCGTGAAGACCCAGAGAAAATTTTGTCCATTCTTAACAACCTATATGGTTGTTCTCAGTCTTATGTCTCATTGCAGGAGGCTTTCTTTTCTCGCCGGCAAGGTGAAGGAGAATCCCTGCAGGAATACTCGCATACTCTGTTTCGCCTTATGGATCAAGTAGTAACTAGTGCTCCTGACAGGGTTCCAAATTCAGATGTCTTGCTAAGGGACCAATTTATTGAGAATGTGCTCGATCCTTCTCTCCGCAGAACCCTGAAACAAAGTGTCCGTGCCAACCCTCTGCTGACTTTGCTGGAGGTTCACGACGAGGCCTTAAGGTGGGAGCAAGAGGGGAGAATGACCGAAGGTAGGCCAAGGAGTTATTCTGTGCCTTCCCTTTGTGCTGCAGTTGCGTCTAGGGCACCCCCCGCTGCTTCCACCTCCGTTGAGGCCCGTGAGGGGCCGTTTTCTGAGATTTCCAAGATTAAACAAATGCTAGAGTGACAGCAAGAGCAGCTTAATCAACTCTCTCAACAGGTCATGCAGATTCAGAACACCACGCGGCCGCATTCGAGAAGTCGCAATGACCCCGTGATTTGTAGATGCTGTAACCAGCCTGGTCATTACGCTAGCCATTGCGATAATGAACGCGCCCCCCAAACTTTTCAGGCTCATCCGCCATCTAGGCTACCTAACTCTAGCCGGCCGTCGGAAAACTAGCACCCTCTGGAGTGCAGAGCCACATTTCAGATGGGGTTAAGTTGGGCTCGACTGGCGCTGGTGTTAACCAGTCCACCGTATCCCAGGTCGTGGGGGCTTGTCCCTATGTCCCTGTGTGCATCGGTGGCGTTGAATTGCAGTGCTTATTGGACACCAGCTCTATGGTTTCTACTATGCCGGAGTCCTTTTTCTTTCAAAATTTCAAGGAGCAGCTTCAAACCTGTAATTGGTTGCAGTTGAAGGCGGCTAATGGACTTGATATTCCCTATCTCGGCTATGCCGAGTTTGATGTTTCTGTTTTTGGTAAGATCATTCCCAGGCGAGGCATATTGGTGGTGAAGGATAGCCCGACTGCCATTCTGTGTCCTGGTGTGCACGGTGTCTTGGGGATGAACATTATCACTCAGTGCTATGAGGAACTGTTTAAACAACATGGCTCTGCTTTGTTCGATGCCTCCGGAAGGCTACCTGTGGCTGCAGTGTGGTGGCAAGCTTTTCAAGCTTGCCATTCCTCGCCACCAGAAGAACGTCGGGCAGGTGTAGCGAAGGTCAGAGGATGATATCCTATCTACATACCCGGGGGCACAGTGCGTTTAGTGCCAACTACTTGTGCTCAGCGGTTCTCGGTCCAACCTTGCACGGTACTCCTCGAGCCATCCAATAGGCTAGATGCCCAATCCATTGATGTGGTAGTACCATCCACTGTAGTGAAGGTCGTCAGGGGTACAGCCTATATTCCTGTGGCCAACGTTGGCACTCAGACTGCCAAATTGTACCCCAGGTCTGTACTAGGCTGTTTGAGTGCCGTCCAGGTGGTTAGCCTACCCCCTGGGATTCGTGAAGTGGTGGAGCCGGTAGCTGGGCCTGCCACAGTCGTTGCAGTTGTTCACGCCCAGGAACAACAGCCAGATAAGATTGAGGCCTTGGTCCAGGCGATGGACTTATCAGCTCTTTCAGAGTCAGAACAAGGGAAAGTGCGGGCATTATTGCAGAAGCATAAGTCTGTTTTCTCCATGCATGAGGGTGACTTAGGCTGCACTGATCTGATCCAACATGAAATCCCTCTCCTTGATAATGCCCCTATTCACCAGCGCTATCGTAGGATTCCACCCTCCGACTATGAGGCTGTGAAATCTCATATTCACCAACTTTTGGAGGCTCGTGTGATAAGGGAGAGCTGTAGTCCCTATGCCTCACTGATAGTGTTAGTAAGGAAGAAGAACGTCAGTTTAAGGCTTTGTGTGGACTATCGTCAGCTTAATAGTAAGACTCGTTGTGATTCCTTTCCTCTGCCTCGAATTGAAGAATAGCTGGATGCACTTTGTGGGGCCCGCTGGTCCTCAACTATGGATTTAGCCAGCGGGTACAATCAGGTTCCCATTGCCAAGCCAGATCGTATGAAAACAGCCTTTTGCACTCCATTTGGCCTCTTCGAATTCAATCGAATGCCTTTTGGTTTGTGTAATGCCCCGAGCACTTTTCAGCGACTCATGGAGCGCATGTTCGGAGCTCAACACTTTGAGACCCTCTTGCTTTACCTTGATGACATTATCGTGTTTTCTGCATCCGTGGACCAACATCTGGAACAGTTAGACTCTGTGCTTACACGTCTTTATCGAGAAGGTCTCAAGGTGAAGCTTGAGAAATGTTGTTTTTTTCAGGCAGAAGTGCGTCATGTCATCTCCAAGGATGGTGTATCCACCGACCCCGATAAAGTGGCTGCAGTGGCCACTTGGGCGCTTCCCCAAAGTGTAGCAGAGTTGAGATCCTTCTTAGGCTTTGCCAGCTACTATCGCCGCTTTGTAAAGGGGTTTGCTAAGGTGGCTGCACCCCTTCATCGACTTGTGGCAAAAGTAGATAAGGGTAGTCAGGGCCGTCGCATCCCGCTACAAGGTGCCTGGTCTGAGTTATGTTCCCAAAGCTTCGAAGAACTGAAAAGCCACCTGGTGAGTGCAACCGTTCTGGCATATGCGGATTTCTCATGCCCTTTCATCCTGGAGGTGGACACGAGCCATAGTGGCTTTTGGAGGCTTGGGAGGCGACCTAGCGGCCAGGAACGTAAAACGCTGTCTAGACCCGTCCTCGAATTGTTGCATCAGTGGGAGAGAATAGTGGAACGTGATTCTGTCCTGCATCGTCGGGTTTGTCGATCCGATGGGGGTGAGGACATTTGGCAGGTGCTTCTCCCAGCCACTTTGTGTGATGAAATCTTGCAACAGTTGCACCAAGGTCATGGACACCAGGGGGTAGAGAGGACCACGGAGTTGGTTCGGGCCCGGTGTTATTGGCCGAGGATGTATGAGGACATCAAAGAGTGGTGTCGGCGGTGTGAGCGCTATACCCTGGCAAGGGCCGATGCATTGGGGAAGGCCCCCATGGGCCACCTGGTGGCCGCCAAACCTAACCAGGTTTTGGCAATAGACTTTACCATGCTGGATATGGCTCGCGATGGGAAGGAACACGTGTTGGTTATGAAGGATGTGTTCTCGAAGTTCACTCAAGCAGTGCCCACGTCTGACCAGAGAGCCTCCACTGTTGCTGGTATTTTGGTGCGTGAGTGGTTTTATAAATTTGGCATCCCAGCCCGTATACATTCGGATCAGGGGAGGAATTTCGAGATTGCGCTGGTGCACCAATTGTGCCAACTGTATGGAATAATTAAAACCCGTACCATGCCATATCACCCCCAAGGGAACACCCAATGCAAGCGTTTCAATAGAACCCTACATGGTCTTCTTTGCGCACTGCCTGCATCGAGTAAAGCAGAGTGGCCTCGTTATCTACCACAAATTCTCTTCTGTTATAATACAACTGTACATCAGACCACAGGAGAGTCCCCCTATTTACTGATGTTCAGACAGGAGCCCAATTTGCCGGTTGACTTCCTGTTGGGGAGGGTCCCTGCTCAGACTGCAGGGACAGTTAGCGATTGGGTTCTAGAACACAGAGGGCGCCTACAGGTGGCCTTTGATGGGGCCCGGGACTGCATTGAACTGGCTGCACGTCTTCGTAAGGAGAGACATGATTGGAAGATCTCTGATCACCCGCTTGAGGAGGGCCAGGTGGTCTACTTGTGCAACACCAGTGTACGCGGTAGGAATAAAATACAGGATGCATGGAGCCCCACTAAGTATGTTGTGCTGAAAGTGCCGGCCCCAGGGGGGTGCATTTATTCTGTTGCCCCACAGGACCAGCCGGATGATATCAGGCATGTCCATAGGTCCATCCTGAAGGCAATGTGGCCTCCAGTTGTGGCAGAGCCACGAGCACCTGCCCCGCTCATTCAGGAAGGGCCTCAATTGAAGGCCTTAGAGGAGGAATCGGGGCATTGGGTGGCATTGCGGCTTCCTAGTGAGGGTGTCCCATCGCATCCGACAAAGACTGAGGTTCCACCCAAACCACTGCCCCCTGGGGGGGTGGACAGTGATGACATGGTCTCAGTACCTAGTGCCCTGGAGGTGGTTGTTCCAGGTGATTCTGGTCAGCAGGTTTCCTCTTTGGATGGACCCCATCTGGCCAAGGGGGTGCGCCGTAGTAATCGGGAGACGGCAGGGAAGCATACAAACATCCATTACCTTCCCCGGCCAGCAATACCTTCTGGCCAAACTCACAGACCTTCAGAGTTTTCTTAGGAAGCGGGTATAGTTCTCTGGAAGTTTTTTCTTTTTTTCTTTTTTTTTGGCATGTCGTCGGGGCGACGACACAACAGCTGGGGATAGATTGTAACTGGGAGAGCGCGGATGGGGGCGGAACCATGGTGGGTGGTGAAGCGTTCTCACGGTCCTATTTAAGCACCGGACTTGGGGCGTTTCTAGAGCTGTAGCCGGTGGTTGTGGATCTGGAGAGCTGCGAATAGTTGGCTGTGCCTTCATGCTGTCCGCTTAAGCTCGTTGTGAGCTGTGCTGCTCCATTATGGTTGTCGTGGTGGACTTCATGCGGTTACAACAGACTCGGGTGTTGTGTAAGTCTTGTTGATTTGTTGTGAATGTGGAGACAGTACTGTCGTTTCGCTTGCTGTGTGTGCAGTTATTTACCTCTGCCACACCATTGTCTTGTAGAAATTTGGAAACGTTATGCGTAGCCATGCAAGAGACTGTGAAATGCGGTGTATCCAATATTTAATTAGCAAGCAGTACGACTAGCTTCAACCAGGTAAGGTTGTATGCCATGTTCACATTATTAAGTGTCTTTGAAACATGCCATTAATATGTTGTGTTTGTTTTCAGAGGTCTAACCCCAATAACCACTGCCGTTTTGCCTGGAGTGAGTGATTGCAGTTATTGTTTGTTTGCTGTGGTCCTTTGTTACTTGTTCGTCACAGCTCCCAGTTTGTTGTGAGAGACCTGTGCTACCGTGGAGCTGAAACCTGTGTGAATGTGTGTATGTGTAATTGTTGTTTTGAGTTTGTGTTTTTGTTCACTTTAGTTCTATGTGCCTGTTGCATAGTGCTGTCTTATTTTGCATTGCTTGAATGTTTGTTTGCTTTTGTTTTTTTGTTTTGTGTGTTTCGTTTTGTATCTTTATCATTGTCTGTGTAAGCTTATTTTTCCCTGTATGTTTATGCTTATTTTCGGGTTTTTTTAGCAAGCAATCCAGTTACTCCAGTAGCGTAACGTGGGACTATCCTTCCTCTAGCTCTTGGGTGGCCAACCCGCGGCTCGCGAGCCGCATGCGGCTCTTTGCCCGGTGTCATGCGGCTCTTACATTCATATCGAAGTTTGTGTTTGTGTTTTTTTTTTTTATGTGCGTGTGCGCTTTGCTTGAGTTCAGTATGGTATTTTCGTCAAATACATCTTCGCTTTGCTTGGGTATATTATGGTATTTTCAGGTCATGTCTAATGCGCATGTGCATGAGATAATCGCTAAGTTTTTGGGCAAGGTGTATCTTGTGTCAAGTAGCCTCTCAAAATGGCAATGAAAAAATGCACAGCAAAATGAAAATATGAAGACGAACATAGGACATTTTTAACAGAGTGGGAGAGTTTATACTTTTTTGTTGAACGTAATGGCAAGCCATTCTGCCTTATATGTCAGTTGTCATTAGCTCATTTCAAAGCTTCCCGCCTCCCTGAATAAGCAAGGAGCCAGATATGCAACACTAATTGAAAACCTGCACGAAAGCTTTGTAACCCAGTTCCGTGATATACAACTGAAAAGGCCACAGATTACGTTCCTCGTCGACCCATTCAATGCAGAGATGGACTGTTTGAAAGCCCCGCTTGTCACAGATGAGGCTGCGGCTGAGTTGGAGATGATCGATCTTCGTGAGGAAGACCAACCGAAACCTGTTTTGAGGGAAGGCACCATTGAGTTTTGGAAAAGTGTGCCATTGGAAAAATACCCAAATGTGAAACAGGCTGCGCTTAAGATACTGTCAATGTTTGGGTCAACATACGTCTGCGAGTCTGTGTTCTCTACCATGAAACACGTGAAGTCAAAGCATCGTTCTGTTCTGACTGACACCCATGTGAAAGAACTGCTTCGAGTGGCAATGACGGAATACAAGCCAGATTTGAAGAGGATTGTTCAAGGCAAGGAATGTCAGAAGTCCCACTAAGCAACATGCATAGTAAGTGCACACAATATTGATTGCTGTAAATGACTGGCCTGTGGTATTAGTACTGACTGAAGGAGTAAATTTTTCTCATGTTGGCGGGTGACATTTACTATTAATCTGGCTGAGCAGAGGTGCGTGCTTGAGTGTGTGTGTCTGTGAGGGAGAGAGAGAGCGAGGGGGGTCACATGTATGGTACACATGTGTGGTCATGTGTATGGTGTGGCTTTTTTTGGTAATGCCATGAGTCCCACTAAGCAGCATGCATAGTAAGTGCACACAATGTTCATTGTTAAAAATGACTGGCCTCAGCCTGTGGTCTTAGTACTGTAGGAGTAAATATGTTGGTGTGTGACATTTACTATTAATCTGGCTGAGCAGAGGTGTGTGTGTGAGAGAGAGAGGAAGGGATGGGTGATGTTCGTGTGCCCATGTGTATGATGTGGCTCTTTGCGGTAATACAGTAAAAAAATGTGGCTCTTGGTCTCCAACTGGTTGGCCACCCCTGGTCTAGCTCTCCTCCACCTGGCTCCCATGTGGAGTGATTAGGCTTATAGAGTGCAGACGTAAATCTTTTTTTCCCCTTCTCTGTGTATTTGATTTTCCTTATTGTAGTGTGTAGAACCTTAAGTTTGTAGTGTTATTGCCTTTAACGTGTTTTCCTTTTTTTTTTATTTTGCAGTGTAGGTTGTGGTGAATTTCGGTGTGGTGTGCACTGGTGGTTTCCTGTCTAGTCTGCCTATATAGCTTCTTCTCTAGGTTTATAGTAAGGGTGGTGGGGGAGTGTGAGGAAGGTAAGGGATGTCCCCTTTTTAATCAAATTGCCATTTGGTGTCTGATTTTAATGAATTCATGGTTAATTATAGTTTCCCAGTTTGTGCGGTTGCCTTGTGTCTCCATTTATAATTATTCTGTGAATAAATAAAGACATTTTGTATTGGTATTTTTCTGTTTATGTCTCTTATTATTCTAGATTATTTTTGCACATACGAATCTGTGAAGTTCTTGGGTCAGTGTTTTAGTCTTGGGGTAGCGTCCCCAAGTGGCGTAGTCGGAAATTTATTGTATCTGCCACCGGTTACACATGCAAGACAGCCCAAGAAACTTGTAGAACTGGAAGCCTTTTGCAAGGACGAATGTGTGAAAATCCCCCAGGTAAGAACTGAAAGATTATTAGCTGGCTACAAAGTGGACTTCAGTGGCGACTATGATATTGAATTAATTCAACAAAGTGTAAATTCAGTATCATAGTCGCCACTGAAGTCCACTCGATCCTTGTTTACTGTCTATGGATCGGTCACTCATCAAACAGTCCGCCAGAATCCGAGTAGGGAATGGCTGAGCGTAGCTGTCAGTCAAACACAAGTTAGCCAATGGGAATGCATTCCTGGACAGCCCACCCACACGTGAAGTTTGTGCCAAAACTGCGAGCAAAAAGTCAGGGAGCGCAAACGAGAAAGCTGGAATCGCAACCAAAATAAATTACGTCAAGCAAAACTGAGAAAGACGCGGAACAAAAATAAAAGGTTTCTGAAGAGTAATAGACTGATATTTTGCACGATTACACGAATAATTTGTTTGCCAGTCTAAAGAAATTGACTTTTTTTCCCCCTTTTTTTTGTATTTTGATTTGTCGTTTTTGTTTGATATTTCAAAAGTATTGTATGAACATTTTGGCACAAAATTGATTGCGTGTGGGGGTATGATGTAAACAAACTGTAATCTGTTGGCTATGTCAAGATCACGTGTTCAAACCGTCCAATAAAAATATCAAAAGAAAACGTCAGACATCCCGGAAGTTTCCGATTCGTTATAAGCGATCTCATTGGCTGCCGATGTTGTCCCGCACCAGACGGACAAAGCCGACTGATTTTAATCACAAAAGTTTGACCTGGTCTATTATCATTCATTAATGTGTTTATAAGTACATAATCTTTCTGCAAACTTAAATGTATGAATTAAGTTTTCTTTTCCTTTAAATATGTTTTAATCTTAATCTAGTCCATTTAATAAAGTGCCAAAATTTAAACTTTATAATATGCAGTTGCCTGACTTTTCTTTTCAGTGTATCTTAGTTATACATATATTATGGTAATTGCATCAGAAACATTCTAAATCATTACAGTTATAGTAATACAGCAACTTATTTTAAGGTGGCAGGTCTTAGGTTCAGATCCCTTTGTGATCAACAGGAGGTCATGATGATCGATTCTCTTCATTGGATTGCATAAGATGGAGCAAAACACTGTTCATATTTTCATGCACATTTTTGTTACAACACTACTTGATCAGAGATAATTAAGGGATCCCCGTAGATTTTCAATCTATCATAGACCTCAGTAATCTATAACAAAACAGTTTAACTTGCATGTTGAACTTTAAGGTGAAATTTCAAAAGTGTTTACATTAATACTTTTTAGGTCAGAAATCATTGAAACACTGGTAAAATCTGTCCTATAATCATCATGGATCTAAAACCTGAGAGCATCTATTGTCTGTGTATTATCATGGCAGAATTTAGGGTGTTTTTTTTTCTGGGGAAAACACACACACACACACACACACACACACACACATATATATATATATATATATATATATATATATATATATATATATATATATATATATATATATATATACACTGGCGCCATCTGCAGGGGGGGCACAGACCTTTTAGACCCCCCCAAAGATAAAGTTGGGGGGGGCAAAAACACCCCATTAATGAAACGTGAAAAAGTAGTAAACAGTACAGATGAATTCATGTTAACTGACGATTGAAACCAACTAAACAAATAATAGCCTAGCTTTGAATGCAAAATAAGTAATCTATAGAAACGTCACCTAAAATGTTATGATCGGACATGACCCGCCCCCTTTTCCGCTTGCAATATTCCAATGGTTGGCAGTGAGTGATTGACAGGTTGCACTCCGCAAAATTTACACGTCTTTTAGTGCTTTGCGCAGACTTAAGACCTACCTGCGGAGCACCATGACTGCTCTGTGACTGAATCACTTGGCTGTTCTTTACACACACAAGGAACATACAGACCACATTGATTTGAAAAAAATTACCAATGAGTTTATCAGCGCTTGTGACAGAAGGAGTGATGTTTTTGCGAAGTTTTAGGGCTGATGGGCTACAAGTATACTTGTTAATTTTCGTGGCCATGAAAGAGATGTGTTGTTAAAGTTTGTAAGTAAGATTAAAATTAACTGTCATATCCATTAACTCTTAACAGAAACTACATTCATGTACTTAGCCGTTTTTCTACCCAAGAATGGTTGGTCACGAGGTAGCCTTACATGCGGAAATATGAGTTTAACGCGCTTAAGCCTTTTTATGGAGTATGGTGCACGTTTTTTTTTTTTTTGCACTATTCTATTTTCTATTGTTATCAATTGGTTAAAATCATACTTAAAAGATAGAAGCTTCTTTGTTACCATGGGAAATTGTACCTCAACATCAATGTCCTTGACTTGTGGTGTCCCCCAGGGTTCGATTCTTGGACCATTACTATTCAACCTTTATATGCTCCCACTTGGGCAAATTATCAAGAACAACTCAATTTTGTATCACTGCTATGCAGATGACACCCAAATTTATTTTGCTCTATCACCTAATGATTATGCCCCCCTTGAATGTCTCTACCAGTGTATCGACCAAATCAACAACTGGATGTCACAAAATTTTCTTCAGCTGAACACAGATAAAACAGAAGTAATTCTATTTGGGAAAAAAGATGAAAGACTCAGGATTACCACTATTCTTGACACAAAGGGGATTAAAACAAAAGAAATGGTTAAAAATCTTGGTGTTTTCATTGATAGTGAGCTAAATTTTGACAGTCACATGAAAGCAATCACTAAATCGGCATTTTATCACCTAAAAAACATGTCCAAACTAAGAGGACTTATGTCAAAAAATGATCTGGAAAAACTTACACATGCCTTCATCTCTAGTAGGGTTGATTACTGCAATGGCCTTTTCACAGGCCTGCCAAAAAAGACCATCAAACAACTTCAGGTGATTCAAAATGCAGCGGCGAGGGTTCTCACACGAACAAAAAGAACAGAGCACATTACTCCAATTCTAAGGTCCCTTCACTGGCTTCCAGTAAGCTACAGAATTGACTTTAAAGCATTGCTGCTGGTGTACAAATCTCTAAATGGTACAGGGCCCAATTACCTCTCTGATATGTTGCAGTGGCCTAACCCAATCAGATCTACCAGATCACAGCAGCAAAATTTACTGGTAAAACCAGTTGTTAAAACAAAGTGTGGTGAAGCAGCTTTTAGCTACTATGCAGTACAGCTATGGAACCAACTGCCAGAGGACATTAAAAATGCTCCTGCTGTTGGCAGCTTCAAATCTAGGTTAAAGACCAAGCTGTTCTCAGATGCTTTCTGCTAAATTATTAATATTGTCATCTCTACATGTTTTAAACTCTTAACTTTTACAGTCTCTGCATGTTTTAAATTTTACTTAACTTTTATTCTATTTTATTCTGCTGTTTATTTTTTTACTGAACTTTTACTTCATTTTATTATTTTATTTCTACTATTGTTTAATTCTTATTTTTCTTCCCCATTTATTTTATGTAATTTTATTTTCTATTGTTTACTGTTTTGCTTTTACTTCTGTAAAGCACATTGAACTGCCACTGTGTATGAAATGTGCTATATAAATAAACTTGCCTTGCCTTGCCTTGCCTATTCTTGTCAGTTGTCTGCCGAATTCATCTCAAAGAAAATTGCATTAAACTAAATTTGTTTATTGAATAAATTGTTTCATACAATGTTTAAAGTCGTGAGATTTTTTTAATGCATCATAATAAGTTATCGTTAAAATGGGCGCATCCCACTTGCAATGGTGAATAGTAATGAATGAAAATGACTTACAACTGAGTCTTTGATATTCAACTACATACACTGCCGATGTCATGACGTCACGGTGCAAGAACATAATTCTGACCCCCCAATGTTGATATGAAGTTGGCGCCTATGTATATATATATATATATATATATATATATATATATATAATTTCAAATGTGATCGTACATTGTTTTCACACATGCAAAATAAGGTGGAACCCACTTATATATACTGCTCACGTGTTTTTAGTCATGTGAGAAAATCATATCTGGAAATGAAAACCACTCTTCAAAAATGTGAATCATAAAGTGTTTAAAAACCTGTAAAATGTTCATGTGACTCTTCACACAGTGAAGTGACAACAAACCGACTCATGACTTCATTTTCTTATGAAATGATGATTGTTGCCAGTCTGAATTTTCGTAAATGTCCTAAAGTTAAATCAGATAAATGCCTTCAACTCCTCCAAAAACTGACCAATCATCAATCTTGCTCCAGCATTTTTTCTCTTATGGAGCAAATCACCTTTAGTAGAGCAAACCCTGGAGGAAGAGAGCACAGGGTCACACAGGCAATCAAGCTTAGACAACCTGCTTACTGCAGTGCCTTCAACGTAAACTTATTTTTATTCCCGTCTCAGGTTCTTGGGGAGCGTTCTGATAGTTTAAAGTTTAAATATAAATTTAACATGAAACTTCCTACAGTGTTAAAGCCCATCAGAACACACCATGCTGCTCTCAGCCCATCAGAACACACATCGCTGCTCTCAGCCCATCAGAACACACAGCGCTGCTCTCAGCCCATCGGAACACACAATGCTGCTCTCAGCCCATCGGAACACAAAATGCTGCTCTCAGCCCATCGGAACACACAATGCTGCTCTCAGCCCATCAGAACACACAGCGCTGCTCTCAGCCCATCAGAACACACAGCGCTGCTCTCAGCCCATCAGATCACACAGCTCTGCTCTCAGCCCATCAGAACACACAGCGCTGCTCTCAGCCAATCAGAACACACCGCGCTGCTCTCAGCCAATCAGAACACACAATGCTGCTCTCAGCCCATCGGAACACACAGCGCTGCTCTCAGCCCATCGGAACACACAGCGCTGCTCTCAGCCAATCAGAACACACAGCGCTGCTCTCAGCCAATCAGAACACACAGTGCTGCTCTCAGCCCATCAGAACACACAGCGCTGCTCTTAGCCAATCAGAACACACAGCGCTGCTCTCAGCCAATCAGAACACACAGCGCTGCTCTCAGCCCATCAGATCACACAGCTCTGCTCTCAGCCAATCAGAACACACAGTGCTGCTCTCAGCCAATCAGAACACACAGCGCTGCTCTCAGCCCATCAGATCACACAGCTCTGCTCTCAGCCCATCAGAACACACAGCGCTGCTCTCAGCCCATCAGAACACACAGCGCTGCTCTCAGCCCATCAGAACACACAGCGCTGCTCTCAGCCCATCAGAACACACAGTACTGCTCTCAGCCCATCGGAACACACAGCGCTGGTCTCAGCCCATCAGAACACACAGTACTGCTCTCAGCCCATCAGAACACACAGCCCTGCTCTCAGCCCATCAGAACACACAGTACTGCTCTCAGCCCATCAGAACACACAGCGCTGCTCTCAGCCCATCAGAACACACAGTACTGCTCTCAGCCCATCAGAACACACAATGCTGCTCTCAGCCCATCGGAACACACAGCGCTGGTCTCAGCCCATCAGAACACACAGTACTGCTCTCAGCCCATCAGAACACACATCGCTGCTCTCAGCCCATCAGAACACACAGCCCTGCTCTCAGCCCATCAGAACACACAGCGCTGCTCTCAGCCAATCAGAACACACAGCGCTGCTCTCAGCCCATCAGAACACACAGTACTGCTCTCAGCCCATCAGAACACACAATGCTGCTCTCAGCCCATCGGAACACACAGCGCTGGTCTCAGCCAATCAGAACACACAGTACTGCTCTCAGCCCATCAGAACACACAGTGCTGCTCTCAGCCAATCAGAACACACAGCGCTGCTCTCAGCCCATCAGAACACACATCGCTGCTCTCAGCCCATCAGAACACACAGTACTGCTCTCAGCCCATCAGAACACACAATGCTGCTCTCAGCCCATCGGAACACACATCGCTGCTCTCAGCCCATCAGAACACATAGCGCTGCTCTCAGCCCATCGGAACACACAGCGCTGCTCTCAGCCCATCGGAACACACAGCGCTGCTCTCAGCCCATCGGAACACACAATGCTGCTCTCAGCCCATCAGAACACACAGCGCTGCTCTCAGCCAATCAGAACACACAGCGCTGCTCTCAGCCAATCAGAACACACAGAACTGCTCTCAGCCCATCAGATCACACAGCTCTGCTCTCAGCCAATCAGAACACACAATGCTGCTCTCAGCCCATCAGAACACACAGCGCTGCTCTCAGCCCATCAGAACACACAGCGCTGCTCTCAGCCAATCAGAACACACAGCGCTGCTCTCAGCCCATCAGATCACACAGCGCTGCTCTCAGCCAATCAGAACACACAGCGCTGCTCTCAGCCAATCAGAACACACAGCGCTGCTCTCAGCCCATCAGATCACACAGCGCTGCTCTCAGCCCATCAGAACACACATCGCTGCTCTCAGCCCATCAGAACACACAGCGCTGCTCTCAGCCCATCAGAACACACAGCGCTGCTCTCAGCCAATCAGGACACACAGCGCTGCTCTCAGCCCATCAGATCATACAGCCCTGCTCTCAGCCCATCAGAACATACAGCGGTGCTCTCCACCATTCAGAACACACAGCGCTGCTCTCAGCCCATCAGAACACACAGCGCTGCTCTCAGCCCATCAGAACACACAGCCCTGCTCTCAGCCCATCAGAACACACAGCGCTGGTCTCAGCCCATCAGAACACACAGTACTGCTCTCAGCCCATCAGAACACACAGCGCTGCTCTCAGCCCATCAGAACACACAATGCAGCTCTCAGCCCATCAGAACACACAGCGCTGCTCTCAGCCCATCAGAACACACAGCGCTGCTCTCAGCCCATCGGAACACACAGCGCTGCTCTCAGCCCATCAGAACACACAGCGCTGCTCTCAGCCCATCAGAACACACATCGCTGCTCTCAGCCCATCAGAACACACAGTACTGCTCTCAGCCCATCAGAACACACAGCGCTGGTCTCAGCCCATCAGAACACACAGTACTGCTCTCAGCCCATCAGAACACACAGCGCTGCTCTCAGCCAATCAGAACACACATCGCTGCTCTCAGCCCATCAGAACACACAGTACTGCTCTCAGCCCATCAGAACACACAGCGCTGGTCTCAGCCCATCAGAACACACAGTACTGCCCTCAGCCCATCAGAACACACAGCGCTGCTCTCAGCCAATCAGAACACACAGCGCTGCTCTCAGCCAATCAGAACACACAGCGCTGCTCTCAGCCAATCAGAACACACAGCGCTGGTCTCAGCCCATCAGAACACACAGTACTGCTCTCAGCCCATCAGAACACACAGTACTGCTCTCAGCCCATCAGAACACACAGCGCTGGTCTCAGCCCATCAGAACACACAGTACTGCTCTCAGCACATCAGAACACACAGTACTGCTCTCAGCCCATCAGAACACACAGCGCTGCTCTCAGCCCATCAGAACACACAGCGCTGCTCTCAGCACATCAGAACACACAGCGCTGCTCTCAGCCCATCAGATCACACAGCTCTGCTCTCAGCCAATCAGAACACACAGCGCTGCTCTCAGCCCATCAGAACACACCGCGCTGCTCTCAGCCAATCAGAACACACAGCGCTGCTCTCAGCCCATCAGAACACACAGCGCTGCTCTCAGCCCATCAGAACACACCACGCTGCTCTCAGCCAATCAGAACACACATCGCTGCTCTCAGCCAATCAGAACACACAGCGCTGCTCTCAGCCCATCAGAACACACAGCGCTGCTCTCAGCCAATCAGAACACACAGCGCTGCTCTCAGCCAATCAGAACACACAGCGCAGCTCTCAGCCCATCAGATCACACAGTACTGCTCTCAGCCAATCAGAACACACAGCGCTGCTCTCAGCCCATCAGAACACACAGCGCTGCTCTCAGCCAATCAGAACACACAGCGCAGCTCTCAGCCCATCAGATCACACAGCTCTGCTCTCAGCCAATCAGAACACACAATGCTGCTCTCAGCCCATCAGAACACACAGCGCTGCTCTCAGCCCATCAGAACACACAGTACTGCTCTCAGCCCATCAGAACACACATCGCTGCTCTCAGCCCATCAGAACACACAGTACTGCTCTCAGCCCATCAGAACACACATCGATGCTCTCAGCCCATCAGAACACATAGTACTGCTCTCAGCCCATCAGAACACAGAGTTCTGCTCTCAGCCCATCAGAACACAGCGCTGCTCTCAGCCCATCAGAACACACAGTGTTGCTCTCAGCCCATCAGAACACACAGTGTTGCTCTCAGCCCATCAGAACACATAGTACTGCTCTCAGCCCATCAGAACACAGAGTTCTGCTCTCAGCCCATCAGAACACAGAGCGCTGCTCTCAGCCCATCAGAACACACAGCGCTGCTCTCAGCCCATCAGAACACACAGTGCCACTCTCAGCCCATCAGAACACACAGTACTTCTTTCAGCCCATCAGAACACACATCGCTGCTCTCAGCCCATCAGAACACACAGTGCCACTCTCAGCCCATCAGAACACACATCGCTGCTCTCAGCCCATCAGAACACACAGTGTTGCTCTCAGCCCATCAGAACACACAGTGCCACTCTCAGCCCATCAGAACACACAGTACTTCTTTCAGCCCATCAGAACACACATCGCTGCTCTCAGCCAATCAGAACACAGAGTTCTGCTCTCAGCCCATCAGAACACACAGCGCTGCTCTCAGCCCATCAGAACACACAGTGCTGCTCTCAGCCCATCAGAACACACAGCGCTGCTCTCAGCCCATCAGAACACACAGCGCTGCTCTCAGCCCATCAGAACACACAGTACTGCTCTCAGCCCATCAGAACACACATCGCTGCTCTCAGCCCATCAGAACACACAGTACTGCTCTCAGCCCATCAGAACACATAGTACTGCTCTCAGCCCATCAGAACACAGAGTTCTGCTCTCAGCCCATCAGAACACACAGTGTTGCTCTCAGCCCATCAGAACACACAGTGTTGCTCTCAGCCCATCAGAACACACAGTGTTGCTCTCAGCCCATCAGAACACACAGTACTGCTCTCAGCCCATCAGAACACACAGTACTGCTCTCAGCCCATCAGAACACACAGCGCTGCTCTCAGCCCATCAGAACACACATCGATGCTCTCAGCCCATCAGAACACACAGTGCTGCTCTCAGCCCATCAGAACACACAGTACTGCTCTCAGCCCATCAGAACACACAGTACTGCTCTCAGCCCATCAGAACACACATCGCTGCTCTCAGCCCATCAGAACACACAGTACTGCTCTCAGCCCATCAGAACACACATCGCTGTTCTCAGCCATTCAGAACACACATCGCTGTTCTCAGCCCATCAGAACACACATCGCTGTTCTCAGCCCATCAGAACACACATCGCTGTTCTCAGCCCATCAGAACACACATCGCTGCTCTCAGCCCATCAGAACACACAGCGCTGTTCTCAGCCATTCAGAACACACATCGCTGTTCTCAGCCCATCAGAACACACATCGCTGCTCTCAGCCCATCAGAACCCACATCGCTGTTCTCAGCCCATCAGAACACACAGTGCTGTTCTCAGCCCATCAGAACACACATCGCTGTTCTCAGCCCATCAGAACACACATCGCTGTTCTCAGCCATTCAGAACACACATCGCTGTTCTCAGCCTATCAGAACACACAGCGCTGCTCTCAGCCCATCAGAACACACAGCGCTGTTCTCAGCCATTCAGAACACACATTGCTGTTCTCAGCCCATCAGAACACACATCGCTGCTCTCAGCCCATCAGAACACACATCGCTGTTCTCAGCCCATCAGAACACACAGTGCTGTTCTCAGCCCATCAGAACACACATCGCTGTTCTCAGCCCATCAGAACACACATCGCTGTTCTCAGCCCATCAGAACACACAGTGCTGTTCTCAGCCCATCAGAACACACATCGCTGTTCTCAGCCCATCAGAACACACAGCGCTGCTCTCAGCCCATCAGAACACACCGAGCTGTGCAATTGTTACATGCTTACATCCTTTCAGCACGATGACACAGTGGCTAGTGCATCTAAGCTAATAGAAACAAACAGTGGTGCTTGAAAGTTTGTGAACCCTTTAGAGTTTTCCATATTTCTTTATCAATATGACCAAAAACATCATCAGATTTTCACACAAAATTATTTATTTATTTATTTATTTATTTGTAAAATCCCATGAAGGTTTTTTTGTTTTTCTCTCCAAAAAGAAATGAAGCTTTAAAATAAGCAGCATGAACATCAGGACCACCCCAACTATCTTTTACAGTTCAAAAACTTCATTACAGTGCAATGCTCTATCAAATAATAATAATAATAATAATAATAATAATAATAATAATAATAATAATAATTATTATTATTAATATTCTTGTTATATTTTATTTTAAAGCATCAAATCAGTTCGGACGGTGTGTTTAAATTGAAATTAAAACTGAAAGCAGTGAGTTGTAAATACGGTAATCTTTGACCTGTATTGAATTCAAAACAATTTGATTCAAAAGCACATAATTTGATCTTTTATGTCTCATCTCATCATCTCTAGCTGCTTTATCCTGTTCTACAGGGTCGCAGGCAAGCTGGAGCCTATCCCAGCTGACTCAACCCCGGACCTTCTTGCTGTGAGGCAACAGCGCTAACCACTACACCACTGTGCCACCATGTTTTATGTCATTCATTCATTTATTTATTCAAAATAAACACTCATTTAAATTTTCATTTTTGGAACACATTTTAAAAAAGTCGGGACAGTAAAGCATTTCCCAATTTATAATGTTTATAATGTTCCCGTTCCTTCTCCCAACACTTAAAAGCTGTTTATGGACTGAAGACTCCAAGTGATGAAGTGTTTCAGATGTTATTTTTGTCCCGTTCTTCCTGTAAACAGGCCTTAAAGTGTGTAACAGTTCGAGGTCGTCACTGTCATATTTTTCATTTCTAAATTCTCCACACGTTCTCTATTGGGGACAGAGGGGACACGCCCCCTTCTTCCACAGCCACGCCTTTGTAATGTGAGCAGAATGTGGTTTTGCATTGTCTTATTGAAATCTCCCTGGAAAAGACGTCGTCTTGAAGGCAGCAGATGTTTCTCCAAAATCTCAGTGCACTTTTCTGCATTAATGCTCCATCATAGAAGTGTAAGTTACCTTCGCCGAAGGCATTGACCCAACCCAATACCATGACACACCCTGGCTTTTGGACTTGTTCCTGCTAACAGTCTGCATGGTCCTTTTCATCTTTGGTCCTGAGCACATGGTGTCAATTTCTTCCAAAAAAGACCTGGAATACTGATTCATTCATTCATTCATTATCTCTAGCCGCTTTATCCTTCTACAGGGTCGCAGGCAAGCCGGAGCCTATCCCAGCTGACTACGGGCGAAAGGCGGGGTACACCCTGGACAAGTCGCCAGGTCATCACAGGGCTGACACATAGACACAGACAACCATTCACACTCACATTCACACCTACGGTCAATTTAGAGTCACCAGTTAACCTAACCTGCATGTCTTTGGACTGTGGGGGAAACCGGAGCACCCGGAGGAAACCCACGCGGACACGGGGAGAACATGCAAACTCCGCACAGAAAGGCCCTCACTGGCCCCGGGGCGCGAACCCAGGACCTTCTTGCTGTGAGGCGACAGCGCTAACCACTACACCACCGTGCCGCCTGGAATACTGATTCATCTGACCACAATACCCATTTCCACTGTGTGATGGTCCATCCCAGACGCCTCTGAGCCCGGAGAAGTCGACGGCACTTCTGGACACAGTTAACATAAGGCTTCCTTTCTGCACAGTAAAGTTTTAACTGGTGTTTGTGGATGTAACTCCGTATTGTAGCTTGATAAAGGTTTGCCAAAGTTCATTTGGTTCATTCTGTCTGCAACGAAATACAAGTCAAATACATTAAGAAACAGAGATGGACAAAGTACCCAACGTCATTACTTAAGCCAAAGTACAGGTACCACTGGTCAAATGTGACTCCGATACAAGTGAAAGTTGCCTGTTCAAGTTTTTACTTAAGTTGAACTAATAAAGTAGTTGCTTTTAAAAATACTTAAGTATTAACAGTAAATTTTCTGTCAATGCATCATTGTATTATTGCCACAGTGCTTACAAAACCGAAGCTGTTTATTTGGCAAGATTATCTCATCTCATCTCATTATCTCTAGCCGCTTTATCCTTCTACAGGGTCGCAGGCAAGCTGGAGCCTATCCCAGCTGACTACGGGCGAAAGGCGGGGTACACCCTGGACAAGTCGCCAGGTCATCACAGGGCTGACACATAGACACAGACAACCATTCACACTCACATTCACACCTACGCTCAATTTAGAGTCACCAGTTAACCTAACCTGCATGTCTTTGGACTGTGGGGGAAACCGGAGCACCCAGAGGAAACCCACGCGGACACGGGGAGAACATGCAAACTCCGCACAGAAAGGCCCTTGCCGGCCCCGGGGCTCGAACCCAGGACCTTCTTGCTGTGAGGCGACAGCGCTAACCACTACACCACCGTGCCGCCCTGGCAAGATTATGCTAAAACATATTTCTGAAAGGACTTCAGATAAGTTAATGTTAGCATAACTCCATTTTTTACATGCTAACTAACAGTGTCCAAGTTAACTAGCTATGTGTTAACATTAGCCATGGACAAGGCTACGGCAACCTGGCGGGCAAATCCATAGAAAGTCATTTGACTAACCAGACTGCACAGCTATTGCAATGTTATCGCTAGCTTGAAAACCACAGACAACTTCACTGTAAGCTTTCTCTTGGAATAAAACGTTTACAGACCTCAATATGCTTCTGCAGGTTGGACGGGGAGTTTTTGTCGGCCGTGATGTGGTTTGTTTTAGGCAAACAAAGCAAACATTTAAAACAAAACAAATCTTTAATCTTTTCAGAAAACTGAAACATGTGTTCTAGCAATAGAACCGTGAGTACATGTGTTCCCCAGAAGAACCGCCTCCTTCCATTCTGCCATCAACTGATCGTGTTAAATAACGCTGCTGAGAAATCACTGAACTTGATTTTATACAGTCTATGGACGTGACGTGACCCGAGTGATTACTGATAGACTGTCTCAGTGTCACCTGCGAAGAAATCAATCACGTTTTAGAAAAGAAAAGAAAAAAAACATCCACTTTCAAAACTGCTTCACAGTAACGAGGACCTTGATAGAAATGTAGTGGAGTGAAAAGTACGATATTTGTCTTTCAAATGTAGTGAAGTTAAAGTCAAGTTTCCAAAAAAATAAAACTCATGTAAAGTACAGATACTCAAAAAGTGTACCTAAGTACAGTACTCAAGTAAATGTGCTTCGTTACTGTCCACTCCTGTTCAGAAATCACTAGGTTTTTTTGTTTCGTTTTTTTAAATTTGCATTTTCCATACCGTCCCAACTTTAACTGATTTGAGGTTGTATTATTATCATCACAATTATTTGGTATAATTGGTTTGTTTTGATCAGTTATGTTTCCACAGAGTGTGTGTGTGTGTGTGTGTGTGTGTAAGCAGATGGCTGAATGGACAATAGTTGCTATGATAACATAATGTTTGACTGTTATGCAGAGAATAACATACTTTAGGAAAACAATTAAAATAAACACCCCACGATGTCTGATCCTACATGTAACTATTTTTATTGACACTAAACTTTAATTTTTAAAGACATGAAGGTTAAAGAAAAACAGCCCACATTCTTCTATATCTAAATAGGAAAAAATTATAAAATCTAGAACAGCTGAACTCAGATTTTGTGAATTGAAAACTAGATTATTATTATTATTGTTGTTGATTTCTCACACTCATTCCTCCTGCAGTTTGAGAGAGAAATAATCCTGAACTTGTCTTAACTGATGAATTCAGAAGTTTTAAATAGTGAACTGATGGATTTAAACCTGACAGCTTTAACAGGTGAACAGTATTGGTTTGAATTCTGCCTGGAAACATGTGACTGTGTGTGTGTGTGTGTGTGTGTGTGGTGCAGGATTGGTGTGTGTGTGTGTGTGTGTGTGTAGAGTAGAGCTGCTTCACCCACACTTTCCTCAGTAAGAGAACACACTCAGAGAGGAACAATGTCGGAGCTGCTGAGAATACTGCTCCTCTTACTGCCTGCCATCCTGCACACAGCAAGTGAGTATTAGATCAGCTGCTGAGGTTAGGCTGTGTTAAAGAAAACACCACCTGTGCTCTGTTAAAAAAAAGAAAAGAAAGGAAACAGACAAAGAAACAAAAAGAAGCTCGTGTTTAGAAGGATGCAGTTTCTTCATTAAATTTGTCAGAGGAATATTACAGAACTGCAGATTTATTTATTTATTTAGTGTTTAAAGGCAGGTTTAAGTACAGAATTAGTTTTTAAAATAAACATTAAAATCGATTCAAAATAAAAACTGTATTACTCTCAGTTTTAGCAGTGAAATAAAGCTTTGGTGTTATTTTTCTCTCAGATGGAAATTCACAGGTAATGCAGCGTTGGTGCCTCTGGAGCTCTGATGATCTCAGTGACATAGAGCTCATAGAGTCTTACACCTTCAATAAGATCAAATACATAGAGTTTAACAGCACTCTGGGGAAGTTTGTGGGATACACTGCACACGGCATCTATAACGCAGAGAGATTTAACAATGACACTGCAGGGCTGCAAGCACGGAAAGCTGCTGTGGAAAGTTTCTGTAAGAACAATGCTCAGATTTACTCCAGCGACGTCCTCAGTAAAGCAGGTGAGATTATTTGTGAACCTCAAAACTTTTATTCTGTAATATTTCCAGTATTTCTTCATTCTGCAGCAGATTTATCTTTATTTGGCAGTGGTTTATTTACTCATATTAAAATACAGAGTATATAATATACACTGAGCTGCTCTTCTCTAGCTGATTAGATACCAAATTAAATTCAGTGTCAAAAAATATTATTATTATTATTATTATTATTATTATTATTATTATTATTATTAGTTTATAATGAATGACTCTCAGCTGTAAGTTGATGTTGTTGTGGTTTAATTGTGCAGTTGAGCCCCAGGTTGAGGTCACTTTGGTAAAGAAGTCAGATGGCACTCACCCAGCCAGGCTGATGTGCAGCGCTTACAGCTTTTACCCACTAGACATTGAGGTGACCTGGCTGAGAAACGGGAAAGAGATTAAGGGAGGTGTAACGTCCACTGAGGAGATGGCTGATGGAGACTGGTACTATCAGATCCACTCACATCTGGAGTACATGCCTGAATCTGGAGAGGAGATCTCCTGCGTGGTGCAACACGCCAGCTTCCAAAAGCCCATGGTCTATAAGTGGGGTGAGTCTGATCATCACAGTTAGATCTAAATACCTGAGTCCACTGTCATGAACTGAGCTTAAAAAACAGAGATCCTGTTTCACTCACATCATAACTCATCTTTCAAAACCTGGTGTTCAGTCAACAACAATAATCAACAACTTAAAAAAATATAATCATCAAATAAAATTTATTCGGGTTTTTTATAGCTGAAAGTAAAAGTAGTTCTTAACACTGTTGTTGTATAAAAATGCTATTCCATAGCGCTTAGTGCTGCTATTAACTGCTATTATATGAGTTATTTTTGTAATCTATCTATATAAACCCCTTTCTGTCTCAGATCCCTCGATGTCTGAACCTGATAAGAGTAAGATTGCTATCGGGGCTTCAGGGCTGGTGTTGGGGATCGTGCTTTCAGCTGCTGGATTCATCTACTACAGGAAGAAATGCTCAGGTCAGTGGAAGATTGCAGGAAATCTACAAACAGAAACGTGTATTAGGACATCTGTATATTTGTTATTAAAATTGAAGTGCTATTAATAATTAATATTTAACCTTGCTACCTGATATTCATCCTTCTGCTTTATTTCTGATTTGTGTTCACAGGACGGATCCTGGTGCCGACATAAACACAGGCATCATTTGAAGTTGACATGTTGGTTTCAGCTTCATTCCCCATATTGGATGGAGTTAATTTACCCATAATGCTCACTGTTTAGCTACAGTTAAGCTGAAATGTGATGATTTTTAAGCTCACACATGTGATGTTAATTTTTACAGGTCTGTGAGCAGAGAAACACTGGAGTGTTTGCTGAAATCGCTTTATCTGTTAAACATCTGCTTTATTCCGAACAATTAGAACCTGCTGAGAAATGAGCATTTCATAATATGTACATCTGCGTCTGTATTATCACTTTCCTTAATGTAAGACCAGCTTTCTCTCAGATTTTGCTGAAACTGGTGTTAAATATCTTGATTATAGGCTTTATAAGAGTTCTTGAGTAGAAATTTGGCAAACTGAGCTGAGATACTACATTCAGCTTAAAAATGTATAAATTAATTCCTTATAATGCATCTGAAAGTTATGAAATAATTAATTACTATTACAGAAGTAAATGTAGCCTTGTAAAAATTTCATTATTAAATCATTAGCGGGCGGCACGGTGGTGTAGTGGTTAGCGCTGTCGCCTCACAGCAAGAAGGTCCTGGGTTCGAGCCCCGGGGCCGGCGAGGGCCTTTCTGTTTGGAGTTTGCATGTTCTCCCCGTGTCCGCGTGGGTTTCCTCCGGGTGCTCCGGTTTCCCCCACAGTCCAAAGACATGCAGGTTAGGTTAACTGGTGACTCTAAATTGACCGTAGGTGTGAATGTGAGTGTGAATGGTTGTCTGTGTCTATGTGTCAGCCCTGTGATGACCTGGCGACTTGTCCAGGGTGTACCCCGCCTTTCGCCCGTAGTCAGCTGGGATAGGCTCCAGCTTGCCTGCGACCCTGTAGAAGGATAAAGCGGCTAGAGATAATGAGATGAGATGAAATCATTAGCGCCCCCTACAGTCTATTTTAACCTGGATCACTTCCTTAGTTTTAGTGATGCTGTTTATTACGATTCAATACTAACAGTTATCTGTAAATTTCTGGTTTTGTATCATCAGTCACTTAAATTTCATTTTAATGGTAAAAACTGGATTGATTTTTGATTCTGTAGGGATGCTGACTCTTAATAAACTTTTGGTTGTAAAAGAAATTGCTGTAAAATTTTCTTTAAAACAGTAAATGACTTAAATTCTATTCATAAATATAATTTGACAGATTTATATATGTTGCATTATATAGCTGATGAAATTAACACAGTTCTTATGAGTAAACTTTTAATCCTGCTGTATTTCTGTGGCGTCATTACGACTGGATTATGCATTCTGAACTTAATTCAAGCTGAAGTGGAGAATCAGGTCCTGTTTGGGGTCGGGAGCTTCACTTCCTCTGGGGGAAAAAAACAATGCATAAATAATACTACTAATAATAATGAAATGAATTTAAAAATGAAATGGTTTTCAGTGTGATGGATCATTCTGAGTTTATAAGATGATGCTTTTAATCAGGAGAGTCATTGAGCTGATTCTAAAATGTGTTCTTTAGCTTTGAAAACACTCAGCTGAAATCTGGTCATTATTTTTAATTTGCAACACCAGAAAATATACACAATGATTTGATTTACTGTCTACTTTCTATAACAGTGCATTTATTATTCTGTCAGAAAATTTTAATCATGTAAGCGAAGCATAATGTTACACTACAGGCATTTATCAGACACTCTTAACCAGAGCAGCATACAACGTACCATGAGCAGCCTGGGGAGCAGTTGGAGATTAGGTTTATTGGTCCAGGGAACCGAACCAGCAACCTTTTGTTCCCAAAGCTGCTTCTCTAACCATTAGGCCATGGCTTCCAAACATAAATAAAGCACAGAGGTGACCAGCTGAGAGTTAAGTGTGATATTTACAGGCCTAACTGTGACTTCCTTTCAGTCATGGGATTTGACCTCACAACCTTTGGATCAGTAAGATCAAATCTTGTAGCCTGAGATTGAGAAATACTTTAACATGTGGAGTTTCAGCTGTGAGTGAAAGGTATAAACCATATTACAGCTTTCAAATCTGGAACAGGATTCCACCCTGGTATAGCACCAATGTCCTATTTCATTCAAAGTGGCTTACAATTCAGATAGGTTATAATTGAACAGGTGAGGGTTCGAGCAGGTTAGGGTTCAGGATGTATGGATGTACAGGTTGTGGATGATTTCAATTTCTTATTACAGTAATAGCCTGACTTGCTTGAGTGAAATAAAAGAAACAAGTTTCACAATAGGTGGCACAGTGGTGTAGTGGTTAGCACTGTCACCTCACAGCAAGAAGGTTCTGGGTTCAAGCCCAGTGGCTGACGGGGGCCTTTCTGTGTGGAGTGTGCATGTTCTCCCCGTGTCTGTGTGGGTTTCCTCCGGGTGCTCCGTTTTCCCCCACAATCCAAAGACAAGCAGGTTAGGATAATTGGTGGCTCTAAATTGACCGTAGGTGTGAATGTGAGTGTGAATGGTTGTGTGTCTCTCTGTGTCAGACCTGTGATGACCTGGTGACTTGTCCAGGGTGAACCCCGCCTCTCACCCATAGTCAGTTGGGATAGGATCCAGCTTGCCTGCGACCGTACACAGGATAAGCAATTACGGATAATGGATGGATGGAAGTTTCACAATAACAGCGTCACACTCACTGATATTAAAAGTGATTTTGGCTGCAGTGTAATAAACCCACGAGTCAGAAATCATCATCTTTCAGTCTCTTGCTCTCACTGCTTATGTGTAGGTGATTATGCTGTATGTTAGCATTTGGCTAACATGAAGATGTAAAACATAGAGGAAATCTGAAATCAGCGGGATGTGTTTGAGGAAATATTTACACTGATCAGCCATAACATTAAAACTACTGATCAGTGAAGTGAATATTATTGATCATCTCATTACAGTGGCACCAATCAAGTGGTGGGATATATTAGGCAGCAAGAAAGAGAACAGTCAGTTCTTGAAGTTGATGTGTTGGAAGCAGGAAAAATGGCTAAGTGTATGAATCTGAGCAACTTTGCCAAAACTGTGATGGTGAGATGACTGGGTCTGAGCATCTCCAATATGATACATCTTGCGGGGTGTTCCCGGTATGCAGTGGTTAGTACTGAACAAAAGTGGTCCAAGGAAAGACAACCGGTGAACTGGCGACAGGGTCATGGGTGCCGAAGGCTCATTGATTCACATAGCACATATGGTACCATCCAGAAGAACAGAAGACCTACTGTAGCACAAAATGCTGAAAAAGTTATTGCTGGCTAAAACAGAAAGGTGTCAGGTCTATAAAGGTGTCGCTGGTTCACCCTTATTCACATTTTATACATTTGTGTAGATCTATAACCATTGTATTGCTTTTAAAAAGACTGCTTGCATTCCCACTTACATCTGCCTCCCATTCCCTGACTGATATTGGGAATACTGTATTTATGAAATCAGTTATTCCAGGCTGTAATGTAAAAATGAGGTAGAGTCAGACATTATGCCATGCCTCAATAACTCATGAAGAAATAATCTATAAATAAATGTAATCTTGGACCTAATATGTTATGTCCATGGAAATTTTAGCATAAAAAAGCTATATTGCTCTTTGGAATAGCCAAAGATATTGCAGTGTATAATGAACTCCCAAATAATGAGATTTCATTTGTGATTGCAATACATAGCATAAAAGCAAGACATAAAAAAATAAATTTAACCCAATTTTATGTACAAATGGAAATGCATAAGCATAAAAGAACCATTTTAAATATTGTTTTATAATTTTATCCATTATATTAAGGCTGAATAGTCATATGTAAAAGATCTTATCGATTTTCAATCATTGAGGTTTTTTTTTCTTAATTTAACAATACAGTATGTGTTTACCCACAATTATTGTCCACATTTTTTAATTATATTTTTGTTGCCAGCATACCACACTGTGCGCCTGACAAACATCACGTGCAATGTGGCCATGATATAATACACTGATGTAATAAAATACTGTGTGGATTCAGTGTTCTGGATTATTTTATGCTCCACATTATGGAAAACATTCCCATTGTTAAAGCTGATCAAGCACTCATCTGATACAGTTACAGCTCACTTCCAGTAAGTGTAGTTTAAATTTTTGCTCATCAAAATGCCATTTATACATCCAGGATTGCATATTTATATATACACATTATTATACAGTAAGCAAACACTCAGTTCTGATCGTCAATATATTGGCTGTGGGAGAAATGGGCAGGCGTGAAATCCTGAGTGACTTTTATAAGAGCCAGAACCTTATTGCCAGATGACTGGGTTTGGAGCATCGCTGGTAAGGCTTATGGGCTGCTCCCACTCAGCATTTGTGAGTTCTGACTGAATGTGGTCTGCGGAGGAACAAACCATGAACCAGCACCGGGGGGTTGTGTGCCTGAGGCTGATTGACAGAGAGAGCAATGAAGCCCATCCCATCTGATCTAAACCAGGGTTGTAGTTGAGTCACTAAACCTCAAGTCCGAGTCCAGTCTCGAGTCCCCAGTGTTCAAGTCTGAGTCAAGTCCAAGTCATTAAATAAAATTTCAAGTCAAGTCCACAATTGGTCTGAGTCAAATCCGAGAACAAGACTCCAACTCCAACCACACAATTTGACGATGTCTGTTTCAGTGCCATTAACATTAGTTTGTTCTTGAACATGCCGTATGAACAGGTGAATGTGCTTCTCTTTATCAGGGAGTGTGAAGTATTCTGTCAGAGATGGTTGGGAGACGGATGTAAGTGCAGAAGGTGTGTTTATTAATACAAGTGAAGATGGTAAACAATCCAGAACGGCAGGCAAAATCGCAAAACGGTGAAACAGGCGATATGTCGAGCGAGGCACAAACAGGCTATCGTAGACTCGGCAGGATCAAAGACGAGAAATAGGGAATCAGGGATCAGGAAACCAAACAAGGAAATTAGGCTCGGTAATGTATCAGTTTAATGCAGGCACGCTGATTGCACCTTAATCCTGTGCAGGTGCAAGTCATTTATAGCGTGTGTGAGAGTCCGCTTGTCGCGTGCGATGTCCAGAGCGCCCGAGAGTCTATCTGATGCACGCGCCAAGGCACGCAGGTGTGACACTCTTGCACGAAATTAGTACAAAAATTAATGTAGCTATAAATATCTTATGCCAAATTATTATCCTATGTGACAAAAAATAAAGAAAAAATCAGAGTCCTTGTCTCCAATTTATGAGTCCGAATGCAGTTAATGCCTGTCTGAGTCATCAGTGCTCAAATCCAAGTCAAGTAACAAGTCCTTAAAATCAGGACATGAGTCGGACTCCGGTCTGAGTCCTGGACTCGAGTACTTCAAGCCTGATCTAAACCAACAGGAGGGCTACTGTGGCACAGAAAAGCACAGACGATATTAATGATGGTTACAGGAGGAATGTGTAACAAAACACAGCACATCACACCCTTTTGTGTATGGGGCTGCATAGCTGGAGACTGGTCAGAGTGCCCATGCTAAACCTTTTGTACCATCAAAAGCACCTACAATGGGCATGCAAATATCAACCTTGGGACAATGGAAGAAGATCACCTAGTCAGATCATCATGTTATTATATCTTAACATCATGCTAAAATGATGGACAGCTCATTTAAAACCAATGGGACTGAGTTCAGCTTTTCAGCTGTCTAAAGCGCATCATTTTACAGCATCATCATTTTCATGCTCCACTGGGATTTAATCAGAGTTTCCTGCCCTGTTCCATCTTCTTCAAACCAACATTATATTATTACGCCTCTTATTCAACAGGACATCACTATAATATATTTAAAGAATAAGTGTTTCTTTATTCTTTAGACTTTCATGGCAGGCTTTTCAACATATTTTTTTCCGAGAAACTGATGATGCAATAATATCCCTGCCCTGTGATTGGCTCACATTTGGAAATGGTTTCAGTGAACTTCTCCAAGATGCGTGTTTAGTAACTGTGGGGCTTTTTTTTTTTTTTTAGCATAAAGTTTGCTGTCTCTCTCAGAAAAAAAGAGTACTTAACTTTACCATTCTTTATTGCTGGAGGGGTACCTTTTGTACCTTTATTATGTATCTTTCAAATGGAAATGGAGAAATAGCATACTTTAATGGAAGGTACATAATTAGACTGGAATTATCTTTAAAGCTGTAAAAGCCAACATTTGCACCTTTCAGTGCATATAAATAATGTTGAATTGGATTTAATGTGTACAATTGCTGGACATTTTAAATATTAATTAAAAAAAAAAACTACATACACCAACAAATAGCCACAGTGTCATTGTACACATTTAAATGACAAGTCTAATATTTCAATAGTTTGAATAGGATTATGTTAAGGGGTACAATAAATATTGTACTATGTGATTCCTCTCTCCTTAATATTTATGGAGAAAATAGCAAAGCAATCAGCCATCTATCAACTTAATGCAACCTTTACATGAGCTAAATGAGTCAGAGGTTCAGTTCCTCCATGTTTTGTGATTCCCTCTTTCTTCATCTGACCTCATGCATACATATGAACACATACAGCACAAACACAGTGACGTCTAGTGGAGATACTGAGGCATCAGTGTTCATTTCAAATACATAATAGTACAGTACAGAGTTCATACAGTTTGAAAAACAGCCTTTCAGTCCAATTCAAGGTTACAGATATGTTCTTTTATTTATCTTTTAGAAAGGCCGTGAACATAAGAGAAAGGAACAGAGCTGACAAAGTGTGACCTTTGAAAGTGTTGGTGGATTTGATTGTGGGGAAAGTCCTGAAATATTCAGACTGTGTATTATTTTGTTTTACCGGTTGAGTTGTTGTGAGCATTCTGTAAAGTGCCTGTTGGAGAAATAAAGCAAGACCCAAAGCTAAATCAAAATCTGCTGATCTCCTGAGTCCTCCTTCCCATCCACCTGCACACATACCAGGTTCGACAGTCTTTATATACAGGAAATTATTGCATAAAATATCTCTTCCTTATCTGACAAAGTTCGTAAATAAAGAGCTACATATCACTGAACCAAGCACTCCCAATCTTTTTGCAGTCAGGAACAACTGTAACTGTAGAATAAACTTCACAGATCCCCACCAAACATATCATTATTGGAATGTGAACAATATTATTTTGGATATTTGTTTTTTTTTCAGTATCATAAACCCTGGTTGTGCAGTGGTTAGCACTGTTGCCTCACAGCAAGAAGGTTCTGGGTTCAACCTTGTGGCCAGCTGGGGTCTTTCTGTGTGGCGTTTCCTCCAGGTTTTCTGATTTCCTCCCACAGTCCAAAGACATGTGGATTAGGTCAACTGGCTCCTCTAAATTTCCCACTGGTGTGAGTGTGAGTGTGATGGCTGTTCATCTCTGTGTTAGTCCTGCGACAGTCTGGTGAGCTGCCCAGGGTGAACTCCGACTCTCACCTGAAATCATCTGGGATTGGCTTCAGGAACCCCCTCAACCCTGATAGATAAACAATATACATAATGGATGGATAGTTTAATTATTATTGATTATGCATCACAGACCCCCAGGGTGTCCTCAGATAACATTTTGAGAAACATTGCATTAAATCAGTAAAGGCCCTCAGCATTTTATTAAAATTATTTGATGGTATAATATACACTCAGACTATCAGACCTCTGGTTTGAACCTAAGCTTGGTTTATTGTTTGTGTGGAATTTTGCATGTTCTCCCTGAGTTCCAGAGATTCCCCCAGGATTTCTTTTATCTTTTTTTTCATGTTATTGCAATGGGGTAAATCACAACCCACAATTATCCATGTTATTATATTTTATGTTGTGGTGATGATGATGATGATGATGATGATTAGCCTGTTTGACCTAATAAAACCTCAATCACTATTGAGGATGAAAAGGAAAAAGAGAAGACAATTTTACCAGAAGCAGCAGAAATATACAAATCAAAGTGAGTGCGCTAGCCAGTTAGCCAACACGCTATAAAATGAGTGAAGCTTCTTCAGGAGTGATTTCCACTACAGGAGCAAAACTGAACAGAACATTTGTTCACATTGTGTCTGAAATGTGAGTTACTCCGACACTATACAGTTACTTTGTCGGATACGATATTAATTTCTTTTTACAGTCTTGTTGTAAAAAGGAAATTTGGCGGTTGGGATTAGCTACAGCACTCGGCCTGCAGTTTTGTGTCTACAGCTGAATCACAGCCATGTGGATATTTAGTATCACCACGCTCCTGTGAGTTTGTTATTGCTTCATTATCGCCCGCTTGAATGGATCTCAAACGAGTGGCCACTATTTTCCTGGCATTATAAATAAAAAAACAAACTGATTCAAAACTATGTCCATGTTAGATGTTTTTATAGACTCAAACTAAAGCAACAAATTTCATTAAATTCAGAAAAGTATGATTTCAGGAGCCCTAAAAACAAAGGCAGTTTTTTTTTCTCCTAAAAATCAGAGGACTCTTGATTCTGCAGCTTTCGGTCTTCTTTCTTCTTCGCTCATCTCCTCCTCAGGACAATCATCAGAAAGAGACACGGCCAGATGAGGTGTCATGAACAAACAAATGAATATTACTGTTCTTGATTATTTATTTTTTCAGACTTATTAGATCATAGATTTGATTATTCACTACTCAGTATCATGATAACTTTCATATTTCTTGATAAAAATCATGTTAAATTATCTGACTGAGCCCGAGTCAGAAGTCAGTGATAAGTGTACGATCTGTCTGAAAACCACTGAAACTAAACACTATACCTCGGTACAATTAAAATAAAATCCATCCACTGTTCAGTAAATATCTGCTAGCTCATGAGCTGTTAATTAGCAGCAAAAGTTAGCTACATAAATGGAGGTTACCTTCGCAACAGACCAATTTCCATATTATATCTGTTGGAGTGACAACTGGTTCTGCCACGTTTGCCAAAATGTCCAGAACTCCAGTCTGGCACACTGAATTATGGGATTGTCTTCTGACTGGGACAGTCCTTTTCTCAGGAGCGCACAGATGCTGCCCCAAGAACGCTGCCTACACAGGATGCCGTCTTCCGACTGGAACGCACCAGTCCTTCAGTGCACTTGGAATTAAACATTTAATTGTGGTTTTCTACTGGACGACTGGTTGAGATGTGTCTGTGCAAAAAGTGAAACATAGTTCAGTTCAGGAACCCTTGTGGGTTTTTTTAGAAATACTAAAGTAAAAGATGTGGGAATTTGACTACGCAGGCCGCCACACATATAATGTGCACTACAGAGTGTATACAGTGTTTACACAATGCTATTTAAGACCGTCTGTAGTGAACTGTACAGAACACCACAGCAGATTTATTCACAAGAAAAGAGACGCCAGTATGTGTTTACTGACAAAACTACTTACGGTACAGATATCACTTCTAGCACAGACACTTTGTTTATTTTGTTTTTATTGTTATAAAATGTGTACGATGCCAACCATAAAACAGAACAGGATACACAGCTTTTCATTTCTTTCTTTCTTTTTTAATTCTAAACCCCTTTTTCTATGTCAAGAACAAAAGCTCAAAATTTCAGGAGCTGTAAAAATTAATGTCATTGTTGTTTGTTTGTTTGTTTAACCTTTGAAACCTAAACTTTTATTTTGTATTATTATTTCAGATCCTTTTTTTTTTTTACTATTTCAGGCACAAAACCTCAAAAATTCAGGAATCTCTAATCTCATCTCATTATCTGTAGCCGCTTTATCCTGTTCTACAGGGTCGCAGGCAAGCTGGAGCCTATCCCAGCTGACTACAGGTGAAAGGCGGGGTACACCCTGGACAAGTCGCCAGGTCATCACAGGGCAATTCAGGAATTATTATTATTATTATTATTATTATTATTATTGTTTTCTTGTTTGTTTGACTTTTGAAACCTAAAGACTATTCAGGAATTTAATTTCTTCCTTTTTGTGCTCCCAGTGTTTTAATTCTTTGTGTTTGTAATGATCAGCGCACCTCAGTATGGAAAGAGTAAAGGATCAGGAATTGTGAAACTCACTTGAGTGTCTGCCTGAACCCAGCTGACTGTGAGGAGAGAACTGATCTGATTGGATGATTTATTTATCACTGACTCTGCACTCGGCTGTATTTCTGTCTCTATTCAGTGTGTGGAAGTCAGTGACAAGTGAATTCATCTGAGCTGCTGGTTTACTGACAAACTTCAGGATGAAATTATTTCTCATCTTTTTCACACTAATGTGTGTGAGGGACACTGAATCACAGTGTAAGTGAGATATTTATTTATGTGTAAATTTGCTGTAATATTTTTGCCCAGTGGTAATTAGAAGAGTGTATATAAAGTGTTAATGGTGGTGTTTTGGTTATTAAGCTGTAGAGCTTGATTTAAATGAGACAGATCGTTTCAGATCATCACAAAAATGATGTGATTTTGTCAGTGATGATGATGTTTTTATCTCACTGTAGTAACAGGCTGCTGCAGTTTGAACGTGTGTGTGTGTGTGTGTGTGTGTGTGTGTGTGTGTGTGTGTGTGTTTCTCCAGTTAAACATCAACACCTGCAAATAACCGAATGTTCAGAGAAGAATAAGGAGTTTATGTTAGGGTCCGATGGAGATGAGGAGTTTTATGCAGATTTTGAGAAGAAGAATGGAGTGACAATGCTGCCTCCCTTCGCTGATCCGATTGAGTACCCTGGAGTGTACGAGCTTGCCGAGGGTGAAATGGCCGCCTGCCAACAAAACTTACAGGTGCTCACAGAGGACTTTAAAGACCGGCCGGTGCCACAGGGTGAGAAACTCAGTGTTTATAGGAGCACAAATTTACCTTGATGATATTGAGTCTAAAATGATTTTCCAGCATGAAGATGTGAGATTTGTTGTAGATTTGACTGTAAATCACTGACCATTACACTGTCAGTAAACTACAGGAACAATCACAGTCTCCAGCCTGTAAAGCTCTCATTTACTGTACAATACTCTAATCTCACAGCCGACACTACAGCACTGCTGTCTCACACTATTTTCATTTCATAAAGGCTTTTTATTCGACTAAAACATCCCAGAATGCACCACATCATCACAGCAGCTGTTTGCTTCGCCCCGAACACAAACTATTTATCAGTTAAATTTATAGAAATGAAGAAAGTTCTCTCTGAACAGACTAACTGCTGAAGTGTGGGGTTTGTAAATCTAAATAAATCTTTTTTTAAATTTATTTTTTAATTTTTTTATTTTAAATCTTTTATTTCTATCCCCAACACACACACACACACACACACACACACACCAATTATGGATTATGGAGCTAAAGGTAGATTTTATAATTGACTTGCTAGAAAATGTGAAGATGATCTGAGGCAGTAGGATGGCACATTACTCAGTCGTGAACACAAGCAGAGGGTTTATTTGTAAATAGTCATGTTCCATGTTCTTTCTCTGGCATCTGTTTATCATCTATAAATGCTGAATGAAGTGTAATCCATTACATTTTATGTTTAATAAACCTGTAATAAAGCTGCTGTCCTCAGAATTCACGTTTAAAATCACAGCTTAGATTCCAGATTCCTGTTGGTTATTATTATATGGACACGAGTGTTTTACTGGGAAATACACCACTCATATTTTTCATAGGAGCTACATCCGGGACCTGAGTAACACAGTCTCCAATATCTTCACTCATGAGGAAATTAATGAATTGTTTTGATAAATTTGGGGACTTTTTGTTTGTGAATGTGTCGATAGAATAAAAAGAAAATCACTCAATAAAAACTTGCATTTTTCATACGAAATACATCGTGGATCTGAGTGACATAATTCCCAATATTTCACTCTGATGATGTCACTCCCAGTGTTTTCCCGCTGACTAGACGTGTGTTGTCAAAATGGTGAACCGTTTCAAAATTTAAATACTTTTGATTAACTTATGGTGGGTTTTTTTTGGATATGTTCATATAATACAAATAATATTGCACATTGGCTTGAAGATATCAAGTTTATTTTCTCATGTTGAAAAATATTTCACTCGTTCGCTTCGCTCCCTCATGATGTATCCATTCACCACTCAAAGATAAACTTCATATCTTCACACCACCGTGTAACATCCTCTATATATCGAAAGCCAGAAGAAATAATGAATGCATCACAGTCTCAGAGTCATAACAATGGTGCACATGTGCTTTATATTTTTCTCCAGATGCCCCACAAAGCTCCATCTATCCCAAACAAAAGATGCAGCTGGGTTCAGAGAACATGCTCATCTGTCATTCCGCACGATTTTTCCCTCCACCTGTTACTGTACGCTGGACCAAAAACAGTGTAGATGTGATGGAACAATCCACACTAAGCCGTTATTACCCGAATAAGGACAAAACCTACAACCAGTTCTCCCACCTGCCCTTCACTCCACAGGAAGGAGACGTTTACACCTGCACGGTGGAGCACGAGGCCCTGGAGACGCCCGACACCAAGACATGGGGTGAGACGGAGAGTTTAACTACTGATTCAGTCTTTCCTTCGAGTAGAAATAACCGTGTGTGTGTGTGTAGAGGTGGATGTTGAGCTTCCCAGTGTGGGTCCCTCTGTGGTCTGTGGAGTGGGTCTGGCTGTTGGACTGCTCGGAGTCGCTACTGGAACTTTCTTCCTCGTCAAAGGAAACAGATGTAACTGACACTTCAGGTAACAACTCGAATAAAACATTATATTTATAATATTTAATACACTGTTTCTCCCTGATACACCTGTTTGTGTTTTCAGTCAGAAGTAAAGCGTTAGGAGAAGGTTTAGATTCTGACCATGAATTCTCATTTTAATTTTTCACCGAGGAAACTGTTCATCCACTAGAGTTTAATTCATCTGTTAAACTATGTAAGGTTTTTTTAATATGAAGTTGTTACTTGTTCCACTGTACACCTGTTTTGAATTTCTTATCTCTGTGCAGAAATCTGTTAAGTCTTTCTTTTCCAATTTATTTAAAGTCTAATTAATATTAGATGATAGAAATGAAAAGGAAAGAGTGCCTGCAAATAATTAAAGAAATAAACTTTATTCCATGAATGTGAACGATCATGTGATTTCTGTTTCCACATCAATGATACTTCGTTCCACCAGTAAAACAATCTCTGTATTAGTCTAGTTTGGAAATATACTGTCACAATCATTACAGAAAAATCACACACACACACACACACAATCACATGTAACATATTTCAGATGTAATATAGAAATATATATATGTAAATGCGTTCCACTTTGTTATGCCCTTAAATTGCATGTGTGAAAAAGTGAAAACAATGTACGATCACATTTGAGATTTTATAAGTGTGAGAAAATCATATCTGAAAATGAAAACCACTCATAAAAAAAAGTGTGAATCATAAAGTGTTTAAAAACCTGTAAAATGTTCATGTGACTCTTCACACAGTGAAGTGACAACAAACCGACTCATGACTTCGTTTTCTTATGACTGAAATGATGATTGTTGCCAGTCTGAATTTTTGTAAATGTCCTAAAGTTAAATCAGGTAAATGCCTTCAACTCCTCCACAAACTGACCAATCATCAATCTTGCTCCAGCATTTTTTCTCTTAAAGAGCAAATCACCTTTAGTAGAGCAAACCCTGGAGGAAGAGAGCACAGGGTCACACAGGCAATCAAGTTTAGACAACCTGCTCACTGCAGTGCCTTCAATGTAAACTTATTTTTATTCCCGTCTCAGGTTCTTGGGAGCGTTCTGATAGTTTAAAGTTTAAATATAAATTTAGCATGAAACTTCCTACAGTGTTAAACTGTGAACAGCTGCATTGGAACTAAAACCAGTCCAGTTACTTTACTGTAAATATGATTGCAGAGCCAGAGGCTACATGTATGAAGGACTCCATATTACATCCCAGATAGCAAATGATGTTATTTCAATGTTGATATTTGGTTAAGATGGTTGATTTACAGTTATAGTTGAACACTGATGGTGGATCAACCATTAATCAACCACTGATAAAAAGTTGAAAAAATGTGTTCGACTCAATGTAATGGTTGAAGGAAACATTTGATCAAATGTTGAATATATGTTGATTTTGTTGTCATCATACACTGCACCACTGGACGGGAGCCTGGGGTGCACTCTGGGTGAGACCATTTTGTGGGAGGGGGGTTTCCTATATTTCATTGAATTTCATTTATTTAATTTAGAATTTTAATAGAGCACAAGGAACTATGAAGAATAGATTATTATTTATGGTTATGTGCAAATCTTGTGTGTGCAACATGTAAGGAAAAAACGAACAGAAAATTCTACCGTACCGGCCACTATTTGGAATGGTCCAAATAACCGTCTCTCAGAAGAACTTTCAGAAGAGCTCCGTTGATGACGAGACTTGCGACCATAGACTGTCCGTGCTTGCGACTGAAGAAATTTGCTTCAACAACACTGGCCAGTTCTCCTCTTTGTGGTAGTGTGGTTAAAAATAGTGGTTAAGTGAACATGTGCTTGTACACATGGTACTCTGATGGACAAGAACCCCATCCCACCTCACGCCCAGTGTTCCTGGCATAAGCTCCAGATTCACCACCATACTGAGTAGGATAAAACAGTGACTGAGGATTAATATACAGACTTATTATGACATGTTATGTCTTCTCATCTCATTATCTCTAGCCACTTTATCCTTCTACAGGGTTGCAGGCAAGTTGGAGCCTATCCCAGCTGACTATGGGCGAAAGGCGGCGTATCTACACCCTGGACAAGTCGCCAGGTCATCACAGGGCTGACACAGACAACCATTCACACTCACACCTACGGTCAATTTAGAGTCACCAGTTAACCTAACCTGCATGTCTTTGGACTGTGGGGGAAACCGGAGCAAATATTCAAATATTTTGTTAGTCAGGCAGTTATTTGAATTGTACAGTAAGTTTAACTGCTAGTACTGTATTTAGGCAATATTTTATTGTCCAGGTAAAGACTGTATAATCCTTTCTGGTTCATATCCACAGACAGGCCTTTCCATCATTGTGTATGGTGAAACATCAACATCAACCCAATTTCTCACGGTGGTGCAGTGGTTAGCACGGTCGCCTCACAGCAAGAAGGTTCCAGGTTCGAACCCAGCAGCCGGCGAGGGCCTTTCTGTGTGGAGTTTGCACGTTCTCCCCGTGTCTGTGTGGGTTTCCTCCACAGTCCAAAGATGTGCAGTTAGGTTGACGTGGGGTAGCCTTGGGCTGAGGTGCCCTTGAGCAATTCCCAGATAGCAAAAATCAGTTGAATCAGCATTGAAATAGCGTTTGGCAGAAAACATTGAAATAATGTTGAAATGATATTGAAAGTGTCCCCTTGAATTTGGGTTGAATCAACATTGAATTTTCAACCCTATCAGCATTGAATCAATAGTGATTCAACCATCATCTAAATAGAAATTTCTATTTAGATGATGGTTGAATCACTATTGATTCAATGCTGATAGGGTTGAAAATTCAATGTTGATTCAACCCAAATTCAAGGGGACACTTTCAATATCATTTCAACATTATTTCAATGTTTTCTGCCAAACGCTATTTCAATGCTGATTCAACTGATTTTTGCTATCTGGGATTCTTCTACATGCTCACATTTGAACTGGTTAATTTCAAGGTGTATCACAAAGATGCTTGTGATCGCATACACATTTAGAGAATGAGACGATATATTTATCTGGGATTTCTTATGAATACACAATGAAACAGTTTACTGTTACCAGTACAGTAACCATGATGGGCAACATGAGAAATAGATGTGTTTAGAGGACATTATAGATGACCTACAACCATGTGATCAAAATGTGCTACGTCATGAGCGTCTGATATGACGGTGGATATACAAAGTTCTACAAAAACGGTCTCCAGAGCTGCATCAAACGATGGGAGAAATGCATAACTCTGGGTGGTTCCTATGTAGAGAAAGACTAATAACTGTGCCAAGTTTCGTTGCTCTACTGCTATGGGAAGTGGGTCAGGGGCATTACTTATTGAACGCCCCTCGGTTCATTGCTAATGTGGTAAATGACACTTCTAGCTGCAAATGTCTGGTTTTGGGTGCAATATCTACATAGGTGTTTGGAGCACTTGCATGTGACATCGCAGCCGATCCAGATTGTGACAGACGCCATCTTGTCGGCCAAACGCCATATTTCCGCCTTCTACTTCTGGCTCTACTTCTACCTTTTCTTCTGGAAAACCCTACTATATACAATTCTACTACAACGGCTGCGGCTACAAGCTCTCCCTACCTGTGCACGTTTATGTTTTTTGTGTGTATTTTTGCGTGTTGTTCGTCTGTACCGGACTTCAATATCCACTACAACCGTATGGACTTACTGGACATTGGTTTCCAGCAGAAAATGACGGTTTGTAGCGATTTCCATCGCATGCACAACATTCCGGATGAGATAGCGAGACCAGCAGGGTCTCCGTGGATTGTTATCAGAAGCAAAGCGAAGGAGGCGGCGCCGGGAGAGGAAGCAAAAGCGAGGCTGCAGAGCCGGCCTGTTGACTAAGCTCAGAAAACAGCCACTCAAATCTCCACTGCTAAGCCTCTACCTCTCCAATGCCAGATCCATGGTAAACAAAACGGACGATTTGGAATTACAGCTGGAATTACCTTATTCTATAATCGGCTGGTCAGTGCTATACTAGGTACTGATATAAATAGTGTTAGTACTCAATACTTAAGTGACTTACCCGTCCAATGAGGATAGTTATTTTCTTGTTTACAAGATGCCACATCTGAGTCGCTGACAAATCCTGAATTTCTGTAAAGATAACTGTCCAGAGATTTATAAGCACGCAGTGCTTCACCACTGAACAGCGAGGGAAAGTTAATGAGGTAATTATACACATCTGGGTATTCCACCTCTGGCAGTTCAATATCCACTGACACGGTCGTGAAAACTACGTCCGGTAAGCGATAAGGGTCACTAATCTGTAGATCGTTTATTTTAGACATATATCTAGTTCTCTGTTCATTAGAAAAATGAGCTGTGTAGTCCGTCGGTTGAAATTGATCCATTCTGTACACTAGTGCAGCAGTATTCAGCGGTGTTTTTTACCGACAAGATGGCGGCTGTGTACTTTCTGGTCACGTGACTGCAAGATCTCTATAGAGGCCCATTTCCAGCAACTATCACTCCAGTGTTCTAATGGTACAATGTGTTTGCTCATTGCCTCAGAAGGCTAATGGATGATTAGAAAACCCTTGTACAATCATGTTAGCACAGCTGAAAACAGTTGAGCTCTTTAGAGAAGCTATAAAACTGACCTTCCTTTGAGCAGATTGAGTTTCTGGAGCATCACATTTGTGGGGTCGATTAAATGCTCAAAATGGCCAGAAAAATGTCTTGACTATATTTTCTATTCATTTTACAACTTATGGTGGTAAATAAAAGTGTGACTTCATGGAAGACACAATTGTCTGGGTGACCCCAAACTTTTGAACGGTAGTGTAGATGTGTGTGGGTTTGGCCCATATTATTCAAAAAAAGTCAGACTTTTCTGAAGATAAGACGCTTCTACTAACCATCGAGTGCCCAGATATCGCGTTCTATCTATTGGTGGGACATGGCGATTCATTTCCGCCAGTTCGTTCATGTCGGTCAGTTCAGCAAAGAAATTTGTTCGTTCAGTTCGTTCACTCGTTCATTTTGATGACGTCACACCAAAGCGGCACAACAATGGCTGTCGTCCGAAGTTTAGTTCATCTTGAGTGAACGAGAGGCGGCAGAGGTGCCATCCACAATAGATTTTCATACATTACAATGTGCTTGAGAAAAAGATGGAAGAAAAACATTATCCTAGCATTATCTGAAAAAGACTACATAAACAAAGCTCTGAAAGTTAAATGTAGATGAGAATAAAGCTGTTTTTATATTTATTATATTTATTTTAGTAGAGCCATGGTCTGCCGGTTATGCAGTTGTTCTCTCAAACCCATTAAGCAAAAAAAAAAATTGCTTATTTAACAGCAGCACTCATTTCAGAGAATAAACAACTTTACAAGTCATCGTATTCAGCGAACAGTAGCCTGCGATGTCTCTCTGCTGCATTCATGATCATTCATTGTTTGGCCTGGTCATGGAAACGGTTGTTATGCACGAACATTCGATTGATGTCACGTCTAGCGAGACCTTTTCCAGCTGTTCGAGCAAGAGACCTCCTTTTCTCTCCTTGACGCGGACGAGGGAGGGGGATGCCGACAAAGTTGAGAAGAGACAATTGCAGACTGTTTCATGCAGTTGTTCAAACCCATTAAGTAACACCCATTTTGCTCATATTCAACAGCAATGCTCATTACAAAGAACAAACCACTTTATTACAAATTGCATTAACATTAAAAAAATGAACACAGTATGCCGCGATCTCCAGAGCCACGTTCTTCATTGTTTATCACAGTCATGGAAACTGTTGCTATGCGCCCAGCCCAGTATGGCAGCAGTCAGGCTGGCTGCTGGCTGTTCGTTTGTTCGCGAACTGCTGAGCTCGTTCGCTGTGAACTGAAATGTATTGCTGAGTGAGAGCTCTAAATTGTAAACTAAAGACCTGGCATGTGTCAACGCTCTGATAATAGGGCTCAGATAGCCCTTAAAGAAGTAAAGTGGCGCTGCTCTGCACAGATCAAAATGCAAGTTGGACGCCCTTCTGCTACTGAACAGATCCTGCTGATTCGCCAACGACCGAGAGGCAGCGCAAACTAGTTCTAGTCGTTCACTTCGAAGACTCGTTCAAAAAGAACGGTTTGTTCGTGAACGACACACCACTAGTTCTATCTGGTTTGGCTGCTGAAGAATCGAGTCCGACCTTGGATGAAACATAGCCCATGTTCTGAGTGGGCGCCCAGTCTGGATTGTTTCTATCGTATAATTTTGCTGGCGCTCCTAGAAGTGAAATGGTAATACACGTGTTAAAATTATAACAACGACTGAGTGAACCACGACGAGAACGCTCAATTTATAGCAAAATTCTAGCAACACAAAAAAAATCTTCCATGATATTATTGAGAAAGCTTTTGAATCTCACCTGAGATAAAATGATTACTGCAAACATGAGCTGTTTTGGTTTTAGTCTCTGTTAGATCAGCCCTGCCGATGTTGTTCAGCCGCGCTCGTCTCCTCTCCATACTAAGCCTCAGAGTTTCCTCGCCCTCTTTCTGAATCATGGACGAAATTCTAAAAAATCAGAATGTGCCAGGATCACGAGTACTGTTGTGACCACGACCATATACAGCACAAAGATATGGCAGAGCTAAAAGAACAACAAAGAGACTTGCGCATGTGACTGTTTTGTATGGAATGTTGCTCGACCCCGCATTTGTGTCTCCACCAACATGGCCGACATCCGGGTTTCTATTTTGCTTTGATGTCACTCGCAAGTCAAGGATACAGTAGTTACACTTAACATTGGTAGGCATATGAGGTGAAAATTCAAATGCTGATTTATACAGTCCTTTGAAAATAAAGAGATAAATGTAGCCGTAAAATGTCACACAGAGGTTTTACTCCCCAGCAACTGATGAGGATTCTTCTATTCGACCCTGATTGGATGATCTATCTTGGTGTCCTGACATATTACCAGTAAAGACAAATTAAACTTCACATTTTAATAAATCAGTGCACAATATTTATTCCCAACATTTTTACTGCATTAGCAGAAATATTTGAAATTATCTAAAAAAAAAAAAATACAATTTTCAGGAGGCAGGGACACTTTAAATGAAGGTGTTCGGGGCTGTTGGTTGGACATGTACAGTGGTGCTTGAAAGTTTGTGAACCCTTTAGAATTTTCTAGATTTCTGTATAAATATGACCTAAAACATCAGATTTTCACACAAGTCCTAAAAGTAGATAAAGAGAACCCAGTTCAACAAATGAGACAAAAATCTTATACTTGGTCATTTATTTATTGAGGAAAATGATCCAATATTACATATCTGTGAGTGGCAAAAGTATGTGAACTTCTAGGATTAGCAGTTAATTTGAAGGTGAAATTAGAGTCAGGTGTTTTCAATCAATGACATGGCAAATCAGGTGTGAGTGGGCACCCTGTTTTATTTAAAGAACAGGGATCTATCAAAGTCTGATCTTCACAACACGTGTTTGTGGAAGTGTATCATGGCACAAACAAAGGAGATTTCTGAGGACCTCAGAAAAAGTGTTGATGCTCACCAGGCTGGAAAAGGTTACAAAACCATCTCTAAAGAGTTTGGACTCCATCAATCCACAGTCAGACAGATTGTGTACAAATGGAGGAAATTCAAGAGCAGTGTTACCCTCCCCAGGAGTGGTCGACCAACAAAGGTCACTCCAAGAGCAAGGCGTGTAATAGTCAGCGAAGTCACAAAGGACCCCAGGGTAACTTCTAAGCAACTGAAGGCCTCTCTCACATTGGCTAATGTGAATGTTCATGAGTCCACCATCAGGAGAACACTGAACAACAATGGTGTGCATGGCAGGGTTGCAAGGAGAAAGCCACTGCTCTCCAAAAAGAACATTGCTGCTCATCTGCAGTTTACTAAAGATCACGTGGACAAGCCAGAAGTCTATTGGAAAAATGTTTTGTGGACGGATGTTTGGAGAAAGGAAAACACTGCATTCTACCATAAGAACCTTATCCCATCTGTGAAACATGGTGTTGGTAGTATCATGGTTTGGGTTTTGCTGCATCTGGGTCAGGATGGCTTGCCATCATTGATGGAACAATCAATTCTGAATTACAACCCCGATTCCAAAAAAGTTGGGACAAAGTACAAATTGTAAATAAAAAACAGAATGCAATAATTTACAAATCTCAAAAACTGATATTGTATTCACAATAGAACAGACAACATATCAAATGTCGAAAGTGAGACATTTTGAAATTTCATGCCAAATATTGGCTCATTTGAAATTTCATGACAGCAACACATCTCAAAAAAGTTGGGACAGGGGCAATAAGAGGCTGGAAAAGTTAAAAGGTACAAAAAAAGGAACAGCTGGAGGACCAAATTGCAACTCATTAGGTCAATTGGCAATAGGTCATTAACATGACTGGGTATAAAAAGAGCATCTTGGAGTGGCAGCGGCTGTCAGAAGTAAAGATGGGAAGAGGATCATCAATCCCCCTAATTCTGCGCCAAATAATGGAGCAATATCAGAAAGGAGTTTGACAGTGTAAAATTGCAAAGAGTTTGAACATACCATCATCTACAGTGCATAATATCAAAAGATTCAGAGAATCTGGAAGAATCTCTGTGCGTAAGGGTCAAGGCCGGAAAACCATACTGGGTGCCCGTGATCTTTGGGCCCTTAGACGGCACTGCATCACATACAGGCATGCTTCTGTATTGGAAATCACAAAATGGGCTCAGGAATATTTCCAGAGAACATTATCTGTGAACACAATTCACTGTGCCATCCGCCGTTGCCAGCTAAAACTCTATAGTTCAAAGAAGAAGCCATATCTAAACATGGTCCAGAAGCACAGACGTCTTCTCTGAGCCAAGGCTCATTTAAAATGGACTGTGGCAAAGTAGAAAACCGTTCTGTGGTCAGACGAATCAAAATTTGATGTTCTTTATGGAAATCAGGGACATCGTGTCATTCGGACTAAAAAGGAGAAGGACGACCCAAGTTGTTATCAGCACTCAGTTCAGAAGCCTGCATCTCTGATGGCATGGGGTTGCATTAGTGCATGTGGCATGGGCAGCTTACACATCTGGAAAGACACCATCAATGCTAAAAGGTATATCCAGGTTCTAGAGCAACATATGCTCCCATCCAGACGACGTCTCTTTCAGGGAAGACCTTGCATTTTCCAACATGACAATGCCAAACCACATACTGCATCAATTACAGCATCATGGCTGCGTAGAAGAAGGGTCCGGGTACTGAACTGGCCAGCCTGCAGTCCAGATCTTTCACCCATAGAAAACATTTGGCGCATCATAAAACAGAAGATACGACAAAAAAAGACCTAAGACAGTTGAGCAACTAGAATCCTACATTAGACAAGAATGGGTTAACATTCCTATCCCTAAACTTGAGCAACTTGTCTCCTCAGTCCCCAGACATTTACAGACTGTTGTAAAGAGAAAAGGGGATGTCTCACAGTGGTAAACATGGCCTTGTCCCAACTTTGAGATGTGTTGTTGTCCTGAAATTTAAAATCACCTAATTTTTCTCTTTAAATGATATAGTTTCTCAGTTTAAACATTTGATATGTCATCTATGTTCTATTCTGAATAAGATATGGATTTTTTGAAACGTCCACATCATTGCATTCTGTTTTTATTTACAATTTGTACTTTGTCCCAACTTTTTTGGAATCGGGGTTGTATACCAGCGAATTCTAAAGGAAAATGTCAGGACATCCGTCCATGAACTGAACCTCAAGAGAAGGTGGGTCATGCAGCAAGACAACAACCCTAAGCACACAAGTCATTCTACCAAAGAATGGTTAAAGAAGAATAAAGTTAATGTTTTGGAATGGCCAAGTCAAAGTCCTGACCTTAATCCGATCAAAATGTTGTGGAAGGACCTGAAGCGAGCAGTTCATGTGAGGAAACCCACCAACATCCCAGAGTTGAAGCTGTTCTGTACGGAGGAATGGTCTAAAATTCCTCCAAGCCGGTGTGCAGGACTGATCAACAGTTACCGCAAACGTTTAGTTGCAGTTATTCCTGCACAAGGGGGTCACACCAGATACTGAAAGCAAAGGTTCACATACTTTTGCCACTCACAGATATGTTGTATTGGATCATTTTCCTCAATAAATAAATGGCCAAGTATAATATTTTTGTCTCATTTGTTTAACTGGGTTCTCTTTATCTACCTTTAGTACTTGTGTGAAAATCTGATGTTTTAGGTCAGATTTATGCAGAAATCTAGAAAATTCTAAAGGGTTCAGAAACTTTCAAGCACCACTGTATTTGCCCGTGTTTGTTATTAGTCAGTAAAATATCAGTCACATGTTTAAATGTATAGCTGGATAATTATGAAGTTGCTCTCCCGCTTGAACACTTCCTGTCATAGAGCTCTAACCCGGAAGCACAAAGCCCGTGCCCTGCCTGTAAATCACTGCTCGCATTTGTACAAAAAACACATTATTAAAATGATAAATGAACACGCCTTGAGAAGCAAAGAAAAAAAAAGTGTTTCCAGGCAAAACAAACCTCGCCCAGTAGCACTTACGATGAATATAACAGAAGATATCACGAAAAAATGATTTTGGCCTTTTTGGTGACCTTGTGTGTGGACATACTTAGCCAATAAACATGGTTCTGACTGATTCTCTGCTGCTCTCAGCCAATCAGGACACACTGCGCTGCTCTCAGCCAATCAGGACACACCGTGCTGCGCAATTGTTACACTCTTACATTCTTTCAGCATGATGACATAACCTACCGCCTCTATATGAAGCAGTGGCCACAAAAACCTTGACCGGATGACCCCCAAAATGTTGGAGGTTCTATTTGAAACCAATGTCCATCTATCCTGAAAGTTTCATGAAGACTGGTCCAGCTGTTTTCCTGTAACATCAAAGAGAGAAGGGTCATTCCACGTCAATTCAACCGGGGCCCGTGCACTGAGGTCTCAAAAAATTCTGAAAAAAAAAAAAATCAAATCACCAGATGTACCCATGTTACCTAGGAGAAACACTAAATTTATTTGAATGTAAGATGTATACTTTCCATGTTACAGCCAGTTTTACTGGGGGAAGAGGGTGTCAATTTTGTTCAGACTCTTTTTTTTTTTTGTCAAAGTTCACAAGCCCATAGCTCAAGAACTAAACCATGTAGGAGGCTCAAATTTTGTATGCTGGTACATAAATAGGAATAGTATGTAGCAAACCTGTCATTTTGGGTCTGGATGATCCTGCATGGTCATAGCACTCCCTCAAAGGTGATCAAAATTTAATTGGAGTTTTTGGCTGTGCTCTGTTTAGGCCTTCAGAAGACACATTTTTACCCAACATAGGCTCTTGATTTTTTTCCCCTTATTGAGATAAGTAGAAACACTCTCAAAAAAAAAAGCAATAAACAGAAAGGAAACTCTAGTAGTGTTTGAACAGAAGACCTCAAGTCTGACAAATCATTTTGGATGTCATTTTCAGAGCACCGTAACACCTTGTGGGAATGTGCGCAGATTTTTTTAATATTTTCTTCTTTATTCTCCATGATCCCTTCTTTTGAAAAACACCAATTTGGCTTGTCTTACTCAAATCTCTCTTTATTTTCCACCCTGAACATGGGCAAAATGCACCATTGAGAGCAATACGTTTTCTATAACATTAATGTAAAGAGTAAATAACCAAAGGCCAATTTTGCCCTGACATGATCACCTGTGAGTGCCTGTGCAGGGGTGGAGGGATCCTTTTCAATGATTCAGTGATTTTAGGGGCACCTGTGGTTACTCTCAATATCAGAATCATTGAAATTGAAAAGGATCCCTCCACCCCTGCACAGGCACGCTCAGGTGATCATGTCAGGGCAAAATTGTCCTTTGGTTATTTACTCTTTACATTAATGTTATAGAAAACATATTGCTTTCAAATGGTGCATTTTGCCCATGTTCAGGGTGGAAAATAAAAACGAAAGATTCGAGTAAGACAAGCCAAATTGGTGTTTCAAAAGAAGGGATCATGGAGAATAAAGAAAAAAAATTAAAAAATCTGCGCACATTCCCACAAGGTGTTATGGTGCTCTGAAAATGACATCCAAAATGATTTGTCAGACTTGTGAGGTCTTCTGTTCAAACACTGATAGAGTTTCCTTTGTTTATTGCTTTTTTTGAGTGTGTTTCTACATCTCAATAAGGGGAAAAAAATCAAGAGCCTATGTTGGGTAAAAATGTGTCTTCTGAAGGCCTAAACAGAGCACAGCCAAAAACTCCAATAAAATTTTGATCATCTTTGAGGGAGTGCTATGACCATGCAGGATCATCCAGACCCAAAATGACAGTTTTGCTACATACTATTCCTATTTATGTACCAGCGTGCAAAATTTGAGCCTCCTACATGGTTTAGTTCTTGAGCTATGGGCTTGTGAACTTTGAGACAAAAGAAAAAAAAAAAAAAAAAAAGTCTGAACAAAATTGACACCCTCCTCCCCCAGTAAAACTGGCTGTAACATGGAAAGTATACATCTTACATTCAAATAAGTTTACAGTGTTTCTCCTAGGTAACATGGGTACATCTGGTGATTTTTTCAGAATTTTTTGAGACCCAAGTGTGCGGGCCCTGGTTGAATTGACGTGGAATGACCCAGAAAGAAAGCAAAGAAAGAAACCCCAACAAAAAGAATCCCTCTCCCCCGGTGAACTCCGTCCCGGGGTGAGGTAAAATTATTCATTATAACTGTATTAAACACTTCGCCACGCTTTAACACCGGAAGTGGAGAAAAAAAAAAGCAACAAACATTATTAGCATTGCTGCTGTTCACATTCGCATGTAGTAAAATAAAGTATATGACATATGTTAAGCCTCAAGAATGTAGCCGACTACGCCACCCCTTATTATCTCAACACCGGCTGAAGATACCAAAACAAGGGGACCAAGTTCCTAATAAAATACACGGACTCAAGTTTAGAAAAAAGTATCAACATACAATCTTTATTAATAAATAGATTTAAAAGTCCACTAAGTGCAGTTAAACATAATCTGTATATTAAATGGGCAAAAAGAAAAAACAAAAAACGATACATCAACAAAAGGAGAGAAAAAAAAGGGACCCCCAGACCTGGAAGGCCGCTGAGCATAAGGAGAAGAAGCACCAGTGAGACGCCAGGGTCCTAATACCACAATTATGGTGTGAACATATTTCAAGTCACACTTAGTGCTACACACTGGTCTGTTACACACTTGAATTCACCTTTAAATGACACTTGTTTGTCCCACACTAGAATTCACAGTTAGTGCTACACACTTGCTTTACCACACACTTAATGCTAGACCTAGTTTGTTACACACTTGAACTCACACTTGGTGACACACTTGGGTTCACACTTAATACTACAAACTTGGGTATGCACTTGGTGAACCTTTACACATTAAGTGCTAAGGACAGAGAGCTTCACACAATGACACTGCAAACCCTTCAATCATCATCACACGGTGCACATCAAGATAGGAAACCCCAACCCGTCAATGGAGCTTCTCACGTTAGGCAACCCTATGCACCAGCGACAGATGGTAACAGGTAAAGGGAGAGGGCAAGACAGATAACAGAAAGAAAAATACAAAACCACTCTAGCCTGCAGCATACGATACTCAAAGCTTAACAGCACTACACTACACTGAAACCAGCTCGCAGGCTAGAGGAAAAACAAACAAAAAAAATAAAGAATCCACGACCCATGAGCGGCACCACATTCACACATACATTCACACGCTAAAAAGAACAGCAGCTAGCAATGTGCCATAGCTGCATAGACCTATAAAATCAAAACACACAAATGACTACAAATATTCTAAAACAAACCAACTTCATGTGTGTACACATCTACACAGGCACAGTCATAACAATAGAAACATTTTCAGGACTAATATCACATACCTGGCCTAGTCTTAACAGCATATGCCAGAAGTTAGACCTGAAGATACATCAGTTTCAACACTGAGGCAGCTATCCATGTCCACACTGATTCAGAGGAGTTTGAGCCAGCCACGCCCGCTTCCCCATACACTAAACCACACAGACAAACACATGCTTAACCCACTGCTTGTCAGTGAAAATAAACCAAAAATGGAAATAGTGAAAGCATACCTGAAGCAAAAGCAACCTCCTCAAACAAACACCGAGTGTGCTAGCCAGGTCCTATGCTAACGTGAGGACCCCAAGTGCTTTTATGGTCCCCTTAGGTGGCCTGATCAATGCCCATCCTAAACCCTCTGTTAGTGACCCACACCAGAGAAAGAGGAGGCAAGAGAGAGAAAGAAATACAGTGGTAGTCACTACCAAACCCTAAGCATGGCCCACAGGCTACAATCCACCCCCCCCAAATGAATCGGCGGCCCGATGATGGCAGCTGGACAGGACTCAATTACCCTTCGACATCTTGGCTTCCCTGCTCTTCAACCTGGATGGCGACCGTTCTGGGAAGATGGTAAGGGTTAGAGTGCTGGCCTGCTGTTGTCCTAGATGACCGTCGCAAAGCCTGGCTTGCCTCCTCCGGTGGGGCATCATCAACCGGGGTCTGGGGCAGAGACGGGTCAAAGATGTCCTGGGACTGATCCGGATACAGGCCGACCACTCCGATGGCATCATCCTCCTCTGGGGCGACAGGGTTGGTAGACCCATCTGTTTGCCTCATGGGGGGAGGACCCGCCACTGCCCCTGGTTGTGAGCTACTGCCCGTAACTCAGAACGATGCATCTGACGAGCTGGCCCATCTCTGTTTACAGGGACCACGATATATACTGCTCCATTGTCCACAGGCCTCTGCACTACCTGGAACACAGCAGGGTTCCAGTGGTCCTGGATCTTGTTGTGCCCCAGTGTATGATTACGCAAGTACACCAACTGACCAGCATCCAGACCAGGATCATTCACAGTGTCGTTATGCTTCTGATTGCAGTGGTTGGCCAGCTCTGCTGATCTTTGACGGACATGTTTTTGGGTCACTCTCACACTCCGTTCATGTTGTACCCACTCTTCCACAGTGCCAACGCCATCCACATCACCCCCCGTCCCGAGCAGGAAATCCACAGGCAACCTTGGATGATGCCCAAACATCAGGTAATACGGGGTATGACCAATGGTCTGATGTGGTGTGGTGTTATATGCAAAGGTCAACTGTGGCAAATGTTGGGGCCAGTGTTGTTTCTCAGCTGGAGGAAGGGTCTGCAAGAGGTCATGTAAGGTGCGGTTGAATCTTTCACACTGCCCGTTGCCCTGTGGATGGTAAGGCGGGGTCCTGCTTTTCTGGATGCCGTAGAGCTGGCACAGCTGTTGGATCAGCATACTTTCAAAGCTTCGTCCCTGGTCTGAATGGATGCGGGCTGGGGGACCGAAGTGATGAAACCACTCCTGAACCAACATCCGGGCAACAGTAGAGGCCCTTTGGTCCCGGGTGGGGATTGCCTGGGTATACTTAGTGAAGACATCTGTTAAAATCAACACATTCTCCCGGCCATCACTAGCAGGTTCCAACAGGGTAAAGTCAATAGCAAGGATCTCGTTAGGCCGGGTTGCTTGTAACATTCCCCAGTAGGCCCAAACCTTTGGCTGGACAGCCTTGCCCAGGACACACTGCTGACACCACCTCTCAGCATCTCTCACCATGTTTGGCCAAAAAGCATCGACCACAGAGGAGTTGGACAGTCCTTTCTGTGCCCTGATGCCCTTGGTTGTCATGGATGCTACACAGCACTTCCTCTTGCAAACACTGGGGGAGTAGCAGTTGAAGAGTTTCGGCTCCCCCCCCCCCCCCCCCCCAAGGCATAGACCAGTTGATACAGGACTTCTTCCCGCTGAGTTAGGCGGTCCCATTGGCGCAGCAGTGTCTTACTGGGGCCTGACAGCAACTCCCGCTCCTTAGCCCGTGGATGTCTCCCTTCCTTAAAGAATTTACGAACTGGGCCGATCACAGGGTCCACCTCCTGCAGCTGGCTCAGATCTTGCATTGTGCGACCTGGTAGTGCTACCACTTCCTCACACTGAGCATCAGAAATAGATGGTAGGGAGGTGTCCACCAATGCCCCCAGCAACGGGACTTCTGTCCCACCTGTGAACTGCTCCAGGTACTGCCGAGATAATGCATCTGCATTGCCATTGCTTCTTCCTGGGCGGTACTTGATCGAGAAGCTGAAAGAGGCCAGTTGGGCAGCCCACCGCTGTTCAATGGCTCCGAGCTTGGCAGTCTGGAGATGACTAAGAGGATTATTGGTCAAGATGGTAAAATGACTTCCAAGTAAGTACTCTCTGAATTTTTCAGTGACTGCCCACTTCAAAGCAAGAAGTTCAAGCTTCATTGAACTGTAGTTCTCCATATTTCTTTCGGTGGGTTTTAGCCCTCTGCTGGCAAATGCAATTGGCTGCACCTTTCCTTCATGCTCTTGAGAGAGGACTGCTCCAAGCCCTCCATGGCTCGCAACAATTTCAAGAATAAAAGGCTTTTTAAAAATCAGCATAAGCCAACACTGGTGCTGAAGTCAACTTCTTTTTCAAGACCTGAAAAGTATTTTCACATGCCTCGTCCCAAGCAGTCAAAAGGGGGACGGGGGGGGGGGTCTTTCCTTTCTGCCGTGGCCCACTGAGTCTGCCCACAAGGCAATGCAGAAGGGTCGAGATCTTGGAGAAGCCTTCTACAAATCTTTGGTAATAACTGGCAAAGCCAAGGAACGACCTCAACTCTGCCAGGTGGCCTGGGCGCCTCCACTCCTTCACTACCTCTATCTTCGTCGGGTCGGTAGAAACACCCTCAGCAGAAACTACGTGTCCAAGGTAACGGACTTGAGGCTGAAAGAATTGACACTTGGACAATTTGACCTTCAAGTTCTGCTTCTGCAGTTGGGCAAACACTCCCTCCAGTCATTTCAGATGTTCCTCGACAGTTGCCGAAAAGACAATTACATCGTCCAGGTACAGAAGGACGGACTGGTAGTGCTGGTCCCCGAAAATGCACTCCATAAGGCGCTGGAATGTGCCAGGTGCATTGCATAACCCAAACGGCATTCGGTTAAACTCAAAAAGGCCAAATGGGGTACAAAAGGCAGTCTTTGACTTGTCAGCTTCCACAACGGGGACTTGGTTATAGCCGCTGGCAAGATCAAGGGTGGAAAACCACCTCACCCCAGAAAGTGCATCTAGAGACTCCTCTATCCTTGGAAGGGGATAGGCATCACGACGAGTTTGAGTTCAACTGACGATAGTCCACACACAGGTGAAGACCTCCGTCCTTCTTTGTTACAAGGGCGATGGGTGAAGAGTAGAGTATGGACTGCAACTTTCCCTTATGATTTGACTGTCCAGTAACTGTTGGATATTATCCCTAACAGTCTCATACTGGGAAGGGGGAATTCTTCGATAGGGCTGACGGACTGGGACATCGTCGACCAAGGGGACCTCGTGAGCCATCAATGAGGTACAACCTAAATCCCCATCACCCTTAGAAAAGATGCAGTCATACTTGGCAAAGAGGGCCTTGGCCTGGGACACTTGCTGTGGGGTTAATCCTTCAAAGGCAGGGAGCAAAGGTGGAGGGGGTCACGGTCCGAAGTGACCTCTTGAGCAGAGATGACTGCACAACACTCCTCCCATTCTGGCTTAAGAACAAAGGACTTGGACCCCAAAGAGGTGGCTTCAACGACTTGCACAGTACCAATGGCACGGTGCGGGGAAAGCCACACTTCAGAGCAGCCCACATTGACCACTGGGGCATACAGGAGACCCTTCTTCGCTGCCACAAGGGTTGGAGACACCAGGACGCCCTCGGGCAGTTCTCCATCCTTGATGCACAGTGGTTCAAGAAGAAATTCAGCAGCTTCCAACTGAGGGCAGGTAACTGGAACCATAGTGAGTGTACCAGGCCCAAGACAGACTGGGGACTTCCCCTGAACCTTCACCTTAAAGGGCTTGGAAGAATGAAGGACAGCTTGAATCCTCTCACAATGCCGAAGAGCTCGTTGAGCCGCCGGACCTGCCAATTCAACTGAAGGGGACTGGAAGAGCCATGAGCCATGCTGTTCAAAAAGAACCCTGTAGCATTCACCAAGAACATTCATACCCAGTATGCCAGGCATAGATGCTTTACGATTCTGAAGAGTCATGTTAACTGGGTCTTTGATGACCAATACCCCCCTCCCAGAGATACATTGCCCCAGAATGACTACATCTACCTCCATGTACCCTGTGTACGGGATGTCAAGTCCATTGGCTGCCTTAAGTCCAAGCCACCTACAGTCTTTCTTCTGCATGTGACTAAAGTGCTTCTTAAAAAAAAACTCTGTTACAATTGTTACCATTGATCCAGTATCAATTAAACACAAGACTTCAACATCACCCATCATCCCACTCAAAACTGGACATTTTCCCACTAACCGACCCAATGAGGATGAGCATACAGAGCCAGTGTGCTCCCCTCCCAGTGTGTGGCTCTGCACACTAGGGGGCTCTAGTTTCCCAACTGACTAGTGGAGCTACTGGTAGAGGGAACTAAACAACTGTTGGAATCCTCCATTAGCAAATGAAGGGCAGGCCTACTATTTCTAGGTGCAGGAACAGACTTACAATACCGTGCTATATGGCCTGGTTGATCACACTTAATACATATGGGCTGGCCATCGGATGTACGTTTAAAACGCCTTGTCCTATATGGTTGGGAAGACTGTGGTTTATTAGCAGACTGCCCCAGGTGTTTAACCAGTATATCTAGTTGGGCTTGCTGTTTTAAAACCATCTCCTTTAACTCTGCCATTTCTGGTGTCTGAGCAAAAGTAGACTCACACTGAGATATACAAGAGGCCTCGTTTGTGCGCCCTGGAGCACGAGAGCCTCCATCACGGCTAGGTTGCCCCTCCTCCACCCACCTTGTAACCTCCCTCCTTACATCAAGCAAGGTCAGAGTCTCATCTGCCCTGACCAAATGTTTAAGCTCTCTACGCAACATCTTGTACATTTTCACAGAATTGGTCCCTCAGTACAATAGCAACATTTGCAATAGAACCTTCTTTGGATTGCTTTATTTTATCCATCAGTTCCATAAGGGCATGAGAAAACTCAAATAAGGACTCACTCTCTGTTTACAGTCAAAGAAACGTTGCTGCCAGTATACATAGGACTTAGAACATCCATATACCTCTCTTAACACAGTCATAATTTGCACATGGCTTTCTCTGACAGTAAGAGGTCGATATTTGATCTCATTACGGGCCTCGCCCTCTAGATGGTCATACAAAAACAATGCTTTGTCTAAATCAGACATGTACCTCAACTGTATACAACTTTCTGCTTCTTCCAGCCACTCTTCGACAGAGAGGGACCCCGCTGTAATGGAGCCCGAGAACTTAGGGCACCGCCTCTCCCGGGGTAGGTACAATGCCTGCTCCCTTCTTGCTGGTTGGGAACTACCTTCCCCAGTGGCAGGCCTCTGTCCATTTGAGAGTCTTTCATTCTCGGCTTCAAGCTGAGCCACACGTTCCTGTAGCCATTGCATTTCCACAGTAGGTTCCACCGCGCCGTCCTCCGCGTTCATTGTGCTGCCAGCTGCTGTTCTCTTCCACACACACGGTGCTGCTTAATGTAACCAACCCACAAAAGTTATTTGGGAATAAAAACACAAGGGAGAAAAAACTTGGTTCGTCCTGCTGGCTACGCCAAATTGTTAAGCCTCAAGAATGTAGCTGACCACGCCATCCCTTGTTATCTCAACACCGGCTGAAGATACCAAAACAAGGGGACCAAGTTCCTAATAAAATACACGGACTCAAGTTTAGAAAAAAAGTATCAACATACAATCTTTATTAATAAATAGATTTAAAAGTCCACTAAGTGCAGTTAAACATAGTCTGTATATTAAATGGGCAAAAAGAAAAAAAAAATGATACATCAACAAAAGGAGAGAAAAAAAAAGGGACCCCCAGACCTGGAAGGCCGGTGAGCATAAGGAGAAGAAGCACCAGTAAGACGCCAGGGTCCTAATACCACAATTATGGTGCGAACATATTTCAAGTCACACTTAGTGCTACACACTGGTCTGTTACACACTTGAATTCACCTTTAAATGACACTTGTTTGTCACACACTAGAATTCACAGTTAATGCTACACACTTGCTTTACCACACACTTAATGCTAGACCTAGTTTGTTACACACTTGAACTCACACTTGGTGACACTTGTTTGTTACACACTTGGGTTCACACTTAATACTACAAACTTGGTTATGCACTTGGTGAACCTTTACACATTAAGTGCTAAGGACAGAGAGCTTCACACAATGACACTGCAAACCCTTCAATCATCATCACACGGTGCACATCAAGATAGGAAACCCCAACCCGTCAATGGAGCTTCTCACGTTAGGCAACCCTATGCACCAGCGACAGATGGTAACAGGTAAAGGGAGAGGACAAGACAGATAACAGAAAGAAAAATACAAAACCACTCTAGCCTGCAGCATACGATACTCAAAGCTTAACAGCACTACACTACACTGAAACCAGCTCGCAGGCTAGAGGAAAAACAAACAAAAAAAAAATTAAAAAAAAGAGTCCACGACCCACGAGCAGCACCACATTCACACATACATTCACATGCTAAAAAGAACAGCAGCTAGCAATGTGCCATAGCTGCATAGACCTATAAAATCAAAACACACAAATGACTACAAATATTCTAAAACAAACCAACTTCATGTGTGTACACATCCACACAGGCACAGTCATAACAATAGAAACATTTTCAGGACTAATATCACATACCTGGCCTAGTCTTAACAGCATATGTGACCCCTCACCGAATCCAGGGACACATGTCGGCCGAAACGAATCCGAGATAATCGCAAAAGAAGCTTTTTTTTTTCGAAATTTGTGATTTGTTTTTTTCCATCATGTGCAAGTTGAGATCTTGAAGAATGCAATCAGTATTTCAGATAATAGATTGTTTTGTTGGAAAAGCATACATTTTTTGTTGCAAATTGTCTCATTTTTGTCAGGACTGTAGCCTGCTGGGGGGTGTGGGTAAATTACCATATGGGCCATTCACATGATGATTTAAGTCATTTGTTTTTTTTTTCCGCGAATCAGCTGTATGATCCGAGTTGAGCGCATGGCTACTTAACTGCATACAGGCGTGTGATTTCACTATGGAATGAGTTACTAAACAGAGCACAGAGGAGCCCCGCGAAGCAAACAGACACACGGTATTTACATCGGAGATCACCATTTCTAGCAAAAAAACCTGCAACCTCGTTTTCCAGATTGAATGGAATACTTGAATGATCGGATGATACACGGACCGTTCTAGGATTACATTCCATCGGAGGCATTGGTGTGTGCAAGGCGCCGTTTCTCTTTCTGATGGGGTAAGTTTATTAATTTAAGGCTGTGTGGTTATTTTTGCATGTAACGGAGAGTGTTGTGGTTTGGTTAAGCCTAGGTCACAACCGGACGTACGATTTTTGGGCCATGTGATTTTTGGCGTTTCCCAAATCGCTGCGTTTTTTTTTTGTTCACGGAGAAAGACGCGCGTTGGCTGTAAGTTTGTCTTGCAACCTGAAAAAAACGTAAGCGCCCGTAGAGTTTGTTTGACATGACAAAGAACCTCTGCGGCCGGTCTGTGGCTCGAAAATCAGCACATCACACACGCGCTCTCGTGCGTTTCATGCGCGCGCTCTCGTGCGTTTCATGCGCGCGCTCCATGTGTTTCTTGCACTTTTTGCATGTAGACCGGCTGTAGGAGAGCGTACTGTATGGCCGGTTGTGACCGAGGCTTTACATGAAACTAGTGTTGTGTTAGTTGTGTCATCATCGTGCTATCTTTCTTTCTTACGGTGTGAGTAATTTTTCAACCACAAAACGTTAAAGTATACTTTAGGACTTATTTTTGTACTTCATAATTGTTTTGGGCATACTTTGCATGGAAGGAAAATTGACGTGGTGATCTTTGTTTACACGAAAGTAGTATCGTGCTAGCTCGTAGGGGGTAGGGCTTTCCTTAATGTCATGCAAATCAGCACCATTATGTACCCACCCTACACCCAGAGTAGCTGAGATGGAAAACTTTGAGGGCGATTTTCTCCCTTTTCTGTTTTAAGAAATATACACTTTCAAAAGGCCACACATTCTTCAAATATTGTCAGATCTCCACATGGAAGGCATCATTGGAAAGCTTAGAAACTGTACTTTCTGAATCTGTCAATAACTCAAAATGCCCCCGGGCCGACATGTGTCCCTGGATTCTGTGATCTGCCACATATGCCAGAAGTTAGACCTGAAGATACATCAGTTTCAACACTGAGGCAGCTATCCATGTCCACACTGATTCAGAGGAGTTTATGAGCCAGCCACGCCCGCTTCCCCATACACTAAACCACACAGACAAACACATGCTTAACCCACTGCTTGTCAGTGAAAATAAACCAAAAATGGAAATAGTGAAAGCATACCTGAAGCAAAAGCAACCTCCTCAAACAAACACCACCGAGTGTGCTAGCCAGGTCCTATACTAACGTGAGGACCCCAAGTGCTTTTATGGTCCCCTTAGGTGGCCTGATCAATGCCTATCCTAAACCCTCTGTTAGTGACCCAAACCAGAGGAAGAGGAGGCAAGAGAGAGAAAGAGAAATACAGTGGTAGTCACTACCAAACCCTAAGCATGGCCCACAGGCTACACATATACCATAAAATATAAATAGAAAGGTTGTTTATGAAAAATACTGTAGACATTTACTCCGGCTTACGGAAGCCGCGAGAGGCCCTTCATATAATCTTTTTTTATTCACCTTGTTATCCCGAGATAACAACATAATTAATTCAGGATCTCGAGAAAACAACACAACTAATTTGACATCTCGAGAAAACAAAACCGTTATCCCGAGATAACGACATAATTAATTCAGGATCTCGAGAAAACAACATAACTAATTCGAGATCTCGAGAAAACAAAACCGTTATTTCGAGATCTCGAGAAAACAAAACAATTATTCCGTGATCTCGAGTAAACAGCTGAGAAATGGTTCATTCAGGTGCGCCAAGAGACTTGTGATATGCTGACTTTGGGGCTATTTCTCATTCTGTATAGACGCAACTTTGGTCATTAGAATGTCTGGAATAATCGATCACCTAATAAGGCAATATTTTGATCAGGGGTTGACACAGGGAGAGATTGCATTAAGTCTTTTAATAAGGGATCATTTCAAAATTAGTCCGCCGCACCTCCACAGAAGACTGGCCCGGCTTCGTCTCTACTGACAGAGATACAGTGATCAAAATATCTATGAGAAATATTCCACTTTTCATTCCTGATTCTTTTTTTCTGCCTTTTGTCATGTTGCTGTCATTATTTTTAAAATGTTTGAATTGCAATGACAGTGTACTTGTTTACAGGATTGTTTGACAGGATGCTATGATTTTAAATCATTATGTAATAACTCCTGAATGTTCTCCCTGATTCAGTATTTTCTGAATGTTGCATTACTCAACTTATAAGAACGCAAATGTTCTTCCTGATGGAATTACAACTTGTTCTGCCTTTTATTGCTAACATAACGTTTTAAATGTTTTAATGTGTTGTAAAACCTGCAATGACATTGACTATTGAATTTCATCCTAAAATTACTGTAATATGATATTTCTGCTGCAGTATTTTCTGAACTCGTCGTTACACACATTACTGTGGATTGTGTGATATTGCTGACTTCAGTTTTGCAATAGTCATGATAGTTGTTGAATGATATGTTTCCCTCACACTCAACTTATAAGAACTCAAATGTTCTTCCTGATGCAGTATTTTTCTGAATTATTACTTGTTCTGCCTTTTGTTGCTGACATAACATTTTAAATGTCTGACCGGCAGTGACCGTGTGACTATTGTATGTCATCTTAAAATCTTCCTGCTGCAGTATTTTCTGAACTCACCGTTACACACATTACTGTGGATTGTGTAATATTGCTGACTTCAGTTTTGATGATACTGTATGCTTCCCTTCCTTGCACTTCTTAAATACATTCAAAGTTGAAAGTTTTTTGAACCCCTTGGAATCATTTGATTGTCTGCATAAGTTAGTCACTTATTGTCATTTGAGTTTAATCTCACTACAGTGTGCTGAGGAAATACTGTCTTTCAAATCCACAATATACATGCAAAATAAAAGATATATACATTAGCAAAAAAGACAATCAGCTGACATGTCAAGTGTAAGTTTACTGAAATCATGACCTTAGCAAGAACATATACAACAGAAACAATGACTGTTAGATCGGTCATCAGCTGTTAGATCAGTCATCAGCTTCTTCCAGGAGTGCCTTTATCAATGGCCTCAGGTCTTTGTAGAGTTTAATGGCTCCTTCAGTGTCAGGGCAGTGAGTCAAGTTGTGTTGTTCCATCACCAGCAAGCATAAGTCATGTAGGTCAATGTCACATGGAATATCTGTTTTCCACTGGCAGATGTCTTCACCTAGGATTGCGTTAACTTTGTCCATTTCAACTGGATGCAGATAATTCTGTGCATGATACAGCTCAGGTACGTTGTACATCATCACTGGCTTGCCATGGTAGAGATCAAGCCCATTCCTCCCTGGACGAATGCGATGGTTGTCCCACATTTGCACCACTGTGTCCAGCTCGTCCTGTAAGGCAGGCACTGAGAGTGAGAAGCATGATATACAAGTATGATTCAATATACGCATGGGTTTAATAGATTGCAAATTGGCCTGGCTGCATGCGCACTGGCCAAACTGTTATGCACACAATTACGCACACACCCACCACTTTATTCCAACCGTTTTTACTCTCAAACTAAATAGCCTATCATGTGTTGATTGATTACCTGTATAATCTTTAGGAAACAGAATTGAATAAGACCCTTGTCGATAAAATCACCACTGAAATCACCCGTAGCTTAGAACTCTCTGAAGACATCTCGCCAGTAGTCCACATTCTGTCTCCTATACGTCCCCCACCAACATTCGATTCTCTGGTTTGCCGTGCTCCTTCCTTGAATAACACAAGGAGGACCATGGACCTCTCCAGTGTCATCTTCCCTGAAAAAAGTCTGTAGTCTGTTGGCATGGACATTCTCTGTTCCATGATCTGATCTCAGGATTTTTGGGCAGCCTCCGAGTTTAGTGACAGTTTGAGCAAAATAGGCTGCAATCACGCACGGGTTGCTGTTGGTGCAGTTTGCTTCCATCCAAATGATATGCCTTGAAAATCCATCGATGCACCCGTTCACCCCGATGCCAAAGGGGGTGAGCTTGTCGTATGAATCCATGTGCCACACATAATTTGGCCCCGGAACACGATCTTCTACGCAGCCTCCTACCTTTCCGACGCTGCACGGCCTCGACACATTTCAAAACAGTTGGGATAGTAAAGCATTTCCCACTTTATAATGTTTATAATGTTGCTGTTCCTTCTCCCAACACGTAAGCTGTTTATGTACTGAAGACTCCAAGTGATGAAGTGTTTCAGGTGTTATTTTTTGTTCTGTTCTTCCTGTAAACAGGTCTTAAGGTGTGTAACAGAATTGGGTCGTCACTGTCATTTTTTTTTCATTTCTGCTCTGTGTGTGTGTGTGTGTGTGTGTGTGTGTGTGTGTGTGTGTGTGTGTGCTCGTTGCTCACGTGTGTGTGCATGTGTGTGTTCACTGCTTCAGATGGGTTAAATGCAGAGAGGAATTTCACAAGGGTGTGATGAATAAAGTTGTGCTTTCTTTCTTTCTTTCTTTCTTTCTTTTTTTCTTTCTTTCTTAATTCTCCACACATTCTCTATTGGGGACAGAGGGGACACACCCTCTTCTTCCACAGCCACGCCTTTGTAATGTGAGCAGAATGTGGTTTTGCATTGTCTTGTTGAAATCTCCCTGGAAAAGACGTCGCCTTGAAGGCAGCAGATGTTGCTCCAAAATCTCAGTGTACTTTTCTGCATTAATGCTCCATCACAGAAGTGTACGTTACCTTCGCCGAGGGCACTGACCCAACCCCATACCATGACACACCCTGGCTTTTGGACTTGTTCCTGCTAATAGTCTGCATGGTCCTTTTCATCTTTGGTCCTGAGCACATGGTGTCAATTTCTTCCAAAAAAGACCTGGAATACTGAATTATCTGACCACAATACCCGTTCCCACTGTGTGATGGTCCATCCCAGACTCCTACCAGCCCAGAGAAGCCGATGGCGCTTCTGGACACAGTTAATATAAGGCTTCCTTTTTGCACAGTAAAGTTTTAACTGGTGTTTGTGAATGTAAAGATGTAACTCTGCATTGCAGCTTGTTAAAGGTTTTCCAGAGTAATCCCGAGCCCATGTGGTTCTATCAGCTGTAGATGAATGACGGTTCTTGATGCAGTGCCATCTGAGGGATTGGAGATCTTGGGGGTTCAGATTAGGCTTGGGTACAGTGGCTGGGAAGTGCAAAACAAAATTACAAACTGTGAAACAATTTTATATTTTATAAAACAAAATTACATGAGCAAAACACTTTTACCAAGGACAAAACAAATTTACATCTTAGAAAAAAATTGACAAGAAGCGAAACACAAAAAAAGTGTTTTGCTAATGTAATTTAGTTTTATAAAATATAAGTGTTTATAAAATATAAAAGTGTTTCATGGTTTGTAATTTTGTTTTGCACTTTCCGGCCAGCGTACTTGGGCCCTTTGCTCTTTATGCACTGAAATTCCTCCAGATTTCATTGAATGGTTTAATGATATTATGCACCGTAGATGGTGAAATTTTCAAATCCCTTCCTCTCTTTCTTTGAGGAACATTGTTTTAAAACATTTCAATAATTTTCTCATTCATTTGTTGATAAACTGGAGATCCTCGGCCCATCTTTACCCCTCAAAGGCTCGGCCTTTCCTGGATACTGATTTTGTCCCAAATCATGATTACAGTCACCTGTTGTTTTCACCTGTTTCACATCACATCATGATTTAATTGTTGTACCTCATTACTCGCCCTAACTTGCCTTGTCCCAATTTTTTTTGGACTGTGTTACATTCCAAAAAATGGTCCTGTGTCTGAAACACAGGAATGGATGTATATTAACAAATGAAATGAAGTTGACCAACAAAACATGAAATATCTTGGGTTCATTCTGTCTGCAATGAAATACAAGTCAAAGTACACTTAAAAATCCTACTTTATTATTATTGTTGTTTTATTTGCATTTTCCACACCATCCCAACTTTTCCTGATTTGGGATTGTATTATCACAATTATTTGGTGTATTTGGTTTGTTTTGATCAGTTTTGTTTCTATAGTGTGTGTGTGTGTGTGTGTAAGCAGATGGCTGAGTGGACAATAACTGCTATGATAGCATAATGTTTGACTGTTATGCAGAAAATAATATAATTTAGGAAAACAATAAAAAAAAAATCCCAAGATGTCTGATACTACATGTAACTATTTTTTATTGAAACTAAAGTTTAATTATTAAGGACATGAAGGTTCAAGAAAAACAGCCCACATTCTTCTATATTTTGTGAACTGAAAATGAGAATTTTATTATTATTATTATTATTATCTTTGCAGTTTGAGAGAGAAATAATCCTGAACTTGTCTTAACTGATGAATTCAGAAGTTTTAAATAGTGAACTGATGGATTTAAACCTGACAGCTTTAACAGGTGAACAGTATTGGTTTGAATTCTGCCTGGAAACATGTGACTGTGTGTGTGTGTGGTGCAGGACTGGTGTGTGTGTGTGTGTGTGTGTGTGGTGCAGGACTGGTGTGTGTGTGTGTGTGTGTGTGGTGCAGGATTGGTGTGTGTGTGTGTGTGTGTGTGTGTGGTGCAGGATTGGTGTGTGTGTGTGTGTGTGTGTGTGTGTGTGTGTGTGTGTGTAGAGTAGAGCTGCTTCACCCACACTTTCCTCAGTAAGAGAACACACTCAGAGAGGAACAATGTCGGAGCTGCTGAGAATACTGCTCCTCTTACTGCCTGCCATCCTGCACACAGCAAGTGAGTATTAGATCAGCTGCTGAGGTTAGGCTGTGGGGATTTTTTTTAATGCTGTGTTGTGTTTTAAAGAAAACAAACATATACAACAACAATAACAATGACAAAAGCTCGTGTTTAGAAGGATGCAGTTTGTTCATTAAATTTATCAGAGGAATATTACAGAACTGCAGATTTATTTATTTATTTATTTAGTGTTTAAAGGCAGGTTTAAGCACAGAATTAGTTTTTAAAATAAACATTAAAATCGATTCAAAATAGAAGCTGTATTACTCTCAGTTTTAGCAGTGAAATAAAGCTTTGGTGTTATTTTTCTCTCAGATGGAAATTCACTGGCAACGGAATCTTGGTGCTTCTGGAGCTCTGATGGTTTCAGTGACATGGAGTACATAAGGTCTTACACCTTCAATAAGATCAACTACATGGAGTATAACAGCACTCTGGGGAAGTATGTGGGATACACTGAAATAGGCATCTATAACGCAGAGATTTGGAACAATAACACTGCAGAGCTGCAAGCACGGAAAGCCGCTGTGGATCGTTTCTGTAAGCACAATGCTCAGATTTACTCCAGCGCCATCCTCAGTAAAGCAGGTGAGATTATTTGCGAACCTCAAAACTTTAATTCAGTAATATTCCCAGTATTTCCTCATGATGTATGCCTGTAACAGATTTTACATTATTTTAAGTTCAGTTTAATATTTTAGTTGCATTTAAATGCATGTATAATACACACCGAGCTGCTCTTCTGTAGCTTACTAGTTACCTAATTAAACTGATTACCTTTTAGATACCTACATATTATTATTATTATTATTATTATTATTATTATTATTATTAGTTTATAATGAATGACTCTCAGCTGTAAGTTGATGTTGTTGTGGTTTAATTGTGCAGTTGAGCCCCAGGTTGAGGTCACTTTGGTAAAGAAGTCAGATGGCACTCACCCAGCCAGGCTGATGTGCAGCGCTTACAGCTTTTACCCACCAGACATTGAGGTGACCTGGCTGAGAAACGGTCAAAAGATTGAGGGTGATGTGACGTCCACTGAGGAGATGGCTGATGGAGACTGGTACTATCAGATCCACTCACATCTGGAGTACATGCCTGAATCTGGAGAGGAGATCTCCTGTGTGGTGCAACACGCCAGCTTCCAAAAGCCCATGGTCTATAAGTGGGGTGAGTCTGATCATCACAGTCAGATCTAAATATCTGAGTCTATTGTCATGAACTGAGCTTAAAAAAACAGAGATCCTGTTTCACTCACATCATAACTCATCTTTCAAAACCTGATGTTCAGTCAACAACAATAAACAAGGAGTGAAAAAAATAGACAATCTTCAAATAAAATTTATTCGGGTTTTTTTCATAGCTGAAAGTAAAAGTAGTTCTTAACACTGTTGTATAAAAATGCTATTCCATAGCGCCTAGTGCTGCTATTAACTGCTATTATATGAATTATTTTTGTAATCTATCTATATAAACCCCTTTCCGTCTCAGATCCCTCGATGTCTGAACCTGATAAGAGTAAGATTGCTATCGGGGCTTCAGGGCTGGTGTTGGGGATCGTGCTTTCAGCTGCTGGATTCATCTACTACAGGAAGAAATGCTCAGGTCAGTGGAAGATTGCAGGAAATCTACAAACAGAAATGTGTATTAGGACATCTGTGTATTTGTTATTAAAATTGAAGTGCCATTAATAATTAATATTTAACCTTGCTACCTGATATTCATCCTTCTGCTTTATTTCTGATTTGTGTTCACAGGACGAATCCTGGTGCCGACATAAACACAGGCATCATCTGAAGTTGACATGTTGGTTTCAGCTTCATTCCCCATATTGGATGGAGTTAATTTACCCATAATGCTCACTGTTTAGCTACAGTTAAGCTGAAATGTGATGATTTTTAAGCTCACACATGTGATGTTAATTTTTACAGGTCTGTGAGCAGAGAAACACTGGAGTGTTTGCTGAAATCGCTTTATCTGTTATACATCTGCTTTATTCCGAACAATTAGTACCTGCTGAGAAATGAGCATTTCATAATATGTGCATCTGCATCTGTATTATCACTTTCCTTAATGTAAGACCAGCTTTCTGTCAGATTTTGCTGAAACTGATGTTAAATATCTTGATTATAGGCTTTATAAGAGTTCTTGAGTAGAAATTTGACAAACTGAGCTTAGATACTACATTCAGCTTAAAAATGTATAAATTAATTCCTTATAATGCATCTGAAAGTTATGAAATAATTAATTACTATTACAGAAGTAAATGTAGCCTTGTAAAATTTTCATTATTAAATCATTAGCGCCCCCTACAGTCTATTTTAACCTGGATCACTTCCTTAGTTTTAGTGATGCTGTTTATTACGATTCAATACTAACAGTTATCTGTAAATTTCTGGTTTTGTATCATCAGTCACTTAAATTTTATTTTAATGGTAAGAACTGGATTGATTTTTGATTCTGTATGGATGCTGACTCTTAATAAACTTTTGGTTGTAAAAGAAATTGCTGTAAAATTTTCTTTAAAACAGTAAATGACTTAAATTCTATTCATAAATATCATTTGACAGATTTATATATGTTGCATTATATAGCTGATGAAATTAACACAGTTCTTATGAGTAAACTTTTAATCCTGCTGTATTTCTGTGGCGTCATTACGACTGGATTATGCATTCTGAACTTAATTCAAGCTGAAGTGGAGAATCAGGTCCTGTTTGGGGTCGGGAGCTTCACTTCCTCTGGGGGAAAAAAAACAATGCATAAATAATACTAATAATAATAATGAAATGAATTTAAAAATGAAATTGTTTTCAGTGTGATGGATCATTCTGAGTTTATAAGATGATGCTTTTAATCAGGAGAGTCATTGAGCTGATTCTAAAATGTGTTCTTTAGCTTTGAAAACACTCAGCTGAAATCTGGTCATTATTTTTAATTTGCAACACCAGAAAATATACACAATGATTTGATTTACTGTCTACTTTCTATAACAGTACATTTATTATTCTGTCAGAAAATTTTAATCATGTAAGCGAAGCATAATGTTACATTACAGGCATTTTTCAGACACTCTTAACCAGAGCAGCATACAACGTACCATGAGCAGCCTGGGGAGCAGTTGGAGATTAGGTTTATTGGTCCAGGGAACCGAACCAGCAACCTTTTGTTCCCAAAGCTGCTTCTCTAACCATTAGGCCATGGCTTCCCAACATAAATAAAGCACAGAGGTGACCAGCTGAGAGTTAAGTGTGATATTTACAGGCCTAACTGTGACTTCCTTTCAGTCATGGGATTTGACCTCACAACCTTTGGATCAGTAAGATCAAATCTTGCAGACTGAGATTGAGAAAGACTTTAACATGTGGAGTTTCAGCTGTGAGTGAAAGGTATAAACCGTATTACAGCTATCAAATCTGGAACAGGATTCCACCCTGGTATAGCACCAATGTCCTATTTCATTCAAAGTGGCTTACAATTCAGATAGGTTATAATTGAACAGGTGAGGGTTCGAGCAGGTTAGGGTTCAGGATGTATGGATGTACAGGTTGTGGATGATTTCAATTTCTTATTACAGTAATAGCCTGACTTGCTTGAGTGAAATAAAAGAAACAAGTTTCACAATAGGCGGCACAGTGGTGTAGTGGTTAGCACTGTCGCCTCACAGCAAGAAGGTTCTGGGTTCAAGCCCAGTGGCTGATGGGGGCCTTTCTGTGTGGAGTGTGCATGTTCTCCCCGTGTCTGTGTGGGTTTCCTCCGGGTGCTCCGGTTTCCCGCACAATCCAAAGACATGCAGGTTAGGATAATTGGTGGCTCTAAATTGACCGTAGGTGTGAATGTGAGTGTGAATGGTTGTGTGTCTCTCTGTGTCAGACCTGTGATGACCTGGTGACTTGTCCAGGGTGAACCCCGCCTCTCACCCATAGTCAGTTGGGATAGGATCCAGCTTGCCTGCGACTGTGCACAGGATAAGCAATTACGGATAATGGATGGATGGAAGTTTCACAATAACAGCATCACACTCACTGATATTAAAAGTGATTTTGGCTGCAGTGTAATAAACCCACGAGTCAGAAATCATCATCTTTCAGTCTCTTGCTCTCACTGCTTATGTGTAGGTGATTATGCTGTATGTTAGCATTTGGCTAACATGAAGATGTAAAACATAGAGGAAATCTGAAACCAGCGGGATGTGTTTGAGGAAATATTTACACTGATCAGCCATAACATTAAAACTACTGATCAGTGAAGTGAATATTATTGATCATCTCATTACAGTGGCACCAATCAAGTGGTGGGATATATTAGGCAGCAAGAAAGAGAACAGTCAGTTCTTGAAGTTGATGTGTTGGAAGCAGGAAAAATGGCTAAGTGTATGAATCTGAGCAACTTTGCCAAAACTGTGATGGTGAGATGACTGGGTCTGAGCATCTCCAATATGGTACATCTTGCGGGGTGTTCCCGGTATGCAGTGGTTAGTACTGAACAAAAGTGGTCCAAGGAAAGACAACCGGTGAACTGGCGACAGGGTCATGGGTGCCGAAGGCTCATAGATTCACATAGCACATATGGTACCATCCAGAAGAACAGAAGACCTACTGTAGCACAAAATGCTGAAAAAGTTAATGCTGGCTAAAACAGAAAGGTGTCAGATCTATAAAGGTGTCGCTGGTTCACCCTTATTCACATTTTATACATTTGTGTAGATCTATAACCATTGTATTGCTTTTAAAAAGACTGCTTGCATTCCCACTTGCATCTGCCTCCCATTCCCTGACTGATATTGGGAATACTGTATTTATGAAATCAGTTATTCCAGGCTGTAATGTAAAAATGAGGTAGAGTCAGACATTATGCCATGCCTCAATAACTCATGAAGAAATAATCTATAAATAAATGTAATCTTGGACCTAATATGTTATGTCCATGGAAATTTTAGCATAAAAAAGCTATATTGCTCTTTGGAATAGCCAAAGATATTGCAGTGTATAATGAACTCCCAAATAATGAGATTTCATTTGTGATTGCAATACATAGCATAAAAGCAAGACAAAAAAATAAATTTAACCCAATTTGATGTACAAATGGAAATGCATAAGCATAAAAGAACCATTTTAAATATTGTTTTATAATTTTATCCATTATATTAAGGCTGAATACCCCTCCTAGAACTGCCACCTTATTGTGGTGGAGGGGTTTGTGTGCTTAAATGATCCTAGGAGCTATGTTGTCGGGGGCATTATGCCCCTGGTAGGGTTTCCCAAGGCAGACAGGTCCTAGGTGACAGGCCAGACCAAGAGCAGTTCACCAAAAACCCCCTATGGAGAAAAAATCCAGGACCGTGACGTCGCCCAGTAGGACGCAGCCGGGGCCCCACCCTGGAGCCAGGCCCGGGGTTGGGGCTCGTATGCGAGCGCTTGGTGGCCGGACCTTTGCCCATGGGGCCCGGCCGGGCTCAGCCCGAAGAGGTGACGTGGGCCCGACCTCCTGTGGGTTCACCACCCACAGAGGTAGCAGTAGGGGTTTGGTGCAATGTGGATTGGGTGGCAGTCGAAGGCAGGGGCCTCGACGACCTGATCCCCGGACACAGCGGCTGGCTGTTGGGACATGTAATGTCACTTCACTGGGGGGGAAGGAGCCTGAGCTTGTGCGGGAGGTTGAGAGGTACCGGCTAGAGATAGTCAGGCTCACCTCCACGCATAGCTTGGGCTCTGGAACCCAGCTCCTCGAGAGGGGCTGGACTTTCCACTTCTCTGGAGTCGCCCGTGGTGAGCGGCGGCGGGCTGGTGTGGGCTTGCTTATAGCTCCCCAGCTCAGCCGCCATGTGTTGGAGTTACCCCAGTGAATGAGAAGGTCGCCTCTCTGCGCCTTCGGATTGGGGAGAGGGCTCTTGCTGTTGTTTGTGCCTACGGGCCAAATAGCAGTATAGAGTATCCGGCCTTCTTGGAGTCCCTGGGAGAGGTACTGAGGGGTGCTCAGACTGGGGACTCCATTGTGCTACTGGGGGACTTCAATGCTCACGTGGGCGACGACAGTGACACCTGGAGGGGCGTGGTTGGGAGGAACGGCCTCCCCGATCTGAACCCAAGTGGTGTTTTGTTATTGGACTTCTGTGCTAGTCACGGTTTGTCCATAACGAACACCATGTTCGAGCATAGGGGTGTCCATAAGTGCACGTGGCACCAGGACACCTTAGGTCGGAGGTCGATGATCGACTTTGTAGTCGTTTCATCTGATCTCCGGCCCTATGTCTTGGACACTCGGGTGAAGAGAGGGGCTGAGCTGTCAACTGATTACCACCTGGTGGTGAGTTGGATCCGCTGGCGGAGGAGGAAGCTGGACAGACCTGGCAGGCCCAAACGTATGGTGAGGGTCTGCTGGGAACGTCTGGCCGAGCACTCTGTTGGGGAGGTCTTTAACTCCCACCTCCGGGAGAGCTTTTCCCAGCTTCCGAGGGAGGCGGGGGACATTGAGTCTGAGTGGACCATGTTCTCTACCTCCATTGTGGACGCAGCTGTTCGGAGCTGTGGCCGCAAGGTCTCCGGTGCCTGTCGTGGCGGCAATCCCCGAACCCGGTGGTGGACACCGGAAGTAAGGGATGCCGTCAAGCTGAAGAAGGAGTCCTATCGGGCCATGTTGACCTCCGGGACTCCTGAGGCAGCCGACGGGTATCGGCAGGCCAGGCGTGCTGCAGCTCGGGCAGTTGCGGAGGCAAAAACTAGGAACTGGGAGGAGTTCGGGGAGGCCATGGAGAAGGACTATCGGTCGGCCTCGAAGAAATTCTGGCAAACCGTCCGGCGCCTCAGGAGGGGGAAGCAGTACTCTGCCAACACTGTTTACAGTGCGGGTGGGGAGCTGTTGACCTCGACTGGGGACATTGTCGGGCGGTGGAAGGAATACTTTGAGGATCTCCTCAATCCCACCGTCATGTCTTCCACTGAGGAGACTGAGGCTGATGACTCAGAGGTGGACTCGTCCATTACCCAAGCCGAAGTCACTGAGGTGGTTTGCAAGCTCCTCGGTGGCAAGGCACCGGGGGTGGATGAGATCCGCCCTGAGTATCTCAAGTCTCTGGATGTTGTGGGGCTGTCTTGGTTGACACGCCTCTGCAACATCGCGTGGCGGTCGGGGACAGTGCCTCTGGAGTGGCAGACTGGGGTGGTGGTCCCTCTTTTTAAGAAAGGGGACTGGAGAGTGTGCTCCAATTATAGGGGAATCACACTTCTCAGCCTCCCAGGGAAAGTTTACTCCAGGGTACTGGAGAGGAGAATTCGACCAATAGTCGAACCTCGGATCCAGGAGGAACAATGCGGTTTTCGTCCTGGTCGCGGAACACTGGACCAGCTCTATACCCTTTATAGGGTGCTCGAGGGTTCATGGGAGTTTGCCCAACCAGTCCACATGTGCTTTGTGGATCTGGAGAAGGCATTCGACCGTGTCCCCCGTGGTATTCTGTGGGGGGTGCTTTGGGAGTATGGGGTTCGGGGCTCTTTGCTAAGGGCTGTCCGGTCCCTGTACAAACGGAGCAGGAGTCTGGTTCGCATTGCCGGCAGTAAGTCAGACCTGTTCCCAGTGCATGTTGGACTCCGGCAGGGCTGCCCTTTGTCAACGGTTCTGTTCATAATTTTTATGGACAGAATTTCTAGGCGCAGCCAGGGGCCGGAAGGAATCCTGTTTGGGAACCACAGGATTTCATCTCTGCTTTTTGCGGATGATGTTGTCCTGTTGGCTTCTTCAAACCAGGACCTTCAGCATGCACTGGGGCGGTTTGCAGTCGAGTGTGAAGCGGCTGGGATGAGAATCAGCACCTCCAAGTCCGAGGCCATGGTTCTCGACCGGAAAAGGGTGGCTTGCCCTCTCCAGGTTGGTGGAGAAGTCCTGCCTCAAGTGGAGGAGTTTAAGTATCTCGGGATCTTGTTCACGAGTGAGGGAAGGATGGAGCGTGAGATCGACAGGCGGATCGGTGCAGCCTCCGCAGTGATGCGGTCGCTTTACCGGTCCGTCGTGGTGAAGAAGGAGCTGAGCCAAAAGGCGAAGCTCTCAATTTACCGGTCGATCTACATTCCGACTCTCACCTATGGTCATGAGCTTTGGGTAATGACAGAAAGAACAAAATCGCGGATACAAGCGGCTGAAATGAGTTTCCTTCGCAGGGTGGCTGGGTGCTCCCTTAGAGATAGGGTGAGAAGCACAGTCACTCGGGAAGAGCTCGGAGTAGAGCCGCTGCTCCTCCACATCGAGAGGAACCAGCTGAGGTGGCTCGGGCATCTTTTTCGGATGCCTCCTGGACGCCTCCCTGGGGAGGTGTTCCAGGCATGTCCCCCCGGGAGGAGGCCCCGGGGAAGACCCAGGACACGCTGGAGGGACTATGTCTCTCGGCTGGCCTGGGAACGCCTCGGTGTTCTTCCCGAGGAGCTGGCCGAGGTGTCTGGGGAAAGGGAAGTTTGGGCTTCCATGCTTAGACTGCTGCCTCCGCGACCCGGTCCCGGATAAGCGGAAGAAGACGAGACGAGACGAGATATTAAGGCTGAATAGTCATATATAAAAGATCTTATCGATTTTCAATCATTGAGGTTTTTTTTTCTTAATTTAACAATACAGTATGTGTTTACCCACAATTATTGTCCACATTTTTTAATTATATTTTTGTTGCCAGCATACCACACTGTGCACCTGACAAACATCACGTGCGATGTGGCCATGATATAATACACTGATGTAATAAAATACTGTACTGTGTGGATTCAGTGTTCTGGATTATTTTGTGCTCCACATTATGGAAAACATTCCCATTGTTAAAGCTGATCAAGCACTCATCTGATACAGTTACAGGTCACTTCCAGTAAGTGTAGTTTAAATTTTTGCTCATCAAAATGTCATTTATACATCCAGGATTGCATATTTATATATACACATTATTATACAATAAGCAAATACTCAGTTCTGATCGTCAATATATTGGATGTGGGAGAAATGGGCAGGCGTGAAATCCTGAGTGATTTTTATAAGAGCCAGAACCTTATTGCCAGATGACTGGGTTTGGAGAATCGCTGGTAAGGCTTATGGGCTGCTCCCACTCAGCATTTGTGAGTTCTGACTGAATGTGGTCTGCGGAGGAACAAACCATGAACCAGCACCGGGGGGTTGTGTGCCTGAGGCTGATTGACAGAGAGAGCAATGAAGCCCATCCCATCTGATCTAAACCAGGGTTGTAGTCGAGTCACTAAACCTCAAGTCCGAGTCCAGTCTCGAGTCCCCAGTGTTCAAGTCTGAGTCAAGTCCAAGTCATTAAATAAAATTTCAAGTCAAGTCCACAATTGGTCTGAGTCAAATCCGAGAACAAGACTCCAACCGCACAATTTGACGGTGTCTGTTTCAGTGCCATTAACATTAGTTTGTTCCTGAACATGCCGTATGAACAGGTGAATGTGCTTCTCTTTATCAGGGAGTGTGAAGTATTCCGTCAGAGATGGTTGGGAGACGGATGTAAGTGCAGAAGATGTGTTTATTAATACAAGTGAAGATGGTAAACAATCCAGAACGGCAGGCAAAATCGCAAAACGGTGAAACAGGCGATATGTCGAGCGAGGCACAAACAGGCTATCGTAGACTCGGCAGGATCAAAGACGAGAAACAGGGAATCAGGGATCAGGAAACCAAACAAGGAAATTAGGCTCGGTAATGTATCAGTTTAATGCAGGCACGCTGATTGCACCTTAATCCTGTGCAGGTGCAAGTCGTTTATGGCGTGTGTGAGAGTCCGCTTGTCGCGTGCAATGTCCAGAGCGCCCGAGAGTCTATCTGATGCACGCGCCAAGGCACACAGGTGTGACACTCTTGCACGAAATTAGTACAAAAATTAATGTAGCTATAAATATCTTATGCCAAATTATTATCCTATGTGACAAAAAATAAAGAAAAAATCAGAGTCCTTGTCTCCAATTTATGAGTCCGAATGCAGTTAATGCCTGTCTGAGTCATCAGTGCTCAAATCCAAGTCAAGTAACAAGTCCTTAAAATCAGGACATGAGTCGGACTCCGGTCTGAGTCCTGGACTCGAGTACTACAAGCCTGATCTAAACCAACAGGAGGGCTACTGTGGCACAGAAAAGCACAGACGATATTAATGATGGTTACAGGAGGAATGTGTAACAAAACACAGCACATCACACCCTTTTGTGTATGGGGCTGCATAGCTGGAGACTGGTCAGAGTGCCCATGCTAAACCTTTTGTACCATCAAAAGCACCTACAATGGGCATGCAAATATCAACCTTGGGACAATGGAAGAAGATCACCTAGTCAGATCATCATGTTATTATATCTTAACATCATGCTAAAATGATGGACAGCTCATTTAAAACCAATGGGACTGAGTTCAGCTTTTCAGCTGTCTAAAGCGCATCATTTTACAGCATCATCATTTTCATGCTCCACTGGGATTTAATCAGAGTTTCCTGCCCTGTTCCATCTTCTTCAAACCAACATTATATTATTACGCCTCTTATTCAACAGGACATCACTATAATATATTGAAAGAATAAGTGTTTCTTTATTCTTTAGACTTTCATGGCAGGCTTTTCAACATATTTTTTTCCGAGAAACTGATGATGTAATAATATCCCTGCCCTGTGATTGGCTCACATTTGGAAATGGTTTCAGTGAACTTCTCCAAGATGCGTGTTTAGTGACTGTGGGGCTTTTTTTTTTTTTAGCATAAAGTTTGCTGTCTCTCTCAGAAAAAAAAGAGTACTTAACTGTACCGTTCTTTATTGCTGGAGGGGTACCTTTTGTACCTTTATTATGTATCTTTCAAATGGAAATGGAGAAATAGCATACTTTAATGGAAGGTACATAATTAGACTGGAATTATCTTTAAAGCTGTAAAAGCCAACATTTGCACCTTTCAGTGCATATAAATAATGTTGAATTGGATTTAATGTGTACAATTGCTGGACATTTTAAATATTAATTTAAAAAAAAACCCTACATACACCAACAAATAGCCACAGTGTCATTGTACACATTTAAATGACAAGTCTAATATTTCAATAGTCTGAATAGGATTATGTTAAGGGGTACAATAAATATTGTACTATGTGATTCCTCTCTCCTTAATATTTATGGAGAAAATAGCAAACCAATCAGCCATCTGTCAACTTAATGCAACCTTTACATGAGCTAAATGAGTCAGAGGTTCAGTTCCTCCATGTTTTGTGATTCCCTCTTTCTTCATCTGACCTCATGCATACATATGAACACATACAGCACAAACACAGTGACGTCTAGTGGAGATACTGAGGCATCAGTGTTCATTTCAAATACATAATAGTACAGTACAGAGTTCATACAGTTTGAAAAACAGCCTTTCAGTCCAATTCAAGGTTACAGATATGTTCTTTTATTTATCTTTTAGAGAGGCCGTGAACATAAGAGAAAGGAACAGAGCTGACAAAGTGTGACCTTTGAAAGTGTTGGTGGATTTGATTGAGGGGAAAGTCCTGAAATATTCAGACTGTGTATTATTTTGTTTTACCGGTTGAGTTGTTGTGAGCATTCTGTAAAGTGCCTGTTGGAGAAATAAAGCAAGACCCAAAGCTAAGTCAAAATCTGCTGGTCTCCTGAGTCCTCCTTCCCATCCACCTGCACACATACCAGGTTCGACAGTCTTTATATACAGGAAATTATTGCATAAAATATCTCTTCCTTATCTGACAAAGTTCGTAAATAAAGAGCTACATATCACTGAACCAAGCACTCCCAAACTTTTTGCAGTCAGGAACAATTTTAACTGTAGAATAAACTTCACAGATCCCCACCAAACATATCATTATTGGAATGTGAACAATATTATTTTGGATATTTATTTTTTTCAGTATAATAAACCCTGGTTGTGCAGTGGTTAGCACTGTTGCCTCACAGCAAGAAGGTTCTGGGTTCGACCTTGTGGCCAGCTGGGGTCTTTCTGTGTGGCGTTTCCTCCAGGTTTTCTGATTTCCTCCCACAGTCCAAAGACATGCAGATTAGGTCAACTGGCTCCTCTAAATTTCCCATTGGTGTGAATGTGAGTGTGATGGCTGTTCATCTCTGTGTTAGTCCTGCAATAGTCTGGTGAGCTGCCCAGGGTGAACTCTGACTCTCACCTGAAATCATCTGGGATTGGCTTCAGGAACCTCCTCAACCCTGATAGATAAACAATATACATAATGGATGGATAGTTTAATTATTATTGATTGTGCATCACAGACCCCCAGGGTGTCCTCAGATAACATTTTGAGAAACATTGCATTAAATCAGTAAAGGCCCTCAGCATTTTATTAAAATTATTTGATGGTATAATATACACTCAGACTATCAGACCTCTGGTTTGAACCTAAGCTTGGTTTATTGTTTGTGTGGAATTTTGCATGTTCTCCCTGAGTTCCAGAGATTTTCCCAGGATTTCTTTTATCTTTTTTCATGTTATTGCAATGGGGTAAATCACAACCCACAATTATCCATGTTATTATATTTTATGTTGTGGTGATGATGATTAGCCTGTTTGACCTAATAAAACCTCAATCACTATTGAGGATAAAAAGGAAAAAGAGAAGACAATTTTACCAGAAGCAGCAGAAATATACAAATCAAAGTGAGTGCGCTAGCCAGTTAGCCAACACGCTATAAAATGAGTGAAGCTTCTTCAGGAGTGATTTCCACTACAGGAGCAAAACTGAACAGAACATTTGTTCACATTGTGTCTGAAATGTGAGTTACTACGACACTATACAGTTACTTTGTCAGATACGATATTAATTTCTTCTTTACAGTCTTGTTGTAAAAAGGAAATTTGGCGGTTGGGATTAGCTACAGCACTCGGCCTGCAGTTTTGTGTCTACAGCTGAATCACGGCCATGTGGATATTTAGTATCACCACGCTCCTGTGAGTTCGTTATTGCTTAATTATCGCCCGCTTGAATGGATCTCAAACGAGTGGCCACTATTTTCCTGGCATTATAAATAAAAAAAACAAACTGATTCAAAACTATGTCCATGTTAGATGTTTTTATAGACTCAAACTAAAGCAACAAATTTCATTAAATTCAGAAAAGTATGATTTCAGGAGCCATAAAAACAAAGGCAGTTTTTTTTCTCCTAAAAATCAGAGGACTCTTGATTCTGCAGCTTTCGGTCTTCTTTCTTCTTCGCTCATCTCCTCCTCAGGACAATCATCAGAAAGAGACACGGCCAGATGAGGTGTCATGAACAAACAAATGAATCTTACTGTTCTTGATTATTTATTTTTTCAGACTTATTAGATCATAGATTTGATTATTCACTACTCAGTATCATGATAACTTTCATATTTCTTGATAAAAATCATGTTAAATTATCTGACTGAGCCCGAGTCAGAAGTCAGTGATAAGTGTACGATCTGTCTGAAAACCACTGAAACTAAACACTATACCTCGGTACAATTAAAATAAAATCCATCCACTGTTCAGTAAATATCTGCTAGCTCATGAGCTGTTAATTAGCAGCAAAAGCTAGCTACATAAATGGAGGTTACCTTCGCAACAGACCAATTTCCGTATTATATCTGTTGGAGTGACAACTGGTTCTGCCACGTTTGCCAAAATTTCCAGAACTCCAGTCTGGCACACTGAATTATGGGATTGTCTTCTGACTGGGACAGTCCTTTTCTCAGGAGCGCACAGATGCTGCCCCAAGAATGCTGCCTACACAGGATGCCGTCTTCCGACTGGAACGCACCAGTCCTTCAGTGCACTTGGAATTAAACATTTAATTGTGGTTTTCTACTGGACTACTGGTTGAGATGTGTCTGTGCAAAAAGTGAAACATAGTTCAGTTCAGGAACCCTTGTGGGTTTTTTCGAAATACTAAAGTAAAAGATGTGGGAATTTGACTACGCAGGCCGCCACACATATAATGTGCACTACAGAGTGTATACAGTGTTTACACAATGCTATTTAAGACCGTCTGTAGTGAACTGTACAGAACACCACAGCAGATTTATTCACAAGAAAAGAGACGCCAGTACGTGTTTACTGACAAAACTACTTACGGTACAGATATCACTTCTAGCACAGACACTTTGTTTATTTTGTTTTTATTGTTATAAAATGTGTACGATGCCAAACATAAAATAGAACAGGATACACAGCTTTTCATTTCTTTCTTTCTTTTTTAATTCCAAACCCCTTTTTCTATGTCAAGAACAAAAGCTCAAAATTTCAGGAGCTGTAAAAATTAATGTCATTGTTGTTTGTTTAACCTTTGAAACCTAAACTTTTATTTTGTTTTATTATTTCAGACCCCCCCCCCCCCTTTTTTTTTACTATTTCAGGCACAAAAGCTCAAAAATTCAGGAATTATTATTATTATTATTATTATTATTATTATTATTATTATTATTGTTGTTGTTGTTGTTTTGTTTGTTTGACCTTTGAAACCTAAAGACTATTCAGGATTTTAATATTGCTCTGATTTCTCGCTTTCTCTCCTGCTTGCTTTTCATTTCTTCCTTTTTGTGCTCCCAGTGTTTTAATTCTTTGTGTTTGTAATGATCAGCGCACCTCAGTATGGAAAGAGTAAAGGATCAGGAATTGTGAAACTCACTTGAGTGTCTGCCTGAACCCAGCTGACTGTGAGGAGAGAACTGATCTGATTGGATGATTTATTTATCACTGACTCTGCACTCGGCTGTATTTCTGTCTCTATTCAGTGTGTGGAAGTCAGTGACAAGTGAATTCATCTGAGCTGCTGGTTTACTGACAAACTTCAGGATGAAATTATTTCTCATCTTTTTCACACTAATGTGTGTGAGGGACACTGAATCACAGTGTAAGTGAGATATTTATTTATGTGTAAATTTGCTGTAATATTTTCCCCAGTGGTAATTAGAAGAGTGTATATAAAGTGTTAATGGTGGTGTTTTGGTTATTAAGCTGTAGAGCTTGATTTAAATGAGACAGATCATTTCAGATCATCACAAAAATGATGTGATTTTGTCAGTGATGATGTTTTTATCTCACTGTAGTAACAGGCTGCTGCAGTTTGAATGTGTGTGTGTGTGTGTGTGTGTGTGTGTGTGTGTGTGTGTGTGTGTGTGTGTGTTTCTCCAGTTAAACATCATGAAACGGAACTACTGGAATGCTCAGAGAAGAATAAGGAGTTTACGCATGAGGATGATGGAGATGAGCTGTTTTATGCAGATTTTGAGAAGAAGAAAGTAGTGATGATGCTGCCTCCCTTCGCCGATTCATATTATTTCCCCAAACAATACGAGTTTGCCGAGGCTAACATGCCCATCTGCCAACAAAACTTAAAGGTGTTCACAGAGGACTTTAAAGGCCAGCCGGTGCCACAGGGTGAGAAACTCAGTGTTTATAGGAGCACAAATTTACCTTGATGATATTGAGTCTAAAATGATTTTCCAGCATGAAGATGTGAGATTTGTTGTAGATTTGACTGTAAATCACTGACCATTACACTGTCAGTAAACTACAGGAACAATCACAGTCTCCAGCCTGTAAAGCTCTCATTTACTGTACAATACTCTAATCTCACAGCCGACACTACAGCACTGCTGTCTCACACTATTTTCATTTCATAAAGGCTTTTTATTCGACTAAAACATCCCAGAATGCAGCACATCATCACAGCAGCTGTTTGCTTCGCCCCGAACACAAACTATTTATCAGTTAAATTTATAGAAATGAAGAAAGTTCTCTCTGAACAGAGTAACTGTTGAAGTGTGGGGTTTGTAAATCTAAATAAATCTTTGCTTTTATTTCTATCCCCAACACACACACACACACACACACACACACACACACACACACACACACACACGTCCCAATTATGGATTATGGAGCTAAAGATAGATTTTATAATTGACTTGCTAGAAAATGTGAAGATGATCTGAGGCAGTAGGATGGCACATTACTCAGTCGTGAACACAAGCAGAGGGTTTATTTGTAAATAGTCATGTTCCATGTTCTTTCTCTGGCATCTGTTTATCATCTATAAATGCTGAATGAAGTGTAATCCATTACATTTTATGTTTAATAAACCTGTAATTAAGCTGCTGTCCTCAGAATTCACATTTAAAATCACAGCTTAGGTTCCAGATTCCTGTTGGTTATTATTATATGGACACGAGTGTTTTACTGGGAAATACACCACTCATATTTTTCATAGGAGCTACATCCGGGACCTGAGTAACACAGTCTCCAATATCTTCACTCATGAGGAAATTGATGAATTGTTTTGATAAATTTGGGGACTTTCTGTTTGTGAATGTGTCAATATAATAAAAAGAAAATCACACAATAAAAACTCGCATTTTTCATATGAAATACACTGTGGATCTGAGTGACATAATTCCCGATATTTCACTCTGATGATGTCACTCCCAGTGTTTTCCCGCTGACTAGATGTGTGTTGTCAAAATGGTGAACCGTTTCAAAATTAAAATACTTTTGATTAACTTGTGTTTTTTTTATGTTTCTATAATACAAATAATATTACACATTGGCTTAAAGACATGAAGTTTATTTTCTCATGTTGAAAAATATTTCACTCATTCGCTTCGCTCCCTCATGATGTATCCATTCACCACTCAAAGATAAACTTCATATCTTCACACAACCGTGTAACATCCTCTATATATCGACAGCCAGAAGAAATAATGACTGTATCACAGTCTCAGTCATACCAATAGTGCACGTGCTTTATATTTTTCTCCAGATGCCCCACAAAGCTCCGTCTATCCCAAAGAAAATATGGAGCTGGGTTCAGAGAACATGCTCATCTGCCACTTCACACGATTTTTCCCTCCACCTGTTACTGTACGCTGGACCAAAAACAGTGTGGATGTGACGGAACAATCCACACTAAGCCGCTATTACCTGAATAAGGACAAAACCTACAACCAGTTCTCCCACCTGCCCTTCACTCCACAGGAAGGAGACGTTTACACCTGCACAGTGGAGCACGAGGCCCTGGAGACGCCCGACACCAAGACATGGGGTGAGACGGAGAGTTTAACTACTGATTCAGTCTTTCCTTAGAGTAGAAATAACCGTGTGTGTATGTGTGTGTAGAGGTGGATGTTGAGCTTCCCAGTGTGGGTCCCTCTGTGTTCTGTGGAGTGGGTCTGGCTGTCGGACTGCTCGGAGTCGCTACTGGAACTTTCTTCCTCGTCAAAGGAAACAGATGCAACTGACACTTCAGGTAACAACTCTAATAAAACATTATATCAATAATATTTAATACACTGTATATCCCTGATACACCTGTTTCTGTGTTTTCAGTCAGAAGCAAAGCGTTAGGAGAAGGTTTAGATTCATACCATGAATTCTCATTTTGATTTTTCACTGAGGAAACTGTTCATCCACTAGAGTTTAATTTATCTGTTAAGCCATGTAAGTTTTTATTAAATATTAAGTTGTTGCTTGTTCCACTGTACACTTGTGCTGAATTTCTTATCTCTGTGCAGAAATCTGTTAAGTCTTTCTTTTCCAATTTATGTAAAGTGTAATTAATATTAGATGATGCAAATGAAAAGGAAAGAGTGCCTGCAAATAATTAAAGAAATAAACTTTATTCCATGAATGTGAACGATCATGTGATTTCTGTTTCCACATAGATTATACATTCAGTAACTCGTTCCACCAGTAAAACAATCTCTGTATTAGTCTAGTTTGGAAATATATTGCCTCAATCATTACAGAAAAATTACACACACACAATCACATGTAACATATTTCAGATGTAATATAGAAATATAAATGCGTTCCACCTTGTTATGCCCTTTAATTGCATGTGTGAAAAAGTGAAAACCATGTACGATCACATTTGAGATTTTATAAGTGTGAGAAAATCATATCTGAAAATGAAAACCACTCATAAAAAAGTGTGAATCATAAAGTGTTTAAAAACCTGTAAAATGTTCATGTGACTCTTCACACAGTGAAGTGACAACAAACCGACTCATGACTTCGTTTTCTTATGACTGAAATGATGATTGTTGCCAGTCTGAATTTTTGTAAATGTCCTAAAGTTAAATCAGGTAAATGCCTTCAACTCCTCCACAAACTGACCAATCATCAATCTTGCTCCAGCATTTTTTCTCTTAAAGAGCAAATCACCTTTAGTATAGAGATCTTGCATGTGACGTCACAGCCGATCCAGATTGTGACAGACGCCATCGTGTCGGTCAAATGCCATATTCCACCTTCTACTTCTACTTCTGCTTTTACTTCTACCTTTTCTTCTGGAAAACCCTACTATATACAATTCTCCTACAACGGCTGCGGCTACAAGCTCTCCCTACCTGTGCACAGTTTTTATGTTTTTTGTGTGTATTTTTGCATGTTGTTCATCTGTACCGGACTTCAATATCCACTACAACCGTATGGACTTACTGGACATTGGTTTCCAGCAGAAAATTACGGTTTGTAGCGATTTCCATCGCATGCACAACATTCTGGATGAGAAAAAAAAAAAACAAACATTCCGGACGAGACCAGATTGCGAGACCAGCGGGGTCTCCGTGGATTGTTATCGGAAGCAAAGGGAAGGAGGTGGCGCCGGGAGCCGAAGCAAAAGCGAGGCTACAGGCAGAGCCGGCCTGTTGACTAAGCTCAGAAAACAGCTACTCAAACCTCCACTGAAAAGCCTCTACCTCTCCAACACCAGATCCATGTGTAGCCTATGGGAGCACTGCACTTTTATTTTGATACGGCAGCTGGCCCCTTGTTTTCCCTGTTGGTCTCACATAGAGTTTAAAATGTCACGACTTTAGCTCACCTGGGAAGAGATGCAGAGTTGATGCTGAGCACCTGTGGTGGTATATGTTGTGTTTCCTCTCCGTGGTTGTTATTTTTGTCTTTTTTACAAAGAAGCTGGTGGTGTGAGCCCAGCTGGTTTTGTGTGTAGTGATTTCAGTGCCTGGACAAGCAAACGGAAGGTAAAGTTGCATCTGTTTGCATTCGGTCCATGCATTTGTTTTATGTAAATGTTTGCAAGTTTATTGACCTCGCTTAATTTAATCACAGTATTGCCAGTGGCCTACAGCTGGAAGCCTGTGTGTGGGTAACAGCTCATGCGATTTGATGAGCAAACGGAAGGTAACGTCATGTCTGACTTTAGCCAAATTTAAACAATGTTTTCTTGTTGTTGATTTTAATTATTGAATTTATCACAGTATTACTGATGGGGTGGACCCAGCTGGAACCTGACCTATGAGTAAAATTCGTTTCTGGGTAGCTGTCCAAGCGGGAGGTAATGTTGCCTTTGCTTTGTAATATATCTCGTGAAAGTACTATGGTGCCCAGTGCTATGTGGGAGTGGTTAATGGTTTTTTTTGTAAGTGGGTAACCATAGTATTTTCCTAATGGCAACTTTCTTGTTAAAAACATGCAGGAACACATCGTCATCACCATTGGTGCTACAGCAACAGTAGATGGGGCACCACTGTTTTTTTTCCTTATTGAGTTTTAATCAGTTTTCTTTTTGTTGGTTTAATACTCTGGGCAATTAGGAAATTGAGCTTTGGTGATTCTGTGTGTCGTGATTAGGTATTAGGTTTGTGCATTTAAAGTGTGCAGCCTATGGGCTGTAGTTCCATTCTTTTAGTAGTATTTAGGCTATCGTTGGGGGAAACCAAATTATGTATTATTAGAGTAGTACGTGTGTGCAGGTGTGTTGTGTTACCATTTAACAAATTAGACTGTGCCCATGTGGCAGTAATGTTTTTTCTTTTTTTGGGTTTGTGGTTTTTTTATTTTTTTTTTTGTTTGTGTGTGTCTTGTTGATTAATATGTTTGCTGTATATTGTCTTTTGGTTTTCCTCTCATGAACACCTATACTATTTATACCATACATTATTTTTGCTATTTGCACATTCCTGTTGTCAATAGGCACATTGTCACCATATCCTCTGTCTATGTGGCTGAGAGCCTAGTGCCCATGAGTAGTCTTGTTTTAAATTAAAAAGAGAAATTAAAAGAAAATAAAAGCTTTTTATATGACTGTATGACAGTTGTATTTCAGTTATTTATGTTGAACTGTTGTGGGGAAGTAAATCCAGGTGCCTTATTGTAGGGTTCTCTCAGCCTTGATACTGAGAGTGGCGTAGTCACTTTTGTTATAGCAGTGGTGTAGTCAGCGTAGTCAGCAGGATAGCTGAGTGCAACTGTCATGAAGTTTCAGAGTTAAGTTGGTTTTGTATGTATTTTGTTTTTTTTTTGGGAGAAAAACAGTGGTTGCCTCCAGTCAACGAAAGGCCCTCTAAGTGACCAGCCCTGCAGACGACCAGCCTTCTAGACGAACGGCAAGGTTAAAAAGATCTGCTTTTTCTGCTAAGCTGAAATTTTGTGCCTCTGAACTAGTGCTTTTTGGTTTTGTTTTGTTTTTTTGCTTAATTGTTGTTGGTAATCAGTCATGAGTAATAGTGATACAGTAGTGAACCCTGATGAACATCTTAGACTTTTTAATGAACGCATTCAACAGCTGCAGGCTGATAATGACCACTTGTGTGCTACTTTTGGTCAGGTTGGTACTTCCGGGGCTGGTATTTCTGATGCTTATGCTAGCTCTAGTGGGAATGATGGGGGTGGTACTTCTGGGGCTGGTATTTCTTATGCTAGCTCTAGTGGGAATGATGGGGGTGGTTCTTCAGGGGCTGGTATTGCTAATGTATCTCATAGATCTGAACGTTACATATATTTGCCAAGGGAGAGAAAATGTCCTAGGTTTTCTGGGAAAGACACAGACACTCTGCCAGTAGAGGAGTGGGTGGAGGAGGCCCGTAGATCTCTGGAAGTATGACACATGTCCTGGGCAGAGCAGGCTTTGTTTTTGTATGACCTCTTAGATGGCGAAGCAAAAAATGAGATAAAGTTCCACCCTTCCATAGAGCGAAATGATCCAGACAGAATATTTCAAGTTTTGACTGATACCTATGGATGTTCTAAATCGTTTATTTCTCTCCAAAAGCAGTTTTTCCAGTGTAAACAATTAGAGGGGGAGTCCATTCGTGAGTTTTCTCATGCCTTGTTGGGCTTGATGGAGGCTATAAAGCGTAACAATCCCAGAGGCATTTTGGACTCAGATGCTTTAGTCCGGGATCAATTTATTGAGCATGTATGGGATGGGCTGTTGAGACGGGAACTGAAGAAGTTGGTTAGGCTTAATCCACGTTCTTCTTTTCTTTCCATATGCAGCGAGGCTGTTCGTTGGGTGGAGGATGGGGAGCGTGTTTGTGTGCCACGACCTCATTCTTATTCCTGTGATTCCCAGGCTCTGGTGGTGGGTGAGTGTCGAGCTGATAGCCATGTAGTCACTGCTAAACTTAATGACGAACTAGCAGAACTGAAAGAATGCTTACGAAAACAACAAGCACAGTTGGATGCTATATTGCAGCAATTGGCCTCCTCACACTCACCCAACATGCAGAGTCGGGGCCCAAGTGGACCTTCCCGTAGGCCTTATCATTTTCAACCAGCCGGTAAACCCATATGTTTGTGCTGTGAACAACCGGGACACATTGCCCGTTTCTGTCGTACAGAACTGGCTAGCAGCTCTGGGTCAACCATACGGGGAAGGGTGGCTGTGCAGGGAATTGAAGCGGATGTGGCAGCTGTAGTCTCTGGGCCACAGGGAAATTAGCCCCCTCTGGTGCAGAGAGTCGGCCATCAGAAGGGGATTTTAATGGCTCAATCATAACCGCAAAATATTTAAAGCTTATTGGGTCTTGTCCAGTAGTCGAAGTTGAGATGGGAGGGGTTCGGGTCCCATGTCTACTTGATACAGGTTCAATGGTAACAACCATCTGCGAGAGTTTTTTTAATCGCCATTTTCAATCTTGGGATGACAAACAGTTAAGAGAGTGCAACTGGCTTCAGCTTAGGGCAGCTAACGGCCTAGACATCCCATACTTGGGGTACTTGGAGCTCGATGTTCGAGTTCTAGGTAAGGCCCTGCCACGCATGGGTGTTCTTGTTGTTCGTGATCATCCCCACTCACATGGTGCAGCCAAGGTCCCTGGTCTGTTGGGCATGAATATAATAAGTGGGTGTTATGGGGAACTTTTTCAACAACATGGTTCCACTCTGTTTCAGTCTCCTATCGTACAAAGAGCAAGTGAGGGTTGGAGGAATGCTTTGTTTGAGTGCCACAAATTAGACTGCCTGCCAGAAACGGGGCTTTTGGGGCGTGTTAAAATGAGTGGGCGTTTGTCTGTGTGTGTGCCAGCTGGGTCGCTGAAGATGGTAGCTGCCACTTGTGCCACACACTTTGGTCGTGCTCTTCACTCCGCTTTGTTTGAACCCACTAGCAGGCTGCCAGCTGGTCTTTTGGCTTCCAAGGCTTACCTCTCGGTGGAAAGGGGGAGGGTATGGGTGCCTATAGTTAATGTCGGGGTACAGGATGTTTGGTTGCCACGCCGAGCCACTTCACTCTAGGTGAATTGTTTGTTGTAGAACTGCAGACCAACAGTAGTGCTATTACACTGGAGAGAGCAAGGGACACAGCATGTATTGTGCAGGTTAATACACTTCAGGCTCAACATAGTCCCCTCGACTTGTCAGCCATCTCGTGGCCCAATCTCAGTTCCAGTCAAGATCAGGAGGGTAGAGCACTTCTCCAGCAGTACAGTTGTGTGTTTAGCCAGAGTGAAGAAGATATTGGGTGTACTGACCTCATACATCACGAAATACCATTACTAGACACTGCACCTGTGAGACAGCGCTATCGTAGACTTCCCCCTTCACAGTACGATCTCGTTAGGGCCCACATTGGTGAGCTTCTAGACAGGGGGGTGGTGCGGGTGAGCTGCAGTCCCTATTCTTCCCCTATTGTGGTCGTGCAGAAGAAGGATGGCACCATCGGATTGTGTGTCGACTATAGATGGCTAAATGCACAGACTCGAAAGGATGCTTTTCCTCTCCCCCGTATAGAGGAGTCATTGGATGCCTTGACCGGGGCCACTCTCTTTTCCACCCTTGATCTGGCCTCTGGATATAACCAAGTGCCAATGGCTGAGCATGATAAGGCAAAGACAGCTTTTTGTACACCATTCGGATTGTTTGAATTTAATAGGATGCCATTCGGGCTGTGTAACGCTCCTGGGACTTTTCAACATCTCATGGAACGTATTTTTGGAGATGAGCGTTTCCATTCCCTACTGCTTTATCTGGATGACATCATAGTGTTCTCCTGCGACTTTGAATCACATCTGCAGCGTTTAGAGCTTGTCTTGGGGAGACTGAAGCACCATAACCTAAAGTTGAAACTAAAGAAATGTAGTTTCTTCCAGTCCGAAGTGAAGTATTTGGGGCATGTCATCTCGGCTGCAGGAGTGTCGACCGATCCAGAGAAAATTAGGGTAGTGGCAGAGTGGAGGCGCCCACAGATGCTGACAGAGCTACGGTCCTTTCTGGGCTTTGCTTCTTACTATAGGCGCTTTGTGGAGGGCTTTGCTCGATTGGCGGCTCCTTTGCATAAGGTAGTTGGGGTGTTGCAAAGCTCCAAGAAGAAGTATGAGTCTGGCTCATTAGACGGACATTGGGACGATGCCTGTGAGGCTGCATTTTCAGGGTTGAAGAGTAAGCTAGTAAGTGCACCTGTGCTGCAATATGCAGACTTTTCCAAGCCATTTATCTTGGAAACAGACGCCAGTCATGCCGGTCTGGGGGCAGTACTGTCTCAAGAATATGAAGGCAAGAAGAGGCCTGTAGCATTTGCAAGCCGGGGATTGCATCCATCAGAGCGTAACATGTCTAATTATAGTGCTATGAAGCTTGAACTTCTCGCCTTGAAATGGTCAATTACGGAGAAATTCAGAGAATATCTGCTAGGCGCTAAGTTCACAGTGTATACTGATAAAAATCCCCTTAGCTACCTGCAGACAGCTAAGCTTGGTGCCGTTGAGCAGCGCTGGGCCTCTCAGTTAGCGCTGTTCAATTTTGACATCAAGTATCGCCCAGGGACTATGAACAGAAATGCAGATGCTCTATCTCGGTTGCCGGGCCAACCCACTCCAACGTCCATGTCAGAGCTAGTCCCAGGCACAGCCATTCCCTTGGCTATCCAGCAGGCCAGTACTGTTCTTGCTAGCACCCACAGTGCTTCTTGTGGTGTCATTGATGCTTTTCCAGTTCGAGAAAAGCAAGAACTTAGAGTCTTACAAGCTGCTGATCCGGTTCTGGGCTCCTTTTTGAAGTATTGGAAGAGGGGAGTGGTACCATCCGCAGCTGAACGTGGGCAGGAGCCCACAGCTGTTAAGGAGTTAGTGCGCCAGTGGGACAGGATCCGGGATCGGGATGGGGTTCTGTACTGGCTGGTACAATCACCAGATGGAGCCATCGATGTCCTCCAGTTGCTGTTACCCCAGTCTCTGCACAGCAAGGTGCTTTTTGCCCTTCATAATGATCATGGCCATCAGGGATGTGAGAGAACTTCCCAGCTGTTGCGAGAGCGCTGCTACTGGCCTGGACTCCGAAAAGACGTGGAGCAGTGGTGTCTGAACTGTGAGCGGTGCACTGTGGCCAAGGCGGGCCAGCCAAGATTGAGAACTTTCCCGGGGCATCTCCTGGCTTCCAGGCCATTGGAAGTAGTAGCACTGGATTTCACCATGTTAGAGCGAGCCAGTGATGGCCAAGAGAATGTATTGGTAATTATGGACGTTTTCTCCAAGTTTACCCAAGCGTATGCCACACCTAACCAGAAGGCAAACACCGTGGCCCGTATTCTAACTGAGAAATGGTTTTACATATATGGCGTTCCGCAATGCATCCACTCAGATCAGGGGCGAAGTTTTGAGAGTGACCTTCTGAAGAACCTGTGTACATTCTATGGGGTGCGGAAGAGCCGCACTACCCCTTATCACCCTCAGGGGAATGGACAATGTGAGTGGTTCAACCGCACCCTGCACAATCTTCTGCGTACTCTCCCAGCGGTGAAGAAGAGACAGTGGCCAAAACACTTACCTCAAGTAGTTTTTGCTTATAACACCACAGTGCATTCTTCTACCGGATACTCTCCCTACGAGCTCATGTTTGGGCGCAAACCTTTTCTGCCTGTGGATGTTTTGCTAGGCTTTCAAGAGGATTGTGCTGAGGAGGGTTCAATAGAGGACTGGGTGCAAGAACACCAAGAACGCCTCCGGGTGGCGTATGATCTCGCAGGGCGCCACCTGGAAGAGGCTGCAGTCAAAAGAGCAGTCCAACAGCCCCAGGCCAATGCAGAGTTTCTTCCTCCTGGAACAGTTGTTTATCGACGCAATTATGTGCAAGGCCGCAATAAGATCCAGGACGTATGGGGTCCAGTTAAATATAAAGTGGTGAGGTGCTTAGATGATGAGGGAAGAGTCTATGCCATCAGTCCCTTAGATGGTGAGGGACCAGTGAAGAACATCCATCGGACGGAGTTACGGGTCTCCCCAACTGACTTTTGTCCTGAATCGGAGGCGGACCCAAGTGCGATAGAAATGCACACCGAGCCAGGTGTGTCTAACCAGGAAGTCGACTCCGAAGAGGATACGGAGTTGTTGCTCATCGCAACATTGCCTCAAGGTCAGGGGTCTGTTGAGCCCAGTGCCCCAAACCTTGTGACAAGGACCAACCCCTTCAGGATGGATGGCAACCTAGGAGGCCCGATCCTACAACAGGACACGTCACCTGCCCTCAGCACAGGCCAGCCCAGTGAGCCCTTGCAGATCCCAGTCTTGTTGCCACAGACCTTAGGGAGACGGCCTGTGGGGAGTGACATCCCAGTCGAGGCCATTCTTCGACGGTTGTCCAGAGCACAACGGGGCCATCACTCTAACCCCCATCGATTACCACGGTCTGTGACTGCAGTGGGGACTGGGGAGGGGTTAGGGGCGGCAGCTCACCCGTTGGGGGGGAAATCTTAGACTGGTGTAGTTGTAGTGGGTCAGTATAGAGAGGGTGGGTCACCGGGACAGTTCCCTTCCGATGTGGGGGTGAATGTAGCCTATGGGAGCACTGCACTTTTATTTTGATACGGCAGCTGGCCCCTTGTTTTCCCTGTTGGTCTCACGTAGAGTTTAAAACGTCACGACTTTAGCTCACCTGGGAAGAGACGCCGAGTTGATGCTGAGCACCTGCGGTGGTATATGTTGTGTTTCCTCTCCGTGGTTGTTATTTTTGTCTTTTTTACAAAGAAGCTGGTGGTGTGAGCCCAGCTGGTTTTGTGTGTAGTGATTTCAGTGCCTGGACAAGCAAACGGAAGGTAAATTGCATCTGTTTGCATTCGGTCCATGCATTTGTTTTATGTAAATGTTTGCAAGTTTATTGACCTCGCTTAATTTAATCACAGTATTGCCAGTGGCCTACAGCTGGAAGCCTGTGTGTGGGTAACAGCTCATGCGATTTGACGAGCAAACGGAAGGTAACGTCATGTCTGACTTTAGCCAAATTTAAACAATGTTTTCTTGTTGTTGATTTTAATTATTGAATTTATCACAGTATTACTGATGGGGTGGACCCAGCTGGAACCTGACCTATGAGTAAAATTCGTTTCTGGGTAGCTGTCCAAGCGGGAGGTAATGTTGCCTTTGCTTTGTAATATATCTCGTGAAAGTACTATGGTGCCCAGTGCTATGTGGGAGTGGTTAATGTTTTTTTTTTGTAAGTGGGTAACCATAGTATTTTCCTAATGGCAACTTTCTTGTTAAAAACATGCAGGAACACATCGTCATCACCATTGGTGCTACAGCAACAGTAGATGGGGCACCACTGTTTTTTTTCCTTACTGAGTGTTAATCAGTTTTCTTTTTGTTGGTTTAATACTCTGGGCAATTAGGAAATTGAGCTTTGGTGATTCTGTGTGTCGTGATTAGGTATTAGGTTTGTGCATTTAAAGTGTGCAGCCTATGGGCTGTAGTTCCATTCTTTTAGTAGTATTTAGGCTATTGTTGGGGGAAACCAAATTAAGTATTATTAGAGTAGTACGTGTGTGCAGGTGTGTTGTGTTACCATTTAACAAATTAGACTGTGCCCATGTGGCAGTAATTTTTTTTTCTTTTTTTGGGTTTGTGGTTTTTGTATTTTTTTTTTGTGTGTGTGTCTTGTTGATTAATATGTTTGCTGTGTATTGTATTTTGGTTTTCCTCTCATGAACACCTATACTATTTATACCATACATTATTTTTGCTATTTGCACATTCCTGTTGTCAATAGGCACATTGTCACCTTATCCTCTGTCTATGTGGCTGAGAGCCTAGTGCCCATGAGTAGTCTTGTTTTAAATTAAAAAGAGAAATTAAAAGAAAATAAAAGCTTTTTATATGACTGTATGACAGTTGTATTTCAGTTATTTATGTTGAACTGTTGTGGGGAAGTAAATCCAGGTGCCTTATTGTAGGGTTCTCTCAGCCTTGAAACTGAGAGTGGCGTAGTCACTTTTGTTATAGCAGTGGCCACACATGTAAACAACACGGACGATTTGGAATTACCTTATTCTATAATCGGCTGGTCAGTGCTATACTCAATACTTAAGGTGACTTACCCATCCAGTGAGGATCATTTTCTTGTTTACAAGATGCCACATCTGAGTCGCTGACAAATCCTGAATTTCTGTAAAGATAACTGTGCAGAGATTTATAAGCACACAGTGCTTCACCACTGAACAGTGAGGGAAAGTTAATGAGGTAATTATACACGTCCGGGTATTCCGCTGGCAGTTCAAAATCCGGTCGTGAAAACTCCGTCCGGTAAGCCATAAGGGTCACAAATCTGTAGGTCGTTTATTTTAGACATATATCTAGTTATCTGTTCATTAGAAAAATGAGCCGTGTAGTCCGTCGGTTGAAATTGATCCATTCTGTACATGAGTGCAGCAGTATTCAGCGGTGTTTTTGACCGACACGATGGCGGTTGTGTACTTTCCGGTCACGTGACTGCAAGATCTCTATAGCAAACCCTGGAGGAAGAGAGCACAGGGTCACACAGGCAATCAAGTTTAGACAACCTGCTCACTGCAGTGCCTTCAACGTAAACTTATTTTTATTCCCGTCTCAGGTTCTTGGGAGCGTTCTTATAGTTTAAAGTTTAAATCTAAATTTAACATGAAACTTCCTACAGTGTTAAAGTGTAAAGAGCTGCATTGGAACTAAAACCAGTCCAGTTACTTTACTGTAAATATGATTGCAGAGCCAGAGGCTACATGTATGAAGGACTCCATATTACATTCTTCTACATGCTCACATTTGAACTGGTTAATTTCAAGGTGTATCACAAAGATGCTTGTAATTGCATACACATTTAGAGAATGAGACAATATATTTATCTGGGATTTCTTTTGAATACACAATGAAACAGTTTACTGTTACCAGTACAGTAACCATGATGGGCAACATGAGAAATAGATGTGTTTAGAGGACATTATAGATGACCTACAACCACGCGATCAAAATGTGCTATGTCATGAGCATCTGATATGATGGTGGATATACAAAGCAACTTGGACAACAGATGCTGAAAGCATGTCTGTAGACAACACCAGGGGCGTGTTTAGCCTATTTTTGGGGGTGCTCAAGCACCCCCAAAAACGAGCTCAGCACCCCCTAGCTCAGCACCCTCAAAAACATTGCTTTTGGACGTAATTTTCAGAAATAAGTGCCCTTGCACACTGCGCAATGAATGTGTGCGCGGGCGTGTGTGTGTTCTTGAATTCACCTGTTACGTGATAGTTCTATGACCAGTAAAATACCTCTCCTCCTTGCGTCCCCTCTGATTGGGTTGCCTGTCCGCGCGAGTGCTTGCTACGACATGGTGGTTTTTTTAAGTGGATTCCACGCCGATGAGGAACTCGAAGTAGCACCTGAGTATTACTGGCATAGCGAGATGTGAAGGTACAGACTAGAGTTACAATTGTTAAACACAACACAATAATATGCATAATGCAATATTGATGTTCCCTGGTCTATGAACAGAATGATAAAAACGACATTTATCATCCATATCGAGATACTTTGTGGTTGTAAATGTGTAGATATCATAGTTTATTGGGTCAGCTTCTGTTAAAACATTGCATAAGTCTAGTCTTGTCTAGTCTTCTTGTCTAGTTAAGTCTAGTCTAAATGCGGAATAAACGTGGAAACACTGTCGTTCAAGCCAGGTGCCTCTGTCAGCTCTGGGGGCTAAGCACCCCCAAAGATCAGATGCTAGACTCGCCCCTGGACAACACTGAATTTTCTTACTATTACCACGATTTGAACAGTCGAGCGAAGATTCAATACAAAGAGAAGATAGATGTGTGTGGGTTTGACCCATATTATTCAAAAAAGTCAGACTTTTCTGAAGATAAGACACTTCTACTAACCATTGAGTACCCAGATATCACGTTCTATCTGGTTCGGCTACTGAAGAATCGAGTCCGACCTTGGATGAAACGTAGCCCTTGTTCTGAGTGGGCGCCCAGTCTGGATTGTTTCTGTCGTATAATTTTGCTGTCGCTCCTAGAAATGAAATGGTTGTTTCATTTGGTTAACGTGTTAAAATTATAACAACGACCGAGTGAACCATGAAAAGAGAACACTCATTTTATAGCAAAATTCTAGCAACACGAAATAAAATTCTTCCATGATATTATCGAGAAAGCTTTTGAATCTCACCTGAGATAAAATGATCACTGCAAACATGAGCTGTTTTGGTTTTAGTCTCTGTTAGATCAGCCCTGCCGATGTTGTTCAGCCGTGCTCATCTCCTCTGTACGGACTGAGCCTCGGAGTTTCCTCGCCCTCTTTCTGAATCACAGATGGAATTCTAAAAAAATCAGAACGTGCCAAGATCACGAGTACTGTTGTGACCATGACCATACTGTATACAACATAAAGATATGGCAGAGCTAAAAGAATGACAAAGAGACTTGCGCATGTGTGACTGTGTTTTGTATGGAATGTTGCTCGACCCTGCATTTGTATCTCCACCAACATGGCCGACATCAATTTTGCTTTGACGTCACTCGCAAGTCAAGGATACAGTAGTTACACTTAACATTGGTAGGCATATGAGGTGAAAATTCAAATACTGATTTATACTGTCCTTTGAAAATAGAGATAAATTTAGCTGTAAAATATCACACTGTGAGGTTTTACTCCCCAGTAACTGATGATGATTCCTCTATTCAACCCTGATTGGATGATCTATCTTGGTGTCCTGACATATTACCAGTAAAGACAAATTAAACTTCACATTTTAATAAATCAGTGCACAATATTTATTCCCAACAATTTTACTGCATTAGCAGAAATATTTGAAATTATATTAAAAAAATTACAATTTTCAGGAGGCAGGGACACTTTAAATGAAGGTGTTCGGGGCTGTTGGTTGGACATGTACAGTGGTGCTTGAAAGTTTGTGAACCCTTTAGAATTTTCTAGATTTCTGCATAAATATGACCTAAAACATCATCAGATTTTCACACAAGTCCTAAAAGTAGATAAAGAGAATCCAGTTAAACAAATGAGACAAAAATATTATACTTGGTCATTTATTTATTGAGGAAAATGATCCAATATTACATATCTGTGAGTGGCAAAAGTATGTGAACCTCTAGGATTAGCAGTTAATTTGAAGGTGAAATTAGAGTCAGGTGTTTTCAGTCAATGGGATGACAATCAGGTGTGAGTGGGCACCCTGTTTTATTTAAAGAACAGGGATCTATCAAAGTCTGAGCTTCACAACACATGTTTGTGGAAGTGTATCATGGCACGAACAAAGGAGATTTCTGAGGACCTCAGAAAATGTGTTGTTGATGCTCATCAGGCTGGAAAAGGTTACAAAACCATCTCTAAAGAGTTTGGACTCCACCAATCCACAGTCAGACAGACTGTGTACAAATGGAGGAAATTCAAGACCATTGTTACCCTCCCCAGGAGTGGTCGACCAACAAAGATCACTCCAAGAGCAAGGCATGTAATAGTCAGCAAGGTCACAAAGGACCCCCAGGGTAACTTCTAAGCAACTGAAGGCCTCTCTCACATTGGCTAATGTTAATGCTCATGAGTCCACCATCAGGAGAACACTGAACAACAATGGTGTGCATGGCAGGGTTGCAAGGAGAAAGCCACTGCTCTCCAAAAAGAACATTGCTGCTCGTCTGCAGTTTGCTAAAGATCATGTGGACAAGCCAGAAGGCTACTGGAAAAATGTTTTGTGGATGGATGAGACCAAAATAGAACTTTTTGGTTGAAATGAGAAGTGTTATGTTTGGAGAAAGGAACACACTGCATTTCAGCATAAGAACCTTATCCCATCTGTGAAACATGGTGGTGGTAGTCTGGGCCAGGACGGCTTGCCATCATTGATGGAACAATGAATTCTGAATTATACCAGCAAAATCTAAAGGAAAATGTCAGGATATCTGTCCATGAACTGAATCTCAAGAGAAGGTGGGTCATGGAGCAAGATAACGACCCTAAGCACACAAGTCATTCTACCAAAGAATGGTTAAAGAAGAATAAAGTGAATGTTTTGGAATGGCCAAGTCAAAGTCCTGACCTTAATCCAATGGAAATGTTGTGGAAGGACCTGAAGCGAGCAGGTCATGTGAGGAAACCCACCAACATCCCAGAGTTGAAGCTGTTCTGTACAGAGGAATGGGCTAAAATTCCTCCAAGCCGGTGTGCAGGACTGATCAACAGTTACCGCAAACGTTTAGTTGCAGTTATTGCTGCACAAGGGGGTCACACCAGATACTGAAAGCAAAGGTTCACATACTTTTGCCACTCACAGATGTGTAATACTGGATCATTTTCCTCAATAAATAAATGAACAAGTATCATATTTTTGTCTCATTTGTTTAACTGGGTTCTCTTTATCTACTTTTAGGACTTGTGTGAAAATCTGATGATGTTTTAGGTCAAATTTATGCAGAAATATAGAAAATTCTAAAGGGTTCACAAACCGTCAAGCACCACTGTATTTGCCTGTGTTTATTAGTCAGTAAAATATCAGTCACATGTTTAAATGTATAGCTGGATAATTATAAAGTTGCTCTCCCACTTGAACACGTGTCACAGAGCTCTAACCCGGAAGCACAAAGCCCATGCCCTGCCTGTAAATCACTGCTCGCATTTGTACAAAAAACACATTATCAAAATGAGAAATGAACACGCCTTGAGGAACAAAGAGAAAAACCAAGTGTTTCCAGGCAAAACAAACCTCGCCTGGTAGCACTTACGATGAATATGACGGAAGATATCACAAAAAAATGATTTTGGCCTTTTTGGTGACCTTGTGTGTGAACATACTTGGCCAATAAACATGGTTCTGACTCTGATTCTCTGCTGCTCTCAGCCAATCAGGACACACCGCACTGCTCTCAGCCAGTCAGGACACATCCCGCTGCTCTCAGCCAGTCAGGACACACCGTGCTGCTCTCAGCCAATCAGGACACAGTGTGCTGTGCGATTGTTACACTCTTACATTCTTTCAGCATGATGACATAACCTACCACCTCTATATGAAGCAGTGGCCACAAAAACCTTGACCGGATGACCCCCAAAATGATGGAGGTTCTCTTTGAAACCAATGTCCATCTATCCTGAAAGTTTCATGAAGTCCAGCTGTTTTCCTGTAACATCAAACAAAAAAAAAGAAAGAAACTAGATAGAACTCGACGCCAACGGTGTCGATGGGGATGCCTCCGCCCGGTAGACTACACACCTTATTAAGTTGTGATTTTGGGATGGACATTTGACCTCACAGTGACCTTGACCTGGTGAAATTACTTTCATTTGCCTTGGAGATATTGTGTTCACAAGATTTTCGGCCAGACATTTGACCTCACAGTGACCTTGACCTTAGACCTTTTGATCTCAAAATCTAATCAGTTCATGTTTGTCCCAAAGCGCACAAATGGTGAAAGTTTGATGAAATTCCTTTCATCAGTCTTTGAGAAATCGCATTCACAAGGTTTCGGGATGGACGCACAGACGAATGGACAACCCGAAAACATAATGCCTCCTGCACCTTACCATGGCAGAGGCATAAAAAAGAAAGAAAGAAACCCCACCGAAAACAATCCCTCTCCCCCGGTGGACTCCATCCCGGAGTGAGGTACAATTATTCATTACAACTGTAATTAATACCACGCTTTAACACCGGAAGTGGAGAAAAAAAGGCAACATAAACATCCATTAGCATCACAGCATTCATATGTAGTAAAATAAAGTATATAACATCTCATCTCATTATCTCTAGCCGCTTTATCCTTCTACAGGGTCGCAGGCAAGCTGGAGCCTATCCCAGCTGACTACAGGCGAAAGGCGGGGTACACCCTGGACAAGACGCCAGGTCATCACAGGGCTGACACATAGACACAGACAACCATTCACACTCACACCTACGCTCAATTTAGAGTCACCAGTTAACCTAACCTGTATGTCTTTGGACTGTGGGGGAAACCGGAGCACCCGGAGGAAACCCACGCGGACACGGGGAGAACATGCAAACTCCGCACAGAAAGGCCCTCGCCAGCCACGGGGCTCGAACCCAGGACCTTCTTGCTGTGAGGCGACAGCGCTAACCACTACACCACCGTGCCACCCACAAAAACACATCATAATGCAAATCTCATCTCATCATCTCTAGCCGCTTTATCCTTCTGCAGGCAAGCTGGAGCCTATCCCAGCTGACTACGGGTGAAAGGCGGGGTACACCCTGGACAAGTCGCCAGGTCATCACAGGGCTGACACATAGACACAGACAACCATTCACACTCACATTCACACCTACGGTCAATTTAGAGCCACCAGTTAACCTAACCTGCATGTCTTTGGACTGTGGGGGAAACCGGAGCACCCGGAGGAAACCCACATGGACACGGGGAGAACATGCAAACTCCACACAGAAAGGCCCTCGCCGGCCCCGGGGCTCGAACCCGGACCTTCTTGCTGTGAGGCGACAGCGCTAACCACTACACCACCGTGCCACCCTAATGCAAATCTCTAACAAGTTATTATTATTATTATTGATTTTAAAGCATCAAATCAGTTAGGGCGGTGTGTTGAAATTGAAATTAAAACTGAAAACAATGAGTTATAAATAATCTTTGACCTGTATTGAATTCTAAACAATTCAATTCAAAGGCATATTATTTGATGTTTTATGTCATTAATTTATTTTCATTCATTCATTCAAAATAAACACTCATTTCAATTGTCATTCTTGCAACACATTTCAAAACAGTTGGGACAGTAAAGCATTTCCCACTTTATAATGTTCCCGTTCCTTCTCCCAACACTTAAGATGTTTGTGGACTGAAGACTCCAAGTGATGAAGTGTTTCAGGTGTTATTTTTTTGTTCTGTTCTTCCTGTAAACAGGTCTTAAGGTGTGTAACAGAACGGGGTCGTCACTGTCATATTTTTCATTTCTGCTCTGGATATGTGTGTGTGTGTGTGTGTGTGTGTGTGTGTGTGTGTGCTCATTGCTCACATATGTGTGCATGTGTGTGTTCACTGCTTCAGATGGGTTAAATGCAGAGAGGAATTTCACAAGTGTGTGATGAATAAAGTTGTTCTTTCTTTCTTTCTTTCTTTCTTTCTTTCTTTCTTAATTCTCCACACATTCTCTATTGGGGACAGAGGGGACACGCCCTCTTCTTCCACAGCCACGCCTTTGTAATGTGTGCAGAATGTGGTTTTGCATTGTCTTGTTGAAATCTCCCTGGAAAAGACGTCGTCTTGAAGGCAGCAGATGTTGCTCCAAAATCTCAGTGTACTTTTCTGCATTAATGCTCCATCACAGAAGTGTACGTTACCTTCGCCGAGGGCACTGACCCAACCCCATACCATGACACACCCTGGCTTTTGGACTTGTTCCTGTTAACAGTCTGCATGGTCCTTTTCATCTTTGGTCCTGAGCACATGGTGTCAATTTCTTCCAAAAAAGACCTGGAATACTGAATTATCTGACCACAATACCCGTTCCCACTGTGTGATGGTCCATCCCAGACTCCTACGAGCCCAGAGAAGCCGATGGCGCTTCTGGACACAGTTAATATACGGCTTCCTTTTTGCACAGTAAAGTTTTAACTGGTGTTTGTGGATGTAAAGCTGTAACTCTGCACTGTAGCTTGATAAAGGTTTTCCAGAGTAATCCCGAGCCCATGTGGTTCTATCAACTGTAGATGAATGATGGTTCTTGATGCAGTGCCATCTGAGGGATCGGAGATCATGGGGGTTCAGATTAGGCTTGAGTACAGTGGCTGGGAAGTTCAAAACAAAATTACAAACTGTGAAACACTTTTACAATTTACAAAACAAATTTACATCTTAGAAAACAAATTGACGATGCGGAACACAAAAAAGTGTTTTGCTAATATAATTTAGTTTTATAAAATGTAAGTGTTTATAAAATATAAAAGTGTTTGATGGTTTGTAATTTTGTTTTACACTCCCTGGCCACCGTAGACTACTTGGGCCCTTTGCTCTTTATGCACTGAAATTCCTCCAGATTTCATTGAATGGTTTAATGATATTATGCACCGTAGAGGGTGAAATTTCCAAATCCCTTCCTCTCTTTCTTTGAGGATCATTGTTTTAAAACATTTCAATAATTTTCTCACTCATTTGTTGATAAACTGGAGATCCTCGGCCCGTCTTTACTCCTCAAAGACTCGGCCTTTCCTGGATACTGACTTTGTCCCAAATCATGATTACAGTCACCTGTTGTTTTCACCTGTTTCACATCACATCATGATTTAATTGTTGTACCTCATTACTCGCCCTAACTTGCCTTGTCCCATTTTTTTTTTTTTTTGGACTGTGTTACATTCCAAAAAATGGTCCTGTGTCTGAAACACAGGAATGGATGTATATTAACAAATTAAATGAAGTTGACCAACAAAACATGAGATATCTTGGGTTCATTCTGTCTGCAATGAAATACAAGTCAAAGCACATTTAAAAATCCTGCTTTATTATTATTTTTTTTAATTTGCATTTTCCACACCATCCCAACTTTTCCTGATTTGGGATTGTATTATCACAATTATTTGGTGTATTTGGTTTGTTTTGATCAGTTTTGTTTCTATAATCTGTGTGTGTGTGTGTGTGTGTGTGTGTAAGCAGATGGCTGAGTGGACAATAATTGCTATGATAACGTAATGTTTGACTGTTATGCAGAAAATAATCCCAAGATGTCTGATACTACATGTCACTATTTTTTAATGAAACTAAAGTTTAATTATTAAGGACATGGATGTTCAAGAAAAACAGCCCACATTCTTCTCTATTTTGTGAACTGAAAATGAGAATTATTATTATTATCTTTGCAGTTTGAGAGAGAAATAATCCTGAACTTGTCTTAACTGATGAATTCAGAAGTTTTAAATAGTGAACTGATGGATTTAAACCTGACAGCTTTAACAGGTGAACAGTATTGGTTTGAATTCTGCCTGGAAACATGTGACTGTGTGTGTGTGTGGTGCAGGATTGGTGTGTGTGTATGTGTAGTGCAGGATTGGTGTGTGTGTAGTGCAGGATTGGTGTGTGTGTGTGTGTGTGTGTGTGTGTAGAGTAGAGCTGCTTCACCCACACTTTCCTCAGTAAGAGAACACACTCAGAGAGGAACAATGTCGGAGCTGCTGAGAATACTGCTCCTCTTACTGCCTGCCATCCTGCACACAGCAAGTGAGTATTAGATCAGCTGCTGAGGTTAGGCTGTGTTAAAGAAAACACTGTTCTGTTAAAAAAAAAGAAAAGAAAGGAAACAGACAAAGAAACAAAAAGAAGCTCGTGTTTAGAAGGATGCAGTTTGTTCATTAAATTTATCAGAGGAATATTACAGAACTGCAGATTTATTTATTTATTTATTTATTTAGTGTTTAAAGGCAGGTTTAACTACAGAATTAGTTTTTAAAATAAACATTAAAATCGATTCAAAATAGACGCTGTATTACTCTCAGTTTTAGCAGTGAAATAAAGCTTTGGTGTTATTTTTCTCTCAGATGGAAATTCACTGGCACTGCAATCTTGGTGCTTCTGGAGCTCTGATGGTCTCAGTGACATGGAGTACATAAGGTCTTACACCTTCAATAAGATCAAATACATAGAGTATAACAGCACTCTGGGGAAGTTTGTGGGATACACTGAAATAGGCATCTATAACGCAGAGAGATTTAACAATGAAACTGCAGACCTGCAAGCACTGAAAGCCGTTGTGGATCGTTTCTGTAAGCACAATGCTCAGATTTACTACAGCGCCATCCTCAGTAAAGCAGGTGAGATTATTTGTGAACCTCAAAACTTTAATTCAGTAATATTCCCAGTATTTCCTCATGATGTATGCCTGTAACAGATTTTACATTATTTTTAGTTCAGTTTAATATTTTAGTTGCATTTAAATGCATGTATAATACACACCGAGCTGCTCTTCTGTAGCTTACTAGTTTCCTAATTAAACTGATTACCTTTTAGATACCTACATATTATTATTATTATTATTATTAGTTTATAATGAATGACTATCAGCTGTAAGTTGATGTTGTTGTGGTTTAATTGTGCAGTTGAGCCCCGGGTTAAGGTCACTTTGGTAAAGAAGTCAGATGGCACTCACCCAGCCAGGCTGATGTGCAGCGCTTACAGCTTTTACCCCCCAAAGATTGAGGTGACCTGGCTGAGGAACGGGAAAGAGATTGAGGGTGATGTGACGTACACTGAGGAGATGGCTGATGGAGACTGGTACTATCAGATCCACTCACATCTGGAGTACATGCCTGAATCTGGAGAGGAGATCTCCTGTGTGGTGCAACACGCCAGCTTCCAAAAGCCCATGGTCTATAAGTGGGGTGAGTCTGATCATCAAAGTCAGATCTAAATATCTGAGTCTATTGTCATGAACTGAGCTTAAAAAAACGGAGATCCTGTTTCACTCACATCATAACTCATCTTTCAAAACCTGGTGTTCAGTCAACAACAATAATCAACGACTTAAAAAATATATACACAGCAAATTCCCCAGTGGTGAATTAACACCCAGAGTGTTTATATTGGTCCAATTGGACCAATATAAACACTCTGGGTGTTAATTCAACACTGAGGAATTTGCTGTGTAATCATCAAATAAAATTTATTCAGGTTTTTTTCATAGCTGAAAGTAAAAGTAGTTCTTAACACTGTTGTTGTATAAAAATGCTATTCCATAGCGCTTAGTGCTGCTATTAACTGCTATTATATGAGTTATTTTTGTAATCTATCTATATAAACCCCTTTCTGTCTCAGATCCCTCGATGTCTGAACCTGATAAGAGTAAGATTGCTATCGGGGCTTCAGGGCTGGTGTTGGGGATCATGCTTTCAGCTGCTGGATTCATCTACTACAGGAAGAAATGCTCAGGTCAGTGGAAGATTGCAGGAAATCTACAACCCCGATTCCAAAAAAGTTGGGACAAAGTACAAATTGTAAATAAAAACGGAATGCAATAATTTACAAATCTCAAAAACTGATATTGTATTCACAATAGAACATAGACAACATATCAAATGTCGAAAGTGAGACATTTTGAAATTTCATGACAGCAACACATCTCAAAAAAGTTGGGACAGGGGCAATAAGAGGCTGGAAAAGTTAAAGGTACAAAAAAGGAGCAGCTGGAGGACCAAATTGCAACTCATTAGGTCAATTGGCAATAGGTCATTAACATGACTGGGTATAAAAAGAGCATCTTGGAGTGGCAGCGGCTCTCAGAAGTAAAGATGGGAAGAGGATCACCAATCCCCCTAATTCTGCGCCGACAAATAGTGGAGCAATATCAGAAAGGAGTTCGACAGTGTAAAATTGCAAAGAGTTTGAACATATCATCATCTACAGTGCATAATATCATCAAAAGATTCAGAGAATCTGGAAGAATCTCTGCGCGTAAGGGTCAAAGCCGGAAAATCATACTGGGTGCCCGTGATCTTCGGGCCCTTAGACGGCACTGCATCACATACAGGCATGCTTCTGTATTGGAAATCACAAAATGGGCTCAGGAATATTTCCAGAGAACATTATCTGTGAACACAATTCACCATGCCATCCGCCGTTGCCAGCTAAAACTCTATAGTTCAAAGAAGAAGCCGTATCTAAACATGATCTAGAAGCGCAGACGTCTTCTCTGGGCCAAGGCTCATTTAAAATGGACTGTGGCAATGTTAGGGTTTTGCTGGGATTCGAACCTGGTTCGTTGGTGTGATGATCCAGCAAACCCCCACTAGGCCACCAGGGGGATGACTCAAATGCAGAGGCGTGAGGCGGAAGTAGAAAAAGAATCAAAAAGGTTTATTTAAACTATATACACTATATACAGGGCAAAACAAAAGACAAAAAAAACCAAAGAGTGTAATCCAAAAGAAAAGCAAAGTGCAAAAATACAAAAGCTAAGAAGATCAAAAAAACACAGTACAAAGGAAACTGGAGATAAACATAACAGCACAAAGACTCCGTGACAAGAGGACTGAACTCAGGGGTATAAATAGACAAACTAATTAAGGACACAGGTGAAGATAATTAGGCAATTAACACAAACACAAGACACAGGAACAGTGGCGGCCTCTAGAGGCCAAAATAAACACGACATGAAAAGGAAATAACAGCGGCCTCTAGAGGCCAAAACAGTCCTAGTCCTAACAGGACCCCCCCCTCTAGGAGCGTCTCCTGACGTTCCCAGGGCGATCCGGATGGGCCGAATGGAAGTCCCGACATAGTTCTTTATCAAGGACATCCCGAGCAGGAACCCAGCAGCGCTCCTCAGGACCATAGCCCTCCCAGTCCACCAGATATTGCAACCCGCCGCGGACCCGGCGGGAGTCAAGCAGGCGATTCACAGTGAACACAGTCTGCCCCTGGAAGATGCGGGGGGGTGGGGGGTTCCTAGGGGCAGGGGCATACGTAGACGTCAGTACGGGCCGTAACAGGGAAACATGGAAAGTGGGGTTGATCCTCAGAGTCCGGGGCAACTGGAGCCGGTAGGAGACAGGGTTCACCCTGCGCACCACCTTGAAGGGGCCAATGTAGCGAGGAGCAAGCTTGCGGTTCTCCACCCGCAGTGGAAGGTCCTTAGTGGACAGCCAAACACGCTGCCCAGGGCGGAAAGCGTGTGCAGGTCTTCTATGGCGGTTGGCCTGAGTCTGGTTGGTTCTGGAGGTCTGTATGAGGGTCTTCCTGACCTTGCTCCAGGTCTTGCGACACCGTCTCACATATTGGTTGACCGAGGGCACCCCCGCGTCCTCCTCCTGGTCCGGGAACAGAGGTGGCTGGAACCCGAATTGGCACTGGAATGGCGACAGCTTGGTGGCCGATGACTGCAGGGTGTTGTGGGCGTACTCCGCCCATGGCAGCCAGGTGCTCCACGATGTCGGGTTATCCATAGCCAGGCCTCGCAGGGTGGTTTCCAGGTCCTGGTTGAGCCTCTCCGTCTGACCATTGGACTGTGGGTGAAACCCAGAGGAGAGGCTGGCAGTGGCTCCGATGACCTTGCAGAACCCGTGCCACACTCGGGAGGAGAACTGGGGCCCTCGGTCTGAGACGATGTCCTGTGGAAGACCAAAGACTCGGAAGACATGATTAAACAAAAGTTTCGCAGTTTCAAGAGCAGAGGGGAGTTTGCACAGTGGTATGAAGCGGCAGGCCTTGGAGAATCTGTCAACTAAGACCAAAATGACCGTGTTACCTTGTGACTCAGGGAGACCCGTGATAAAGTCGACTGCCACGTGGGACCAGGGACGCCGGGGAATGGTCAGAGGATGCAGGAGACCCTGGGGACGCTGTCGTGGGTTCTTGGTTCTGGTGCAAACCTCACAGGACAGGACAAATGACCTTACTTCCTGCTCCATGTTAGGCCACCAGAAGCGTCTTTTCAGGAAGTCCAGGGTCCTCCGAGCTCCCGGGTGGGCGGTGAGAGGGGAAGAGTGACCCCACTGGAGAACCTTGGCCCGGGCTTGATGTGGGACGTACAAGAGGCCTGGTGGCCCCGTCCCAGGACCGGGGTCCTGGCGTTGGGCTCGTCGGACAGCCTCCTCAATACCCCAGCGGACAGGGGCCACAATCCGGGACACAGGGATAATAGGCCCGACTTCATTCTCCCTGTTAGTGGCAGAGAACAGTCTGGACAGTGCGTCAGGTTTGGTGTTCTTGGAGCCGGGGCGGTATGAGAGGGTGAAGTCAAATCGACTGAAAAACAGGGCCCACCTAGCCTGTCGAGGGTTCAGTCTCTTGGCTTGCTGGAGGTACTCCAGGTTCTTGTGGTCAGTCCAAACCAGGAATGGATGTTGTGCTCCCTCCAGCCAGTGCCTCCACTCCTCAAGGGCCAGTTTGACCGCTAGCAGTTCTCGATCCCCCACATCGTACCGGGACTCAGCAGGACTCAGGCGGTGGGAGAAGTAAGCGCAGGGGTGCAGCTTTCCTTCCGAACGTTGAGAGAGCACCGCGCCGACACCACTGTCCGAGGCGTCCACCTCCACGATGAATGGTTGGGAGGTGTCCGGGAGAACCAGAATGGGTGCCGTGCAGAAGCGGTCCTTGAGGTCTTTGAACGCCTTTTCTGCCTGAGGAGACCAGCCATAAGATCCACCTGTCCCTTTGGTGAGGTCTGACATGGGTGCTGCCACAGAACTGAAGTTCCTGATGAACTTGCGGTAGAAGTTAGCGAATCCTAAGAACCGCTGAACCTCCTTAACGGACTTGGGAGTAGGCCAATCCCGGACGGCCAGGGTCTTGGCAGGGTCCATTTGGAGTTGGCCTGTCCGTACAATAAATCCCAGAAAGGAGACCTCGGGAACATGAAATTCGCATTTCTGGGCCTTGGCGAACAGATTGTTCTGTAGCAGCCTCTGGAGAACCTGGCGGACATGGTGGCGGTGCTCCTGCACGGTCTTGGAAAAGATAAGGATGTCATCGAGGTAGACAAAAACGTATAGGTTAATCATGTCCCTTAAGACGTCGTTGATTAGGGCCTGAAAAACAGCTGGTGCGTTGGTGAGTCCGAAGGGCATCACCTGGTATTCGTAGTGCCCAGACGGGGTGTTAAAGGCAGTCTTCCACTCGTCTCCCTGTCGGATACGGATGAGGTGGTATGCGTTCCGTAGGTCCAACTTGGTGAAGACGGTGGCGCCTTGGAGCAGGTCGAAAGCTGTGGACATCAGCGGAAGGGGATATCGGTTGCGCACAGTGATCTTATTCAGGCCCCTGTAATCAATACATGGTCGGAGCCCCCCATCCTTCTTGCCGACAAAGAAGAAGCCGGCTCCAGCAGGTGAAGTGGAGGGTCGAATAAACCCAGAGACCAGGGCATCTTTGAGGTATTCCTCCGTGGCCTTGCGTTCTGGCTGAGAGAGTGAAAACAGTCTGCCACGAGGAGGGGTAGTCCCAGGGAGCAAGTCGATGGCACAGTCGTAGGCCCGGTGCGGAGGAAGAACGGCGGCCCTGCTCTTGCTGAATACCTCCTTGAGATCCCAGTACTCTGTGGGAACTTGAGATAACTCGGTGAGATCAGGGGGCTCGGCAGGAGACACAGGAGAGCTAGAGAGCAGACAAGAGGCATGGCATGCAGGGCCCCATTCCACAACCTGGCTTGTTACCCAGTCTATGCGAGGGTTGTGGCGAGTAAGCCAAGGAAGGCCTAGAATAACTGGGAACTCAGGTGAAGGAATCAGGTGCAGGGATATTTCTTCCTTGTGACCTTGAGACTGGAGGAAAACTGGAGAAGTAACTTGGGTGACTCTTCCATCACCTAACGCTTGGCCATCGAGGGCAGACACAGACAGTGGGACTTCAAGAGGTGCAGTCGGAATATTGATGCTTTGGGCGAAGTGAATATCCATAAAGTTCCCAGCCGCCCCTGAGTCTATCAAAGCTTGACAAGAGTGGACAGACTCACCCCAGGAGATGGAGACCGGGATGTAGATTCCTTGGCCAGGGAGTCCGGGAGAGAGGGTAGGCCCCGTCACAACCCTCCCTCGGCTGGACGGGGCGGTCCTTTTCCCAAGAGTTCGGGACATGATGCTCGGAAGTGACCAGGTTTGCCACAGTAGATGCAGCACTTGTCCCTCCTTCTGCGCTCCCTCTCAGATGCGGAGAGGCGAGTACGACCCACTTGCATGGGTTCTGGACAGTCACTGAAGGAGGTAGATGGTCTCCAGGTAGAGGTAGGGAGGCTGGGGGGGCTCAAGGCTTGGTGGCGTTCTCTCATCCTGTTGTCCAGACGAATAGCATGTGAGATGAGGGTTTCGAGGTCACTTGGGCATCCAATAGAGGCCAGACCGTCCTTGATGGGGTCAGACAGACCATGGTGGAAGGCTGACACCAGGGCAGTCTCGTTCCATCCACTTACTGCTGCGAGTGTTCGGAACGAGATGGCGTAATCTGCGACGCTTCCTCCTTGCCGGATGGACATGAGCTTTCGGGCTGCGTCGGTACTGATGTCTGCCTGATCGAAGACCCGAAGCATCTCTTCAGAAAACAGCTGGAAATCAAAGCACTCAGGTCCCTGTCTTTGCCAGATAGCAGTAGCCCAGGCTCGCGCCTTACCAGCTAATAAGGTGATCACAAAGGCAATCTTGCGGCGATCCGTAGTGTAGGTGGTAGGCTGAAGCTCAAAGGTGAGTTGACACTGGGTAAGGAACTCTCGGCACTCACTGTGCTTGCCGTCATACCTCTGTGGTGCAGGAAGGCTGGGTTCGCGAGGTGAAGAAGGCAGCATTGCAGGAGGCACTGGAGCAGGAGTGGGAGCTGGATCAGGAGCAGGAACTGGATCAGGAGCAGGAGATGCAGGCAGAGATGTCAGCTGTGCCAGGGTTTTCCCAATTTGCTGAAGCAGTTCCTCGTGGCGAGCGAGGGCCTCACGTTGGCTGGTGAGCGTACGTCCATGAGCGTCCATGGTTGCTCCGAAGCGTGTCAAAGCTGCCATAATTCCCTGAAGGTTGGCCGGGTAGACAGTTGAAGCAGCCTCTGCTGAGTCGGTCATGACGGAGTCTTTCTGTTAGGGTTTTGCTGGGATTCGAACCTGGTTCGTTGGTGTGATGATCCAGCAAACCCCCACTAGGCCACCAGGGGGATGACTCAAATGCAGAGGCGTGAGGCGGAAGTAGAAAAAGAATCAAAAAGGTTTATTTAAACTATATACACTATATACAGGGCAAAACAAAAGACAAAAAAAAACAAAGAGTGTAATCCAAAAGAAAAGCAAAGTGCAAAAATACAAAAGCTAAGAAGATCAAAAAAACACAGTACAAAGGAAACTGGAGATAAACATAACAGCACAAAGACTCCGTGACAAGAGGACTGAACTCAGGGGTATAAATAGACAAACTAATTAAGGACACAGGTGAAGATAATTAGGCAATTAACACAAACACAAGACACAGGAACAGTGGCGGCCTCTAGAGGCCAAAATAAACACGACATGAAAAGGAAATAACAGCGGCCTCTAGAGGCCAAAACAGTCCTAGTCCTAACAGGCAAAGTGGAAAACTGTTCTGTGGTCAGACGAATCAAAATTTGAAGTTCTTTATGGAAATCAGGGACGCCGTGTCATTCGGACTAAAGAGGAGAAGGACGACCCAAGTTGTTATCAGCGCTCAGTTCAGAAGCCTGCATCTCTGATGGTATGGGGTTGCATTAGTGCGTGTGGCATGGGCAGCTTACACATCTGGAAAGACACCATCAATGCTGAAAGGTATATCCAGGTTCTAGAGCAACATATGCTCCCATCCAGACGACGTCTCTTTCAGGGAAGACCTTGCATTTTCCAACATGACAATGCCAAACCACATACTGCATCAATTACAGCATCATGGCTGCATAGAAGAAGGGTCCGGGTACTGAACTGGCCAGCCTGCAGTCCAGATCTTTCACCCATAGAAAACATTTGGTGCATCATAAAACGGAAGATACGACAAAAAAGACCTAAGACATTTGAGCAACTAGAATCCTACATTAGACAAGAATGGGTTAACATTCCTATCCCTAAACTTGAGCAACTTGTCTCCTCGGTCCCCAGACATTTACAGACTGTTGTAAAGAGAAAAGGGGATGTCTCACAGTGGGAAACATGGCCTTGTCCCAACTTTTTTGAGATGTGTTGTTGTCATGAAATTTAAAATCACCTAATTTTTCTCTTTAAATGATACATTTTCTCAGTTTAAACATTTGATATGTCATATATGTTCTATTCTGAATAAAATATGGAATTTTGAAACTTCCACATCATTGCATTCCATTTTTATTTACAATTTGTACTTTGTCCCAACTTTTTTGGAATCGGGGTTGTACAAACAGAAACGTGACTGTGGCAGTTCGTAGGGATGGGTGGAGCACAGAGGACGGCAGGACAGAGATCAGGTTTTGGAATAGGGCTTTTATTGGCACACTTTTCAGTGAACAATATTTATCTCAAACAGATAGACACACACACGACAGACGTCTTGTTCGGGGATGAGCTCCTCTGCTCTCGCTCTCCCTCCTTAAGTAGGGCGCGGTCACTGGGAAGACACACAAACAGGTTAATTGCTCTCAGGTGTAGTGATTCTGCCACTTACCTTCCCTGACTCCGCCCTCCTGTCACTGACCGGCGCTTGACCACGCCCACGCTGCCACAGTGACATCTGTGTATTTGTTATTAAAATTGAAGTGCCATTAATAATTAATATTTAACCTTGCTACCTGATATTCATCCTTCTGCTTTATTTCTGATTTGTGTTCACAGGACGGATCCTGGTGCCGACATAAACACAGGCATCATTTGAAGTTGCCATGTTGGTTTCAGCTTCATTCCCCATATTTGATGGAGTTAATTTACCCATAATGCTCACTGTTTAGCTTAGGGTTGGGCGGTATCCAAATTTTGATACCTTTAAACTGTCTCTGTGTTTTCCCGGGGTATACGGTATTACCGAGAAAAAAATAATATTTTGTTTCGGCCTACTGTGTAACGTGCGCCTATGCCTCAAATGTACTATTTAAAAGCAGCATAGCGAATTGTGTGCATTGTGGTATGGATTAAGCAGCAAAGCGAATTTTGTGCATTAAGTAGGGTTGCCACATCTGAGTTGTAAAAAACCGGGACACATCGGTCGGCGGCCGCGCCTGCGCGGCGCACGTACGAGCGCGGGGGTTGAGGGCTGCGGACACGCACATCTACGATGCCTTATGCCTTATGTGAATGTTCACGTTTAAAAATAAAACAGTTCAACTGGTGCAGTTAGGCGTTTAGTTAAATTTAATTTTGTCTTCTTAACCCTTAAATGGGCACTACCACAAATATTATTACAAAAAATAAGTTCATATAGGAATGATCTTATTTGGACGCCAATTTTTTTTAAACAAATATTTAATAGTAGGCTAACAGCCCCCTGAAGAGTCTCTCCTCCCATTCCGTTTCCAAATCAAAATAATACAAATATAATCAATATAATTTCTCTCAGTCTGCTTCGTTGTTGTTTTAGCCTTTTCTCTGGAGAACTGAACTTTAAAAGTTAGACTACCGTATCATACCAAATAGCCCTAATCCTTTGTTTTAATCACAAGAGAGAGGTGCTATGTTATTGGGACAACTGATTTATTCATTTCTCACGCCAGTGTTCAGGCATTCTTTTTTGATATATTTAATGATTTATTTAATGATTCATTTATTGATGAAATTGGCCCAGGCTTTAGAACCAGCCTTTATCAGAATCAGAACATAGGAAGTAGACAGCCAGCCTACTCGCGCACCGACCAAGGGAACTCTCACCTATTGTTTGGTATTACGGTATTCCAGTAGCTTTGATTTCGCGCGGCCGCCGTTGTATTGCGAAGCTTGCGAAGCTTTCTGTCAGACTCCAAAATGTCACGCAGGGTTGCCATGGTAACGACATAAACAACCCTGCACGCGATGAGAACTTCTTTAGGAAATTGATAGAATTAGTGAAAATACGATCACACAGTTATTCGGGATGATCTTCAATTTATTATTTTATATTATGACCTCATGTACTCCATATTTATTTAGATATTATATATTTTTTTAAAATGACGGTAATGAGACCGATACCGTTGGTACTTTTGGATACCTCGGGATACCTTCTTACCGTAATACCGCCCAACCCTAGTTTAGCTACAGTTAAGCTGAAATGTGATGATTTTTAAGCTCACACATGTGATGTTAATTTTTACAGGTCTGTGAGCAGAGAAACACTGGAGTGTTTGCTGAAATCGCGTTAAACATCTGCTTTATTCCGAACAATTAGAACCTGCTGAGAAATGAGCATTTCATAATCTGTGCATCTGCGTCTGTATTATCACTTTCCTTAATGTAAGACCAGCTTTCTGTCAGATTTTGCTGAAACTGATGTTAAATATCTTGATTATAGGCTTTATAAGAGTTCTTGAGTAGAAATTTGACAAACTGAGCTTAGATACTACATTCAGCTTAAAAATGTATAAATTAATTCCTTATAATGCATCTGAAAGTTATGAAATAATTAATTACTATTACAGAAGTACATGTAGCCTTGTAAAATTTTCATTATTAAATCATTAGCGCCCCCTACAGTCTATTTTAACCTGGATCACTTCCTCAGTTTTAGTGATGCTATTTATTACGATTCAATACTAACAGTTATCTGTAAATTTCTGGTTTTGTATCATCAGTCACTTAAATTTCATTTTAATGGTAAGAACTGGATTGATTTTTGATTCTGTATGGATGCTGACTCTTAATAAACTTTTGGTTGTAAAAGAAATTGATGTAAACATTTCCTTAAAACGGTAAATGACTTAAATTCTGTTCATAAATATCATTCAACAGATTTATATATGTTGCATTATATAGCTGATGAAATTAACACAGTTCTTATGAGTAAACTTTTAATCCTGCTGTATTTCTGTGGCGTCATTACGACTGGATTATACATTATGAACTTAATTCAAGCTGAAGTGGAGAATCAGATCCAGTTTGGGGTCAAGAGCTTCACTTTCTCTGGGAAAAAAAAAAGCAATGCATAAATAATAATAATAAGAAGAAGAAGAAGAAGAAGAATGAAATGAATTTAAAAATGAAATGGTTTTCAGTGTGATGGATCATTTTGAGTTTATAAGATGATGTTTTTAATCAGGAGAGTCATTCAGCTGATTCTAAAATGTGTTCTTTAGCTTTGAAAAAACTCCGAGCTGAAATCTTGTCATTATTTTTGATCTGCAACACCAGAAAATATACACAATGATTTGATTTACTGTCTACTTTCTATAACAGTGCATTTATTATTATGTCAGAAAATTTTAATCATGTAAGCAAAGCATAATGTTACATTACAGGCATTTATCAGACACTCTTAACCAGAGCAGCAGGTGGAGATTAGGTGACTTATTGGTCCAGGGAACCAAACCAGCAACCTTTTGGTCCCCAAGCTGCTTCTCTAACCATTAGGCCATGACTTCCCAACATAAATAAAGCACAGAGGTGAGCAGCTGAGAGTTAAGTGTGATATTTACAGGCCTAACTGTGACTTCCTTTCAGTCATGGGATTTGACCTCACAACCTTTGGATCAGTAAGATCAAATCTTGTAGCCTGAGATTGAGAAAGACTTTAACATGTGGAGTTTCAGCTGTGAGTGAAAGGTATAAACCGTATTACAGCTATCAAATCTGTATTGCTCTCTACTGCAGGGAAAATCCTAGCCAGAGTGTTACTGAACCGTCTCATAAAGCACTTAGAGCAAGGCTTACTCCCAGAAAGTCAATGTGGCTTCAGGGATGGTAGAGGTACAGTCAATATGATATTCGCTGTAAGACAACTTCAAGAAAAGTGTCAAGAACAGCACCGGAATCTCTACGCTATCTTTGTAGACCTGACAAAAGCGTTTGATACTGTCAGTCGAGAAGGACTGTGGCAAATCATGGCTAAGTATGGCTGTCCTCCAACCTTTATCACCATGATACGTCAGTTTCACGATGGCATGATGGCACATGTGATCGATGATGGCCAAACCTCTAATTGTTTTCCCGTCAGCAATGGAGTAAAACAGGGATGTGTTCTGGCTCCTACACTGTTTTCCATCATGTTCTCAGCCATGCTTTCCGATGCATTCACTGACGAAGATCTTGGTCTTGAAATTCGGTATAGAACTGATGGCAAACTTTTTAATCAGAGATGTCTGAAAGCATCAACCAATGTACAACTGACAAAGATAGTTGATCTGCTCTTTGCTGATGACTGTGCCTTAATTGCTACTACCGAAGTGCAATCACAGCAAACTATGGATACATTTTCAGGAGCATGTGATAATTTTGGTCTCACCATCAGCACCAAGAAGACGGAAGTATTGCACCAACCTGCACCTGGTGCAACATTCATAGAGCCTAACATCAAGGTCAAGGGTACCAAACTTCAATCAGTCGACAGTTTCACATACCTTGGTAGCATAGTTTCTCGCTGCGTCCATATAGATGATGAAATTAACAACCGTATTGCGAAAGCCAGTGCAGCATTTGGCAGGCTAAGACACACAGTATGGGACAGAAGAGGTATCACTCTAGCAACCAAGCTCAAAGTCTATAAAGCAGTTGTCCTCACCATTCTCTTGTATGCATGTGAATCCTGGACAGTCTACAGCAGGCATGCACGCAAATTACAGCACTTTCATACAACAAGACTACGGAAAATTCAAAAAATCAAGCGGCAAGAAAAAATTCCCGACACAGAGGTCCTAAAGAGAGCAGACTTACCATCCATTCATACTCTTCTACAGAAAAATCAACTTCGTTGGGCTGGTCACTTACAGAGAATGCCTGACTCATTCATCTCATTATCTCTAGCCACTTTATCCTTCTACAGGGTCGCAGGCAAGCTGGAGCCTATCCCAGCTGACTACGGGCAAAAGGCAGGGTACACCCTGGACAAGTCGCCAGGTCATCACAGGGCTGACACATAGACAACCATTCACACCTACAGTCAATTTAGAGTCACCAGTTAACCTAACCTGCATGTCTTTGGACTGTGGGGGAAACCGGAGCACCCAGAGGAAACCCACGCGGACACAGGGAGAACATGTAAACTCCACACAGAAAGGCCCTCGCCAGCCCCGGGGCTCAAACCCAGGACCTTCTTGCTGTGAGGCAACAGCGCTAACCACTACACCACCGTGCCTCCCATGCCTGACTCCAGAATTCCAAAACAGCTTTTTTATGGCGAGCTCTCAACAGGCAAGAGGACTGTAGGTGGACAGAAAAAGAGATATAAGGACGTCCTTAAATCTTCCCTTAATGCTACGAACATCAACTGGGAAAGTTGGGAATCCTATGCCAGCGATCGTGCAAACTGGCGTCATATGATCAATCTTGGTGCAAACTATGCAGAACAAACAAGAACACTCACTGCTCAGGAAAAGAGAGCCATCAGGAAAGCCAGGTCAGCCAGCGCCTCAATTACAACAGAGAGCGACTACAAGTGCCACCTTTGCAATCGCTACTTTCGTGCCCGGATTGGACTTATCAGCCATCTTCGGACACACCGAAATCAACTTTCAGCATAGAAGGAAGTCTTGGTTTTCATCGTTACGATGGACGAACAACAACAAAAACAAAACGTGGAGTTTCAGCTGTGAGTGAAAGGTATAAACCGTATTACAGCTATCAAATCTGGAACAGGATTCCACCCTGGTATAGATCCAATGTCCTATTTCATTCAGCGTGGCTTACAATTCAGACAGGTTATAACCGAACAGGTGAGGGTTCGAGCAGGTTAGGGTTCAGGATGTATGGATGTACAGGTTGTGGACGATTTCAATTTCTTATTACAGTAATAGCCTGACTTGCTCGATCAAAATAAAAGAAACAAGTTTCACAATAGGCAGCACAGTGGTGTAGTGGTTAGCACTGTCGCGTCACAGCAAGAAGGTCCTGGGTTCAAGCCCAGTGGCTGATGGGGGCCTTTCTGTGTGGAGTTTGTGTGTTCTCCCCGTGTCTGTGTGGGGTTTCCTCCGGGTGCTCCGGTTTCCCCCACAATCCAAAGACATGCAGGTTAGGATAATTGGTGACTCTAAATTGACCGTAGGTGTGAGTGTGAATGGTTGTGTGTCTCTCTGTGTCACCCCTGTGATGACCTGGTGACTTGTCCAGGGTGAACCCTGCCTCTCACCCATAGTCAGCTGGGATAGGCTCCAGCTTGCCTGTGACCGTGCACAGGATAAGCAATTACAGATAATGGATGGATGGAAGTTTCACAATAACAGCATCACACTGGGGTCTATCCTTAGAAAATACAATGTATCCTTTCACTGTTATGCTGATACACAGATCTGCATGCCCCTAAAACCCAGTGACCCCCATGCTTTTAAACAGCTACTAAACTGCCTTGAGGACATCAAAGCATGGATGGCCCTAAATTTCTTAAGTTTCAATGAAAGTAAAACTGAGGTCCTAGTCTTCCGACCCAGTGCCACCTCTGACCCCCTCCATGATCTTGGCCCACTCGAACCCAATGTAAAAGACACAGCAAAAAACCTTGGTGTAATTTTAGATTCATTTTTTAATATGGAGAAGCAAATCAACATGGTTGTTAAGTCGAGTTTTTATCAACTAAGGCTTTTATCCAAGGTTAAGCCTTTTTTATCTTTTAAAGATTTTGAGAGGGTCATCCATGCATTTGTTTCCTCCCGCCTGGATTACTGCAACGCCTTGTATGCTGGCATAAGTTCTTCCTCCATCTCACGCCTGCAACTTGTTCAAAATGCTGCTGCCCGCCTTCTCACTAGAACACGAAGGTGAGAACATATAACACCTGTGCTTGCTGCTCTTCACTGGCTCCCCATACGCCACAGGATACATTTTAAGATTCTTTTATTTGTTTTTAAATCCCTACATGGACTGGCACCCTCTTACTTGTCTGACCTCCTAAAAATTCACACCCCCTCCAGGGCCCTCAGGTCAGCTGACCAATTACGCCTAGTTGTACCACCCTCCAGACTGAAAAGTAGAGGGGACCGAGCCTTCGCAGTCATTGGCTCTAAACTCTGGAATGAGCTTCCACTACATATACGTTTGGCCCCGTCCTTAGCTGTTTTTAAAACTCATCTCAAAACCCATTTTTATGCCTTGGCTTTTAACTCTGTATAGCTTTTATTTACTTATTTATTCATTTTTTTGTTTTTCTTTTAATGTTACATGAGTCTTTTTACTTTCTTCATTTATTTATTTTTTTTAATTATTCAATCTTAGTTATTTATTATTCTAAATTCATTACTATGCCTTGGTGTCTTTTATTACATGATTTCTTGTTTTAAGGTTGTACTGACCTGTGTATTGGTCCTTAGTTTCAGGTCATGTTGTCGTTTCTCTGTGTGTATGGTGTCTTTAAGTTACGTTGTTTTTGTGTTTTATGGTGTCCTCAAGTCTTTTTACCTGCTTGTCCAGCACTTTGGTCAGCTGTCTCTGTTGTATTTTAAAGTGCTTTATAAATAAACCTGACTTGACCTGACTTGACTAGTAATTGTAGTAGTGGTTTTCCACTGATTTTTCAGGTATTGTTTTCTGCCCCCCCAGATGAGCTAACTGCCCACCCACACATGCCATTCTGGTCACACCTCTGCCTCATTCTTGGCATTACAGTAAGGCAGACCTACTGGGTTTGAATTAAATGATAGCTAACATTAAGCTAGCTGATACATCTCCTAACATTGACTAGCCAGCTAACTGCACTAACATTTCCATTGGGACAAAAAAACCCTGTCCTGTGGGGAAATTCTGACTGACTTTCCGCTTCTTTGTAAAGAATGTCCTTATGTCCATTGTGTCTGGGGGGGAGCAAATACTGCAAACAATTCATCATCAACCAAGAATACCCCATTAGGCTAAGCTTATTTCACTGTTTAGTTGAATATTAATTTAACATGTCCTAGGGTTAATTTTGAGGGCAGATAACAAAAGAATAAGGTTTTAGCAAAAGCTAGCCATTGTGAGGTTGCAATGGGGCTGACGTCACCTCCTCCACTTTCCAGCAGCTGCACCAACATTTCTGTGCTCGCGCTGAGATTCACTTCACTCGCGCGCGGTGAGCTGTTGTCGGTAACGCCCGGAAAACCCAGAGTGGATTTTCAGTGGTCTGTGTTTTCTCTTATCGATCAAGTGGAATGGATTCTTTCACGAAGCAATAGAAATGGCGTTGGGTGAACTAATACTTTATGTTAAATGTGGGGGGGTCCAAACGAAGAATTATGAAATGCGAGGGGGACACGCCCCCTTCACATTCAATGGTGGCGATGCCCATGGTATTATAAAAAATATTAGTAGCCTATTACTGATGCATTAATCAGTTTGCTTTTAGAATATTTTTACCGGTAGGGCTTATTATCGCCCCATGGCTCTTTCATCTTTGTTATTAAAGCTGTAGTCATCATCGAGGAGTGTCTTTCTTCATTTTTGTCGAATTTTATTTCATCAAATCAGAGGTCAAGTAGGCTATAGGTATATCATCTCCAAAGACAGGTACGGTAGTAAAAACAACCGTCTAGTGAAAAAAAAAACAACAACAACCGCTCAGAGGAAAAAAAAAACAGGCAGAAAGTGCGCCTGCCAGTTAACGTCATATCAGATAAAAACATTAAACGTTATTCAGACCATTAACACCATAACATCAGAGACGAAGAATAAAGTTCATCTTGGAAGAAGAGTTATTTTTAAAAATGCAAAACAAAATAATTTATAATAGCCCAGAGAAAATGGCTTAATATGTACCGTAACATCAAGTTATTCAATAGCCTATAGGCCTAAAATCAGGGCTTAATTTGAGCCAGAACATGACGGAACAAGATCCGTAACCTCCGTTGTCAGATCCGGCAGCTATTTTCATTTAATTCGGTGTTCCGGCAGCTATTTAAATGGATCAGATCACCTCCGTGACCATTACAAAGGGGAAAAAATCAAACAATAAATTAAATAAGTAAATAAAAATTTGTTTAGTGTTTGGTTTTGATTTTGATATCTGTTGTTGATTTCTCTCCTATGACATCCACAAAATCTATGCGGGGGGCAGGACATGGGGTGTATACTTCCGCTCAATAGAACACCGGGTTTTTTTGTAGCCGTTAGCTTGCGCTGTGGAAAAAATGGCAAAAAAAAAAAAGAAAGCTTACTAACATTTTTAAAATGAATTCTCCAACTTGTTTTGTAACCCCTTTATTTCTTAACTATTACTTGAATTGATTACACTTATGTTTGCTTGCACTGCTTTTAATGAGCAGGAGAAAAACAGGGAGGGCTCGGAAAATGACTGCAGGTCGGAACCGAACCCGGGTCCCCGGATTTATGGTATGGCGCCTTACCCACCTGAGTCACGCTGGCACTGCTTTTTAATACCCTACTTAAATCCTTAAAATGAGTCATTTAACTCATGTCTTGTGTGAGCTGATCTCCAACGGTGAAATAAACCGGTTGTGATATGAATACAGTCTGTTATTTTAGAAGATAAATTTAATATATACAGTAATTTAATATCTCATCTCATTATCTCTAGCCGCTTTATCCTTCTACAGGGTCGCAGGCAAGCTGGAGCCTATCCCAGCTGACTACGGGCGAAAGGCGGGGTACACCCTGGACAAGTCGCCATGTCATCACAGGGCTGACACATAGACACAGACAACCATTCACACTCACATTCACACCTACGCTCAATTTAGAGTCACCAGTTAACCTAACCTGCATGTCTTTGGACTGTGGGGGAAACCGGAGGACCCGGAGGAAACCCACGCGGACACGGGGAGAACATGCAAACTCCGCACAGAAAGGCCCTCGCCGGCCCCGGGGCTCGAACCCAGGACCTTCTTGCTGTGAGGGTAATTTAATATATAGCCTAATAAAAAATAATATTTTATAACATAATATCACGACATATTACTGTCTGTAACTGTTCGTCAATAAAGTGTTTTCTAAGATCATAATGTCTGATATTATTATTTTTTTTTACATACACAATAAGCGCGTGTGCGTAAAGTTATAGTAAACCACCCCCCGCCTTTTTTTTTTTGAGTTGCCGGACCCACCCACCTCCTGCGTTCCGGGACCTCCCACTTCACAAATTAAGCACTGCCTAAAATCATTACATAACTTATTTAAATAACTATAGGCCTATCATTAATAATAAAACACAGGTCAATCAAGTTTATCAAGCTGACGATTTCACTCCAAATCAGCAAATCCACTGAATTCCTCATCCTCGGTGTCGCTTCTGAACAACTCTGCCAACTCCAGCGGCAGACGAAGCGCCGTTTCCTCTTCTTCTGGGTGGCTGTCGTCAGACTCGGCATCAGCTCCAGTTATTCCGCGGTGAAAAAAACAAACAAACAAACATATATACGTCGCACCGGAGTATAAGTCGCATGGCCAGCCGAACCATGAAAAAAAGTGCGACTTATAGTCCGAAAAATACGGTAATTGTAATAATAATTCAAAAGTGATTGAAAATGTTTTTTGCCTGTAGAAGTCAGAGCAGGTGGGTGGAGCACAGAAGGACGGCAGGCCAGAACTGAGTTCCAAAAACTCTTTTTATTTGCACTTTTCAGTCGCAAACGTACACTCTCCCAGCCACACGCATATGCATACACATAAGTCATCTGGTTCAGGAAAGAGCTCACTTCCTCTGCTCTCTCTCTCCTTATATAGGGCGTGGTTGCTGGGAAGACACACAAACACAGGTTAATTCACATCAGGTGTAGTGATTCTGCCACTTACCTTCCCTGACTCTGCCCTCCGGTCACAGACTGACGCTTGACCACGCCCCCACTGCCACATACCCCCACCGCCCGACTCAGGCCGGGCAGCCGTCTGGACTGCAGCCGACCCCTCCCCACGGGAGAGGAAGTCCGCCACGACCATCTGCGCCCCCGGCCTGTGGACCACCTTGAAGTTAAAGGGTTGGAGTGCCAGATACCAACGGGTGATCCGCGCGTTGGCATCCTTCATGCGGTGGAACCACTGGAGGGGCGTGTGGGCCGAACAGAGGGTGAAAGGGCATCCCAGCAGGCAGTAACAGAGGGCAAGGACCGCCCACTTGATGGCCAGGCATTCTTTCTCTATGGTGCTGTAGTGCCCCTCACGCACTGACAGCTTCCGACTTATGTACAGCACTGGGCGATCCTCCCCCTCCACCTCCTGGGACAAAACAGCCCCCAGCCCTCTGTCCGACGCGTCCGTCTTCAATATAAAAGGGAGAGAAAAGTCAGTGGAGTGTAACAGTGGCCCCCCACATAGTGCAGCCTTTACCTCAGCAAAAGCCCACTGGCATTGCTCCATCCACTGGACCGGATCTGCACTGTAAAAAAAGAATAGTTGAGAATATTTGAAATTTCAAGGCAACCGTCTGCATTAAGAATTTTATGTTTTGCCAATGATGTTCCCATGATAATCCAAACTATGATAATACTGTTATCTTTATTAAGAATTCTTAATTAAGTCAATTTTCAATTCCTCATTCTGCCAACATAGATTTCTCTTTTTGCTGAACAGTGGCATTCACAGTAGTACAAAAAGGAAATTGAGGTTATCACATTTTTTTTTTTTTTTTGGGGGGGGGGGCTTTTTTCACCTTTATTTGGATAGGACAGTGTAGAGACAAGAAATGAGTAGGAGAGTGAGATAGGAAGGGATCAGGAAATGACCTTGGGTCAGAATCAAACCCAGATCCCCAGATTCATGGTACTGCGCTTTACCCACCTGAGCCATAATGCCCCCATAGTTATCACAATTTATCATTAAACTATACATGCCTTTTTTCATTGTTCTACACAATTACAAAACCTCAATATTGAAATAAAGTTTTTAAAAAAGTGTGAAGTTTATTGTACATTATTAAAGTTTTGTAATTGTGTAGAACAATGAAAAAAGGCATGTATAGTTTAATGATAAATTGCAATAACTATGGGGGCATTGTGGCTCAGGGGGCGCCATACCATAAATCTGGGGACCTGGGTTCAATTCCGACTGGAGGTCATTTCCTGATCCCTCCCTGTCTCTCTCTCTTGCTCATTTCCTGTCTCTACACCGTCCTATCCAAATAAAGGTGAAAAAAGCCCCAAAAAATATCGAAAAAAAAAAAATTGTGATAACCTCAATTGCCTTTTTATACAACTGTGAATGCCACTGTTCAGCAAAAAGAGAAATCTATGTTGGCAGAATGAGGAATTGAAATTTGACTTAATTAAGAATTCTTAATAAAGATAACAGTGTTATCATAGTTTGGATTATCATGGGCACATCGTTGGCAAAACATAAAATTCTTAATGCAGACGGTTGCCTTGAAATTTCAAGTATTCTCAACTATTCTTTTTTTACAGTGTGGTGCCCCCTTTTTAGTGAGATCAGTCAGTGGGCTTGTGACGTCTGAATAATTAGGTATAAACCTACGATAATAGCCAGCCAACCCCAGGAACTGTCTCACCCCCTTTTTGGTCTTGGGCCTCGGCTAGGCCGCAATCGCTGTCGTCTTGTTAATTTGGGGACGCACCTGCCCATTGCCCAAGTGGAAGCCCAGATACCGTACTTCCATCTGCCCAATCGCACACTTCTTCGGGTTGGCTGTGAGACCCGCCCACCTCAGCAACCTAAGGATGGCCCTCAGGTGTTGTACGTGCCATGGCCAGTCTCATCTCATCATCTCTAGCCGCTTTATCCTTCTACAGGGTAGCAGGCAAGCTGGAGCCTATCCCAGCTGACTACGGGCGAAAGGCGGGGTACACCCTGGACAAGTCGCCAGGTCATCACAGGGCTGACACATAGACACAGACAACCATTCACATTCACACCTACGGTCAATTTAGAGTCACCAGTTAACCTAACCTGCATGTCTTTGGACTGCGGGGGAAACCAGAGCACCCGGAGGAAACCCACGCGGACACGGGGAGAACATACAAACTCTGCACAGAAAGGCCCTCGCCGGCCACGGGGATCGAACCCGGACCTTCTTGCTGTGAGGCGACAGCGCTAACCACTACACCACCGTGCCACCCCGTGGCCAGTCATTACTAGAAATAATGATGTCGTCAAGGTACGCAGCCGCATAGGTGGCGTGGGGGCGGAGGACCCTATCCATCAGCCGCTGAAATGTAGCGGGCGCCCCAAACAGCCCAAAAGGAAGTGTGACAAACTGGTGTAAGCCGAACGGTGTGGAAAAGGCCGTTTTTTCTCAGGATAATGGAGTCAAGGGGATCTGCCAATAACCCTTTGTCAAATCCAGTGTCGAGTAAAAGCGAGCTGTGCCTAGTTGATCAAGCAACTCATCAATACGAGGCATTGGGTATGCATCGAATTTAGACACCACGTTGACTTTTCTATAGTCTACACAGAACCGGACCGACCCATCGGCCTTGGATACCAAGACCACCTGGCTGCTCCAGTCGCCGTGGGACTCCTCGACGATGCCCATTTCGAGCATGGCCTCGAGTTCTTCCCGAACCACTTTTTTCTTGTGTTCGGGTAGCCTGTAAGGGCGGCTACGCATGACCACCCCCGGGGGCGTCTCAATGTGGTGCTCTATGAGGTCAGTGCGGCCGGGCAGGGGCGAGAACACGTCCGAAAATTCGGTCTGCAAGTGGGCAACCTCCGCGAGTTGGGTCAGGGAGAGGTGGTCTCCACAGGGGACCGGAGAGGTACGCGATGCCAATGCTCCCTTTTGAACCTCCAGCCCCAGCTCTGCCTTCTCTGGATCCACCAATGCCACGGGGACCTCCTCGTTCCAGAGTTTGAGCAGATTGAGGTGGTAAATCTGTAGTGCCCCAGCCCTGTCCGTTCGCCTCACCTCGTAGTCGACGTCCCCGACTCGCCGTGTGACCTCAAAGGGTCCTTGCCACTTGGCGACCAATTTGGAGCTCGATGTGGGCAACAGTACGAGTACTTTATCTCCCGGTGCGAACTCCCTAAGGCGCGTACCCTTGTCGTACAGGCGGGTTTGCCGTTCTTGGGCCTGCCGCAAATTCTCCTGGGTTAGGTGTGTGAGTGTGTGGAGTTTTGCGCGCAGGTCAATAATGTATTGAATTTCATTTTTACTTGGTGAAGGTCCCTCCTCCCACTTTTCTCGCAGCACGTCTAAAATGCCACGCAGCTTACACCCATATAGAGGATGTGCAGTCACGTGACCCGTCTGTGTGTACTCCGCCATATTGGACGGCTTCAGGATTGTTTACCTTGCACGAGCGTAATGGATCCACGGAGTAATCCCCAAGAAAATTCGGAAAATACCCCATCTACATCGCGTGATAACTTGTCTAAGTTTGTTCAGCATCTTGAAGGTGACGTGAGGCAGCGTTACGTGGAAAAGTGTTCCAGGTTGGGGATTGCAGATCCGTACAACTTGCCGCAATCCTTGTTCAGGGAAATTTGGAGCTGCGGTGCTGGCAATTTGCCCGATCTGGCCTACCACGACATTTACAATTTTCGTGTTAATCATGAATTGTGTTACACTGGCAAAGCCCTCAAAGCTTACAAGAGCCTGGAAGCTTATAAATATTTTGTTGCGGGATGGGTATCCCAACTATACCTCTGGAAGGTTCCGAAGAAGAATGTCTACTTGATAACCTCACGGGTAAGTGGCATTAAGACATTTATCATAAAGAGACTATGCAGGACATTTTATCGTAAGAATGTTCGAAATCTAAACTCAGTTCCAGATATGAGAAGAAAACAGTAAATCAGAAAGCTGCGCACATTTGCACAGCTTCCGCGAAAACATGCGCAGCTTTCTGATTTACTGTTTTCTTCTCATACTTCCTATGTTTCATGGACTGTAACAGCATTTGCTTATTTAGTAATTTTAATACAGAATTTACTCTGATGAAATTATTCAGACACTCCAACGCCCCCCCCCCCTAAAAAAATAGGATCTGCACGATTCAGCCATGAAAAAGGCGGCATCCGCCAAAAGGCGCGCTGTTTGCATCCCTGTTTAAACTCATAGGTTAAACGACTTTAACCGGCTAATGAGGCTCGGTGGTTGGTCAAGATTTTTTTTAGCTTTCGCCATCCCTACTATGGATTGGCCTTTCAAAGGCATATATGAGCCAAAATGATAAAACATTGTCATAGACTAGGCCAGGGTAGTAGGGCTAGGCATAGCCATTTTAAACGTTAGAGATCAAGCGGACTGACGGCCACAAACACTGTTCTGTCTAGTTTCTAAGTATGCAGTTATCATTCAATCCGAAAATCAACTTAACAGATGTACTAGGAGTATTGAATTAGAAGATTACACCTACCTGATATGAAGTGTTCACTACAAATTCAGCTGGTAGAACTGGGGTACCAGTTTTCTCTTTGCACAGCGGACACCCATTTTGCATGTCTCTCCTCGTCTGCGGGGGAATCTATAAAATGATAGGCCCTCCTTTTGGCCCTGTCTATTGGTACAACCAAATGCTGAACAAGATATAACCATTCTCGAAAGATCTACTCCCACACGCTTAATAATTAGAATAGATTTGTCTAAGTTCTATGCACGGCCATGCCGTCCAAGATGGCAGATAAACAAATATCACGTGACCTCGTGACGTCACGTGCACGCTCTATATAACAATTCGAACGGGGAGAACCCCGTGGAGGCTTGTGGGACCTCTCACACTGCAAATAACAAGGGTTTGAGCCATTTATCCCAATTACATGCATCCTCGCTTACGAATTTCCTAATTATATTTTTGACGGTGTGATTGAATCGTTCGACTAAACCGTCCGTTTGTGGGTGATAAACGCTGGTGCGGATTGGCTTAATACCTAATAACCCATAAAGTTCGTTCAGTGTTCGTGACATAAACAAGGTGCCTTGATCTGTCAGAATCTCTTTGGGGATTCCAACTTGGGAGATAACGCGGAAGAACGCTTCTGCAATACTGCGTGCTGAGATATTGTGAAGAGGCACTGCTTCTGGGTATCGCTTTGCATAGTCCACTAGAACTAATATAAAGCGGTACCCGCGTGTTGACCGATCTAATGGCCCAACGAGATCCATCCCAATCCCTTCGAACGGGGTCTCGATTAATGGGAGAGGGCACAAAGGCGCTTTTGGAATGGCTGCTGGACTTAGTAACTGGCATTCGCGGCACACCGTACACCACCTACGGACATCACCGCGAATCCCTGGCCAATAGAACCGGGCCATTATTCAGGCTAGTGTTTTATCCTGCCCTAAGTGTCCAGCCATGGGATTAAAGTGAGCCTCCTGGAATACCAATTCCCGGTGGCTTTTTGGAATCAAGAGCTGCGTGATTTGTTCTTTAGTCTGAGTGTCCTGCGTCACTCAGTATAATCTATCCTTCATAATAGAAAAATATGGGAAGGATGGGGTGGCGTTTGGCTGGAGCGTTTGACCATCGATTACTCTCACTGGGTCAAACGCATGCTGCAGAGTCTCGTCTCGCGATTGCTCTAACGGAAAATCCGCGAGGGATTCCCCAAGAGAGGGAGGAGGAGTCGGAGGCTCCTCACTCTGACGCGGAGATGACGTAGATGGCTCTGTGACAGCTGCTCCCGCCAGGGCGACACCAGGACCTCCCCCTGCTGAACTACGCCAGGACCCTCTCTTTACTAAATGACTCATTAACTCCCCGAATCCTGGCCAATCAGTCCCCAAAATTATCGAGTGGGTGAGGTGAGGATTAACCGCCGCCTTTACTCTAAATTTTTCCCCTCTGAAAAAAATGTGGACCAACACGAAAGGGTAGCTGTGAACACCCCCGTGCACACACAACACCTTCAAACCCCCGTGCACACACAACACCTTCACCCCCTGTACTCCCCCCAATGCCTCATTTTGCACCAGGCTTTGGTGAATTGAGGTCTGATTACAGCCAGAGTCCACCAACGCCTGATATGTATCCCCTTGGATACTCACCGGTATGCAATACGCTCCGGCCCGATCGAGGGCGGCTCCTGGCATGTCGGGGATCCGGACTACCGCGCACACCTCCTTTGCCGAGCATTGATGCTGGAGGTGCCCCGGCTCCCTGCAGTGCCAGCAAACCAGCCCGGGCTTTCTCTCTGCACCGGTACTCAGGGGCTCACTCACCTGAGGGGGGGGGGAGAGACAGACATGGAAGCGGGAAACGGGAGGACACTGCGGGTGCGGTGGACTGGCTGTGAGGGAGCCGGCCCCCGCCCCCGCAGTGGGGGAACGGGGCGAGGACGAGACACAGAAGGGGAGGGGGAGAGAGAGAGAGAGAGAGAGAGAGAGAGAGAGAGGAGAGAAGCGAAGAGGGGATCTGTGATCCTGCAATGGGAACAGCCACCAAATGATCCTCCGCCAACTCGATGGCCTGATCCAGCATCTCCAGGCGATGGCACTGGACCCACTCCGCCATTTCTTTGGGAAGTTGCGTGATGAACTGCTCCAGTGCCACCAGGTCGACAACTCCCTCGGCGTCGCGGTTGTCAGCCCTCAGCCACCGCCTGCAGGCATCCTGGAGTTGTTGGCTAAATGCGAACGGGCGGCCGACCTCCTCTAGGCGCAGAGCGCGGAAGCGCTGATGATGTTGTTCAGGGGTGTGCCCCACACGCTGGAAGACGGCCCGGTGCAGGTCCGCGTAGACCAGCTGGCTGTTGGCGGGGAGCTGTAGCTCGACCAACTGAGCCTCGCCCGTTAGCAGGGGGAGGTGGCGCGCTGCGCGCTGTTCCACCGGCCACCCCAAGGCCTCTGCTGCTTGTTCAAATAGCGTGAGGAAGGCCTCAGGGTCGTCGTGCGGGCCCATCTTCGTTAGGGTGAGGTGGAGTGGGCCCGCAGCGGTGGAGATGGTAGACCCCGCCAACGTGAGGAGGTGCCGGAACACCTGACGATCTTCCTGTTGCGCCAGCACCAGGGCCTCAAACCGTTGTTCTTGCTCCTTTCGGAGGGCGAGCAGTGCCTGGTGCTGACTCTGTTGGGCCGTGATGAGGGTGTGGATCAGGTCTGCGAAGGGGAAGGACTCCATGGGGCTGTTCTCCTCTGTGTTCGGCTCCCGGGTTTCGGCACCACTGTAGAAGTCAGAGCGGGTGGGTGGAGCACAGAAGTACGGCAGGCCAGAACTGAGTTCCAAAAGCTCTTTTTATTTGCACTTTTCAGTCGGAAACGTACACTCTCCCAGCCACACGCATATGCACACACATACCGTAAGTCATCTGGTTCAGGAGAGAGCTCACTTTCTCTGCTCTCTCTCCTTATATAGGGCATGGTTGCTGGGAAGACACACAAACACAGGTTAATTCACATCAGGTGTAGTGATTCTGCCACTTACCTTCCCTGACTCCACCCTCCGGTCACAGGCCGACGCTTGACCACGCCCCCACTGCCACATTACCCTTTAACAAAATCTCATTGAAGCAAACTGTGATCGAAACTGGAGTGCAAATAAATACTGAGATTTACAGCAACCTTCAGGAGCTTTAGGGAAAAATGCTGCTTCTCGTGTCTTTTAGTTAAAATGTAGACACTAGAAAATTTTACATTCACACTTTCTTATTAACTGCTGTATGTAAAATATTTTCCTAGAATAAGAAGAATAAGAAGCATAAAAGAAGTACAATTTTCTCCTGTAATTCTTTATAGTATCGACATCTTAACTAAAACAGAAGAGCAGGAGCCTTGTTCACAACACCATGAGGACGTGTGCACACTACACTGAGAATAATCGCTAAATAAGTAACGTGTGAAAGGATTATGTCAAAAATGTGCTGCATGTGATCATGCGAAAGTGATGGTGATTAAGTTGTCACATAGAAAAAAGTAGAAATGTGATAAAGCATTAGAGAACCTAATTAAGATAAATGAGTGTGTTTTCAGGGCAGCACGGTGGTGTAGTAGTTAACACTGCTGCCTCACAGCAAGAAGGTTCTGGGTTCGAGCCCAGTGGCTGACGGGGGCCTGTGTGGAGTTTGTATGTTCTCCCTATGTCTGTGTGGGTTTCCTCTGGGTGCTCCAGTTTCCCCCACAGTCCAAAGACATGCAGGTTAGGATAATTGGTGGCTCTAAATTGACTGTGAGTGTGGATGGTTGTCTATGTATCAGACCTGCGATGATCTGGCAACTTGTCCAGGGTGAACCCTGCATCTCACCCATAGTCAGCTGGGATAGGATCTGGCTTGCCTGTGACCCTGTAGGACAGGATAAGCAGCTACAGATAATGAATGGATGGAAGGATGGAGTGTGTTTTCACTTGGCGATATTGATGATGTAATCTTGTCTGGGACACGTCTTTTTTTATTCTAATCCAGACAGAGCCGGGATGTAAAATAGACAGTTTACTAAATGATGAAATCAAGCTGCATGGTTAGTATGTTTTAAAACAAATAATTACATAATCATGTTCAGAATGATAGCAAGAAGAAGCTGAACTGACTAGTGGGACTGACATTTCAAAATCAGACATGAACCAATTACATCACAGGAATATTATGACATCATCAGTCACTAGAGAAAGACATTACTGAAAGACCTGGAACAAAATACAGAACAGTAATGTCCTGTATGGCAAATATAAATTTGATTCGGATTAACAGAAGACAGAAATAAATTATTAAAGCATTGCTAGTCAAGCAAACTACAAGAACATTATGATCCACACAGATCGGCCATAAAATTAAAAAATAATGACAGGTGAAGAAGTGAATATCATTGATTATCTCATTACAGTGGCACCGATCAAGCGGTGGGATATATTAGGCAGCAAGAAAGAGAACAGTCAGTTCTTGAAGTTCACGTGTTGGAAGCAGGAAAAATGGCCGAGCGTAAGGATCTGAGTGACTTTAACAAAATTGTGATGGTGAGGTGACTGGGTCTGAGCATCTCCAAAATGGAACATCTTGTGGGGTCCCGGTATGCAGTGGTTAGTACCGAACAAAAGTGGTCCAAGGAAAGACAACCGGTGAACTGGTGACACCTTTATAGACCTGACACCTTTCTGTTTTAGCCAGCATTAACTTTGTCAGCATTTTGTGCTACAGTAGCTCTTCTGTTCTTCTGGATGGGACCATATGTGCTATGCGACTCAATGAACCTTTGGCACCCATGACCCTGTCTCCAGTTCACCGGTTGTCCTTCCTTGGACTACTTTTGTTCGGTACTAACCCCTGCATACCGAGAACACCCCACAAGATGCACCATTTTGGAGATTGTTAGGTTTATATAAGTATTATTCTTGACCAAGAAGGCAGTAATTTATTAAAATGGTGATTAATGGTAATTTATTAAAATTAAGGATTTACTTAAGGTTCAGTTAAAAATGACCTTCTGTCTCGGCTGGACATTGTTTGGGAACATTTTGTTTATTTTTTGATATGAATGTGTATTCATTCAGAGAAGTGTCTGAAGGATTCACCAAGGTCTGTTTTGGTGTCAGATCGACTCACACACACTCTGAAATGGTAGAATTAAGGTTCATGTTTATGTTAATTCATGTTTAGTTGAAACTTAGGTTTATAGCTTCTTAAAAGCTTGAAATATACTATGGTAGTGATTTGGATCCCGTAATTAATGAATGCATTCCGTGATTAATGTCAGTTTTATAGTTTTAGATTAGTTTCATAATGACATTATAATTATAGTTAAGATCTTATGATTCTAAGGGTTTTTAGTTTAAAAGCATTAAGGTAATTTAGTTATGAGTTTAATCCTGTTAGTTGTTTAATTGTTCTCTCTCTTTCAGACATATTCTCATTGTTCTTATGTTTAAGTTGCTCTTATTTTTATGTTTATTTTCTTATAACATTCTTTGTTTTAGCATTATTAAAGACATATTGTTATTTGTTATTTTGCTTATGTTGATGAAATCAAGATGTAATTTACTGACTTAACACACATTCATGTGTTAAGAAATTATGTTAAATTATTAGATCCTTTCTGTGCAAACTAGTGTCTTTGACCTTCTCTGAATAGACTCCGTAGACTAGACATTCTGTGTTTAGACATTATTAACCATAATATTGACCATAAGCCGAAAGTCTGATATCTATCTGTACCTTACTGTCATCAGAAATATGTTTTTATTTTATGATTGATTCAAGATCATTACACACTTCTACATAGACGCACACCCATCACACACACACACATGAAGACAAAACATAAACACAGAGATACTATAAGATGTTTCCAAGAATGTTTCCATTTTGACGAAGAGACTGTGCAAATAAACTGGCATGTGAACTCTCTGGTGTTCCCTTGTCTGTTTCTCTCAACCTGATCATTCGTCCTCGGATCCGAGGGGGGCCCACGAAGGAATTGGGGTCTCTGACTGGGGTTGAACCCCAACAATTTGGTGTCAGAAGTGGGATACTGCCAACCAGGTGAGTAAATTATTTTAATTTTAATTTATAATTGATTGGTTAGACTTCCGCTTGGTTGGTAGTAATTTAAAAAAAAAAGAAAAGAGACCCAGTTGTTTATAATTCTGGTTATGTTCTTGGTAAACCTCGTGTAGAGGCACGGGACGTTTGGGGAACCTCGTAGACTCTTGTTTAAGGGACGTTACGGGGCTTGGTAGAGCCACAGGAAGATTGGTAAACCTCGTAATTTGTTTACGGGAAGGTGACCCTCGTGAAGTGAAGGAGCTGTCACGGGAAGAGCGCGCTTTTAATCTTTGATTCCTTCATGCAGCCACCATGGGGGGAAAATTGTATTATATTAATTGTATTATTGTATTAAGGTACCCGGACCCCGAGAAAAAACCCACGGGATTGGATGTGGTTTAGCATTCTACACAGATTCTAGACAATTTGGCCGGCTCAGTTTTTATTAATCCTCATCCAGGTATTTGCAATCTCTGGGAGCTGTGTAATGTATCTTTAATTGTTTTAGCATTTATATAAGGCATTACTGGATATGCACAAAATAATGAAACAACAAATCAGTACTCTGGACATGAACAGTCAGAACTGTGTTCCTGGTGTGCATAAATGTCAAACCTTTGGTGAATCAAACCTGTATAACCAACTTCCAAAGTCCTTATTTCCTTTATAAAATCCTTATAAGATGCAAATTAAAATGATTTACCTAAAATTTGAATGATAATTAACAATGATATATCCCAGGTACTTTTTATTCAATAAACTTTAAGAATGAATACAAAGCTTCAATGTTTGACAAAAAAACCACAAAGTGTAAATGTTATGTGCTCTTTTATCATCGTGGGAATTGATTATAGCTCTAAATAAATATTGAAGTGTTTTTTGTTAAAAAGAATCCGTATAACTTTATTTGTACACCCGTATACTATGTTTATTGAATCAAATCCGTATAAAATACGGACATTCTGTATAAGTTGACATGGATGTGCATTTTAATCTCAACGAAAGCTTCACTGAATCGATTCTTTAGAACAAACTCGCATGCGTGTGAATCAATGTACTTGATTCACTCTTGATTCTTGACTCAGAAACTACGGAAACCTTATTTGTATTCCTGTTTTCAAATTGTAAACAATAATCACACTTTCATGCTGCATGAAATTAAAGTATGAACTTTCCTCAACCCATTATGTGTGCATGAACTCAACAAATGCAGCGTCTGTATCGATTCGCTCGATCGAGTCATTTATGTTTCGTCCCGAAGAAGATCCGAATCGTCTGTGAATCTCATCACTGTTAGAAATCCAAGAGAAGAGATCCTCTTCCCTTAACATCATCAGAGGAAAAATCTGCTTCTTAATCAATTAGTTTCAGCGTTTGGTGAGTAGATCATCTGCATTTTATTTTATATTCATTGTGTGTTGATAGTCCGAAACTTGTAACTGGAAAGTTATCAGGAAAGTTACGAGTGGTCTGCGAGGTGATCTCTGAACAGGTCCGCGAGCACTCTACAAGACTATTAATGTGTTTTAATAATTAATAGTGCAGCTATTAATGCAGTTTCATGTCTAGATCTTATAAATGATGAATACGAAGTATGTGACGGCAAAATAACATGAGAACTCCATGATGCTTGTGAACTGGGCATGCGCACTGGATAAAAGAAAAAACAGCTCTTTAGGGCAAAACTCTCGTCTCATCAGATTTGGGCAGTAATTCTATGCGTTCAGACCTTAAATAATGAAATAACTGTACAAGCAAATACAACACAAAAAACATTTTAAAACATTCACTTAAATTAAACAGACATGGTAAAAACAGAAGAAATATATTTAAGGCTTAGAGTTTGATTAATTCAGCCAAATCAAATATCACTTTCAGATTTGAAGATATTTATCAGGAATCATTTTTAAAATATTGAGGAGTATACCACTTCCTGTTTAAAGGCATAATAAAAGGCATCAAATATATTTACCCTACGTGTGAATGGAAATGCCGAAAAGTTTAATGTTTAACCTAATGTTTAATGTTGATCTAAAACATTTTAAAACTGATCATGTGGTGGTCTAGTGGTTAGGATTCGGCGCTCTCACCGCCGCTGGTGTAGTGGTATTTTTATTAATCATATATAATTCTAACCTTTAAATATCCAATATACTCCTGTTTCTAATGCGTTTTAGCGAAATGTGGACTTGTCTTGTCTGGGAAGCATGCAATTAGTTCAACAGCGAGCTAACCCGCTTTTTACTTCATTTTTGACATTTTTTGAATAATTGTCGTCCTATTATCAATAATATTTTGAATAATTGTTCCGTCTCTATAGTCTCTCTGTCTCTTTCTCAGTCAGCATTGAGATAAGACTCCCAGACTGTTACAGAGAGCTATAATATAAACAAACAACTCATGCAAGAATAGCAGGCAAGGACAGCCACAGAAATCTGCAATGGGCAGAGAAAATCATTATTTTTGGCACTTTCTCACAATAATAAATTTAATAAGTAATCTCTTTATATTATTAGGTAAATTCCATATACATAAAGTCAAAATGTCCAAGACAACCAATTCTCATTCTCATTAATACTGTTAATTGAATTAAAAATGTATTTTCAGTCTCTGTCACATATCGAATCCAACAAAGAGTGCTTATCAGCTATTCAATTTTATTCAAATTACATTCAGTGAAATTGTTTGTCATTTCAATTTGCCCTGTTTTTTTTTTTTATCTCCTTATCTTTCTTTAAACCTATTGCTACTTATGAGGCTAAGCTTAACCATGTTCCTCCTAATTTCGAACTATTGATATGAAATGCTCTGATTAACTGTTTGCTGAGTTTTAAACCTCCATACTTTTGCCTTTAAAAACCACAGAGGATATGGAATGGATAGGCTTTTAATGTATTTAGTTAACCATAATTTTTTTCAGCAAGAAACAGTTAACAAACGTTTACTTGAATAACTTTTTGTTTATAAATCGGAGACTTGGGTTTATCTTTGTTTAACCATTAAGAAAAAAAAACTTCATAAATTATCATGATTATGATACATTGGCTTGTATAAGTACTCATTGTCCTTGAACCTTTCCGCACTTTGTTGCACTGCAACCTGGGACTTAAATTGACATGAAACTATTCATGTGCATCCTGTTTATAATAAGCAATACCTCTCTCTCTAGATCCATGTCATCCTACAGTCTCTTCTCGAGCAGGGCGTGGCGAGACACTTTACACAAAATTTATGTAAGATTAATGAATTGATTGTTTCTTCTGTAATGTCACAGGTTCCTGCTCATCATTGCTGTTTTTCCATTAATGAAAATTAATGATCTCTGTTCTGCCTTTTTCCACGCACATGAGGAGATAGCGTTTAGACTCAAGGTTTCATTTGACTCTCCTGCTGTTTTTTTTCAGCTGTAATTCATAACGTGCTCTGTGACCTTCTCCCTCCCTCAGGACTCTGTGGTCTGTGTGTTCTGGTATCTGCTGAGTCACCAGAAATCTGCCAAGACACTGACACTTGCGCCTGCTCCAACATCTGGTGCATAAGGGCTTTAAGGTTTCCAGAACCAAGCTGCAATATTGTATGGACACTTAAGTATTTGAACTTTTGAACTTTCTCAAGGCTGTCATTCTAGACACAAAACGCCCTGCTGGGTCAGAAAATGAATCCCTGACTGCTCTTTATATGACAAGCTTCTCCGTTCCGCAATCTCTCATCACGATCCACTGCAACATCCTTTGACCTGGACTGACGCTATGGTGGTCGCTTATCACTCCCTCAAAAGCACCCTTTGTTCCGCCCCTGGGTTACCTGCTCACTTCAAACCCTTCCACCTCTATGCCTGTGAACACTAGGGCACGGCCTCTGGGGAGCATGGGGGGGGGGGAAGTGCATCATTGTGCGTTTTTATCCAAAACATTAGACATTGTTGCTCAAGGCTTACTTGTGTGTCTGGGGGCTGTCTCCGCATGTGCTTTGATGGTTGCAAAATTGACAGACCCATTAAATTAATTAATCAGTAATTTAATAGATAATTAAATTAACATATGACTATTTATTCTCTGTTCTACTAACAATCTCGAAATTCGTGTCACATCCTCTTTTGATAATGTAGGTCGCGCTCTCGCACGCCTCCTTAATTCTCGGGATGATACTTGGGATGACATTGATATCGTCTGTCTAAAAATCATACATACTACTAGTATCAGGTCTGATCTCTTCCCTCCAGCCCTCTAGGGATCTTTGTTGGTGGTTTTTGTTCTAAACCCTCAGACGGTTCTTGTTTTATAATTTATACCTCTGTGGTTATTCTGTGTGTTCAATCAATATCAGCCTGATATTCTGCATGAGACATACGCTCTTTCTTTCTCATTTGATTTTTGTCATTTTGATTGTGGACAAATTCTCTAAATGGGTAGAAGTTTTTCCCTGTTCTCGAGAGAACACGAAGGCAGTTACTCGTTTTAATACCTAGTTATAATAATAATAATAATAATAATAATAATGATACATTTTATTTATAAGTGCCTTTCAAGGTACCTAAGAACACTGGACAGTAAAAAAGAAAAACAAACAATAAAAGCAGAACAATAAAATAACAACAATAAAATAATAAGAAATCAATAATAATAATTATTGTCATAGTTATGGGGTTTCAAATGCCATAGACTCAGACAAGGGTACCCGTTTTACCTCAAAAGTCACAAAAAACCTTTGTAAGTATCTCTAAACTAAACTGGTGTTTTCACATTCCTAAATCCTCTGGTATCTAGAACGTACTAATCGAACATTGAAAGACAAATTAATTAAGGTCATGCAGGACACAGGTTTGGTTCTGTAATCCATAATTCATTCTGGCTGAAATTCGTGTGACACCAAGAAATTCTCCCCTGGAAGAAGGGAACTCCGGCTCCGGGTACCTCATCTCATCATCTCTAGCTGCTTTATCCTGTTCTACAGGGTCGCAGGCGAGCTGGAGCCTATCCCAGCTGACTACGGGTGAAAGGCGGGGTACACCCTGGACAAGTCGCCAGGTCATCACAGGGCTGACACATAGACACAGACAACCATTCACACTCACACCTACGGTCAATTTAGAGTCACCAGTTAACCTAACCTGCATGTCTTTGGACTGTGGGGGAAACCGGAGCACCCGGAGGAAACCCACGCGGACACGGGGAGAACATGCAAACTCCGCACAGAAAGGCCCTCGCCGGCCACGGGGCTCGAACCCGGACCTTCTTATTGTGAGGCGACAGCGCTAACCACTACACCACCGTGCCGCCCCGCTCCGGGTACCTCTGATTTGAAAATGCATATGGATGAGTATTCTGCAGCCCTTATAGATAAGTTGTATAAAATTTGTACCAAGGTCAATAATACAATATTATCTCCACCACACACCCCTTTCACCTGGGAGACAGGTGCTGGTGTGACTTTTTAAAGTAATGATTTGGACAACTGGGAAAACAATATAATGGGCCTGCAGACATAGTCGCCATTACTTTTGCTGCTGTTTTAACTGATCTTTATCCACAGTGGATCCATGCCACTTGATTGAAGAAGGCTCCATAACAAAGTTGTGTTACAATAACAAGTTTGCTGCTATTAACGCTTTTTGTGTCCCTATCTAGTCTCCCTCTGGCCAGTTTTCTCTCTCTCTCTCTCTCTCTCTCTCTCTATTTCTGAGCTCTACACAGATTCGACTGAGAATCCTCAAGACGTTGTGAACAAAGAGGGGAAGAGATCTTGCGCCCCATTTGGAACCAGTCATCCTCACTACAACCATGAGAGTCCTCATCACGGGTTTCGTGACTTCATTGTTGCTCGGGGCAGGGCTACCCGCCCGAGCCTTCGTGACTGCTTCATCTTTGCTTGGGGCAGGGTTACCCGCCCGAGCCTTCTGGACCACTTCATTGCTCGGAGCAGGGTTACCCGCTCGAGCTGGACTTCGAGACAACATCTTCTGGACTAACTTCGCTAACTGGACTGCACAAGCGCACACCACACGAATGTGTTATGTCTTTCATCTGATGCCGTTTTCTACTATTATTTCTAATTATATCTGTAGTTTTCGTATTGTCAGCTGTGCCGGACAGAAATATCGCAGTTGCAAACCGTGCATTGTGCGAAATACATCCCCTTTCGCGAAGGAACAATACACGGCCATGTTGCTGTATATTTATCATTAAATTTCTGGTTATTCTTGCTCAGCTTCTCCATTGTCGGACGGCACTATCACGAATTTTGATTGGTCGAGTTCAAACCCGGAAGCGAATATCAACCAATCAGTGACGACGTATCACGAAAGCTTTGAATGATTCCCGCGGATTTCATCCTTCCGAAAATGCGGAACGGACTCAATTTTCTTCGATCATGGCGGAGTTCAACGTACCAAACAAAAATGCGGAACGAACTGATTTTTTTTCTGATCACTGCGAAATTCGTAGTTTCGAATTAACTGGTCATAGTGGTGCAAAAGTGGCAGAAAATCGTATAAAATACGAAAATTTCGTAGTGGTTGGCATCTCTGGATTTCAGAAGTTGTCTGAAGTGCATTATTTTACATCATTTTCAGGCTCCTTTGGATTAGATGATGCTTTTATTGCAGTGCAGTATTCCATCTTCTCCAATCTTATATTGTATTACACCTGTTACACTATATGACTCTAGTGTATTTAAATCATTGTGTTTATTTATTGTTTATATTTTTTATACTGCAAGTTTTTTCCAACATTGTCTTTTCCTAGAAATTGATGATGTAATAATATCCCTGGACTGTGATTGGCTCACACATGGAAGTAGACTCAGGAAAGTAGAACTTTGTGGTTGCGGATGTTTGAGGATGTTGTGATGGATTTTTTTTAAGGTCCCTAATGTCATCCCTGTGTCTCAGGGAAAAAAAGAAAAAAAAAGCACTTTACCTTGTTGATGGAATTATTTTTTTATCAGCCTCAATTTCAAAACTCAATTAAAAAAAAAAAATACAAAATAAAATAATTCTACATCAAGATTTAAGCAAAACTATATACATTTTAAAAATTTTACTTAATACATAATCCAGGACATGGGTTTTACATATACATTATAAAAGACAATTAACTAGTCAATTTTTCTAATTGCATTTACTATTTGTACATTACTAAAATCAAAGTTCTTCTCTAGTTTAATTGTCTTGGAGCCTTTTAGACATAACACTGCAGATCTTAATAAATTGAACGACAATTTGAATCTCAACCAGTGCATTATTTCACCATATTCAACCTGTTTCTTCTCACTTTGGATGCCAGCTCAGCAACGAAGCGCTCAGCTTCTCTGCCACCTCCTCCGTATGGCGTAAAGACTAGAGGACTAAAGGAACCATGCTCCACCTCTATCAAAGTCAAAGAGTCCCATATACATTTTCGTACGTACGTTGGGGAGTGCCTGTTAGAGAGCACACTCTGTCTAGGCCATCGGCATGGTGAGGTAGGGTGGCCAGTTCCTTTCCTCTCCACCTTTAACTTCCCCAGTGTTTCCACCAGGTCCCCATTCACTGCTGGGTGGACAGGAGGCGAGCCCCAGATCACCGTTCGAGGCGAGGCTGGAACCAGGGACCGTTTGCTTGGCAGTCAAGCGCTCTAACCACTTGGCCACCTCGCTTCCCACCTCTATCACACATTGATTATAGAGACACTTCTTCTCATTTTCGTTACTTTTAAAAGCAGCATCCAGTTTTTGGTTCAGGTGACTCTTTGTGAAAGGGTTGAAAACCCTTACATCAAAAAATGCACATTGTCCCCTTTGCCAAAATCCCCGTGCACTGACGTCTAGTTGGGCTTCATCAGAGGAGTTGGCACTACTGGTGAGAACTTCTCCTGTCAAGGTCTGAAGTTGTGGCTCAACCTGAACATCGATACATACATCCTAAAGAAGTCAGCAAACAGGTCTCGTACTTTGTTGTGGGGCCTATAAACAAAGCCACCTTTCATACATGACATAGCATGGTAGACGTCAAATCTCTTACCACAGGGACATGTTGATGGAAGATACTTTGGTGTCCAGCCGTACCTAAGGCTGAGCGCATCATCAAATTCTCTCCTGGATGAAGTTTTCTGATTTTAATGGTAGTGTTGTTAACCAGCTTGAAGCACCTTTCATCCTGCTGAGATAATTTGCTCTAAATTGGTCTGGATTAATCTTCTCATGTACTTATTGTAGGATGGTATTGTTCCTTTCTTCTCTAACTCTGACTATGTTTCTCCTTGAGGTCTTGTGTTGTTCATTATCTATCGCTGAAGTACTATCTTCATTCTTAAAGGTTGTAATTAGTTGTTGAGTAACTACATGAGAATTGGAAAACTCAAAATCAGCAGTGCTCGAGAAGATGGGTATTGCCAGGCCTCCTTTCTTTACTGGTAAGGAAAACAAAAGGTGTTCATCAGTAGTGCAAATATGACCCTCTGTAATTGCTGAGATAAATGTGTTATCCACAATTGCGTCCAGTCTAGAAAGCGGCTGCTCGATGTTGGGCATTGTTCTAAGGTGGAAGGTCAATTTGTGTTTGAACCCACTTCCAAAAGCTGCATAATTGGCTTGAGGCGCTGATCTTGCAATCTTGGATGATCGTGTCACTTGGTCACACCATGTGTCTACCAAATCTTCAGTATATTTATAATATCCTCCATCACTTTCAATGAACCCACCAAGATACTTTCTTCCTACTGTTGTAATTTTAATGTCAGTATCTCTAAAGATTTGTTGTGCTTTCTCTTTTGTTGTAGGCTTTATAACCAACCACGACTTGGATGCACTGGGGTGATATCCCAGCTTAGGACCGAAAGTGACAACATTGTCCCACCAGCTTTGAAGGTGGACTAGCTCACCAGCGCCAATCAAATTACCTGCAAAAGCTACGTTTTACTCCGAAAACATCTGGTTTGATTATTTCCAGTAAGGGTGTAATGCCTATGGCATACACTGGCATTGCAAGAGGATCACCTTGTGTTGTCCCTTCTGATGATAGAATTTCAGTGCCACCAAGAACAAAAAGACGAGATGGTGTGATATAACAGTTCCTGATATAAATAGCCATCGGTGGACATAAGTACCTGATGTTATTGAGAAGAACCTTCCAATTAAGGGAGTTAAAGGCATTGTCTGCATGCTTGACGACTGATAATAGCGGAGCTTTCGAGCGGGCTAAAGGACTGCTTGAGCGGAGCCCCTTCCTTAAGAAAATCTGGTAACCCATCGAGTTGATGTTTCATTGACACACAGGGATCCCAGCCGTGTCCATCCGTCCCCGCCCCTCCCGATTTTGATTGGCTGTTTGATTTTGGCGGGAACTTGAAGCGCGAGCGCGCCTACAGAACTTATTTTTATCTGCAGAAAATTTCATATTTATGGGGCTTTTCCACCGAGAACAACTCAAACAGCGCAACAAAATAATCATCATTTGTACACACTTTAATACACACTTTAAAAAGATGTCAAAACAAGTTCACCAAGGAGAGAAAGATGAAGTGAAACCTGGGAAGAGAAAGAGAGTTTTGCCAGAGGAAGAAAAGGAAAGAAGCAGTGAAAGAGCGAGAGAAAGGCCAAGAAATCTTTCACAAGAAAAGCCACAAGCTGAAAGAGAAAGAAAACGGGTAAAAAATGAATGAATAGAAATGATGAGTTGTAGGAATTTAATTCTAAATAGTGAAGTTGATTTTGAAATCCTTCGGGATCTGACAAGTTGACCTGAATCCACTCAGTGTTTTCATGAATCCTCTATCTTTTGTTTTCAAAACATTTTGCTATAAATCCCACCCCTGTCAAAATGGTTCAACCCACCATCCACCCACGAAACCCCTCTATCTGACCCAAGTGGTTCAGTCCCTCGGTTTCCCCGGAAGTAGTGGAGTTTGAATGGCAGTGAGTAAAGTGAAGACGGAAATGTCATCACAAAGTTTTACCCAGTAAATGAGAGTGTTTTTCACAGCCCGTGTGTACATTTGTATTTCTTGATATTAGACAAAGTTAACACAGATGAGAGATGTAAATGACAATGAGCATGAAATGAGCATTTTGAATGAGACATGACAAACATTTGGGATCCAAAAATGGCGCTGGGCCTTTCCCCGCTCTCCCCACAGCACAGTTAATGCTAGGCCTTTCCCCGCTCTCCCCACTGCATAGTTAAATGCATGAAAATGAAGAGATGGTAAACAGTGATTAATGCATGGCTTATGAAACCAGTTATACTGATCAATTCAAACAGTCTGGACAAGGAAAGAAAACAGCAATACACTAGTGACAGGTCACCTGATGGTAAAGTGGTGGCAAAAGGCTGCCTGCGCACTGCGCATGCTCCGTTAGCTTAGCTTTAATATCGCCTGCATGGTTTGGCTCCTGTTTTGGCCCACGAGGGGAAACATTTCAACCAAACACCTGGAAAACTTTATATATTTTCCTCACTTTTCAGCGAAATTTGCCATTCTGTGTTGAAAATAAGAAAGTATGTCCCCTGTGATTTTGGTGTAGAGCAGAGGAAAACACTGGGTGGGGGAGGGGTGGTTTCTGTCCCGCTCAATCCACAGAAATGACGTCAGAGAGCAAATGATCTCACTAGCGCAGTGATTTTCTAAGATGGAAACAGAGCCGAAGATGAAAATGACAAACTCCCGATGTCTCGTGTTCTGTGTCAAGTGGCTGACTCGCTGTATTGAAGCTATTAGAGAGCAGCAACTGCAAGTCGTGCGGATTCGTCATTCTAGATGAGCTGATTTGCAGGCTGCTTTAGAACATCCCCACACCAAAACTAGCTCTATCAGTATTTACTCACCACGGAAACCAGTTTAACCTTTAACTGAACCACACTCCTATCTGTCATTACAGTTTAAATCTTCATATTAGTGGAGCTCCTTTGGCCCTCACGAGTGGGGCCCCATAGGCACAGAGTGTGGAGACATAAAGAAACCCATCGAGTTGTTTTCTGATGGTTTTGGTCCTGTGTGCGCGTGCCTGCCACCACAGGAAACCCAACAACTAGTGCAGTAGAGTAGTGAAGAGTGCAGTAGAGTAGTGAAGTGTGAAGTAGAGTAGTAGTTGGGACAGTGTAGTAGTGAGTAACTTGTCACTGTTGTCGCCCTACATTTTGTGCAACATAAGGAAACAGTATAGTATAGCATAATAGAGCATTACTCTTACAGTAATGTTTTTATGTCTGAGGACTACAGTCAAGGCCGGATTAACTATATGGGCCTGCGACACAGTGCCCAGGGGCACCAACCACTCACAGCCAGTGGGGGGGCACCACATGACAGAAACTTTAAAAATATTTTTCGTGAATGTTTGTACACTTAAAATGGTTATACACTTGACATTGTTAAATAGTCATATATAATTCATTATGAACACATTCATAAGAACAACAACAATAATCATAATTCTGAGCAAGAGTGGCCGATGTGACCATTAACCCCCCTTTCCTCAACCTGTCAGTTGAGCCAGTCCACCTACGGTGAAATGTATCAATTTTTTTAAAACCGCGGTAGAAATGAAAAATGGACAGACATCAATTGAGTGGTTGTGCGAAGAGAAAATTAAAAAAAGAGAAAGACTCCAGGCGTGTAGCTGCAATTAAAAATGTTCCAGTGTTAGATCGTTTTTTTGATAAAAACATCAACAACTGCTGTCACTACCAGCGCTGAAGCCGAAGCTAGTGAAATCAGCGATGCTAGTGAGGGAGATGGCCCTGCTAGCACTAGCCGGGGAGATGCAACCACAGCCAGTGTTAGCCGAGGGGTCGGCGGCGATGAGGATCCCCTTGAGACATACAAATATATGCTGCTAATTTTTGAATAAGACATTTCAATATGCCTACATGCATATCGTTGGTTGTTTTCAGTGAATTTGATGGGCTGATGTAGCCTACTTAATAAATTTTCAATGAGGAAGAATGACCTTGTTTATGTGTACTACTGTTTATGTATATGCTACTATTTTTGACAGCAAAGGGCAAGGTTTGTGTGTGCAGGAGGTTAATGAACGCGTGCACGCAGGGTGTGTGTGTGGGGGGGCACTTGAGGTATAGTGCCCAGGGGCACCGCATTGGCTTAATACGTCACTGACTACAGTTGCTAACTTTAGGACTGCAGTTGTCATGAACAGTTTAGCACTCAAGTTTCCATCAATGAAGAGTTTATAACATCAACGAAACTGACTTCATGTTAAAACTGTTAATGTTATAGTCATGTTGTCTGTTGTTGCCCAAATGAGGATGGGTTCCCTTTTGAGTCTGGTTCCTCTCGAGGTTTCTTCCTCATGTCGTCTGAAGGAGTTTTTCCTTGCCACCGTCGCCACAGGCTTGCTCATTGGGGATAGATTAGGGATAAAATTAGTTCATGTTTTAAGTCGTTCAAATTCTGTAAAGCTGCTTTGCGACAATGTCTATTGTTAAAAGCTATATACAAATAAACTTGACTTGACTTGACTATAGTAACTATAATGGTAGAAAAATGAAACAAAAGAGGCTGGCTATGATAAGAAAATTCTACAACCCAGAAACAGATAGGAGCTCCGCTTTTAGGCAGTGCCTAAATCTATATATTACTTTAGAAGAGCATGGTGTGTTAATGGAACAGTACATAGTGTTATAGCTGACAATTTGGGAGCCCATGGATTGGCTGGTTTTGTTGAGAGCTTTTCGGCACATTATATTTGTCGATTTTTGTACTGCTGAAAAGTAGGTATTCAAACAAAGGATGTTCAGTCAGGTGCATTTTTGCTTCAAGCCAAATAAATACATGAAGCACATGTAAGGTCTGCACAGGAAACTGAAACAAATTGTTTTGGAGTAAAGACAGCGTGTGTTTTAACTCAACATCTTAAACATTTTCATGTTAACACAAACACAGGCTATCCTCCAGATATAGTGCACGATTTATTTGAGGGTATTGTCCCATTTGAACTGGCACTATGTTAGAGTTTTCTGATCTCTAAGAAGTATTTTAGTCTTGAATGTCTTAACACACTAATTCTCAAATTCCCCTATAAGTGGAGTGACAAAAACATACGGTAGATCTTCCATCATACCAAACAGCTATTCAAGTAAGAAGACAATAGGTGGCAATGCCCGCGAGAACTGGAGCTTAATACGATTGCTTCCATTTCTGGGAGGGGACTTGGTACCAGAGGGTGAACTTGCTTGGCAAGTGATATTGGACCTGAAGGAAATTATCAAACTAGTTGTGGCACCTGTTCACACTGAGGAGACAATTGCCTATCTTGATATCACAGTGTCTGAGCACAGACAGCGACTACTGGAGCTTGACGCAGAGGGAAAGATTTTACCTAAACACCACTATCTTGAGCATTACCCACACTTGATTAGGTGCTATGGGCCTCTTGTAGGTTTATGGACAATTAGATTCGAAGCTAAACGTAGCTTTTTTTAAACAAGTTGCCCGGCACACAAATAATTTCAGGAACTTTACACTGTCATTTGCAGCCAAACACCAGCAAGTGATCAGTTATTACATACATCCATCCCGTCTCAATACATCAAATTTGGAAGTTACAAATGTATCCACAGTTCAGGTCGATGTTCTAAATAAAGAGGTTGTGTTGGCTTTAAGGCAGAAGTATCCAGATATCAGTCAAGTTCATCTTTCAAAAAATGTCACAACAAAGGGAAATAATTACAGAAATGAAATGCTTGTTGCATGTGGTTCAACTGCCGGAATGCATGAATTTGCTGAGATTCTACAAAGGTGCATAATGGGAGATGAGTTTCATTATTCGTCTGCTTTGTGCTTGGTATCGAGATCACTTCAGAGCCTTTGAGTTGACTGCATCACCAGGTAAAGAGGTCGCCCTGGTTCAGCTTGAGGAGCTGACTGATTGCTATCCACTTGTGGCCTACACAGTTGGATCAAAACATATGGTAACCCTGAAGAGACACATCGTCATCAAAGGTTTGATTTTAGATAAGTTATAGTGCCTTGTACAAGTATTGAGTAGCTTTAACATTTCTTTGAATATCTTGTGACAGCTGTTTAAATGTGTACATGCTAGGCACTGTGCATGAATATATAATCTCTTGATTTGAATTTTAAATGTGTAATATTTACAGGGTTCCCACAGGTCTCATCTTATCTCATTATCTCTAGCCTCTTTATTCTGTTCCACAGGGTCACAGGCGAGCTGGAGCCTATCCCAGCTGACTATGGGCAAAAGGCGGGGTACACCCTGGACAAGTCGCCAGGTCATCACAGGGCTGACACATAGATACAGACAACCATTCACACACACCTACGGTCAATTTAGAGTCACCAGTTAACCTAACCTGCATGTCTTTGGACTGTGGGGGAAACCAGAGGAAACCCAGGGAGAACATGAAAACTCCACACAGAAAGGCCCTCGCCGGCCATGGGGCTCGAACCCAGACTTTCTTGCTGTGAGGCAACAGCGCGAACCACTACACCACCGTGCCACCCTCCCACAAGTCCTTGAAAGTTATTTTTAAGAACAGATATAGACCTGGGTCATTGAAAGATTATTATTATTTTTATTACTAAAAGGCTACATTCCACTTTGAGGAGTTCACACATTAAAGCCTTTTTTTATTGCCTGAATTTATGTAAAGCAACTGTTTCTCAACAAAAAATGGTCAGTGTTGTACAATATTTATTAATTAACCTTGATCTATGTCTCAAACTATGCTGTGAATGAATACTTTACACTTGTGGGGATAAGAACTTAACAATAATTGTACTGCCCTCCTTGAGTGTGTCTAACCCAATTCAACAGTCAGCCTAACTCCATTCATGAAAACGCGAAGTCAGGAAGTAGCCTCCAAGCTCCAGTTTTAATGAACAATGAGTAAAACTGAAATCATACAAAATAAGTATTCAGTATTAAGTTTTAAGAGAATGCAATAAAACAAGTGAAAGTCTATGAATGTCCTTGAATCGTCTCTTTGTTGGCTTAGCTTGGCATGGTAGAATTCTCATGGAACAGCATGGTGAATGTATCTTACATAATATCAAGTAATCAAGGAAAAAAAATATGGAGATCTATCATCAAAATCATAATCTTCAAAGTGTACCTAGTATTTGTACTTACAGACGATGCGTTCTAAGGGCGTAAACTTAAAAGATGGCAACAGATGGTAAATCAGAGCACAACATCAGTAGGAAAGGTCCCGTGAATATGGTCGGTCCGGTCACCATGGTTACACAAACAAATGCTATGAATTATTATTGCTGCACAACCAAAAAAGGGCCACTAGATGGCACCAAAATGCCTTTAACCTAAATCTAAGTAACTAAAACTGCAAGGGACAGAACACTCCCCGCCTGGCATCTGTAAGATGTCATTATCAACTTGACTTTAAAAAAAAGGATATGCTTATTCTTCTTTCTCCATCAGCAGGATGATCTCTGACACAGGACGAAGAAACTTCTTAACAGTCCCTTCCTTTGTCAGTTTCAGCTCCACTTTACGGACTCTGTCATCTTGACCAGGAAAAACTGCCGTGATGATTGCCATGGGCCAAGTGTTGCGCGCGGCTTGGGCATCTCGTAGCAGGACCAGATCACCCACTTGAATGCTGCGCCACTCATCTTGCCACTTCCTTCGAGGTTGCAGAGTTTGGAGATACTCTGCCCTCCACCTGTTCCAGAATCTGTTGGCCATATTCTGTACTTGCATCCACTGCCGTTTGTAGAGGTTTTTCTCTGCAAAGTCACCAGGTGGCGCCAATAAGGCACCCTTTTGAGTGAGTAACATAGAAGGGGTCAGGAGGTATGGTTGGTCTGGGTCAGTTTGGATAGGGACAAGCGGCCTCGCATTCATAATGGCGGACACTTCTGCCATCAAGGTGCACAGGACCTCGTGAGTCAGGGCTGCCCCCGGGTGCATGAGCATGGCGTCCAAGACTCTCCGGGCCACTCCTATCATGCGCTCCCAAGCCCCTCCCATGTGGGAGGCATGGGGGGGATTGAAATGCCACGTACAGCCCTCTTGACTGATGTACGTTTGAACACTGGTCTCTTGCATCGTGAATCCTAGCTCTTTGTTTGCACCAATGAAATTAGTGCCGCAGTCGGAGTGAAGTGTCTTTGCTGGTCCCCGAATGGCAAAAAATCTCCTCATTGCATTTATACAGCTTGAACTGTCCATAGATTCAATTACTTCGATATGAACAGCACGGGTCCCCATGCAGGTGAACAACACGGCCCATCGTTTGCTCTGAGCCTGTCCCCCTCTGGTTCGGCGGGCAGTCACATTCCAAGGGCCGAAAACATCAAATCCAACATGGCTGAATGGTGGTGCAACACAGAGACGTTCTTTAGGCAGATCTGCCATCTTCTGCTTCTCTGCGCTGCCACGAAGCTTTTTGCAGGTGATGCACTTATGTAGTACACTGCTTATGCACCTCTTCCCACCTACTAGCCACAGTCCTGCTGCACGTACGGCTCCCTCTGTAAAGAGACGCCCTTGGTGACTGACCTTCTCATGATGATGGCGAATCAAAAGTAGGGAGATGTGATGGCCACCAGGTAAGATAAGCGGACGTTTCTCATCATTACCCATCTCTGCATTGGCCAGTCTGCCACCAACTCTCAGTGTGCCTTCTTCATCCAAGAAAGGATTCAACTTTGAGAGTGGACTGCTTTTAGACACCACACCACCTTGAGACAGTGCTTTTATCTCCTCAGGATAAGCTGCACCTTGCACAGACTGAATGATGGTTTTGTTTGCTTGCAACAGCACTTCCGCTGTATGGCTCTGACTACAGTGATGCCATCCTTTGCATTTTGCATCTTTCTCGGCAGAGGCGGACTTGAAAGAACGGGCAACATGAATGAGAGATGCAACAGCTCTAAGGAGTGTGGTCCATTTTGAGAATCTCTCAAAGCGTTCAGGCCTAAACTGCTTCAGACTTGTTCGAGTAGCATATGTAGCTGCTTCGGGACGGATCTCAGCATCATGGTGTGGGTCAATCAGCTGAAACGTGTCTGGAGATGCTGTGCTTAAGTCGGTCTGCTTACACAGAAAGGCTGGTCCTGTCAACCAGGAAGTGCATGTCAGTCGCGATGCTGGCACTGATCTTGAGGCGTAGTCTGCCGGGTTATGCTCAGTAGACACATAATGCCACTGCTCTGGACTGGTGAATTGTCTTATCCGTTGCACTCTGTTGTGCACATACGCATAAAAGCGTTTAGTTTCATTGTAAATGTAACCTAGGACAACTTTACTGTCACAGAAGAAGTGTACGGCATCTGGCTCAAAGTCAATCTCTTCCACAATGAGTTCAGCCATCTCAACAGCGAGAACTGCGGCACACAATTCAAGTCGTGGTACTGTAATGTCTACCTGAGGGGCTAACTTGGCCTTTCCTAGGATAAATCCAAGCTGGCAGGTCCCATCCTCACTGATGGTCTTGAGGTAGGCCACAGCACCAATTGCTTTGGTGGATGCATCTGAAAATATGCAGATCTCTTTTCTTTTTGCTTTTGACAGGGACTGCGGTGTATAGGCATGAGGGACGTGGAGTTTCTCTAGGTCCTTTAGTGAGTGATGCCATGTCTCCCACTCTGCTCTTTTGTGTTCAGGCAGAGGCGAGTCCCATTCAATGCTGTCCACTGAAAGTTCTCTGAGCAAAAGTCGTCCGTAGAGGGTCACAGGTGCAGCAAAGCCAAGGGGATCATATAGGCTGTTCACAGTAGACAGTACGCCACGTCTTGTGTATGGCTTGTCGTCGTCTGACACCTGAAAGCTGAATGTGTCTGTAGTAATCTCCCATGTAAGCCCAAGGCTCCTCTGTGTGTGTGGTGTGTCTCCCTCAAAATCAAGGTCCTTTATGTCTTTAGCATGATCCTCTTTGGGGAAGGCCTTCAAGACATTAGGGCTGTTGGAGGCAATTTTGTGTAGCCTCAGGTTGGACTCGGACAGCAGGGCCTGTGCTTCCTGAAGAAGACTAATGGCTTCGGCTTCCGTGGGCAGTGAAACGAGCCCATCATCCACATAGAAATTCCGTTCTATGAAATGCCTGGCAGCAGTGCCATATACCTGTTCGTGCTCTTGCGCAGCCCGTCTCAGTCCATACGTCGCCACGGCAGGAGAGGGCGTGTTGCCGAAGACGTGGACTTTCATACGGTACTCTATTATGTCTTTTGTGGTGTCATTGTCACGATGCCATAAGAACCTGAGATAATCTCTGTGGTCGTCTCTCACCAAGAAGCAGTGAAACATCTGTTGGATGTCTGCTGTTATGGCTACTAGCTCCTTCCTGAAACGGATCAAGACACCCAACAGGCTGTTATTCAAGTCTGGCCCTGTAAGCAGAACATCGTTCAGAGAAACACCGAGGTGTTGTGCACTGGAGTCAAAAACTATCCTGATTTGGTCAGGCTTCTTGGGGTGGTAAACTCCAAATGTCGGAAGGTACCAACATTCCTGATGCTCTTCAAGCAGTGGCGCGACCTCAGCATGGTCGTTTTTGAGTATTTTCTCCATGAAGCCTATGAATTGTTCCTTCATCAACGGTTTCCTCTCCAAAGTGCGATGCAGAGAAGAGAGATGACTGAGAGCCTGGGCCTTATTGTTGGGAAGGCGTGGCCGTGGATGCCTGAATGGCAAAGGTGCCACCCAGCTGTTGGCCTCATCTTTGTACATGTGTTCATCCATAATTCTCAGAAATTTCTTGTCTTCTATTGAGAGAGCAAGTTTGTTGTCGTCCTTAGTTTTGTGAAAAACCAGACTTCCTAATGCTTTTTCTTTTGCTTTTCCTGTCTGTGTGTGAGAGATATCTTTGATTTGTATGTGGCCAGGGCATGGAGTGAATAATGAGGGGCGTCCATTTTCTAGCACGTTAGTCTTTGCACAGTAGACCTGCGGCTTATGTGCATTTCCCAGGCACATCTCGCCAACCAAGACCCAGCCCAGGTCTAGCCTTTGGGCAAACGGTGCGTCGTTCGGCCCATTGATGTGTTGTCTGACTTTGTGTGCTCTGAGCACATCTCTGCCTAACAGTAGGAGGATACGAGCATTTGGATCCAGCTCTGGAATCTGTGAAGCAATGGACCTTAAGTGTGGATGCTGCAGGGCCATTTTTGGCATAGGTATTTCAGCTCTGTTATCAGGTATCTCATTGCATTCAATCAAAGTGGGGAGTGAGAAGCTGTTGCCACTGTTAACTGGTGCTATGCAAAAGCCATCAGCTCTTCTGCCGCATGTTTCCACTACGCCAGCGCAGGTCTTCAAAGAGTATGGAGCTTCAGTGTCGAAGACACCAAAGAGATCGAAGAAGTCTGACCTTGCCAATGACCTGTTGCTCTGATCATCGAGCATGGCGTACATTCTTGCTGCCATTTCAGGTTTCCCGTGTGGATATACTTTGACAAGACAGATCTTGGCGCATGACCGTCCAGCGCGGCCTTCTCCACAAACCTCCATGCAGTATGTGTTGGCGGTGGTCGGTTGCTCATCTCCCTCCCCGCCGTCCTGTACGGCTGGCTCGGCGGCCTTTGCTGACCAGGGGGGTGGGCCTGGGTGTAGAGCACTGATATGATTCTCGCTATCACACTCCACACACTTCAGAACAGCTTTGCACTGCTTTGCTAGATGTGAGTCTGAGGCACAACACTTAAAGCATATGCCTTGCTCCTTTAAAAGGGCCTTTCTTTCCTCCAGCGTTTTCAGTCTAAAGCCTCTACATTTCTTAAGGGGGTGTGGCTTATTGTGGATAGGGCAGTGCTTACCCACGTCAGGTTTCTGGCTGCTGTCAGCTTCGTGATCAGTAGTGGACTTTACATCAGTCTTATTTACTGCCACAGGTGTTTTGTACTTTATTTTTGCTGCTGGCCTGTCATGCTGATTGAAACTGGTGCTGGTTAGAGCAAAGCTTGGGTCATTTCTTATTTTTGCATTAAGGCAGACAAATTCAGTGAAGTAGGAGAAAGGTGGAAAAGTAACATTATGCTCTCTTTTGAATTTAGAGCCTTGGTAGATCCACTTTTCTTGTAGCCCGAAAGGCAGTTTCTCTACAATGGGGTTAGTGCCACGGGCTGTGTCTAACACTGTGAGCCCAGGTAGATACCCATCTTCCTTTGCAGAGAGCAGTTCCATTAAAAGATCACCTAACTCTCTTAATTTGCTGTGATCCCTACTGGAAATTTTGGGAAAGCTGTCTAACTTCTCAAGAAGAGCCTGCTCAATAGCCTCTGGAGAGCAATAGACTTCGTTAAGTCGTGTCCAGACCATCTGCAACGCCGCAGCAGGATTTCCTATGTGGACAGATCTAAGCCTTCTGACGTACTTGGAGGATTCTTTACCAAGCCATTTTGTCAGCAGATCTAATTCTTCACTGGCGGACAGGTCCAAGTCATGGATGGCATTTAAGAAAGATGACCTTCAAGCCCTGTATGTGTCTGGATTATCATCAAATTGCTTTAGACCTGTGCTGATGATTTCCCTGCGTGCTAAATATCTAGCCATATTTAACATATCATCAGGTGGGCGTGGCGGTGCAGGCATGTAGGGAGAGTAGGGAAATGTAGGAGTTCCCTGTGGGATGCCAGGTTTTGTTTTGTAATGCGGTTGTTCTCTGTCGATAGTCACAGGCTTTGCAGGACTAGGAGTTTGTGTGTGTGAGTGAGAGTGCATAGGCTGCTGTGGCAAGTTAGGACTAGGAGAGTAACCTGCGTTGAGCGTTGGCTGTCCAGCTCCTATGTGTGTTGAAGGTGCAGGCGCCTGATGACTATTACTGACAGGCTGTGGGTTCTGTGTTGGTACTGGTAACGAGTTTACATAGTCTCTTGTGTGCTCATCCGCACTTTCTAAGGAGAGAAGCTCTCTTATGTCACCATGATGATCTTGGCTTATCAGGGGGTCTGGGGACTCCTCATTTACAAATTCTCCTGCCGCTTCTAGCGTTTCAGCCACTGCCACAGCAGCGGCAGCCTCTTTTTCGAGAGTAAGAGCTTCTAGGTTTGCTTCCAATTTTGCTTTATCTATTTTCATTTCAGCCATTTTCTCTGCATATGCTGCACGGGCTTTAGCTGCTTCTGCCTTGGCACGGGCTATTACTGCCAGAGATGATTTGGATGCTCTTGTAGAGCCAGAGCGTTGAGAATGCTTGTCTGACATACCTCTGTTGTTGTAGGCTGTTTACCCCTTTGAGAGACGTCTTTTTACTGTACTGCCCTCCTTGAGTGTGTCTAACCCAATTCAACAGTCAGCCTAACTCCATTCATGAAAACGCGAAGTCAGGAAGTAGCCTCCAAGCTCCAGTTTTAATGAACAATGAGTAAAACTGAAATCATACAAAATAAGTATTCAGTATTAAGTTTTAAGAGAATGCAATAAAACAAGTGAAAGTCTATGAATGTCCTTGAATCGTCTCTTTGTTGGCTTAGCTTGGCATGGTAGAATTCTCATGGAACAGCATGGTGAATGTATCTTACATAATATCAAGTAATCAAGGAAAAAAAATATGGAGATCTATCATCAAAATCATAATCTTCAAAGTGTACCTAGTATTTGTACTTACAGACGATGCGTTCTAAGGGCGTAAACTTAAAAGATGGCAACAGATGGTAAATCAGAGCACAACATCAGTAGGAAAGGTCCCGTGAATATGGTCGGTCCGGTCACCATGGTTACACAAACAAATGCTATGCATTATTATTGCTGCACAACCAAAAAAGGGCCACTAGATGGCACCAAAATGCCTTTAACCTAAATCTAAGTAACTAAAACTGCAAGGGACAGAACAATAATGTTAAAATTCTTTTCACTAACAAGACTAATATTTGTCATCTTTGTGTGTTTGTGTTTGCACTCTAGATTGATAAAGCAGGATGACAGGACCAGTTAGCTTCAGAGTCCTTTTTGGAGGTGAAGATGATGCAAGAAAACTAATCATTCAATCTGGAATGCCAACATCTGTGGATGAATTGGCTCTTGAAATTAAGACTTTCTTTGGTGTGATGGAGCAGTTCAGGCTTCAGTACAAAGACATAGATTTTGAAATTAATTTATGAACCTTTTGTCAACTTCTGACATTCAAGATCAAAGTACTTTGAAAGTGGTATACTTGCCCTGTGAGGCTACCAGCTCTGTAATCTCAACTCCACCCACTAAACATATCTGGTCCACAATCCCAGTGACTACCCCCAATGCGTCTATGAGCTCCTCATCACAACCAAGTGATTCAGCATCAATTGAATCCCATAGCAGCAATGATACCATCATATTGTCATCTCCTGAATCTCGGTCCTGCTCTTGGCCTGAAGCCTTTGTCGTGCCACACTTTTCATATTGTGCTGTGATGCTGCTCCAGAAGGGAAATGATGATTTAAATGCCAATGGAACTCTCCTGTCTCTTACTCCAAAAGTCAGATCTGATCATTTTGAAGGACTTGCAGAAGAAATCAAGTACACAGCATATCCAAAGTATGATCAGTTTGAAGAAGTTGCTGAGGCCTTGGTACAGACTCACCCGTGTTTGCGTGAGAAAGGAACTCACACTGGTTATTGTGGATGGAAGCACTACATTAAGATCAAGATGATGAACTTCCGCACCAAGCTTAGCCGAGCTGGACACCCAGAAGTCATTGTCAACTCACTTAAGAACAAACGGAAAGGTCAGGGGAAACCAGCTGTAAACATAAAGAAGCCCAGGAAGGCAGAGGTTAATTTCTGTCCAAGCCATCCAAGAGGTGAAACCACTGAAAGCCTAGAGGTGGAAAGGGTTGCTCTATTGACTGAGGTAAAGAAAAAGAACAATGAGGCAGTGATCAAGGAAAAGATGCAGCGTACTTTCTCGTACAGATGACAAGAAATTCTTCAGGAGCCAATGATTACAGAAGTCTGAAACAGATGGCGAGCACTGTTTGAAGTTGGCAAAGTAAGTGTAGTAACCCATTTACAAAAAAGAACATGAAAATATTAACACAAATAGCATTAAATGTTAAATCTTGATCACAGACAAGTATATCCTGTCTTTTATCCTCTCTTTCAGGTCAACTTGGAGTCCACGGATATAACAACTGTCCCTCTGATATCAAAATTCATTGGACAGCTGGACAGATACACTGATGACCTGATGAAGGTTTTCCGCGCCAAAGGAGGATCTGCAGGACAGAAAATCCGCACCATAATGGCATTGACCACTAAAGTAAGTGTGTTTTTATCAATATTTTTCAAAGGTGTCAAGCATCAAGCTTCAACTGGAACTCTTAGACTTTTTTTCTTTCTCCTTTTCCTTATTATCTCTCTTCTCCTTTCTTTGTCAAAAGTTAAACAGATTTGCAGTTTACATTGATTTACTGTAGTGAATATTGGTTTGTGAATTCATTATTGACAAACATTCACCACCTTCTGGTTCTTGGAGACCTGTAATGACGCTTGTATTAAAGAAGCTTAATACACACAAACAACAATTTCTCTCATGTAAAATATTTATTATACAATCAGAAAATGTATATTCTAAATTATTTTTAGTGGCTACATAAAAGTTATTAGGATAATGTGACAAACATATCTAGGGAGTGTGTCCAGCAAGTACAGCCGTGGCTGCTCTAGTCTTAAATTATTATTTAATTCATTAAACTATTCAGCTTTACTTTAACTGTATATCAGTGCATTAGCTAATGTAATTTGCTTTGTGGGCAGCACGGTGGTGTAGTGCTTAGCGCTGTTGCCTCATAGTAAGAAGGTCCGGGTTCGAGCCCAGTGGCCGGCGAGGGCCTTTCTGTGTGGAGTTTGCATGTTCTCCCCGTGTCCGCGTGGGTTTCCTCCGGGTGCTCCGGTTTCCCCCACAGTCCAAAGGCATGCAGGTTAGGTTAACTGGTGACTCTAAATTGACCGTAGGTGTGAATGTGAGTGTGAATGGTTGTCTGTGTCTATGTGTCAGCCCTGTGATGACCTGGCGACTTGTCCAGGGTGTACCCCGCCTTTCGCCCGTAGTCAGCTGGGATAGGCTCCAGCTTGCCTGCAACCCTGTAGAACAGGATAAAGCGTCTAGAGATAATGAGATGAATTTGCTTTGTGATTTTGTTGGTATGTTTGTTTCAGAACGAAGACATAAGCGTCAAGCGTGACTGTATCCTGAGGAGCCTCAGTGTCTACCTCAATGAAGACATGGAGACACTCGTCAAAGAGTTCCCAATATGTTGGCCTGTTCTCTTTGTTAAGGATATATTTACATTGGTAGTTGTGTTAATTGTCTCATAGGCATCACAGTCTAGCTTTGTGTGTGTTGTGTGCACTGAAAGATTAACCTATGCAGCTGTCAGCATGGAGGAGAGTGATTTTATAAGCCAAGAAACTTGTCGTAAATAACCCTGGTAAAGTGTCTAACAGTTGACTGCAAAGTATGGAACAGAATCATCAAACGCTCAAACCATTGTGTCAGATTTGGTATAGATAGGGGTTATTTCCCTGGCAAATCAAAACTAATATCTACACAACATTTTAGTGTGAACATTTAAGAACAAGTGCTTAATCAGGATGCACAACGCATGTTGCTTTGGGATTCATTATCTGAAATCATTTTCAGCCCTCTTGCTTGCCAGCTAGTGGAACTACATTGTTCTTGTATCAGTTCCTTTCAGCAGTGTCTTTTTAGTTAGAGTGCTTGTGTAGTGATTCAGAAACATAGTTGGTTACACCAGTTAGCAAATAAGAGGCATGGGACAGAGCAACGACAGTGAATCCCAAACAAACATGTATTGTGCATCGTTCAAAACATTTCAGCTTTGGATTGCCTCTCAAAGTCATGTTGGTGAGCCAGATCCATTTCATAAATTTTTTTTAAAACCACGTGCCTTTAAAAAAAATTGAATATCATAATATGAGTTGTATTGGGACACAGTTCATTCTCTTTGTTTATTCTCCAGGACAGCGAATGTGCAGAGGCTGAGTTGGGGATTACACAGACAACAATGGGCATCTACGTCATTCAGGTGGAGGGTGCCGAACCTGGAGACAAGATGTATGCAGATGTTAGTGTTGTGCTCGAAGGCGTGGAAGTACTGCAAAACCTACAAAGTGTCACCCTTGGATGTGTGATGGTTTTCGTGCTGATTTATGCACTTAACTTAAGTTACCCTAAGGACCTCAAGAGCATATTTGAAGTGTTCCAGAAAATCCTGATGGAACTGGACGCAACCAAACTTTTGCCAAAAGTCCAGGCACTGAAAATTAAGATGTTCCAGTGATGGGCCTGATACACTGATTTTTCCCTCTGGAAAATATTCAACAAAGTGACTTGCTGCAATTTTCAGTACCTGTTTGAGTGAACTTTGTAAATTTTTCAATGTTTTTGTTTTCACGGTTCTTTGTTATTGCTGGTGGTGCAAAGCCACTCAACCACTGAGTAATGTTTTGGATTGTTAGGGTAGTGGCTAAAATTTAAAAAAAAAAAAAAATGGATGCCTGAGAATCCTTGAAATGTTGATGTACTGTAAGCATTACAGTTCTCAGTTGATTTACCTGTCTACCTCATGTTTCACACAGCTGAGCGACGTTCTTGAGGGAGTTTGTTATTACTACAGAAAAGTCTGTTTCCAAATGTTTAACATTTAAAATGACAAAAGCAAATGTGCTTAGGCTGATTCAGGGATTGCACAGACAACAATGGGCATCTGCGTCATTCAGGTTGAGGGTGCCAGACCTGGAGATAAGTAAATATGTAAATGACTGAAAAAAGAGCACTTTCTCAATCTTAATGTGCACAAATGAGTGAATTTACTTAGGTATTTTTTTTTTGTTTATTGTGTGTAGTGTGATGATGTATTGCTGGCTTTGAGTTTTAGCAATGCCCAAACTTGCCACATGCCTTGAAGCCTAATAAATAGAATGTAAAGCAAAGTGGTCTAACTGTTTATATTGTAATTATAGATATTATTGGAGGTGTGGGGAGAATGAGGGAAAAAAATGTGGAATATCTGGTAAAATTTCAAACGCACTGGGTTTCTTATATCAAGTACATAAATTTATGCATTTTATTTAAATTGGGTTTAGAGCATAAACCTGGTTTTAAGCATTTCAAACATATTGGAGCAATTAATATTGAATACATACACTGGTTATTAAGTATTTGAAACACATTTGATTTATTTATGATAAATACATAAATCTGTCATTGTGTATTAAAACACATTGGGTTTATTAGTATTATTACATAAATCTCATTGTTAATTGTTTCATTTACGTTCAACTGACAAATACGCACCACATTAAGTTTATTAGTCTGTTTATGTTAAGTCTGTGTAATCCAAATGGATGGAAATTTTATATCCAATTGAAATACATAAATCTTAAATATTAGGCCTAAATATTTCTGAGTGTGGTGGGAATGCCCATGAAAAATGGGCTTTGCTTTGCCTCCTTCCCCTGATAGTTGGAGAAAGAATACCAGAGAGTGAACCAACATGGTTGGTTCTTCTGAACCTTAAAGGAGATACGCAGAGCCTTTATTTTTAAATAAATTTCTGAGTGGATAGTATCTCCATCCTTGACTCTTGTATGCTGAATAAATGGGAATAAAAAATATATATTTTTGAGAGTTAAAATCGACCGCAAATTTGGCATTGGAGCTGAGCCAGCCAGCCCTGAGTGCATGATATCACTGCAGTAACCGGTTTTAAGGCCGAGGCCTTTTACAGCTATAGACCAAAGTCTCATCTCATCTCATTATCTCTAGCCGCTTTATCCTGTTCTACAGGGTCGCAGGCAAGCTGGAGCCTATCCCAGCTGACTACGGGCGACAGGCGGGGTACACCCTGGACAAGTCGCCAGGTCATCACAGGGCTGACACATAGACACAGACAACCATTCACATTCACACCTACGGTCAATTTAGAGTCACCAGTTAACCTAACCTGCATGTCTTTGGACTGTGGGGGAAACCGGAGCACCCGGAGGAAACCCACACGGACACGGGGAGAACATGCAAACTCCACACAGAAAGGCCCTCGCCGGCCACGGGGCTCGAACCCAGACCTTCTTGCTGTGAGGCGACAGTGCTAACCACTACACCACCGTGCCGCCCTAGACCAAAGTCATATAAATAAAAATTTATGGTGAAAGTAAGAAATACCGTTACTGACTCCCTCAACTAAGACTGATTTGACTTCATTGATTGTGGGTTGACTCTCATTAAAACAGGATAGGTGTTATAACTTGTGCAACATACATATACATGCATACATTTTCACTGATAAAACTGCGACCCTGTAGAACAGGATAAAGCGGCTAGAGATAATGAGATGAGATGAGATGAACTGAGACAATCACATTCTGAAGCAAATTAAATATTTTTATACCGGTAACTTAAATACACAATAACAGGGGTGTCAAACTCAATCACAGAATGGGCCAAAATTGAAAACACAGTCTAAGTCGCAGGCCAAACAGGATTAACATTTACTGAACAGTCTAAAACTGACAATATTTTAATCAGCAATATAAATTTGAATAGTGAGAATACAACAACTTTTTTCCTCAACACATTAAATAAAATTATATTTTTCTTCAAAAATAACATCAGACAAAATGAGAATATTTCAAGCTGATGAAAATTTGCAATTTTTTTCAAATAAAAAAATGTGATGTGATATCAGCAAAAAGTCCAGAAAGAAGAAACAAAAAATTATTTAGTTTGCTCTCTTATTTCATTTCTCTGAGCCAGATGCTTGGCATCTTTTCTTGGCTGCAAGTTCATTTATGTTTGGGGTTAGGCTCTGAGCTGTGGAAACTCTCAGGATGGAGTGGAGATGTGCATCAGTGAGATGACTTATTTGTGTGGTTTTGTTCATCTTTATCACAGAGTAAAGTTGCTCACGCAGGTATGTACTACCAAACATGCAGAGCATTCGAGCAGCGTGTAGGTGGAGTTGGGGCATCATGTCAGGAATGAATTGGACAAATTGAACAAATTTCCTCATGCAGCTCGAAAAATCTGCTGAGCACTTTTTCTCGACTCTGCCATCGCACCTCTGTGTGATAAGGCACGTCACCAAATTCAGAATGTATTTTCTCCAGAAAAGACTGAAACTGCCAGTGATTTAAATCTTTGCCTGTTATAAAGTTAACTGTTTGTGTTATGGTGCTTATGACATGTTCCATCTTCAGGACTTTGCTGCACAGCATTTCCTGGTGTATGATGCAGTGATACACTGTCAGCTCACCTGTGCAGTTCTCCCTCTGCATCTTCTCTTGCATCCATCCCACCAATCCACTCTTTTCCCAGCACGTTGCAGGTGCTCCATCTGTCGTCAGTCCCGTAAGTTTGTCCCAGGGCAGTTTCATGTCATTCATACATTTAGATACTTTTTCAAATATGTCTTTTCCTGTGGTTGTGTCGTGCATTGGTATAATACCCAAAAGTTCCTCTGTAACACATAAACTGGAGTCCACTCCATGGATGAAGATTGCCAGCTGTGCAGTGTCAGTCGTGTCGGTGCTTTCATTCACAGCAAGGGAATATGCAATAAAGTATTTTCCCTTTTCTATCAGCTGTGCTTGTAAATCAGTGGCAAGCTCACATATCCGATCAGCAAGCGTATTTTTGCTGAGACTTATGTTTGAAAATGCTTGCTTTTTTATCTGGACACAAAACATCGCACACTTTAATCATGCAGCGCTTCAAAAACTTTCCCTCTGTAAAAGGCCGGGCTGATTTGGCTATCTCTTCTGCCACTACAAAACTAGCTTTCACGGCAGCTTCACTTTGTGATTTTGCTTTTGTGAACATAGCTTGTTGTAACACCAGACTCTTTTTAAACTCTTCTGCCTTCTCTAGCTTCTGCTGTATGTCCAGGTTTTTGTACTTGTCCTGATGTTTTGTCTCATAATGCCGCCTTATGTTATATTCTTTAATTACAACCACATTAGCTCCACAAACAAGACACAAAGGTTTACCTCCAATGTCAACGAACAGGTACTCTGCCTCCCACCTGTTTTGAAAATCCCTGTTTTCAAAGTCCACGTTTCGTTTGGCCATTTTTGGGGGGTCAGGCTAGCTTAAATGTCACTGTAAAAAGTGCTGACCGATGCTTTTATTCGCTGACCACTGATCAATGTGTCCTTGGCAGCGCGGAAAAATGGGTTGGTGCACAGGTCTTGACTTGCGTGGCAGCTGTTGCAGTGCATAGTGGGATTTGTAGTATGAGTGGTGGGAGCGCTATTTACCGGTGGTCCATTAATAATAGTCATAGGAAATTATCTCGCAGGCCATATATAATTATAACGCGGGCCAGATCTGGCCCGCAGGCCCTGAGTTTGACACCCCTGCAATACAAGTTACATGTATTAATCTAAATGCAGGGAAACAACGAGTTGTTTTTTTTTATCCAAATGAGAGTTGGAGCTTACCCTTCTGTGTTCTCGCTTCTTGAAGACCGATTGTTTTCGAAACAATCTGACTTTCAGTTGTTTGTTCAGTTCTCCGTTCATTCACTTCTTCCACGTAAGGACGAGATGGCAGCAATACCAGTTTAGAAATAAGACGGCTGTGCCACTCATTCACTTTTCTTCATACTGTGTGTTCCGCCATTACTGCTAGACTCAGGCAATTACTAAAACCCAAGATGGAATGGGATGTCACCAGTTTTAGCAACAACTGCGGGGAGGTCACTGCTCGAGCGATATGTCCCATCTTGTTATGTCCCGGGTTTTAGTAACAACCCTCGGCTCACTCCGGGAGGACTGGTGCAACTGAAGTAACGTTCCATTTAAAAAAATAAATAAAATAAATACTTTCCTTTTCTTGTAGTTTTCTTTTTCTTTAATTGTTGGTACTGCACCCTCTTTCAATACGGGCTTACAGCCAACGCTCCTCCGGGTGGCACGGTGATGTAGTGGTTAGCACGGTCGCCTCACAGCAAGAAGGTTCTGGGTTCGAACCCAGCGGCCGGTGAGGGCCTTTCTGTGTGGAGTTTGCATGTTCTCCCCGTGTCTGTGTGGGTTTCCTCCAGGTGCTCTGGTTTCCCCTACAGTCCAAAGACATGCGGTTAGGTTAATATGGGACAGCCTTGGACTGAGGTGCCCTTGAACGAGGCACCGAACTCCCAACTGCTCCCCGGGTGCTGTAAGCATGGCTGCCCATTGCTCTGGGTATGTGTGTGTGTGTGTGCTCATTGCTCGCATGTGTGTGTTCACTGCTTCAGATGGGTTAAATGCAGAGAGGAATAAATGAATAAAGTTGTGCTTTCTTTCTTTTCAACAGATCAGAGCTCTCATATGAGTCTTCAGTAAAATGTGCAGAGCAGAGGAGAGACCACTTCGTAGGCACCCAATGTGCCCGTGAACTTCTCGGAAAACGAGTCCAAATCTTTGCAGTTTGAACATTCTTGGGCTATGAATGCAACATAAATCCACCTTCTGTCGTGTTGCTGCACCTACTAAAACCACATCTATCTGGCATGGCAATAAATTAGCTCAAAGTGGAGGATCGGAGTTGCAGTTAGCTCTGTGTTTTAGTATAGTGGAAATGGCGATGAGACCGATAGACTTCCTGCTCTGACATTACGGACGTCAAGGTCATTCACTCAGACCGCTACCTATATGAATCACATTAATCATAAAAATTACTATGTTAGATTTATTGTTAATGCTTAAAACTATTCCTGTGCCATTCTTGAGGTCTCAAGGCATTTATAAATGAAAGTGAGGCCATGGCTCTGCGTATCTGCTTTAAGGACATAGTTGAACTTGTCCTTTCTTCTGCTCATACAGACTTCACTATTTGTTTCCTTGACAGCAAGATTTCTGAGCATCAGTACAGATTCTTGGAGGCTTTCCCTCAGGAAAGACTTACCTCTAAGCATCATTTTCTAGAGCATTACCCACAGCTGATAAAGGTTTATGGTCCACTTGTCTTTTTGTGGACTATGCACTTTCAAGCTAAACACAGCTTTGTTTAAGCATGAGGTAAAGTATACCCACAGCTTCCGGAACATTCTATTGTCTCTCGCAGTGAAGCATCAGTTAATGGTTGCATACCATCTACATGGCAGTAAAATTGTTCAACCATCTCTACAGGTAACAAAACTGTCAACGGTGGATTTGACTGTGCTGAGGAAAGACATTCGGGAAGCACTGGAAACAAAATTTCCCGGTGAGTCATGTGTCCAGGTGGCAAACACAGTGTGTTACAGTGGCACCAGTTACTCCACTGGAATGATTTTGGCACATGGTTCACCAGGTGGTCTGCCAGATTTTGTGGAGTTGATTCAGATAGTTGTTGTGAATGGGAAGGTTGGCTTCCTTGTGAAATGTTTAAATGCATGGTATATTGAACATCTTAGAAGCTATGAGCTTAAACACAAGAAGTGTTAACGTGATTGAGCCAAATGAGTTGTATGACATCTTCTTGCCAATGGCAGCATACACAATTGCAGGAAAATACATAGTGACCCTAAAGTGCTACATTTATGTACCATAGATGGCAAATTGCTTATTACACCATGTCATTTGTTTGACTTTACCCACAAAACCTCATAAAATGCATAATCAAAAATAGCCTCATCCTCTCCATATATGGGGTTATGGTTTCATGAGGAAAACAGAGTTTTTAAATTGGCGTACTTGCCCCAGACTTGAGCACAAATACTCAAAAGCCTGTTAAAAAAAGGCGAGAAATTGCTTCAATGGACAACTGATGTGTTTAATTTTTGCTGGCTAGTTTGTCGACTTTGTATTGTGTTAATATTTTTTACAGTTCAAAAAGTGACAATGTTAAATCTGACATTTTCCAATACTAGTATCTTGCTTTGATACAAGCCCAAGATGCCTCTAAACCCAGATCATGTTGATTTTCACTACAAGAGGAGTTTGTAATTTGTTGATTAAGATATGTCATAGTGTAATGTGAAAACTAATTTATTGGATACATAATCAACACAGAACACTTTCTGCATGCTAGTTAATGTTGCAAAGGTGAGAAAGTCCAAAGCTTACATCTCAGGTAATTCTGTGTTAATATTTGTAGAGCTCTCTTAGGTGTGGGTGGAGCACAGAGGACGGTAGGACAAAGCTTCAGGGAACAACAGGCTTTTATTGCCAGATTTTTCAGTATAACAATCGTTCGTATTTGGTAAATACACACACGCTGTGTTCTTGTCCCGGGAAGAGCTATCCTCTGCTCTCCCTCTGCCTCCTTAAATAGGGCGCGGTACTGGGAAGACACACAAACACAGGTTAATTACCGTCAGGTGTAGTGATTCTGCCACTCACCTTCCCTGGCTCCGCCCTCCTGTCACAGACCGGCGCTTGACCACACGCTCGCTGCCACACACCCCCACCGCCCGACTCAGGCCGGGCGCCCGTCCGGCCCGCAGCCAACTCCCCCCCCCCCTTGATGGGAGAGGAAGTCCGCCACGACCATCTGCGCCCCCGGCCTGTGGACCACCTTGAAATTGAAGGGTTGGAGTGCCAGATACCAACGGGTGATCCGCACGTTGGCATCTTTCATGCGGTGGAGCCACTGGAGGGGTGCGTGGTCCGAACAGAGGGTGAAAGGGCGCCCCAGCAGGTAGTAACAGAGGGCGAGGACCGCCCACTTGATCACCAGGCATTCCTTCTCAATAGTGCTGTAGCGCCCCTCACGCACCGACAGCTTCCTGCTAATGTACAGGATGGAGCGGTCCTCCCCCTTCACCTCCTGGGACAACACCGCCCCCAGCCCTCTGTCCAACGTGTCGGTCTGCAACACAAAAGGGAGAGAAAAGTCAGGGGAGTGTAATAGTGGCCCCCCACACAGTGCAGTCTTTACCTCAGAGAAAGCCCGCTGGCACTGCTCCATCCACTGGACCGGATCTGGCGCCCCTTTTTAGTGAGGTCAGTCAGCGGGCTGGTGACGTCCGAATAATTAGGTATAAACCTTCGATAGTAGCCAGCCAGCCCCAGGAACTGTCTCACCCCCTTTTTGGTCTTGGGCCTCGGGCAGGCCACAATCGCTGCTGTCTTATTAATTTGGGGACGCACCTGCCCGTTGCCCAAGTGGAAGCCCAGATACCGTACTTCCACCCACCCAATCGCACACTTCTTTGGGTTGGCAGTGAGACCCGCCCGCCTCAGCGACCTAAGGATGGCCCTCAGGTGTTGCAGGTGCCGCTGCCAGTCATTACTATAAATGATAATATCATCAAGATATGCAGCCGCATAGGTGTCGTGGGGCCAGAGTACCCTGTCCATCAGCCGCTGAAACATAGCGGGTGCCCCAAACAGCCCAAAAGGAAGTGTGACAAATTGGTGTAAGCCGAACGGTGTGGAAAAGGCCGTTTTCTCCCGGGATAATGGAGTCAAGGGGATCTGCCAATATCCCTTCGTCAAATCCAGTGTCGAGTAAAAGTGAGCCGTGCCTAGTCGATCGAGCAGCTCGTCAATACGAGGCATTGGGTACGCGTCGAATTTAGACACCGCGTTGACTTTTCTATAGTCCACACAGAACCGGACCGACCCGTCGGCCTTGGGTACCAAGACCACCGGGCTGCTCCAGTCACTGTGGGACTCCTCGACGATGCCCATTTCGAGCATGGTCTGAAGTTCTTCCCGAACCACTTTTTTTTTTGTGCTTGGGTAGCCTGTAAGGGCGGCTACGCACTACCACCCCCGGGGGCGTCTCTATGTGGTGTTCTATGAGGTTAGTGTGACCGGGCAGGGGCGAGAACACATCCGAAAACTCGGCCTGCAACTGGGTGACCTCCGTGAGTTGGGTCAGGGAGAGGTGGTCTCCACAGGGGACCGGAGAGGTACGTGATGCCAATGTCCCTTTTTGAACCTCCGGCCCCAGCTCCGCCTTCTCCAGAACTACCGACACCAATGCCACGGGGACCTCCTCGTTCCAGAGTTTAATCAGATTGAGGTGGTAGATCTGTAGCGCCCCCCCCGTCCGTTCGCCTCACCTCATAGTCGACGTCCCCGACTCGCCGTGTGATCTCAAAGGGTCCTTGCCACTTGGCGATTAATTTGGAGATCGACGTGGGCAACAGTACGAGTACCTTATCTCCCGGAGTGAACTCTCTAAGGCGCGTGCCCTTGTTGTATAGGCGGGCTTGCTGTTCCTGGGCCTGCTGCAAATTCTCCTGAGTAAGGTGGGTGAGCGTGTGGAGTTTTGCGCGCAGGTCCATAATGTACTGAATTTCGTTTTTACTCTGTGAAGGTCCCTCCTCCCAATTTTCTCGCAGCACATCTAAAATGCTGTGCGGCTTACGCCCGTATAGCAATTCAAACGGGGAGAACCCCGTGGAGGCTTGGGGGACCTCTCGCACTGCAAATAACAAGGGTTCGAGCCATTTATCCCAGTTACGTGTGTCCTCACTTACGAATTTTTTAATTATATTCTTGAGGGTGTGATTGAACCGTTCAACTAAATCATCCGTTTGTGGGTGATAAACGCTGGTGCGGATCAGCTTGATACCTAATGGCCCATACAGTTCGCTCAGTGTTCGTGACATAAATGAGGTGCCTTGGTCAGTCAGAATCTCTTTCGGGATTCCAACTCAGGAGATGACGTGGAAGAGCGCCTCTGCAATACTGCGTGCTGAGCTATTGCGAAGAGGCACCACTTCTGGGTATCGTGTTGCATAGTCCACCAGAACTAATATAAAGCGGTACCCTCGTGTTGACCGATCTAATGGCCCGACAAGATCCATCCCAATTCTTCCGAACGGGGTCTCAATTAATGGTAGGGGGCACAAAGGCGCTTTTGGAATGGCCGCTGGATTTACTAACTGGCATTCGCGGCACGCCGTACACCACCTACGGACATCGCCGCGAATCCCCGGCCAATAGAATCGGGCCATTATTCAGGCTAGTGTCTTATCCTGCCCTAGGTGTCCAGCCATGGGATTAAAGTGAGCCGCCTGAAATACCAATTCCCGGTGGCTCTTTGGAATTAACAGCTGTGTGACTCACTCTTTCGTCTGAGTGTCCTGCGTCACTCGGTATAATCTATCCTTCATAATAGAAAAATAGGGGAAGGACGGGGTGGCGTTCGGCTGGAGCGTTTGACCATCGATTACTCTCACTTGGTCAAACGCATGTCGCAGAGTCTTGTCTCGCGATTGTTCTAATGGGAAATCCGCGAGGGATTCCCCAACAGAAAGAGGAGGAGCCGGTGGCTCCTCACTCTGTCGCGGAGATGACATAGACGGCTCTGCGACAGCAGCTCCAGCCAAAGCGACACCAGGACCTCCCCCTGTCAAATGGCAGGACCCACTCTTTACTAGGCGCGTCATTAAACCCCGAAATCCCGGCCAATCAGTCCCCAAAATTAAAGAGTGGGTAAGGCGAGGGTTAACCGCCGCCTTCACTATAGATTTTTCACCTCTGAAAAATATGTGGACCGACACCAAAGGGTAGCTGTGAACATCCCCATAGCACACACACCACCTTCGCCCCCTGTGCTCCCCCCAATGCCTCGTCTTGCACCAGGCTTTGGCGGCTCGAGGTCTGATTGCAACCAGAATCCACCAACGCCTGATATGTATCCCCTTGGACACTCACCGGTATGCGATACGCTCCGGCCCGATCGAGGGCAGCCTCTGGCGCGTAGGGGATCCATACCACCGCGCCCACCTCCATTGCTGCGCACTGTTGTTGCAGGTGGCCCGGCTCCCCGCAGCGCCAGCAAACCGTCCCGGGCTTTCCCTCTGCACCGGTGCTCTGGGGCTCACTCACCTGAGGGGGGGGAGAGACAGACACAGAAGGGAGAAACGAGAGGGCACCATGGGTGCGGCGGGCCGGCTGGGGTGGAGCCGGCCCCCTTCTCCGTGGTGGGGGAATGGGGTGAGGATGGGACACAGAAAGGAGGGGAGAAAGAGAGAGAGAAGAGGAGAGAAGAGAAGACGTCGTCGGCTGTCCTGCCGCCGGAACAGCCGCCAAATGATCCTCCGCCAGTCCTACTGCCTGATCCAGCGTTGCCGGGCGGTGGCACTGGACCCACTCCACGGTTCCGGCTGGTAAGCGGGCGATGAATTGCTCCAGCACCACCTGATCGATGATTCCCTCAGCGTCGCGATTGTCGGCCCTCAGCCACCACGAGCAGGCGTCCCGGAGCTGCTGGCCGAACTCGAACGGCCGGCCGACTTCCTCCAACCGCAGCGCGCGGAAGTGCTGGCGCTGTTGTTCTGGTGTGCGCCCCACGCGCTGGAGGACGGCCCGGCGAAGGTCCACGTAGGCCAGCCGGCGGTCGGCGGGGAGCTGTAGTGCGGCCAGCTGTGCCTCTCCCGTCAGGAGGGGGAGGAGGCGCGCCGCGTGCTGCTCCATCGGCCACCCCGAGGCTTCGGCGACCTGTTCGAACAATGCGAGGAACGCCTCGGGGTCGTCCTGCTGGCCCGTCTTGGTCACGGTGAGGGTAGACGGGCCTGCGGCCGGGGTGTTGGTGGACCCTGCCGACACGAGGAGATGCCGGAACGCCTTGCGATCTTCCTGCTGGGCCAGCACCAGGGCTTCGAAGCGCCGCTCTTGTTCCTTTCGGAGCGTGATGAGCGCCTGGTGCTGGCTTTGCTGAGCCGTGGCAAGGGCGTGGACCAGGTCCATGAACGGGGAGGATTCCATGGGTCTGCTGGGTTGGTGCTCCACCTTTTAATCCCGGGTTTCGGCACCACTGTAGAGCTCTCTTAGGTGTGGGTGGAGCACAGAGGACGGCAGGACAAAGCTTCAGGGAACAACAGGCTTTTATTGCCAGACTTTTCAGTATAACAATCGTTCGTATTTGGTAAATACACACACACGCTGTGTTCTTGTCCCGGGAAGAGCTCTCCTCTGCTCTCCCTCTGCCTCCTTAAATAGGGCGCGGTACTGGGAAGACACACAAACACAGGTTAATTACCGTCAGGTGTAGTGATTCTGCCACTCACCTTCCCTGGCTCTGCCCTCCTGTCACAGACTGGCGCTTGACCACGCCCCCGCTGCCACAATATTCTTCTCCCATACTGAATGTTTAGGGGAAGTGACTGGATGTACTGTATAACTCAAACTGAAGCAATGTGGTTTCTCTTACAGATGCTTCAATGTCTCATCAGGTCAAACTTCCGATCATTCTTCAGGACCATGACATTCGGAAACTGGACTTGCCTCATGGAATCCCTGGGACTGTGGGTGAACTTGAGTCTATTGTGAGAGAGACATTTGGGCTTGATGGAAGCTTTACCTTGCATTATAAAGATGCTGATTTTGGAGAAGAATAGTTTTCTCTTTCCTCAACAAGTGACATCAAGGACACAATTAAGGTGATTCACATTGTTGAACCTCCCACAATTACTCTGAACTTTACGGATCTGGATAGTTCCATTGAAAGTACATCAGAGACTTCCATCCATAGCGCATCAGCCTTGGCCCATACAGTACTTCAGTGACCTCCATCCATCCTTCCATCAGCAGTTTCTCCTCTGGATTGCAGGACACACTGATTCTTTCATCACCTGAACATGTTACCCAGCATTCCCAGCGTTGGCCTACTGAATTTCCAGTACCTCGCTTTGCTTATGACACAGAGCTTGTGCTTGCCTCGGGAGACAAAGCTTTCAAGAAGGATGGAATTCAACTCAACTTTACCACAATCCTTCCTGACATCCTTGAGAAACTGGCTGAAAGTATCTTTCAGTATGTTGCCTACCCAACTAGTGCACAGTTGTCTGATGTTGCTGAGGTGCTGATTCAGAAGCATCCTTGCCTTAAAGAACCTGGATCATATAATGGATGCTATGGATGGCAACAAAGACTAAAATATAAAATGGAGAACTATAGATCTAAATTGAGAGGGCTTGGATGCCCTGAGCTTGATATGAACTCTCTCAAAAAGAAGCGAGCACATGAGAAAGCACCCACAAAGAATATTAAAAAGCCAAGAAAGGCAGAGGTGAACTATTTACCCCCCTCACCCACAAGGAGAAACAGAAAGAAGATTGGAACAAGAAAGAGTGGAGCTCCTTAATGAAGTTAAGAAGAGGAACAACTGTCAGATTATCAATGGTAAAATGGCAAAGACATTCTCCCTTCGCAGACAGGAAGTTGTCAATCAAGCACCACCAGTCAGTGACCTAAAAGACGGATGGCCTGCTCTTTTTGATGCAGCTCAGGTAAATATTTTTTTTCATAAAGTAGTTCACAGTATGTGCTATGTTAATTGTTTCAGTTGTTTACAGTCAGTTGTTAATTTTAACAAATTGTGCCTTTTTTAATTTGTGTCTTATTTTTGTACAGATAAATGAAGAATTCTGAAGGCTCACCACTGTTCACCTGGAGACAACATTCATGGCAAAACTGGACCAGTACACCCCAAAAATAATGTCCTTGGTGTTCTCAAGAGGAGAAGCTGCAAAAGTGTTAGGGTTTTGCTGGGATTCAAACCTGGTTCGTTGGTGTGATAATCCAGCAAACCCCCACTAGGCCACCAGGGGGATGACTCAAATGCAGAGGCGTGAGGCGGAAGTAGAAAAAGAATCAAAAGGTTTATTTAAACTATATACACTATATACAGGGCAAAACAAAAGACAAAAAAAAACCCAAAGAGTATAATCCAAAAGAAAAGCAAAGTGCAAAAATTCAAAAGCTAAGAAGATCAAAAAACACAGTACAAAGGAAACTGGAGATAAACATAACAGCACAAAGACTCCGTGACAAGAGGACTGAACTCAGGGGGTATAAACACACAAACTAAATTGAACACAGGTGAAAATAATCAGGACTAAACAGGCAATTAACCCAAACACAAAACACAGGAACAGTGGCGGCCTCTAGAGGCCAAAACAAACATGACACAAAAAGGAAATAACAGCGGCCTCTAGAGGCCAAAACAGTCCCAGTCCTAACAGGACCCCCCCTCTAGGAGCGTCTCCTGACGTTCCCAGGGCGATCCGGATGGGCCGAATGGAAGTCCCGAAACAGTTCTTTATCTAGGACATCCCGAGCAGGAACCCAGCAGTGCTCCTCAGGACCATAGCCCTCCCAGTCCACCAGATATTGCAGCCCGCCGCGGACCCGGCGGGAGTCAAGCAGGCGATGCACAGTGAACACAGTCTGACCCTGGAAGATGCAGGGGGGTGGGGGGTTCCTAGGGGCAGGGGCATACGTAGACGTCAGTACGGGCCGCAACAGGGAAACATGGAAAGTGGGGTTGATCCTCAGAGTCCGGGGCAACTGGAGCCGGTAGGAGACAGGGTTCACCCTGCGCACCACCTTGAAGGGGCCAATGTAGCGAGGAGCAAGCTTGCGGTTCTCCACCCGGAGTGGAAGGTCCTTAGTGAACAGCCAAACACGCTGCCCAGGGCGGAAAGCGTGTGCAGGTCTTCTATGGCGGTTGGCCTGAGTCTGGTTGGTTCTGGAGGTCTGTATGAGGGTCTTCCTGACCTTGCTCCAGGTCTTGCGACACCGTCTCACATATTGGTTGACCGAGGGCACCCCCGCGTCCTCCTCCTGGTCCGGGAACAGAGGTGGCTGGAACCCGAATTGGCACTGGAATGGCGACAGCTTGGTGGCCGATGACTGCAGGGTGTTGTGGGCGTACTCCGCCCATGGCAGCCAGGTGCTCCACGATGTCGGGTTATCCATAGCCAGGCCTCGCAGGGTGGTTTCCAGGTCCTGGTTGAGCCTCTCCGTCTGACCATTGGACTGTGGGTGAAACCCAGAGGAGAGGCTGGCAGTGGCTCCGATGACCTTGCAGAACCCGTGCCACACTCGGGAGGAGAACTGGGGCCCTCGGTCTGAGACGATGTCCTGTGGAAGACCAAAGACTCGGAAGACATGATTAAACAAAAGTTTCGCAGTTTCAAGAGCGGAGGGGAGTTTGCACAGTGGTATGAAGCGGCAGGCCTTGGAGAATCTGTCAACTAAGACCAAAATGACCGTGTTACCTTGTGACTCAGGGAGACCCGTGATAAAGTCGACTGCCACGTGGGACCAGGGACGCCGGGGAATGGTCAGAGGATGCAGGAGACCCTGGGGACGCTGTCGTGGGTTCTTGGTTCTGGTGCAAACCTCACAGGACAGGACAAATGACCTTACTTCCTTCTCCATGTTAGGCCACCAGAAGCGTCTTTTCAGGAAGTCCAGGGTCCTCCGAGCTCCCGGGTGGGCGGTGAGAGGGGAAGAGTGACCCCACTGGAGAACCTTGGCCCGGGCTTGATGTGGGACGTACAAGAGGCCTGGTGGCCCCGTCCCAGGACCGGGGTCCTGGCGTTGGGCTCGTCGGACAGCCTCCTCAATACCCCAGCGGACAGGGGCCACAATCCGGGACACAGGGATAATAGGCCCGACTTCATTCTCCCTGTTAGTGGCAGAGAACAGTCTGGACAGTGCGTCAGGTTTGGTGTTCTTGGAGCCGGGGCGGTATGAGAGGGTGAAGTCAAACCGACTGAAAAACAGGGCCCACCTAGCCTGTCGAGGGTTCAGTCTCTTGGCTTGCTGGAGGTACTCCAGGTTCTTGTGGTCAGTCCAAACCAGGAATGGATGTTGCGCTCCCTCCAGCCAGTGCCTCCACTCCTCAAGGGCCAGTTTGACCGCTAGCAGTTCTCGATCCCCCACATCGTACCGGGACTCCGCAGGACTCAGGCGGTGGGAGAAGTAAGCGCAGGGGTGCAGCTTTCTTTCCGAACGTTGAGAGAGTACTGCGCCGACACCACTGTCCGAGGCGTCCACCTCCACGATGAATGGTTGGGAGGTGTCCGGGAGAACCAGAATGGGTGCCGTGCAGAAGCGGTCCTTGAGGTCTTTGAACGCCTTTTCTGCCTGAGGAGACCAGCCATAAGATCCACCTGTCCCTTTGGTGAGGTCTGACATGGGTGCTGCCACAGAACTGAAGTTCCTGATGAACTTGCGGTAAAAGTTAGCGAATCCTAAGAACCGCTGAACCTCCTTAACGGACTTGGGAGTAGGCCAATCCCGGACGGCCAGGGTCTTGGCAGGGTCCATTTGGAGTTGGCCTGTCCGTACAATAAATCCCAGAAAGGAGACCTCGGGAACATGAAATTGGCATTTCTGGGCCTTGGCGAACAGATTGTTCTGTAGCAGCCTCTGGAGAACCTGGCGGACATGGTGGCGGTGCTCCTGCACGGTCTTGGAAAAGATAAGGATGTCGTCGAGGTAGACAAAAACGTATAGGTTAATCATGTCCCTTAAGACGTCGTTGATTAGGGCCTGAAAAACAGCTGGTGCGTTGGTGAGTCCGAAGGGCATCACCTGGTATTCGTAGTGCCCAGACGGGGTGTTAAAGGCAGTCTTCCACTCGTCTCCCTGTCGGATACGGATGAGGTGGTATGCGTTCCGTAGGTCCAACTTGGTGAAGACGGTGGCGCCTTGGAGCAGGTCGAAAGCTGTGGACATCAGCGGAAGGGGATATCGGTTGCGCACAGTGATCTTATTCAGGCCCCTGTAATCAATACATGGTCGGAGCCCCCCATCCTTCTTGCCGACAAAGAAGAAGCCGGCTCCAGCAGGTGAAGTGGAGGGTCGAATAAACCCAGAGACCAGGGCATCTTTGAGGTATTCCTCCATGGCCTTGCGTTCTGGCTGAGAGAGTGAAAACAGTCTGCCACGAGGAGGGGTAGTCCCAGGGAGCAAGTCGATGGCACAGTCGTAGGCCCGGTGCGGAGGAAGAACGGCGGCCCTGCTCTTGCTGAATACCTCCTTGAGATCCCAGTACTCTGTGGGAACTTGAGATAACTCGGTGAGATCAGGGGGCTCGGCAGGAGACACAGGAGAGCTAGAGAGCAGACAAGAGGCATGGCATGCAGGGCCCCATTCCACAACCTGGCTTGTTACCCAGTCTATGCGAGGGTTGTGGCGAGTAAGCCAAGGAAGGCCTAGAATAACTGGGAACTCAGGTGAAGGAATCAGGTGCAGGGATATTTCTTCCTTGTGACCTTGAGACTGGAGGAAAACTGGAGAAGTAACTTGGGTGACTCTTCCATCACCTAACGCTTGGCCATCGAGGGCAGACACAGACAGTGGGACTTCAAGAGGTGCAGTCGGAATATTGATGCTTTGGGCGAAGTGAATATCCATAAAGTTCCCAGCCGCCCCTGAGTCTATCAAAGCTTGACAAGAGTGGACAGACTCACCCCAGGAGATGGAGACCGGGATGTAGATTCCTTGGCCAGGGAGTCCGGGAGAGAGGGTAGGCCCCGTCACAACCCTCCCTCGGCTGGACGGGGCGGTCCTTTTCCCAAGAGTTCGGGACATGATGCTCGGAAGTGACCAGGCTTGCCACAGTAGATGCAGCACTTGTCCCTCCTTCTGCGCTCCCTCTCAGATGCGGAGAGGCGAGTACGACCCACTTGCATGGGTTCTGGACAGTCACTGAAGGAGGTAGACGGTCTCCAGGTAGAGGTAGGGAGGCTGGGGGGGCTCAAGGCTTGGTGGCGTTCTCTCATCCTGTTGTCCAGACGAATAGCATGTGAGATGAGGGTTTCGAGGTCACTTGGGCATCCAATAGAGGCCAGACCGTCCTTGATGGGGTCAGACAGACCATGGTGGAAGGCTGACACCAGGGCAGTCTCGTTCCATCCACTTACTGCTGCGAGTGTTCGGAACGAGATGGCGTAATCTGCGACGCTTCCTCCTTGCCGGATGGACATGAGCTTTCGGGCTGCGTCGGTACTGATGTCAGCCTGATCGAAGACCCGAAGCATCTCTTCAGAAAACAGCTGGAAATCAAAGCACTCAGGTCCCTGTCTTTGCCAGATAGCAGTAGCCCAGGCTCGCGCCTTACCAGCTAATAAGGTGATCACAAAGGCAATCTTGCGGCGATCCGTAGTGTAGGTGGTAGGCTGAAGCTCAAAGGTGAGTTGACACTGGGTAAGGAACTCTCGGCACTCACTGTGCTTGCCGTCATACCTCTGTGGTGCAGGAAGGCTGGGTTCGCGAGGTGAAGAAGGCAGCATTGCAGGAGGCACTGGAGCAGGAGTGGGAGCTGGATCAGGAGCAGGAGATGCAGGCAGAGATGTCAGCTGTGCCAGGGTTTTCCCAATTTGCTGAAGCAGTTCCTCGTGGCGAGCGAGGGCCTCACGTTGGCTGGTGAGCGTACGTCCATGATCGCTCCGAAGCGTGTCAAAGCTGCCATAATTCCCTGAAGGTTGGCCGGGTAGACAGTTGAAGCAGCCTCTGCTGAGTCGGTCATGACGGAGTCTTTCTGTTAGGGTTTTGCTGGGATTCGAACCTGGTTCGTTGGTGTGATAATCCAGCAAACCCCCACTAGGCCACCAGGGGGATGACTCAAATGCAGAGGCGTGAGGCGGAAGTAGAAAAAGAATCAAAAGGTTTATTTAAACTATATACACTATATACAGGGCAAAACAAAAGACAAATAAAACCCAAAGAGTATAATCCAAAAGAAAAGCAAAGTGCAAAAATTCAAAAGCTAAGAAGATCAAAAAACACAGTACAAAGGAAACTGGAGATAAACATAACAGCACAAAGACTCCGTGACAAGAGGACTGAACTCAGGGGGTATAAACACACAAACTAAATTGAACACAGGTGAAAATAATCAGGACTAAACAGGCAATTAACCCAAACACAAAACACAGGAACAGTGGCGGCCTCTAGAGGCCAAAACAAACATGACACAAAAAGGAAATAACAGCGGCCTCTAGAGGCCAAAACAGTCCCAGTCCTAACAAAAAGTGAAGATTCAGCACATAGGAATCCTGCTGCTAGAGGTATGAGTAAATGTAACGTAGTTCATTTCAAAAAGGAAAATACCCTTTTTTTTCTAGTATGTGATATTGGGTTGGTTTCTAGCTGTACTGTTCAGTGTCACCAGAGAAAATTTGACAGGTGGCCAGAAATACATACGGTTTCAAATGCACACTAAGGGGAGTATCTCACTGGGCTGCGACAGCCTGCGACTAGTTGGAGACACAACAATTGTGATAAAATATTCGAATTAGCGACAATTTTCACTTGGAATCACACCAAATTGATATTCACATATTTTACCGCAATTGTTGTGTCCCCGGGCGGCACGGCGGTGTAGTGGTTAGCACTGTCGCCTCACAGCAAGAAGGTCCGGGTTCGAGCCCCGTGGCTGGCGAGGGCCTTTCTGTGCGGAGTTTGCATGTTCTCCCTGTGTCCGCGTGGGTTTCCTCCGGGTGCTCCGGTTTCCCCCACAGTCCAAAGACATGCAGATTAGGTTAACTGGTGACTCTAAATTGACCGTAGGTGTGAATGTGAGTGTGAATGGTTGTCTGTGTCTATGTGTCAGCCCTGTGATGACCTGGCGACTTGTCCAGGGTGTACCCCGCCTTTCACCCATAGTCAGCTGGGATAGGCTCCAGCTTGCCTGCGACCCTGTAGAACAGGATAAAGCGGCTAGAGATAATGAGATGAGATGAGATGAGATGAGATGAGATGAGATGTTGTGTCTCCAACTAGTCGCAGGCTGTCGCAGCCCGGCTTTCCCTCGGCAGGCAGGGAAGTAGAGGAAGCCTCACGGAAACTGATTTGAGAAGGGTTCACGATGGCTTTGTGATACCAGGGAATCATTTGCGGCTATTTTGAGAGAAATTTTGTCGCACGAATTTTTTGAACATGTTCAAAATTTCAACGACGAAGGAGTGACCCTTTGCGACTCATGCTAAGAAACTGAGAAGCCCCGCGAATGTTTCAAGATACTTTTGAAACTCTCTCGCGAATGACGTTCACAATTTGTCGCAAGCTGTCGCAACCCAGTGAGATACTGGCTTAACAATGCTCACTGACTGCCTGATGTGTTAAAAGGCAACAGTTTGCAACACTAAATGGATAATATATCGTATGATGTTTGCAGCTCAGTTGATGCCCAAGTTGCTCAGAAAAAATCAGTTAAAACCAAAACTATTAATACTGAAGCAAAAAACAAATTGTGAGATGGTACAAGATAGGCAGTAAATGTAATTACAGTTAAATTTAAAAGCCTTCTTAAAATCAATGTACTATTTGCATTTTTTAAAACCTTGAGTTTAAATGCACAGCTGAAATTGAAAATTCTGCCAATCAAGTTATAACTGCTTTCTTTACAGTGATCAATTTATAATTTGATTTTAATTAAACACAGAGATTGGTAATTGATGAAGTCTGGGTCTGAACATCATCCTTCAGTCTTTTTCCCCAGAGATGTCATTATTAAAACACCCATCCTCAAAGGGGAGCAGGTTCACTTTTTTTTCATATTCACAGGAGTCTGTTGAAAGAAAGAGAGCGGTTGCTATCCATGGCTTGATGGTGTATCTCAGAGAAAAGGAGGAGGATCTCCTCAAAGAGCATTTGGTAGGTAAATCAGACACTTAAGTTCACAAACGCTGTGCTTTGTGTTACTCTTGTTCTTAAATATGTTTTAAAACATTGGTATTGATTCTGACCTACTGATGCCAGGATGGTGGAGAGATTGCCAATGAGGTGATGAGGATTGTTGTATCCAGAGGTGCCACAATGTCTGATCAAGCCAGTGCAAAGATCGTGATGGAGGGAGTAGAAGTCCTGGAAGACCTGGATGGACCCAGAGCCTGTGCTTTGCTAATGGGGCTGATATATGCACTCAACCTCAGCTATCCAAAAGAATTGAAAAACACTTTTGAGGTGTTTCAGAAGGTATTCCTTGAGCTGGATGGTCTGAAAGCCAGTCCGAAGGTACAATAATGTCTCTAAAACACAAACTGCTGTGCTAAAACTGTGAAGAATTTGGCTGTTCATAAGTTCAACAGGATATGTTGTTGCACTGTTCACAAAATTTTGTTCTGCAACATACAGCACGTCTACTGTTGACAGTTGATAGTTAATTAGGTGCAACTAGCTAAAATAAATGCAGTTTAATACAACAGCATTGCAATAAATCATATCGGTATGAATGTCACACTGGTCACTGTTCTTAAAGCAGATACGCAGAACCATGGCCTCACTTTTTGTTTATAAATGCCTGAGACCTCAAGAATGGCACAGGAATAGTTTTAAGCATTAACAATAAATCTAATATAGTAATTTTTAAGATTAAAGTGATTCATATAGGTAGCGGTCTGAGTGAATGACCTTGAGATCCGTAACGTCACAGCAGGAAGTCTATCGGTCTCATCGCCATTTCCGCTATACTAAAACACAGAGCTGACTGCAACTCCGATCCTTCATTTTGAGCTAATTTATCACCATGCCACGTAGATGTGGTTTTGGCGGGTGCAGCAACACGACAGAAGGTGGATTTATGTTGCATTCATGGCCCAAGAATGTTCAAACTGCAAAGATTTGGACACCTTTTGTGAGAAATTCATGGTCATGTTGGGCGCCTCTGAGGTGGTCTCTACTCTGCTCTGCACATTTTACTGAGGACTTGTATGAGACCTCTGATCTGTTGAGGAGTGTTGGCTATAAGCCCGTATTGAAAGAGGGAGCAGTACCAACAATGAAAGGAAAATAAAACTATAAGAAAAGTAAAGTCAGTTCTTTACTGACTTTAAACCAGTTCTCCCGGAGTGAGCTGAGGGTTGTTGCTAAAACCCGGGACGGAACGGGACATATTGCTTGGGCAGTGACCTCCCTGCGGTTGTTGCTAAAACCGGTGATGTCCCATCCCGGGTTTTAGTAATTGCCTGAACTGAGCAGTAATGGCGGAGTACTCAGTATGGAGAAAATGGAGAATGAGTGGAGCAGCCGTCTGATTTCTCCGCTGGATATGCTCGCCTCAGCAGCAATATCTCGCCCTTACAATACGTGGAAGAAGTGAAGGAACGGAGAACTGAACGAACAACTGAAAGTCAGATTGTTTCAAAACAATCGGCCACAAGATCGGCCTTCAAGAAGCGAGAACACAGACGGGTAAGCTCCGACTCTCATTTTGATAAAAAAAAACAACAACACTCGTTGTTTACCTGCATTTAGATTAATATGTGTGACTTGTATTGTGCGTTTAAGTTAATGGTATAAGATTATTTAATTTTCTTCAGAATGTGATTGTCTCAGTTCATCTGATTATTTAATGAGCCTTTTATGTTTTATCAGTGAAAATGCATGCATGTACATGTATGTGGCATAAGTTATAACACCCATCCTGTTTTAATGAGAGTCAACCCACAATTAATGAAGTCAAATCAGTCTTAGTTGAGCAAGTCGGTAATGCTATTTCTTACTTTCAACATAAATTTTTATTTATATGACTTTGGTCTATAGCTGTAAAAGGCCTCAGCCTTAAAACCGGTTACTGCAGTGATGTTACGCACTCAGGGCTGGCTGGCTCAGCGGGGCAGCTTGAACGCTGACTTTGCGGTTGATTTTAACTCTCAAAAATATATATTTTTATTCCCATTTATGCAGCATACAAGAGTCAAGGATGGAGATACTATCCACTCAGAAATTTATTTAAAAATAAAGGTTCTGCATATTTCCTTTAAGACAGTTTTACAGGTTTGTTATTTTAACTTTATGGCCATCTGTAATTTGATGTTGAACTGTATTGTGTGCTCCTGAGGTGTGACTGATATTTAATCTGCTCTCACTGAAATCCATGTAAGTGGGGTGGACTGAACAAGCAGATCAGTATAATGGTTTTCAAAACCATGTTGATGATAAAACTGGAATTGCATGTAATTTATCCTGACTGAAGAGCAATAAGTTACACTCACTTAAAAAAAATACACTGGCTTAACTTAAAACTAGATAGAACTCGACGCCAACGGCGCTGATGGGGATGCCTCCGCCTGGTAGACTACACGCCTTATTAAGTTGTGATTTGGGAATGGACATTTGACCTCACAGTAATCTTGACCTGGTGAAATTACTTGTATTAGCCTTGGAGATATTGTGTTCACAAGGCTTTCGGACAGACATTTGACCTCACAGTGACCTTGACCTTAGACCTTTTGATCTCAAAATCTAATCATTTATCCTTGTCCCCAAATGCACAAATGGTGAAAGTTTGGTGAAATTCCTTTGATTTGCCTTGGAGATATTGTGTTCACAAGGTTCTCGGACAGACATTTGACCTCACAGCAACCTTGACTTTAGACATCTCAAAACCTAATCAGTTCATGTTTGTCCCAAAGCGCACAAATGGTGAAAGTTTGGTGAAATTCCTTTCATCAGCCTTTGAGATCACGTTCACAAGGTTCCGGGACGGACGCACGCACGCACGGACAGACGGACGCACGGACAGATGGACAACCTGAAAACATAATGCCTCCTGCACCTTACGGTGGCGGAGGCATAAAAATTAAGGTAACAATTTGCATGGACATTTGCTAAACCCTTTGTACCATCAAAAGCACCAACAATGGGCACGCAAATATCAAAACTGAACCTTGGAGCAATGGAAGAAGATCACCTGGTCAGATCATCATGTTATTATATATCTTAACATCATGCTAAAATGATGCACAGCTCATTTAAAACCAATGGGACTGATTTCAGCTTTTCGGCTGTCTAAAGCGCATCATTTTACAGCATCATCATTTTCATGCTCCACTGGGATTTAATCAGAGTTTCCTGCCCTGTTCCATCTTCTTCAAACCAATATTATATTATTACGCCTCTTATTCAACAGGACATCACTATAATATATTTAAAGAATAAGTGTTTCTTTATTCTTTAGACTTTCATGGCAGGCTGTTCAACATATTTTTTTCCGAGAAACTGATGATGTAATAATATCCCTGCCCTGTGATTGGCTCACATTTGGAAATGGTTTCAGTGAACTTCTCCAAGATGCGTGTTTAGTAAATGTGAGCCAATGACTGTGGGGCTTTTTTTTTTATCATAAAGTCTGCTGTCTTTCTCAGGAAAAAAAAGAGTACTTAACTTTACCATTCTTTATTGCTGGAGGGGTACCTTTTGTACCTTTATTATGTATCTTTCTAATGGAAATATGGAAATAGCATACTTTAATGGAAGGTACATAATTAGACTGGAATTACCTTTAAAGCTGTAAAGGCACAACATTTGCACCTTTCAGTGCATATAAATAATGTTGAATTGGATTTAATGTGTACCGTTGCTGGAAATTTTAAATATTAATTTAAAAAAAAACCTACATACACCAACAAATAGCCACAGTGTCATTGTACACATTTAAATGACAAGTCTAATATTTCAATAGTTTGAATAGGATTATGTTAAGGGGTACAATAAATATTGTACTATGTGATTCCTCTCTCCTTAATATTTATGGAGAAAATAGCAAACCAATCAGCCATCTGTCAACTTAATGCAACCTTTACATGAGCTAAATGAGTCAGAGGTTCAGTTCCTCCATGTTTTGTAATTCCCTCTTTCTTCATCTGACCTCATGCATACATATGAACACATAGAGCACAAACACAGTGACGTCTAGTGGAGATACTGAGGCATCAGTGTTCATTTCAAATACATAATAGTACAGTACAGAATTCATACAGTTTGAAAAACAGCCTTTCAGTCCAATTCAAGGTTACAGATATGTTCTTTATTTATCTTTTAGAGAGGCCGTGAACATAAGAGAAAGGAACAGAGCTGACAAAGTGTGACCTTTGAAAGTGTTGGTGGATTTGATTGTGGGGAAAGTCCGGAAATATTCAGACTGTGTATTATTTTGTTTTACCGGTTGAGTTGTTGTGAGCATTCTGTAAAGTGCCTGTTGGAGAAATAAAGCAAGACCCAAAGCTAAGTCAAAATCTGCTGATCTCCTGAGTCCTCCTTCCCATCCACCTGCACACATACCAGGTTCGACAGTCTTTATATACAGGAAATTATTGCATAAAATATCTCTTCCTTATCTGACAAAGTTCGTAAATAAAGAGCTACATATCACTGAACCAAGCACTCCCAATCTTTTTGCAGTCAGGAACAACTTTAACTGTAGAATAAACTTCACAGATCCCCACCAAACATATCATTATTGGAATGTGAACAATATTATTTTGGATATTTATTTTTTTCAGTATCATAAACCCTGGTTGTGCAGTGGTTAGCACTGTTGCCTCACAGCAAGAAGGTTCTGGGTTCGACCTTGTGGCCAGCTGGGGTCTTTCTGTGTGGCGTTTCCTCCAGGTTTTCTGATTTCCTCCCACAATCCAAAGACATGCAGATTAGGGCAACTGGCTCCTCTAAATTTCCCATTGGTGTGAATGTGAGTGTGATGGCTGTTCATCTCTGTGTTAGTCCTGCAATAGTCTGGTGAGCTGCCCAAGGTGAACTCCGACTCTCACCTGAAATCATCTGGGATTGGCTTCAGGAACCCCCTCAACCCTGATAGATAAACAATATACATAATGGATGGATAGTTTAATTATTACTGATTATGCTTCACAGACCCCCAGGGTGTCCTCAGATAACATTTTGAGAAGCATTGCATTAAATCAGTAAAGGCCCTCAGCATTTTATTAAAAGTATTTGATGGTATAATATACACTCAGACTATCAGACCTCTGGTTTGAACCTAAGCTTGGTTTATTGTTTGTGTGGAATTTTGCATGTTCTCCCTGAGATCCAGAGATTCTCCCAGGATTTCTTTTATCTTTTTTTCATGTTATTGCAATGGGGTAAATCACAACCCACAATTATCCATGTTATTATATTTTATGTTGTGGTGATGATGATTAGCCTGTTTGACCTAATAAAACCTCAATCACTATTGAGGATGAAAAGGAAAAAGAGAAGACAATTTTACCAGAAGCAGCAGAAATATACAAATCAAAGTGAGTGCGCTAGCCAGTTAGCCAACACGCTATAAAATGAGTGTAGCTTCTTCAGGAGTGATTTCCACTACAGGAGCAAAACTGAACAGAACATTTGTTCACATTGTGTCTGAAGTGTGAGTTACTACGACACTATACAGTTACTTTGTCGGATACGATATTAATTTCTTCTTTACAGTCTTGTTGTAAAAAGGAAATTTGGCGGTTGGGATTAGCTACAGCACTCGGCCTGCAGTTTTGTGTCTACAGCTGAATCACAGCCATGTGGATATTTAGTATCACCACGCTCCTGTGAGTTCGTTATTGCTTCATTATCGCCTGTTTGAATGGATCCCAAACGAGTGGCCACTATTTTCCTGGCATTATAAATAAAAAACCAAACTGATTCAAAACTATGTCCATGTTAGATGTTTTTATAGACTCAAACTAAAGCAACAAATTTCATTCAATTCAGAAAAGTATGATTTCAGGAGCCATAAAAACAAAGTCAGTTTTTTTCTCCTAAAAATCAGAGGACTCTTAATTCTGCAGCTTTCGGTCTTCTTTCTCCTTCGCTTATCTCCTCCTCAGGACAATCATCAGAAAGAGACACGGCCAGATGAGGTGTCATGAACAAACAAATGAATCTTACTGTTCTTGATTATTTATTTTTTCAGACTTATTAATCATAGATTTGATTATTCACTACTCAGTATCATGATAACTTTCATATTTCTTGATAAAAATCAGGTTAAATTATCTGACTGAGCCCGAGTCAGAAGTCAGTGATAAGTGTATGATCTGTCTGAAAACCACTGAAACTAAACACTATACCTCGGTACAATTAAAATAAAATCCATCCACTGTTCAGTAAATATCTGCTAGCTCATGAGCTGTTAATTAGCAGCAAAAGTTAGCTACATAAATGGAGGTTACCTTCGCAACAGACCAATTTCCATATTATATCTGTTGGAGTGACAACTGGTTCTGCCACGTTTGCCAAAATTTCCAGAACTCCAGTCTGGCACACTGAATTATGGGATTGTCTTCTGACTGGGACAGTCCTTTTCTCAGGAGCGCACAGATGCTGCCCCAAGAACGCTGCCTACACAGGATGCCGTCTTCCGACTGGAACGCACCAGTCCTTCAGTGCACTTGGAATTAAACATTTAATTGTGGTTTTCTACTGGACGACTGGTTGAGATGTGTCTGTGCAAAAAGTGAAACATAGTTCAGTTCAGGAACCCTTGTGGGTTTTTTAGAAATACTAAAGTTAAAGATGTGGGAATTTGACTACGCAGGCCGCCACACATATAATGTGCACTACAGAGTGTATACAGTGTTTACACAATGCTATTTAAGACCGTCTGTAGTGAACTGTACAGAACACTACAGCAGATTTATTCACAAGAAAAGAGACGCCAGTACGTGTTTACTGACAAAACTACTTACGGTACAGATATCACTTCTAGCACAGACACTTTGTTTATTTTGTTTTTATTGTTATAAAATGTGTACGATGCCAAACATAAAATAGACCAGGATACACAGCTTTTCATTTCTTTCTTTCTTTTTTAATTCTAAACCCTTTTTTCTATGTCAAGAACAAAAGCTCAAAATTTCAGGAGCTGTAAAAATTAATGTCATTGTTGTTTGTTTAACCTTTGAAACCTAAACTTTTATTTTGTATTATTATTTCAGATCCTTTTTTTTTTTTTTTTTACTATTTCAGGCACAAAACCTCAAAAATTCAGGAATCCCTAATCTCATCTCATTATCTGTAGCCGCTTTATCCTGTTCTACAGGGTCGCAGGCAAGCTGGAGCCTATCCCAGCTGACTACAGGCGAAAGGCGGGGTACACCCTGGACAAGTCGCCAGGTCATCACAGGGCAATTCAGGAATTATTATTATTATTATTATTATTATTATTATTGTTTTCTTGTTTGTTTGACTTTTGAAACCTAAAGACTATTCAGGAATTTAATTTCTTCCTTTTTGTGCTCCCAGTGTTTTAATTCTTTGTGTTTGTAATGATCAGCGCACCTCAGTATGGAAAGAGTAAAGGATCAGGAATTGTGAAACTCACTTGAGTGTCTGCCTGAACCCAGCTGACTGTGAGGAGAGAACTGATCTGATTGGATGATTTATTTATCACTGACTCTGCACTCGGCTGTATTTCTGTCTCTATTCAGTGTGTGGAAGTCAGTGACAAGTGAATTCATCTGAGCTGCTGGTTTACTGACAAACTTCAGGATGAAATTATTTCTCATCTTTTTCACACTAATGTGTGTGAGGGACACTGAATCACAGTGTAAGTGAGATATTTATTTATGTGTAAATTTGCTGTAATATTTTTCCCCAGTGGTAATTAGAAGAGTGTATATAAAGTGTTAATGGTGGTGTTTTGGTTATTAAGCTGTAGAGCTTGATTTAAATGAGACAGATCGTTTCAGATCATCATAAAAATGATGTGATTTTGTCAGTGATAATGATGTTTTTATCTCACTGTAGTAACAGGCTGCTGCAGTTTGAACGTGTGTGTGTGTGTGTGTGTGTGTGTGTGTGTGTGTGTGTGTGTGTGTGTGTGTGTGTGTGTTTTTCTCCAGTTAAACATCATGAACTGCTAACAGTCGAATGTTCAGAGAAGAATAAGGAGTATACGGCAGGGGCCGATGGAGATGAGGCGTTTTATGCAGATTTTGAGAAGAAGAAACTAGTGATGACGATTCCTCCCATCGCTGATCCACTGGAGTTCCCCAGATTCTACGAGTGGGCCGAGGATAGCATGCCCGTCTGCCAAAACAACTTAAAGTTGTCGACAGAGGAATTTAAAGACCGGCCGGTGCCACAGGGTGAGAAACTCAGTGTTTATAGGAGCACAAATTGACCTTGATGATATTGAGTCTAAAATGATTTTCCAGCATGAAGATGTGAGATTTGTTGTAGATTTGACTGTAAATCACTGACCATTACACTGTCAGTAAACTACAGGAACAATCACAGTCTCCAGCCTGTAAAGCTCTCATTTACTGTACAATACTCTAATCTCACAGCCGACACTACAGCACTGCTGTCTCACACTATTTTCATTTCATAAAGGCTTTTTATTCGACTAAAACATCCCAGAATGCAGCACATCATCACAGCAGCTGTTTGCTTCGCCCCGAACACAAACTATTTATCAGTTAAATTTATAGAAATGAAGAAAGTTCTCTCTGAACAGAGTAACTGTTGAAGTGTGGGGTTTGTAAAGCTAAATAAATCTACACACACACACACACACACACCAATTATGGATTATGGAGCTAAAGGTAGATTTTATAATTGACTTGCTAGAAAATGTGAAGATGATCTGAGGCAGTAGGATGGCACATTACTCAGTCGTGAACACAAGCAGAGGGTTTATTTGTAAATAGTCATGTTCCATGTTCTTTCTCTGGCATCTGTTTATCATCTATAAATGCTGAATGAAGTGTAATCCATTACATTTTATGTTTAATAAACCTGTAATTAAGCTGCTGTCCTCACAATTCACATGTAAAATCACAGCTTATAGATTCCAGATTCCTGTTGGTTATTATTATATGGACACGAGTGTTTTACTGGGAAATACACCACTCATATTTTTCATAGGAGCTACATCCGGGACCTGAGTAACACAGTAGAGCCCTGCACTCCCGCGGGAGTCCCGCGGGACCCGACCCAAAGCAGTGCGGCGCGGGACAAATTTTGAAAGCTCATTGCGGGCGGGAGGGGGAGTGCACAATGCGGGAGCGGGCGGGAGAGGTGATAAGCTGCAGTCCCGCTAACTAAAAATGTGTTTAAAATAAAATTTATAAATTATTAATTTATGTCTATCATATATAATTTGTGCTGGATATTTTATTTGGCATTAATAAAAACATTTTAAGATGCCTAAATTTGCGGATGTGGTCTAATCTCGCGTACGTTTCCGATTCCTTTCCGATCTTCTTTGTTTAGTTAGTTCAAACTTGCATCGTACCATATTGGTTTAATGCTAACTTGGTTGGTTGTTTGGGAAACGCACCCCTGAACGTGAGCTGTAGATATTTATGCTCAAATCCACTCAAAGTAGGGGGCGGGGCACCATCATGCTGTGTCTTTAAATTATATTAATTTCTTATAGGCCTACTTGTATTTCCTAGAATGTAAATGTGAGGAGTGACATATAAGCTATGTGCAATGTACAATATTCTTAATATCCACTGTCGATTTTGGTACTGTAGGTGTGTTGTGTATCTCTGTAAAGCCTCAGCTGCGCATGCCGCCTGGCAACGCGCACCCTCGCTACGTGCGCTAGGTGAAGGATCGGTCAGTGGAGAGCTCAGCTAAGCTCAGCATGTTTAATTCCCCAAGCCAACGACAAGAACTTTCATGAGAAATAACGCAAACGTCTGCATCATGCGGGATTTGCAGGCGGGAGCGGGACAAAATATGGCAGGCGTGGGCGGGAGCGGGACTGAAAATCATAATTCTTTGCGGGAGTGGGCGGGAGCGGGACTGCACAATGCGGGAGCGGGCGGGAGCGGGACTGAAAATTTTGTCCCGTGCAGACCTCTATGTCTCCAATATCTTCACTCGTGAGGAATTTGATGAATTGTTTTGATAAATTCGGGGACTTTCTGTTTGTGAATGTGTCGATAGAATAAAAAAAAAAATCACACAATAAAAACTCGCATTTTTCATATGAAATACATCGTGGATCTGAGTGACATAATTCCTGATATTTCACTCTGATGATGTCACTCCCAGTGTTTTCCTGCTGACTAGATGTGTGTTGTCAAAATGGTGAACCATTTTAAAATTAAAATACTTTTGATTAACTTGTGGTTTTTGGTTTTTCTTGGATGTGTTCATATAATACAAATGATATTACACATTGGCTTGAAGATATGAAGTTTATTTTCTCATGTTGAAAAATATTTCACTCGTTCGCTTCGCTCCCTCATGATGTATCCATTCACCACTCAAAGATAAACTTCATATCTTCACACCACCGTGTAACATCCTCTATATATCGACAGCCAGAAGAAATAATGAATGCATCACAGTCTCAGAGTCATAACAATGGTGCACATGTGCTTTATATTTTTCTCCAGATGCCCCACAAAGCTCCATCTATCCCAAAGAAAAGATGCAGCTGGGTTCAGAGAACATGCTCATCTGTCATTCCGCACAATTTTTCCCTCCACCTGTTACTGTACGCTGGACCAAAAACAGTGTGGATGTGACGGAACAATCCACACTCAGCCGCTATTACCCGAATGAGGACAAAACCTACAACCAGTTCTCCCACCTGCCCTTCACTCCACAGGAAGGAGACGTTTACAGCTGCACGGTGGAGCACGAGGCCCTGGAGACGCCCGACACCAAGACATGGGGTGAGACGGAGAGTTTAACTACTGATTCAGTCTTTCCTTAGAGTAGAAATAACCGTGTGTGTGTGTGTGTGTGTGTGTGTGTAGAGGTGAATGTTGAGCTTCCCAGTGTGGGTCCCTCTGTGTTCTGTGGAGTGGGTCTGGCTGTCGGACTGCTCGGAGTCGCTACTGGAACTTTCTTCCTCGTCAAAGGAAACATGTAACTGACACTTCAGGTAACAACTCGAATAAAACATTATATTTATAATATTTAATACACTGTTTCTCCCTGATACACCTGTTTCTGTTTTCAGCCAGAAGTAAAGTGTTCAGAGAAGGTTTAGATTCATACCATGAATTCTCATTTTGATTTTTCACTGAGGAAACTGTTCATCCACTAGAGTTTAATTCATCCGTTAAACTATGTAAGGTTTTATTATTAACATAAAGTTGTTGCTTGTTCCATTGTACACTTGTTGTTTTATTTCTTAACTCTGTGCAGAAATCTGTGAATACGTCATTCTTTTCCAATCTATGTAATGTCTAATATTAGAAGAGAAAATACAAATGTAAAGGAATGCGTGCCTCCAAATAATTAAAGAAATAAACTTTATTTCCATGAACGTGAACGATCATGTGACTTCTGTTTTCAGACAGTTGTATCTTTCAGTAACTCGTTGCACCAGTAGAACATAATCTCTGTATTCGTCTAGTTTGAAAATATATTGCCACAGTTGTGACAGAAAAATCACACACAAATCACATGTAATATATTACAGATGGGATCATGAGAATAATGTGCAATCAGATGTGAAAAGCATATAAAAAGGTACATTTAACCTTGTTATGCCCTGAAATTGTACATGTGAAAAAGGTTAAAAAAAAGTATGAGCACGTGTTCAAATGTATCATCACTGCATGCTGAAACCAGTCCAGTTATTTTACTGTAAATATGATTACAGGGCCAGTTGTATTGGAGGCTACGTGCAAGACTCCATTAGATTATTCTACATTCTCACATTTCAACTGGTTTGTTTTCAACTGTGTAGCAAAGCTGTTTGTGTTAGCAGACACATTTGAAGAATTAGACAATATATTTATATTAGGGATGCACCGATACCACTTTTCACAAACTATTTCAGTCAGCATAAAATGGTGTTGTCTATAAGAACTAAACATTTTATGGAAAAGTGAGAGGCAGGTTCTTTTTGATGAACAGAATCATCTGTGTATGATCAGCTGTGGGCCTATTTCTGTTTTCATTCACAATATTATGACACTGAACTGAACAGCCTTTCGCGGTCAACACTACTGCATGGTGTGGAGAGTTACGGTATCTGCCTGATATCTGGGCCAGAATGGAGAACCACACTTTGTTAATCACCCAGCACTGCAGTGGGTTGCTTTCTCAAGAATTTGTGCTCTCTCCGAGGTATATCTCTCACTGTTTGACTGTGACAGTACCTACTGGAGCTCTGTTCAGTGTTGATGCTTGCTCATCTGCTATTTCATCAAACACACTGTCTAGACGGCTGCTGGCCTGGGCCCTGCATGGTTTTCCGGCAGGTGGTTCATCCTGATTTCCCTGCTTGTCTGCCTTTTCTCCAGACAGCTTCAGCAGCTCAAGCATCACCATCTCTTTGGCCTCTGTAGCAGCATTGGTGTTGGAGGGAAAAAACAAAACAATTTTATACATACAACAGGAGAAAAGAACATTTTAACTCACGGGCATGTTTGCCTGAATATGTTGCGACTTACGAAACTAAAATGATCAAATTGTCCATTATATGGATTATATTAAAGTGAATTTCTAAAAAATTACCAGGCCAGAATGACATCATGTTTAATTTCTTTCTCTCTCTCTGTCTCTCTCTCTCTCACACACACACACACAAAAAAAAAAAAACAACAACAACAACACAACAACAACTGGGATCAAGGGAGAGTTGCAATGTTGCAGAGTGTGTTTTTCTCCACATAAAAAAAAAATGCCTCTTGACAGCTGCAGCTAAGGCTTCCTTCATGGTTTTGATACCATGGTCTTCATCTGTTTCTTTGGATAAACATCTCTACAGCACAGACACAGCAGGGATCACGTCTGCGGCCGTAGCGTCAGAGGAGCTCACTTTTCTGGCTCTGGTCAGAGAGTTTCTCATCTAATCAATATAAAATTAGATCATACTGACTGTACAGCCGCTGCCAGCACCTTTGGTCTAAAGGTAAGGCTATTAAATATTAGATCTCTTACATCTAAAGCGTTAATGGTTAATGAACTCATTGCTGATCAGAAGTTTAATGTACTGTCTTTAACAGAAACATGGGGTTAAGCCAAATAAATATAGAGCATTAAATGAAGCAAGTCCTCCTGGATACAGTTATATACACCAGCCTCGTCTAACTGGCAGAGGAGGAGGCGTCGCGGTTATTTATAATAATTATCTAGGTGTAACACACAAACCTGGTTATAAATTTAATACATTTGAAGTTCTTCAAATGAACCTAACATATGTAGCCACAAAAAATAACTCGATCCAGTTAATTCCATTACTTATTATTTACAGGTCCCCGGGGTCATATTCTGTTTCTTTCTGAATTTGCTGATTTTATCTCCACTCTGGTTATTTCCTTAGACAAAGCTTTAGTTGTCGGAGATTTTAATATCCACGTCGATAACCCAGAAGACCTTCTGATAACAGCGTTTGTGTCCATTTTAGATTCAGTAGGGATTAATCAGAACATTATAGGACCGACCGACCCATAATGGTGGTCACACCCTTGATTTAATACTAACATTTGGGTTAAACGTAGAAAATATAGTCACACTTCCACAGTCTGAAGTTCTCAGATCATTATCTCATCTCATTCAGAATATGTCTGAGTAATAATATATGCACCTCACTGTGTTAAATGTATGTTCACATCAACTACTGCACAACGTTTTATCAATAGTCTCCCAGAGATATCAACTTTGGAGTCTGATGGTGATCCAATCAAAGAACTTGATCAGGCAACTGAATGCTTAGAGTCAATGTTCTGCTGTACTTTAGATAATGTAGCGCCACTTAAAAGAAAAATGGTAGACTATGAAATGGACAATAGATAGACTAGAAAATGCTGTGGGAGTTAAGGGAACGTCCCTCTCCTGGCTCAGGTTTTATTTAACTGATCGCCATCAGTATGTTGATCTAAATGGTGATTTTTCTAGACATACTGAGGGAAAGTTTGGTGTTCCACAAGGTTCTGGCTTGAGTCCACTGCTTTTTTCTTTATATATGTTCCCTCTGGGTGATATTATTCATAAATATTGTATTAGTTTCCACTGTTATGCTGATGACACACAGTTGTATGTTTCTGCAAAACCTGATGAGAGACACCAGCTTAATAGAATTGAGGAATGTGTGAAGGACATTAGACACTGGATGCTTATTAACTTCCTTCTGCTTAACTCTGACAAGACTGAAGTACTTGTACTCGGACCACATGCAGCTAGAAGTAAGTTTTCTGATTACATAGCGACTCTGGATGGCCTTTCTGTTTCTTCACGTGCAGCAGTAAAATACCTCGGGGTGATTATTGACTCCAGTCTTTTGTCTGAAACTCATATCAATAACATCACCTGGATAGCTTTCTTTCATCTCAGAAATATTGCGAAGATAAGAAATATTATGTCACAATACACGATGCAGAAAACCAAGTTCATGGTTTTTTTTTTTTTGTTACCTCCAGGTTGGATTATTGTAATGCCTTACTGTCTGGATGTTCCAGTAGGAGCATAAACAAGCTCCAGTTAGTTCAAAATGCATCAAGAGTCCTTACTAGAACTAGAAAATATGACCACATCACCCCTGTTTTATCCACACTGCATTGGCTCCCAATCAAATTTCATATTGATTATAAAATACTACTATTGACCTTTAAAGCACTGAATGGTCTCGCACCACAGTACCGGAGCGAACTTCTGGTCCTTCCTTTATGACCCGCCACACCTACTTGGGTCAAAAGGTACAGGCTATCTGCTGGTACCTCGTATAGTGAAGGCTACATCAGGGGGCGGAGCCTTTTCTTACAAAGCCCCACAGTTATGGAACAGCCTTCCAAGTAATGTTCGGGAATCAGACACAGTCTCAGGGTTTAAATCTAGGCTGAAAACATCTGTTTAGTCAAGCCTTTTGTTATGTTTTTTTTTATTAGGTAAAGGTGTAGATCTGGAGGGTCCTCAGGCATGCAGTGTTTTGGTAAACTGGGATGTATGGATGCTGTATCCCCCCAAACTCAGGTTTGTTGACGATGCAGTGGCTGCTGCTTTATGTCCCAGAGCGCCCTCATGTCTGTGTTACCTTCTGGCTCTCCCTTTTAGTTATGCTGTCATAGTTATTCTTACTGGAGTCCCTGCTTGCACTTGGCGCAAAACGTATACTGTTCTTCACCATTAAGTGACACTGGGCATACCTAACAACCTGTGTTTTCTTTGTCTCTCTCTCTGTTGAGTTACATGTCGATCCTGAGACACTAGTGATGCTGACCTCTCCTGATCTTCAGACCTGCCTGATCCATCCTGATGTCCTATGTCTGGCTGGAGTCTCATCACACCCCTCCTGTGGAAGATGGCCCCATATGGACAGCCAAAAGACACACTCAGAAGATGGCTCTGGACACTTCAGTTTTGCTATGATGGCTTGGACTAGGTGACACAGTGGTGTAGTGGTTATCATTGTTGCCTCACAGCAAGAAGGTTCTGGGTTTGAGCCCAGTGGCCGACGAGGGCCTTTCTGTGTGGAGTTTACATGTTCTCCCTCTGTCTGTGTGGGTTTCCTCCGGGTGCTCCATTTCCCCCCACAGTCCAAAGACATGCAGGTTAGGATAATTGGTGGCTCTAAATTGACCGTAGGTGTGAATGTGAGTGTGAATGGTTGTGTGTCTCTGTGTGTCAGCCCTGCGATGATCTGGTGACTTAGCCAGGGTGTACTCTGCCTCTCACCCATAGTCAGCTGGGAGAGGCTCCAGCTTGCCCACGACCCTGCACAGGATAAGTAGCCACGAATCATGGATGGATGGAAGGTTTAGGATGACAATTGACATGATAACTTCATGACAACTGCAGTCCTAAACATTTTTGCACTGAAGTCACTATCAGTGAAAACTGATAAGTTCAACAAAATCTAGAAGAAGAAGAAACCTTTATTTGTTACATACACACTCAAGCACTGTGAAATTCCTCCTCTGCATTTAACCCATCTAAAGCAGTGAACACACACATGCACACACAAAAGTAAGCAATGAGCACATACACATACCCAGAGCAGTGGGCAGCTATACTACAGCACTCGGGGAGCAGTTGAAGGTTATGTGCCTTGCTCAAGGGCACTTCAGCCCAAGGCTGCTCCATGTTAACCTAACTGCATGTCTTTGAAAATCAACTTCATGTTAAAACTATAATGAATTTCCTGGTTATGCAGTTGTACTTGTGACTCTTTTGGACAGTTATAGAACAAGCTATTTAGTGTCTTGCAAAAGTATTCCTCCCCCTTGGTGTTTGTCCTGTTTTGTTGCATTACAAGCTGGAATGGCCTAATCAAAGCCCGGACCTCAATCCAATTGAGAATCTGTGGCATAACTTGAAGATTGCTATACACTAATGCAACTCATCTAACTTGAAGGAGTTGGAGCAGTTTTGCCTTAAGGAATGGGCAAAAATCCCAGTGGCTAGACATGCTAAGCTAATAGAGACATACCCCAAGAGACTTGCAGCTATAATTGGAGCAAAAGGTGGCTCTACAAAGTATTGACTTCGGGGGTGAATACCTATGCACAGGCCAGATTTCTGTTTTTTTCATTTTAATAATTTTTTTGGGTCACAATAAAACAAACAAACAAACAAACAAACAAACAAACAATTTGCACCTTTAAGGTGGTCAGCATGTTGTGTGAATCAAATGGTGCTAACCCCCCCAAAATCCATTCTATTTCCAGCTTGTAATGCGGCAAAACAGGACAAACACCAAAGGGGATGAATACTTTTGCAAGACACTGTATAATCATGCTATCTATTCTTACCCTAAGGCCTAAGGGTCCCATCTGCATCTCATCATTGCTGAGGAGTGTGCTCCCATCACCCAATCAAGCATCCAGCCAGAGCAGGTCATGATATATTTTTTTACCATATTAACATGCCATTGTGTGTCATGCCTGATGTAAAGACTCTCGTCTCTGCGAGCCTACCACACAGATTTAATACTTGTCATTTTTAGGGCATACCTAACAACATGTTTTCTTTCTCTCTCTCTCCCCCCCCCCCCCCCATCTGTCCCTCTGAGTTACATGTTGATCCTGGGATTGAGATGCTGGCCTCTTCTGCCCCTCGGACCTGCTTGATCCATCCTGGTGCCCTGTGTCTGGTCGGAGTTTTATCGCCCCACTCCTGTGAAGGATGGCCCCATGAGGACAGTTGAGGGTTATACCTGTTAAAACTGTTAATATTATAGTCAGGCTGTCTGTTGTTGCCCAAATGAGGATGGGTTCCCTTTTGAGTCTGGTTCCTCTCGAGGTTTCTTCCTCATGTCGTCTGAGGGAGTTTTTCCTTGCCACCGTCACCACAGGCTTGCTCATTGGGGATAGATTAGGGATAAAATTAGCTCATGTTTTAAGTCGTTCAAATTCTGTAAAGCTGCTTTGCGACAATGTTTATTGTTAAAAGCGCTGTACAAATAAACTTGATTTGATTTGATTTGATTTGATTTACCCAGATGAGGATGAGTTCCTTTTTGAGTCTGGTTCCTCTCAAAGTTTCTTCCTCATGTCGTCTCAATGAGATTTTCTTTGACACCGTTACCACAGGATCGCTCATCAGGGATAAATACATATTTATCCCTGATGAGATTTATTTATTAGGGATCAAATTAGTTCATATGTTTAAAGTCTTTATTTTCTGTGAAGCTGCTTTGCGACATTGTTGTTGAAAGTGCTACACAAATAAACTGACCTGACTTGATTTAACTTTTCAAACGGATCCAGAACAGCGTCTTTACCAGTAGCGCCCACTGGTGAGTGATGAAATTGTCAGAGAGCTCAAACTCTGACCTGAATATTCCCAGAGCCCATTTCTGCTCAAGCAGAGACTCTATCATGTAAAATGTGCTGGTTCAGCACATTTGAACATCGTGCTGGAGTCTCTCAAAAGGCTGATTGAGTTGTATATGAATGTCTTTGAGGCAGGAGCAGGCTAACACAGAACATTTAAAATGTCCAACTATTTTGTGCCTGATTACTACTGCATCAGCAACACTTCTCTGTGACAAAAGGTCCTCATGAACAACCAGCTGGCGGGTGTGAGTGGCACACAGGAGGTTAGGGAGTCCAGCATCATCCATGGCTTTTGTCATATTTTTTGCATTGTTCTGGAGCACAACGTGGACAGAAGTTTTGGAATGCCCCAGGTCTTAAGCATATCATTAAACACAGGTTTAATAGGCTGGCGTGCTAGCATTGGAACGGCTTTGCTTGTAATGTGACTTGGTGAAGAGTAAAATTCACATCAATCCAATGTGCGGTTAAACTGAGGAGAGACATTAGGCACACACTGCGAGTCCAAATATCACTTGTGAAGCTGAAGGCTGAAACATCATGCAACAAGTCGCTAATGTGCTTTTTCATGACATCAAATAGCTTTGGTAAAACAGCATCCATGATGTGGTGATGACTGGGAATTTCAGATCTTGGCTCTAGTATGCTGAGAAAGTGACGGCATCCCGTATTATCAATAACCAACAATGGCTGGTCATCAAGAATAATGTACTGAGTAAGAGCCTCTGTTATTTTTACTGCCCGTGGGTTATTTCTGGACATTTCTGCTCGCTTTTCTAAAACTTGCGTTCAAGTTTGTTGTTGTGGTTTTGCACTACGAGCATTATTAGCAAACTCCGTGAACTCTGCACTTTAATGAGTCTTTAGATGCTTGATCAAATTGCTCATGTTAAAGTGTATGTAATGTGTCTAAACCCCACTTTTTTCCTTGTACAAAGCAACAATCATTATTTTGATTGACCACATGTTTTCAAACGATAGCTGATCCAAAAGGCCATAAATTGATGGAAAATCAATAAGATCAGCCAATTTTCATGGAATCTGCCAAGACTGATCTGGAAGATCCCGAAGGGGTGTGTGACGTCACACATGTAACAAGGATCCAGGTGTGAGTTCCGTTCCCATGCACAGCAGTGGTTAGACCAGTCTCGATATGGAAACACAGATTGGTTTGTGGATTTTTATTCTCAGCTGGCCACTGCAAAATATAGGGAAAATATTTACATGTATCTCAATAAATGCAGAAATGTAATCTTTAAAGCATACGCTTATTCAGTGTGTCAGGGGATAGGTAGGAGACGGGTGTCCGTGCAGAAGTACGTTTTATTAATAAAAAGTGACAAACAGGTAAGCAATCCAGAATGGAAGGCAAGATCATAAACAAGAAACAAGCAATGGGTCAGGTGAGACACAGAGTGTCACAGGCACAGACCAAAAATGGAAACTAGGAACAGGGATTGGAAAACCTGGAGATCAACATGGAGGAAAAAAGGCTTGATAAAGTGTACAAACCTCACGTAATATTTCATGCCGAGTGTGTGTCGACACAGTCCATAGACATAGGCACACTGATGTATCTTAATCACACGCAGGTGTGTATAATTAACAGCGCCCGTGCGAGTGGCCCCATGGCATACACGCATTCCGGAGCGCGCCCGAGAGTCCTTCTGGTGCACGTGCCAAAGCACACAGGACTGACACAGTGTAATACTAATTACTGAAAGAAAATATGACGTGGGCGATGATAGGGGAATCGACGAACTGTCCAAATGTCAGATCAAATGTCATTTATTAAATAAATGGGTTTCTTGTTTGCTCCAATAATTCTCTGGTCGTGATTCTGTCTTGATTTGGGGAGATGCAGTGGGATGCTACAACAGCTGGAAAATTTAATTTGTATAAATCATTTACATGTACTAATAAATATCATAATTTTAATTTTATACTAGATAGAAATATGCTAATATTAGTGTCCATCATTTTGTACCTTGACTCTTACACCAATGTAAATATCTTCTAATCAGTCTAAATCATGAGCTGGTGGTTATTAACTGATAACAATTAAAAAAAAAAGATGTATATTTGCATAGGCTGTTATCAACTTGTCCACAGCTTTCCTTTTCTTGACAGGGGGTGTAAGTTTCGTTTGCACAAACCTCACCCACTGTCTCTTTAGATTAGGGTAATTTCTCGGAAATTTGTGACCTGAATGTCCTGTTGTTTATGGATTTGAACATCCAAACACAACACAGTGCTTTCCCATTGTTATTTTTGTAAGATTCCAACAACATCTAATTTCAGCAAGTAAACAAGCATGGAGTCAGATGAACGGAAATAACCCACATAACCGGGGTTCCTCGTGTGATGTAATGCGAGATTTGCCCCGAGGCAGGGCTACCTTTTCCGGGATCCGGATGCTGTGATTTATCGATAGTTTTATGCTTGATAATAAAATAACAAATAATATTATTTTTCCTCCTACTTTATTAATCCATTTTGGTCGTTACTAATGATATATATTCATTTTAAAGCATTACAATAAGGCATTACATACACTTTAAATGACATGTTCTCCCTTCCTCCTCTTACCACTTTAGCAGAACAGAGCGTGCAGTCTGTCTTACTTCTGTCTTCATCCTTTATTTTAAAATATGTCCACACTACTGACATGCTTTCTGTGTACAACCGTTAATTTGCCAATACTAATGATCCGAATTTCTCGTTCTTGTTTCCAGTTGACAAATCTCTCGCCAGATCTAAAAATCTGAGAGGGCTGCAAAAAAAATGACAGAACACCCTCTGACTGCAGACTTATGTTGCCATTACATGATATCGGTGCATGGTATCTGAGGATTTTTACAAGTACAAGTATATGAGCACAGTAATCAGCCCAATACGCCATACCGGTATCGGTGCATCCCAAATTTATATGCATGTTTAGATGGGATTTCTTATGAATACACAGTGAAACAGTTTACTGTTACCAGTGCAGTAACCATGATGGGTAACATGAGAAATACAGCGGCGGTGGCTACAATTATCGACAGTCCATGATTATTGACACCATTTCAGATTTACCAATAAAAAACAATTTTATAAAGGTGAGTTTTATGGTGATGATACACGGGGCAACTTTTTGGGCAATGTTGCCGAGCAATGTTGCTGGGCAATTGCGTTTTGACTGTTTTCTATTGAGATTGGGCAACATTGTTTCTTTCTGAATGGTTTTGATAATCTCTGGCAACTTTTTGAGATAAGCCAATCAGAACGCGAGTATCGAGTCATGTGACCTCCAGTGAGGTTCGGATCAGAAATTTCAAACAAATATGGCGGCCGCTCAGTGTCAGTGGAGTGAAGAGATGGAGAGACTCCTCATCTGTTTTTACGCCGGTAAGTTGTTATTTTAATATTCTATATGGAGGAATTTACCTCACCAAAGCTCTAAAAAACAACAGACAGCTTGATTAAATGGTCACAGCAAAAATTAAGACATCGATTTTTTTTAGCTAACTGTAAACTGCCGTTGCTAACTGTTGTTGCCCATTGTTAGTTGCCCTGAAAAGTTGCCCTGTGTCTCACCTAGTTGCCCGTTGCCAGCAACATTGCTCGGCAACATTGCCCAAAAAGTTGCCCCGTGTATCATCACCATTAGTTACAACAGTAGGCGGCACGGTGGTGTAGTGGTTAGCGCTGTCGCCTCACAGCAAGAAGGTCCGGGTTCGAGCCCCGTGGCCGGCGAGGGCCTTTCTGTGCGGAGTTTGCATGTTCTCCCCGTGTCTGTGTGGGTTTCCTCCGGGTGCTCCGGTTTCCCCCACAGTCCAAAGACATGCAGGTTAGGTTAACTGGTGACTCTAAATTGACCGTAGGTGTGAATGGTTGTCTGTGTCTATGTGTCAGCCCTGTGATGACCTGGCGACTTGTCCAGGGTGTACCCCGCCTTTCACCCGTAGTCAGCTGGGATAGGCTCCAGCTTGCCTGAGACCCTGTAGAACAGGATAAAGCGGCTACAGATAATGAGATGAGATGAGATGAGATAAAAAGTGGACACACACCATTAAAATGATCGTTTTTTCTGATGTAAAAAAAATGAGACCATGATAAATAATTTCAAAACTTTTCCCACCTTTAATGTGACCTACAACCTGTACAGTTCAATTGAAAAATAAACAAATCTGTTAGGGGGAAAAACATAAAATAATAAGTGTTGCCAGGCAAAACAAACCTCGCCTGGTAGCATTTATGATGAATATGAAAGAAGATATTGTGAGAAAAAAAAAAAATCGGTCCCCTATGGGTCCATGTGGCTCCTGATTATAAATAAAACAGTTTTCTGATCCCATGTTCTGATTCATGCATTTATCAGTTCGAGACTGGACTATTGTAATGCCCTGTATGTTGGCCTCAGCCAGTCTTCAATTTTACGTCTTCAACTTGTACAGAACGCTGCGGCCCGATTTTTAACAAGCACGTCTAGACATGAACACATTACTCCTGTGTTGTCGTCACTCCATTGGCTTCCAGTCCATTTTAGAATTGATTTTAAACTTCTGTTGTTTGTTTTTAATGCCATCAATGGCATGGCTCCCTCTTACTTGTCTGAGATTTTAACTATTCGTGATCATGGTAGGGCCCTGCGTTCTTCGGGTCAGCTTCTGTTAGAAGTTCCAAGGTTGAAATGTAAACAGTGCGGTGATCGTTCTTTTGCTGTCGCTGCTCCCAGACTGTGGAACAATCTGCCCCCGACATTCGCACCACTATTGATCCCACCCTTTTTAAATCAAATATTTTAAGTTCGTTTCTTAGACAAGTATATTTTTTAAGTTTGTTACCTTGTTAACAGTTTCGGCGAGAATCTCCCGCCTTCTTCAGAAACAGTCACCAGATGTCGAGTGGTGACGTGCCTTATCAGCTGATGTTGCGTGCAGGAGGCGTGAACGTCCCGCCCAATTTGACAGGTAGTCCACACCTCCTGCTGTCAGGTCGCTCCTCCAGGATGGCGCTCCAGGTGTGCGACAGTGCATACGCTCCCTCGTCCCGGTTCATCGTCCTCTGCGCCCGCTTGCGTACCTCCACTGCCTCTAAAATCCAACGCTGGAATCTATTTTCTTCAGCGCGAATGACTCTGGCCTCTTCCCAATTCATTATGTGATTTTGCCGTTTGCAGTGGTCTGAAATGGCTGATTTTAGGTTTTCTTGGTGTGCTTTTTCTTTTTCGGATCTTGTGAGTCTTCTTGTTGTTTCTTTTTCACATTCTAATTGGTGTTCTTTCCTTCGAGTATGGAAGCATCTGCCCGTTTCACCAATATAGACTTTATTACATGAACGGCAAGGGATTTCATAGATGACGTTGCATTTATTGTCCAGTTGTATTTTGTCTTTGGGGTGAACTAGCAGCTGTCGGAGGTTCTTGTATGGTTTGACCGGGGTGTTGATGTGGTATTTCCTCATGGATCGTTGGATGCGTTCTGTGACTCCTTTTATGTATGGTAGTGTGACAAAGCCTCGGTTTGTTTTTTCGGTGTTTTTTCTTGTTTGTTTATTTTCTTTTATTTGTGTCTGTAATTTCCCTTTCCGAATTGCCCACGGTGGATATTGGCAGTTTTTTAATGCCTGTTGGATGTGTTGTTCCTCCTCCTGTCTGTCTTTCTCCTCCGTGATGTTCTGTGCTCGGTCGTATAGTGTTCTGATTACTGACATTTTGTGTGCGATGGGATGTTCAGATGTCCAGAGAAGATATTGGTCGGTGTGTGTAGGTTTTCTGTATGTTGTAATTCTAATGTTCCCTTCTTCTGTGTGGTGTATTTTTAAGTCCAAAAAAGCTATTCATTTCCACTTCCAAATTTTTCCAATTTAGAGGCATAATCTATAGATGTTATGTGAGCTGTCCTTGAGGTTGCGCGGGAGCGAGGCTGCGCGAGAGCGGGCCGAGAGGTTGCGCGGGAGCGAAGCTGCGCGAGAGCGGGCCGAGAGGTTGCGCGGGAGCGAAGCTGCGCGAGAGCGGGCCGAGAGGTTGCGCGGGAGCGAAGCTGCGCGAGAGCGGGCCGAGAGGTTGCGCGGGAGCGAGGCTGCGCGAGAGCGGGCCGAGAGGTTGCGCGAGAGCGGGCCGAGAGGTTGCGCGGGAGCGAGGCTGCGCGAGAGCGGGCCGAGAGGTTGCGCAGGAACGGGCCGCGTAATAACAAACGCAATGCCCCCGAAGAAAGCTCCTACGGTCGAGGAGATTGATGATATTAAAAAATCCCTCGACTTTCTGGGGGAAGAAATCTCTGCTGTCAGGGTGCAGCAGAAGACCATCCTGGACCTGGTAGAAGAGGTCAAAGCTCTGAGGCTGCAGAATTCAGAGAAGGCAAAGAGGATCGCCATTCTCGAGAACCGAGTGGAGGAGCTGGAGCAGTACACCCGGATGAATGACATCATTGTGACCGGACTGCAAATTCAACCCCGCTCATATGCTGGAGCAGTGGCGAGAAGAGATGGAGAGGAACTGAATGAGGAGGATGCTAACTCTGTGGAGAAACAGGTGTTAGCATTCCTGCACTCCAAGGGGATTGAGGTAAAAAGCAATAACATTGAAGCATGTCACCCTCTCCCACGGAGAAGCAACACAGGCAAACCAGCTGTAATAATGAGATTTGCCAACAGAAAGCATAAGATGCAATTGTTAAAACAAGGGAAGAAACTGAAAGGCTCAGATGTGTTTTTAAATGAGCACTTAACAAAAAAAAATGCAGATATTGCAAAAAAGGCGAGACTACTAAGGAAACAGGGGAAAATCCAAAACACTTGGACACAAAACTGCAAGATTTTCATCAAGTTGAGGGGATCTCCAGAAGAGGCCAAGATCTTGGTCATCCGAGATATTGGGGAACTGGACAAATTCTGAGGGAGCCAAATAAAGCAATTTACAATCATGACACAAGGACTGGACACTGGACACTGGACACAAGAACTGGACACTTTCCATTATACTGAGCACAAAATACAAGATATGGAAAATAATATTGATCCGGAAAATAATCTTTTCAGCAACATCAATATCAGCTGCCGGTATTACACTGAATATCAATACAATGCAAAGATCAGAGACGGAAATAAGATATCAATTATTCATTTCAATATCAGAAGTCTGTATGCCAATTTCCATAAAATGAAGGAATATCTCAGTCAGTTCAATACTCCATTCAATATAATAGCCATATCAGAAACTTGGATCAACGATGAGATGGGAGTAGATTTTGAGCTGAACGGGTATGAATTAAATTATATCAATAGAAAGAACAAAAGAGGAGGGGGAGTGGCAATATATGTTGATAATAGTTTGGAATACAAAATTAATAATAAAATGACGGTAGCTGTTGATGATTGGATGGAGTGTATTACAATAGAAATATGCTGTGAAAAAATGAAAAATATAATGGTGAGCTGTATATACAGATCTCCTGGATCAAGCATAGAAGTTTTTATAGATTGGATGGAAAGTATGTTTATAAAATCAACTCAGAAGGTCATGTACATCTGTGGTGATTTTAACATCGACCTCTTAAATCATAAGAAACATAAAATGACAGAAGAGTTCATTAATTCAATGTTAAGTATGGGACTGTACCCAACTATTACCAGACCAAGCAGGATCACTTCTCACAGCACCACTTTAATAGATAATATATTTACTAATATCCTGGAAAATAATATAGAGAGCGGTCTACTATTAACAGACATCAGTGACCACCTACCTATTTTTAATGTATATTACTGTAATTATAGCAAGAAAAAGGATAATAAAAATTATAAATATATAAGAATGAAAACTGAAGAAACCATGATTGCACTAAAAAATGACTTAATAATACAGGACTGGAATGTAGTTTATAAAGAAAAAGATGTTGATAAAGCATATGAGGAATTTTTAATAATATTCAATGAACTATATAATAAAAATTGTCCTATAAAGAAATACAGTAATATACATAAATATACAAATAGTCCGTGGGTCACCAAGGGGCTACAAAATGCCTGCAAAAAGAAAAATATATTATACAGACAATTCTTAAAGCATCGAACTATAGAGGCAGAGGAAAAATATAAAAAATATAAAAATAAATTAACTAATATTATGAGGATATGTAAGAAAGACTATTATAATAAATTAGTGGAGAAAAATAAAAACAATATTAAAGGTATATGGACTGTATTGAATGGTATTGTGAGAAATGGATCCAAAACTACAAATTACCCAGAGTACTACACTGTAAATGATAAGACCATAAATAATATGGAGGATGTGGTGAATGGTTTTAATCAATTCTTTGTAAATGTGGGACCAGATTTAGCGGCAAAAATAAAGGAACCCGAAACAACACAATGTGGGGACATAGAAGATATGGGGGACAGAAATCCAAGTACAATTTTTCTAACTGCAACTGATGAGGAAGAAATTATCCAAATTGTAAGAAAATGTAAAAACAAAACCTCTGCAGACTGGAATGATATAGACATGTTAACAGTAAAGACAGTTATTGAGGGAATTGTGAAACCACTCACCCACATCTGCAATTTATCTTTTCAATCAGGTACATTTCCAGACAAAATGAAAATTGCAAAAGTGATACCATTGTTTAAAACCGGAGATAGACACCATTTCACAAACTACAGGCCTGTTTCTTTACTCCCCCAATTCTCCAAAATACTCGAAAAACTTTTTTCAGATAGACTGGACAAATTCATTGAAAAACACAACCTCCTTACAGACAGTCAATATGGATTCAGAACGGACAGATCAACATCGATGGCACTAATGGAACTAATAGAGGAAATCACAAAATGTATAGACAATAAAAAAATAGCAATTGGAGTATTTGTGGACCTAAAAAAAGCATTCGATACTATTGATCATAGTATATTATTAAGTAAACTAGAAAAGTGTGGTGTTAGGGGAGTTGGGTGGAGCTGGCTGTCGAGCTATCTAAGAAACAGGCAACAGTTTGTGCAGATAGGTGACCATAAATCTGATTTCATGAACATTACATGCGGGGTACCACAGGGGTCAATATTAGGTCCGAAATTATTCATAATATACATCAATGACATATGTACAATTTCGCAAGAATTGAAATTTGTTTTGTTTGCAGATGACACCAATATTTTTTGTTCCGGTGAGAATTTGCAGCAGACTTTAGAGATAATCACAACTGAAATAAATAAACTAAAACTATGGTTTGACAAAAATAAATTATCATTAAATCTAAGCAAAACAAAGATTATGTTGTTTGGGAGACATAAAATAGATTGTAATGTAGAATTGATAATAGACAATACTAAGATAGAAATGGTACAGGAAATTAAATTTCTTGGTGTGATTTTGGATCCTAAAGTCTGCTGGAAACCTCATGTAGGATACGTACGAGCAAAACTGGCAAAGTGCTCGGCAATTCTGTGGAAAACAAAATATATTCTTGATTGTAAATCTTTGCATACTCTATATTACTCATTATTTTTGCCATATCTGACTTATTGTGTCGAAGTCTGGGGAAACACCTACAAAACCACTCTGCAGCCGATATGTACAATACAGAAAAGAGCAATAAGGACAATAAACAAAACAGGATACAGAGATCACACAAACCCACTATTCATAAAATCACACATGTTGAAATTTATGGATCTGGTCAAATTCAGAACAGCACAAATAATGTACAAAGCAAGAAATAATCTATTGCCAAAAAATATACAAGGAATGTTCAGTGAGAGAGAGGGGGGATATAATCTAAGGGGAGACCTAAATTTTAAAAAACCAAAGGTTCGAACAAATATGAAAAGCATGTGCGTATCGAGCTGTGGGGTGACTTTATGGAACAGACTGGAGACAGAAATAAAACAAAGTGCAAATATAAATCTGTTTAAAAAAAGGTACAAAAAAATATTTTTAAACAAGTATATTGCAGAGGAAATATGTTAATGGAGGATGATGAGGGATAAATAGAATAGGGTTGATTGTTATATTAGAACTAGCTTAGTATATGGTATATATTTATTTATGGGGATAGATATCTTCATATTTACAGGGATAAGTATGTAGTAGATATTTTTTTTTTGTAATTATATATTTATATAGATAGTTATGTGTATATGTATATATATATGTATATGGATATGGTATGTAGTATATATTTATTTTTGTAATTATATATTTATATGGATAATCATGAAGTGTATATGTGGTATATATTTTTATAAGTGTATTAATGTAGTTTGGATTTCGGGGTAGTTAAAAAGGGGTGGGAAATTAAAAAAAGTATTGTACTTCTTCCCACTCCTTTTTCGAACAATGTGCGGTGTATTGTAATGTATTAGCTCTTTATATTATTTTATTTATTCTTTTTTTGTCACTTTTTTTCATTTTCTTTCTTTTGTATGTATAAATAGTTACATACATTTTTATACATGTTCGAAATAAATAAATTCATTCATTCATTCATTCATTCATAGACAAAAAGAGGGATTTGCAATGGGGGACCCGCTATCTGCCACTCTATGTAACTTTTTTATGGAGGATCTGGAAACCCGAGCCATAGAAACAGCACCGGATGACTGCAAACCTATCTTCTGGAAAAGATACGTTGATGACATTCTTGAAATAACCAAAACAGGCCACACACAACAACTCACGGATCATTTAAACTCCATAGACAAGACAGGCAACATCAAATTCACACACGAAGAGGAAACGGACAAGACAATAGCTTTTTTGGACTTAAAAATACACCACACAGAAGAAGGGAACATTAGAATTACAACATACAGAAAACCTACACATACCGACCAATATCTTCTCTGGACATCTGAACATCCCATCGCACACAAAATGTCAGTAATCAGAACACTATACGACCGAGCACAGAACATCACGGAGGAGAAAGACAGACAGGAGGAGGAACAACACATCCAACAGGCATTAAAAAACTGCCAATATCCACCGTGGGCAATTCGGAAAGGGAAATTACAGACACAAATAAAAGAAAATAAACAAACAAGAAAAAACACCGAAAAAACAAACCGAGGCTTTGTCACACTACCATACATAAAAGGAGTCACAGAACGCATCCAACGATCCATGAGGAAATACCACATCAACACCCCGGTCAAACCATACAAGAACCTCCGACAGCTGCTAGTTCACCCCAAAGACAAAATACAACTGGACAATAAATGCAACGTCATCTATGAAATCCCTTGCCGTTCATGTAATAAAGTCTATATTGGTGAAACGGGCAGATGCTTCCATACTCGAAGGAAAGAACACCAATTAGAATGTGAAAAAGAAACAACAAGAAGACTCACAAGATCCGAAAAAGAAAAAGCACACCAAGAAAACCTAAAACCAGCCATTTCAGACCACTGCAAACGGCAAAATCACATAATGAATTGGGAAGAGGCCAGAGTCATTCGCGCTGAAGAAAATAGATTCCAGCGTTGGATTTTAGAGGCAGTGGAGATACGCAAGCAGGCGCAGAGGACGATGAACCGGGACGAGGGAGCGTATGCACTGTCGCACACCTGGAGCGCCATCCTGGAGGAGCGACCTGACAGCAGGAGGCGTGGACTACCTGTCAAATTGGGCGGGACGTTCACGCCTCCTGCATGCAACATCAGCTGATAAGGCACATCACCACTCGACATCTGGTGACTGTTTCTGAAGAAGGCGGGAGATTCTCGCCGAAACTGTTAACAAGGTAACAAACTTAAAAAATATACTTGTCTAAGAAACGAACTTAAAATATTTGTAATAGTTAGACATAATGAACATCCACTACGTTTTTAAATCAAAGTTGAAGACCTACTTTTTTTAGATTGGTGTTCAATCCTGACTAGGGGAGTCTTGTTTTTGAGGGGTGCTTTGTTTTGTCTGTTTTATTTCATGTACTTCTGAAAGGCTTTTGGTAATCTGCAGCACGGTGGCACCTTCTGCAGTCAAAACCTGTGTTTTGGTGTTCTGTTTTATGGCTTTGATGTAAAGCACTTTGGGTACCTTTTGGTTATTGTAAAGGGCTATATAAATAAAATTTGATTGATTGATTGATTGATTGATTGATTGATTGATTGATGTCCTTATATCATATAACAGTGCACCTGGAGTGAGAAGTGATTTAGCACTTAATGTGGTGATTAGAAATCTCCCACACAGAGTGAATGAAGTCACGCGGAACTCTGTGAACTGCCTTATTAAAGACGGACTTAAAATCAAAGACGTTGAGTGTGTTTCTGCTGAAAGGAAACAATCACGTAATGACAAACCGGGGGTCATAATCGCCAAGTTTAGCTGTCATGAACACAAGAAATCTGTAATGAGCAAAAAAGCAATGTTACAGAAACACCCGGAGTACAAGAAGGTGTATATTAATCAGGAGATTGCCCATGAACAGTGAGCTACTGAGTCTAGCTTCCATGCGATTTTAAAGGAAATCGGAACAGACAAACTCACTGTTCGAGGCGGACGTGTTGTTCCTACTACCCGGCCAATACGCAGCAATACTGCGGTGGGGGAAGCAGCTCGGAGCTAGGTCTCATGCGGGTTTTGGAACGTACAAAGCTGGAACATTGACATATCATCAGAAAATAATAAAACACGTTCACAGTGTATAAAGCATCTGGGCGTTGATATAATGGGAGTGGCAGAAACTCATCTGACTGGCGTTCAGGTTGCATCTGTTGCTGGATACAGGTGGTTTGGGCAAAACAGAACCAGACTGCATCATTGGGCTCGCTCTGGATCAGGAGGAGTGGGACTCTTTATTAGTAATAGAATGTGTATGGACTACAACTGTGAAATTCTTGATGACTCTGTGGAAGGTATACTGTGGTTGAAACTGACTGCTAAGTCCCACCTCTGTGTAAACCAAGTGTTTTCTGTTGCTTTTTGCTATTTACCCCCAGCCAACTCCACCAGGCAGGTGGATGCAGCAGACTTTTATGAGAGTCTTCTTTCAGACGTATTTAGATTTCAGAAACTTGGTCCCTTTTGCATTATGGGTGATTTTAATAGCCGTTGTGCAAATGTACAGGATTACATTGAGGGGGTGGATGCAATAGAAGAAAGAAATATAGTGGATGTTTTATCTAACTCATATGGGGAACTACTTGTTCAGTTTCTTATCAGTGCAAATTGTATTTTAAATGGGAGAAATTACCATAATAATGATTTTACATGTGTGTCATCTAAGGGGCTGTCTGTGGTTGACTACATATTAGTGCCTTATGAAATTCTGCACTGGTTTAGTGATCTTAGTGTAATTAGGAGTAAGGATCTCTTCACACAGGCAGGCTGTGTTTCCACTATTGATTCATCCAGAGTTATCCCTGATTACTCTTGTCTAACATGTTCTATGGCCTTTCCTGCTGGACTAACATCTCCTTTCCTGTTTACCAACCAAAGGAATAAAGATTTAGTCTTGTTCACTGATTTTAATTTATCCAGCATTCCTGTAGCCTGGCAAGCCAGACTAAATGTGAATATTTAGTCTGGCCTCGATCCGTAGACATTTCCGACGGGTGTGGGAGGAACAAACCGCTGTCTTTCAAACTGTCTCTATGCGTATAGGCCAACGCTCTGACCAATCAGCGCAACAGTGACTGTGACGTAGTCAGAGCGACAGAAAGCAGTGGGGGAGACCTTGAAATTAAATAATTTTTCAAAATGCGTATTAATTAATAAACAGGTTCTAGATATTAAGAAGTTTGGAGATAATGACCACAAGTTTGGAGTCTGTACCACATACACATTTTTTTCCAGGTGTTTTTCAAGGGTTTGCTTAAACTGTTTTTGAGAGTTTTTATTTAGTGGTGTTTGGTGAAATAATTTCCCTTAAATTTAAAATAACGGGAAAATAAGAAACAATCAAAAAGTAAATGTTTCAAAGCTGTTTATTAATTCTTCGTACTGCACAAACTAGCCCCATCCTTTTGGCTACGAGCGGAGCCAGCTGGTAGATCAGACTTTTGCCGTAGCCGGTTGGCAAAACAGCGAAAACGTCCTTCTTGAAAAGGAATGAGCGGAGAGCCTCTTCCTGCTCATGTTTCAACGAAAACTCCAAGTCTAATTATTCTAAAACTGATTCCAAAGTGGAGTCAAACGCGCGCTGTTCACTAGCTGCAGCCATCTTTCCTGTTGAGCTTTCTCCAGCGTCACGCAGCTTTGATGTCACTCCTGCAAAAGCCCGCCCAAAGAATCCAAACAAAAACCTTGCATTGTGATTGGCGGGCACGATTTGATGCCCGGGGTGTTTTTGTTTATATGGTGCGAGGCTAGACCCATTCGCTAGGCAAAAAATATTTTTGGCCGCTAGGCAGTTGGGTCTAGTTTACTAGGCTAGCATTCCTGACCATTTTCTATCAAGTGTCACATCATGTCAAACAGCATTGAGGGACTGTGTAGCACAGTTAGGGGCCTCTGCAGCTAGTCAGCTTGCTGTGGATGCTGTGTATACTCAGTTCTGTGACATTGTAAAAAAGGAGATGCGAGAACGGATACCCCACAGAGATGTCATTATTCAATATGGCCACTTTGGTAAAAAGAGGAGGAGTAGAAAGGTCTGGTGGACAGAGCAACACTCCTCTTTATGGAAGGCTCTATGCTCAGCAAAGAAGGAATGGACATCTTGCCCCCCTGGTCCAGTAAAGGTGCAGGCTAAAGCTGTAATGAAGGACATACAGAAGCAGTTCGACCGTTCAGTCCAAGCTGCTAAAAGACGGTATTGGACAGTACAGCAGGAAAATATCTTAGAACTAGTGAGTAACAACCCTAGGGCCTTCTGGCAGCAGGTTAATCAGCTCAGTGTTGGCAGCGAATGTCACCGTGAGGTTCCCTGGGAGGTTTTGAGGCTTGATGGGTCTGTACAGTCCGATAGATATGCTGTTTTAGAGTTCTGGAGAGGTGAGTTTGCTAGCCTGTTTCGATCTAACAACCACAGTGATCCCTGTACCACAGTTAGAGTTACTGTATATGCACATAACAACCAGGATTCCTTCCTGAACCAGCAGATTACAGAGCATGAGGTTATAGGGGTTTTGCAAGCAGTTAAGAAAGGTAAAGCTTATGGATATGACGGAGTGCCAGTTGATGTATTAAAAAATGGTAACACGCTGTATATTTTATATAGTTTTTTTAATTATTGTTTTTCAAATGGTGTGGTGCCAGAGCTCTGGAAATATGGTATTATTAACCCTGTCCCCAAAGCTGGGGCAAAAGATAACAGAATACCTCTCAACTACTAGGGAATTACTTTAACATCTTCTGTATATAAACTGTTTTGTTCTGTGCTGTATAATCGTATTGTAGAATGGGCAGAGGCTAATGATATTATAGCAGATGAGCAAAATGGGTTTAGAAAGAAATGGAGCTGCCTTGATCATATTGCTACCTTAACTACAATTATAGACACAAGGAAAAAGTTGAAGAAAGCTACTTTTTGTTCTTTTGTTGATTTTTCTAAAGCTTTTGATCATATAGACCGAAACATGCTCTGGAATAAACTGTCTGCATTAGGCTTACATGGCAATATTTTGAATTGTCTTATTGCCTTGTATGAGAACATCAAATGCTGTGTTTGGGTTAATGGATGTTTCACAGATTGGTTCCCAGTTGATATTGGAGTTAAACAAGGGTGCATTTTGTCTCCTATCCTGTTTGCCATGTATATAAATGATCTGTCTTTAGCTATTAAGGCCCTGGGTAAAGGTGTTTCTATTGATGATGAAAAAATATCCATATTGTTATATGCAGATGACATCGTTTTGATTTCTGAAACTGAGGAGGGGCTTCAGGAGATGCTCAATGTCGCTCATAGCTGGTGTCAGGCCTGGAAATTGAACGTGAATCCTGAAAAAACTAAGGTGGTGCATTTTAGAAATCCATCAATGCCTCTGTCTGAGTTTAGTTTCTCTTGTGGCTTGTTTTCTTTGGAAACAGCTAAAGAGTACAAATACCTGGGTTTGATGTTAACAGAATTTCTAGATTATGATGAAACTGTTAAGCATTTAGCATTGCATGCGAATAGAGCTCTAGGTTCAATTATAGCTAAATGTAAATCTATGGGTGGTTTTCCCTTTAAATGCTATACAAAATTGTTTGAATCTTTGGTTCTGCCTATTTTGACATATGCTGCTGCTGTCTGGGGTTACAAAAGTTATTCTTGTGTTAATGCTGTGTTTAACCGGGCATGCAGATTTTATTTAGGTGTGGGTAAATACACCCCAAATGCTGCTATACAAGGTGATATGGGTTGGAAAACACCATGGCAACATCAGTGGTCCTGTATCTATAAAAACTGGCAGAGGCTCTGTAGTATGCCTGACAGCCAATTAAGTAAACGTGTTTTTCAGTGGGCGGTTCATTTGACAAATGTTAAAAATTAAGCACACACGATTAAAACATTCTTTAGCTCCATGAATTTATCTCATCTTGCTCGCACAGATATGGTTTATTCTAGTAATGACCTTAAGTGTTTTGATATGGCAGTGTCAAAGGCAGACGAGGAATCATGGTTACAGTTAATAAATAAACCAAAGGGTAACAAAATTCGCACTTACTGCCTTTTTAAGGATACATTTGAGACAGAGCCCTATGTACAAAATATATTATCAAGACAGTGTCGAAGTGCCTTTGCTAAATTCAGATGTGGAGTTGCTCCTTTAGCAATAGAAACTGGTAGATATACAAACACCCCAGTGGACAGATGTTATTGTACAGTATGTAATAATAGCTCCATTGAATCAGAAGCCCATGTTCTTTTACACTGGGACATCTATGTGGATATTCGTGATGAACTATTTCATACACTATCTAAGCATATTGTTAATTTTAATGATTCTGATGATACAAATAAATTGTGTGTAATTTTATCTGGTAAATATTGCATCAACGAATGTGCCAAAGCCTGCTACCTTATTCTAAATAGAAGATTGTTTTTTACGAGTTCCAATTTATAAAACAACCATTTGTGCTTTGTCTCTTTGGTACCATTGTTCAGAATTGCGGTGCCAGGTCTTAATTATTTTGACCTTTAAAAGTAGTAAACAGGCACCCTTGTCAGACATAGTGGCTCCCAACTCGTTAGTTGTCAGGGCATGTTACAACACGCCAACTTCAGACACCCTGGCGCCACTGTCCATCACACGCCAACTTCAGACACCCTGGCGCCACTGTCCATCACACTGTGCTGCGTGGACTATATAAGATGCGCACAAACATCGAAGAAAACACAGCACACATCAGACGGGGACTCCATGGAACACCTGCTTCTCATCAGTGAATATTTGGATCCGTTTCTCTCTCTCTCTGTTTCATTTCTTTCTTGCTTTCTGTCTTTCTATCGCGGACGTGTCAGGATCCAACGTCCATCATTTGCGCCGTGTGAGCATTCCATGCGTCCTTGAATTAAAACCACGGTTTACACTGTTGCTCATGAGTGGACATCCATTAATTCCTGTTCTAACCGGACAGCCTGTGTAGCTTGCTGTATACCCGATCCAGTGTCCCCCTTATACAGTCCTTTACCCTGTCCATCACCGGACACCCATTTTTATATGGTCCTTCGAGCCGGATACAGCGTTCTACACAGTCAGGATGTCCACTCATGATGGCAGTGCCCGTCCTCGCCGTGAGCACCACCACCCCAGGCACCTGGATGACTACGTGGTGACCCAGGCTCAGCGACGGCTGCCACAGGACGGCGCACACACCCAGGATGATTCTTCCCACGTGGGAGACAGCAGGCCCCGGGAGCCATCACACACTCCCCCTGCTGGGCAGACTCCCCTGGACACATCAGCAGCTATCCTCCTCGCCCTTCAGCAGATACGGGAGGACAATCGGCAGCTGCAGCGGGATGTGCAGTACCTGTTGCAACAACACTATGCATCACCTCCACGCACTCCAGCGAGGGACATCCAGGTTCCAGCCGTCATGCCTGGAACCCCCCCAGCAGTCTTATCATCACCACTGCAGCATGACAGAACATACAGCCCTGCTGACTCAACCAGTGGACATCGCCGTGCCCCGGTGGCAGAGCAGTCGTCACCTCTACCTCGGCCACACATCGCAGGAGCTGAGGCAGTGACGTCCACACTGCCACACGGAGGAGCTCCCCATCTGCCAACACCACTGACGGCAGAGCTGACAGAGCACCTGAGGAGCATGAATATGCCACGGGGTCACTCCTTCACGTCATCCTCACCCTCTCCTGCCACCCCACGGTACTCAGTGCCATTCAGCCCACAGCGCCCTTCGTCTGCTCAGAGACAGCGGACGTCATCACCGGTGTCGGCCGGTCAGAGGGCAGTGGCACCAGATCATCACAGGCTGTCACCTGTCCCACAGCGACTGACATCTCTTCCCCCTCAGGAGCTGACCTACCGCGGGCCCAAGATGAGAATCCCAGCATTCACCGAGGACGACCCACGGCAGTTCAACAGGATGCAGCTGGCGCTCGACAACGTCCTACCACCCGACGCGACAGAGCGCTTCAAATATCAGATCCTGCTGGACCACCTGAAGCTAGAGGATGCTGTCCTGGTAGCGGATGCTTACTGCCACAGCAGCTATCCCTACAGTGATACGATGGCAGCCCTCACGAAGCTCTTTGGGCAGCCCCGCAAACTGGCACTCAGGCAGATCAACCAGGTCCTGGCTGAGCCCCCTGTCAGGAGCGGTGACCAGAGAGGCTTCAGGAACTTCGCCCTGAAGGTGCAGTCCTTGGTGGGGATGCTGGATAAGATGGGGACCCAGGAACAGCTTGAGCTACGGTGTGGTTCGCATGTGTCTCGGTTGCTGCCCAAGCTGCCTCACGAGCTGCGTACTGCCTTCAGGCGGTACATCGACCCAGACCGTGTGCCTGTCCCCACACTCTTGGACTTCGCCGCATGGTTACAGTACGAGGTTGGTGTGCAGCTGGACGAGACCAACGACCCGCCAAAGGCAACAGCGAGCCAGGCAGAGCGGCAGCGGAGCACCAGAGGCAAGCAGCCGGCAGCCACACGCTCCACCATGGTCCTGCTGGTAGACCCCCCAGCCAAGTCAGCTCAGCAGCCATCAAAGTCAGCTCCACGCACACCCGCCAAGGTGGAGCCTCCAAAGAAGTACTGCCCCTTCTGCAACAGCACGGAGCACTACTTCAACCAGTGCACTGCGTTCAAGAGTATGTCACTGGAACCAAGGCTCCAGTGGATCAAGACCGGGAAGAAGTGCTGGAGGTGTGGACGCGACCATCAAGCAGCTCAGTGCTACCTCAAGGCACGGTGCCCGAAGTGCAATCACCTGCACCTCGAGGTACTGCATGAGGTGAATGCACAAAGCAGGCCGGAGACTGCGACACTGTCTTCACCCAGCCAGCCATCCACCTACTACCTCGACCCAGCACGGAGAGGTAGTTGTGTGCTGCTGAAGATGGTGAAGGTGCTCCTTCATCACGGGGGCAAGAAGATGGAGACCTACGCCATCCTTGATGACGGGTCAGAGCGCACCATGCTCCTCCCCCAAGCAGCGCAGCAGCTTGGCCTCAAAGGACAGAGTGAGAATCTGGCCCTCCGCACCATCCGTCATGACATCAGAACGGTGCCGGGGAGGTCAGTGTCCTTCTCTGTGTCATCCCTCAGTCAACCGCAGCAGCGGTACAAGATACAGCGGGCCTTCACATCACCCGAACTGGGACTGTCCCCTCATTCACACCCAGTTGAGGCTCTCCAAAGGACCTACCGCCACCTCAGAGGGCTGCCTCTTCACTCCTTTACTCAGGCCCGTCCGCTGCTCCTCATTGGGTCTGACTACCCAGACCTCCTCATCCCCATCGAGCCTGTGCACATAGGCCCACCAGGTGGACCCATTGCCCTGAAGACACGCCTTGGGTGGACACTTCAAGGCCCCGCCAAGGCTGTCAAGCAGCGGTCTTCCACCCCAGCGTGCCTGTTCATCAGTGCACCGTCACCATCAGTGGAGCTGCTGCAGGACGCCACCGAGCTGCGGAAGTCCCAGTTCTGCGGCCACATCACCGTGACCTCTGACCCTGCGTTGCCTGATGCAGGGAACTTCAGTCAATATCCAGAGCTGCTGGAGGCCACAGTCAGAGCGCGTCACGGGGCGGCCACATCCGCCATCACAGCTGAGGACTACAGGCAAGCGGAGATGGCACTCCTCAGGAAGGCACAGAGTGACTCCTTCCCCGAAGACCTCACCCTGCTCTCAGCGGGGAAGCCAGTCTCCACTGACAGCAGGATCCTCACATTGTCCCCGGAGTACGACGCTGAGACACAGCTGATCCGGGTCGGAGGTCGTCTGCGCAGGTGTGACACGGTTGAGGAGGAGACTCTGCACCCCATCCTGCTTGACCCTCAGCACCCCATCACACAGCTCATCATCCGAGACTTCGACAGCCACCTGGCGCACCCAGGACCAGAGCGGGTGTTTGCTGAGCTGCGCCGGCAGTACTGGATCATGCGTGGGAGAGCGGCTGTCAAGAAACTTCAGCACAGCTGTCCAGAGTGTCAGAAGTGGCGAGGCACACCAGTGATCCCCAGAATGGCTGACTTGCCACCATCAAGTCTGCACTTGCACAAGCCAGCCTTCTATTCCACTGGAATGGATTGTTTCGGGCCGTACCTCATCAAAATCGGCCGACGCACTGAGAAACGGTGGGGCATCGTTTTCAAGTGCCTGACAATCCATGCAGTGCATCTAGACCTCCTCACCAGCATGGACACTGATGCTTTCTTGATGGCCCTGCGGCGCTTCATCGCACGCCGAGGGAAGCCACATGAGCTGCTCTCCGACCAAGGCACCAATTTCAGAGGGGGTCAGTCTGAACTGCAGGAGACGTGCAAAGCCCTCAGCCCAGAGCTACAGTCCCACTTAGCCAGTCAACAGATTGACTTCAAGTTCAATCCTCCACATGCTCCGCACTTCGGTGGTTCCTGGGAACGGGAGATCCGTTCCATCAAAGCTGCCCTACACACTACACTCGATGCACAGACAGTCACTGAGGAGGTGTTGAGGACAGTGCTGATCGAGGTGGAAAGCATCATCAACTCCAAGCCCTTGGGTTACACCTCGTCAGACATCGCAGATCCAGATCCCATCACTCCAAACATGCTGCTGATGGGGCGGCACGACCCCTCCATACCACAAGTGGTCTACACCGACTCCGACATCCTGAGCAGGCGCAGGTGGAGACAGTGCCAGGCCCTTGCGGATCAATTCTGGGCTAAGTTCATCAGGAACTACCTGCCCTCTCTTCAAACCCGCTCCAAGTGGCAACGAGACCGGGAGGACCTCATCGTTGACAGCATCGTGATGATTGTCGACCCTCAACTCCCACGTGCCCTGTGGCCTGTGGGCAAGGTCACTGCTGTCATCCCTGGAGCAGATGGCAGGGTACGTACTGCACAGGTGCAGGTCAAGGACCGGACCTACACACGCCCAGTCTCACGCCTGGTGAGACTTCCTTCACTCCCTCAGGACACCTCTGCCTGACATCATGGACACAACTTTGTTCTACAAAGTTGGGGGCGGCTGTTCAGAATTGCGGTGCCAGGTCTTAATTATTTTGACCTTTAAAAGTAGTAAACAGGCACCCTTGTCAGACATAGTGGCTCCCAACTCGTTAGTTGTCAGGGCATGTTACAACACGCCAACTTCAGACACCCTGGCGCCACTGTCCATCACACGCCAACTTCAGACACCCTGGCGCCACTGTCCATCACACTGTGCTGCGTGGACTATATAAGATGCGCACAAACATCGAAGAAAACACAGCACACATCAGACGGGGACTCCATGCAACACCTGCTTCTCATCAGTGAATATTTGGATCCATTTCTCTCTCTCTCTGTTTCATTTCTTTCTTGCTTTCTGTCTTTCTATCGCGGACGTGTCAGGATCCAACGTCCATCATTTGCGCCGTGTGAGCATTCCGTGCGTCCTTGAATTAAAACCACGGTTTACACTGTTGCTCATGAGTGGACATCCATTAATTCCTGTTCTAACCGGACAGCCTGTGTAGCTTGCTGTATACCCGATCCAGTGTCCCCCTTATACAGTCCTTTACCCTGTCCATCACCGGACACCCATTTTTATAACCATATTGTACATTTTTATGATTTTTTAGTTGGTGTCTCACAACTCTTTTTGAGTGGTGCCCAACACTTCTTACTTTTGTCAAAGGGAGGGGGGTAATTTGATTAAATTTTGTATTTATATACCTCTGTATTGTATTTTTACTGTGTGTTGTGGAGTGACACCGAAATAAAGTCTATCTATCTATCTATCTATCTATCTATCTATCTATCTATCTATCTATCTATCTATCTATGAGGCAGTAGCCACAAAAATGAAGCATAATCTAAAAATGAACAATTTAAAAATCACAGAAGTAAAATATACCGTGTCTGTACTTTTATATTATTCTACTCTTACAGTTTTTGAAACTGAAACCTCCAAACCGAGGCTAACATACACACACTGTCACCACGACCCAAACTCTTATTTCCCAGAAATGGCCTGGCGCAAGAGCTCAGTGGAACGCGCTTTCCCTCTGTAATAAGCATAAACATGTCTGAAAGCGATTTCTTTAGTCCATTTATTTCGAATGGTGAATCAAATTGTATACAATCACCGGCCATTTTAATTGGAACATGTGTATGTGCATGCGCAGTATGCGACTGTTACACTCTTACAGCACAATGACATAGTGGCTAGTGCCTCTATATGAGGCAGTAGACACAACAAAAACGATTTTGACCTTTTTGGTGACCTTGACTGGATGACCCTCAAAATGTTGGAAGTTCTATTTGAGACCAATGACCATCTATCCTGAAAGTTTCATGAAGCTTGATCCAGCCGTTTTCCCGTAATATTGTTTACAAAAAAAAAATAAAATGAAGAAACAAAGAAACCCGACCGAAAACAATATCTCACTCCCGGTGGACTCCGTCCTGGGTGAAGTAAGAAAAAAATGTACAATAAGCTGGTTGCGTAAGTGTGCACACCCTTAAGCTAATATTTTGTTGAAGCACCTTTTGATTTAATTACAGCATTCAGTCTTTTTGGGTCAGAGTTTATCAGCCTGCCACATCTAGACTTGGCAATATTTGCCCACTCTTCCTTGCAAAAGCGCTCCAAATCTGTCAGATTGTGAGGGCATCTCTTGTGCACAGCCCTCTTCAGGTCACCCCACAGATTTTCAATTCCTGAACTTTTTTGGGGTCATTGTCCTGCTGAAAGATGAAATTCCTCTTCAACTTCAGCTTTCTAGCAGACACCTGAAGGTTTTGGGCCAAAACTGACTGGAATTTAGAACTGCTCATAATTCCCTCCACCTTGACTAAAGCTCCTGTTCCAGCTGAAGAAAAACAACCCCAAAATATGACGCTGCCACCACCATGCTTCCCCGTGGGTAGGGTGTTCTTTTGGTGATGCGCAGTGTTGTTTTTGCATCAAACATACCTTTTAGAATTGTGGCCAAAAAGTTCAACCTTGGTTTCATCAGACCATAACACATTTTCCCACATGCTTTTGGGAGAACTAATGTATTTTTTTGCAAAATTTAGCCGGGCCTGGATGTTTTTCTTTGACCCTACCTCATAGTCCAGACATATGGAGAATACGGGAGATTGTTGTTACACGTAGTACACAACCAGTACTTGCCAGAAATTCCTGCAGCTCCTTCAGTGTTGCTGTAGGCCTCTCGGCAGCCTCCCTGACCAGCTTTCGTCTTGTCTTTTCATCAATTTTGGAGGGACGTCCAGTTCTCTGTAATGTCACTGTTGGTCCCATATTTTCTCTACTTCTTGATGACGGTCTTCACTGTGCTCCATGGTATATCTAATGTTGTGGAAATGTTTTTGTCCCCTTCTCCTGACTGATACCTTTCAACAATGAGATCCCTTTGATGCTTTGTAAGCTCACTGTGAACCCTGGCTTTTGCTGGAGGATGAAACTGAGTAAATGTCTGAACTTTGTTTGGGGTTAATCAGAGTCATTTTAATTGATGGCAGGTGTGAACTAGGGATGGCGAAAACTAAAAAAAATCTTGACCAACCACCGAGCCTCATTAGCCGGTTAACCTATGAGTTTACAGGGATGCAAACGTTTTCACGGAAGCTGCGCAAATGTGCGCAGCTTTCTGATTTACTGTTTTCTTCTCATACTTCCTATGTTTCATGGACTGTAACAGCATTTGCTTATTTAGTAATTTTAATACAGAATTTACTCTGATGAAATTATTCAGACACTCCAACGCCCCCCTAAAAAAAAAATCGGATCTGCACGATTCAGCCGTGTAAAAGTCGGCATCTGCGCCTTTAGTTTGTGTGGAGAGATATGATCTGCAATAACATGCATTGTTGGCTACAGACCAAAACATACTTTCAGAATGCACTGGCCAAGGCAGGACTAAACTCGATGTGCCTTCTAATAATAATTAAAAAAAAAAAACAATAGTAATTTGTAAGCTAAAAAGCCTGTGTCTACACTTTTCTTTCACCGAGTGGCAGCGGGAGGGCTGGACATGACTGAATGGGTGTTTCTGATTTGTCAGCTGTCTTTAACTGGGGCGGGAGGGCGGGACATGACTGAATGGGTGTTTCTGATTTGTCAGCTGTCTTTAACTGGGGCGGGAGGGCAGGACATGACTGAATGGATGTTTCTGATTTGTCAGCTGTCGTCCTTACACCAATGGCATGCCCCAAGCGTTTACAACACAGAATTCCAGGTTCTCCGCTCCAAAATCGGCAGCTTCAAAACGATTGATTTTTTTTTTTAACCGACAACCAAAAAAAAATTAACCGGTTGACGTTGATTCGGTCAACCACCGGTCAAACAGTCATCAGTTAACATCCCTAGTGTGAACCCCAAAAGACTGAATGCTGTAATTAAATCAAAAGGTGCTTCAATAAAGTATTAGTTTAAGGGTGTGTACACTTATGCAACCGGCTTATTGTACATTGTTTTTTTTTTTTAATGTTTTCCCCCCAAACAGATGTGTTTGTTTTTCAGTTGAACTGTACAGGTAATAGATCACATTAAAGGTGGGGAAAGTTTTGAAATTATTTATTGCGGTTTCATTTTTTTTTTACATCAGAAAAACCTATAATTTTAAGAGAGTGTGTACACTTTTTATATCCACTGTATATAAAATATAATTTGTACAAAATATAAGTCAATGTCAAACAAATTTTAAATAAAAATATGTTTTGTTAACTTAATATCACTGTAACAGTTCTAACGAAGGGGTGGAGCACAGAGGACGGCAGGACAGAGATGAGGTTTGTAAATATGGCTTTTATTGCTACACTTTTCAGTGAACAACTTCCCACTCAGACACACACCCACACACAACTGGCGTCTGGTCTGGAGATGAGCTACCTCCGCTCTCACTCTCCCTCCTCATATAGGGCGCGGTCACTGGGAAGACACACAAACACAGGTTAACTGCTCTCAGGTGAAGTGATTCTGCCACTTACCTTCCCTGACTCCGCCCTCCTGTCACGGACCGGCGCTTAACCACGCCCCCGCTGCCACATACCCCCACCGCCCGACTCAGGCCGGGTGCTCGTCCGGCCTGCAGCCGACTCCCCCCCACCTTGACGGGAGAGGAAGTCCGCCACGACCATCTGCGCCCCCGGCCTGTGGACCACCTTGAAGTTGAAGGGTTGGAGTGCCAGATACCAACGGGTGATCCGCGCGTTGGCATCCTTCATGCGGTGGAGCCACTGGAGGGGCGCGTGGTCCGAACAGAGGGTGAAAGGGCGCCCCAGCAGGTAGTAACGGAGGGCGAGGACCGCCCACTTGATCGTCAGGCACTCCTTCTCAATCGTGCTGTAGCGCCCCTCACGCACTGACAGCTTCTGACTGATGTAAAGGACCGGGCGGTCCTCCCCCTCCACCTGCTGGGACAAAACGGCCCCCAGCCCTCTGTCCGACGCATCCGTCTGTAACATAAAAGGGAGAGAGAAGTCAGGGGAGTGTAAAAGTGGCCCCCCACACAGTGCAGCCTTTACCTCAGAGAAAGCCCGCTGACACTGCTCCGTCCACTGGACCGGATCTGGCGCTCCCTTTTTAGTGAGGTCAGTCAGCGGGCTGTTGACGTCCGAATAATTAGGTATAAACCTACGATAATAGCCAGCCAGCCCCAGGAACTGTCTCACCCCCTTTTTGGTCTTGGGCCTCGGGCAGGCCGCAATCGCTGCGGTCTTATTAATTTGGGGACGCACCTGCCCGTTGCCCAAGTGGAAGCCCAGATACCATACTTCCTCCCGCCCAATCGCACACTTCTTTGGGTTGGCTGTGAGACCCACCCGCCTCAGCGACCTAAGGACGGCCCTTAGGTGTTCCAAGTGCCTCGGCCAGTCATTACTATATATGATGATATCATCCAGATAGGCGGCCGCATAGGTGGTGTGGGGGCGGAGGACCCGATCCATCAGCCGCTGAAACGTAGCGGGCGCCCCAAACAGCCCAAATGGAAGTGTGACGAATTGGTGTAACCCAAACGGTGTGGAAAAGGCCGTTTTTTCTCGGGATAGTGGAGTCAAGGGGATCTGCCAATATCCCTTCGTCAAATCCAGTGTCGAATAAAAGCGAGCCGTGCCTAGTCGATCGAGCAGCTCGTCAATACGAGGCATTGGGTACGCGTGAAATTTAGACATCGCGTTGACTTTCCTATAGTCCACACAAAACCGGACCGACCCGTCGGGCTTGGGTACCAAGACCACCGGGCTGCTCCAGTCACTGTGGGACTCCTCGACGATGCCCATTTTGAGCATGGTCTGAAGTTCTTCCCGAACCACCTTTTTTTTGTGTTCGGGTAGCCTGTAAGGGCGGCTACGCACTACCACCCCTGGGGGCGTCTCGATGTGGTGCTCTATGAGGTTAGTGCGACCGGGCAGGTGCGAGAACACATCCGAAAACTCGGCCTGCAACTGGGCGATCTCCGTGAGTTGGGTCGGGGAGAGGTGGTCTCCACAGGGGACCGGAGAGGTACGTGATGCCAATGTTCCCTTTTGAACCTCCGGCCCCAGCTCCGCCTTCTCCAACCACCGACACCAACGCCACGGGGACCTCCTCGTTCCAGAGTTTAAGTAGATTGAGGTGGTAAATCTGTAGCGCCCCACCCCTGTCCGTTCGCCTCACCTCATAGTCGACGTCCCCGACTCGCCGTGTGACCTCAAAGGGTCCTTGCCACTTGGCGATCAATTTGGAGCTCGACGTGGGCAACAGTACGAGTACCTTATCTCCCGGTGTGAACTCCCTAAGGCGCGTACCCTTGTTGTACAGGCGGGCTTGCCGTTCCTGGGCCTGCCGCAAATTCTCCTGAGTTAGGTGGGTGAGCGTGTGGAGTTTTGCGCGCAGGTCCATAACGTACTGAATTTCGTTCTTACTTTGTGAAGGTCCCTCCTCCCAATTTTCCCGCAGCATGTCCAGGATGCCGCGCGGCTTACGCCCATATAATAATTCAAATGGGGAGAACCCCGTGGAGGCTTGGGGGACCTCTCGCACTGAGAACAGCAAGGGTTTGAGCAACTTATCCCAGTTACGTGCGTCCTCACTTACGAATTTCTTAATAATATTTTTGAGGGTGCGGTTGAATCGTTCCACTAAACCGTCCGTTTGTGGGTGATACACGCTGGTGCGGATCGGCTTAATCCCCAATAACCCATACAGTTCGCGCAGTGTTCGTGACATAAACGTAGTGCCTTGATCAGTCAGAATCTCTTTCGGGATTCCAACTCGGGAGATGACGCAGAAGAGTGCCTCGGCAATACTGCGTGCTGAGATATTGCGCAGAGGCACTGCTTCCGGGTATCGCGTTGCATAGTCCACAAGAACTAATATAAAGCGGTACCCTCGTGCTGACCGATCTAATGGCCCGACGAGATCCATCCCAATTCTCTCAAACGGGGTCTCGATTAACGGTAGAGGGCGCAAAGGCGCTTTTGGAATGGCTGCTGGGTATACTAACTGGCATTTGCGGCATGCCGTACACCACCTACGGACATCGCCGCGAATCCCCGGACAATAGAATCGGGCCATTATTCGGGCTAGTGTTTTATCCTGCCCCGAGTGTCCAGCCATGGGATTAAAGTGAGCCGCCTGGAATACCAATTCCCGGCGGCTCTTCGGAATTAAAAGCTGCGTGATGCGCTCTTTAGTTTGAGTGTCCTGCGTCACTCGGTATAATCTATCCTTCATAATCGCGAAGTAGGGGAAGGACGGGGTGGCATTCGGCTGGAGCGTTTGACCATCGATTACTCTCACTTGGTCAAACGCATGCCACAGAGTCTCGTCTCGTGACTGCTCTAATGGGAAATCTGCGAGGGAGTCCCCAATAGAGAGAGGAGGAGCCGGCGGCTCCTCACTCTGATGCGGATATGACGTAGACGGCTCTGTGACAGCTGCTCCCGCCAAAGCGACACTGGGACCTCCCCCTGTCAAATGGCAGGACCCACTCTCGACTAGGCGTGTCATTAAACCCCGAAATCCCGGCCAATCAGTCCCCAAAATTAGAGAGTGGGTAAGGCGAGGATTAACCGCCGCCTTCACTATAAATTTTTCCCCTCTGAAAATAATGTGGACCGACACCAAAGGGTAGCTGTGAACATCCCCGTGCACACATAACACCTTCACCCCTTGTGCTCCCCCCAATGCCTCGTTTTGAACCAGGCTTTGGCAAATTGAGGTCTGATTACAACCAGAATCCACCAACGCCTGACATGTAGCCCCTTGGATACTCACCGGTATGCGATACGCTCCGGCCCGATCGAGGGCGGCCTCTGGCACGTCGGGGATCCGAACCACCGCGCCCACTTCAATTGCCGTGCACTGCTGTTGAAGGTGGCCCGGCTCCCCGCAGCGCCAGCAAACCGGCCCGGGCTTTCCCTCTGCACTGGTGATCTGGGGCTCACTCACCTGAGGTGGGGGAGAGACAGACACAGAAGGGAGAAACGGGAGGGCACCGCGGGTGCGGCGGGCCGGCTGGGGGGGTGCCGGCCCCGCCTCCGCGGAGGGGGAATGGGGCGAGGACGGGACACAGGAGGAGGGGGAGAGAGAGAGAGAGAAGAGGAGAGAAGAGAAGATGCCATCTGCTGTCCTGCCGCCTGGACAGCCGCCAAATGGTCCTCCGCCAGCTCGACTGCTCGATCCAGCGACGCCGGGCGGTGGCACCGGACCCACTCCGCAGTTCCTGCTGGCAAGCGAGCGACGAACTGTTCCAGCGCCACCTGGTCGAGGATTCCTTCGGCGTTGCGGTTGTTGGCCCTCAGCCACCGCCAGCAGGCGTCCTAGAGCTGCTGGCCAAACGCGAACGGCCGGCCGACTTCCTCCAAGTGCAGCGCGCAGAAGCGCTGGCGCTGCTGTTCTGGGGTGCGCCCTACGCGCTGGAGGACGGCCCGGCGGAGGTCCGCATAGGCCAGCCGGCGGTTGGCGGGGAGCTGTAACGCAGCCAGCTGTGCTTCTCCCGTGAGCAGGGGGAGGAGGCGCACCGCGCGCTGCTCCATCTGCCACCCCGAGGCTTCGGCGACCTGCTCAAAGAGCGTGATGAATGCCTCGGGGTCATCCTGCGGGCCCATCTTGGTGACGGTGAGGGGAGACAGGCCCACGGTAGGAGCGTTGGTGGGCCCCACCGACGTGAGGAGGTGCCGGAACGCCTGGCGATCTTCTTGTTGGGCCAACACCAGGGCCTCGAACCGCTCTTCTTGCTCCTTTTGGAGGGTGAGTAGCGCCTGGTGCTGGCTTTGCTGGGCCGTGGCGAGGGCGTGGATCAGTTCAGCGAACGGGAGGACTCCATGGGGCTGAGAGGCTGCTGTGTTCCAGGTCCCGGGTTTCGGCACCACTGTAACAGTTCTAATGAAGGGGTGGAGCACAGAGGACGGCAGGACAGAGATGAGGTTTGTAAATATGGCTTTTATTGCTACACTTTTCAGTGAACAACTTCCCACTCAGACACACACCCACACACAACTGGCGTCTGGTCTGGAGATGAGCTACCTCCGCTCTCACTCTCCCTCCTCATATAGGGTGCGGTCACTGGGAAGACACACAAACACAGGTTAATTGCTCTCAGGTGAAGTGATTCTGCCACTTACCTTCCCTGACTCCGCCCTCCTGTCACGGACCGGCGCTTGACCATGCCCCCGCTGCCACAATCACATACTGATTATTTTTTATAAATAAATCATCTGGATGTCGATAATTGTGGAACGGTGTCGATAACTGGACAAAGGTGTCAATAATTGTGGAAGGGCGTCACGTGATCTGATATGCTAAGTCATTCCGAATCAATTCATTTCTTCCAGTGGAAGTTTGAGTGGAAATTTTATTTATGCACAATTTATATACTGAAAGTATTTTCTACCATTGCAATGGCCAAAAGATCGTGAAGGTGTCGATAATTGTAGCTGCCGCTCTAGTACACATTTATAATGCAGCTCACCATGCTTTAACACCGGAAGTGGAGAAGAAAAGCAACATAAACAGTGTTGCCAGATTGGGCGGTTTCAAGTGCATTTTGGCGGGTTCTGAACATATTTTGGGCTGGAAAACGTCAGCAGTATCTGGCAACACTGAACATAAACATACTTTAGCATCTATTAGCATTCACATGCAGTGAAATACAAAGTATATAACATACAATAAAATAAATTAAAATGTTGTTTATGGAAAATGATGAACATGTTTTATATCTGCAAAACAGCTTAATTACTGCAAATTAACAACAAAGCTGAAAATGTGCTGCTCACCTCTCCCTTCCCAAACCAAGGAGGAAGTGACGTCACAGATGAGCCGTCAGAGAGACAGCTGGGTGGGGGTGTCAAAATAAAAGTCACGAGGGGACGAGGGAGATTATATAAAAAATAATAATAATAGTAAAAATAATTGTTCTAGCTACCATCAGCCGCCCTATTATATATAGCTATTTACATGTGGATGTAAAGTTGTGAGTTGGATCTCAGGCACAGAGGGTCAGGTCATAACTGTAAGAAGGTGATGAAGGGTGACCAAGGGAAGGGTGTATCCTGAGTGTTGTTTAACCTCCTAGGGCTTAGCGGTCACATGCGTGGACAGCACTTTATGGAAATTCGGAACAAGAATCCACATATGTCTCATCTCATCTCATTATCTCTAGCCGCTTTATCCTTCTACAGGGTCGCAGGCAAGCTGGAGCCTATCCCAGCTGACTACGGGCGAAAGGCGGGGTACACCCTGGACAAGTCGCCAGGTCATCACAGGGCTGACACTTAGACACAGACAACCATTCACACTCACATTCACACCTATGGTCAATTTAGAGTCACCAGTTAACCTCACCTGCATGTCTTTGGACTGTGGGGGAAACCGGAGCACCCGGAGGAAACCCACGCGGACACGGGGAGAACATGCAAACTCCACACAGAAAGGCCCTCGCCGGCCCCGGGGCTCGAACCCAGGACCTTCTTGCTGTGAGGTGACAGCGCTAACCACTACACCACCGTGCCGCCCTTCCACATATGTGGACATTCTTTTTCTCTAAAAGTACATCTTATCAAAAGATGATGCTTAGTTTTTATTCTAATCAGGTTCTAATAAGCCCAAATAGCAAAGAGAAATAAAAAATGCATGTAAAAAAACAGCTTGGGCCTTAGGAGGTTAAGTTTGGAGTGGATATATTGTCCAATGATATATAATCCGTTAACAAATTTTTCCAGTGAGTGATATGTATAGTATTCCTTGATTTCCAGTTCATGCGGATTGTTTTCTTGGCGATAGTCTGCACTACTAGCAGTATTTTATTGCATGAGGTGCTTATATTGATAGCGGTTGTATCACCAAGTAGATATAGGCAAGGGGTTGCTGGGATATGACAGACAAGAATGGTAGAAAGTGATTATGTGACACCTAACCAAAACCTGTTGATTGGAGTGCAATGCCAGACAGCATGAATGTATGTGTAACCTGAACTTCTGTTAGCTTGTCGGTGACGTGGGTGTAAAGGATAGACAGGTTACAGTTGACAAATAAACTTCTTTATTGAAGAACCAGCGAGACAACTTTCAGCGTGGACGCATTTCCTTTTTTTTTTCCTGCCTCAACTCCCCTCAAAATCCTGCCGGAGGGGAAACACTCCCCCCGGAACCAAAAATAATTAATTTTCAAAATTATTCCTTTCATTGCACAACTTCACATTCCTACTGAAACCAAATTAAATAAAATAAACAACATTTGGCCATAATACACAACATAAAAATACAACATAAAAATAATAGTTTACAGTCGTCCCCTGCTGAAAATAGAAATGTCCACATTTCGTGACATGGCACTAATAACGAGCTATGGTCCACAAAATCATTTGTTAACATACATGTCACCAATACCACTGATCAAGCACAGTGAGTAAGAAAGAAGGGTAACTTTACATGACAGGTCCAAAACAGTTTCTGGAAAGAGAAAAATCAGTTGCCAAACTGAACAGACAAAACAAAAGGGTAAGTATACGGTACATTAAACATCATACCCAAATTTAACTGGTGGTCGTACTTGACGGCTACTATGGGTAGTTATTAGAAGAGGCAACTGACTAGGTGAGACAGATGAACTAATGTCACCCACATGGCTGGACTCAACATCACTGCAGTGCATTTCAAGAGGACAAGGAGGTGCTACTGATGCAGGTAAAGGGTCAGAACTAACATGAACCTGAGAACTACCTTCTGTATCTGTAATAGGCACTGGCCTCTGAGACTGTGCTGCTATGTCTAAAGAAGCTGTGGGCTGATAGGGAAGAGCCCCAGATAATGCTGTAAGAGTGGACTGAGTAGGCACAGGTGCTGGCCTCAACCCATCTGCCTCTGAGGGTTCTGTGTTGTGAGGTGACTCATCTGACAACCTTCCCTTTAGCCTGTTGTGGTGCACCACCCATTTCCTCGATTCAGGTTTCTTTGGATCAGTGATTTCATATGTTACACCAACACTATCCCCCTTATCGAATCGTTTCAATATGACAAATGGCCCCTTCCATCTAGCTGCTAACTTATCCATTCGCTGTGCTGGGTCATCTAATAACACATAGTCTCCCACCTCATGAGGGTGAAACACCACATGTTTATCATACTGCAGCTTCTGGTGGAGTTTAGCCGCAGCAGACCTCTGGGCAGCTTCCCTAAGTGCAAGAGAGAGACATGAGGTAGCATCTTTGACATAAGCTGGAGGTGTACCTGGTGTTGCAGATGTTGCTGTAGGACCCCAATTTATCTCAAGGTGTACTGGTAAATGTGGTTCCCTACAATGGGCCAAGAAAAAGGGTGAAAATCCCGTGCTACAATGGGTACAGCTATTGTAAGCCAGCTCTACCTGAGGTAAGTACTGGACCCATTCTCCCCCTGCCTGAGACAAGTATGTAGACCTCTCTGAAGTGTGGGTGGAGCACAGAGGACGGCAGGACAAAGCTTCTGGTACTAATAGGCTTTTTATTGTCTGACTTTTCAGTGTAACAGCCTACTTTTATGCTTTAGAGAAAACACACACACTGTGTTCTAGTCCCGGGATGAGCTCTCTCCTCTGCTCTCCCTCTGCCTCCTTAAATAGGGCACGGTTACTGGGAAGACACACAAACACTGGTTAATTACCGTCAGGTGTAGTGATTCTGCCACTCACCTTCCCTGGCTCCGCCCTCCTGTCACAGACCGGCGCTTGACCACGCCCCCGCTGCCACATACCCCCACTGCCTGACTCAGGCCGGGCACCCTTCCGGCCCGCAGCCGACTCCCCCCCCCCCCCCCGACGGGAGAGGAAGTCCGCCACGACCATCTGCGCCCCCGGCCTGTGGACCACCTTGAAATTGAAGGGTTGGAGTGCCAGATACCAACGGGTGATCCGCGCGTTGGCATCTTTCATGCGGTGGAGTCACTGGAGGGGCGCGTGGTCCGAACAGAGAGTGAAGGGGCACCCCAGCAGGTAGTAACGGAGGGCGAGGACCACCCACTTGATCGCCAGGCATTCCTTCTCAATAGTGTTGTAGCACCCCTCACGCACCGACAGCTTCCGACTAATGTACAGGATGGGGCGGTCCTCCCCCTCCACCTCCTGGGACAAAACAGCCCCCAGCCCTCTGTCTGACGCATCGGTCTGCAACACAAAAGGGAGAGAGAAGTCAGGGGAGTGTAATAGTGGCCCCCCACACAGTGCAGCCTTTACCTCAGAGAAAGCCCGCTGGCACTGCTCCGTCCACTGGACCGGATCTGGCGCCCCCTTTTTAGTGAGGTCAGTCAGCGGGCTGGTGACGTCCGAATAATTAGGTATAAACCTACGATAGTAGCCAGCCAGCCCCAGGAACTGTCTCACCCCCTTTTTGGTCTTGGGCCTCGGGCAGGCCGCAATCGCTGCTGTCTTATTAATTTGGGGACGCACCTGCCTGTTGCCCAAGTGGAAGCCCAGATACCGTACTTCCACCCGCCCAATCGCACACTTCTTCGGGTTGGCAGTGAGACCCACCCGCCTCAGCGACCTAAGGACGGCCCTCAGGTGTTGCAAGTGTCGCTGCCAGTCGTTACTATAAATGATAATATCATCGAGATAAGCGGCCGCATAGGTGGCGTGGGGCCGGAGGACCCTGTCCATCAGCCGCTGAAACGTAGCGGGTGCCCCAAACAGCCCAAAAGGAAGGTGACAATTTGGTGTAAGCCGAACGGTGTGGAAAAGGCCGTTTTTTCCCGGGATAATGGAGTCAAGGGGATCTGCCAATATCCCTTCGTCAAATCCAATGTAGAGTAAAAGCGAGCCATGCCTAGTCGATTGAGCAGCTCGTCAATACGAGACATTGGGTACGCGTCGAATTTAGACACCGCGTTGACTTTTTTATAGTCCACAAAGAACCGGACTGACCCGTCGGCCTTGGGTACCAAGACCACTGGGCTGCTCCAGTCACTGTGGGACTCCTCGATGATGCCCATTTCGAGCATGGCCTGAAGTTCTTCCCGAACCACCTTTTTTTTGTGTTCGGGTAGCCTGTAAGGGCGGCTATGCACTACCACCCCCGGGGGCGTCTCTATGTGGTGTTCTATGAGGTTAGTGCGACCGGGCAGGGTCGAGAACACATCTGAAAACTCGGCCTGCAACTGGGCGACCTCCGTGAGTTGGGTCAGGGAGAGGTGGTCTCCACAGGGGACCGGAGAGGTACGTGATGCCAATGTTCCTTTTTGAACCTCTGGCCCCAGCTCCGCCTTCTCCGGAACTACCGACACCAACACCACAGGGACCTCCTCGTTCCAGAGTTTAAGCAGATTGAGGTGGTAGATCTGTAGCGCCCCCTCCCTGTCCATTCGCCTTACCTCATAGTCGACGTCCCCGACTCGCCGTGTGACCTCAAAGGGCCCTTGCCACTTGGCGATTAATTTGGAGCTCGACGTGGGCAACAGTACGAGTACCTTATCTCCCGGAGTGAACTCTCTAAGGCATGTGCCCTTGTTGTACAGGTGGGCTTGCCGTTCCTGGGCCTGCCGCAAATTCTCCTGAGTTAGGTGTGTGAGCGTGTGGAGTTTTGCGTGCAGGTCCATAACGTACTGAATTTCGTTTTTACTCTGTGAAGGTCCCTCCTCCCAATTTTCACGCAGCACATCTAAAATGCCGCGCGGCTTACGCCCGTTTAACAATTCAAACGGGGAGAACCCCATGGAGGCTTGGGGGACCTCTCGCACTGCAAATAACAGGGGTTTGAGCCATTTATCCCAGTTACGTGTGTCTTCACTTACGAATTTTTAAATTATATTCTTGAGGGTGTGATCGAACCGTTCGACTAAACCATCCGTTTGTGGGTGATAAACGCTGGTGCGGATCGGCTTAATACCTAATAGCCCATACAGTTCGCTCAGTGTTCGTGACATAAACGAGGTGCCTTGGTCAGTCAGAATCTCTTTCGGGATTCCAACCCGGGAGATGACGTGGAAGAGGGCCTCCGCAATACTGCGTGCTGAGCTATTGCGAAGAGGCACTGCTTCCGGGTATCGTGTTGCATAGTCCACCAGAACCAATATAAAGCGGTACCCTCGTGTTGACTGATCTAATGGCCCGACGAGATCCATCCCAATTCTTTCGAACGGGGTCTCGATTAATGGTAGGGGGCGCAAAGGCGCTTTTGGAATGGCCGCTGGATTTACTAACTGGCATTCGCGGCACGCCGTACACCACTTACGGACATCGCCACGAATCCCCGGCCAATAGAATCGGGCCATTATCCGGGCTAGTGTCTTATCCTGCCCTAGGTGTCCAGCCATGGGATTAAAGTGAGCCCCCTGAAATACCAATTCCCGGCGGCTCTTTGGAATTAACAGCTGTGTGACGCGCTCTTTCATCTGAGTGTCCTGCATCACTCGGTATAATCTATCCTTCATAATAGAAAAATAGGGGAAGGACGGGGTGGCGTTCGGCTGGAGCATTTGACCATCGATTACTCTCACTTGGTCAAACGCATGTTGCAGAGTCTCATCTCGCAATTGTTCTATTGGGAAATCCGCGAGGGATTCCCCAACAGAAAGAGGAGGAGCCGGCGGCTCCTCACTCTGTCGCGGAGATGACATAGATGGCTCTGCGATAGCAGCTCCAGCCAAAGCGACACCGGGACCTCCCCCTGTCAACTGGCAGGACCCACTCTTTACTAGGCGCGTCATTAAACCCTGAAATCCCGGCCAATCAGTTCCTAAAATTAAAGAGTGGGTAAGGCAAGGGTTAACCGCCGCCTTCACTATAGATTTTTCCCCTCTGAAATATATGTGGACCGACACCAAAGGGTAGCTGTGAACATCCCCGTGCACACACAACACCTTCACCCCCTGTGCTCCCCCCAATGCCTCGTCTTGCACCAGGCTTTGGCGGATCGAGGTCTGATTGCAACCAGAATCCACCAACGCCTGATATGTAGCCCCTTGGACACTCACCGGTATGCGATACGCTCTGGCCTGATCGAGGGCAGCTTCTGGCGTGTCGGGGATCCGTACCACCGCGCCCACCTCCATTGCTGCGCACTGTTGTTGCAGGTGGCCCGGCTCCCCGCAGCACCAGCAAACCGGCCCGGGTTTTCCCTCTGCACCTGTGCTCTGGGGCTCACTCACCTGAGGGGGGGAGAGACAGACACAGAAGGGAGAAACGGGAGGGCACCACGGGTGCGGCGGGCCAGCTGGGGTGGAGCCGGCCCCCGCCTCCGTGGTGGGGGAATGGGGCAAGGACGGGACACAGAAGGGAGGGGAGAAAGAGAGAGAGAAGAGGAGAGAAGAGAAGACGCCGTCGGTTGTCCTGCCGCCGGAACAGCCGCCAAATGATCCTCCGCCAGTCCTACTGCCTGATCCAGCGACGCCGGGCAGTGGCGCTGGACCCACTCCACAGTTCCGGCTGGTAAGCGCGTGATGAACTGCTCCAGCACCACCTGATCGATGATTCCCTTGGCGTCGCGATCGTCGGCCCTCAGCCACCACCAGCAGGCGTCCCGGAGCTGCTGGCCAAAAGCGGACGTCCGGCCGACTTCCTCCAACCGCAGCGCGCGGAAGCGCTGGCGCTGTTCTTCTGGTGTGCGCCCCACATGCTGGAGGACGGCCCGGCGAAGGTCCGCGTAGGCCAGCCGGCGGTCGGCGGGGAGCTGTAGTGCGGCCAGCTGCGCCTCTCCCGTCAGGAGGGGGAGGAGGCGCGCCGCGTGCTGCTCCATCAGCCACCCCGAGGCTTCGGCGACCTGTTCGAACAAAGTGAGGAATGCCTCAGGGTCATCCTGCGGCCCCGTGGGGATATGGGCCCACGGCCGGGGCGCTGGTGGACCCCGCCGACACGAGGAGATGCCGGAACGCCTCACAATCTTCCCGCTGGGCCAGCACCAGGGCTTTGAAGTGCCGCTCTTGCTCCTTTCGGAGCTTGACGAGTGCCTGGTGCTGGCTTTGCTGAGCCGTGGTGAGGGCGTGGACCAGGTCCACGAACGGGGAGGATTCCATGGGGCTGCGAAGTTGGTGCTCCACCTTTTCCCGGGTTTAAGCACCACTGTAGACCTCTCTGAAGTGTGGGTGGAGCACAGAGGACGGCAGGACAAAGCTTCTGGTACTAATAGGCTTTTTATTGTCCGACTTTTCAGTGTAACAGCCTACTTTTATGCTTTAGAGAAAACACACACGCTGTGTTCTAGTCCCGGGATGAGCTCTCTCCTCTGCTCTCCCTCTGCCTCCTTAAATAGGGCGCGGTTACTGGGAAGACACACAAACACAGGTTAATTACCGTCAGGTGTAGTGATTCTGCCACTCACCTTCCCTGGCTCCGCCCTCCTGTCACAGACCGGCGCTTGACCACGCCCCCGCTGCCACATACCCCCACTGCCCGACTCAGGCCGGGCACCCTTCCGGCCCACAGCCGACTCCCCCCCCCCCCGACGGGAGAGGAAGTCCGCCACGACCATCTGCGCCCCCGGTCTGTGGACCACCTTGAAATTGAAGGGTTGGAGTGCCAGATACCAACGGGTGATCCGCACGTTGGCATCTTTCATGCGGTGGAGTCACTGGAGGGGCGCGTGGTCCGAACAGAGGGTGAAGGGGCGCCCCAGCAGGTAGTAACGGAGGGCGAGGACCGCCCACTTGATCGCCAGGCATTCCTTCTCAATAGTGTTGTAGCGCCCCTCATGCACCGACAGCTTCCGACTAATGTACAGGATGGGGCGGTCCTCCCCCTCCACCTCCTGGGACAACACCGCCCCCAGCCCTCTGTCCAACGCATCGGTCTGCAACACAAAAGGGAGAGAGAAGTCAGGGGAGTGTAATAGTGGCCCCCCACACAGTGCAGCCTTTACCTCAGAGAAAGCCCGCTGGCACTGCTCCGTCCACTGGACTGGATCTGGCACCCCCTTTTTAGTGAGGTCAGTCAGCGGGCTGGTGACGTCCGAATAATTAGGTATAAACCTGCGATAGTAGCCAGCCAGCCCCAGGAACTGTCTCACCCCCTTTTTGGTCTTGGGCCGACTTCAAAGGGTAGCTGTGAACATCCCCGTGCACACACAACACCTTCACCCCCTGTGCTCCCCCCAATGCCTCGTCTTGCACCAGGCTTTGGCGGATCGAGGTCTGATTGCAACCAGAATCCACCAACGCCTGATATGTAGCCGCTTGGACACTCACTGGTATGCGATACGCTCCGGCCCGATCGAGGGCAGCTTCTGGCGCGTCGGGGATCCGTACCACCGCGCCCACCTCCATTGCTGCGCACTGTTGTTGCAGGTGGCCCGGCTCCCCGCAGCGCCAGCAAACCGGCCCGGGCTTTCCCTCTGCACCTGTGCTCTGGGGCTCACTCACCTGAGGGGGGGGAGAGACAGACACAGAAGGGAGAAACGGGAGGGCACCACGGGTGCGGCGGGCCAGCTGGGGTGGAGCCGGCCCCCGCCTCCGTGGTGGGGGAATGGGGCAAGGACGGGACACAGAAGGGAGGGGAGAAAGAGAGAGAGAAGAGGAGAGAAGAGAAGACGCCGTCAGTTGTCCTGCCCCCGGAACAGCCGCCAAATGATCCTCCGCCAGTCCTACTGCCTGATCCTTGACCACGCCCCCGCTGCCACAAAGTATTTCGACAGTTGATCCTTTAGGGTCCTATTAAACCGCTCTACCATACCATCAGATTGAGCATGGTAAGGGGATGTTCGGGTTTTCTCAATTTTTAGTAAAGAACAAAGCTCTTTCATCAAATCAGATTCAAATTGTCTGCCCTGATCTGTGTGTATTGATTCAGGAATGCCATGATGCCTAATGTACTCATCAAAAATACACTGTGCTACAGTAGTAGCACGCTGGTCCTTCATCGGATACATATTGACATAGCGAGTGAAATAATCCATGAGGACCAAGACATACCGGTATCCCCCAGATGTTATGGGGAGTTCAGTTATATCTGCAGCAACTTTCTGAAATGGCCGATCTGCCTGAATGGGGCTGCAAAGGTGCTTTCTCATGTGGCATGGGGGAGCCTCGCTGCTGGCATGGCAGACATTCAGTACAGTACTTATATATATATATATATATATATCCCGTGACATATATGGCCAGTAACAAATTTTTCTTGCCTTCTGTAAGGTACGCTCTGCACTCAAATGTCCACTAAAACTATCACCATGAAGAGCTTTCAAAGCGGTAGGTACTAGCTGGTCCGGCAATACAACCTGGTACCCTAAAGTAGCATACGGATTTGGTTTGAAAGCACGACAGAGAAAACCCTTGATAACGCAAAGTTTCGGAAATTCATGCCAGAGCTTTCGCACTACTGGAGTGGATTCTTTCAACACTCCCATAGGGGGTCTCCTCTTACCCTTCTCTTTCCAAGATATGACAGTCAATAGTGAGTTATCAGCTTGCTCCTGTCTTCGTATTTCATCTAGATCAATTGACAAGGAGGGGCAAGTATTTGGACATCCATTTCATCTTCCCTTTTTCCCCTACTGGATGTTGCCGTGTCCTTAGAACTGGAGGAGGTCAACACACATTGTACAGCTTTAGTGTCTGTCTCCGTGATAGGTCACCTGGACATGGCATCTGCATTTGCGTGTTATCTACCCTCTCTGTGAATAACCGTATAGTCAAACACATCCAGTTCCAGGATTCAGTGTGCTCGCCTACCCGTGGGATCATTATCAACCTGAGTTTTCATAAGGCTAAGTAGGGGCTTGTGATCTGTGATTATTTTGAATGGGGACCTTGACAGAAAATGCTTGAAATGTCTCACAGACCATATGATGGCCCAGAGTTCTCGGTCATATGTGGCCCATTTCTGCTGTGCAAAAACGGCAAGGAGAAGCAAAAACGGCAAGGAGAAGATGGGGTGAGCTACTACCGGGGGATTAGTGAGTGCCTGCTTTAAGGACTGGAAAGCATCATCACAATCAGATGTCCAATTAAACAAGGCCCCCTTCTGAGTGAGAGCATTCAGGGGTGATGCAAGAATAGAAAAATTTCTTACAAAGCATCGATAATAAGAACATAACCCTACAAAAGCTCTCACCTCTGTAGTGGTTCTGGGTGTTGGCCAGTTACGAACCTTTTCAAGGTTCTTGGTATCCGGCTGAAGGCCCTGGCTAGACACAACATGACCGAGAAAGGTTACCTGACTGCAGACAAAATGGCACTTGCTCGATTTCAGCTTAAGGCCCGCTGATCTGAATCGCCTAAAGACCTCTTCAAGACTGCTCAAATGGTCTGAAAATGTACGATTAAACACCAAAACATCATCAAGGTAGATTAAGCATACTTTCCAGTGAAGACCACGAAGCACCAACTCCATTATTCTTTGAAAGGTTGGGGGTGCATTCGTTAACCCCATCGGCATGACTTTAAATTGGTAAAGGGCACTTCCTGTGGTAAACGCAGTTTTCTCTCGGTCCTGTAGGTCCAATGCTACCTGCCAATATCCACTTGATAGGTCCATGGTGCTGAACCAACAGGACCCGGATAAACTATCTAATGCATCTGCTGGACGCGGTAATGGATAAGAATCCTTAACGGTCACAGCATTCAATTTTCTGAAATTGATACAAAACCGATAACTGCCAGTTATCGATAAAATCGTTTCTTTACCAGGACAACGGGTGACGACCATGGACTACAACTCTCCTCAATGATGTCTTCATCCAGCAGTTTCTGAACCTGGTGGTCTATTTCCTCCCGCATGTGAGGAGATGTCCTGTAAGCTCACTGTTTAATTGGCTCAGCGTCTCCTGTTCTAATGCTGTGCTGAACTTTATCTGTTCTACCAAAATCTCGGTCGTGTGTGCTGAATATGTCAGCATATTTAAGAATTAAACTCTCTAATTCTTGTTTCTGCTCACCATCAAGCGCCGTCTGGCTGAAATCAACTTTGGGAAATGTTACAGGCTGAGCATGCAAGTTAGCTACAGTAGCTTCAACTAACGAAAACTCCTCCCCCGATTGGTTCACAACTGAATGAAATTCCCCAAGGAATCTGTCCCCAGGCACATGGCAATCTTCAGTAGTGGGGTTCATAACTCGACTGCAAGCCACGCCCCTTTTCACAGAGGTCAGTGTTTGTGCTACTAAAAGGCTTGGCATGTGCTGTAAATCAGGTTCTAAGATACCTGTGTAATTGGGACTGTGTTCAGGGTCACTCGTGTTAGACTGAAGCTTAATCAAGACATTCATTTGGCTTAACATTACAGCACTGCACTTTAAAGGAGCTATCTGGGAGCTACACAGGAATGGAACAGTCCTGTCCCAAAGCTTCAGCTGATTTGTGGTTAGGTCAATTACTGCATGATGTTTCTGTAAAAAGTCCCAACCAAGTATCAGAGGTTGTGTGGCATTCCTGACTACCTGTACATCATGGCTGAAACACTCATCACCTACCCTAATGGAAATAGGGAGTGTACCTAATGTATCCAAACAGTCACCTGTCACTGATTTGGCAAGAACATATGATTTTTGAATTGGCCTCCTCTGTAAGACAGGAATAGACATTCTTAGATTTTTACTAATTAATGAAATTTCAAAACCTGTGTCTACAAACGCTCTCACAGTAGTGTCCTCAACAACAGTAAATACATATGACATTGGAGTTAGCTGTATATTGTCTGACTGCATAATGTGTGGGGCCATACAGTCCTGAACAGCAGATACTCGGCCCATAGTATCTGCTAGCGGGTGTTTCCCTGATGAATGGTGTCACCGCCGTCGAAGCTCACATGTTGTCTCTCTCTGGATTATGGGCCATAGGAGGACCGGCCAGGCGATCGATGCTCATCTCTCCCCACAGTGGATGATGTATGTGGAGGACGGCGCTCCCGCCAGCCAAGATAAATGGGCAATGGGCTGGGACTGCACCGGTAGCCAGGACTGGGATGACGGTACTGGTCCTTGCTGCTTGACGATCTAGGGGCACACCGTGGAGGTGATGGTGAAGCAGGTGAATAGCCACGGTCCCGACGGCCTGGTGAAGATCTGTATTGGCTGTAATAATCACCTCCCTGGGATGAAGGATGAGACCGAGGCCTGTATGTAGAGTGATGTTCTGGCAATGATGACGGCGAATGCCAATATGTCTCCCTCTGCCTGAGAGGCCTCCGCCACTCTCCATGCGCGCTGTAGTCTGGGTCATTTCTTCGCTGCAGACGATCCACCTCCAGCCTAAGCGATCGCACATCAGCCAACAGCTCCCGCATGGCCCTTGCGAGTTCAGATGATGCACTGGGCTGAGATGAACCATGCTTAGCTGACACCATGGCCGAAACTGTCTCTGTCGATACGCTAGCCGCCGGGGGAGTCAGTGACTGAGGGCTCACTGGGGCAGACAGCTTCAAAGCCTCCTGGGCCCTCTCCCACTTACAAGCAATGGCCAATGCCTCCTCCAGCATAGTTACTCCATGTTCATGACATTTAGCTTGAAGTATTGGGTCCAGGCCAGCCACAAACCTCCTGAACCGCTCCATTTCGATGGCCGGTGCACCATAATTTGGAAAAGCTTCCAGCACTAGTCTGGTAATTTCAGCTGCATAAACTTCCAGGGGTTCTTTAACCAACCATTGTCTGGCATTAACAAAAGTTTGAAAATGCAACAAAAATTGCTTCCTCCCAAAAACATCATTCAACTTGGCAACAGATTGGTCATAATTCTTCTTCACGTCCTCCGTCAAGGATAGCCAATATGCCAAGGCATCCCCACTCAAACGCGTGGGTAGAATGGTTGTGAGATCATGTTGATTATTATCAGTACATGCTTTCACGGCAAGTTCGAGTCGAGCTTTCCAAAGCGAAAAACTGTCCTTGTCTTTGCCATCCCCATGAAAACACGATGGCAGCTCGACCTTATAGTGAACAATTCTGCTGATGTTAACCGCAGGGTCATTGGCACCCTGTGCTCCATTGATTTCCTTGTCCGACATTGAAAAACGAGTAGGGAGAATCATATAGCACAATCAGATCTGACAAAGTCGAGAAAACACACTGTCCACTCACCACTCGAGCTAGCAAGCCAGTTTCAGGAGAGTCCGCGAAATACAGCAGTAGCTGTTTTCCGTTGTCTTGGTTGTAGAAGTTGCCAATGGATAGATCACAGTGAGAAGAAAGGAAAAAAAAACCACCACTGCCACCAGTCTGTAACCTGAATTTTTGTTAGCTTGTCAGTGATGTGGGTGTAAAGTATAGACAGGTTAAAGTTGACAAATAAACTTCTTTATTGAAGAACCAGCGAGACAACTTTCAGTGTGGACACATTTCCTTTTTTTTTTTTTCCTGCCTCGACTCCCCTCAAAATCCCACCGGTGGGGAAACACTCCCAGGGTCGCAGATAGGATTTTTGAACTGGGGGGACTGAGCTGTCAGCAAATGATTCCATTTTGTGTAAATGCATTATATATATATATATATATATATATATATATATATATATATATATATATAAAATGTGTGTGTGTACTGAAGCTTCAATATACATTCGAATTGTGAGTTTTCTAACTGAATGAACATTAGTAGACAAAGGCCAACCTGGTCAACATTGCTCGGTTTTTGAAAAAACGCTGTAATTGTTTTTTGTTTTTTCATTGTTGACCCCACCAGGGATTGCCTGCAGGCCAGGAGGACAATGTTAACATCTTAAATCTCATAATTTCAGTTAACAGTTGCTGCTTACTAAAATAACATTATACATAAAAATAACAACATTAAAATATATTCACCTACAGCCTAGAATGCTGTTATTTTACATTTAGCCTATTTCAGGTAAGTCCAAATTCCTTCTTATTATTATCAGACTAGCTACTCAACATTACAAAACAAGTATTTGTCACATCTGGGAAAGGCAACAGGCAACAGGCATAGGATATTTACATCTTTTGGTTCTTGAAACAAACGCTATAATTTTTTCCCCCTCTTCTCTGGCTTAATGTGGCAGAAAGATCACCAGCTCAGTCATTAGACAGTTGTTTATGATCACTATGGTTACCGCGACAGGCAAAGTCCCCAGCTCCCCTTAGGACCTCGGGGTCGAGATGGTGCGTTACATTTACATTGGAAGTCGGAACTTGGAGCTCCGAGCAACATAACCTCAGAACTGAGCGCTTCCCAGTTTAAAAACTGGGACATCATGGAACATGGAATTCGAAAAAAATTGGCCAGTTAATGAAATGAAATGAAAACCCCAACGTTTATGCTGGGAGATGCTGGATTTCAATGCTTTTCCGACTTCAAACTTCCAACTTACGAGTACAACTGAACGCACCATTAGTCATAGCAGAAACACCGCTGCTATCAAATGGATGAGCTGTGCAGTGTTATTAACTGAGAATTACGTGGAAAATGAACACCTTGCTTTCCCAACTCTGCAAGGATCTGCTCCAGCCTTTCCCCTTCTTGAATCGGTGTAATGTGGATTGATCACTGACAAGGCTACTGCTGCTGCCATTTCAACTTTGTGCTGCAGTGTAAGTTAGTCTAACTAACGGAACATTAATCCTCACTTTTTCTACCTATGTGTGGCGCCTTATGTAGGGACGGTGGGTGGGGGGGGACAGATGGGGGTCACTATAAATCTGGGGGGGACATGTCCCCCCCATCCCCCGTGCTATCTGCACCCTTGAACACTCCCCCCGGAACCAAAAAGAATTAATATTCAAAATTATTCCCTTCATTGCACAACTTCACATTCCTATTGAAACCAAATAAAATAAAATAAAATAAACAACATTTGGCCATAACACACAACATAAAAATACAACATAAAAATAATAGTTTACATATGTGTCTGGGTTATTTTGCATGCAGTGAGAACACAAGTCAGAGTCAAAGCCCATTTTATATAGTTTCTGTGCAGTGAAGTGAAATCTGTGAAGAACCTTGTATTGTATTAATTGTAGATTGCTATTTTTTGTCATGAGGTAGATGTTTTTACAGATTTGGGTCCAGAAATTGGCACCGGAAGTAATGGACAAATCTGATTCCCGTTTGTGATATGGTAGGCTTAAAGTTTTTTCTAAACAAGATATATTTTTGTATATTTTGGAAAGAATTTTTTTGGGGAAGGAATGTTGATCAACTCCATGATTGGTGAGGGGATGTCTAGGTTCGCTGTCTGGACATTAATTTTAGCTTGGATAGATGATTTAATTTGTAGGTATTCTAAAAAGTATTTACTCTCAATGCCGTGCTTCTGGACCAAACAAGGGAATGAAGCCAGATTTTTGTCTTGAATAATGTGATGAAGTTGAGCGATGCCCTTGCCTATCCATGTGAGAAAATTGAGTGTTTTTTTGTTGATAGTGAAATCTGGGTTATTCCAAATCGGGGTGCAATTTGACGGTGCTACAGGTGAATCAATGATGTGATAGAATTTCCACCAAGCTGTCAGACAAGATGATATTGTTAGTGCTTTGAAGGATGGGTGTTTTTTAACTGATTGACTACAGAGAGGAAGGTCTGAGATCTGAATATCCTTGCAAATGGTTTGTTCTATGTCTAACCAGGTGTTGTCTGAGGGGGTGGGATGTAACCATTTGTATATGTAATGAAGCTGGTTGGCCCCTTTTTTTTCTCCTCTCCTTTCCTCCCTTCTCTTTCTCTTTGCCTCCCTCTACTTCACTCATCCCTGTTCTGCCTGGGCCCCGTGGGTGGCTCGGGCGGCCTGGTCCTGTCGGGTTGCCATGTGGGACTGGTGTTGGTCGGTGCTGTGGGGTATTCATGGGTTCTGGGCCCCCGCCGCGCACTCGCCCTTTGCGCACACACACATACCTCTTCCTGGCAATACGCAACATGCCTTATTCTCTTTTTTAAATGCACTACATATTAGATTGCATACATCATACATCTACCAATAACCAAGAACAACAAATAGACTAGGGCAAGTGAGGTGTGCATGCAGATGCCTCTGCAGGTGTTTTACTGCATGCCTTGCTTCTTTTAATGCTAACACAATTTAGAGGAGGCATATATCTATGAGTATGCAGGTTTGTTGCGGCGTGCAGGGGGAAATCTGGACAGAGACTCACCTTGCGCGCACACTTCTTTTAATGCAATACATTAGAGAAAGCCCACAATATAGCCATTTACATTCTTACATAGGACAAATATGGCATGTTGCGTGATGGTCTGGAGTCGGGGTGTGGTGGGTCATATGTGTGTGTGTGGGGGGGCCCTGGGCCATGGGCTGGTTAGCACGCAGGGCCTTCCCTCTGCCGTCTCATTGTGGTACATCTTGTGCGGGGGCGGGACGACACCGTGGTCATACTTGGGTGCCCAGGCAATCTGTATAATCAGTCAGTTAATCAAATTATTCCTATTCTTATCCCTATTCTTATTTCTCTTATTCAGTGGCGGCTGGTAGTCTTTCAAACATGGGAGGCTGGTCGGTTACGATATTTCCAGATTTTAAAAGAAAAAACACATCAATTTTGCCCATACTCTTGCCTCTGATCTGGCTGATTGTTGGCAGGGTCACAAACTGTGAAATAACAGGTTCTTTTGGTCCATTAGCCTACTGTCCAATATACCTGATGGTGGTGTTGGGGGGGTATATTTTAACATTTTATATTTTAAAATTGTGGCATGTGGCATGTTGTTTAAAAATTGATCATTATTGAAAGCAGCTCTTTGTCAGGAACCTCAGCAGTAACAGCAGAGTGTTCTGGAATAGGCACAAGCACTGACCTTGGGGAGCCAAACATATAGCTGGGTGCCACACATTTCATTCAATGACACTTTCCCTAAATTTTACTTATTTTGACTGAGAAATGTTTTATTGACAATTTTGATAACCCTTCACTTTTAATCCAGGTCTGTAGTGTGAAATGTTCTCGGCTGTGTTTTTGTTTAAAAATGTTTTCCAAATTGTAGCTGTGTTTAATTCATATCCAGAGAAATATATATTCCAATATAATATACTCAGCATAAACATTTTAAATAGATTCTATATTTTTGGTCCATCCATGACATATTACTAAAGTAGCCTATTTACTGTTGTTGATGTGGGTCACTTGCTGTTAGCCAATTCACTTTCTCATACCAGGAGAGCTGAAAGGAATGAGTATTATTCCCTACCTTTTTCACCAAGTCAATTTGAGGCGTTGGTCTACCCTGCTCTTTAATTTTAATTTTTTCCTCGAAAGGAAGACTGGCAAATGGCTTCGCCAAAATTAAATCAGCAATGCTTGGCATCCGTGCGCAGCTTTCTTGCTAGCTGACTAGCCCCCTCAAGTTCAAGTTCAGTCACTCAATTAAATGAAATTTCTGGAACTAAGATAGCAAACTTGACAACACTATATTTACACTTTATTTACAATGAAAATATATACAAACTAAAAAAGCTGGCAGAAACCATATGTAATGAATGAAATTGAAATGTAAGCTGATCTCTTACAATACACCACAGCACTTGCGAATCCGCATGGGACTGAACTGAAATTCACCGCTACCTGTCTATATTTGAAACGAGCTGTCAATCAAAGAAAATATCCAGCCGCTTTCACCAATCACCAGTCTCCTCACGGAAACTGCCATGTCCCTCCCACTGTGAGGCTGGGAGTCCGTGGGCGGGCGTTTTCGCAGTATTTGTCCAATAACCATCTTGCATTTTGAGATTGACAAGCGCAGAGCTCCCAAATGCCATTGAAGTGCACTGAGGCTGGGCTGCATCGCGCTGTCACGAGGGGGAAAAACTCACGCACACATTAGGCGAACTGGGGAAAGTTATAACGGAATGATTTCGCACTGTAGTTGGGTTGAGCACATATATTTCTATGATTCTGGATCTGAAATAGCAATGTTATAAGGTCGGCTATAACATAAGCCTAGCGCAATTCATCCTACACGATGTTCGTCATTTTTAGAGGAGGCTGAGCCTCCCTCGTTGTCTTAGAGCAAACGCCCGTGCTCTTATTATTATCCTACATAAAGATAATAATACTCATTTCCTTTGAAACCCTCCTTCTCTGCGATCTAGCCTCCATCTCCCCAGTCCAAAAGTAAGTCAGTTCTACTCCTTATATACTGTACACTCACTCTCACACACACGCACACACACATGGACATCTCCATATGCACATTATTCCTCACTGTTAATTTTGGTTTTTCACTCAATTTTAAATCCGGTGTTGTGTTTGAATTCTGTTTTTTTGTGTAGTTGTATTGTGATTGTTTTGCATAATTGTATTGTATACGAATTAAAAAAAAGAAAAGTCATGAAATAGCAGGGTATTTCTGTAATTATATTAACATTAAAGTTATATATATATAAACAATATACATATGTACATTCAATATATTTGTAAAAACCCATGAAGCTTAAAAAAAAAGGTGAATCAACAATATTTAATAATTCAATATCCTTCTTCCACAGCCACGCCTTTGTAATGTGAGCAGAATGTGGTTTTGCATTGTCTTGTTGAAATCTCCCTGGAAAAGTCGTTGTCTTGAAGGCAGCAGATGTTGCTCCAAAATCTCAGTGTACTTTTCTGCATTAATGCTCCATCACAGAAGTGTAAGTTACCTTTGCCAAGGGCACTGACCCAACCCCATACCATGGCACACAGTGGCTTTTGGACTTGTTCCTGCTAACAGTCTGGATGGTCCTTTTAGTCTTTGGTCCGGAGCACACAGAGTCCATTTCTTCCATAAAAGACCTGGAATATTGATTCATCTGACCACAATATACATTTCCACTGTGTGATGGTCCATCCCAGATGGCTCCAAGCCCAGAGAAGTCGATGGCACCTCTGGACCCAGTTCACATAAGGCTTCCTTTTTGCACAGTAAAGTTTTAACTGGTGTTTGTGGCTGTCACTCTGTATTATAGCTTGACAAAGGTTTAGAAAAGTAATCCTGAGCCCATGTGGTTCTATCAGCTATGGATGAATGATGGTTCTTGATGCCGTCTGAGGGATCAGAGACCACGGGGGTTCAGATTAGGCTTGAGCCCTTTGCCCTGTACACACTGAAATTCCTCCAGGTTCCTTGAATTGTTGAATGATATGTTGAATGCACCACAGAGAGTGAAATATCCAAATCCCGTCCTATCTTTCTTTGAGGAACATTGTTTTAAACATTTCAGTAATTTTCTCACTCATTTGTTGATAAACTGGAGATCCCCGGCCCATCTTTACTCCTCAAAGACTTGGTCTTTCCTGGATACTGATTTTGTACCAAATCATGATTACAGTCACCTGTTGACATCAGCTGTTTCACATCACATCATTAATTAAATGTTTTATCTCAATTGCCCTAAATTGCCCCGTCCCAATTTTCTTTGGAAAGCGCTGCCAGCCTGAAATGTAGGAATGGATATATAATAACAAATTAAACTAGAAAAGCACTCGGAGAGCACAGACCTCCACCAAGCAGCTCATCTCACAATGATAAAGAATCCTTTAAAAAAATCCTGGATCCAGAAGGTGATCCAGATCACCGCCAAAATTTAATGGATTGTTACTTGTGCCCAGTCACACCTCTGGAAAAAATTTCAAAGCAATCCGTTCATAACTTTTTTCCATAATGTTGCTAAAAGACAAACCAACAAACAAACAAACCAATGCTACCGAAAACATAACCTCCTTGGTGGAGGTAACAAACCAATGCTACCGAAAACATAACCTCCTTGGCGGAGGTAATAATGTTGACAAAGCAAAACATGCACTGCAAAAAAACGATATCTTAGCAAGTGAAAATATCTTGGAAATAGTTGAAAGATCTAGAATTTCCTATTAGAAGAATACAAGACACCAATTCTGAGATTATTAAACTTAGTTCTAGATTGCAACCAATTTATTCTAAGATGCCTTATCAAGTAAAAATATCTGTCCATGCAGCAAGATCATTTCACTAGTATTAAGTAATTTTCTCCTCAATTTCAGTTTTCAATTTTTTTCCCTTGTGAAATATCTTGGGTTCTGTAATGGAAATTTCTAATAAACACTTCAGAACACTTAGCAGTCGTCTTTTCAGTTATTTATTATAGTAGATCATATAAAGATATATAAAATAGGAAAGGAAAGAGAAGAATAGAAGAAGAGTAGAAGACACCACTTCAGTGATGCCGAGAGTACGCTCACTCGGAGTTGTTTTTTCTTGGCTGTTATCTATTATACTCTGAAGGCATTTGCTCACAGCTTGTGTCTTCACGTGATTGGCTCAAGATTTTCTATGAAGCTTTACTAATGAGTGCACCTGGCATGCTTTGGTACGTGCAGGCAGATGCAAGTTAGGGAGAGCTCAAGCTCCCTGCTTATCACCACCGAGGTCAGGAGAGGTGGTTACATCATGAGAAGATGCATAGTTAGGACGAACTCAAGCACCCTGCTCATTACTACCAAGGTCACAGAAAGGCGATTACAACATTGGAAAAATATCTTTCTCAGTAGACTAGGCCACTTGAGCTCAACACACAGAAACACAGAGAATAGGAATGTTCATTCACTAAATTTCCTTCACATTTCCCCCCTTTTTATCCTACAGGATAATGATTGCTAAAAAAAGAAATGTACACAATTTCAGTGGTAAGAGTTCCCAGAGAGATTCGACTTAACACATCATTAAGTGTACAGGGATAATGCTAAGGCTGTTTTTGTAAGACATAAGCCCTATTCGCATGGGATAAGTATTACCTGTGGACCTCTGGTAATTCGGAATAATTACAGAGAATGTCTGAGTTCTTAATCCTGTGCGAATGCGCCATGTCCCTAATTTGCCAAGTAATAATTCCGCCGCGAATTACCTACTGTGTTTCGGCAAAACACAGACGTCCAGTGGTAATACAAGTCCCGTGTGAATGCACATGTCTGTGTTTGTAATTATTAAACGCGTGTCTCTTGTACTTTTCTGGAGTGAATAATGGAGGATACAGGCGAAATTTTGATAAACAGCATTTCAGGGGCAAGTGGTAGTAGGCCTATCCCGTATTTGAACCAGATAAGCAGAAACAGCTCCAAGAAGAACTCCAAGAAGAAAGCACGAAGAATCTTCAACTGGATGGCTTGTGTGGCAGCATATGGTAAGGAGCCACGCTAACCCCCATGACACAGCAATACGAAGATATTTTGGTTAACGGAGGGAAGACAAATGTTCATTTAGCAAAATACCCGGCTATGTGTAAACAGTGCCATAAACTGCCTGTTCACTTACATTGTCATCTCGAGACTGTTTTCATTTGCAGTGACCCTGCCTTCTCATTTTGAGAGCGTGGAGCAAACATACTGCATCCCTATCATATGCGTTTCCCCTCTCTTAATTTGGATACAGTGCTATTCTTATGCCTACTGTGTTTTCATCCTACCTTATTAATGCACCATTAATGTACTACAGTAATATCTTGGCACTTCCAACATGCTACAACTGTATTGATTGTTGCCAAACGCGCCTTTATTCTAACCACCTACCCAACCTTGTTTATAGCTGATATCTGGTACCCTGATAGAAGACCCAGGGAGAGAGGCCTGTCCTTCTGGGAAGTGGAGGTGCTGGAGAACTTTCGGGAGAAAGACTGGTACCAAAACTTCCGAATGCCCAAAGAGGCCTTTGAGAAGCTGTGTGACCACCTGCACCCACACATTAAGCCCCAAACCACCAACATGCTTGCACCAATACCTGTTGAGAAGAGGTCACATCCAGTCACAATGTCTGTAAATTCAGTGAATTACAGACTTTTGCTTATCCCGTCCGAATGCGCCACACAATAACACAGAGGTGCGGGGGTAATTGCGAATTACCAGAGGTCCATAGGTAATACTTATCCCGTGTGAATAGGGCTATAGACATCTTAAGTTAATGCTAGCAAGCTATATACATAGATCAGGAAACAATAGAACAGAAAACAACCACAAATGAAAGTGTTTTAAGTTAGGGCTAATTTCATGTCAGCTGTGCTGATGTCATCGAATGGTGGGTTGTAGTCTTCGTGTGAGTTTGGAGGCCAGTCAGGCAAGTCGTTTGAGTCTCTTTTCACCATCTGGTAACTGATATTTGTCAGCTGCCTCTGAAACACAGACATACAACATTGACAGAAAACAGGGAGCAAACATAGCATCACAATCAAACCTAGGAGCAGTATAGTAGATAGAATCAGAGTCTTCAATCCACTAAACCAACGCCATCAGCTGTCTTCGACTCCTCCATGTTCATCTGCTCATAATTGTTCAGCAACCTTGCGCATCTTGTTCAGTGCCTCAATGATGTTACCGAGTTAACCCTTGCCCTTCTTGATGTGTATTGGTGCTCAGAGGGCGGACACGCCCTATCAGCCCTCGTCCCACCTCACCAGAGCTTGGAGAAACTCGGGACTTCTGAAACCAGTTTTACTGACTAAAATACTCTTCTCTATTGAGGGTACAACAGCGTAACTGTGCTGCCATGCTCAGTTCTGCGGAACTTGCTCGCCACGTGGTTTGGATCAAGGTAGGAAAGCCATCATGTGGGGCACCTTCTAAATGATAATCGCTTACCTCTCCTCCTGAGTCTCGGGTTACCACTTGTCTCACCTTATGGTTGGGGTTCTGTTCTCAGATGTACTCAATTAACACTTTTTTCTCCTTGAGCTTTAGTCAGCGTCTGGGTCACTTAGGCCTTCTTTTCCCTCCTGCTCAGCCAGTTCAGGAACCCTCCTGCAGTGGCTAGCGTGGATCCACGTCACTTTGCCTGTGACCTTCACTGCTGTTGGGGTTGTGAGCAGGACCTGGAATGGGCTATTCCACCATGGCTTGTTCCACTTGGTTCATTGGAAGTCCTTCACCACTATCCAATCCCCTGGTTGTAGATCCCTCAGCAGGTTTGGGAAGTGCTTCTTTTACCTGTTTGTGGATAGATTTCAAAGCAGAGGACAACGTTGCACAGTAATTCAACATTGCATCATCACACAGTGTGGTGTCCGGCAGTGTTCCTTGGGCTGGCCCTATCCCCGTGTTGGGTACTCATCCAAACAGAATTTCAAATGGGCTTAACCCATGCTTAGGTCTAATTTGCATCCTCATTTGTGTGAGTAGTACAGGGAGGACCTTTGTCCATCCTCACCCTGTTTCTGCACAAGCTTTGCTTAGTTTATTTTTAAGTGACCCATTTTCCCTCTCTACTGCTCCCGCACTGGCAGGGTGGTAGGCACAATGTTGTTTCAGGTCTATCCCTAGGAATGCTCCTATTTTCTTTAGGGCTGCATTAACAAAGGGTGTTCCATTGTCACTTGAGATTTTGCTAGGTATACCACACCTAGGAATTATATCTCCCAGGAGTGCTTTGACTACCGCCTCTAAGTCCTGTTTAGCTGTGGGGAATACTTCAACCCATTTTGAAAACATATCAACTATTACCAGGCAATACCTTTTCCCCTCACTAGGTGTCAGTTCAATGAAGTCCATTTGGAGATGATCAAATGGTTCGTCTGGCATTGGGTGTGCTGCTTGAATTAATTTGATACCTTGACCTGCATTATGTTGTGCACATATCAAGCATTGCTTGCAAAATTTCGCAGCATAATTTGAAAACCCCTTTGTGTACCATCTCTTTGTTACTTCTGCTACCATCCCCCCTTTTGACACATGGGTTAGCCCATGTGCCAATTTTGCATAGAAAGAGAGCATGTGTTTTGGTAAACAGGGACGGCCCGAGGGACAAACCCAGACCAAGTTTGCAAAGATACAGCCTGCCTGTTTCCAGACTCGTCTCTTGTCCTGAGTGGCAGTGCTCTGAAGGTCCGCTAGCTGTAAACAGGGGGTAGAAACCTGAGGAAAAGCAAGGTTAGAGGGTGAACTGGAAGCCGAGGCTGCACACTTAGCTGCCGCGTCTGCCCTGGCATTCCCTTGAGACACAAGATCAGTATTGTTAGTATGGGCAGCACACTTACACACAGCAATGGTTCTAAGGAGTCATATCAAAGTCTGCTTAGGACTTTTTATGACTCTGTGGTAGCATCAGTGATTTTCTATGCTGTGGTCTGCTGGGGCTGTGGAAGTTCAGAGAGGGACAGGAAGAAACTTAATAAACTGGTCAGAAGGTCTGGCTCAGTCTTGAACTGTCCTCTGGACTCCATTGAGGTGGTGGGTGAGAGGAGAATGTTAGCCAAGCTGACCTCAATCATGGATAACCCCTCTCACCCCTTACATGAGGCTGTGGGGGCTTTAAGCAGCTCTTTTAGTAGTAGACTGCTACGCCCACGGTGTAAGAAGGAGAGATACCGCAGGTCATTCATACCTACTGCTGTCAGACTGTATAACACCCACAACTTGTAATGTAGCACCAATAACCTGTTTGTCATTATATTTGCACTACTTCACCACTACTACCTCTGCCATCTTTCATCGATGCAATTATTATGTGCAATAATATAGGCCTTAAACTATTTTTATAAGTTTAAAAATTTATACATTTTTAAGTTTAATTTGTATAGCACATTTAAACACAGCATACACTGACCAAAGTGCTGTACAGAGTCAGTATTAAAAGACAAATGATCAAAAGAAAAATAAAAGGAATAAATAAAATAAAACTATAATAATAACAACAATAACAATAAGCTGATGGTTAGGGAAAGGCCAAGGAGTAGAGATGGGTTTTTAGCCTAGATTTAAAGGTAGAGATGGAGGGAGCAGATCTGATGTCCGGTGGGAGCTGATTCCAGAGGCGTGGAGCAGCAACAGAAAAAGCTCTGTCACCTCTCTGCTTCAGCCACGAGCGAGGTACATGAAGAAGCCCTGTGTTAGAGGATCTTAGAGACCTTTAGACTGAGTGGGGCTGTAAAAGGTCATTGATGTAGGGTGGGGCCAGCCCACTGAGTGCTTTAAAAATAAATAATAAGACTTTAAATTGTATTCTGAAAAAGACTGGGAGCCAGTGCAAGGAGGCCAGAATAGGAGTGATGTGCCCACGTCTCCTGGTGCCAGTTAAAAAACGTGCAGCTGCGTTTTGGACCAGCTGTAAACATCTAAGTGAGGTTTGAGGGAGGCCAAGATAAAGGGAATTGCAGTAATCCAGTCGTGATGTGATAAAAGCATGGATGACTATTTCAAGATCGTTATGAGATAGGAAGGATTTGAGGCAGGAAATCACTCTGAGTTGGTAAAAACTATTTTTGACCACAGTGCTAATCTGTTTGTCAAGACAGAGATCGGAGTCAAGGAAGACACCCAGGTTTCTGGCAGAGGGTGTGACATGAGGAGTGAGGTGACCTAAATCATTCACTGTAGTGCATCTTGCCTTGGAGGGACCAAAAATAATGACTTCAGTCTTGTCACCATTTAGCTGGAGGAAGTTGTTAGCCATTCAATTTCTGATGTCTTCAAGACAGACAAGGAGAGATTGGATGGAGTCCCTAGATTTTAAGGGCAAATACAATTGAGAGTCATCTGCATAAAGGTGAAAGGAAATGTTGTGCTTTCTAATGATGTCACCAAGTGGGAGCATGTAGAGACTGAAAAGCATGGGACCCAAGATGGACCCCTGGGGGACCCCATAGGAGACAGAGGCAGTTGATGAGGAGAAATGGCCAGTGGAAACAGAGAAGGTCCTATGTTTAAGGTAGGACCTGAACCAGAGAAGAGCAGTGTCCCTGATGCCCACCTGCTGGTCTAAACGGCTGAGGAGGATGTTGTGGTCAACAGTATCAAATGCAGCGCTAAGGTCGAGTAAAACCAAAATGGCATTATCACCAGAATCTAAAGTGAGGAGCAGATCATTAGTTACTTTAAGCAGGGCTGTTTCAGTGCTATGAAGGGATCTGAATCCTGACTGAAAAGGTTCAAGTATATTACGGGTGGTCAGAAAAGGAATCAGCTGTGACAGTATAGCTTTTTCTAGAACTTTTGAGAAAAAAGGGAGCTTGGAGATGGGGCGATAATTTTGCAAACACTGGGCATCGAGGTTGGTTTTTTTAAGCAGGGGTTGGACAACTGCATGCTTAAAAAAGGTAGGGACAGTACCAGATGTGAGACACGAATTTAGAATTATTTGAATCGATGGCCCAACAGCATCAAAAACATCCTTTATGATACAGGAAGGAATGGCATCATAGGGGGATCCAGTGGGTTTCATATGTAAAACTAGTTCCTGCAATTCACTGAGAGAGATGGGCTGAAATTGGTTAAGAGTAGAAATAGCTAGTGCACAAGAGGGAACAGGTAGAGCAGTTGATAAGGAGGGCGTAAACACTGATCTGATGTTCTCTATTTTATCAGTGAAAAACTTGAGAAATTTTTCACAGGTCTCAGTCTATATACATATAGTCTATATATATATATATATATATATATATATATATATATATATATATATATATATATAGTGGTGCTTGAAAGTTTGTGAACCCTTCAGAATTTTCTATATTTCTGCATAAATATGACCTAAAACATCATCAGATTTTCACACAAGTCCTAAAAGTAGATAAAGAGAACCCAGTTAAACAAATGAGACAAAAATATTATACTTGGTCATTTATTTATTGAGGAAAATGATCCAATATTACATATCTGTGAGTGGCAAAAGTATGTGAACCTCTAGGATTAGCAGTTAATTTGAAGGTGAAATTAGAGTCAGGTGTTTTCAATAAATGGGATGACAATCAGGTGTGAGTGGGCACCCTGTTTTATTTAAAGAACAGGGAACTATCAAAGTCTGATCTTCACAACACATATTTGTGGAAGTGTATCATGGCATGAACAAAGGAGACCTCAGAAAAAGTGTTGCTGATGCTCATCAGGCTGGAAAAGGGTACAAAACCATTTACAAAGAGTTTGGACTCCATCAATCCACAGACAGACAGATTTTGTACAAATGGAAGAAATTCAAGACCATTGTTACCCTCCCCAGGAGTGGTGGACCAACAAAGATTACTCCAAGAACAAGGCGTGTAATAGTCAGCGAGGTCAGAAAGGACCCCAGGGTAACTTCTAAGCAACTGAAGGCCTCTCTCACATTGGCTAATGTTAATGTCCATGAGTCCACCATCAGGAGAACACTGAACAACAATGGTGTGCATGGCAGGGTTGCAAAGAGAAAGCCACTGCTCTCCAAAAAGAACATTGCTGCTCGTCTGCAGTTTGCTAAAGATCACGTGGACAAGCCAGAAGGCTATTGGAAAAATGTTTTATGGATGGATGAGACCAAAATAGAACTTTTTGGTTTAAATGAGAAGCATTATGTTTGGAGAAAGGAAAACACTGCATTCTGGCATAAGAACCTTATCCCATCTGTGAAACATGGTGGTGGTAGTATCATGGTTTGGGCCTGTTTTGCTGCATCTGGGCCAGGATGGCTTGCCATCACTGATGGAACAATGAATTCTGAATTATACCAGCAAATTCTAAAGGAAAATGTCAGGACATCTGTCCATGAACTGAATCTCAAGAGAAGGTGGGTCATGCAGCAAGACAACGACCCTAAGCACACAAGTCGTTCTACCAAAGAATGGTTAAAGAAGAATAAAGTTAATGTTTTGGAATGGCCAAGTCAAAGTCCTGACCTTAATCCAATCGAAATGTTGTAGAAGGATCTGAAGCGAGCAGTTCATGTGAGGAAACCCACCAACATCCCAGAGTTGAAGCTGTTCTGTATGGAGGAATGGGCTAAAATTCCTCCAAGCCGGTGTGCAGGACTGATCAACAGTTACCGGAAACGTTTAGTTGCAGTTATTGCTGTACAAGGGGGGTCACACCAGATACTGAAATAAAGGTTCACATACTTTTGCCACTCACAGATATGTAATATTGGATCATTTTCCTCAATAAATAAATGACCAAGTATAATATTTTTGTCTCATTTGTTTAACTGGGTTCTCTTTATCTACTTTTAGGACTTGTGTGAAAATCTGATGATGTTTTAGGTCGTATTTATGCAGAAATATAGGAAATTCTAAAGGGTTCACAAAATTTCAAGCACCACTGTGTGTGTGTGTATATATATATATATATATATATATATATATATATATATATATATATATATATATATGTGTGTGTGTGTGTGTTATTTATGTATACATGTGTGTGTATATATACAGAGTCTACCTGTAATATGCACTTTTTCCGAGCCTCTCAATAAGGCAAAATTTTCTTTTCTATACTTTTTCACGGTAGATGATGCAAATAGCCCTCTGTATTTAATCCTTCATTTGTCTAATTTTTATTTCAGTTTTATTTGTTATCTGTTTGACTTTTTCTTGCTACTGTAACACGTGAATTTCCCCGATGTGGGATGAATAAAGTGAATCTAATCTAATCTAATCTAATCTAATCTAATCTAATCTAATCTAATCTAATCTAATCTAAGGAGTAGAATAGCATCCAACAACTCAGAGACCAGTTTATGATGTGCAATGGGAGATCCTGTGCTAGTGAGAGAATTTCTGTGTTTCCAAATGGTGCCAAAATTGTGCACAATGCCAAATGCGTACCTACTGTCCATAAAAATATTGACAGATTGCCCTGCAGCCAATTTGCATGCCTCAATAAGGGCACAGAGCTCTGCGGCCTGCGCCGACAGGTTTGAGGGCAGACACGATGCCTTGAGGACCTTGTGATCTGAGACTACGGCAAAACCTACTTTGTTCTTTCCCGTCTCTGGGTCTCTGGAGGCTGAACCATCCACATAGAGGATTATGTCTGGATTTTCCAAAGGGTCGCTCTTTAAGTCTGCCCTGGGGAAAGAAAAATCGTTAGTGAGAGCAACACAGTCATGTGGCTCTCCATCATCCTCTGTAGGGAGAAGAGAGGCAGAATTCAGAACAGAACAATGTTTCACAATGATGTTAGGCATATCAAGTATGACAGTGTTATACTTTAACCATCTCTGTGCTGACAAGATGGCGGCGAGCGTGGTTGCAGTGGCTTACGGCTCTCCTTTTCAGTGCTCTTTTTTTGTTTGTTTTTGTATTTCTTTCTTGCTTGTTTGTGCAACATCGGTTCTGCGAACATCCAGTACACCTGCCAGACACTTTTAGCCATCGGTGACCAACATCAGGTATCTGTTTCAAGCGACTTTCTCTTCACGCATAACATCCCAGATGATATAGCGAGACCACCGGGCTCTCCGTGGATTGTTGTCGGGTCTAGGAGGCGGCGCAGACGGAGGAGGGAGAGAAAGCAGAAGCGGGGCCGCAGGTCCGGTGCTATGCTAAGGCTAAGAAAACAACCACACAAGCCACCTCTACCAAGCCTGTATCTCTCCAATGCCAGATCCCTGGTGCATAAAACAGATGATCTGGAATTACAACTCACTGGAAATCGCTATGTTCGGGACTGCTGTGTTTTAATTATCACAGAAACCTGGCTTCATCCTGAAATACCCGATGCTAGCTTGCAGCTAGCAGGCCGCACTCTGCTCAGCTGGGATAGGAATGAGAACTCTGGTAAGAGTAGAGGGGGAGAACTCTGGTAAGAGTAGAGGGGGAGGACTCTGTATTTACATGCATGACAATCGGTGTAACAACGGAACAATTATAGATAAACACTGTTCCCCAGACCTCGAGTACATGTCTGTAAGATGCCGGCCTTTTTTTCTACCGAGAGAGCTAACTGTAGTGATTGTCACAGCTGTGTATATTCCACCTGACGCCAGTGTAAACACAGTGCTCTCTCTCCTGCTGAACACCGTAAACAAACAGCAGCGGGCTCACCCTGATGGTGTTCACATAATAGCAGGTGACTTTAATAAGGCCAACTTGAAGACTGTACTGCCGAAGTTTTACCAACATGTTAAGTGTTCTACTAGAGGGGAGAACACTCTGGATCATGTTTACTCCAACATCAAGCATGTGTACAGAGCCATACCCCTCCCCCACCTCGGCCAGTCAGACCATCTTTCCCTCCTGCTCTCCCCAGCCTACACCCCCCTCAGATGCAGAGCCAGGCCCACCACAAGGACCATCACAACCTGGCCTGACAACGCACTCTCCAAACTACAGGACTGCTTTAAATGGACAGATTGGGACTTATTTGAACACCAGGAGCTGGAGACATTCACAGGAACGGTACTGGACTTTATCAAGTTCTGTATCGGAAATGTGACGGTAAATAAAAACATCCGGGTCTTCCCAAACCAGAAACCCTGGATGACCAGCCAGGTCCGCTCACTCCTCAGGGCTCGCGACGCTGCCTTCAGGTCAGGTGACAGAGCTCTGTACAGTGCCGCTCGAGCTGATCTGAAAAGAGAAATTAAAAAAGCCAAGGTGGACCATAGGCTGTGTATAGAGTCCCACCTGTCCAGCAACAACATATGGGAGGTGTGGCGGGGCATACAAGACATCACGAACTTCAGGGACTGTGATGCGTCAACAGGAGACTGGAGTGTGCCACTGGCAGAGGAGCTAAATTGCTTCTTTGCTCACTTTGAAACATCTCAGCAGCACTCATCTGCTTCAGCCCTGCCCCCACCACCACACAGTTCGTACATCACCCCATTCACTGTACAGGAGCATGATGTCAGATGGGTGCCCCTGGCAGTGAACCCCAAGAAAGCTGCCGGCCCAGATGGAGTACCTGGTAAGGTGCTCAGAGCATGTGCCACCAGTTCGCCCCTACTTTCACCAGGATCTTTAACCTCTCCCTGGCTCAGGCAGTCATCCCGCCCTGCCTAAAATCAGCTACAATAATCCCGGTGCCGAAGAAGTCTCCCGTCACCAGCCTGAATGACAACTGTCCTGTGGCCCTCACTCCAGTAATCATGAAGTGCTTTGAGAGACTAGTTCTTCAGCACATCAAGGACCACCTCCCCCCAGACTTCGACCCCTACCAGTTTGCATATCATGTGAACAGATCCACAGAGGACACCATCGCCGTAGCTCTACACTCTGAACTGAACCACCTGGAGCAGCAGCAGAGCTACGTCCGCATACTCTTGGTGGATTACAGTTCTGCTTTCAACACAATAATCCCGGACATCCTTATCAGTAAACTGGACACTCTCTGCCTTCCCCCTCTCACATGTGCCTGGATAAAGGACTTTCTAACTAACCGGACCCAGACTGTGAGACTTGGCCCCCACTTCTCCTCCACCCGCACGTTGAGCACCGGCTCTCCTCAGGGCTGTGTGCTGAGCCCCCTCCTGTACTGCCTCTACACCCACGACTGTAGTCCGACCCACAACAACAACAACCTTATCATCAAGTTTGCTGACGACACCACAGTGGTTGGACTCATCTCAAAGGGAGACGAGGCAGCCTACAGAGAGGAGGTCCTGAAGTTGGCAGCCTGGTGTTCAGAAAATAACCTTGCTCTGAACACCAAGAAAACCAAAGAGCTCATTATTGACTTCAGGAAGCACAGCACAGACCTAGCCGCCCTCTACATCAACAACGTGTATGTGGAGAGGGTCCACACCTTCCGGTTTCTCAGCGTCCTCATCTCCGCCGACATCTCCTGGTCAGCAAACATTACAGCAGTCATTAAGAAGGCTCAGCAGCGGCTACACGTCCTGAGAGTCCTCAGGAAGTACAACCTAAACTCCAACCTGCTGCTGACCTTCTACCGCTCATCCATCGAGAGCCTGCTGACGTACTGTATTACAGTATGGTACAGCAGCTGCACTGCTGTAGACAGGGAGAGGCTCCAGAGAGTAGTTAAGGCAGCACAGAAGATCATTGGCTGCCGTCTCCCCTCCCTGATGGACATTTACACCTCCCGCTGCCTTAGCAGAGCTAAGAATATTATCAAGGACAGCTCCCACCCTGGCTTTGATCTGTTTGACCTGTTGCCCTCAGGGAGGTGCTACAGGTGCATCAGGACAAAGACAAATCGATTAAAAAACAGCTTCTTTCCAAAAGCCATAACTGCCCTGAACTCGGATATACTCTGACTTTATAGTCTATTTATTTTACTATTTGCTAATTTATAATGTGCAGTACTTTGTAAGGTGACTCTCTCTATGCAATACTTTTATAACGTGAAATACCTCACTCCGTAATGTGAAACGCAACACATTCACCTCAGGACTGTGCACCTTACACATAACACATACACCTCAGGACTGTGCACCTTACACACAACACATACACCTCAGGACTGTGCACCTTACACACAACACATACACCTCAGGACTGTGCACCTTACACACAACACATACACCTCAGGACTGTGCACCTTACACACAGCACATACACCTCAGGACTGTGCACCTTACACACAACACATACACCTCAGGACTGTGCACCTTACACACAGCACATACACCTCAGGACTGTGCACCTTACACACAACACATACACCTCAGGACTGTGCACCTTACACACAACACATACACCTCAGGACTGTGCACCTTACACACAGCACATACACCTCAGGACTGTGCACCTTACACACAGCACATACACCTCAGGACTGTGCACCTTACACACAGCACATACACCTCAAGTCTGTGCACCTTACACACAACACACACACCTCAGGACTGTGCACCTTACACACAACACATACACCTCAAGTCTGTGCACCTTACCTTACCTTACCTTGCATACTTCATAATGTGTAATATTTTATCTTATAATGTGACTCTCTCATGCAATAATTTATAATGTGTCTGTCTCTGTGCAATACTTTCTATGTGCAATACCTCACTCCATAATGTGTAACACAACACATACACCTCAGACTGTGCACCTTACCCCCTTACACCCCCCATTTCCCCCTTCCTCTCTCTCTCTCTCTCTCTCTCTCTCTCTCTCTCCACGTTGTTTGCACTGTTATTGGAGATGCTTTAATCTCATTGTACATGTGTATAGTGACAATAAAGGTATTCTATTCTATTCTATTCTATTCTATTCTATTCTATTCTACAAATGTGACGTCTTTTTCTCCAACAGAAGCAGGGAGACAGCATGTGGGACCAAAAGGGTGAGGTTAGAATACCCCACAATATTTCTGGAGGCAGTTACCGCCTTTTCAGCTGCAGCAACTGCACACAGGCAAACAGGAAGTCCAGCCGCCACTGGATCCAGCCTGCTGGAGAAGTAGGCTACAGGTCTCAATCTATCCCCATGTTTCTGCAAAAGAACAGAGGTCATAAAACCCTTCTTTTCATCTACAGTTTGAACAAATGGTTTATTGGGGTCAGGCAGTCCCAGAGTGGGTGTGGTCTGCAGAGCGCTCTTTAGGGATGTCAGGTGTGTGTGGGACAGCCGCAGCATTGACTGCTTGCAGATCTTGGACAAACCTCCACTCATCCGGCTGGGACAGTTTTCTTGCCTTTTTAACTGGAAAAATAGGAGTGCGCACTGGAGAGTCCTGGCAAGGGACAATTACATCTGCCTTCAGCAACGAATCAAAGACCGGTCTTATATCTGCAATTGCTTCTGGTTTGAGTGGGTACTGGGTCTGTTTAGGCCTGAAATCTGATTTGGGGGTGATCACCACTGGTTCAGCATTCTTTATTAGGCCCACATCATGTTTACCCTTTGCCCAAACGGAATTTGGAACTCCTGCCAATTTGGGGTGCACCTCTGCTGGAGTTATGCCTGTGGAAACAGAGACAAACAGGCCACTATGGCTGGGGTCCCCAGGACCCTGGTCATCAGTGGCTAATATTACGCTGCGCTTAACATACACACACAAAGCCTGATTTTGTTTGTAGACCCTAAGCTTTTGGCAAAACAACACACTAGGGTCCTCTGTTTGGGACCACTCATTGCCATTGGCTGCGCACTTCTTGACCCACTCCCCCACGTCTTACCAATGGGCGGCTCGTGGCTTTGCTAATGAGACATGGGGTATAGAATTAATGATGTCAAAGAAATCATGCTGGCAGCAGTCGACCTCAGAGTCCTCTGTCATGAGGCCGTGTATAACATGTTTGAGAACACTGTGATGAGCATTGATGCAGCTGTTTGGACAACGAGTAAAATGGACCTGCACAGCGCAATAATGTTTAGACCAATATGTAGTTTTGAGGGTCAATCTTTCATGTGCGTGGGGGTCTGCAAACCAAGTCTTTTCAAACTCTACATCTTGCCCTTGGTGAACATGTGCTGTGCAATGCAAATCCTCTTTCATATAATCTGTGTCAGCTGATGAGGTGTTCAAGTGTGTGAGCTGTCCAAGGTGTTTTGGAGTTTGTGTGAGTTGATCTGAGCAAAGCCGCCAGACGTACACATTCAGAGGGCTTCCAAATCCATACTGCACACCGCACATTTCACGTACTTCAATAGTTAGTCCATCTGGAGTGGACATGAGATTTACTCCTAATTTGCACATTAAATCACATGCTAACAAATTTACTGGACATGTATGTGAGATGAGAAATGAGTGGGACGTAGCTATTCCTCCCTCGCTTTCACATGGGAGGTTGACTGAGAAAGTTTCGGTTATAGGTCTTCCTGAGATGCCCATTGTCTGAATAGAATTTGAGCTGAGCAGTGGGTCTACTGGAAGTACCCCATGTTGTATCATTGAATGTGCTGTTCCAGAATCTACTAAAAAGGTTAACACATGCCCACATACAGTAAGGGGCATACAAGGGAGTTTAGAGAAGGGAGTAGTTGTGTATTTTAACCAGGGCTTTGAACCAGAATTTTTTTCCTATTGCTTCGTTCCGAACAGAAACGGAATTTTAACATTTCCGGTTTTGGGTTCCACCATTAAATAGATGTTCCCGAACTGGTTAGAACAAAAAATTTTGTTCCCGGAATGGTTAATTACGTTCCCTGTCAGCTGTTTAACATAATGGCTATAAAATTATGCCTCTGTCTCATCCAGCTTAAGCCAAATGTAGGCTAATTCTATTACAACCTTCATTAAATAAGACAAGAAATAATTCAAAACAATTATTATTTCAAATGTTGTCGATTTGGATTCTCAGTATGTCTTCCCATCTACACAAACAGAAAAAGTGCCAAAAATGAAAGATAATTCGTTTAGTGTGTTACCAAAGGCTAGTCAGGCCCTATGCATTGACAGGCTAACAGAGGTTAACATCATTTAATGTTCGCGAGCCTCTCATTAACGTGGACAAATATATTGATATCGTGTTTGAAATTGACATTTTTGAATAACGATAGACTGCAATATTTACCTCTTATTTAAGATGTGGAGACATGATAGTAGTCCACCCTCCCGCTCTCTCCATTCAGTCAGCGAACGTCACACAGGAAGTGAACCCCAGCGGGTCATAGAAACTTGCGCAGGAGAAGAATAACTTTTTTATTTGTAGGCTACGGAAACTTTGAGGAACGAAATAAAAAACGGTATTAACCGGTTACCATTATTTTTAATAAGCGTTTCTGTTCCGGAACATAAAAAATAATAAAGTTTCTGGTTTCGTTTCTGTTCCATGTGAAATAGAAAAAGTTCCCGGTTTTCGTTTTCATTCCTTGAACCGGTTCAAAGCCCTGATTTTAACAAACTTAATGCAACTTCAGATGTATCTATTTGGACTGGTGTATCGGGCATTTCTGTGTAGTCTTGCTGTTGCATACAGGTGCTGCTACTAATGTGTTTAACGTTATGTGAATGCTCCTGTCTATGTGTACGTGTATCATCAGGTGTGTGTGTGTGTGTGTGTTACCTCCCCTGTTCTCTGTGTGGGGTCCGTTTCCAGAGTCCGCCCATCAGTCTGCTTTGCTGTACTCCTCACGGGGCCTCTGTTTGCTACTGTGGAGACAATCTCAAGCAATGTATCCCTTCTGATTGCAGTTGTAGCAGGTTGCGCCTTTTATCCAGGATGGGTCACCCCAGGTCATCCTGCCTCGGCCCCTACCTCGACCTCTTCCTCTTTGTCCAGGCTGAACAGTCTGGAGAAGAGTGAGAGTGGTGGCGTGTGGGTCTTGGTCTCTTTGTGTTGACTTTGTCTTCTCTTTCAGCAGCTTTTCTGCATGCACAGTGTACTGCTCGATCTTGGTAAGGCTGGCGGTTTCCCACAGGAGACAGAGCTGCTTTACTGACTTGGCCACTGCTGGATTCATACCGTTCATGAAACTGTTCCGCAGGTGCGCTTCCCAGACCTCAGGAGTGTCTTCCACTGCAGCCAGGATCACGGGTCTGGTCAGGCCACTGTGTTTCTCATGCACGGCGGTGAGACAGGCGAGAAACGCTGACACACCTTCTCCATCTTCTTGCTTACACATACTGATCTTAGACATGTCTATGTTCAAGGGAAAAGCACTGTCCGGACGAGCACAGAGAGCAGTGATGGTATCTCTGTACTCACCATTGCCAGCCGTGCTCCAGTCTGGTAGTCATTCGCTGGTTAGCTTCCGGCCACTCTTTGGAAACTTTGTTCCAATCTATACCCATCTTGATCATGAGTAGGTGGCAAAGTTCATGGGTGGTTGGTCGGAATTCTCTGTAAAATATCAACATTACCAAATCTCTTTCCTCCTACCTCTCTCACATTGGGAAGAGAAGCCATGCTTTCCTTTATGTCAGCTGTCATCCAGGGTTTGTGGACTAAAAGTACGCCGTCAGCTCCAGCCATTTCCATCATTGGAAGATGAAGAACTTCAGACTTTAGGTTATGGCCTTGTGGACCCACTGGTGAGCATGTGATCAGGCCCAGGAGGGTGTCTTTTCCATCGCCATATGCAAGACCGGATCTTGTGTGTGATGGAGAAGTGCTGAGAGGCGCTGATGCTGGAGGCGGCTGGTAGGCTGGGAGAGATTCCAGAGGCTCAGTTTTTTTTTTTTTTGTCTCGACTTCTCCCCTTCTCTGTGGGTGAGGTGCTTGTGGGAATGATGCACAGCCTTGCTGAGGAGGCAGTGTGTGTCGGGGTGGTGGGGCAGACTCCAGGTCAGGGTCCATCTGAAATTTCAAACACTGAGAAGAGGGTGAGAGCCCTGCCTGTCGTTTCTTTCTTTTGTACTGTCTCTTAAGTGTTTCTTCTTTCCATGCAGAAAACGCCCTCCAGTCCCCTAAGAACTTAACATTATCTGCAGACTCTTCTTTTTCCTTCTGTTTCAACTTTTCTTCTAACTGTCCTATTTGCCTGGGACTAAAACTGCCCTTTTCAGGGAATCCTAAGTCCTTTACCCATATATCAAACTGTGCCAAATAATCCTCGCCATATGAGGTTTTCATAAACTGGATGTTTGGGTTGTCATAGGAACACCCACTAATTATTATAGCACATGTAGCCTCAGGCTTACTTGCTTCTTCCTTTCCTTTCCCTAACTTGCTGCTTCTGTTCCCCATTGTACACTGTTATATTAATAGACTGTGACAACAGCGGCTGAGTTTCTTTATTGGGATCACAAGAAGAACAGGTTGGACTATGTCCAAAAATGTGACATAATAATCCTTTAGGTATGTTCTTATTAGTAAATAATTTATCTGACATTTGCCTTAAACTAAAGTAGGTATCATTTAGCACAACAACCTCAAAGACAACTCGCGCATGTGTACAAAATCTTTTTCTCTGTTTCAGAATTTGGAGGAGGACAGTACTCTGTTAATTCATCAATATTTTGCGTGCACACCGGTGTGTCTTTGCGACTTCGTAATCGAACCTCTCTATCCCGTTCCTCCGATGGGCCAGTTGTTCACACAGAACAAAGGGAGCAAAACTCAATTCTCTCCCAGTTACGAATCGCTGAACATGAGTCTGTCGAGACACGCATCCGTACTTCCCTCGCTCAAGTAGGTGAGCCATTACCCAGTCGTCACTTGGGTGGATAATTCTCTTACACAACCCAATAAACTACTCGCGGTTTATTGTCTCAAAATTGTGTTTTATCCATTTCGGCAAACATATTGATGGTACCACAGCTTAGCAGTCCTCCTGGGCTCGGACAAACTTCTGTCAGTCTCTTATATCAGTCTTCCTTGACTGGGACAATCTCTGTCCATCTCTTATATCAGTCTTTAAATACTAGGACAAATCTCTGTCCATTTCTCATATCATTCTTTAAATACTGTTTCCACTAATTTCTTTACACAAGAATGCAAAGTTATCACTTACTGGTTCGGTGAGCCCTGATGGCCTGGTCTCTCGTCCGAGTTCTCAGCTCCGCACCGTAGCCTTGGGAGTGTTCCGTCGTCCGAGGATCAGACGCATAGGGCCCACCCAGGGACGTCAAATTGTAATGGAAATTTCTAATAAACACTTCAGAACGCTTAGCAGTCGTCTTTTCAGTTATTTATTATAGTAGATCATATAAAGATATATAAAATAGGAAAGGAAAGAGAATAATAGAAGAAGAGTAGAAGACACCACTTCAGTGATGCCGAGAATACGCTCACTCGGAGTTGTTTTTTCTTGGCTGTTATCTATTATACTCTAAAGGCATTTGCTCACTGCTTGTGTCTTCACGTGATTGGCTCAAGATTTTCTATGAAGCTTTACTAATGAGTGCACCTGGCATGCTTTGGTACGGTACGTGCAGGCAGATGCAAGTTAGGGAGAGCTCAAGCTCCCTGCTTATCACCACCGAGGTCAGGAGAGGTGGTTACATCATGAGAAGATGCGTAGTTAGGATGAACTCAAGCACCTTGCTCATTACCACCAAGGTCACAGAAAGGCGATTACAACATTGGAAAAATATCTTTCTCAGTAGACTAGGCCACTTGAGCTCAACACACAGAAACACAGAGAATAGGAATGTTCATTCACTAAATTTCCTTAACAGTTCATTCTGTCTGCAATCAAATACAAGTCAAAGTACATTTAGAAATCACTGCTTTCTTTTTTATTTGCATTTTCCACACTGTACCAACTTTTTAGGGTTGTATTATTTTGACAATTATTGGCTATATTTGGTTTAATTTTAACGATTTTATTTTTACTGTGTGTGTGTGTGTGCGTGTGTAAGCAGATGGCTGAGTGGAGAATAGTTGCTATGATAATATAATGTTTTATTTTTATGCAGAAAATCACATAATTTAGGAAAACAATAAAAAAACACCCCAAGATGTATGATACTACATGGCACTATTTTTATTGACAATAAACTTTAATTCGCAAGGAAATGAAGATCAGACAAAAACAGCCCACATTCTTCTATATCTAAATGTAAAAAAGGTGTAAAATATCAATAAGCTGAACTCTTATTTTGTGAATATAAAAATTGATCTCAATGTAATAAATATTTTCATTGTCATTTCTATAGAGTTTACAATCATAATACACATTTTAGTATTATTGATGCTACAGCTTAATAATAATAATAATAATAATAATAATAATAATAATATGAAGAAGTAGAAGAAGAAGAAAACAACGAGAAACAGATGATGGAATTGAAAATGAGACATTATTATGTCTGTTGTTGTTGTTGATTTCTCACACTCATTCCTCCTGCAGTTTGAGAGAGAAATAATCCTGAACTTTTCTTAACTGATGAATTCAGAAGTTTTAAATAGTGAACTGATGGATTTAAACCTGACAGCTTTAACAGGTGAACAGTATTGGTTTGAATTCTGCCTGGAAACATGTGACTGTGTGTGTGTGTGGTGCAGGATTGGTGTGTGTGTGTGTGTGTGTGTGTAGAGTAGAGCTGCTTCACCCACACTTTCCTCAGTAAGAGAACACACTCAGAGAGGAACAATGTCGGAGCTGCTGAGAATACTGCTCCTCTTACTGCCTGCCATCCTGCACACAGCAAGTGAGTATTAGATCAGCTGCTGAGGTTAGGCTGTGGGGATTTTTAAGTGGCTGTGTTTTGTTTTTACAAGAAAACAAATAAAAAGAAGCTCGTGTTTAGAAGGATGCAGTTTAAATTTAAATTAAATTACAATTAAATTTGTCAGAGGAATATTACAGAACTGGAGATTTATTTATTTAGTGTTTAAAGGCAGGTTTAAGCTCAGAATTAGTTTTTAAAATAAACATAGATTCAAAATAAAAGCTGTATTACTCTCAGTTTTAGCAGTGAAATAAAGCTTTGGTGTTATTTTTCTCTCAGATGGAAATTCTGAGGCAATGGAATTTTGGTGCCTCTGGAGCTCTGATGATTTCAGTGACATGGAGTTCATACTGTCTTTCATCTTCAATAAGATCAAATACATCGAGTATAACAGCACTCTGGGGAAGTATGTGGGATACACTGCACGCGGCATCTATAACGCAGAGATATTTAACAATGACACTGCATTCATGCAAACATGGAAAGCCATTGTGGATGATGTCTGTAAGCCCAATGCTCAGCTTTACTACAGCAAAGGCCTCAGTAAAGCAGGTGAGATTATTTGCAAACCTGAAAACCATTTATTCAGTAATATTCCCAGTATTTCCTCATGATGTATGCCTGTAACAGATTTTACATTATTTTTAGTTCAGTTTAATATTTTAGTTGCATTTAAATGCATGTATAATACACACCGAGCTGCTCTTCTGTAGCTTACTAGTTACCTAATTAAACTGATTACCTTTTAGATACCTACATATTATTATTATTATTATTATTATTATTATTATTATTAGTTTATAATGAATGACTCTCAGCTGTAAGTTGATGTTGTGGTTTAATTGTGCAGTTGAGCCTCAGGTTGGGGTCACTTTGGTAAAGAAGTCAGATGGCACTCACCCAGCCAGGCTGATGTGCAGCGCTTACAGCTTTTTCCCACCAAAGATTGAGGTGACCTGGCTGAGAAACAGGAAAGAAGTTAAGGGAGGTGTAACGTCCACTGAGGAGATGGCTGATGGAGACTGGTACTATCAGATCCACTCACATCTGGAGTACATGCCTGAATCTGGAGAGGAGATCTCCTGCGTGGTGCAACACGCCAGCTTCCAAAAGCCCATGGTCTATAAGTGGGGTGAGTCTGATCATCACAGTCAGATCTAAATATCTGAGTCCACTGTCATGAACTGAGCTTAAAAAAACGGAGATCCTGTTTCACTCACATCATAACTCATCTTTCAAAACTTGGTGTTCAGTCAACAACAATAAACAAGGAGTGAAAAAATATCATCAAATAAAATTTGTTTTTTTTTCATAGCTGAAAGTAAAAGTAGTTCTTAAGTCTGTTGTTGTATAAAAATAGTATTCCATAGTGCTTAGTGCTGCTATTAACAGCTATTATATGAGTTATTTTTGTAATCTATCTATATAAACCCCTTTCTGTCTCAGATCCCTCGATGTCTGAACCTGATAAGAGTAAGATTGCTATCGGGGCTTCAGGGCTGGTGTTGGGGATCGTGCTTTCAGCTGCTGGATTCATCTACTACAGGAAGAAATGCTCAGGTCAGTGGAAGATTGCAGGAAATCTACAAACAGAAACGTGTATTAGGACATCTGTGTATTTGTTATTAAAATTGAAGTGCTATTAATAATTAATATTTAACCTTGCTACCTGATATTCATCCTTCTGCTTTATTTCTGATTTGTGTTCACAGGACGGATCCTGGTGCCGACATAAACACAGGTATCATTTGAAGTTGCCATGTTGGTTTCAGCTTCATTCCCCATATTGGATGGAGTTAATTTACCCATAATGCTCACTGTTTAGCTACAGTTAAGCTGAAATGTGATGATTTTTAAGCTCACACATGTGATGTTAATTTTTACAGGTCTGTGAGCAGAGAAACACTGGAGTGTTTGCTGAAATCGCTTTATCTGTTAAACATCTGCTTTATTCCGAACAATTAAAACCTGCTGAGAAATGAGCATTTCATAATATGTGCATCTGCGTCTGTATTATCACTTTCCTTAATGTAAGATCAGCTTTCTGTAAGTGTTTGCTGAAACTGATGTTAAATATCTTGATTATAGGCTTTATAAGAGTTCTTGAGTAGAAATTTGACAAACTGAGCTTAGATACTACATTCAGCTTAAAAATGTATAAATTAATTCCTTATAATGCATCTGGGGCGGCACGGTGGTGTAGTGGTTAGCGCTGTCGCCTCACAGCAAGAAGGTCCTGGGTTCGAGCCCCGTGGCCGGCGAGGGCCTTTCTGTGTGGAGTTTGCATGTTCTCCCCGTGTCCGCTTGGGTTTCCTCCGGGTGCTCCAGTTTCCCCCACAGTCCAAAGACATGCAGGTTAGGTTAACTGGTGACTCTAAGGTGGTGTTTACATTAGACCGTATCCGTCTCGTTTTTGTCGCGGATGCACTGTCCGTTCACATTAAAACGCTGGGAAACGACTCCACAGGCGGAACAACTTGAATCCGCCAGGGCCCACGTATTCAATCCATTACGTATCTGATCCGGTGCTGTGTAAACACTGAGGAACGAGGATACGCTGTGCTGAGCTCTAGCTGATGTCGTCATTGGACTACGTCACTGTGACATCCACCTTCCTGATTCGCTGGCGTTGGTCATGCCACGTTGGTCATGTGACGCGACTGCTGAAAAACGGCGCGGACTTTCACTTCCTGCTATTTGTCCCGAATCACTGCTCGTGCGCTTCACTCGCCCGCTCTGTGAGCTGCGCAGGGCCGGAGTGCGCACCCTCCAGAGGGCACTCGCTGTTCAGGGTGGAGTGATTTGGAGCGCAGGATGCCTGCGGAGCCGAGCGTATCCGTGTATTGGCATTGCTGTGTGCACGCGAATCGTGTATTGGCGTTGCTGTGTGCACGCGAATCGTTTTAAAAACGTTAATCTGATGATCCGCTGATACGGTCTAATGTAAACACCACCTAAATTGAGCGTAGGTGTGAATGTGAGTGTGAATGGTTGTCTGTGTCTATGTGTCAGCCCTGTGATGACCTGGCGACTTGTCCAGGGTGTACCCTGCCTTTCGCCCGTAGTCAGCTGGGATAGGCTCCAGCTTGCCTGCGACCCTGTAGAAGGATAAAGCGGCTACAGATAATGAGATGAGATGAGATGAGATGAGATTTATATATGTTGCATTATATAGCTGATGAAATTAACACAGTTCTTATGAGTAAACTTTTAATCCTGCTGTATTTCTGTGGCGTCATTACGACTGCATTATGCATTATGAACTTAATTCAAACTGAAGTGGAGAATCAGGTCCAGTTTGGGGTCGGGAGCTTCACTTCCTCTGGAAAAAAAAGCAATGCATAAATAATACTAACAAGAAACATAAAATCAATTTAAAAGTGAAATGGTTTTCAGTGTGATGGATCATTTTGAGTTTATAAGATGATGCTTTTAATCAGGAGAGTCATTGAGCTGATTCTAAAATGTGTTCTTTAGCTTTGAAAAAAACTCAGAGCTGAAATCTTGTCATTATTTTTGATCTGCAACACCAGAAAATATACACAATGATTTGATTTACTGTCTACTTTCTATAACAGTACATTTATTATTCTGTCAGAAAATTTTAATCATGTAAGCAAAGCATAATGTTACATTACAGGCATTTATCAGACGCTCTTAACCAGAGCAGCATACAACATACCCCACACAGCCTGGGGAGCAGTTGGAGATTAGGTGACTTATTGGTCCAGGGAACCGAACCAGTAACCTTTTGGTCCCCAAGCTGCTTCTCTAACCATTAGGCCATGGCTTCCCAACATAAATAAAGCACAGAGGTGACCAGCTGAGAGTTAAGTGTGATATTTACAGGCCTAACTGTGACTTCCTTTCAGTCATGAGATTTGACCTCACAACCTTTGGATCAGTAAGATCAAATCTTGTAGCCTGAGATTGAGAAATACTTGAACATGTGGAGTTTCAGCTGTGAGCCAAAGGTATAAACTGTATTATAGCTATGAAATCTGGAACAGGATTCCACCCTGGTATAGATCCAATGTCCTATTTCATTCAAAGTGGCTTACAATTCAGACAGGCTATAATTGAACAGGTGAGGGTTCGAGCAGGTTAGAGTTCAGGATGTATGGATGTACCGGTTGTGGATGATTTCAATTTCTTATTACAGTAATAGCCTGACTTGCTTGATCGAAATAAAATAAACAAGTTTCACAATAGGCGGCACAGTGGTGTAGTGGTTAGCACTGTCGCCTCACAGCAAGAAGGTTCTGGGTTCAAGCCCAGTGGCTGATGGGGGCCTTTCTGTATGGAGTTTGCATGTTCTCCCCATGTCTGTGTGGGTTTCCTCCGGGTGCTCCGGTTTCCCCCACAGTCCAAAGACATGCAGGTTAGGCTAATTCATCTCATCTCATCTCATCTCATCTCATCTCATCTCATTATCTCTAGCCGCTTTGTCCTGTTCTACAGGGTCGCAGGCAAGCTGGAGCCTGGTTAGGATAATTGGTGGCTCTAAATTGACCGTAGGTGTGAGTGTGAATGGTTGTGTGTCTCTCTGTGTCAGACCTGTGATGACGTGGTGACTTGTCCAGGGTGAACCTCGCCTCTCACCCATAGTCAGCTGGGATAGGCTCCAGCTTGCCTGCGACCGTGCACAGGATAAGCGATTACAGATAATGGATGGATGGAAGTTTCACAATAACAGCATCACACTCACTGATATTAAAAGTGATTTTGGCTGCAGTGTAATAAACCCACGAGTCAGAAATCATCATCTTTCAGTCTCTTGCTCTCACTGCTTATGTGTAGGTGGTTATGCTGTATGTTAGCATTTGGCTAACATGAAGATATAAAACATAGAGGAAATCCGAAACCAGTGGGATGGGTTTTACGAAATATTTACACTGATCACGCATAACATTAAAACCGCTTATCAGTGAAGTGAATATCATTGATTATCTCATTACAGTGGCACCGATCAAGTGGTGGGATATATTAGGCAGCAAGAAAGAGAACAGTCAGTTCTTGAAGTTGATGTGTTGGAAGCAGGAAAAATGGGCGAATGTAAGGATCTGTGTGACTTTAACAAAATTGTGATGGTGAGATGACTGGGTCTGAGCATCTCCAAAATGGTACATCTTGTGGGGTGTTCCCGGTATGCATTGGTTAGCAGAGGTGGGTAGTAACGCGCTACATTTACTTCGTTACATTTACTTGAGTAACTTTTTGGATGAATTGTACTTGTAAGAGTAGTTTTAATGCAGCATACTTTTTACTTTTACTTGAGTACATTTGTGAAGAAGAAGTGGTACTTTGACTCCGTTACATTGGGCTATATTCTGCTCATTACTCGCTACTTTATTTTTATTGATCCGTGCGATGCGTGGTCTGTTTGTTTATGTTTTGTCGAGACTTCCAGCAGAGGCTGTCACATGACAGTATCTCACCGATCACATGTAGCAGCCAGAGCCATAGTGGGCGGAGCTATGGTTTAACTCCGTTTCGCCAATCAAACAGAGCCAAGCCGTCACGTGCGCCCGCACACAAAATTCCCGCGGCAAGCCCAGTCCAGGTGGAAAAGAGCCCGGAAGCAGAAGGAAAATGGCAGAGACAGCGGCCAGCGTTTCTCATCAAGCCGAAGAGGCACACCCCTGGCCACACATACAAACCATGTTCACTCTTCCAGCAACAAAAAATAATAGTTATGTTATGCGGTGTCACATGTGTCTCCCCAAACCAGTGGACATTTCAGCTTATAAAAACTCAACGCCGAATTTGAGGAAACACATTGCGGTCAGTAAGCTGTGTGCTTTTGGCTGTCTTCGTAGGCAGACGTTAGCCCTGTTGTAACATCATAAATAACTGTAAAATACATTGTTTTGTGGAAATGTATTGACGCACTGCGGCCTCAGACGGCAAGATAACACACACACACACACACACACCAGAGAACCAAGAAATAAAACAACAAAAAATCTTCCTAACAATCACTTTTATTGATGTGAAACCAAAAAATGCTCATGAAAATAAGGTTGCTCGCCTAATGTCAGCTCCTCAATAGCGTTACAGTTGTAGGGGAGAGTGGGGAGGAGTGAGCCGCTTTTTTTATTTTTGGACCCCTAGCCAAAATAAAAGGGCTGAAGTTAAAATGATCCTATGCAAATGAAAGGTATTCAGAGTAGTTGCAACATGAACCAAGTTGTACAACTAATCGTGCAACCATCAGTTCTACAGATGGGAGAAAAAGCCTGTTAATTTTATGGCTCACTCCTCCCGATCTAAGGGAGGTGTGAACCACCCCATGGGGAGGACTGGACCACTGGTTTGAAATCATGAACAAATGACATTTGTCATGAAATACAAACTTTTATTTGAACTGTAACAAATGAAACGTATTAAAAAAAAACCAAATCAGACTGTAAAACTTGTAAAACAGTAAAGATATAAAAAAAATCTAAAATCTTAACAAAAAAAGTCCAGCTATTATAAGTTTTTTTTTGTAGGAACACGTGTTTGCACAGCAGCATTACAGTCTATAAAACATAATTAAACCTGAGGCCTGTCTTTAGCTGAAACACCAAAATAATCTGAAATCAGATACTAGTAATGGGCACGCTTAGCCAAATAACCAACTAACCTAGGCTCACTCCTCCCATGCACTGTGTGGCTCACTCCTCCCAAAACGACCCGCCATTGCTTCTGATGTCGACCTACATTTGAACGGAAGGATGTGGCCCAGGTTATGTCATCACACAATACCATAGTACATGCCTAATAAACAACAACAACAATGTGATTGTTATCTTGGTTTATTAGACAATAGGATGAAAAAACATGTTAAGTGAAATATTTACTTACTACCTTGAATTTTAGACTTTTGTTCTCCTATTGTGAGCAGGGTGCCAGGCTTCCATCCACTGTGGGTTGAAGTCAGGGGAATTCCCTGGTGACTTCATATGACAAGTTAACTGGGATAAACCCTGGCTAAATTTAGAAAAATTTTAAGTGGTTCACTTCTCCCCATGGCTCACTCCTCCCCACTCTCCCCTACACGGCTCTGGTCAAAAACTGGGAATGGAAGACTGGTGAAAACTTACTAAATAACTAGGGTGACCAGACGTCCCGGTTTTACTGGGACAGTCCCAATTTGGGGTTGTGTGTCCCGAGTCCCGACAAAAGTCTGTCGGGACACGGATATGTCCCAGTTTTCGCCACTCGAGACATTTGCGACTGAGCAGCGTGGGCAGGGGCGCCGCTAGGGGGGGAAAGTTAGGACGATTCTAAGGGCCTGGCACTGACAGGGGGGCCTGTGAGGGATATTAATATTATTTTAATAGTATTGCCTTGTGTAAGTTTTTGAAATGAAATATTTCATTTAATCTGTTAAAATATGTAAATTATACATGGTTATGATTTGCTATAACATTTTTCTTGAATTATTTATGATATTGTCATTTCACCCCTCCACCCTTTTTACTAATGGTACAGTCTGATTCTGGGCGCGGGACACGTGAAATGTGTAGCTCCGTGTGTGCACAGCGCCGCTATTAGTGCAGCTTAGAGCAGCTGGCAGTTTTTCTATGTGCGCAACAGAGGTGTGCATTCTAGAAGTTGCTAAGCAGGAACAGGTGTGATGAATTATGAAGTCCGGATATCACACTGTGTGTGAAAAAAAAAATCACCTTTTTTCATAGGTATCTTTATTGTATAATTAAGTCTAGGTGTTTTGCCATTGTTCATGTGTGGATTTGTTGATATTGTTAAGTATTTAACTTTAATATTTTGCACATTAGCTGTGGTCATAGATATCATTGCTATTGTTCATGTGTGGATTTACTGATACTGTTGCTAAGTATTTAACTTGAATATTTGAACATTTGCTGTGTTTTCTAATAAATGTGTGATGCCTAAAAGAAACCAAAAACACTTAGTGGATTTCTTGCAGTGCACTCTGTAATTGTATCAAAAAACTAGTGTAGTTATTCGTCAAGGCATACATTTGATCACATACAATAAGTCAATAAATGGAGGAAACAAAGGAATACATTTTGTAATCCTGATTATTGATGATTGTTAGGGTTCACCCAGTCGGAAATGGTCAACTTACTTCTCGGGACCCCCGCCCTCGTACCACCCAGAGCTCTGGGGGGGTTAGTCGCAAAAAAAGACAGGAACCCCAATGTAGTTCACATCTTTATTCGCAAGTTCCCCCAATTGGACAAGAATACAGAGGGTTATTATATACGAGTGTTATCTGTGTGTAAATGACATCACTGTTTGATAACTATGTGTGTGTGTGCATGAATGTGTGTATGTGTGTGTCTATGGGGGCGTGTGAGTGAGTGACATCATTTTGATATCTGTGTCTGTGTGTGTGTGTGAGCAAGTCACATTTTAATTACATCACTGTTCTGATGGAATGTTCAGGTGTGCGTGTGTGTGTGTGTGTGTGTGTGTGTGTGTGTGTGTGTGTGTGTGTGTAAATCATAACATAATGACATATTTCTGATGATATGACATGATAGCAAGGTACAGACAGATTTCAAAAGGTCATTGCTTACGTACACCCCTTCAGGTCAGATATAACATAGGGCAATATGTACTTAAGATGGTGATAGAATTTTTAAACAAAGATATGTTATAAGAAAGTAAACAAAAAATAAGAATATGTCTAGTCTACGAAGGTCAAATGCATCAGAAATTAATGCCAAGTTAAACAGAAAATAGTTTAAAGGATGAAAAGCTAAAATATTAAAATCATAATTTCTTAACACATGAATGTGTGCCCCCTCCTAGAACTGCCACCTTATTGTGGTGGAGGGGTTTGTGTGCTTGAATGATCCTAGGAGCTATGTTGTCGGGGGCATTATGCCCCTGTCAGGGTTTCCCAAGGCAGACAGGTCCTAGGTGACAGGCCAGACTAAGAGCAGTTCACCAAAACCCCTATGGAGAAAAATCTGAGGACCGTGACGTCGCCCGGGATGACGCAGCCGGGGCCCCACCCTGGAGCCAGGCCCGGGGTTGGGGCTCGTATGCGAGCACTTGGTGGCCGGGCCTTTGCCCATGGGACCCGGCCGGGCTCAGCCCGAAGAGGTGACGTGGGCCTGACCTCCTGTGGGTTCACCACCCACAGAGGTAGCAGTAGGGGACTGGTGCAATGTGGATTGGGTGGCAGTCGAAGGCAGGGGCCTTGACGACCTGATCCCCGGACACAGCGGCTGGCTGTTGGGACATGGAATGTCACTTCGCTGGGGGGGAAAGAGCCTGAGCTTGTGTGGGAGGTTGAGAGGTACCGGCTAGAGATAGTCGGGCTCACCTCCACGCACAGCTTGGGCTCTGGAACCCAGCTCCTCGAGAGGGGCTGGACTCTCCACTTCTCTGGAGTCGCCCGTGGTGAGCGGCGGCGGGCTGGTGTGGGCTTGCTTATAGCTCCCCAGCTCAGCCGTCATGTGTTGGAGTTTACCCCAGTGAACGAGAGGGTCGCCTCTCTGTGCCTTTGGATTGGGGAGAGGGCTCTTGCTGTTGTTTGTGCCTACGGCCCAAATAGCAGTATAGAGTATCCGGCCTTCTTGGAGTCCCTGGGAGAGGTACTGAGGAGTGCTCAGACTGGGGACTCCATTGTGCTACTGGGGGACTTCAATGCTCACGTGGGCGATGACAGTGACACCTGGAGGGGTGTGGTTGGGAGGAACGGCCTCCCCGATCTGAACCCGAGTGGTGTTTTGTTATTGGACTTCTGTGCTAGTCACGGTTTGTCCATAACGAACACCATGTTCGAGCATAGGGGTGTCCATAAGTGCACGTGGCACCAGGACACCTTAGGTCGGAGGTCAGTGATCGACTTTGTAGTCGTTTCATCTGATCTCCGGCCCTATGTCTTGGACACTCGGGTGAAGAGAGGGGCTGAGCTGTCAACTGATCACCACCTGGTGGTGAGTTGGATCCGCTGGCGGAGGAGGAAGCTGGACAGACCTGGCAGGCCCAAACGTATGGTGAGGGTCTGCTGGGAACGTCTGGCCGAGCACTCTGTTGGGGAGGTCTTTAACTCCCACCTCCGGGAGAGCTTTTCCCAGCTTCCGAGGGAGGCGGGGGACATTGAGTCTGAGTGGACCATGTTCTCTACCTCCATTGTGGATGCAGCTGTTCGGAGCTGTGGCCGCAAGGTCTCCGGTGCCTGTCGTGGCGGCAATCCCCGAACCCGGTGGTGGACACCAGAAGTAAGGGATGCCATCAAGCTGAAGAAGGAGTCCTATCGGGCCATGTTAACCTCCAGGACTCCCGAGGCAGCTGACGGGTATCGGCAGGCCAGGCGTGCTGCAGCTCGGGCAGTTGCGGAGGCAAAAACTCGGAACTGGGAGGAGTTCGGGGAGGCCATGGAGAAGGACTATCGGTCGGCCTCGAAGAAATTCTGGCAAACTGTCCGGCGCCTCAGGAGGGGGAAGCAGTACTCTGCCAACACTGTTTACAGTGCGGGTGGGGAGCTGTTGACCTCGACTGAGGACATTGTCGGGCGGTGGAAGGAATACTTTGAGGATCTCCTCAATCCTACCGTCATGTCTTCCACTGAGGAGACTGAGGCTGATGACTCAGAGGTGGACTCGTCCATTACCCAAGCCGAAGTCACTGAGGTGGTTTGCAAGCTCCTTGGTGGCAAGGCACCGGGGGTGGATGAGATCCGCCCTGAGTATCTCAAGTCTCTGGATGTTGTGAGGCTGTCTTGGTTGACACGCCTCTGCAACATCGCGTGGCGGTCAGGGACAGTGCCTCTGGAGTGGCAGACTGGGGTGGTGGTCCCTCTTTTTAAGAAAGGGGACCGGAGAGTGTGCTCCAATTATAGGGGAATCACACTTCTCAGCCTCCCGGGGAAGGTTTACTCCCGGGTACTGGAGAGGAGAATTCGACCGATAGTCGAACCTCGGATCCAGGAGGAACAATGCGGTTTTCGTCCTGGTCGTGGAACACTGGACCAGCTCTATACCCTTCATAGGGTGCTCGAGGGTTCATGGGAGTTTGCCCAACCAGTCCACATGTGCTTTGTGGATCTGGAGAAGGCATTCGACTGTGTCCCCCGTAGTATTCTGTGGGGGGTGCTTCGGGAGTATGGGGTTCGGGGTTCTTTGCTAAGGGCTGTCCGGTCCCTGTACGAACAGAGCAGGAGTCTGGTTCGCATTGCCGGCAGTAAGTCAGACCTGTTCCCAGTGCATGTTGGACTCCGGCAGGGCTGCCCTTTGTCACCGGTTCTGTTCATAATTTTTATGGACAGAATTTCTAGGTGCAGCCAGGGGCCAGAAGGAATCCTGTTTGGGAACCACAGGATTTCATCTCTGCTTTTTGTGGATGATGTTGTCCTGTTGGCTTCTTCAAACCAGGACCTTCAGCATGCACTGGGGCGGTTTGCAGTCGAGTGTGAAGCGGCTGGGATGAGAATCAGCACCTCCAAGTCCGAGGCCATGGTTCTCGACCGGAAAAGGGTGGCTTGCCCTCTCCACGTTGGTGGAGAAGTTCTGCCTCAAGTGGAGGAGTTTAAGTATCTCGGGATCTTGTTCACGAGTGAGGCAAGGATGGAGCGTGAGATCGACAGGCGGATCGGTGCAGCCTCCGCAGTGATGCGGTTGCTTTACCGGTCCGTCGTGGTGAAGAAGGAGCTGAGCCAAAAGGCGAAGCTCTCAATTTACCGGTCGATCTATGTTCCGACTCTCACCTATGGTCATGAGCTTTGGGTAATGACCGAAAGGACAAGATCGCGGATACAAGCGGCCGAAATGAGTTTCCTTCGCAGGGTGGCTGGGGGCTCCCTTAGAGATAGGGTGAGAAGCACAGTGACTCGGGAGGAGCTCGGAGTAGAGCCGCTGCTGCTCCACATCGAGAGGAATCAGCTGAGGTGGCTCGGGCATCTTTTTCAGATGCCTCCTGGACGCCTCCCTCGGGAGGTGTTCCAGGCATGTTCCCCCGGGAGGAGGCCCTGGGGAAGACCCAGGACACGCTGGAGGGACTATGTCTCTCGGCTGGCCTGGGAACGCCTCGGTGTTCTTCCCGAGGAGCTGGCCGAGGTGTCTGGGGAAAGGGAAGTTTGGGCTTCCCTGCTTAGACTGCTGCCTCCGCGACCCGGTCCCGGATAAAGCGGAAGAAGACGAGACGAGACGAGACGAGATGAATGTGTGCTAAGTCAGCAAATTACATCTTGATTTCATCAATATGTAGTAAGACAATCATAAGCAAAATAACAAATAAGAATATGTCTTTAACAATCCTAAATTATATTCTGTAATTATAAAACTAAAATCATTGAATGCATCTTAGATCTAACAATTAAATCTAAATCACTGCCATAGTATATGCAATAGTCCAAAATAATAAAGGATCTTAAAAAGCTCTCCCATATACAGTCTTAACACTTTGTGCAGCAATAAGGCTAATACAAAACTATAAACTATAAAACTAACATGAATCATGGCTTTAAATTTAACTTTTAATCCCAAATACACGTTGGATATGAAGCTGTGGGTGTGTGTGGCATCATTGCAGACCTTGGTGCTGTTCAGACACATCTCTGATCAAATCAAAATAAGCAAAATGTTCCCAAACAATGTCCAGCCGAGACATAAGGTCATTTTAACTGAACAGAAATTAATCCTTAATTTTGTCACAAATAAATTACTGCCTTCTTGGTCAAGAATTACAATTATTTATAAACCTACATAATAATAAAACCTAACAATGATGTTTGCTGGAGGGCTCTGGAGTATCCATAATGTGCATACAGAATGTTATAAATCCATACTGATACAGTGATGCATGCAATTTCTCTCAACACAAACATTTGGATTGAATGAACTCCATAGGTTACTGAGTGGCCTAATAATAGTTGCTCATAAAATTAAAAAAAAAAATATATATATATATATATATATATATATATATATATATATATATATATATATATATATATATATGAGTGATTCCACGCTTATGGGTACTGAAATGGGGACATGAACTTATTTTTAAAAATTCACCTAAAACCATTTCTTTTTTTACCATCAGGTAACAAAACATGTAATCTTTAATGAATGATATGTTAAAAGATAACTTTAATTTTCTGAGATGTAATAAAAACATATTTATATGCCAAAGTCAAGCCTATGAGTTCCAAAATGATGTCTGTTACATTACTTCTGTTACGATTGTCCATCTCGCGTCTGTTACAAATTAATTACAATCTAGCTATATACCATGTTAATCTTATTGAAAGAATGTGTATGTTTATTCTACTACACATGTTTATTAATTATATTTGCTAAAACTTCACCTTCCTATGTTTCAAAAAGTAATTCTACATTGTTAAAATTGAGAATATATATGTCCACAACACTTCTGTTACGTTCTGACTTTGGCATATAAATATGTTTTTGTTACATCTCAGAAAATTAAAGTTATCTTTTAACATATCATTCATTAAAGATTACATGTTTTGTGACCTGATGGTAAAAAAAGAAATGGTTTTAGGTGAATTTTTAAAAATAAGTTCATCTCCCTATTTCAGTACCCATAAGCGTGGAATCACTCATATATATATATATATATATATATATATATATATATATATATATATATATATATACAGGGTGCGATTTGTCAAAAAACCAGAAGGGGGGATTTTTTTTTTTTAATCATGAAACGTCACAAAATTAAGGTAACAATAGGCTAACAGCTCAATAACATCCGATGATATCAAATGAATAACACTAAATGAAAACGAACACTAAACCAGAGATAGTAAATTCATCTTCTTATCTCTCTGACTAAATATACGAACACTAACACACAACAAAGTTCGCATTGCTTGCTGCGTTGCTGTGATGTTTCTCTCCCTCCGGATTAAATGGACAGTGACTCAAAAATCACTAAAATACACGAATACTAAATGAACAGCTTGCTCTGATGGCGCAGTTCATGTGGCCTTTTCTGCTTTCCCGTCGGTGCGCTATCCGCCGCGTTTCGCCCTTCTTTAATCCGCATTTCTGCGAATTTCTCAGGAACGCACGTCTGGCCCATTGACAGCGAGGAAAAGAAGGCTGTCAGTGTGGATACATTCATTCTGTTGCGCTCATCAATAAGGATGTGATTCATGGCGCTAAATCCATGTTCACACTCTGGATATTGTTATTATCTACAATGTATCTATTTGCTGGGGACGTTCGTGAACATCAAAGCTGCCACTTCGGGTCATTTTGAAAGTGAGTGCAATGTAGACCATAGAAAACTGTGTCACAACATGCCTGTCATGTCAACTTTTTTTTTTTGGTTTGTTTGTTTGTTTTATTGACGGGGTTGTCCCCGAGGATTTTTTTTCAGCAGAGATAAAAACCAGAGGGGGGGGATGATCCCCACCATCCCCCCCCCCCCCCCCCAGCAAATCGCACCCAGTATATATATATATATATATATATATATATATATATATATATATATATATATATATCTTCCATATATATCATGGAATGTTCATTTTAAGGCAACAGTCTATTCAGTCTAATTCTGACAGTTCTGCATTTAAAATGTTCATATACCAAATAATTGTATCACCTAAACTTGCTAGGTAGCTGATCACATGCATAGTAAAGTAGAAGTGCCAGCCAAAAACAGACTTGAAATTCAGTTGCTTGAGCTTGAAAATTTTACCAGGGGGGCCCTAAATTGTAATCTTTCATAAGGCCCAAGATTTCTAGCGGGGCCCCTGAGCGTGGGAATCATTAGCGGAGAAATGTCTGCATTTACTATTTTGATGAATTGACAGGAATCGCAAACTTTCCTGGTTACTGCCCCCTGGCCCTGTGTCATGGGTGTTTATTTAGCCACATTATTCCAGACAACAGAACGTGTTGCCATGCAACAATAAAATAAACATTAACTGGCGCGAATGTTCTTTGTCTAGCAGCAGTAATGCCGCAGCAATTATGCCAAAAAGAAAATGTACCTTTTCCAAAGATTTACAGGGCACCTACCCCTATCTCCGAGAGGTGCAGAACAATGCGCACGAAGCCTACTGCACACACTGTAAGTGTTCCTTCTCCATAGCCCACGGTGGTAACGCCGATATACAGGATCACATTAAAACTCTTCTTGTAAATATACATAGGCTAATGCATTTTGTTTAGGGTGGGTGGATTGACAGTCGCTTTAGCTTTGTTCCTGTGCTTTGTTCTTGTACTGAGTTGGGTAGCCTATGTTGCAAATGCTGTGCTCTCCTGTGGGGGCTTTCCTCGGGCTGTCGCCCCTCTCCTCCTTTATTGCTGTTTTGTTTGAGTGTATATTCTCAAATCACTTGTCTCTTTTTTGTTTCTGTTTAACACACCATTCTGACAGTTTGGCCATATTGCTGTGTTGAACAGCTTGTTGCACCTTCCATTAAAGTGTTCACTTTTGTACACATCTTCTTGCTTTATTCATTCAGTTGTGGGGAATGGTTAGTAAGGTTGATTCTGACCTCGGCTATGTTGAGATCACATATCTACTTTTTAAGTTCATGCTATAGTGCATACAATTTTAGAGATATAGCCTACATGTGCATATGCATTCTTCTTGGTGTTCTCACAAACAGGTGAAATAAATCAGTTTAAATTTGGCCTATGGACATAGCCTGGCCTATTCTCAGCCATTACAAAATGTGTTGTCTGACCATAATTTAACTGATCTGTATACCACTATGCTACTAGATAACAAAATGCCTGTTTGCTTAATTTCATGTGAGATGTTGATAAATGTGAGCTTCAACAAAATGATAAGAGCACCTCTCTGAGTGTCACATTTACGTAAAAAAAGGTGTGCGTGCACGAGCATGGTCGCGCGCAAAAATGTCCCGGTTTCAGACTAGGGAAATCTGGTCACCCTATAAATAACAAAACGCGTAACATATCGTTTGTGAAATCTCCATTTTTCAAGCTACTGTATTTGTTGTGGATTAGAGGGATTTGTGAAGACTTTAGGTATTTTTTTTTCTGTGAGATTTGTTTTATTATTTGTCTACAAGTACTTGTTCACAAAAGGAAGGGCATTAGCTTGTTAGCTTGACCACTTGCTAGCAATCCCCACCACCACCCAGCCAAGCTGGGCACTGGCAGCTAGTTAGCAACCTTTTTGCTGGTTACTTCCACTTGCTAACTCCTCTGCGAGATGGAGCCAGTAAACAACTTTTTGGGAGATGAAAGGATTAACATCGTTGATCGCATCTTACAGGATTATTTCCAGTCTTTTTCGTACGAGGAGATATTACGTGTGAATGCAGAGGGGAGACCAAAACCTGTTAAAATCACTCAAGTTGTGAGTAATGCTGCCAGCAGTTATGGTAAGGAGAAACTTCACGTGTTCTGTGTATGACGAGGTTAACTGGCTGACGGAGTTTGCTCAGGAATCGTATTCACTGTTGGCCGTGTGTCATATTCAGCACAGCTACTGTAGGTGATGGTTATTCAAAGTTTGCCAGGGATGGTTTTGATGATATTAGAAATCTTTACGGATCAGTTAAATATAAAAATGTCAATGTAATCTTGTGTCTCGTACATATAACTTCACTTTGCCTATAGCCTAATAAATGAAAATCAAGCCGCCTAGGGGAGCATGGTGAGGTGCTGAATTTGTTTTGCATCGCATGCCAGGGACGAAGGGTGGTTTCTTTCACCAAAAATTTTGACCAGGAGCCGCCACTGACATGCACGCATGCACACAGAGTCACAGACAGATACACACAGTCAATGAACAGCAAAACAGAGTCACCACCACAATGGAGAGTAGGTAAAGTGAATATAACTTATGTAAAGTGAACTTACAACTTACAAAATTTATTTTTATTAACCAAGTTTTGGTTTTCTGTTAGGCCCTACACATCTTTTCAAATATTTAAGCCATAGGATATCCGCCATCATGATGTGGTGCTGAGTCCATTTTGATGGATAAATTCCCTGTAGCCTCATAATTATTTTTTTCTGTCAACAGAGGGTTCACCCCAATAAATTGAAAAAATACATAGACTTAATAGAGTCCCACAGAAAAAGAAGATTGTCTTCTTCTGAGGAACCTCCCAGCAAGAATGCCAGGATCACAAGTTCCTTCACTGTCCTTTCACAGCGAGTATCACAGGCAACACTTGACAAGCTTGTGCTAAATTTTGTATGTCAAGCCAACCAACCATTTTCTGTGGTTGAGACACCATCCTTTAAGACCATGATAGAAACCTTACAACCTCAGTGTACAGTTTTAACAAGGAAAACATTATGCTGTAGATTACAGGAAGCTGCAAAGACAATGAAGAGCATAATTGTCAAAAAACTGAGTGCTGTGAACCATGTTGCTACCACAACAGACTGCTGGTCTGCCAAACAACGTAGTTACTTAGGTGTCACCTGTCACTGGATAGACCACAACTCTCTAGAGAGACACTCCGCTGCATTAGCTTGTAGACATCTCAAAGGCTCGCACACATTTGATGTCCTTGCTGCAGCATTAGAGGAAATACATTCTGAGTACCATATCAGAGAAAAAGTGACCAGGACAACAACAGACAGTGGTTCAAACTTCATGAAGGCCTTTCGATTATATGGTGCACAGGAGAAAGATGACAAGGTCACTGACAGACAGGAGGAGGGTGACTCAAACATTGATGATGGGTCAGAGAATGAAAACGAGTTGGAGGTGGAGTATCAAGATGTTTCCGCCATTTTGGATGATGATAGTGGACTTGAGTACCAGCTTCCTAAACACCACAAGTGTGCATGCCATCTCCTAAATCTTGTGTCAACAGTCGACACCACGGCTGCAGGAACTACCAGTGAAACATACAAGAGGTTGTCTCGGGCTGCTTTGGGAAAATGTAATGCTCTTTGGAATAAAACAAGCAGGTCGACCACAGCAGCTGAAATTGTGGAATGAGAATGCAAGTTGCAGTTCCTCCGACCAAACCAGACCTGTTGGAGCTCCCTGTTCCTCGCAGTTGAAAGGGTTGTGCGCATCCAAAAGGAGCAAGGAGAAGCAGCAATCCGCAATGTTTGCATGGCACTAAAGATAAAGATGTAAGTTGGCAGAACTCACATTGTTTGTTGAAGAGTAATTAAACAGATGTCAGCATTGCTGATTAATGTATGTTAATCCATCTCTCTTAAGTTCAATAAAATGCAATATAATATAGTTTTCTTTACATGGTTGTGTGATAATTGTAGTTTGGGTTGATTTGGGTGTGATGGCTTATTAACCTTTTTTATTATTGTATTTGAATGTTCATTGAAACAATGAACAATAAACATGTGTATCAGAAGTTTCTAAAAGCTAATTTTCATCTTTTATAGGCTCAATACAGCTGAAATGACATTTTTGACTGAGTATGCGGCTGTAATGAAGCCTGTTGCCATGGCCCTTAACATCCTTCAAGGACAATCATCAGTGCATATGGGCTGCCAACACTTTACCAGTTGCAAGACAAGCTGAAGAAGTTGTTGTCTGCATGCAAAGTGTGTGGTCCTCTCATTGATGCCCTGCAGAAGGCGATCCAGAAACGCTTTGGGGACATCATGAAAGAACTGGAGCTGATTGCTGCAGCTATTCTACTACCGAAATTCAGGACATCCTGAACCACTGACCAGAACATCTTAAAAGCTGGTAAATGTACTTATGTATCAATTCAAGTCTAAATCAGTAGTATTGTACAAGAGCTCTGCCATAAATTCTGCCTCTATGAAGATGATAACATTGTATACATACATGTATAACATACATTTTTAATTGACATTGTCAGAAAAGTATTGATTTAACCACATTTTGTTGAGATTGTGAGGGCTGTAACCTTATTTTGTTAACAAAAACTGAAACATTATGGACAAGCAAGAGTTACGAACACTGAGGGTTTTAATATTTAAAAAACAGCAGCTTGGCAGACAAGAAAAGTAAGAAAAATGTGCAGACCTAACTCTTTTGAAAACAATTTGTCTTACCACAGGCCTTGACTACATCAGAAGCCACCTGGACACTGACATAGACTTGGATGATGATGCCCAAATTGACAGCAATCACTCTGACGAAGATGACTTCTTTGCATCCCTGAGTGCAGGAAAATCAAAAACTGGAGAGTTGGAGAGGTACCTTTCTTGTTCATTGAGTGGAGGTATGGATCTGCTGCATTCTTTTCCTTTAATTAAGAGACTATCACTGAAAATCAACACGGCCCTGCCAGCGTCTGCTGCCTGTGAGAGACTTTTCAGTCATGCAGGCCTCCTGTTCACGGCTAAAAGGTCACAGCTTCACAGGACAGTCATCGGTGCATATGGGCTTCCGGCAAAACTTGAGAGCCAGCTGCTGTTAAAGCTGAACAGTCACTTCATGGAGTGAACATGCACGCACACACACACACACACACACGGTGTTATGGTTTATATGCAGACTGCCTTTTTCTTTGTAACCTCTACCCATTGTTTTGTTATTATGTTACTTTGTAAAGATTTAATTAATTAATATTTAATTTATTATTGTTTTCACCTGTTCACGACTAAAAGGTCACAGCTTCACAGTGCAGAATTGAGAGCCAGCTGCTGTTAAAGCTGAACAGTCACTTCATGGAGTGAACATGCTCACACACATGCACGCACGCGCACACACACACACACACACACACACACACACACACACAGAGTGTTATGGTTTATGTGCAGACTGCCTTGAGCTTGTTGTTGTTAATACACAGAACTACACACACAGTTTATATGTGTGAAATATATATGAAATCTCTGCCTGTTATGACATCAATAAACAAAGATGTTACTCAGTAGTTACTCAGTACTTGAGTAGTTTTTTCACTTGGTACTTTTTACTCTTACTCAAGTAATTAATTGGACGACTACTTTTTACTTTTACTTGAGTAATATTATTCTAAAGTAACAATACTCTTACTTGAGTACAATTTTTGGCTACTCTACCCACCTCTGGTGGTTAGTCCTGAACAAAAGTGGTCCAAGAAAGGACAATCGGTGAACTGGAGACAGGGTCATGGGTGCCGAAGGCTCATTGAGTCGCATAGCACATATGGTCACATCCAGAAGAACAGAAGAGCTACTGTAGCACAAAATGCTGACAAAGTTAACGCTGGCTAAAACAGAAAGGTGTCAGATCTATAAAGGTGTCACCGGTTCACCAGTTGTCCTTCCTTGGACCACTTTTGTTCAGTACTATATATTGACATAATCCTTTCACACGTTACTTATTTAGTGATTATTCTCAGTACAGTGTGCACACGTCCTCATGGTGTTGGGAACAAGGCTCCTGCTCTTCTGTTTTAGTTAAGATGTCGATACTATAAAGAATTACAGGAGAAAATTTTACTTTTTATGCCTCTTATTCTTCTTATTCTAGGAAAATATTTTGCATACAGCAGTTAATAAGAAAGTGTGAATGTAAAATGTTCTAGTGTTGACATTTTAACTAAAAGAGACGAGAAGCAGCATTTTTCCCCAAAGCTCCTGAAGGTTGCTGTAAATCTCAGTATTTATTTGCACTCCAGTTTGGATCACAATTTGTTTCAATGAGAGTTTGTTAAAGGGCAAAAAACATTTTCAATCACTTTTGAATTATTATTCCAATTAAATTATTTGTAAATGAATGTGTCACATTTGACAGTTATATGCTTATTGTTTTTTTTTTCTTGATCAGCAACGATTATTGGATTTAAAGAAAGAAAGACTTCTTTGTGTGGCAAACTGTATGACTGATTCTCCAGCACTGGACTCTAAAATGCAGCTCAAAATGCATCAAGTTTGGCAGATCTGGTTATCACGTGTCTCACTCTACACATCCACAGGTTCTTCGGACAGTCTATGGATCTAAACTGCTTCTAAAAGTCTTTATTTGAACCCTTTCTGATATGGAAGCACTCAGATTAAGAACCTTTATCCAGGCTACAGATTACTGAAAAAAGGTTCTGCAGGTTCAGCAGTGTGAGCATTTGGGACGTTCCATGATTTATTTCATTAAAAACACTTCTAGACTTCTAATAAAGAGAGCAAATTCAACCATTTATTCACTGGACAATAAATATTCCATATACACTAACTGCAGAATTGCTCAATAAACTAACACACAGATTATTAAATATGAACTTTAGCTCTGTGCTGATGCCATGCAGTGCTCACGGCTTATAATCAACCAGAAGAAGCTTTTCAGCTTCAGGTTGGCTGAATCATGTCAAAAAAAAAGAAATTAAGTTCACTATTCCTAAATCACTGAATACACTTAAAATGATCCAGTTCCTGAGACTCTCCATATTTTCTTTCCCCAGAAACTGATGATGTAACAGTGTTCCTGCACTGTGATTGGCTCACATGCTGAAAAGGGTTTATGGATTTCTCAGAAATGCTCTGGATTCTTTGTAGCTGTCACTTTATCCATGTTATTAGTTCTTTAAAATAATAATGATAGAACTTTACCCCATAATCTTTCAGCCATGTGTGGACAACACTTACATCACTGATGCGTGAATATTTTAATTAAATAACGTGGTTTATTTTCACTAGGATTCTTTCTACAGCCACTGTTTTAGGGAAGTTTATAAAGAGCAGCACTAACGTGAAGATTATCTTTACTTCCTCATTCTTCCTGTGTGTGTGTGCGTGTTTATGGTAGAACAATGGGGAATTTTTTTTTCCAAACCGGTTTTAGTTGATTGACAGTCAGAAGTTTGAATTGGTTGTATTTGTTTTTCAGTTGCCCTGTGATAGATTGGCGACCTGTCCAGGGTGAACCCGGCATCTCAGCTGGGATTGGCTCCAACTTCCTCCACAGCCCTGACAGAACAGTGATAGATCAGAAAATGGATGGATGGATGGATGGATGGTTGGATGGATGGCTTCATGAGGTCGTCACCTGGAATGCTTTTCAATTAACAGGTGGTGTGCGTCGTCAAAAGTTAATTAATGGACCAGTTTCTTGCCTTCTTAATGCGTCAGATCAAATAGTAAATAGTAAATAATAAAAATACAGTAAATAGTCCGATTCCACAACTGTAGTAATCTACATTATGTGAAGAAATGCTCAGCAAAGTAAAGAGAAATGACATCCATCATTACTTTAAGATATGAATTGTCTTTTAATTAACAAAAATAAAGCAAAAACATTGAATTAGAAGGTGTGTACAAACTTTTGACTGGTACTATATATATATATATATATATATATATATATATATATATATATATATATAATATGATATAAGAAGACTTTATTTGTCACATGCACACTCAAGCACAGTGAAATTCATCCTCTACATTTAACCCAGCTGGAGCAGTGAACACACACGTATGTGAGCAGTGAGCGCGCACACACACACACACCCAGAGCAGTGGGCAGCTATGCTACAGCGCCCAGGGAGCAGTTGGGGTTTAGGTACCTTGCTCAAGCGCACTTCAGCCCAAGCCGCCCCCTGTTAACCTAACCACATGTCTTTGGACTGTGAGGGAAACCGGAGCACCCGGAGGAAACCCACGCAGACATAGGGAGAACATGCAAACTAACTCCACACAGAAAGGCCCTCATGGGCCACTGGGCTCGAACCCAGGACCTTCTTGCTGTGAGGTGACAGTGCTAACCACTACACCACCGTGCCACCTTCATTCAAAACCGGTAGGACTGATATCAGAAGTTGTCTGAAGTGCATTATTTTACATCATTTTCAGGCTCCTAGATGATGCTTTTATTGCAGTGCAGTATTCCATCTTCTCCAATCTTATATTGTATTACACCTGTTACACTATAGGACTCTAGTGTATTTAAATCATTGTGTTTATTTATTGTTTATATTTTTTATACTGCAAGTTTTTTCCAACATTGTCTTTTCTGAGAAATTGATGATGTAATAATATCCCTGCCCTGTGATTGGCTCACACATGGAAGTAGACTCAGGAAAGTAGAACTTTGTGGTTGTGGATTTTTGAGGATGTTGTGGTGATGGATTTTTTTTTTTAATTCCCTAATGTCATCCCTGTGTCTCAGGAAAAAAAAAAGAAAAAAAAGAAAAAAAAGCACTTTACCTTGTTGATCGAATAATTTTTTTAATCAACCTTTATTTCAAAACTCCATTAAAAAAACTATGCAAAATAAAATAATTCTAAATCAAGATTTAAGCAAAACTATATACATTTTAAAAAATTTTACTTAATACATAATCCAGGACATGGGTTTTACATATACATTATAAAAGTCAATTAACTAGTCCATTTTTCCAATTGCATTTATGATTTGTACATTACTAAAATCAAAGTTCTTCTCTAGTTTAATTGTCTTGGAGCCTTTTAGACATAACACTGCAGATCTTAATAAATTGAACGACAATTTAACTCTCAACCAGTGCATTATTTCACCATATTCAACCTGTTTCTTCTCACTTTAGATGCCAGCTCAGCAATGAAGCATTCAGCTTCTCTGCCAGCTTCTCCGTATGGTGTAAAGACTAGAGGACTAAAGGAACCATGCTCCACCTCTATCACACGTTGATTATAGAGACGCTTCTTCTCATTTTCGTTACTTTTAAAAGCAGCATCCAGTTTTTGGTTCAGGTGACTCTTTGTGAAAGGGTTGAAAACCCTTACATCAAAAAATGCACATTGTCCCCTTTGCCAAAAACCCCGTGCACTGACGTCGAGTCGGGCTTCATCAGAGGAGTTGGCACTACTGGTGAGAACTTCTCCTGTCAAGGTCTGAAGTTGTGGCTCAACCTGAACATCGATACATACATCCTAAAGAAGTCAGCAAACTGGTCTCGTTCTTCATTGTGGTGCCTATAAACAAAGCCACCTTTCATACATGACATAGCATGGTAAACGTCAAATCTCTTACCACAGGGACATGTTGATGGAAGATACTTCGGTGTCCAGCCGTACCTAAGGCTGAGCGCATCATCAAATTCTCTCTTGGATGAAGTTTTCTGATTTTAATGGTAGTGTTGTTAACCAGCTTGAAGCACCTTTCATCCTGCTTAGATAATTTGCTCTAAATTGGTCTGGATTAATCTTCTCACGTACTTGTTGTAGGATGGTATTGTTCCTTTCTTCTCTAACTCTGACTATGTTTCTCCTTGAGGTCTTGTGTTGTTCATTATCTATCGCTGAAGGACTACCTTCATTCTTAAAGCTTGTAATTAGTTGTTGAGTAACTACGTGAGAATTGGAAAACTCAAAATCAGCAATGCTCGAGAAGATGAGTATTGCCAGGCCTCCTTTCTTTACTGGTAAGGAAAACAAAAGGCGTTCATCAGCAGTGCAAATATGACCCTCTGTAATTGCTGAGATAAATGTGTTATCCACAATTGCATCCAGTCTAGAAAGCTGCTGCTCGATGTTGGGCATCGTTCTAAGGTGGAAGGTCAATTTGTGTCTGAACCCACTTCCAAAAGCTGCATAAGTGGCTTGAGGCTCTGATCTTGCAATCTTGGATGATAGTGTCACTTGGTCACACCATGTGTCTACCAAATCTTCAGTATATTTACAATATCCTCCATCTCTTCCATTGAACCCACCAAGATACTTTCTTCTAACTGTTGTAATTTTAATGTCAGTATCTCTAAAGATTTGTTGTGCTTTCTCTTCTGTTGTTGGCTTTATAACCAACCACGACTTGGATGCACTGGGGTGATATCCCAGCTTAGGACCGAAAATGACAACATTGTCCCACCAGCTTTGAAGGTGGACTAGCTCACCAGCGACACTCAAATTATCTAAAAAAGCTACATGTTTTACTCTGAAAACATCTGGTTTGATTATTTCCAGTAAGGGTGTAATGCCTATGGCATATTCTGGCATTGCAAGAGGATTGCCTTGTGTCGTCCCTTCTGATAATAGAATTTCAGTGCCACCAAGAACAAAAAGACGAGATGGTGTGATATAACAGTTCCTGATATAAATAGCCATCAGTGGACATAAGTACCTGATGTTATAGAGAAGAACCTTCCAGTTAAGGGAGTTAAAGGCATTGTCTGCATCCACCAATAGCAATGCATCAGTAGACTCTTCATCAAAAAAGTCCCTGATGGCATGTACAGCTGCCTCACATCCACTTGGATGACCTGCACAAAGTCATAAATTTCCTGCACAACTCATAATCTCAGGCTTGACGACTGATAATAGCGGAGCTTTTGCGCAGGCTAAAGGCCTGCTTGAGCGGAGCTCCATCCTTAAGAAAGTCTGGAAATCCATCGAGTTGATGTTTCATGGACACACAGGGATCCCAGCCGTGTCCGTCTGGCCCCGCCCCTCCCGATTCTGATTGGCTGTTTGATTTTGGCAGGAACTCAAAGCGCGAGCGCGCCTACAGAACTTATTTTTGTCTGCTGATAATTTCATATTTATGGGGTTTTTCCACCGAGAACAACTCAAACACAATAATCACCATTTTACACACTTTAATACACACTTTACAAAGATGTAAGAACAAGTTCACCAAGGAGAGAAAGATGAAGTGAAACCCAGGAAGAGAAAGAGAGTTTTGCCAGAGGAAGAAAAGGAAAGAAGCGGTGAAAGAGCGAGAGAAAGGCAAAGAAATCTTTCACAAGAAAAGCCACAAGCTGAAAGAGAAAGAAAACGGGTAAAAAAAATGAATTAATAGAAATGATGAGTTGTAGGAATTTAATTCTAAATAGTGATGTTGATTTTGAAATCCTTTGGGATCTGACAAGTTGACCTGAATCCACTCCGTGTTTTCATGAATCCTCTGTCTTTTGTTTTCAAAATATTTTGCTATAAATCCCACCCCTGTCAAAATGGTTCAACCCACCATCCTCCCATCAAACCCCTCTATCTGACCCAAGTGGTACAGTCCCTCGGTTCCCCCTAAACCCGGAAGTAGTGGAGTTTGAAAGGCGGTGAGTAAAGTGAAGATGGAAATGTCATCACAAAGTTTTACCCAATAAATGAGTGTTTTTTTTCACAGCCCGTGTGTACATTTGCATTTCTTGATATTAGACAAAGTGAACACAGATGAGAAATGTAAAGGACAATGAGCATGAAATCTCAAGTCAAGTTTATTTCTATAGCGCTTTTAACAATAGACATTGTCGCAAAACAGCTTTACAGAATTTGAATGACTTTAAATATGAGCTAATTTTATCCCTAATCTATCCCCAATGATGAAGCCTGTGGCAACGGTGGCAAGGAAAAACTCCCTCAGATGACATGAGGAAGAAACCTTGAGAGGAACCAGACTCAAAAGGGAACCCATCCTCATTTGGGCAACAACAGACAGCATGGCTATAACATTAACAGTTTTAACATGAAGTCAGCTTCATTGATGCTATAAACCCCCCACTGACAGAAACCCGAGCGCAAGACCGTTCACGACAACTGCAGTCCCCAGCCACAAAAGCACCACTGCAAGAGTCCAGAGCATCCTCCAGGCGCGACCCCCAACTGTCCACATGGGGCCGTCCTCCACAGAAGCAATGCGATGAGACTCCAACCAGATACAGGGCACCAGGATGGATCCGGCAGGTCCGAAGAGCAGAAGAGGTCAGCATCTTGATCCCAGGACAGATTTGGGGGTAGAAGAGAGAGAAAACACAGGTTGTTAGGTATGCCCAATGTCACCTGAATAAGTAGGAACAGTATACATATTGCACTGAGTACAAGCAGGGACTCCGGCAACTAACTATGACAGTGTAACTAAAAGGGCAGAGCCAGAAGGGAACACAGGCATGAGGGAGCCCCAGGACATAAAGCAGCAGCCACTACACCACCAACAAACTCAAGTGAGCAAGCGAGTGGGGGACTGACAGCATCCATACATCCCAGTTTACCAAAACACTCTGTCTGAGGACCCTCCAGATCTACTCCTTTACCTCATAAACACCATTAACAAAAGGCTTGACTAAAATGAGCATTTTGAACAAGACATGACAAACATTTGGTATCCAAAAATGCCGCTAGGCCTTTCGCCGCTCTCCCCACAGCACAGTTAAATGCATGAAAATGAAGTTATGGTAAACAGTGATTAATGACAAGCATGGCTTATGAAACCAGTTATACTGATCAATTCAAACGGTCTGGATAAGGAAAGAAAACAGCAATACACTTGCGACAGATTTTCTAAGATGGACACAGTGCCGAAGATGAAAATTACAAACTCCTGATGTGTCGTGTTTTGTGTCAAACGGCTGACTCGCTGTATTGGAGCTATTGGAGAGCAGCAACTGCAAGTCGTGCGGATTCGTCATTGTAGATGAGCTGCTTTGCAGGCTGCTTTAGAACATCCCCACACCAAAACTAGCGCAATCAGTATTTACTCACCACGGAAACCAGTTTAACCTTTCACTGAACCACACTCCTGTCATTACAGTTTAAATCTTCATATTAGTGGAGCTCCTTTGGCCCCTGTGAGTGGGGCCCCATAGGCACAGAGTGTGGAGACATAAAGAAACCCATCAAGTTGTTTTCTGATGGTTTCGGTCCTGTGTGCGTGTGCCTGCCACCACAGGAAACCCAACAACTAGTGCAGTATAGTAGTGAAGTGTGAAGTAGAGTAGTAGTCGGGACAGTGTAGGAGTGAGTAATTTGTCACTGTTGTCACCCGACATTTTGTGCAACGTAAGGAAACAGTATAGTATAATAGAGCATTACTCTTACAGTAATGCTTTTATGTCTGAGGACTACAGTTGACTTGCTAACTTTAGGACTGCGGTTGTCATGAACAGTTTAGCACTCAAGGTTCCATCAATGAAGAGTTTATAACATCAACGAAACTGACTTCATGTTAAAATTGTTAATGTTATAGTCATGTTGTCTGTTGTTGCCCAAATGAGGATGGGTTCCCTTTTGAGTCTGGTTCCTCTCGAGGTTTCTTCCTCATGTCGTCTGAGGGAGTTTTTCCTTGCCACCGTCGCCACAGGCTTGGTCATTGGGGATAGATTAGGAATAAAATTAGCTCGTGTTTTAAGTCGTTCAAATTCTGTAAAGCTGCTTTGCGACAATGTCTATTGTTAAAAGCGCTATACAAATAGACTTGACTTGACTATAGTAACTATAATGGTAGAAAAATAAAACAAAAGAGGCTGGCTATGATAAGAAAATTCTAGAACCCAGAAACAGATGGGAGCTCCGTTTTTAGGCAGTGCCTAAATCTATATATTACTTTAGAAGAGCATGGTGTGTTAATGGAACAGTTCATAGTGTTATAGCTGACAATTTGGGAGCCCACGGATTGGCTGGTTTTGTTGAGAGCTTTTCAGCACATTATATTTGTCGATTTTTGTACTGCTGAGAAAGTTGGTATTCAAACAAAGGATGTTCAGTCAGGTGCATTTTTGCTTCGAACCAAAGAAATACATGAAGCACATGTAAGGTCTGCAGAGGAAACTGAAACAAATTGCTTTGGAGTAAAGACAGCGTGTGTTTTAACTCAACATCTTAAACATTTTCACGTTAACACAGGCTATCCTCCAGATATAGCGCACGATTTATTTGAGGGTATTGTCCCATTTGAACTGGCACTGTGTTAGAGTTTTCTGATCTCTAAGAAGTATTTTAGTCTTGAATGTCTTAACACACTAATTCTCAAATTCCCCTATAAGTGGAGTGACAAAAACATACAGTTAAGTCCATAAATATTTGGACAGAGACAACATTTTTCTAATTTTGGCTTTGTACATTACTGTAACAAGCGTTCTAGGTGGGTGGAGCACAGAAGCACGGCAGGCCAGTACTGAGTTCTCAATCATTCTTTTATTGACAGCTTTTCAGCTTCTACACATTCATTCATATATATCTATATATACACACACGCCACACACACGTGTTCTGGTCGGGAGAGAGCCCGCTCTGCTCTCGCTCTCCTCCTTAAATAGGGCGCGGTCACTGGGGAAGACACACAAACACATTAATCAACCTCAGGTGCAGTGATTCTGCCACTTACCTTCCCTGACTCTGCCCTCCGCTCACAGACTGACGCTTGACCACGCCCCCACTGCCACATACCCCCACCTCCCAACTCAGGCCGGGCAGCTGTCCGGCCTGCAGCCGACTCCCCCCCCCCCCCCTTGACGGGAGAGGAAGTCTGTCACGACCATCTGCGCCCCCGGCCTGTGGACCACCTTGAAGTTAAAGGGTTGGAGTGCCAGATACCAATGGGTGATCCGCGCGTTGGCATCCTTCATGCGGTGGAGCCACTGGAGGGGCACGTGGTCCGAACAGAGGGTGAAAGGGCGTCCCAGCAGGTAGTAACGGAGGGCGAGGACCGCCCACTTGATGGCCAGGCACTCCTTCTCTATGGTGCTGTAGCACCCCTCACGCACTGACAGCTTATGACTTATGTACCGCACTGGGCGATCCTCCCCCTCCTGGGACAAAACAGCCCCCAGCCCTCTGTCCGACGCGTCTGTCTGCAATATAAAAGGGAGAGAAAAGTCAGGGGAGTGTAACAGTGGTCCCCCACACAGTGCAGCCTTTACCTCAGAAAAAGCCCACTGGCATTGCTCCGTCCACTGGACCGGATCTGGTGCCCCCTTTTTAGTGAGATCAGTCAGCAGGCTGGTGACATCCGAATAATTAGGTATAAACCTACGATAATAGCCAGCCAGCCCCAGGAACTGTCTCACCCCCTTTTTGGTCTTGGGCCTCAGGCAGGCCGCAATCACTGCAGTCTTGCTAATTTGGGGACGCACCTGCCCATTGCCCAAGTGGAAGCCCAGATACCGTACTTCCACCCGCCCAATCGCACACTTCTTCGGGTTGGCTGTGAGACCCACCCGCCTCAGCGACCTAAGGACGGCCCTCAGGTGCCGCAGCCAGTCATTACTATAAATAATGATGTCGTCAAGGTACGCGGCAGCATAGGTGGCGTGGGGGCGGAGGACCCTATCCATCAGCCGCTGAAACATAGCGGGCGCCCCAAACAGCCCAAAAGGAAGTGTGACAAACTGGTGTAAGCTGAACGGTGTGGAAAAGGCCGTTTTTTCTCGGGATAATGGAGTAAAGGGGATCTGTCAATAACCCTTTGTCAAATCCAGTACCGAGTAAAAGCGAGCCATGCCTAGTCGATCGAGCAACTCATCAATATGAGGCATTGGGTACGCGTCGAATTTAGACACTGCGTTGACTTTTCTATCGTCTACACAGAACTGGACAGACCCGTTGGCCTTGGGTACCAAGACCACCGGACTTGGTGGGACTCCTCGACAATGCCCATTTCGAGCATGGTCTCGAGTTCTTCCCGAACCACCTTTTTCTTGTGTTCAGGCAGTCTGTAAGGGCAGCTACACACTACCACCCCCGGGGGCGTCTCAATGTGGTGTTCTATGAGTTGGGTGCAGCCGGGCAGGGGCGAGAACACGTCAGAAAATTCTGTTTGCAACCGGGCGACCTCCGCGAGCTGGGTCGGTGAGAGGTGGGCTCCACAGGGGACCGGAGTGGTGGGTGATGCCAATTTTCCCTTTTGAACCTCCGGCCCTAGCTCTGCCTTCTCAGGAACCACCGACACCAGCGCCACAGGGACCTCCTTGCTCCAACGTTTTAACAGATTGAGGTGGTATAACTGTAACGCCCCACCCCTGTCTGTTCTCCTCACCTCATAGTAGACATCCCCGACTCGCCGTGTGACCTCAAAGGGTCCTTGCCACCTGGCGATTAATTTAGAGCTCAATGTGGGCAACAGTACGAGTACTTTATCTCCTGGTGCGAACTCCCTGAGGCGCGTACCCTTGTTGTACAGGCGGGTTTGTCGTTCTTGGGCCTGCCGCAAATTCTCCTGGGTTAGGTGGGCGAGAGTGTAGAGTTTTGCGCGCAGGTCAATAACGTATTGGATTTCATTTTTACTTTGTGAAGGTCCCTCCTCCCAATTTTCCTGCAGCACATCTCGAATGCCACGCGGCTTACGCCCATATAACAATTCAAACGGGGAGAACCCCGTGGAGGCTTGTGGGACCTCTCGCACTGAAAACAACAAGGGTTCGAGCCACTTACCCCAATTACGTGCGTCCTTGCTTACGAATTTTTTAATTATATTTTTGAGGGTGCGATTGAACCGTTCAACTAAACCGTCCGTTTGTGGGTGATCCACGCTGGTGCGGATCGGCTTAATACCCAACAACCTATACAGTTCCTTTAGTGTACGTGACATAAGCGTGGTGCCTTGGTCAGTCAGAATCTCTTTCGGGATTCCAACTCGGGAGATAACGCGGAACAGCGCCTCCGCAATACTGCATGCTGAGATATTGCGAAGAGGCACTGCTTCCGGGTATCGCGTTGCATAGTCCACCAGAACTAATATAAAGTGGTACCCTCATGTTGACCGATCTAATGGCCTGACGAGATCCATCCCAATTCTTTCGAACGGGGTCTCGATTAATGGGAGAGGGCACAAAGGCGCTTTTGGAATGGCCGCTGGATTTACTAACTGGCATTCGCGGCACACCATACACCACTTACGGACATTGCCGCGAATCCCTGGCCAATAGAACCGGGCCATTATTCGGGTTAGTGTTTTATCCTGCCCTAAGTGTCCAGCCATGGGATTAAAGTGAGCCGCCTGGAATACCAATTCCCGGCGGCTCTTCGGAATCAACAGCTGCGTGACTTGCTCTTTAGTCTGAGTGTCCTGCGTCACTCGGTATAATCTATCCTTCATAATCGTGAAGTAGGGGAAGGACAACGTGGCGTTTGGCTGGAGCATTTGACCATCGATTACTCTCACTTGGTCAAATGCATGCCGCAGAGTCTCGTCTCGCGACTGCTCTAATGGAAAATCCGCGAGGGATTCCCCAAGAGAGAGAGGAGGGGCCAGTGGCTCCTCACTCTGACGCAGAGCTGACTTATACGGCTCTGTGACAGCTGCTCCCGCCAACGCGACACTGGGACCTCCCCTTATTAAACTACGTCAGGACCCACTCTTCACTACATGACTCATTAAATCCCGAAAACCCGGCCAATCAGTCCCAAAAATTATAGAGTGGGTGAGGCGAGGATTAACCGCCGCCTTTACTATAAATTTCTCCCCTCGAAACAGAATGTGAACTGACACTAAAGGGTAGCTGTGAACATCCCCGTGCACACACAGCACCTTTATCAATTGTGCTCCCTCCAATGCCTCGTCTTGCACCAGGCTTTGGTGGATTGAGGTCTGATTACAGCCGGAATCCACCAAATCCTGATACGTATCCCCTTGGATACTCACCGGTATGCAATATGCTCCGGCCCGATCGAGGGCGGCTCCTAGCGCATCAGGGATCCGGACCACCGCGCCCACCTCCATTGCCGAGCACTGATGCTGGAGGTGCCCCGGCTCCCCGCAGTGCCAGGACACCGGCCCTGGCTCTCTCTCTGCACCGGTGTTCCGGATATCACTCACCTGAGGGGGGGAAGACACAGACACGGAAGTAGGAGAAGATAGGACACCGCGGGTGCGGCGGGCCGGCTGGGGTGGAGCCGGCCCCCGCCTCCATGGTGGGGGAATGGGGCGAGGGAGGGGAACAGAAGGGGGGAGAGAGAGAGAGAGAGAGAGAGAGAGAGGGGAGGGGAGAAGGGGAGACACACTGTCCTGCCGTTGGAACGGCCACCATATGGTCCTCCGCCAGCTCAATGGCCTGATCCAGCGACGCCGGGCGATGGCACTGGACCCACTCTGCGGTTCCCTCTGGAAGTCGAATGACGAACTGCTCCAGCGCCACCAGATCGATGATCTCCTCAGCATCGCGTTTGTCGGCCCTCAGCCACCGGTGGCAGGCGTCCCAGAGTCGCTGGCCAAACACGAACGGCCGGCCGACCTCCTCCAAGTGCAGCGCGCGGAAGCGCTGCCGCTGCTGCTCCAGAGTGTGCCCCACGTGCTGGAGGACGGCCCTGTGGAGGTCCACGTAGACCAGCCGGCTGTTGGCAGGGAGCTGTAGCGCGGCCAGCTGTGCCTCGCCCGTGAGGAGGGGGAGGAGGCGCGCCATACGCTGTTCCACCGGCCAACCCCATGCCTCTGCTGCCTGCTCAAAGAGAATGAGGAAGGCCTCGGGGTCGTCGTGCGGGCCCATCTTCGTCAGGGTGAGGTGGGAAGGGCCCGCAGTGGTGGAGGTGGTGGACCCTGCTGACGTGAGTAGGTGCCGGAACGCCTGGCGATCTTCCTGCTGTGCCAGCACCAGGGCCTCGAACCTTCGCTCCTGTTCTTCCCGGAGGGCGACCAGCGCCTGGTGCTGGCTCTGTTGTGCCGTGGCGAGGGCATGGACCAGGTCCTTGAAGGGGGAGGACTCCATGGGGCTGTTCTCTCCTGCGCTCCGTCCCGGGTTTCAGCACCACTGTAACAAGTGTTCTAGGTGGGTGGAGCACAGAAGCACGGCAGGCCAGTACTGAGTTCTCAATCACTCTTTTATTGACAGCTTTTCAGCTTCTACACATTCATTCATATATATCTATATATACACACACGTGTTCTGGTCGGGAGAGAGCCCGCTCTGCTCTCGCTCTCCTCCTTAAATTGGGCACGGTCACTGGGGAAGACACACAAACACATTAATCAACCTCAGGTGCAGTGATTCTGCCACTTACCTTCCCTGACTCTGCCCTCCGCTCACAGACCGACGCCTGACCACGCCCCCACTGCCACAATTACCACAATGAATTTTGAACAAAATAATTCAGATGCAGTTGAAGTTCAGACTTTCAGCTTTAATTCAGTGGGTTGAACAAAATGATTGCATAAAAATGTGAGGAACTAAAGCATTTTTTAAACAGAATCCCTTCATTTCAGGGGTTCAAAAGTAATTGGAAAAATTACAAAATTTTAAATAAAATGTTCATTTCGAATACTTGGCTGAAAACCCTTTGTTGGCAATGACTGCCTGAAGTCTTGAACTCATGGACATCACCAGATGCTGTGTTTCCTCCTTTTTAATGCTCTGCCAGGCCTTTACTGCAGTGGTTTTCAGTTGCTGTTTGTTTGTGGGCCTTTCTGTCTGAAGTTTAGTCTTTAACAAGTCAAATGCTGCTCAATTGGGTTGAGATCAGGTGACTGACTTGGCCATTCAAGAATATTCCACTTTGCTTTCATAAACTCCTGGGTTGCTTTGGCTTTATGTTCTGGGTCATTGTCCATCTGTATTATGAAACACCGACCAATCAGTTTGGCTGCATTTGGCTGGATTTGAGCACACAGTATGTCTCTGAATACCTCAGAATTCATCCGGCTGCTTCTGTCCTGTGTCACATCATCAATAAACACTAGTGACCCAGTGCCACTGGCAGGCATGCATGCCCAAGCCATCACACTGCCTCCGCCGTGTTTTACAGATGATGTGGTATGCTTTGGATCATGAGCTGTACCATGCCTTTGCCATACTTTTTTTTCTTTCCATCATTCTGGTAGAGGTTGATCTTGGTTTCATCTGTCCAAAGAATGTTCTTCCAGAACTGTGCTGGCTTGTTTAGATGTTTTTTAGCAAAGTCCAATCTAGCCTTTTTATTCTTGAGGCTTATGAGTGGCTTGCACCATGCAGTGAACCCTCTGTATTTACTTTCATGCAGTCTTCTCTTTATGGTAGATTTGGATATTGATACGCCTACCTCCTGGAGAGTGTTGTTCACTTGGTTGGCTGTTGTGAAGGGGTTTCTCTTCACCATGGAAATTATTCTGCGATCATCCACCACTGTTGACTTCTGTTGGTGTCCAGGTCTTTTTGCATTGATGAGTTCACCAGTGCTTTCTTTCTTTCTCAGGATGTACCAAACTGTAGATTTTGCCACTCCAAATATTGTAGCAATTTCTCGGATGGTTTTTTTTTTCTGTTTTCGCAGCTTAAGGATGGCTTGTTTCACCTGCATGGAGAGCTCCTTTGACCGCATGTTTTCTTCACAGCAAAATCTTCCAAATGCAAGCACCACACCTCAAATCAACTCCAGGCCTTTTATCTGCTTAATTGAGAATGACATAATGAAGGAATTGCCCACACCTGCCCATGAAATAGCCTTTGAGTCAACTGTCCAATTACTTTTGGTCCCTTTAAAAACAGGGTGGCACATGTTAAGGAGCTGAAACTCCTAAACCCTTCATCCAATTTTAATGTGGATACCCTCAAATGAAAGTTGAAAGTCTGGACTTTATGTCCATGTCCATTATATAACTATAACTTGAATATGTTTCAGTAAACAGGTAAAAAAAAAAAAAATTGTGTCAGTGTCCAAATATATATGGACCTAACTGTAGATCTCCCATCATACCAAACAGCTATTCAAGTAAGAAGACAATAGGTGGCAATGCCCATGAGAACTGGAGCTTAATACGATTGCTTCCATTTCTAGGAGGGGACTTGGTACCAGAGGGTGAACTTGCTTGGCAAGCAGTGTTGGGCACGTTACTTTCAAAAAGTAATTAGTTATAGTTACTAGTTACTTTTCCCAAAAAGTAACTGAGTTAGTAACGGAGTTACTTTGTCATAAAAGTAACTAATTACCAGGGAAAGTAATTATTCCGTTACATTTTGTCCCCCCCCCAAAAAAAAAAATCAAATTCAATTAGTGTAATCATAATAAAAGTGAATGTTAAATGTGTTTTTATTACTGAAATGGACACTTAACAGAACCAGTTAGTAACATTATCTACACTATATTAATATTTTTGTGGGACAATGTGAGATAAGACATCTATCAAATGTAATATATTTTTGCAGTTATTAAAATTATGTTACTAATTACTGGCCACTGACGAGGACAAACGCTTTGTTCCTCGACAATAATGTGCATTGCACGTAAACACTCTTGCCTTTTATTTCAAGTAATGAAAAGTAATGGCTGTATTTCCAGTGTGAAAGCGCAGTGCTGGGCTGACCGCTCGCCATCGCTGGGTCTTCCGATTGAAAGCGTGCGCAGTAGTGCAGTATCTACTCTGATTGGCTTACTGTGCCGTTGTCTCGTGTCTCCCCGCCCCACACTAAAGCAGAGTAAAGAAAGGCTGAACGAGCAGCGTACCAGATGAGAACAGCTTTAATAAAGTAACGCATAGTATTTTATTGTAAGTAACGGGAACGGCGTTATAACGATGTAAAAAGTAATTAGTTAGATTACTCGTTACTAAAAAAAGTAACGCCGTTAGTAACGCCGTTTATTCTAACGCCGTTATTCCCATCACTGTTGGCAAGTGATATTGGACCTGAAGGAAATTATCGAACTAGTTGTGGCACCTGTTCACACTGAGGAGACAATTGCCTATCTTGATATCAAAGTGTCTGAGCACAGACAGAGACTACTTGAGCTTGACCCAGAGGGAAAGATTTTACCTAAACACCACTATCTTGAGCATTACCCACACTTGATTAGGTGCTATGGGCCTCTTGTAGGTTTATGGACAATTAGATTCGAAGGTAAACATAGCTTTTTTTAAACAAGTTGCCCGGCACACAAATAATTTCAGTAACTTTACACGGTCACTGGCAGCCAAACACCAGCAAATGATCAATTACCACATACATTCGAAACTCTGCCTTTCCTCTCCCTTATCTTCCCTACTTTTGCTCCTCTGTCTTGTCTGTCTATTGTCTATACTTTTGAGAGACTCTCTCCGTACTGCTCTCCAAACTAAAAATCATGGAATTGATAAACTGGTCTTTTCACGCAATTGACACAATTTTCTCGATGAGAAGCCTGGGTTCGGGGGAACCGGCCTGTCCTGCTGGAACATTCGCAGCTGGCTACACGATGGACGCGTGGGAGAAGTGGCAGGTCGTGTGCCTGGCGGTTCTTTCTATGGAGGACATTGAAGACATCTACCTATTTGGAACCATGATTACAGGACTTTTGCTGATTGGATTAGGCATTGCCCTGGTTTATCGAGGAAATCAGAAAATGGTGACAGCTGTCCAAAGCCCCATAAAGCTGCCCAACATGATTGAAGTGGTGGGCAGAGCTGTCGGCACTCAGACTGTGGCTATTCAGAACTTGAACCACAACATGAATAACATCATGGAGAAGCTTTTGGCTTTGCAAAGGAATATGGATCGATTCGGAGACCAGAATGGACAAACAGAGTAGTCGTGTAAAAGAATGTGTCTGTTCGCCCCAAGACCAAATAATCCCAATCTTATCTGCTCTCGGCTCCCTCAGCCAGCACTGGCCTTGGCCAAGGCCATTGCTCGGGCAACAACTCCCCCTGAAGATCACTGTAGTGAGACGCTCTTGCATTCCTTCCCCCACTCTCCACGGTCGCCGCTTTTTACCCCCAGTGTGACAAATGGGTGTGCGACCAGCGCCATCATGGTTGCAGGAACCGGCTGCTTGCTTGCACTGGGTTACCTCTACCTCTGCCCCTCCCCCTCCCCCCTCAAGTCCCGAGTTTTCATGTTGTAAAGTGTACTGTGTTATTTTGTGCTTATGTGCTGAGGTGTTTTTTTTTTAATGTTCCCACACTGTACTCCCCACAGGAGCATAGTATGGGAGTTGCTTTTTTCTCTTCCACTCTCCTCATGTTCTCTGTATTTTTTCTTTTCATCCCTGTCTTCCTGTCCTGTCTACTCCCCCTCTGTCAATTGTATGTATGTGTATATGTAAGGACGGGTTGATGGTCAATTTCGCTGGCACTGACTAGTGACAATAAAGGGTTCATTCATTCATTCATTCATTCATTCACATTCATCCCACCTCAATACATCAAATTTGGAAGTTACAAATGTATCCACAGTCCAGGTTGATGTTCTAAATAAAGAGGTTGTGTTGGCTTTAAGGCAGAAGTATCCAGATATCAGTCAAGTTCATCTTGCAAAAAATGTCACAACAAAGGGAAATAATTACAGAAATGGAATGCTTGTTGCATGTGGTTCAACTGCTGGAATGACTGAATTTGCTGAGATTCTACAAATGTGCATAATGAGAGATGAGTTGAGTTTCATTATTCATCTACTTTGTGTTTGGTATCGAGATCACTTCAGAGCCTTTGAGTTGACTGCATCACCAGGTATGCCCCTTTTCCACCAAAGTAGTTCCAGGGCTGGTTCGGGGCCAGTGCTTAGTTTGGAACCGGGTTTTCTGTTTCCACTGACAAAGAACTGGCTCTGGGGCCAGAAAAAAATGGTTCCAGGCTAGCACCAACTCTCTGCTGGGCCAGAGGAAAGAACCGCTTACGTCAGCGGGGGGGGGCAGAGTTGTTAAGACCAACAACAATAACAAGACCGCGAAAGATCGCCATTTTTAAGCAACGAGAAGCAGCAGCTGTACAAACGCGAAGTCATCCATTATTATTATTATTGTTGTTGTTGCTGCTGCTGCTTCTTCTGTGTTGTTTTTGCTTTGATATTCGCGCCAAGGTTTATGCAAACGTAGCGACGTAACTGACATATACAGTGAAGTAATGACGTGGCTTCCCTTAGCACCGCGAGCTATGGAAAAGCAAACTGGTTCTCAGCTGGCTCGCAAGTTGAACGAGTTGTGAACCAGCACCAGGACTGGCCCCGAATCAGCCCTGGAACTGATTTGGTGGAAAAGGGGTAGTAAAGAGGTCGCCCTGGTTCAGCTTGAGGAGCTGACTGATTGCTATCCACTTGTGGCCTACACAGTTGGATCAAAACATATGGTAACCCTGAAGAGACACATCATCATCAAAGGTTTGATTTTAGATAAGTTATAGTGCCTTGTACAAGTATTGAGTAGCTTTAACATTTCTTTGAATTTGTTGTGACAGCTGTTTAAATGTGTACATGCTAGGCACTGTGCATGAATATATGATCTCTTGATTTGAATTTTAAATGTGTAATATTGACAGGGTTCCCACAGGTCCTTGAAAGTTATTTTTAAGAACAGATATAGACCTGGGTCATTGAAAGATTATTATTATTATTATTATTACTAAAAGGCTACATTCCACTTTGAGGAGTTCACACATTAAAGCCTTTTTTTATTGTCTGAACTTATGTAAAGCAACTGTTTCTCAACAAAAAATGCTCAGTGTTGTACAATATTTATTAATTAACCTTGATCTATGTCTCAAACTATGCTGTGAATGAATACTTTACACTTGTGGGGATAAGAACTTAACAATAATGTCAAAATTCTTTTCACTAACAAGACTAATACTTGTCATCTTTGTGTGTTTGTGTTTGCACTCTAGATTGATAAAGCAGGATGACAGGACCAGTTAGCTTCAGAGTCCTTTTTGGAGGTGAAGATGATGCAAGAAAACTAATCATTCAATTTGGAATGCCAACGTCTGTGGATGAATTGGCTCTTGAAATGAAGACGTTCTTTGGTGTGACGGAGCAGTTCAGGCTTCAGTACAAAGACATAGACTTTGGAAATGAATTTATGAACCTTTTGTCAACTTCTGACATTCAAGATCGAAGTACTTTGAAAGTGGTATACTTGCGCTGTGAGGCTACCAGCTCTGTAATCTCAACTCCACCCACTAAACATATCTGGTCCACAATCCCAGTGACTACTCCCAATGGGTCTATGAGCTCCTCATCACAACCAACTGATTCAGCATCAATTGAATCCCATAGCAGCAATGATACCATCATATTGTCATCTCCTGAATCTCAGTCCTGCTCTTGGCCTGAAGCCTTTGTCGTGCCATGCTTTTCATATTGTGCTGAGATGCTGCTCCAGAAGGGAAATGATGATTTCAATGCCAATGGAACTCTCCTGTCGCTTACTCCAAAAGTCAGATCTGATCTTCTTGAAAGACTTGCAGAAGAAATCAAGTACACAGTGTAGGTGCAATTGGTCTTAAGTGATCAGTCTCATTAAATCAGTCTCATTAATAATACCTTTAATTTTGGGTGTTTAATAATAAATTACCAAACAGCTAAATTATGGTATATTCCAAATTATTATGATCACTACCAATGCAGCAATAATGTATCACTTACCGTACTACATAAACGCTACAGCCAATAGCACACTGAAGGCAATTTGGAGGTCTTTTAGATTGTGTGACTTCAAAGATATATATTAGTGAAAACAATCACAGTTTAACAGGATAATTGAATTTATTATAACAATGATAAAAATGAGTAATAGCAGTTGAATACATTATATACAATATGGTCATATACTTGATGAGCGTGTGTATGTGTGTGTGAGAGTGTGTCTGTGTGTGTGTGTGTGTGTGTGTGTGTGTGTGTGTGTGTGTGTGTGTGTGAGGGAGAGCAAGGGGGGTGTGAGGCAGAGATTTTCTCCTTACTACTACGCGAGCCACTGAGCTCTTAGGGTGTGTCCCATGCGCGACTGTGCAGTATGGGAAGGAGGAGACAAAGAGAGTTTGAATGTGAGCATGGGAGAATGTGCTGTAAAGTTTGAAATGAATCAGGGCTTGGAATGTTATCTAAGGTGTGTGTGTGTGTGTGTGTGTGTGTGTGTGTGTGTGTGTGTGTGTGTGTTGGGGGAGGGTGACAACTGCCTCGTGGTCCCTCTAGACAAAGGGATTAGCCCTGATTGCTAATTAGACAAAGGAATTAGCCGTGGTAGCTAATTCCACTAGCTTATAACATTACTAAATCCACTGAAATCTGATGAGGTCAAAATATGTGTAATAATGAAATTAAAGGTGTTAGAAAGGATAGAGAAAAAGCATGCAACAGCCTATCTATTAACAACTGAGAGAACAAAAATAGAACAAGGATCAATCCAACACTCTCAGTGTCTACAGTGTGCACAATTAAACCGTTCCTGAGTTTAAATTCACACTACTTCATAAAGCTAATTCCTAAGACTAGTCTTTGCCCAAAATGCTAGTCTTACTTCCAGTATTTTGCCTCTACGTAGGATCTGTAGAGATGTCCTGAAGAGGCTGGAGTTCACAGAAACTCGTGAGTCGCTTCCGTGAAAAGCGCAGAGAATTTCTTGGTCTGAACTTCAGCGTTCGTGAGGAAAAGTCTCTGATCAAACAATGTGCACAGCGATTAAGTCAGAAGGAATCCGGTCGCTTCTAACTTTTAATTAACTGCTTTGGGTGGCAGTCATAACGTTACTTATAATGAACAAATAAAAACCAGTTGTAACTCAATCTGAGTGAGATGGCGCGATTCAAGTAGTTTTACCGTGGCCAGTGGTAAACGAAAGTGCGCTGAATCTTTTTTCTTGCCAGGCAGAAGTCGTGATTTCGGACGGTCCAGTAAGAGAGTGCCTCTTTATGTCTGTGTGACCCAAGTCACATCCGCACCAAAGAGATAGAACGGAAGTTTACTGAGTCACTTATAGGGTCATGGAGGAAGTGATCCCGCCCAGCCGTGACGTAGGTCATCGCGGAAGTTAGTTGATTGGATTTGTAGTTCTTAGACGGGACGGGCTGTACCTACAACAGCATATCCAAAGGATGATCAATTTGAAGAAATTGCTGAGGCCTTGGTACAGACTCACCCGTGTTTGCGTGAGAAAGGAACTCATACTGGCTATTGTGGATGGAAACACTACATTAAGATCAAGATGATGAACTTCCGCACCAAGCTTAGCTGAACTGGACACCCATAAGTCATTGTCAACTCACTTAAGAACAAACGGAAAGATCAGGGGAAACCATCTGTGAACATAAAGAAGCCCAGGAAGGCAGAGGTTAATTTCTGTCCAAGCCATCCAAGAGGTGAAACCACTGAAAGTCGAGAGGTGGAAAGGGTTGCTCTATTGACTGAGGTAAAGAAAAAGAACAACGAGGCAGTGATCAAGGAAAAGATGCAGCGTACCTTGTCGTACAGACGACAAGAAATCCTTCAGGAGCCAATGATTACAGAAGTCCGAAACAGATGGCCAGCACTGTTTGAAGTTGGCGAAGTAAGTGTAGTAACCCATTTACAAAAAAAGAACATGAAAATATTCACACAAATTGCATTAAATGTTAAATTTTGATCACAGACATATATATCCTGTCTTTTCTCCTCTCTTTCAGGTCAACTTGGAGTTCATGCGTATAACAACTGTCCCTCTGATATCAAAATTCATTGGACAGCTGGACAGATACACTGATGACCTGATGAAGGTTTTCCGCGCCAAAGGAGGATCTGCAGGACAGAAAATCCACACCATAATGGCATTGACCACTAAAGTAAGTGTGTTTTTATCAATATTTTTCAAAGGTGTCAAGCATCAAGCTTCAACTGGAACTCTTAGACTTTTTTCTTTGTCCTTATCATCTCTCTTCTCCTTTCTTTATCAAAAGTTAAACAGATTTGCAGTTTACATTGATTTACTGTAGTGAATATTGGTTTGTGAATTCATTATTGACAAACATTCACCACCTTCTGGTTCTTGGAGACCTGTAATGACCCTTGTATTAAAGAAGCTTAATACACGCCAACAACAATTTCTCTCATGTAAAATATTTATTATACAATCAGAAAATGTATATTCTAAATTATTTTTAGTGGCTACATAAAAGTTATTAGGATAATGTGACAAACATGTCTCGGGAGTGTGTCCAGCAAGTACAGCAATGGCTGCTCTAGTCTTAAATTATTATTTAATACATTAAACTATTCAGCTTTACTTTAACTGTAAATCAGGGCATTAGCTAATGTAATTTGCTTTGTGATCTTGTTGGTATGTTTGTTTCAGAACGAAGACATAAACATCAAGCGCGACTGTATCCTGAGGAGCCTCAGTGTCTACCTCAATGAAGACATGGAGACACTCGTCAAAGAGTTCCCAGTAAGTGTATGTTGGCCTGCTCTCTTTGTTAAGGATATACAGCACCCTCCACAATTATTGGCACCCCTCATTAAGATATGTTCTTAGGCTTCTAATAAATTCATTTTTTTAAAATAATATAGGACAACAATGCAAAAAAAGAGAAAAATCCAACCTGTAATTCAAGTGCATTTATACAGTGAAAAAAAAATCCCACATTAAGATGAAATCATGTCTGCCACAATTATTGGCACCCCTGATGTTAATACTTTGTACAACTCCCTTTTGCCAACAAGACAGCACTTAATCTTCTCCTATAACATTTCACAAGATGGGAGAATACAGAGAGAGGGCTCTTTGACCATTCCTCTTTGCACAATCTCTCTACATCATCCAGAGTTGTGGGTCCTCTCCTATGCACTCTCCTCTTCAGCTCACCCCACAGGTTTTCAATTGGGTTGAGGTCTGGGGACTGAGATGGCCATGGGAGGAGCTTGATTTTGTGTCTGGTGAACCATTTTTGTGTAGATTTGGCCACATGTTTAAGGTCATTATCTTGCTGAAAGACCCAGTGACGACCCATCTTCAGCTTTCGGGCAGAGGCCACCAGACTTTGATTTAAAATGTCCTGGTATTTCAAAGAGTTCATGATGCCATCCACCCTAACAAGGTTCCCGGGGCGTTTGGAGGAGAAACAGGCCCACAGCATCACCGATCCTCCCTCATACTTCACAGTCGGCATGAGGTGCTTTTCCACATACTCATCTTTTGTGTTGCACCAGACCCACTTAGAGTGTTTGCTGCCAAAAAGTTCTATCTTGGTCTCATCTGACCAAAGCACACGGTCCCAGTTGAAGTCCCAGTACCACTTAGCGAACTCCAGACGTTTATGTTTATGCTTGTAAGTGAGAAAAGGCTTTTTCCGTGCATGCCTCCCAAGCAGCTTGTTGGCATGTAGATAGCGCCTGATGGTTGTTATGGAGACTTTGTGACCCCAAGATGCTACTCTTTGATGAAATTCTCTAACAGTGAGCTTAGGAGAACTTTTTACTTCTCTTACCATCCTCCTCACTGTGCGTGGTGGCAAGATAAACTTGCATCCTCGTCCAGGCTTGTTTGCCACTGTTCCAGTTGTTTTAAATTTCTTGATGATTCCTCTGACTGTATATATGGGACGGTGTAGGCGAGTGGCTATTTTCTTGTAGCCATTGCCTGACTTATGAAGGTCGACACACATCTGCCTTATTTGAATGGTGTGTTCTCTTGTCTTTCCCATGTTGAAGAGTGGATAAGAGAAATAGGCCTATGTGTCACATCATATTTATACCCCAGGGAAACAGGATGTGATGAATTACTAATTAAAGGTTCCTAGATACTCTGATCAACTTTATAAACTACAGTAGAAATGACAGAAATGCTTCAATTACATTTATTTTCTAGGAATTGTTATGGGTGCCAATAATTCTGGAACAGGTGATTTTATGAAAAATAATTATTTCTTCATCAGGGATTTTTATTTATTTTTTTTAATACACTTGAGTTAAGGGTTACATTTTTCTACAATTTTCAATGTGAGATTATGCTTCTGCAATAAAAATTGAATTTATTTTAAGGCTTTTAACACATCTTAACCAGGGGTGCCAATAATTGTGGAGGGCACTGTATTTACATTGGTAGTTGTGTTAATTGTCTCATAGGCATCACAGTCTAGCTTTGTGTGTGTAGTGTGCACTGAAAGATTAACCTATGCAGCTGTCAGCGTGGAGGAGAGTGATTTTATAAGCCAAGAAACTTGTCGTAAATAACCCTGGTAAAGTGTATAACAGTTGCCTGCAAAGTATGGAACAGAATCAGAATCATCAAACGCTCAAACCATTGTGTCAGATTTGGTATAGATGGGGGTTATTTCCCTGGAAAATCAAAACTAATATCTACACAACATTTTAGTGTGAACATTTAAGAACAAGCGCTTAATCAGGATGCACAACGCATGTTGCTTTGGGATTCATTATCTGAAATTATTTTCAGCCCTCTTGTTTGCCAGCTAGTGGAACTACTTTGTTCTTGTATCAGTTCCTTTCAGCAGTGTCTTTTTAGTTAGAATGCTTGTGTAGTGATTCAGAAACATAGTTGGTTCCACCGGTTAGCAAATAAGAGGCGTGGAACAGAGAGACGACAGTGAATCCCAAACAAACGTGTGTTGTGCATCGTTCATAACATTTTAGCTTTGGATTGCCTCTCAAAGTCATGTTGGTGAGCCAGATCCATTTCGTTAATTTTTTTAAAACCACGTGCCTTTTAGGGCGGCACGGTGGTGTAGTGGTTAGCGCTGTCGCCTCACAGCAAGAAAGTCCTGGGTTCGATCCCAGCGGCTGGCGTGGGCCTTTCTGTGTGTAGTTTGCATGCTCTCCCTGTGTCCGCGTGGGTTTCCTCCAGGTGCTCCGGTTTCCCCCACAGTCCAAAGACATGCAGGTTAGGTTAACTGGTGACTCTAAATTGAGCGTAGGTGTGAATGTGAGTGTGAATGGTTGTCTGTGTCTATGTGTCAGCCCTGTGATGACCTGGCGACTTGTCCAGGGTGTACCCCACCTCTCGCCCATAGTCAGCTGGGATAGGCTCCAGCTTGCCTGCGACCCTGTAGGACAGGATAAAGCGGCTAGAGATACGGTAATGAGATGAGATGTGCCTTTTAAAAAATTGAATATCACAATGTGAGTTGTATTGGGACACAGCTTATTCTCTTTGTTTATTCTCCAGGACAGCGAATGTGCAGAGGCTGAGTTGGGGATTGCACAGACAACAATGGGCATCTACATCATTCAGGTGGAGGGTGCCGAACCTGGAGACAAGATGTATGCAGATGTTGGTGTTGTGCTCGAAGGTGTGGAAATTCTGCAAAATCTACAAAGTGTCACCCTTGGGTGTGTGATGCTTTTCGGGCTGATTTATGCACTTAAGTTACCCTAAGGACCTCAAGAGCACATTTGAAGTGTTCCAGAAAATCCGGATGGAAATGGATGCAACCAAGCTTTCACCAAAAGTCCAGGCACTGAAAATTAAGATGTTCCAGTGATGGGCCTGATACACTGATTTTTCCCTCTGGAAAATATTCAATAAAGTGACTTGCTGCAATTTTCAGGACCTGTTTGAGTGAACTTTGTAAATTTTTCAATGTTTTTGTTTTTACAGTTCTTTGTTATTGCTGGTGGTGCAAAGCCACTCAACCACTGAGTAATGTTTTGGATTGTTAGGGTAGTGGCTAAAATGGGAAAAAAAAAAGAATGTCTGAAAATCCTTGAAATGTTGATGTACTGTAAGCATTACAGTTATCAGTTGATTTACCTGTCTACCTCATGTTTCACACAGCTGAGCGACGTTCTTGAGGGAGTTTGTTATTACTACAGAAAGGTCTGTTTCCAAATGTTTAACATTTAAAATGACAAAAGCAAATGTGCTTAGGCTGATTCAGGGATTGCACAGACAACAATGGGCATCTACAGTACGTCATTCAGGTTGAGGGTGCCAGACCTGGAGATAAGTAAATAAGTAAATGATTCAAAAAAGAGCACTTTCTTTTTTTCAAAAAGAAAAAAGAAAAGAAAAAAACTTGTGCACACTATTACATGTGCAGAAATGAGTGAATTTATTTAGGTATTTTTTTTTGTTTTGTGTGTGTGTAGTGTGATGATGTGTTGCTGGCTTTGAGTTTTAGCAATGCCCAAACTTGCCACATGCCTTGAAGCCTAATAACTAGAATGTAAAGCAAAGTGGTCTGACTGTTTATATTGTAATTATAGATATTATTGTAGGTGTGGGGTGAATGAGGGGAAAAAATGTGGAATATCTGGTAAAAGTTTAAATGCATTGGGTTTATTATGTCAAGTACATAAATTTATGCATTTTATTTAAATTGGGTTTAGAGCATAAACCTGGTTTTAAGCATTTCAAACATACTGGAGCAATTAATATTGAATACATACACTGGTTATTAAGTATTTGAAACAAATTGGATTTATTTATGATAAATGCATAAATCTGTCATTGTGTATTAAAACACATTGGGTTTATTAGTATTATTACATAAATCTCATTGTTAATTGTTTCATTTACGTTCAACTGACAAATACACACCACATTAATTTTATTAGTCTATTTATGTTAAATCTGTGTAATGCAAATGGATGGAAATTTTATATGCAATTGAAATACATAAAGCTTAAATATTAGACCTAAATATTTCTGTGAATAAACTTGAAGATTACAAAAGTGACACATTTTATGCAAATTTCCAATAAAATTGTAAATTGTGTACAAAGCTAAAATATATGAAATATTTTGTGTATTTATAATGCTGTGTGTACAAATTGTAAACTATATTATTCTATAGACCCCTTCGCATGTTTGTAAACAAACCGACCGTTGCCAGGATGCGCGCGCAGCCTGGACCCAGAAACAATGGCGCTGTCCATAGACCGGCATTATGAGCTGTCAGATTATGCAAAACAATTGTCGTTACAAGATCGAGAATGCTACATAAATAAGTTAACTCTAACAAGTGGACATCGCCTACCGGATCCGCATTTAATTAAAGAGTGGACGGACGATGTTAGTAAGTTCCCTGGTATACAATGGCCAGATATATACTCGTACCTTATTGACAAGACTTCATTGTACACCCACGAAAAACTTCGTGCCTACAAGTCTTTAGACGCATATGATTATGTTATGTGCGGGCATGTACAACTTGATTAACAATGGGACATTCATATTCATTTTGTTTGAATCAAATTATGCCAGTGATGTGATGGCAATGTGGCTTTAGCTACAACAGCAAATACCAACACTAAACAGCAATTTGCAGGCGGTAATGGCATGAAAGGAATGATAGTGTAAAGCGTGCAGCTAAGAGAAATCAGAGCTGCGTAAAAAGCGAGAGGCAGAGAGCAGAAATGAAGCTGAACGGGGCGGGAGCTAGGTTAGAGCAGTCAACGTAAGTTGGCATTTAGAGTGAGGGCACACAATTTTACCTTTCCATCCTTGCTTTAAAATTGTGATTTTCGGCATACACAAATAATGATGGCACAAAATCTGGACTGCTTGAGTCAAGCGAGACCTCTCCTACAAACAAAACTGCATGCAAAGCTAAGTTAGCATGCTAACAATATTCATTACATTGTGTAACTATGACCCAGCTAATCAGACAAACGTTACCAAAGTATTTTGCTACATCAATAAACGAAGACTAGAAAGAATAAAAAAAAAAGATTTAATAAATAGCCTGATCTTACCTGTGATGAAGTGATCGCTGCAAACCCGCGCATTTTTGATGGTGCTTTCATCCCAGTCTACACGTTTGATGGCTTGTAGTCATAGACGTCGGCGATTTTTTTGGAATGGGTATCCTGCTGAAATTCTGTACATTTTAACCCCATCACTGCTACGATTCTGACACCCGACAACACAACAACTAGGCATTTCTGAGTCTTTTTTGGGTCCAGGCTGCGCGCGCAATTTCCGCTTACGTATGAATGACGTTTACTGCGAAGGGGTCTATAGGTCATATGCAATTCTAGTCCTTTGCATTTCTGTGCTAAAGCTCACTGTGATGGCTTCTTGTTTAATGTATGATTTATATAATTTAATTTCTTTTATTTCGTGTATATGTATAGTAAATTTTAGAAAAATTAGACACGTGTTTTTGGGCAGCTCTGTATTTGTATATATAGCGGTGCTTGAAAGTTTGTGAACCCTTTATAATTTTCTATATTTTGCATAAATATGACCTAAAACATCATCAGATTTCCATACAAGTCCTAAAAGTAGATAAAGAGAACCCAGTTAAACAAATGAGACAAAATATTATAATTTGTTATTTATTTATTGAGGAAAATGATCCAATATTACATATCTGTTACTGGCAAAAGTATGTGAACATTTGCTTTCAGTATCTGGTGTGACCCCCTTGTGCAGCAATAACTGCAACTAAACATTTCCAGTAACTGTTGATCAGTCCTGCACATCGGCTTGGAGGAATTTTAGCCCATTCCTTCATACAGAACAGCTTCAACTCTGGGATGTTGGTGGGTTTCCTCACATGAACTACTCGCTTCGACTTGACTTGACTTGAAAGCTTTAATGTCCTTAAAAAAGGCAATTTGTCTTACAGCACAGCAAAGTGACAAAAAACACATACAATAAAAAACCCATCACAACACAATAAATAGCAAAACGTGTAAATAAATACAGACCACTGGTCAGAGGCATCAATCAATGCTTCAGGTCCTTCCACAACATTTCCATTGGATTAAGGTCAGGACTTTGACTTGGCCATTCCAAAACATTAACTTTATCCTTCTTTAACCATTCTTTGGTAGAACGACTTGTGTGCTTAGGGTCATTGTCTTGCTGCATGACCCACCTTCTCTTGAGATTCAGTTCATGGACAGATGTTCTGACATTTTCCTTTAGAATTCGCTGGTATAATTCATAATTCATTGTTCCATCAATGATAGCAAGCTGTCCTGGCCCAGATGCAGCAAAACAGGCCCAAACCATGATACTACCACCACCATGTTTCACAGATGGGATAAGGTTCTTATGCTGGAATGCAGTGTTTTCCTTTCTCCAAACATAACGCTTCTCATTTAAACCAAAAAGTTCTATTTTGGTCTCATCCATCCACAAAACATTTTTCCAATAGCCTTCTGGCTTGTCCATGTGATGTTTAGCAAACTGCAGACGAGCAGCAATGTTCTCTTTGGAGAGCAGTGGCTTTCTCCTTGCAACCCTGCCATGCACACCATTGTTGTTCAGTGTTTGCCTGATGGTGGGCTCATGAACATTAACATTAGCCAATGTGAGAGAGGCCTTCAGTTGCTTAGAAGTTATCCTGGGGTCCTTTGTGACCTCGCCGACTATTACATGCCTTGCTCTTGGAGTGATCTTTGTTGGTTGACCACTCCTGGGGAGGGTAACAATGGTCTTGAATTTTCTCAATTTGTACATAATTTGCCTGACTGTTGATTGGTGGAGTCCAAACTCTTTACCCCATGTGCATAGATTACACGGCCGACCGTGATATAACTGCTCCTGACCATCACAAAAGTGCGAACAGCATGCCTGAGCACTTCTCTGGTAGTCGCACAGCAGTCACTGAATGCTATACAAGTGTTATGCGAGTAGCACTGGACTGACACTCAATCACACATCTAATAAATAATGCAGTAAACAACAGATTTCCTGATTATTTAGCATTCTTTACATGAGTTTCAAACCGTCAATTTATTTTTTGATTATTCCTTTTTTTTTGCAAAAAAAAATGCACTTATGCTGGGCGCTAACTTGTTCCTGGATACACTATTGTTCTGCATTTGTGTAGCACTTTTTCAACTATTTTTGGTAAAGGTAACTTGCGGGGGTATTTCCTTAAAACTAGCGCCCTCATGTCATGAAAATATGCTCGACAAATATTCACCCGACTGAAGCAACTCACTATATTGTGTCCCAGGATGTTCACAATACTTATGAACCAACTCCTTGTTTAAAGTCATTCATGCCATAAACGTATGCATGACATATCGGCAGGCCATGCCACCCACCCCCAGGGGGGAGCGGCCAACCGCGGGGGATTAATGATACAGCTGATTACATCCAGCCTCATCCTCAAACTCGCCATTTGCATTGTTCTTGCATGGTACAGCAGTATTCTTGTAGAGCGGAAAAGTGTGCTTGCATAGTGCAGCAGTGTTCTTGAAGAGCGCTAAAGTGTGCTTGCAGTTGGATGGATCGCCACATAGGGCCAAGCCTAAGCTGGAAATCATTGTTAGGCCTAGGTCCTACACTTCTTGAGATAAGTAGACCCATTTACATCCATTTTAATTGTAAAGCAGATTAAAGTGAAATTCTCATCCTTAGGCCTTTAGAGGAATAGGTCAGGTGTTAATATCAGTTTGAATTAATTAATGATTTTTAAAAATTAATATCACTTTGAGTTACATTGGGGTTATGCCTTTGGCTTTGCTTTGAAGCATTTGCAAATATGATACTAGGTGTCTGAAATCAGTGATGACCAAAGACTAAAGGATGAGATAGTCGATTTAATGTGCAACAAGACTGGACAAGCTTTTTTTTATTTTTTCAGAAGACCCTAATACCTATTACTTTATTTTCATTATGACATAAGTCATATGGTTATGGGACAGAAATAGTTGGGCCTGTGAGCCGAATTTACTGGCAGTGCTGCCACCTCATGGTGTAATATCACGAGAGACCAGAGAACAGAGGCATAGGTTCATATTTATTTTATTTAGTTACTATAATCAAATTAAATTTCATGCAAGTCTAAGGAAAACCAGATTCATACAAAAGTCAATGTGTTGTAGATTTTGTTCTGCACCCATTTAAGGCACTACTGACTCCAGAAATGTATCCAATCAGAGAGGAGCTTGCTAGCTTGTTCGAATCAAAAACAAAATGGCAATGGCATGGAAACATGACATGTTTTATTCTCGGTGGTATTTGAAGGATTTTACATACTTAACAATGAGGCAATGATCCGCAACTAACCAAAATTAAGGTAATACAGATCTTAGAATAGGGCGGCACGGTGGTGTAATGGTTAGTGCTGTCGCCTTATGGCAAGAAGGTCCGGGTTCGAGCCACGTGGCCGACGAGGGCCTTTCTGTGTGGAGTTTGCATGTTCTCCCCGTGTCCGCGTGGATTTCCTCCGGGTGCTCCGGTTTCCCCCACAGTCCAAAGACATGCAGGTTAGGTTAACTGGTGACTCTAAATTGACCGTAGGTGTGAATGTGAGTGTGAATGGTTGTTTGTGTCTATGTGTCAGCCCTGCGATGACCTGGCGACTTGTCCAGGGTGTACCCCACCTTTCGCCCGTAGTCAGCTGGGATAGGCTCCAGCTTGCCTGCGACCCTGTAGAACAGGATAAAGCAGCTAGAGATAATGAGATGAGATGAGATTTTAGAATAGTCCTAGAATTTGAGATGGGAAAACATAAGGTTGTATCAGCTTGTTAAATTTTCAATTTTTGGGTAAACCCATTACCTAATGAAGACTTGGTAATTTAACTTTGATAATACAGGCAAGTGTAAAAAAAAAGGTATCATTCATCATTGTTTAATGTTATCAGACCTTATTTTTCAGATATTCCTAGTTTTACACACAAAAATGTTTCATTAGTGAAAGAAAACTACATACAATGATGCAGTTTCTTCAGCTCCCATACATTTATTCAAAATTCTTACATGCAGATATCATGGGCAAGAGAAAGGGAGCTGCTTACATGAGGGAATATCGGAAAAGAAGAGTGGAATTCTTATGTGCTTGTCAAAACACAGCCGATAGTCTTGGAGACAAAGATGATTCCTCAACATCGGATCATGCTGAGAACTTCACCCATGGTGCTGATGTTAATGATGACGTGGAAACAAACTCTGTAATTCATGATGCTAATTATAATGGTCCGCAGGTAGAAAGTACTGATGAAGAAGATAATGAATCAGTATGGGTGGACTGTGGTAATGATGGTTACGAGATCAACTGGTTGGATGCCTTGAAGGATCCAGACAATCAGAACATTTTGAAAGATGACTTATCTCAGTGGTCAATAGATGAGAATATCCTCTCTGAGTGGACTACGGCTATTTGACAGATTCTTATCTTAAGAAGTGCAACATTCATACAGTGGAAGTGGCGAACCCATTATTTTTGAATATTTATATGTTCGGACTGAACACTAATGATAAGGAGCGTATGTAACTTCAACAGGGATAATTCTTTTCTTTCTACAGGTGATAGGGTGCCAGCCATACCCGATGTATTTGAGGATATAAACAAAGAAACAACAAGGAAGAGGGCCATAGATACCAAACCAGAGAGTGTGTGCCGTTCAATGATAGATGATGATGACAGAGAAAAGGTGGTGGAACTCTCAGACATGGAGGAAGCAGAGAGGCTCAAACAACTTGAGGGCGACATCTCATCCTCTGATTCAGAGACTGACCAGCCAACAAAAAGGCGCAAAATGAACAAAGGAGGAGATTGGGACAGATGTGCACTAAAGAAAACGACCGAGCAGACATGTGTCAGATGTCAGACATCAGATGTGCTTATGAGGAAAGTCCCGACAAGCTATACCACTCCTCAGCCCAAACCCAGTAGTGTGGATCCGACCCACACAACACCAAAGTCTGGGACGTCCAGGAGGATAGAATACAAAACAACAGTGAAGATGTCAGAATGGTCACAGGACCAAACACCACAGAGAGAGATGGATATTGCCAGTAAGTAAAAAAAGAATGGTTAAATTAAGGTGTGATATAATATTTATTATTTGTATATTACATTTCATTTAATTTGTATCATACAGGTTTTGAATTTAAGAATTTTAACTTTGGATCTGGTCATTTCTCTGTCAGATTATGCTAAAGTACATTGGATATGTTCATAACATTTTGGATCAATCTCAGAATATATGATCCTTTGAAGCTATAAGCTATGTAAAAGAAAATATTTTACACATTCCTGACTAGATGAATGAATGAATGAATGAATGAATGAACCCTTTATTATCACTAGTCACAAGTACCAGCGAAATTGACCATTAACCTGTCCTTACATGAGTAGACAGGACAGGAAGACAGGGATGAAAAGAAAAAAAATACAGAGTAACATGAGGAGAGGGGAGGAGAAAAAAAGCAACCCCCACGCTATGCTCCTGTGAGGAGTACAGTGTGGAAACATAAAAAAAAAACACCTCAGCACATAAGCACAAAATAACACAAGTACACTTTACAACATGAAAACTCGGGACTTGGGGGGGAGGGGCAGAAAAAGGGGGGGGTGATCAGGGTTGGGGGGGGAGGGGGGAGGGGAGGAGATAGAGGTAACCCAGCGCAAGCAAGCAGCCGTCCGTTCCTGCAGCCATGATGGCGCTGGTCACGCACCTGCTTGTCACACTGGGGGTAGCGGCGACCACGGGAAGAGGGGGGGAGGAATATGAGAGAGTCTAACAGCAGTGACCTCCGGGGGGAATTGTTTTCCCAGCAACGGCCTTGGCCAAGGCCAGTGCTGGCTGAGGGAGCCGAAAGCAGATAAGATAGGGATTGTTTGGTCTTGGGGCGAGCAGACGCATTCCTTTCACAACTACTCTGAATGTCCATTTCTGGTCTCTGAAACAAAATCCATTTTCCTCTGCAAAGTCGAAAGCTTCTCCATGATGTTATCCATGTTGTGGTTCAAGTTCTGAATAGCCACAGTCTGAGTGCCGACAGCTCTGCCCACCGCTTCAATCATGTCGGGCAGCTTTATGGGGCTTTGGACAGCTGTCACTGATTTCTGATTTCCTCGATAAACCAGGGCAATGCCTAATCCAATCAGCAAAAGTCCTGTAATCATGGTTCCAAATAGGTAGATGTCTCCAATGTCCTCCACAGAAAGAACTGCCAGGCACATGACCCACCACCTCTCCCACGCATCCATCGTGTAGCCAGCTGCGAACGTTCCGGCAGGACAGGCTGGTTCCCCCGAACCCAGGCTTCTCGTCAAGAAGATTGTGTCAATTGCGTGAAGAGACCAGTTTATCAATTCCATGGTTTTTAGTTTGGAGAGCAGTGCGGAGAGAGTCTCTCAAAAGTTTAGACACTAGACAGATGAGACAGCAGAAGCAGAAGCAGGAAAGATAACGGAAGGGAGAGGCAGAAAAAATGCGACCGCCTTCCGCGAGAGCACGGAGAAGAAAGATCAGTGTATGAGGATACTTTGTATACAACTATATATTATAATAAATATTTATGTTTATTTATTTATGGATGGGCAGCACAGTGGTGTAGTGGTTAGCACTGTCGCCTCACAGCAAGACGGTCGTGGGTTTGAGCCCAGCGGCTGACGAGGGCCTTTCTGTGTGCATGCTGTCTGCGTGGGTTTCCTCCGGGTGCTCCAGTGGCTCTTAATTGACTGTAGGTGTGAATGTGAGTGGGAATGGTTGTGTGTCTATGTGTCAGCCCTACGATGACCTGGCGACTTGTCCAGGGTGTACCCCGCCTCTCGCCCATAGTCAGCTGGGATAGGCTCCAGCTTGCCTGCGACCTTGTCGAACAGGATAAGTGGCTACAGATAATGGATGGATGGAGTTATTTATGGTATTCTTTATATTTCTTTCTGCATTGGGAAGGACACTTCTTGGACAAATGTCAGAGATCAAAGATATGTTACGGTCACTATCAACGCACTTTTCCAATTTGGAGAAGAAAGGGAAGGGTACTAGCAGATCTGATGCTTTGAGAATTCTGCTGCAACCACTGGAAACAAAGGAGGAGATTGACGCATTGGAAGAGACTGTCTCCAACAGCGAGGCAAGCCGGAGTGCAGTGGTGTGTAATTGTACTTTTATTATTCAGGAAAGAGCCATGTGAAATCTAATGAGAATATGAATTTAATGGACACTTTAAACACATTGCAAGAGACAGAAACATGCCACTGTCCTGTGGTCTGTAATTATATCACTATTAAGGGAAGGGTCATCATATATTGCACTCATAATGTAGCATTTAGAGTAAGAGTAAATAAAAGAACATGACAACCGTACATAAAAGAATTATAGTCAGGTGGATATTATGTTTCAGGTTGATATGCTGTCCCAGGTTGGCGGACCAACTCCTGCCCACCTGGCTATCAACATTATGAACCGAATAATGAAATGTACAGCACAACTGCATTTCAACATTAGAGGGACAGGCCAGAAGGTGACTGTAACAGTTCTAACGAAGGGGTGGAGCACAGAGGACGGCAGGACAGAGATGAGGTTTGTAAATATGGCTTTTATTGCTACACTTTTCAGTGAACAACTTCCCACTCAGACACACACCCACACACAACCGGCGTCTGGTCTGGAGATGAGCTCTCTCCGCTCTCACTCTCCCTCCTCATATAGGGCGCGGTCACTGGGAAGACACACAAACACAGGTTAATTGCTCTCAGGTGAAGTGATTCTGCCACTTACCTTCCCTGACTCTGCCCTCCTGTCACAGACCGGCGCTTGACCACGCCCCCGCTGCCACATACCCCCACCGCCCGACTCAGGCCGGGCGCCTGTCCGGCCTGCAGCCGACTCCCCCCCCCCCCCTTGACGGGAGAGGAAGTCCGCCACGACCATCTGCGCCCCCGGCCTGTGGACCACCTTGAAGTTGAAGGGTTGGAGTGCCAGATACCAACGGGTGATCTGCGCGTTGGCATCCTTCATGCGGTGGAGCCACTGGAGGGGCGCGTGGTCCGAACAGAGGGTGAAAGGGCGCCCCAGCAGGTAGTAACGGAGGGCGAGGACCACCCACTTGATCGCCAGGCACTCCTTCTCAATCGTGCTGTAGCGCCCCTCACCCACTGACAGCTTCCGACTGATGTAAAGGACCGGGCGGTCCTCCCCCTCCACCTGCTGGGACAAAATGGCCCCCAGCCCTCTGTCCGACGCATCCGTCTGTAACATAAAAGGGAGAGAGAAGTCAGGGGAGTGTAAAAGTGGCCCCCCACACAGTGCAGCCTTTACCTCAGAGAAAGCCCGCTGACACTGCTCCGTCCACTGGACCGGATCTGGCGCTCCCTTTTTAGTGAGGTCAGTCAGCGGGCTGGTGACGTCCGAATAATTAGGTATAAACCTACGATAATAGCCAGCCAGCCCCAGGAACTGTCTCACCCCCTTTTTGGTCTTGGGCCTCGGGCAGGCCGCAATCGCTGCGGTCTTATTAATTTGGGGATGCACCTGCCCGTTGCCCAAGTGGAAGCCCAGATACCGTACTTCCACCCGCCCAATCGCACACTTCTTTGGGTTGGCTGTGAGACCTGCCCGCCTCAGCGACCTAAGGACGGCCCTTAGGTGTTCCAAGTGCCTTGGCCAGTCATTACTATATATGATGATGTCATCCAGATAGGCGGCTGCATAGGTGGCGTGGGGGCGGAGGACCCGATCCATCAGCCGCTGAAACGTAGCGGGCGCCCCAAACAGCCCAAACGGAAGTGTGACGAATTGGTGTAACCCAAATGGTGTGGAAAAGGCCGTTTTTTCTCGGGATAGTGGAGTCAAGGTGATCTGCCAATATCCCTTCGTCAAATCCAGTGTCGAATAAAAGCGAGCCGTGACTAGTCGATCGAGCAGCTCGTCAATACGAGGCATTGGGTATGCGTCAAATTTAGACACCGCGTTGACTTTCCTATAGTCCACACAAAACCGGACCGACCCGTCGGCCTTGGGTACCAAGACCACCGGGCTGCTCCAGTCACTGTGGGACTCCTCGACGATGCCCATTTCGAGCATGGTCTGAAGTTCTTCCCAAACCACCTTTTTTTTGTGTTCGGGTAGCCTGTAAGGGCGGCTACGCACTACCACCCCCGGGGGCGTCTCGATGTGGTGCTCTATGAGGTTAGTGCGACCGGGCAGGGGCGAGAACACATCCGAAAACTCGGCCTGCAACTGGGTGACCTCCGTGAGTTGGGTCGGGGAGAGGTGGTCTCCACAGGGGACCGGAGAGGTACGTGATGCCAATGTTCCCTTTTGAATCTCCGGCCCCAGCTCCGCCTTCTCCGGAACCACCGACACCAACGCCACGGGGACCTCCTCGTTGCAGAGTTTAAGCAGATTGAGGTGGTAAATCTGTAGTGCCCCACCCCTGTCCGTTCGCCTCACCTCATAGTCGACGTCCCCGACTCGCCGTGTGACCTCAAAGGGTCCTTGCCACTTGGCGATCAATTTGGAGCTCGACGTGGGCAACAGTACGAGTACCTTATCTCCCGGTGTGAACTCTCTAAGGCGCGTACCCTTGTTGTACAGGCAGGCTTGCCGTTCCTGGTCCTGCCGCAAATTCTCCTGAGTTAGGTGGGTGAGCGTGTGGAGTTTTGCGCGCAGGTCCATAACGTACTGAATTTCGTTCTTACTTTGAGAAGGTCCCTCCTCCCAATTTTCCCGCAGCACGTCCAGGATGCCGCGCGGCTTACGCCCATATAATAATTCGAACGGGGAGAACCCCGTGGAGGCTTGGGGGACCTCTCGCACTGAGAACAGCAAGGGTTCGAGCCACTTATCCCAGTTACGTGCGTCCTCACTTACGAATTCCTTAATAATATTTTTAAGGGTGCGATTGAATCGTTCCACTAAACCGTCCGTTTGTGGGTGATACACGCTGGTGCGGATCGGCTTAATCCCCAATAACCCATACAGTTTGCGCAGTGTTCGTGACATAAACGTAGTGCCTTGATCAGTCAGAATCTCTTTCGGGATTCCAACTCGGGAGATGACGCGGAAGAGTGCCTCGGCAATACTGCGTGCTGAGATATTGCGCAGAGGCACTGCTTCCGGGTATCGCGTTGCATAGTCCACCAGAACTAATATAAAGCGGTACCCTCGTGCTGACCGATCTAATGGCCCGACGAGATCCATCCCAATTCTCTCAAACGGGGTCTCGATTAACGGTAGAGGGCGCAAAGGCGCTTTTGGAATGGCCGCTGGGTTTACTAACTGGCATTCGCGGCATGCCGTACACCACCTACGGACATCGCCGTGAATCCCCGGCCAATAGAAACGGGCCATTATTCGGGCTAGTGTTTTATCCTGCCCCAAGTGTCCAGCCATGGGATTAAAGTGAGCCCCCTGAAATACCAATTCCCGGCGGCTCTTCGGAATTAAAAGCTGCATGACGCGCTCTTTAGTTTGAGTGTCCTGCGTCACTCGGTATAATCTATCCTTCATAATCGCGAAGTAGGGGAAGGACGGGGTGGCGTTCGGCTGGAGCGTTTGACCATCAATTACTCTCACTTGGTCAAACGCATGCCGCAGAGTCTCGTCTCGTGACTGCTCTAATGGGAAATCCGAGAGGGATTCCCCAATAGAGAGAGGAGGAGCCGGCAGCTCCTCACTCTGACGCGGAGATGACGTAGACGGCTCTGTGACAGCTGCTCCCGCCAAAGCGACACCGGGACCTCCCCCTGACAAATGGCAGGACCCACTCTCGACTAGGCGTGTCATTAAACCCCGAAATCCCGGCCAATCAGTCCCCAAAATTAGAGAGTGGGTAAGGCGAGGATTAACCGCCGCCTTCACTATAAATTTTTCCCCTCTGAAAATAATGTGGACCGACACCAAAGGGTAGCTGTGAACATCCTCGTGCACACATAACACCTTCACCCCTTGTGCTCCCCCCAATGCCTTGTTTTGAACCAGGCTTTGGCGAATTGAGGTCTGATTACAACCAGAATCCACCAACGCCTGATATGTAGCCCCTTGGATACTCACCGGTATGCGATACGCTCCGGCCCGATCGAGGGCGGCCTCTGGCGCGTCGGGGATCCGAACCACCGCGCCCACTTCCATTGCCGTGCACTGCTGTTGAAGGTGGCCCGGCTCCCCGCAGCGCCAGCAAACCGGCCCGGGCTTTCCCTCTGCACCGGTGATCTGGGGCTCACTCACCTGAGGTGGGGGAGAGACAGACACAGAAGGGAGAAACGGGAGGGCACCGCGGGTGCGGTGGGCCGGCTGGGGGGGTGCCGGCCCCCGCCTCCGCGGAGGGGGAATGAGGCGAGGACGGGACACAGGAGGCGGGAGAGAGAGAGAAGAGGAGAGAAGAGAAGATGCCATCTGCTGTCCTGCCGCCGGGACAGCTGCCAAATGGTCCTCCGCCAGCTCAACTGCTCGATCCAGCGATGCCGGGCAGTGGCACCGGACCCACTCTGCAGTTCCTGCTGGCAAGCAAGCGACGAACTGTTCCAGCGCCACCTGGTCAAGGATTCCTTCGGCATCGCGGTTGTTGGCCCTCAGCCACCGCCAGCAGGCATCCCGGAGCTGCTGGCCAAACGCGAACGGCCGGCCGACTTCCTCCAAGCGCAGCGCGCGGAAGCGATAATAATAATAATAATAATACATTTTATTTATATTGCCCTTTACATCCAAAGATCTCAAAGGGCTACAGGTTAAAAAGAGAAATTAGAGTCTAAAAAGAGAAACTACTAAAAAGAGAAACTACTAAAAAGAGAAGCTACTAAAAAGTGGGACTAAAAGTTTTATTAAAAAGAAATGTCTTTAAATGTCTTTTAAAACAGTCAGTGGACTGTGGTGCCCTCAGGGTGTCAGGGAGGGCATTCCACAGCCTAGGTGCAACAGTGCAGAAGGCCCTGTCTCCCATTGTCCTCAGCCTGGTTCTAGGGATCTGGAGAGAGTTTGAGTGAGTGGAGCGGAGGGAGCGTGATGCGCTATGTGGGAGAAGAAGTTCTTTGAGGTAGGGGGGAGCATGTCCATGGATACATTGATGTGTGAGGAGGGAAACTTTGTATTGGATGCGGGCAGAGACAGGAAGCCAATGGAGTGAATGGAGGATAGGGGTGATGTGCTCGTATTTGCGCACTCTCATCAGGATCCTAGCTGCAGAGTTTTGGATGTATTGCAGCCTCTGCAGACTCTTGCTAGGGATCCCAATGAGAAGTGCATTGCAGTAGTCCAGTCTGGAAGAGATAAAGGCATGGACTAGCTTTTCAGCATCTGAGAAGGAAAGAATGGGGCGGAGTTTGGAGATATTTCTGAGGTGGTAGAAGGAGGTTTTACAGAGGTGGTTTATGTGGGATTCAAAGGTAAGTTTGGGGTCCATTTTCACACCAAGATTGGTGACTACAGATGAGAGGGGAATGTTGGAGCCAGAGAAGTCAATGCTGAGTATAGGTGATGATTGAATCTGGTAAGGAGTGCCAACCAGGATGGCTTCAGTTTTGGCGCTATTGAGTTGGAGGAAATTTTGCCCCATCCATGCCTTAATCTCCTCCAGACAGATGGTGAGTTGGGATGGGGCTAGTTGTGATGAGGAGGGTGGAGTTGCATGTTTGACATTGACATAGAGCTGTATGTCATCAGCGTAGCAGTGGAATGAAAAACCATGATGACTGATGACCTGACCAAGGGGAATGAGGTAAAGGATGAAGAGAATAGGGCCCAAGACTGACCCTTGGGGAACACCACAGGTGACTGTGTGAGGGTTTGAGATGGAGTGGCCCATGGAGATGTACTCTGTCCGGTTAGTGAGGTATGACTGAAACCAACTGAGCACAGTTCCAGAGATTCCGATGGTAAGGTTGAGTCTGTTTAGTAGGATGTTGTGATCAACTGTGTCAAATGCAGCGGATAGGTCCAGGAGGACGAGGAGAGATGGAGAACCAGCGTCAGATGACATCAGGAGATCATTTGTGACTCTTACAAGGGCAGTTTCTGTGCTATGGGCGGAGCGAAAGCCGGATTGGAATTTTTCGTAGAGGTTGTTGAGTTTTAGATGGTTTTGAAGATAGGTGGCCACTGCTTTCTCAAGCACTTTAGATATGAAAGGGAGATTGGAAATAGGCCTATAATTTGAAAGGACCTCTGGGTCAAGAGTGGGCTTTTTAAGGAGTGGTTTGATAATGGCTCTTTTTAAAGCGGAGGGGACGAAACCAGCCTGGAGAGAGTGATTGATAACAGAAGTAATCAGTGGCTTGAGGGCAGTACTATGGGTTTTTACCAGGGAGGATGGGAGAGGGTCCAGAGCACAGGTGGAGGGTTTCATCTTCATGATGATGTGCTGCACTTCTTCTGACGTGACCAGGGGAAAGCAATGGAGGGGTTGGGTGATGGCACATATTAGGGGTGTAGTATCTGTAGAGGGACCAGGAAGGGAAGAACGAATACGTGCAATTTTGGAGGTGAAAAAGTCCATGAGGAGATTGCACTGTTCTTCTGTTGCACCGGTAGATGATGAAGATTTAGAAGGTGGTTCTAAATCTTGAGAAGGTGGTTAACAGTGGAGAAGAGCCGTTTTGAGTTTCCAGGGCTATTTCTGATGACATCGGAGTAAAAAAATGACCTTGCCTCTTTGAGAGAAGTTGAATATTGCTGTTTGTGCTTCCGATATTCCTGCTTGTGTACAGTGAGGCCAGAGGCCTTGCAGCGCCGCTCAAGGACGCGCCCTGCTGCCTTCATTTTCCGAAGCTCGTCCGTAAACCAAGGAGCTGAGCGTGAGAAGGTAACTGTTCTGGTTTTGACAGGGGCATGCTGGTCCAGCAGGTTGCTCAGGTGGCTGTTATAATAGTCAACTGCTTCGTCAGCAGATGAAAAATGTGAGAAGAGGTGCTGAAAGTCTGCTGCCAAGTGTTCGTGATTAATGTTTTTGAGATTTCTGAAGCGGATATTTCGTTTGGGATTTGAAAAACCAAATGAGGACTGCAAATCCAAAGAAATAACTTTGTGATCAGAGATGCCTAGGTCATACACCAGCAGATTGTCGAGAGGGGCAGAGTTTGTAATGACCAGGTCCAAGGTGTGCCCCCTGCTGTGCGTGGGGGCATCAACAAGTTGCTTTAAATTAAAGCAGTCCAGTAATTGCAGAAATTCAGCAGCAAAACGACAGGAGGGAGTGTCAACATGAATGTTCATGTCACCAAGGATGACAACATCAGCAGCAGAGGTGCAAAAAGTAGTGAGGAGATTGGACATCTCAGGGATGAAGGAGGGGTTAGGTTTAGGTGGTCTGTAGACAAGGAGGAACAGCACAGGGGAAGGGGGCTTACATTTAAAAGCAAGACATTCAAATGAGGTAAGTGCAGGTAGTGGTTGTAGGGATAACTCCAGATCACTGCGATGGAAGACTGCCAGGCCACCACCGCGACCTGAGCTACGGGCTTTCTGGAGGTAGCTATATCCCAGGGGACAGCTCTCATTTAAAGTGAAAAAATTGTCAGGTTGGTGCCAGGTCTCAGTAATGCACATCAAATCAAGACAATTTTCCAGTATGTGGTCGTAGATGAGTCAAGATTTGTTTGTTATTGATTGGGCATTTAAAAGTTCAATTTTAATGCAAGATGGGACAGCAAGTCTTTGAAGTGGCCGTAGTAGACTGAAATCCACTCCACGTTTTTGATCTGTGTCCCGGAGAGGTGTTGCCATGGCGACGCCTACACTACTTGTCCAGTAGGAGAGAGCGTTCTGATGACGTGTCTGAGGAGCGACAGTTCGCGTGGCTGACCAGAGAGCCGGGACAGCAGAGTTTGTCTGTGAGTAGAGGAACTTTCTACGGGAACTTCTGTGGATATAACGCGGGCGGCGAAGAAGACCAAGTTCTTTTATCACAGAGAAGCATGATGGAATAGAAAAACTTCTGAGATTCACCAACTGCTCGAAGGAATAACTCAGCATAGTAGCAACGGCGGCGTGGCAGACGGTGCACTGCAAGTTGTTTTTAGCCGCCTAGCTAACCGAAAGGCTACACAGTCCTCCGGCTATGTGGCAGCGATGGCAATGGGTTACAAGTCTTGCCAGATGCACTTCTCACGGGCAGGGGTGAGCAAAGGCCTGAAACCCAGGCCAGGACCAGAGAGGAGATATTCCAGCCGCCACGGCGACGCAGATCCCAGGAGTCCCTTCACGATGTTGTGCAAGCAGCAGCAGGTAACTTGACGTTAACGTTGAGCAGCCAGGACTCAATAACAGCAACCTCACTATCCAACAGGTCCGACTGGTCAGTAACACGAACAGTAAAAATATATTCAACAGACTCAACGTTAGTAAATTCTGTTAAACTATAAGCGCATGAAGCCGTTTAACTCAGAGATAGGAGAAGCGGCGAACAGACAGCGCCAGCGTCCTCTCCTCCTCCAAAAACCCAAACTCCAAAATTAAGATAAGAGAGCAAAAAAAAAAAGCGCTGGCGCTGCTGTTCTGGGGTGCGCCCTACGCGCTGGAGGACGGCCCGGCAGAGGTCCGCGTAGGCCAGCCGGCGGTCGGCGGGGAGCTGTAGCACAGCCAGCTATGCTTCTCCCGTGAGCAGGGGGAGGAGGCGCGCCGCGCGCTGCTCCATCGGCCACCCTGAGGCTTCGGCGACCTGCTCAAAGAGCGTGATGAACGCCTCGGGGTCGTCCTGCGGGCCCATCTTGGTGACGGTGAGGGGAGACGGGCCCGCGGTAGGAGCGCTGGTGGGCCCCACCGACGCGAGGAGGTGCCGGAACGCCTGGTGATCTTCTTGTTGGGCCAACACCAGGGCCTCGACCCGCTCTTCTTGCTCCTTTCGGAGGGTGAGTAGCGCCTGGTGCTGGCTTTGCTGGGCTGTGGCGAGGGCGTGGATCAGTTCAGCGAATGGGGAGGACTCCATGGGGCTGAGAGGCTGCTGTGCTCCAGGTCCCGGGTTTCAGCACCACTGTAACAGTTCTAACGAAGGGGTGGAGCACAGAGGACGGCAGGACAGAGATGAGGTTTGTAAATATGGCTTTTATTGCTACACTTTTCAGTGAACAACTTCCCACTCAGACACACACCCACACACAACCGGCGTCTGGTCTGGAGATGAGCTCTCTCCGCTCTCACTCTCCCTCCTCATATAGGGCGCGGTCACTGGGAAGACACACAAACACAGGTTAATTGCTCTCAGGTGAAGTGATTCTGCCACTTACCTTCCCTGACTCCGCCCTCCTGTCACAGACCGGCGCTTGACCATGCCCACGCTGCCACAGTGACATTTAAGAGTTACCAGCTCTACACAATGGTCCTTGGTGAGTTGGCGCTAAACCCTTATTTGAATATTTTATCATATAATATATTACATTTATTTCTGTTTTAGCACACACTGCAAGAATATAGTATCATAATATATATTATAATGGATGTAAGACATTTACATGAGTTAACACAAGAAGAACAGATTGATCTATTCATTAAGTCATTAAGTCAAGCAGTCATTAAGAAGGCTCAGCAGCGGCTACACTTCCTGAGAGTCCTCAGGAAGTACAACCTAAACTCCAACCTGCTGCTGACCTTCTACTGATCATCCATCGAGAGCCTGCTGACGTACTATATTACAGTATGGTATAGTAGCTGCACTGCTGTAAACAGGGAGAGGCTCTAGAGGGTAGTTAAGGCAGCACAGAAGATCATTGGCTGCCCTCTCCCCTCCCTGATGGACATTTACACCTCCCGCTGCCTTAGCAGAGCTAAGAACATTATCAAGGACAGCTCCCACCCTGGTTTTGATCTGTTCGACCTGTTGCCCTCAGGGAGGCACTACAGGTGCATCAGGACAAAGACAAACCATTTCAAAAACAGCTTCTTTCCAAAAGCTATAACCGCCCTGAACTCGGATATGCTCTTACTTTATAGTTTATTTATTTTACTATGTGACTATCCTCGTGCAATAATTTATAATGTGCAGTACTTTATAAGGGACTCTCTATGTGCAATACTTTTATAATGTGCAATACCTCACTCCATAATGTGAAACATAACACATTCACCTCACCTCAGGACTGTGCACCTTACACACAACACATACACCTCAGGACTGTGCACCTTACACACAGCACATATACCTCTTGTTTGTGCACCTTACCTTACCTTGCAATACTTCATAAATGTGTAATATTTTATTTTATTTTATAATGTGACTCTCTCATGCAATCATTTAAAATGAGACTCTCTCTGTGCAATACTTTATATGTGCAATGAGCAATACCTCACTCCATAATGTGTAACACAACACATACACCTCAGGAATGTGGACCTTACCCCCTTTTTCCCCCTCCCCTCTCTCTCTCTCTCTCTCTCTCTCTACATGTTGTTTGCACTGTTATTGGAGATGCTTTAATCTCATTGTACATGTGTATAGACCTCTTGCAGTCACGTGACCGAATCCAGGCTGGAATGTAGACAGTCAGCATCTTTTCGGTCAACAACACAGCTGAATACTGCTGCACTCGTATGCAAAATGGATCAATTTCAACCGACGGACTACACGGCTCATTTTTCTAATGAACAGATAACTAGATATATGTCTAAAATAAACAACCTACAGATTAGTGACCCTTATCGATTACCGGACGTAGTTTTCACGACCGTGTCAGTGGATATTGAACTGCCAGAGGTGGAATACCCAGATGTGTATAATTACCTCATTAACTTTCCCTCGCTGTTCAGTGGTGAAGCACTGCGTGCTTATAAATCTCTGGACAGTTATCTTTACAGAAATTCAGGATTTGTCAGCCCCCCTCAGATGTGGCATCTTGTAAACAAGAAAATAATCCTCATTGGATGGGTAAGTCACTTAAGTATTGAGTACTAGTACTGATACTAGATATATCAGTAGTATCTAGTATAGCACTGACCAGCCGATTATGGTTGAATATTTTATATTATCAGTTAGATCAAGTATCAGTAGTCTATCACTATTACTGTATATATGGTATACCTGATAGCAGCAATCCATTTTGCACGCTTGTCAGGGTCCCGTGGCAGCCTATGAAACTTTCTTCCCGATTTCTGACCTCTCCTGTTGTGGCATTTATATGCCATACAACTCTCCAGCATTGTGGCACGGTAATATTTGCAGATTTGGGTGAAAAACAACAAAGAACAGAAGAACAATGAAGAACAGAACCCGCAGCTGATCGCGACTCGGGAAAGAAGAAAAGAAACCCGCCGCTTTGGTGTTTGCCAGCTCGCGCACGCTCTCTCTCTCTCTGTGAGGAAAGAGCCTCTCTCACTCTTTCATTCAAAGTCAGTGTCGGTAAATTGCGATGGCGGAAATATGGCATTTGACCGACAAGATGGCGTCTGTTTACAATTTGGATCGGCTGTGACGTCACATGCAAGTGGTCTATAGTGACAATAAAGGCATTCTATTCTATTCTATTCTATTCTATTCAGACTACAATGAAGAATATGATTTGATGACATTTATATACCACACCGATGGAGTTGCCATCTTGTACGTGGTGGTGTGGCTTGTGTGCCCCAGTGACCCCTAGAGCTATGTCGGCTGGAGCGCTTAGGCTCCTGTTAGGGTCACCCATGCCGAACAGGTCGAAGGGTAGGAGCCAGACGAAGAGTGACTCCCTGGTCCTCCAGGTTGGGGGTTTGGCGTTGGGTTAACAGCCCAACCCTGTAAAACTCTTATGTTACGGAAACCAACGCAACTGTAGAAACTAATGCTGAAGGCCCACCTGTGGATTTATACCATCCTCCTGGCAGAATGACCACTGCTGATGAAATCCTACCGGAAGTCAGAAGTGCGATGCACAATCTACTAGGGCCTAAGAACAAGATACGCCTGGGTACATGGAACGTTCGGACCATGTATGCAACATCTAAGACAGCTCAAGTCCTCAACGAGATGGAGAAATACCAGCTAGACATCCTTGGAATAAGCGAATGCAGATGGACAGGCGCAGGCAAGCAAGTAACAAGCAATGGAGCAGTTATGCTTTTCTCAGGACACCCTACCAAGCATGAGCATGGAGTCGCGATCATAGTGTCTAAGATGAAATCTAAAACCTTACTGGAGTGGGAGCCCATCAGTGATAGATTGATCAGAGCATGCTTCAACTCTAAGCATTCCAAGCTGACCATCTTACAATGCTATTCACCAACAAATGAAGCCGAAGATGATGACAAAGATCGTTGGTATGATGAACTATAAGCTGCAATCCGCAGAGTTCTAGCGCATGATGTCCTGCTGGTGATGGGTGATATGAACGCCAGGGTCGGTAACGACAACACCAACTTCGAAAGGTGCATGGGTAAGCATGGATGCGGAACAATGAATGACAATGGTAGGCGGTTTGCAGAGTTTTGTCAAAAGAATGACTGTGTAATCGGCGGTACAATATTCCCACACAAGACTATACATAAGACTACATGGAACTCCCCTGATGGTAAGACTACAAATCAGATTGACCACATTGCAGTTAATGGTAAGTGGCGGAGATCCCTACAAGATGTAAGAGCATACCGTGGTGCAGATGTCAACAGCGACCACCACCTACTTGTAGCGAACATCAAGCTGAAACTCCGCAAAGAAACATTAAATGAAGCCCCGAGAAGGCAACTCGATGTCTCAAAACTGAAGTGCCCCAAGACCAGCCGCCAGTTCACGATAGAACTTCGAAACAGTTTTGCTGCCCTCGCTGATGCTAAAGATGACTGTAACGTGGAAACCGAGTGGAGCGATATAAAACATATATATGTGGAGACCGCTACTAACATTTTAGGATATAAGAAAAAGGGAAATAAAGAATGGTTGACACCTAGAACATGGCAAAGGATAAAGGAGAGAAAGGACCTGAAAGCCAAGATGCTTAACACCAAATCACCTAGACTGCGGGCACAGGTTCAAACTGAGTACAAGATCAAAGACTGTGAGGTAAAGAAAAGCGCACAAAAAGACAAAAGGGACTTTGTGGACCAACTTGCAAAAGAAGCTGAGGATGCTGCAGCTAGAGGGGAATTAAGCACTGACTACAAGATCACCAAAAAGCTCTGTGGCAAAAAGGTCAACCAGTCTACGGCCCTAAAGAACAAAGATGGCAGTAATATCAGCACCGAGGGAGAAAGAATAGCACGCTGGGAAGAACATTTTCGAGAAGTCCTCAATAGACCGGAACAAGAAGTTACTGCTAACATCGAACCATCGGAAGCTCTCCTAGACATCGACGTCAGTCCTCCAAGTGACCAAGAAGTAAGATCTGCTATCAGCGCTCTGAAGAATGGAAAAGCCTGTGGAATAGACAAAATACATGCGGAAATGCTAAAAGCGGACCTGGATACATCCACTAAAATTCTTACGACCTTTTTCCGCTCTGTCTGGGACTCAAACGTCATCCCTGAGGACTGGATGAAAGGCCTTATTGTAAAACTTCCAAAGAAAGGCAACCTTCAGTTCTGTGACAACTGGCGAGGAATTACGTTGCTGTCTGTTCCATCTAAAGTCTTTTGTTGTATCCTTCTGGGAAGAATAGATCTTGCTATTGACAAGAGGCTAAGGGAAGAGCAAGCGGGGTTTAGAAAGGGAAGAGGATGCATTGATCAAATCTTTACCATCAGAAATATCATAGAGCAGTGCCTCGAATGGAACTCCCCCCTTTGCATCAATTTCATCGACTTCCAGAAGGCATTCGATAGTCTCCATCGTAACACCTTATGGAAAATACTACAATCATACGGAGTTCCCGACAAGTTGATTGCTGTGATCAAGCTGTTCTACCAGCACTTTGAATGCAGTGTAACTGTTGACGGTAAATTGTCAAAGTGGTTCCCGGTAGAATCTGGTGTTAGACAGGGCTGTATCATCTCGCCCATGCTTTTCCTCCTCGCAATCGACTGGATCATGCGCAAAACCATCTCAGACAAGCCAAGAGGAATACAGTGGACCCTTCTTTACCATCTCGAATCACTGGATTTTGCAGATGACCTAGCTGTCCTCTCAACCACCCATCGGCATTTGCAAGAGAAGACCAACAGACTGAGCTGTTTTGCCAAGCAGACTGGCCTGAATATCAGCACCACCAAGACCAAGACCTTATATATCAACGCAACCACAACCGAGCCAATCTTAGTAGATGGAGAGCCATTGGAGAAGGTAGACCAATTTACTTATCTTGGAAGCATTGTAAGCACAAATGAGGCTACCCATAAAGACATCAACTCGTGGTTGGGGAAAGCACAGTGTGCTTTTGCAGCCCTCCGCCCCATCTGGAGGTCAAAACAGCTCAAATTGAAAACCAAGATCTGCATTTATAATAGCAACGTGAAGTCTGTCCTCCTCTATGGCTAAGAGTGTTGGCGAGTCGTCCAAAGTGATATGAAGCGCCTAGATGCTTTTAACAACAGATGCCTTAGAAGAATATGTGGTATCTACTGGCCGAACGTAATAAGCAACAAAGACCTCTTCAGGGTGACGAAGACCAGATGCCTTACGGATGATATCAAGTGCAGGCGTATGAGGTGGCTGGGGCATGTCCTCCGTATGGAGCCTGACCGTACCGCCAAGATAGCCCTAAGGTGGACTCCTCCTGGAAAGAGAAAACCTGAGAGGCCAAGAACAACTTGGCGTCGCACAATAACATCAGAACTCGCGGAGAACCATCTTACCTTAGGAGAGGCACAACATAGGGATAGGGATAGGCTATGGTGGAAACAGTTTGTGGCGGCCTTATGTCCCACCGGGGACGAAGAGGCGTAAGTAAGTAAGTAAGTAAGTAAGTAAGTACATTTATATAAGTGTTAAAGATTTATAAGATGGCAATATTAATAATGGACATTACTTTTCAGAAGCAGTCAAATTGGCCTTCCCAATGGAGAGGGACAATTTAGATAAAGTTGTCCACATGGCCATCGTGGACACACTACGTTCAGCTGGAGCAAAAGTGAAGAGGCTCAAGACGGTGGTTCCTCAGAATGGAACAGCAAAGGCTGATGGCCACATAGAGACAATAAATGATGATGATGATGATCAGAGACACTGAAGTTTCCTTTTCAGCCATACCACTCAGCCTTTGGAGGATATCTGCATACTTGATATTTATTTTGGAAATTGATGTGTTTATCCCAAGATATTCAGTGTAAACCCCCAAAACTGATGATGCTGTTTTATGAATGGAATGAAATTTTGGTATGTTTTCCTTTATGTTGTTAAATAAAACATTTATAAACTTATTCCATGCCTTTGAGTTCTATTTCATTAAAAGCAGATGCAATGAAGGATGTATAAATGCCATATATAATAGTATATAAGCACTACATAAGTGAGATATAAGAGCTATATAAGTGCTATAAAATAGCTACGTAAGCACAACAGAAACGCTATAGAAGTGCTACAGAAGTGCTATTTACTGTGATGAAAGCGTTAAATGACCAAGTATAATATTTTTGTCTCATTTGTTTAACTGGGTTCTCTTTATCTACTTTTAGGACTTGTGTGAAAATCTGATGACGTTTTAGGTCATATTTATGCAGAAATATAGAAAATTCTAAAGTGTTCACAAACTTTCAAGCACCACTGTAAATACTGAACACTTTAAATACTGAACCTGCTTGGTCAGTTGTATACTGCTCTTTATCATGTCTTTTTGCACTAGATGCACATGTGGACACTGTAAACGCCTGAACCTGTTTGGCTCATTTGTTTATTGCTCACTGTCTTATCTTTTCCACGACATGTTTTTGATGGCAGTCCCAGAAAGCCACCGCCAAAGCAGCAAACTGCTCCTCACACAACTGCTCCCATAGTGCTGAAGGAACAATGGCGATTGGTTTTGGACAGCCAAAAGCAGCATGGCCATGGCGTAGGGCCCACTGATCACACACACTGGAATGGCATAATTGGCACCTTAATTCACCCTCCTCAAGCAGCCAGGGGAGTATAAAAAGACACCACAGCTCTCAGAGGTCAGTCAGAATGCCAAAGTGCTCCTTCTCTCTCTCTCTCTCTGGGCAGGCAACCTCACTGACATAGAGGTCAACGGTGAAGAACTCGAGCTTCCTTCATGCTTTGCCGGTGAATGCCTCCACGATCAACGCCTCTGAGAGGCTGAACGACTCCAGTGCAGCCAGCACCCATTCTAGACCAGTTTGGGCTCCCTGCTGCCTGCACAGACTGCACCATATGCAAGCTGCACTCCCCCTACACTCCCTCTTTCCTTATTTTTCATTAAACCACGCTATTTTTTTGCACTATTGGGTTCTGTGTCTGTGTTTCATCCCCTTTCACAGCGCAAGTGTCACAATGTGCAGTTGTTTGCACATTTGTTGCTCTGTTTTATTGCTTATTACTATATTATACATGACAGTATTTTTATACTTTTGTGTGTATTTTTATACTGTATATACTTCTTCACCTGTCCTTCTGTCTATTAACCCCCACATTTCCCTATCTGGGGATCAATAAAGTGTTATCTCTATCTCTCTACAATATAAAAAAAAATCTTTCTTGTGTAAAACGTTAATTGAAATGACACTGTATTGATCCTATATTACCCTTGCATTTCGTGATAGATCTTTCCAAATTTATTTCCCCAGATACTGATTATGTAATAATATTCCTCCCTCATGATTGGCTCACATGGTGAAATTGGGTTCAACAGTAGTGACTTTCCAGTCTGGTGTCGTGGTTATGGTTTCGTTTACTTCTTGCCAGTGTTTCAGAACTAGAGCCATTGTTTGGCGTCATGTTTGGTATATATGCTTGGAACTTTAGTCACACACACTGCTCCCAAATGACTGCACAATCACTTTTTAACCTGTTTATGATCATAATGTGTCACAGATATCTGCTATGTACGGAACTGCTTTGCTGCAATGCAAGAAAAATATCCCCATCAGCATTTCATTAGTATGAGACAAGCATCTCGTTATTAGCGTCTTGTAAAAAGATGCTTTTCTTGTAATAACAAGAAACTTTTCTCCAAATCAAATGATGTGCATCTCATAATATGAGATGGTTTTCTCATCATGTTTTTTTAGTAATAACAATGTTTTTCATGTAATAATGTACGGAAGCGTATTAGGGCCACTTGGAGAAAATATATTTTTTCAAAATTCTGAGATTAAAAGTCGGAAATTTCAAGAAAAAAATCGAAATTTTCAAGAAAAAAGTCGAAATTTTCGAGACAAAAAAGTCGAAATTTTCGAGAAAAAAAGTCGAAATTATGAGATAAAAAGTCGAAATTTTGACATACAAAGAACGCATGCTCTAACTGCTGCCATGGCAACGAATGGCCACTGGAAAGGGAAGTCGTGGAAAGTGGCTGCCAACCGGCCTGGCCCTGAACATGTGAACTTAGCGACGTTGACTCTGAATGCAAGACACAAGGGATGCAGTTGAAAGGTAAGATTATCATTCTGTTCTGTTCGATGTTACATTGCATTGCGGATATGGTTAAGGGTACGTAATATCAATTAGGATCAGAAGTGACACTTACTACCATGCAGGCTGCATGCTACAACCACAAGGCGTACTATCTCTGCTAGTTTAGAAACGCTGCACTCACAGTGATCTTACAATTACCTAAAATTTATTTACATTATACAGATTTAGCAAAAGTGTTTGACCATTGAGTAATGCGGAGAACGTTGTTGAAATGTGTACCTCAAGCCGCTTTCAGACAGAAATTGAATCTTTGATATCTCTCGACAATCAAACGGTAGGCTGAAAGGACAGAAAACATTTCTTACCTGGACATGACACTACCCTTAGTAGCCTATCATGTCCAAGTGCTAAACGTTTGTGCGTACAGTGAAACGACACAATTGGTGTCCGTATAATGACTGCAGAAACCCATTTCATCTAGCTAGTATTGCTAATATTATGCTAACGCCACTACGGTAGGCCTAAGCCTCGTCTGTAGAGCAGAAGGGTTTCCAAGTCACCTCTAATATTTCAATCTAGAGACATCAGACATATAATTTGCCTCGGCAGGCTAGATGAATAATTCCACTTGTGCCTACCTGAAGTGTCATGAGTCCAGGAGTTACAGTGGGGCAAAAAAGTATTTAGTCAGCCACCAATTGTGCAAGTTCTCCCACTTAAAAAGATGAGAGAGGCCTGTAATTTTCATCATAGGTACACTTCAACTATGAGAGACAGAATGGGGGGAAAGAATCCAGGAAATCACATTGTAGGATTTTTAATGAATTAATTGGTAAATTCCTCGGTAAAATAAGTATTTGGTCACCTACAAACAAGCAAGATTTCTGGCTCTCACAGACCTGTAACTTCTTCTTTAAGAGGCTCCTCTGTCCTCCACTCGTTACCTGTATTAATGGCACCTGTTTGAACTCGTTATCAGTATAAAAGACACCTGTCCACAACCTCAAACAGTCACACTCCAAACTCCACTATGGCCAAGACCAAAGAGCTGTCAAAGGACACCAGAAACAAAATTGTAGACCTGCACCAGGCTGGGAAGACTGAATCTGCAATAGGTAAGCAGCTTGGTGTGAAGAAATCAACTGTGGGAGCAATTATTAGAAAATGGAAGACATACAAGACCACTGATAATCTCCCTCGATCTGGGGCTCCACGCAAGATCTCACCCCGTGGGGTCAAAATGATCACAAGAACGGTGAGCAAAAATCCCAGAACCACACGGGGGAACCTAGTGAATGACCTGCAGAGAGCTGGGACCAAAGTAACAAAGGCTACCATCAGTAACACACTACGCCGCCAGGGACTCAAATCCTGCAGTGCCAGACGTGTCCCCCTGCTTAAGCCAGTACATGTCCAGGCCCGTCTGAAGTTTGCTAGAGAGCATTTGGATGATCCATAAGAGGACTGGGAGAATGTCATATGGTCAGATGAAACCAAAATAGAACTTTTTGGTAAAAACTCAACTTGTTGTGTTTGGAGAAGAAAGAATGCTGAGTTGCATCCAAAGAACACCATACCTACTGTGAAGCATGGGGGTGGAAACATCATGCTTTGGGGCTGTTTTTCTGCAAAGGGACCAGGACGACTGATCCGTGTAAAGGAAAGAATGAATGGGGCCATGTATCGTGAGATTTTGAGTGAAAACCTCCTTCCAGGCGGCACGGTGGTGTAGTGGTTAGCGCTGTCGCCTCACAGCAAGAAGGTCCTGGGTTCGAGCCCCGGGGCCAGCGAGGGCCTTTCTGTGTGGAGTTTGCATGTTCTCCCCGTGTCCGCGTGGGTTTCCTCCGGGTGCTCCGGTTTCCCCCACAGTCCAAAGACATGCAGGTTAGGTTAACTGGTGACTCTAAATTGACCGTAGGTGTGAATGGTTGTCTGTGTCTATGTGTCAGCCCTGTGATGACCTGGCGACTTGTCCAGGGTGTACCCCGCCTTTCGCCCGTAGTCAGCTGGGATAGGCTCCAGCTTGCCTGCGACCCTGTAGAAGGATAAAGCGGCTAGAGATAATGAGATGAGATGAGATGAACCTCCTTCCATCAGCAAGGGCATTGAAGATGAAACGTGGCTGGGTCTTTCAGTATGACAATGATCCCAAACACACCGCCTGGGCAATGAAGGACTGGCTTCGTAAGAAGCATTTCAAGGTCCTGGAGTGGCCTAGCCAGTCTCCAGATCTCAACCCCATAGAAAATCTTTGGAGGGAGTTGAAAGTCCGTGTTGCCCAGCGACAGCCCCAAAACATCACTGCTCTAGAGGAGATCTGCATGGAGGAATGGGCCAAAATACCAGCAACAGTGTGTGAAAACCTTGTGAAGACTTACAGAAAACGTTTGACCTCTGTCATTGCCAACAAAGGGTATATAACAAAGTATTGAGATGAACTTTTGTTATTGACCAAATACTTATTTTCCACCATAATTTGCAAATAAATTCTTTAAAAATCCTACAATGTGATTTTCTGGATTTTTTTCCTCATTCTGTCTCTCATAGTTGAAGTGTACCTATGATGAAAATTACAGGCCTCTCTCATCTTTTTAAGTGGGAGAACTTGCACAATTGGTGACTGACTAAATACTTTTTTGCCCCACTGTAAATTCCTATTAAACGTTTTCTGGTGAGATTAGCCCACTGAATTGTTTTCGTTTTGGATTAATTGGCTATGAAAGTAGTTTAATCAAGGAAGATAACGTTAGCCTAAATTTGGGCTCAGCATGGGATGACTTTTGATGTTATCAGGGAAACCTGTGGGGATGAGCTGGAACAGGCATATCTGTCCATACAATGTGATGGTAAAATATTGTGATTTCTACAGAAAGTATCATATGTGAACGTTCTTTTATGACTTTTCTCAGTTTAACGCACTGATTTTCATATTTTCCTGTATGAAGTAGTGTTATCACACATGAAAATTAAATACATGATGTCAGAAGCACTTTGCAAATATTATCTGGTGCTACTCAAATTCTTCAGTGTTATAATTTAATATGACTGACTACTAAAATAGACACAGCATTGACTGTCACAGCTTTTCCCATAAATATTAAGCCAAATTCACTAGGTATGTGCAATCTTGAAGTCATCAAATTCACAATAAATTTTGGGTGCTGCCATATAGAAATTAGAATTGGGATTGGGCCTAAGTCTATACACACTACCCTTATAGAGGCCTTGTCCTTTATCAAATAAGCGCTTTGTTACACATGGCATTACACAATAGTGCCTAGGCCTAAAAAACCGTCCCATCCCATCCCTAGCCCAGGGCCCCTATTACTGGGTCCTGGATAATGAATCCCACTTTGCCTCCCACTTCAACACCCCTGCTCCTGGATTGTTTGTATTGTGCCCACCCCCTCTCCCACCCAAATGAAACCATTTCAACCACTCCATCTTAAATAATCAGGGTACTGTTACTGAAACTGTAATACAGAATTTATATACTGAATATTATGTCTGATCTCTAGGAAGAAGTTGATGGGGTTGTATCGACTTGGAATGACCACAGAGTCCATCAAGTCCACAACTCCCGTTCACCTCATGGACGTCTCTCCATATTACATGCAGTCCCTCAGCTGTACGGAGGCAGAGACTATTTGCAGAATGTGGACCTGGAGAAAGTTGAAGTCTGCCTTGAAGAGTGTATGTTCAAAGACTTTCCATGTGATGAGGATGTGTTTCACATTTGTGTGGACCTAATGTCAGAGCATAATCTGTCATTAACAAATGATGTTTGAAACAGTTAACCTGTATCTCACACTCAGACAGCTGATAAACAATGATCTTGGTGTAAATCATTAATTTTATTGGACCCGGTCTTGTCACCTGTTGTAAGATGAGATAGTACTGTATTCAAGCATCCTGTAACATCCACAACAAGATACACATACACATGATGTCAAGGTTGCCATGGTTGTGGACACCTCAACAGGCACAGGCCATTTCAGAGATGTCTTTTTGTTTTTTCCTTTGCCCATTTTATTCACAATTTGAAATATTGCAGTTTAACTGATTGCCAATTAAAATATGTTTTTTTTTTTACTTGTAATACCTGCTTTAAAAGATGTAGCTTCTTATTTTCACATCAAATGTATTAGCAGTCAAGTTATTTTGTTCTACCATTCAACATTTGCAAATATGAATAAAAATGCAAAATCCTAACAAGTTTTAACTGAATTATTTATTCAGATATTTAAAAGATCACAATACAAAGAATGCAAAACTATATAATTTCATTGGAACTGTAATGCCACCTTAAAATCTTTACAGAAGGAAGCCTTCAAAAGTAACAACAGATGTTTTTTTTTTTTTTGTAAACAACAACAGCAACTGTATGGAGTAAAATAGTGGTTGCCATGAGAAATGTAAACAAGTAGTCATACATTGGTAATTCCGACTAAAATCCATGACATCTCATCTGAAATTATTTATAAAGATAACTGGAATTTTCTGCTGATAATAACTCTTCCCAGGCACACAAAACAACAACAGTACAACAGTAGGCCTAATCCATTATTAGAAGGCATTTTGTTGTCCTTAAAGCACACAACAGGTATTCACAATTCTCTGCAGCATACCACTTAAAGTTCATGCCACTTAAAGTGCGTAAAGTAAACTCAAAAACAAAATACAAAAAAAAGTGGTCAACAAGGCGGCGACACTAACATCTAGTGAATGCTGCTGAAAGTCAGTTAACTCACAGTCAAAATCATCAAGCTTCCCGTCTGCATTTCTTCCACCTGGAAAAAACAACTGCACAGCTTTATCAATCAAGTCTGATTTTTTACTTTCCTTCTGAACACTCATTTTTCTGGTTCCACCTCCTTTTTTGGTTCGTACCTGTACAAATTCCCCTTTCCTAAAATGCAACCATCCCAATTCAATTTTTCTCTCATTCTTCTGAGCATTTCTTGCTGTGGTTTGACACTCACTCTCAGACACACGATCAGCTTTTTTCCCTGCAATCTTTGCTTTAAGCCGCTCAAAGACCTTTGACTTGTGACTTCTGGGTTCTTTTTTCTTCCGTCTGCAGTATCCAAAAACAGCCAGTCGGTCACCATAGGAAGGCAGATATTCCCTTAGCTGGTTATCTGTCATTAGGTTTATGATGCTGGAATCAATCTACAATAAATATATACATTATGAATTCTCAGATCAAGTGCATTAAATTATAACACTGAAGAATTTGAGTAGCACCAGATAATATTTGCAAAGTGCTTCTGACATTATGTATTTAATTTTCATGTGTTCATTTTTTTGTCTCGAAAATTTCGACTTTTTTCTTGAAAATTTCAAGTTTTTTCTTGAAATTTCCGACTTTTAATCTCAGAATTTTGCAAAATATATTTTCTCCAAGTGTCCCTAATACGCTTCCGTAATAATGTGACGCTTTTCTAATAAAAACATAAAGCTTTTCTTGCAGTAATATTATGTTTTTCTCTTAAGAACATTATGCTTTTCCCATATCTAATGCTTTTCTCATGTTATGCTTTTCTTGTAAGAATTTATGCTTTTCTCGTAAGAACTCTGAACTTTTCTCATAAGTACATTATGCCTTCTCATAAGAATATGCTGCTTTTCTCATAAGTGCCTTTCTTATTAGTTCACTGAGTGTCATTTATCAATCTAACATAGAAAACAGCACAGATAGTATAATACAGTATTTTAACATACACTACATATTTTTAAGTGATGAGCATGTCACTGAATTAGATGCCAGTCAGAATATATGGCCTAATAACAATTCTCCACTCAACCAGATTTGATGTGCTGCCCCGCATGTCCGTGCTGACTTGAAAACATATGTACACAAGATGAGACTTGATGTGAGACTTGATTGTAGCCTCCCGTCAGGTCCACATTGATAAATGGAAATTACACTCCAGGCATTTAGCAGAAATTCTTATCCAGAGTGACGTACAACATACCCAGAGCAGCCTGGAGAGTAGTTGGGGGTTAGGTGCTCAAGGGCACTTGGTCCAGGGAATCAAACCAGTGACCTTTTGGTCCCAAAACTGGTTCTCTAACTATTAGGCCGTGACTTCTGTACAGAAATGACCGTATGTACAGTTTTCTGCTGTGCATTCATTTTGAGGGCCATTATGCTTTTCTTGTAAGTTCATTATGGTTTCTTCTTAAGAAGTTGTAGTTTTGTAATAAGAACCTTGTGCTTTTCTTGTAAGAACCCTATGTTTTTCTCATAAACATGAGATACTTCTTTGTTCCACAGGAATCATCCAACCATTATTTATACCACTTATTTGTTAGGGTAATAGGGGTAGCTGGAACCAATCCCAGATGACTTTGGCGAGGTACACCCCGGACCGGTCACCAAACTATTGTCAGGCTAACACAGAGATACACAATCATTCACACCTACGGATATCCAGTCAACCTAATCCACATGTATTTGGACTGTGGGAGGAAACCCATAGAGGCACAACACACAAACTCAGGCATAGAGAAAGCACACAAACTCCACACAGAAAGGCCCCAGTCAGCTGCAAGGTTCTAACCCAGAACCTTCTTGCTTGAAGGCAAGAGTGCTAACCACTGCACCACCATGCCACCCAGGCTGGAACTGATCTGAGGGAAACGTCAAATGATCAGGTGTTTGCCTGTAAATAATTATTCTGAAATGAACACAGTAGGATGACATTTTAAATAAACCAAATGAAACATAAGAGGAAATGTGTTGTTACCAATTTTAAAAAAAGGCTTAATTTGTCATATATTCTATAAAGGAACAAATGGCCCTTTTCCACTACCCTTTTTCAGCTCACTTCAGCTCGCTTCAGCTCACTTCAGCCCGACACGGCTCGCGTTTCGACTACCAAAAACCAGCACGACTCAGCTCGTTTCAGCCCTGCTTAGCCCCTAAAACTCGCACCCTTTTGGAGTGGGGCTGAAGCGAGCCAAACCATGCCGAGTGAGGCTGGAGGCGTGAGCAGACACTCCCCTGTGCACTGATTGGTGAGGAGGAGTGTCCTCACACGCCCACACACGCCCCGCGAGCGCGCTGGGATCTGTAAACACCGCAAACCCGGAAGAAGAAGAATTACGAATTACGAGAATTTCTGAAGCCTTATGCGCCTCGCCTCATCTATACGCTCTTGCCAGTATCTGTCCGCGTTGTCGGTGACAACAAGCCACAGCACCAAGACCAGCAACACTAACGACTCCATGTCCTCCATGTTTATTGTTTACTATTCGGGTCGTGAGACTACCGCTTAAAAGATCACTGAATCAGTGACATACAGAGCATCGTGGACGAGTTCGCGGAGCGCAAGGCTCGTCGTATGCCCTTCAAATAATGCGCGCAGTAGGCTATTGATGTTTTATTATGAGCCATGTACAGTATGTTTTTTTTGTTTCTGAGTTACATGTTCGTTTGAAGGACTTAATGTACAAAATAACATAGTTGCACCCCGGAGTGTTGAAATTGGTAAACACAGTGCATTCAGTGAGGTTTGCACCGCCCTCCTTTTATTTCTGACTCTTCCTGTCACCGTTGCAACCTCTGAGCGCTCATTCGTATGCCCTTCAAATAATGTGCGCAGTATAGGCTATTGATGTTTTATTATGAGCCATGTACAGTATCCTAATGTTTTTTGTTTCTGAGTTACATGTTCGTTTGAAGGACTTGATGTACTAAATAACATAGTTGCACCCGGTAGTGTTGAAATTGGTAAACACCGCAGTTGCGGACATTTTGTAGCCTAAAATGATGTTATGATAAGCTTTAATAAAGGGCCCGGTCATTTGCCCCGCCCCCGGCCCGGCTCTGACTTGTTCCGCCACTGTCACTGATGTCACTGTTTGCGCTGCTTAACGACATCACATGACGTCCACCCACTTTCGCTAACTCCACCCAATGTGTCCACCCACTTCCAGCCAGCACGGTTCAGCGCGGTTGTAGTCGAAATGCAACTCCAACAGCCCCGCTCAGCCCGACTCAGCTCGACTCGGCACGGCACGGCTCAGCCGCGTTTGTAGTGGAAAAGCGGCAAAAGTGAACTTCCCTTTTGAAAGCAGAAACAAAGCTGCTCAGGTGACCTTGATTTTAACACTCCCCAGGCTTTTGTGTGGCTTCAATCAAAGATACAAAAGGGTAGTATAAAGTTCATCATCTATAATGTTTTTGGGGAATTTATGAACAGTACAGCAATGTTTATTTCCTCATTCCTCAAGTAAAGCACGAATGTTTGGTATGTTGTGTGTGCCCATGGTGGAGCTCTGGGGATTTTTTTTTTTCTGAACTGGTATTACCCAGTTTACCACACAGGTACCTTATATATAACAGCTACATTTTTCCAACACAGAATTTCCACATTATTTGAGTTTTCTTGTTCTTTTATCAGTACTCAAAAGAGATTGTATGATTATTAGCTAATTATCCTACCTATCTGTTGACTGCTGAGCTCTCTGTGTGTTTGTAGGGCACATAATACTGAAGTATTTTAGAATCACTTTATTCACTTTGTATACAGGAATGTACAGAAGTTTGGCAGATCATTGTTAGCACAATCAGACCTTCAGACCTACAAAAAATGCAGACTTTATACACAATGCACTTCATTAGAACATCTGTAAATCTGTTCATTCATGCAGTTATCCAGTCAGCCAATCATGTGGCAGTAATGTACAGTAATACATAAAATCATGTAGATACAGTGACTTTTGTTGTGGCATGGCTGTTGGTGAGTATTTCAGAAACTGTTGATCACATCCAAGTCTCGAGGGTTTACACAGAATAGTGGAGAAAAAAAAGCATACAAACATACAGTGAAAATAGCAGTTCTGAGGGTGGAGATGCTTTGTTTATGAGAGAGGTTAGAAGAAAATGGCCAGACGGGTTCGAGCTAACAGGAAGTCTATGGTAACCGAAATAGAGCAGACCATAGACATCCTATTATTACGTAGACGGAGCGTTGGCTGTTCTGACGCGAGAAATACGGTCGCCATCTTGGAGTGGTGAGATAAGCGCGAGATCATAGACATCCTATTATTATTATACTGTCTGCAAGGGGGTGTATGGGGGATGCAAGTGACCGAAAGGCAATGGAGGAATGGGTGGCCTGCTGTAAGTGTGATAAGTGGTTTCACGAGTCATGTTTTAATATTGTATGCTAATATTATATATATATATTGTTATTAAATGTTTATTCATATACTACCTTTTTATTTATTTACTAGTTTATTCATTTACTACATTGTTATATTTTTTATGTTTGACATTAATTTGTTATAAATAAATGTTTTGATATGCTTTAAAACAAACAAAAAAAAGTTTGTGGTCAATATATGGTCATCACACATTGTCCTACATACCAAACAAAGTGCCCCACTCAACCTGAATCCATCAGCTTTGCTGAAGGGGGGTCAGATTGTGTTGAAGGATGTAAAAGGCTCTTATAAATTCACTGACTAGATTAATTTCCCCTTTGATATGTTCTTAATCTATTTAAAGAAAACATACACACATTTGAATCATTATAATGGATTTAGATTGTTAAAACCGCATTTTATTTAAAAAAGTGTCCCACTTTACCTGAATTTACCCTCTCCATTGCAACAGATTGGTGGTTGTAGCCGATAGAAAAACGTTAAGCTGTTTATATCTAATGTATTTAGTATTCACACATTTTTTTGTAGGATATTAATCACCGTTTCCTCAACTTCAACAATCTCCGACGTCTGTTCACTTAATATCAGGATATTCTATTAACGTGAAACCAACTATGAATAATAACCCCGCCGCTATCCTTTATCATAGCTACATGTATGACAAAAAAATGTGAGCCAGCGCATTACACTGAGTGCAGCGGATCACCACTCCAAGATGGCGGCCCCACGTCTCGTCAGCGCTTTTAGAATTTACATTGGATGCTCCGTCTACGTAATAATAGGATGTCTATGGAGCAGACAAGCTCACCCAAACTTGACAGATGAGGATGGAGTCTGTGGTGTATGTGTATATACTGCCATCTAGTGTTTCCTAAATGGGCAATGCACTTCTGAAATGGTGAAAAACTAGGAACAGGGATTCTGCTGATCAGAAACACAAGCATAACATCAAGAGTAAATAGTGATGTAGCAAGTCTTCATTGAGTATAGACCTAACACCATCTGGTTTTTTATATATATATATATATATATATATATATATATATATATATATATAAATAAAAAAGAGTTAAGGATCTCTCTCTCTCTCTCACACACACACAACAAACACACAATTGTTCTTAATATCTTGGCATTTAAGGTCATGTATGTGAATTGTAACATGCTCTGGAGAGAAACAGGATGTGTGGAGGCTCAGAGTGATGTTTACTGTGGGAGCTCCAACAGCTATAGCCCTACTTCACTGCAAGGGTCAACACATAGGACGGCAGCAAACAGAGCGGCAAACAGTCTCAAAAGCAGGAAACACAGTATATGGAATTTACAAACTCAAAAAAGGGAACTGAGACTAAAAGCCAATTTACACTAAAGATCTGCAACATGACAAAACCATTTCACAATGTCACAGAGACAAGCTGCAGTGGTCTAAATTGATAAAAAGCCAATGAGAGAACAGTGGTGCCCCCTTTCCACCACAGACTTCCCAAGTGACCCATATCTGGCAGGTCAGACCCGAAAAATTATATCCAAACCAACTGACCCGCCAAGATATGAAAAAACCCTGGAACTCCCCACTAGGCAGACAGAACTGAAGAAGCCTTTCAGATGAGAGAGACCCTAAGGGTCCCATCTGCATCTCATCATTGCTGAGGAGTGTGCTCCCATCACCCAATCAAGCATCCAGCCAGAGCAGGTCATGATATATTTTACCATATCAACATGCCATTGTTGTGTGTTATGCCTGATGTAAAGACTCTCGTCTCTGCGAGCCTGCCACACAGATTTAATACTTGACATTTTTAGGGCATACCTAACAACGTGTTTTCTTTCTCTTCCCCCCCCATCCTGTCCCTCTGAGTTACATGTTGATCCTGGGATTGAGATGCTGGCCTCTTCTGCCCCTCAGACCTGCTTGATCCATCCTGGTGCCCTGTGTCTGGTCGGAGTTTTATCGCACCGCTCCTGTGAAGGACGGCCCCATGAGGACAGTTGAGGGTTATACCTGTTAAAACTGTTAATATTATAGTCAGGCTGTCTGTTGTTGCCCAAATGAGGATGGGTTCCCTTTTGAGTCTGGTTCCTCTCGAGGTTTCTTCCTCATGTCGTCTGAGGGAGTTTTTCCTTGCCACCGTCGCCACAGGCTTGCTCATTGGGGATAGATTTGGGATAAAATTAGCTCATGTTTTAAGTCGTTCAAATTCTGTAAAGCTGCTTTGCGACAATGTTTATTGTTAAAAGCGCTATACAAATAAACTTGATTTGATTTTGATTTGATGAGAGGTGAAACGTCTTCAAGAATTTCAAGCAAGTTCAGTTGTCTTCTTTTGCACCTATGGTTTGCTATGACCTGGATGATTGAGAACATTCACAGACATATGGCTGATATTGAAAAATCCTACCAGTGCCTAGATAAAGCTGGACTGAAAGACAGCACAGAGGCATTAATCATAGCTGTAGAATGATCGATAGAGGCCAGGATCTACAACGTGAGGCAGGACCCCAGGTGCAGACTGTGCAAAGATGCCCCTAAGACAATCCAGGACAACAACACAAGGGTGTAAGATGCTCGCAAGAAGAGCATCTTACACCCTTGGAATGCCATAACCAAGTGATTGGCATAGTGTACAGAAACATCTGTGCTGAGTATGGACTGGAGTTCCCAAAGTCAAAGTGGGACACACCTCTGAAGGTGGTTGAGAATGAACAAGCTAAGATCCTGTGAGACTTTCAGATACAGACAAACTGGTAATGGCTAACCAACTGGACATGGTAGTGGTGGACAAATGGGAGAACAAGGCTGTAGTGATAGATGTGGAAATACCAAGTGACAATAACATCAGGAAAAAGGAACTTGAGACGCTTGAGAAGTATCAAGGTGTAACTCTGCCTATCTAGGTAGGCTCTGGTATCTAATAAATCTTTGAATAAATCAGGTCTGCTTGTCCTATCCTTAGGTTTGTACAGGAGCACTGCGGTAGTGAATACTTATTACTGTATTAAGCCGTTCCAACCCACAATAACACATGCACACCAATCAGGTTATAGGGAAAGGGTCTGTATTATAGAAAATATGATGCAAGTCAATGCATGTCAATTCAGTGTATATAAAACAAAATAAAAATGAGTGTTGTGTGGTGTAAAACTAAACTGAAATCATGCTTATCATCAACTGTGTGTATTATGTACCTTCAATACTATCCTTTCAACAGGTAATGTGTAATATGAAATATTAATGCAGATCATTAAAGTCCTCTTGAACCATATAGAACGGGTTCACTACAATATGAAATACCAATGCAGATTATATAAGTTCATTCTTAACTATAGACAAGTGCAACAATAATATGAAATACCAACGCAGATCAAGGAAAGTCTGCACAACTGCACAGAACAGACCTATAATATGAAATATCAATGTAGATCATTAAACCAATAACCCTATGTTGGATCCAACAACCCAAAAGGAAAAAAGAAAAAAAAAATGTGTAAGGCCTTAAAAATTGAGATCTCAAATGGAAAAATTGTGTTAAAAGGGTTCAGTCGAAAAAAAATGTGTGTGTACAAAAAAAAAAATAGTTCTGTGTTCCGATTCGAACGTTCACAATGTTCCAATCATACCACTCCCTTGACGGTAACCAATCAGTCCTTGGAAGATGTAGAATAATCAGACCCTCCGGGATTTCGCGATGTTGCGATTTGCAACTTCAATGCAAATTCAACCAATCCCCGCGAATTCAGGGCGGTGTTGCAATTATATCCAATCACCGCAACTTTCCCGCAAATTTGACCAATCGTTGGCGTCGTCTTGAGGTGGCGTCGACAAACTACCTTCTATGGAATCAATTTTGTGCCAAAATGTTCATACAATACTTTTGAAATATCAAACGAAAACGACAAATCAAAATACAAAAAAAGAACAAAAAGTCAATTCTTTTAGACTGGCAAACAAATTATTCGTGTAATCGTGCAAAATATCAGTCTATAACTTCAGAAACCTTTTATTTTTGTTCCGCGTCTTTCTCAGGTTTTGCTTGACGTAATTTATTTTGATTGCGATTCCAGCTTTCTCGTTTGCGCTCCCTGACTTTTTGCTTGTAGTTTTGGCACAAACTTGACGTGTGGGCGGGCTGTCCAGGAATGCATTCCCATTGGCTAACTTGTGTTTGACTGACAGCTACGCTCAGCCATTCCCTACTCGGATTTTGGAGGACTGTTTGGCGAGTGACCGATCCATTGACGGTAAACAAAGATCGAGTGGACTTCAGTGGCGACTATGATATTGAATTTACACTTTGTTGAATTAATTCAGTATCATAGTCGCCACTGAAGTCCACTCGATCTTTGTTTACCGTCAATGGATCGGTCACTCGCCAAACAGTCCGCCAAAATCCGAGTAGGGAATGGCTGAGCGTAGCTGTCAGTCAAACACAAGTTAGCCAATGGGAATGCATTCCTGGACAACCCGCCCACACGTCAAGTTTGTGCCAAAACTACAAGCAAAAAGTAAGGGAGCGCAAACGAGAAAGCTGGAATCGCAATCAAAATAAATTACGTCAAGCAAAACCTGAGAAAGACGCGGAACAAAAATAAAAGGTTTCTGAAGAGTAATAGACTGATATTTTGCACGATTACACGAATAATTTGTTTGCCAGTCTAAAAAAATTGACTTTGTTCTTTTTTTGTATTTTGATTTTTCGTTTTCGTTTGATATTTCAAAAGTACTGTATGAACATTTTGGCACAAAATTGATTCCATAACCTTCTGCCTTACTTCCGTGTCTAGGTTCAAGAGAAGCAGCATGTGCGCAGTGTTGCCAGATTGGGCGTTTTCCCGCTCAGTTGGACAGTTTTAAGTGCATTTTGGTGGGTTTTGAACATATTTTGGGCTGGATAACATCAGGAGTATCTGGCAACACTGCATGTGCGAGTCAGTGTTTATATAGGCTTAAATTCTGTTATTGAAAGTGTGTTATGTTTACAGCAGGGGTGTCCAAACTGATCCATAAAGGGCCGTGTGGCTGCAGGTTTTCATTCCAGCCATGCAGCAGCACACCTGATTTGGCTTATTCAATCAACTGACATACCCACCCTTTAATCAAGGGTGGGTGTGGCTGCAAGTATTTGACTGTGTGAAGACAGTTCAGTTGATTGAATGAGCCAAGTCAGGTGTGCTGCTGCATGGCTGGAATGAAAACCTGCAGCCACACGGCCCTTTATGGATCAGTTTGGACACCCCTGGTTTACAGTGAAGGACTGTGTGCACTTTACATTATTTTTTTTACTTAATACAAGAAATTAATGGATGCCAACATTTTTGCCAAAATGGTATTTTATTTTCCATTGTTTAGGCAGCTTCAGCATCATACTTTGAGATTCTGTTCAAATTGTTTTTTTTTTCTTCTATGAAGCCTGAGCCATTTATTTTATTAGTTTATAATTATTGTTTAATTTAGTCTTCAGGAGAGACTGCCTGCACACAGTACTAGTATTAATAGTTTTTTTTTTTTCTTACATGAAAGCTGAGGCATTTATATTATATTTTAAGGTAACTTCATGTTGTGCTGTGAGGTTCTATGCACTTTAACTTTTGAACCAACAGGTGCATTTGGATAAGTAAAGCCTATTTTTCTGCATTTTTGTCGTCCTGGTAATCTTTTATATTGGTAAAGTTGTTTATAGGACCATTTCTCAGTGTCTTTGTTTTTTTACTCAATAGTTTTTCAGTAATAACTTTAATATTTAACATATCACTCAATTTTAATCACAAAAAGAGAAAATCGCAACAATTTCTCGCAACTTTCACTTCCTCCCGCAATGTAATCGCAACAAAAACCTACAAAACACCGCAACTTTCATCGCAATTTTTTGGAAAAACCCGCAACATCAGACATTTTAGCCCACAACAATCACAAAAAAGACCCAAGAATCCTGGGGGGACTGAATAATGTGGCAGCGACGGCAGTGGAATCCACAGCACAGCGATGCACAGCACTCGAATGGGGTGGAAAAACCCAGCCTGCACACACGCGTGCAAAGCGATTAGCAAGACTAGATTACAAAACTACGCAGTTCATCGGTACTTTCGGCTAAATATTATATTTTCCATGTCATTACTTCCTAACATGAACATACAACAACTGTGTGCACTGAAAAGGTGTTTACATTGAATATTTTTTTTTTATCGAATAAGTCTGCTAGCTTATCCAGCCAGAAAAACTAGCCATGCGGCTAACATAGCTAACCCAGCATCTCACAGTCAGGCACATCACATCATAACAACATGATGCTTTCGACTTCATGCCAAATTATGCATACCAAAACAAAAACATATCCTGACTGGTTCATTTTCCATTTCCTGTGCATTCTGAATAAAATAGTTACGCGTTCACATTGTATAGTTGATTAGCTTACAACTCACCAGGATCTCTTCAAATCAAGAACAACTCTTCAAAAGAAATCACAACTTCTCAGGATCAAAAACTTTAGTTGTGTCAGTGTATAGGGTCGTGGAGTGGTATTCTGTGTATGATCTAAAATTATCTATCTTATCTAAGATCGTCTTATCTCCTCATCTCCGTGTTGCAGTGGATGGAGTGTGTGAGAAAAAAAGAAAAAAAGCATCGTTCTCCTTATGGGGGGGTGTCTTAGGGAGTATCTGCCAATATCCCAACTACCACTAACATGAATGTAACATTCGGGGACTATCCACTACGGGTGAATGAATGAAAGTAGTCAGTGTGTGAATGCAATGCAGTAAAAACCAGTGTGTGAGTGTAGTGAAATAAGAATCAGTGTGTGAGTGTGATGCAGTGATTTATAAGGGTTACACTCTCCCCCTCTAGATCGCATGAGTCTCTGCATGCGAGTAAGGCTTAACAGAGATCTGCAGCGACTGAAGAAGTGCAGTTTCTAAATTCTCAAAGAAGGAGCTAATGGCTAAAATCAGGGGTTTCCCTAACTCGTCATAAATCAGTTTACGGGGCTGATGCTTTGGCCTGCTTGAGCGTCTGACTTCAGGCTGTTCTTCTTGCATGACTGCATCTTCAATCAGGGATGTGATTTGGGGCTGGTGAAATTATCTGAAAATTTTAGCCGGGGGTCTGGGGTTTTCTGACTTAAAAATTGTACTAAAATGGCAAGCAAACACACAAGAAAAAACTTGTCATGATTAACAAATTCAAGCCAATTTAATGGTCAACATGCAACTCTGAGCCCCTATAGTAAATTCAATGATTCTTAACTGACAAAAAGCCAAAACATGAAACCTAAAAATGTCATTCTAAATTAAATCATCTGCATTAGAATAAATAGAAAATTGTACAAGGGGCGGCACGGTGGTGTAGTGGTTAGCGCTGTCGCCTCACAGCAAGAAGGTCCTGGGTTCGAGCCCCGGGGTCGGCGAGGGCCTTTCTGTGCGGAGTTTGCATGTTCTCCCCGTGTCCGCGTGGGTTTCCTCCGGGTGCTCCGGTTTCCCCCACAGTCCAAAGACATGCAGGTTAGGTTAACTGGTGACTCTAAATTGACCGTAGGTGTGAATGTGAGTGTGAATGGTTGTCTGTGTCTATGTGTCAGCCCTGTGATGACCTGGCGACTTGTCCAGGGTGTACCCCGCCTTTCGCCCGTAGTCAGCTGGGATAGGCTCCAGCTTGCCTGCGACCCTGTAGAACAGGATAAAGCGGCTAGAGATAATGAGATGAGAATGAGATGAGAAAATTGTACAAGGAAAAACAAAATTCATACTTTCAATTACTGTAGAAGTTGAACATACCTAAATGTGCCTTTTCAAACAAATATGGTGCAACATAAGAATTCATCCACAAGTCTTCAGGAACTCTCAAAGAAAAAAGATGCTCACATCCAGAGGCGCATCTTGTCACCAGTCAAGGCAGGCAGCTGCTTGGGGCCCCTGATCCACTAGGTGGCGAAAGAGAGTCGAGATTTGACCCTTGCGTTTTGAAAAGTCATTGCGCGTATTAACCTGCAAATAGAAAATTGTGCCTGTCGTACATAAACCAGCTATTCTTCTAATTACGACGTCAAGAAGAAAATGAAGAGGAGCTATCCACCCGGGAATGTAAAAAGAAAAAAGAGGAAGAGGAGAGAAGAAAGCAAGACAGTGGTAAGTCAGTCGAAATAATAATGAATGATGTAGTGCTATAATGGTGCTAGTCTAGTTTCACTCGCGTTAGCATGGCCATACTTTCCTTTTGTTGATTTTAATGACTGTCCTACAGTCACTGCCCTGCAGCCGGTTTCACTAAAGTAGTTTAGACTGGTCTATGGGTTAAGATTGGTCTTAAGTTTCTTTATAGATCAGTCTAATGCAAGTAAGACAGTTTCACAAAAGTTAAGACTAATTTTTTAAGTCTAATTTTAGGCTTAAAAAGTAAGACACCCTCCCCCCAGTCTAATATGGGTCTAAGGGCTATATCACCATGGTAATAACTGAAATAGTGTGTGAATCAGTGTGTGTGTGTGTGTGTGTGTTGTTGTTGTTGTTATTATTATTATTATAGTGTTGTTATTGTGTTCTTGTTATTGTGTTCTTGTTATTATTACTATTGTTGTTATTATTATTATTACTATTGTTACTATTATTACTGGACATACTTTCTTAAATGAATAAAATTGAATTAAAAAAAAAAACAGTCAAGCCATAAGTGCCATCAATGTCAATAACTACAAGAAAGCTTGAAATGTTAAGGCAGTGAAGTGCAAGTATGTAATACACAAATTTAGGCTATTATAATCTAACTATAAAGTATTCAATAAAGAACAAACAGTGTAATACCAGCTTATTCATTTTATTACTTATAAATAATATAAATATATATAAATAATATAAATATATAAATTCATTTATGCATATAATTACATCACCACTCATCACTTATCTCTCTCTCTCATACACTCACACACACACACACTACTACATCACTCTAAGCGCGAGTCTCTTCAATTTAAGTTGCAGTCGCTCCAAAAGGAAAGACTGCAACTTAAATTGAAGAGACTCGCGCAGATGGAGGAGTGATGTAGATAATAACGGCGACTCGCCTCCGTAGATCTCTATCACCATTTCGGTGGTGACTTTTAGTTTCTTCGCTTTCCCTTCTCCCGTTGGGGGTCCCGTTTTCCGCTTGCATATTTCCTTTTTTGCCTCTGGCACCATATTTTTAAACCTCTTCTGCACAGCTGACACGTCTCGTACCGCAGCGGGGTTAACGCTGTTCACCGCATCGGTGATTTTTTTTTCCACACCTCATGTTTCTTTTTGTTGGTACACTCCTCATTGAATTTCCCCAACAAAACCCCTTTGTAGGAATTAAATTCTTCAAGAATGGCTAAATTCTCTGAGTGCGTGAACGGCACTGACCGGTTGCTGTCCGCCATTTTTTTTTGTTTTGAAAAGAGTCTTAAATTACCAACAATCCTTTGCGGCATAGTACGACTTAAGATAGTCAGAGTCTTAACTGCTTTGTGCAACAGTTTTTGTTAGACGTCTATGCTAAGTCCGACTATACCCTCTGTCTAAGTTATAGTCATAGTCTATCTTAGTGAAACCGGCTCATGGTTTAATTTGACAGCAAAGTTAGTTAACTTAAGTTGGCTCTCCAACAGACCGCACGGTGTGCCATGCATGCCCATACAGTGTGATTGGTCAGCCCTAGCAGCAGATAAATAACTACCACCGTCGTTATCAGGCTGGGACCAACGCAGCTAGAGGAAGACACTCGAATATTTTCAAACCGGAAAATTTAATGCATGTATTGTTTTGAAATTTGGCATGTTATTGGACACTCTAGTGGTTTGAAGAGGTGAAAGCTGAGATGAAAGCTGTCATCAGGCAATCTATGACAGGCCACTCGTCTGGCTTTATTTATTCATGTATTTATTTGTAGCTGCAACTGCATTTCTGCATAAACCAAGTATTTTTTCAGCAATCAACCAGTGCAGATTTTGCAGTGTCAAATCATTTGTGTAAACTAAACTATTCCATTGGTTTTAGTCTACAATAAACAATGAACTGTGTTTTTGAAGAATTGTTAAAATAATATGGAAATATTAAATCAATGTAATGGATGTGACTAATATAGCCTATTTACCATCCATATTTCCCTTTTATATACATTTCTTTAGGATCATTGCTGAAATTTCTGACACCAGGGCCCAGTAAAGAGGGCGATGTTCCACCTGATGTTCCACCTGATGTGACCCTTACACAAAGGCTAAAAGCCTTTAAAGTTTTTTGTTTTGTTTGTTTGTTTTAATATAATTGGCAATTACCTTGCACTGTCTGTTAAAATGAACAGAAACTTACAGTAACTTAAGAAATATAGAAAACGCTGCTCACAAATTGTTGTTTTTATGAAACATTTATGAAAATGCTGACATCTATTTGTAACTTTTTGTAACTTCACTTTTTGTAGCGTGTGAAATAAAAAAACATTCCTGTTCACAATTTGTTGTTGATTTATTGAACTGCATGTGTTCGTAACTTCACAATTTGTAACTTGTGAAATAAAAAAACTATATTGCTTAGAATTTGTTGATGTTTTATTAAAATAAAGAGTTTGTCCTAGTGAATTTCTGTTGTGTGGGGTGGGATGGAGGGGGGGTGGGGGGGGGGATTTCTGCTTGAGGCCCCACCAGACCCTAGAATCGCCTCTGCTCGCATCCATGTCCAGTTCCAGCATATCAGTCACTTTTTTTCTGCAGTTTCTACTCTAGCAATGTCAACTTCATATACATAACTCTATAGTGTTCACTCACCAAAGGATAATCATAACTCCACAGTGTTCATTCACTTAAGGATATTCAGAACCCCAGTGTTCACTCACTTAAGGATATTCAAAACTACTGTGTTCAGAACGAAATCGCTGAACAAATGTCTCACAGTCTTATGTCCAACATCTGTAGCAACCTCTTTCTCCAACCATTCCCAGCGGAACTTGTTTTTCACTATTCTGTGTATTTCTTTAACTCGATTTGCATCTTTACGCTCGATCACGGAGGCTGCCATCTTTCAACTCTTTGTTTGAAGCGAGCTTACGTACAGCTATCTAACAAGCGCATTCATTGGTTGTTACAGAGCGATGGGCCAATCACGTACCTCGTTTGAAACGAGGTACGTGATTGGCCCATCGCTCTGTAACAGATTGGGCGGTTGCCAGATTGGGCGGTTTCCCGCCTAATTGGGCAGTTTTAAGTGCATTTCGGCAGGTTTTGAACATATTTTGGGCTGGAAAACGTCAGCAGTATCTGGCAACACTGCTTGTTTCATCTCAATGATGGAAAAAATTTTTTTTTCAAGTTTCGAGATGAAAAAAGCGGAATTCCACGAATTCGCGGAAAAATCACATCCCTGTTCAATGTTTTCAGGCTTTGAATTAGGGAGAGGTGCAGGTTCTGGTTCATGGATGTCAATTATGACATAGTCTGGGCTCTGAGCTCTGCTTGGTGAAGCAACAGTTTCAATCTCTGGAGAGGCTACTTGAGGCTCAGGCTGGGCTTCATTACCAGGTGGTTCAGAGGTGGCTTCAGATCTGTGTGTGACATTGGTAGGCACCTCAGCAGGTGATCTGACAGTTGGCTCCTGTGTATGGTCTTCCCTCAGTATGCAAGGTTTATTAGTGATGAATTCTGGCACTTGTGTAACTGGATACAACTCGTCCATACCGTCGGATGTTTCTCCTTCTAGATCATCTGGACATCCTGGCTAGTCTTTAGTTCTTTGGGCTCTAGATCTCAGTCTCAGAGTCAAGTGGGGTGACACGTTGAGCTGCTGCTATCTGTGCAAGGACACTCTGTTGGTGCAGTGTGACGTCACAATCACTCATGTTATGCAGGGCGATGGGGACTTTACAGCTGGCTTCACATGGGACATTCACTAGAGCAGACTCAAGGAGTACTCCACCTGGCAATGGACAGTGTTCATGCGGCTCAAGCACAAAGTCTGTGGGATGAGTAGTCTTCCCTACCCTCACAATGCCAGTGGTGCATAGTTTCTGCTGAGCAGGTATGGTGAGGGCTCTCCGTCCTTGCAATTTAACAGTGTGTGGGCGGTTTGTGGTCTCATGGGCCTGGGCAATATGCTGGAGGAGTTGTGCATAGCCAACATCAGAGTAAGCACAGAAAAGGGATCTGAGGCCATCATGTCCAATGCCATGTTGGTAAAGTCGGTCAAGGACGTTGGTCCCAATCAAGAGGGGAATCTTGCTGTTCAAGTGGTGTTCTGGAACTACAAGCGCTAGAGCCATCAGATCTTCCTTCTTACCAGTTATGGTCTGGGGGAAAGAGATGCTCACTCCAATATAACCCAGATAGGGGACATTCTGGCCACCTGCACCCTCAACTTCAAGAAGAGCATGAATGGGTTGGATGGCAAGAGATGACAGAAAGTTCTTGTGAAAAGACTCAGAAATGGTTGTAACTTGCGAACCAGTGTCCAGTATGGATTCACATGGCACACCTTCAATGAAAACTGATGCTGCACATCGAGGGCCTATAAGTCCTGAGGGTAAGGGTGGAATGATGTGGTAGCTTGCTCCAGTGTTTTTCTGTGTGGTAACCTTACAGTCTGCTGTGGTGGGACTTAAGTAACTTGAACTCTCAGCTCCTGGGTGTCCCTTAACAGGAGCTGTCAGCAGTTTAAAGGGGGGTGAAAGGGGTTCTGCTGCTGTCTGAAACTGTCTTGTCTCTCCCTCAGTTCAGCTTTTTTCTTCTGAACCAGCCCTGGGTTTGCATCGTGTGAGCACTTAGCAGCAATGTGCCCATCTCCACCACACCTAAAGCAAAAACATGCCCTTGGCATTCCAGGGGACACTGTAGTCTTCTGGTGAGTGGCGCTGACTGCGAGACACCCACTGCGTTCAATGTTACCACCTCCTCTGGAGTCTTTGGCGTGTTGCGACAGCTTTTCCCAGAGATGCCAACAACTACGAAATTTTCATATTTTATATGATTTTCTGCCACTTTTGCACCACTATGACCAGTTAATTCGAAACTACGAATTTCGCAGTGATCAGAAAAAAAATCAGTTCGTTCCGCATTTTTGTTTGGTACGTTGAACTCCGCCATGATCGAAGAAAATTCAGTCCGTTCCACATTTTCGGAAGGATGAAATCCACGGGAATCATTCAAAGCTTTCGTGATACGTCGTCGCTGATTGGTTGATATTCGCTTCCAGGTTTGAACTTGACCAATCAAAATTCGTGATAGTGCCGTCCGACAATAGACCCCTTCGCAGTAAACGTCATTCATACGCAAGAGGAAATTGCGCGCACAGCCTGGACTCAAAAAATGGTCAGACTGACTTTTGGCGACAGAAGAAATGCCTAGTTGTTGTGTTGTCGGGTGTCAGAATCGTAGCAGTGATGGGGTTAAAATGTACAGAATTCCAGCAGGATCTCACCCATTCCAAAAAAAATCGCCGACGTCTATGGCTACAAGCCATCAAACGTGTAGACTGGGATGAAAGCACTATCAAAAATGTGCGGGTTTGCAGCGCCCACTTCATCACAGGTAAGATCAGGCTATTTATTAAATCTTTTTTATTCTTTCTAGTCTTCGTTTATTGATGTAGCAAAATACTTTGGTAACGTTTGTCTGATTAGCTGGGTCATAGTTACACAATGTAATGAATATTGTTAGCATGTTAACTTAGCTTTGCATGCAATTTTGTTTGTAGGAGAGGTCTCGCTTGACTCAAGCAGTCCAGATTTTGTGCCATCATTATTTGTGTATGCCGAAAATCACAATTTTAAAGCAAGGATGGAAAGGTAAAATTGTGTGCCCTCACTCTAAATGCCAACTTACGTTGACTGCTCTAACCTAGCTCCCGCCCCGTTCAGTTTCATTTCTGGTCTCTGCCTCTCGCTTTTTACGCAGCTCTGATTTCTCTTAGCTGCACTCTTTACACTATCATTCCTTTCATGCCATTACCTCCTGCAAATTGCTGTTTAGTGTTGGTATTTGCTGTTGTAGCTAAAGCCACATTGCCATCACATCACTGGCATAATTTGATTAAAACAAAATGAATATGAATGTCCCATTGTTAATCAAGTTGTAGTCTCGCTGTAACCAGAATGTTGATGGCAGGCTACTTTTGTAAATAGTTTTTTTTTTTTTGAGTTTGACATTTTTTGTAAATAGTATGACTGCCTTCAGGTATCAGAGGAAAACTTACTAACATCGTCCGTCCACTCTTTAATTAAATGCGGATCCGGTAGGCGATGTCCACTTGTTAGAGTTAACTTATTTATGTAGCATTCTCGATCTTATAACGACAATTGTTTTGCATAATCTGACAGCTCATAATGCCGGTCTATGGGCAACGCCATTGTTTCTGAGTCCAGGCTGCGTGCGCATCCTAGCAACTGTCGGTTTGTTTACAAACATGCGAAGGGGTCTATATATCTGTGAATAAAACACATTTCATAAGGATTGACTTGTCTAAGCTTCGGGGTTTTTTTTATTTTGCAAAGTAAGAAATGTACTCTTTCACTGTGCATTCTATACTCATGAAAACATTACAATATATCGTATTGTGTGCATATATATATGCATACAGTTTGCAACCAAAAACTACAGATTCCTCGGCCCCGGACTACAGATCTGTTTATTGAAAGGTTGGCATCTCTGTTTTCCACTTGCAAAATGAAATGACACCAGTGAACTGGAAAAGAAAATTGAAGCATTAACCTTGTTAATGCTTCAATTTTCTTTTCCAGTTCACTGGTGTCATTTCGGCTTTCCACCTGTTCGCTCAGCTTAATCGGTTTCTTTTCCTGCTTTGAGTTCTCACCTGGGTTGTGCTGAGGCATCAGGACAGGGTCAGCATCATAAGCGGGTGTGGCAGTTTGTAGAAATGGGAGGAGCACAGAAGACGGCAGGCCAGAACTGAGTTTCGTAACTCTTTTTATTTTGACACTTTTCAGTTGTCTCTTGCACACACTCATACACACACAGACACGCGCGCACACATCAGGTGTCTGGTTGGGGAGAGAGCTCCTCCTCTGCTCTCACTCTCTCCTTAAATAGGGCGCGGTCACTGGGGAAGACACACAAACACATGTTAATCAACATCAGGTGCAGTGATTCTGCCACTTACCTTCCCTGACTCCACCCTCCAGTCACAGACCGCCGCTTGACCACGCCCCCACTGCCACATACCCCCACCGCCCGACTCAGGCCGTCCAGCCTGCAGCCGACTCCCCCCCCCCCCCCCCCCCCCGACGGGAGAGGAAGTCCGCCATGACCATCTGTGCCCCCGGCCTGTGGATCACCTTGAAGTTAAAGGGTTGGAGTGCCACATACCAACGGGTGATCCACACGTTGGCATCCTTCATGCGGTGGAGCCACTGGAAGGGCGCATGGTCCGAACAGAGGGTGAAAGGGCATCCCAGCAGGTAGTAACGGAGGGCGAGGACCGCCCACTTGATGGCCAGGCACTCTTTTTCAATGGTGTTGTAGTGCCCCTCATGCACTGACAGCTTCCTACTGATGTACAGCACTGGGCGGTCCTCCCCCTCCACCTCCTGGGACAAAACAGCCCCCAGCCCTCTGTCCGACGCATCCGTCTGTAACATAAAGGGGAGAGAAAAGTCAGGGGAGTGTAACATTGGTCCCCCACACAGTGCAGCCTTCACCTCAGAGAAAGCCCGCTGGCATTGCTCCATCCACTGGACCGGATCTGGTGCCCCCTTTTTAGTGAGATCAGTCAGCGGGCTGGTGACGTCCGAATAATTAGGTATAAACCTACGATAGTTGCCAGCCAGCCCCAGGAACTGTCTCACCCCCTTTTTGGTCTTGGGCCTCGGGCAGGCCGCAGTTGCTGCTGTCTTGTTAATTTGGGGACGCACCTGCCCGTTGCCCAAGTGGAAGCCCAGATACCGTACTTCCACCCGCCCAATCGCACACTTCTTCGGGTTGGCTGTGAGACCCACTCGCCTCAGTGATCTAAGGACGGCCCTCAGATGTTGTAGGTGCCGCGGCCAGTCATTACTATAGATAATGATGTCATCTAATGCCGCTTTTCCACTACCAACGCGGCTGAGTTGGGCTGAGCCGTGCCGTGCTGAGTCGGGCTGAGTCGAGCTGAGCGGGGCTGTTGGAGTTGCATTTCGACTACAACCGCGCTGAACCGTGCTGGCTGGAAGTGGGTGGACACTGGGTGGAGTTAGCGAAAGTGGGTGGACGTCACATGATGTTGTTAGGCGGTGCAAACAGTGACATCAGTGACCTTTTAAGCGGTAGTCTCACGACCCGGATAGTAAACAATAAACATGGAGGACATGGAGTCGTTAGTGTTGCTGGTCTTGGTGCTGTGGCTTGTTGTCACCAACAATGCCAACAGATACTGGCAAGAGCGTATAGATGAGGTGAGGCGCATAAGGCTTCAGAAATTCTCGTAATTCGTAATTCTTCTTCCGGGTTTACGGTGTTTACCGAACCCAGCGTGCTCGCGGGGCATGTGTGGGCATGTGAGGACACTCCTCCTCACCAATCAGTGCACAGGGGAGTGTCTCCTCATGCCCCTAGCCCCATTCGGCTCGGTTTGGCTCGCTTCAGCCTCACTGCAAAACCGTGCGAGTTTTGGGAGCTGAGTAGGGCTGAAGCAAGCTGAGTCGTGCTGTTCTGAGGTAGTTGAAACACAAGCCGTGTCGGGCTGAAGTGAGCTGAAAAAGGGTAGTGGAAAAGGGCCATTTGTACGCGGCCGCATAAGTTGTGTGGGGGCGGAGGACCCTATCCATCAGCCACTGGAACGTAGCGGGCGCCCCAAACAGCCCAAAAGGAAGTGTGACAAACTGGTGTAAGCCAAACGTGTGGAAAAGGCCGTTTTTTCTTGGGATAATGGAGTCAAGGGGATCTGCCCAGAACCCTTTGTCAAATCCAGTGTCGAGTAAAAGCGAGCCGTGCCTAGTCGATCGAGAAACTCACCAATACAAGGCATTGGGTACCCGTCGAATTTAGACACCGCGTTGACTTTTCTATAGTCTACACAGAACTGTGCCGACCCATCGGCCTTGGGTACCAAGACCACCGGGCTGCTCCAGTCACTGTGGGACTCCTCGACTATGCCCATTTCGAGCATGGCCTCAAGTTCTTCCCGAACCACTTTTTTCTTGTGTTCGGGTAGCCGGTAAGGGTGGCTGTGCACTACCACCCCCCGGGGGCATCTCAATGTAGTGCTCTATGAGGTCGGTGCGGCCGGGCAGGGGTGAGAACACATCCGAAAATCCGGTCTGCAACTGGGCAACCTCCACGAGTTGGGTCGAGAGAGGTGGTCTCCACAGGGGACCGGAGAGGTACGCGATGCCAATGTTCCCTTTTGAACCTCCGGCCCCAGCTCCACCTTCTCTGGAACCACCGACACCAACGCCATGGGGACCTCCTTGTCCCTGAGTTTGAGTAGATTGAGGTGGTAAATCTGTAGCACCCCACCCCTGTCCGTTCGCCTCACCTCATAGTCGACGTCCCCAACTCGCTGTGTGACCTCAAAGGGTCCTTGCCACTTGGCGATTAAATTGGAGCTCGATGTGGGCAACAGTACAAGTACTTTATCTCCCGGTGCGAACTCCCTAAGGCGCGTACCCTTGTCGTACAGGCGGGTTTGCCATTCTTGAACCTGCCGCAAATTCTCCTGGGTTAGGTGGGTGAGAGTGTGGAGTTTTGCGCGCAGGTCAATAACGTATTGAATCTCATTTTTACTTGGTGAAGGTCCCTCGTCCCAATTTTCTCGCAGCACGTCTAAAATGCCGCGCGGCTTATGCCCGTATAACAATTCGAATGGGGAGAACCCCGTGGAGGCTTGTGGGACCTCTCGCACTGCAAATAACAAGGGTTCGAGCCATTTATCCCAATTATGTGCATCCTCAAGAATTTCTTAATTATATTTTTGAGGGTGCGATTGAATCATTCGACTAAACCATCCGTTTGTGGGTGATAAACACTGGTGCGGATTGGCTTAATTCCTAATAACCCATACAGTTCGTTCAGTGTTCGTGACATAAACGAGGTGCCTTGATCAGTCAGAATCTCTTTGGGGATTCCAACTCGGGAGATGACGCCGAAGAGAGTTTCCGCAATACTGCATGCTGAGATATCGCGAAGAGGCACTGCTTCCAGGTATCACGTTGCATAATCCACTAGAACTAATATAAAGTGATACCCTCGTGTTGACCGATCTAATGGCCCAACGAGATCCATCCCAATCCTTTCGAACGGGGTCTCGATTAATGGGAGAGGGCGCAAAGGTGCTTTTGGAATGGCCGCTGGATTTACTAACTGGCATTCGTGACACGCCGTACACCACTTACGGACATCACTGCGAATTCCTGGCCAATAGAACCAGGCCATTATTCAGGCTAGTGTTTTATCCTGCCCTAAGTGTCCAGCCATGGGATTAAAGTGAGCCGCCTGGAATACCAATTCCCGGTGGCTTTTTGGAATCAAAAGCTGCGTGATTTGTTCTTTAGTCTGAGTGTCCTGCGTCACTTGGTATAATCTATCCTTCATAACTGAGAAGTAGGGGAAGGACGGGGTGGCGTTTGGCTGGAGCGTTTGACCATCGATTACTCTCACTTGGTCAAACGCATGCCGCAGAGTCTCGTCTCGCGACTGCTCTAATGGAAAATCCGCAAGGGATTCCCCAATAGAAGGAGGAGGAGCCGGCGGCTCCTCACTCTGACGCGGAGATGACATAGACAGCTCTGTGACAGCTGCTCCCACCAATGCGACACCGGGACCTCCTCCTGCGGAACTACGGCAGGACCCACTCTTCACTAAATGACTCATTAATTCCCCAAATCCTGGCCAATCAGTCCCCAAAATTATCGAGTGGGTAAGGCGAGGATTAACTGCCACCTTTACTCTAAATTTTTCCCCCGAAAAAGAACGTGGACCGACACTAAAGGGTAGTTGTGAACATCCCCGTGCACACACAACACCTTCACCAACTGTGCTCCCTCCAATGCCTCGTTTTGCACCAGGCTTTGGTGGATTGAGGTCTGATTACAGCCAGAGTCCACCAACGCCTGATATGTATCCCCTTGGACACTCACCGGTATGCGATACGCTCCAGCCCGATCGAGGGCAGCTCCTGGCGCGTCAGGGATCCGAACCACCGCGCCCACCTCCATTGCCGAGCACTGCTGTTGGAGGTGGCCCGGCTCCCCGCAGCGCCAGCAAACCGGCCCGGGCTTCGTCTCTGCACTGGCGCTCTGGGCCTCACTCACCTGAGGGAGGGGGAGAGACAGACACAGAAGGGAGAAATGGGAGGGCACCGCGGGTGCAGCGGGCCGGCTGGAGTGGCGCCGGCCCCCATGGTGGGGGAACGGGGTGAGGACGAGACACAGGAGGGGGGAGAGAGAGAGAGAGAGAGCGCGAGCGGGAAGAAGAGGTTGTCTGCTGTCCTGCCGTCGGGACAACCGCCAAATGGTCCTCCGCCAGCTCGATGGCCTGATCCAGCGACGCCGGGCGGTGGCACTGGACCCACTCTGCGGTTCCTGCTGGTAGGCGAGCGATGAATTGCTCCAGTACCACCTGATCGATGATTCCCTCGGTGTCGCGGTTGTCGGCCCTCAACCACCGCCAGCAGGCGTCCTGGAGTTGCTGGCCAAACGCGAACGGCCAGCCGACTTCCTCCAAGCGAAGAGCGCGGAAGCGCTGTCGCTGCTGTTCAGGGGTGCGCCCCACATGCTGGAGGACGGCCCAGTGGAGGTCCGCATAGGCCAGCTGGCGGTCGGCGGGGAGCTGTAGCTAGTGGTATAGTTTTCACTCAGTAGAAGAGTCATAGCAGAAGTGTGCCTCTGAAGTGCAGCTCCCTGGACTTGCACATCATCTCCAGTGGTGGCTTCATCATCTCTTGATGTGCAGCTCACATGTTCTGCCATAGCCAGTTCAAGCAGCTTGGAATGAGCTGAGATCCTGCTTGCTGGCACCAGAAATCAATGGAGTCAAATCAGTCTTAGTTGAGCGAGTCGGTAATGGTAGCTGAGATCCTGCTTGCTGGCACCAGAAATCCCAGGTGCTTATGCCGTGGGTCCAGCATCGTTGCTATCATTGGCGTTGTTGATGTGAGGTCTTCAGACTCAACCTGTTAAAAATGAAATAAATGAGAAAGCTTGCATCAGAGTTTTATTTAATAAGGTTTGACATGACAAGGGTACTGTAACAACTGCATAAAAACACATTTTATACTGTGACAATGTGTCAGTGATAAGTATTAAGTTATGCACCCCACAATCTGTTAATATAGAGCTCAAATGTGATGTTAATTGAGAATTTAATTAATTAATGGCCATAGCTTACCTTCATCCGTTCAACCAACGAAGTGTGCACTTTAGATTTGAATTCCGCCACTCTGCTGCCGTCTTGAGCTGCGTGTTGATCAGACTGAATGTGATTGGGTACGTGTTGGATATGGATACCTCAGTATCTGCAGACATTACAGTAGTTGCACATTTGAGAGCCTCCAGTGCCGGCGCCATGTCTTCCAGAAGTCGTCTCTCAACTCCAGCGTCCTCGCATCTGTAAGCTTGGTCACTGAGCGGTCTGATAGTACAGCACACACGACCCATCGCTGTTCTACGAGTCTGCCAAACATTTCACATACAGAGCTCCACCTGGTTTTGCAGGACTGAATGAGCCAATGAGCTGGTAGCTGCATTTGTTTTTGTCTTGCTTCTCGTGCTTTCGTTGCTGGAGTGCTGTGGTGGAAGTGTTTCATCAACCTGCCAGCAGCTGCAATTACTCAGTTGACACCAGCAGCAGCAAATCCGTCATTGACGGCCAGATTTAAAGTATGTGCAAAGCACGAAACTGATTTCCAACTGACATGTGTGGGGTTGTTTGCCGAGACAATGTTCCGAGCGTTGTCGTGAACACAGACTATTACACACCCGGTGAATCCCCATGACTCCACAGCCTGGTTCAGTTTCTCAGCTAAATTATCAGCTGTACATCTCTCAGAGAAGCTCTCGGTGAGAAGGACTGCTGACTTTACCTGCCAGTCATTTTCAATGTAGTGGCAAGTCACTGTAATGTAGCTTTCTGTAGTCAATGCCGTCCAACAATCCGTCGTCAAAGCCACATTAGCCGCGGCTAGCTGTGTTTTAAACTCAGCCTTCTTGTTTTTGTAGCGTGCGTCCAGGCGGGTAGTTATGGTTGCTCAAGAAGGGATATTATAACCTGGCTCCATGAAGAGTATTAACTCCCGAAATCCCTTGCTGTCAGTGGTGCTAATTGGCATCATATCTTTTTTGATCATGCCACAAATCCTCTGAGTAATGCCCTCAGCTTTCCTGTCGTCGCATACTCGCCTTCCCATCAATGCGGCGATAGTCGGTTGTGAAGGCAATGGACTTCCTCCCTGCAACACAGCTGCATGCAGGTTTTGAAGGTGGTATCGTAGCAAACTCGTAGAGCTGCTGAACTTAAACGTAGTACCGCAGAGTTTACATTGAGCGTCTTTGTCATCGTTAATTAGTTTGAAATGCTCCCATATTCCACTCCGTTTTGACCGCCTCATGTTTGTGTGCCAGTGTTCTGATAAACGGTCCTACATCCACGAAGCGTCCTACGGTAGGAGGGGACGTCAGATATGTCTGTTGAGCAGTCCTACATTGCAGGAAATCCTACAGTGTGATTCAACTAACTTTTAGTCATAGTTCGCATTTTTTTTCCCTCTGCAAAGAACATGCTTCTACATTGATACAACGTTCACCAACCCTGTTAGAATTCATATGAATGTAGGACGTTCTGACAATTCAAACGACTCCATCAGAATATGCTTTTACATTCATATGAATCTAGGACGCTCTGACTCTTCAATTGACCCTGTCAGAATATGTAGAATTAATAGTTTTTTTGTCACTATTCCCAAGTACCATTTGCTCTATTAAAATGAGTGTAGGACGTTATTACAATTCAAATGATGCCGCAGGACGTTCTCACAACTCATATGACCCCATCAGAATATGCTTCTGCTAGAGCTGTGCAATATATCATATTTTTATCACGATATCGATATTGGTGTCAAACGATATCAAAATTCATAATATCGATATGAAACGATTTTTTGTCATTTGTCGAAAGGGACGTGCACAGTCAGGAAATACATTCTCCTCAACACGAGCCATTGAAGGCCGCACAATGGTCCGGCGTGGCAGCGAAGGGGTTAAGTAAAATGCGGCGGGTGATACGTCATGGACGTCAGAACTGTCAGAACTAGCTATGCTGAGGAAAAAGTCTGGAGTTTCTCACGCTCTCCTCAGTCACCATTCCCGCTGAAGAGAAGATTGCAAGGGCGCGCAAGATGGGAGATGGCGGGAAACGTCCTCAGCTTGTTTACAAAAAAGGGAGGAAAACTTCGGTGATATGGGACCATTTTGGCTTTGAGGAGGCCGACGAGGAGCAGAAACGAGCAATGTGCCGGATTTGCGGTAAGGTTGTTTCTACTCCTCTTGGCAACACCTCCAATCTATTCAGTCACATAAGAGTAAGCCATAAAGTGGTTCACGATGAAACACTTGGAAAAATCCAAAAAACATTGTTAATATGTTGTTTGATTTGCTTGCTAATAGTTATAATAATACAATTAACATATATTTACGTCATATTTTTGGATGTGGGACTGGGTAATGTAAAAATGGCATCTACGGAAGAAAACAAGCACAACAATATTAGCACATATCCAGCTTGCTAGCTGTGTTAGATGTGTTAAACCGTGTGGATTTAAGTGGAATAATTGCGAGTCATCCTGTGGTCAAGGCAGCGTTTTAAGGTAAGGCAATTTGGTTATTAATGTTGCCCGCCGCGGCATGTTTACTTGGGTTCATTTGATTTTGACTTGTGCATCTGCAGCTAGCATCATGCTTTGAAGTAGGTTCTGCTAAGGACGGGTTTATTGCGCGATGTAGATGGACTCAGATGTAATTACATTGTTTTTAAAATTCCGTGCGCTTAAAACGGTGTCCCCCTGCTAATCATGTAGCCCTAATCATGTGTTGCTTTTACTTTTCTTAATGGCGAGTGAAATATCTCTGCAAATGGTATTTCAATGCTGACATGCCAAAAAGATAGCGGAGTCCACATTTGGAAGATGAAGGAAGAGAAGCCTGATGCTTGAAAATAGATCGCTTAATCCACAACGCATATCTGTATTTGAGACATAACCTGCAACTAGTGGGGATGTTTTGGAATGACTGTGCATAGGGTGTTTTTGGCCACAGAACACTAACCCACAGTAGTAGGAGTACTACTGGGTTCGTGGATTTTGTCTGTTGACTGAGCGAAGCATGGTGTTTGCCTTGTGCCATTTCACGTAGCATCTAGCCGCAGTGCCACCTACACTTTCACTGAAAGTCTTTCAGGGAATGTTTACATGCCGCTGAGCTATTTTCATGTATGTTAATTCTTAAGGACTTGTCTCTATATTGTGCGTGTTTAATGTTGGTGTCTTAACAACACACAAGCTTACATTGTAGTGTGTGTGTGTGTGTGTGTGTGTGTGTGTGTGTGAGAGAGAGATTTTATCCTTGGCTGGCTACGAGCCAGTGTGGACGTTACGCAGTAATCACTGGTAATACCAGCGCTGGCTCCATCCTCTGTGATCGGAAATGTTGAGTGAGGAGAACGTGAGCCTTGTGCAGGCTATAGGACCTATGCAAAGTACGCGCTTGCACAGTAAATAGTTTAAGTAAAAGGCGTTTCAGGGTACAACGGGAAGGGTTGACAGGTAGCCTATGAGGCCTGTACTATAAAAATGTGGCCCGGTGCCTCGGGTGTTGATGATCGGGGCTTTAAAAAAAGGTGTATAAATATCATTTTAAAAATCACGATATCAATATTTACTGAAAAAATCGTGATATTGATTTTTTCCAATATCGAGCAGCCCTAGCTTCTGCATTAATAAATGAATGTAGGATGTTCTGACAATTCAAAAGACTCCTTCAGAATATACTTCTACATTAAAATATGAGTGTAGGACGTTCTTACAATTCAAATGACGCCGCAGGACGTTCTGACAACTCATATGACCACGTCAGAATATGCTTCTACAGTAAGTAGGACGTTCTGACTATTCAAATGACCATCGGAATATGTTTTTACAATATATGAATGTAGGGTGTTCTGACATATGCTTCTACATTAAAATAGGAGTGTAGGATGTTCTGACAGTTCAAACGACCTCGTCAGAATATTCTTTTACTTTAATATATGAATGCAGGACTTTCTGACAAGGTCGCAAGTCACAAACTGCTGGTAATTTGTGTTACATGGTGAAAAATGGCTATTTTTTGATATTTTGGGTATGTCAACAGGCTACTCAAGGGCTTTCAGAAAATGTCTTCCTTTCTCATCAATTATCATCCATTAACGAGAAAATGCCAATTAAGCATTAGGAAATAATAGGAAAATGAGTTAAAAGATAGAAATGTTTTCTTTATTTTCTCAAAATGGAACACCGTCAGAAGATTGTTTGTAAAAACCTTAATATTTTACCTAACTAAGTTCTGTTTGTTGCATTTTGGAGAGGAGAGTCTGCTCTATCAAATGCACCAAGTCACTTTTCCCTATCTTAAAGGGAAAGGGTTGATGTGGCCAGGGGAACATGAGTAAGAAAATACGCAACCCTGTTTCCTTGAAAACGTAAGGTTTCTAATAATGACTCAAACAATGTCACCAGGCAAGTTCAACCAGTCAATTTTGCCTCTTTTCTGATGTGTGTGCCTACTTTAAACAGTTAAAACAAGTTTACAGAGTAAAGATTCCACGCATGATGTCTTCATGGTCTACATTTTCTAGCATGTAATTCTGATCCTTATCTTGTGTCATTTCTATGCCAACATATATAACACAACCAGCTGGAATCAGGGCCGTAACCAGGATTTTTCAACTACCGAGGTCAAACATTGCGATACATCTTATTTGCCAAAAAAAAAAGTCCTAATATGGTGACTTTTCATACATTTTGTTAACGAGTCAAAATCACAAGCCCAACAAGATGAACATGTAGGTGAACATGTTTATTTTAACAATTTCAAAACTGCACGATCACAAAAGTATTTGTGTGTGTGCGTGAGTGAGTGAGGGTGAGTGAGAGAGAGAGTGTGAGAATGAGTGAGTGAGAGAGAGTTTGAGTGATGGAGTGTGAGTGAGTGAGTGAGTGAGTGAGTGAGTGAGTGAGTGAGTGAGTGAGTGACAACGCAATCTAGCCGAGCCTGAATGAACTTCAATTGCTTTTTAAAAAATATATGCCCTTTTCAATAGCAAAATACTAGACGGTTATTGGACAAAACCGACTAAAACGCTACATTCGGAGACTGAGCCTCACTGGAGATGGGAGTCAATAAGAGGGGCGGGACAAGACTTCCCGAGAGGAGGCTCATCTCCAGCTGGTGATTGGAGGAGGAGCTGTGAACGCGGCTGGGCTGCTCATGATTGACAGAAAGCAGTCAGAGGTGGTACATCACGTTGTAAATAAAATGTGAACATAAGTTTGCTACCCGTTTTCATTTCCGTTCGAAAATACAACCAATGATCAAAACAATAGTGTCTTGTGTTCACGTTAGCCTATAGTCTGGTAAGTTAGCAAAATAGCTCAAGTCTCGTCAGCACCCAATAACTTCATAAACAACAGGTCACGACTGTCCAGCCTTTTCTGATCTGAAACGCACCAAATCAAATCGAGAGAGAGAATAAAAGAGTTTGTGCCACCTGGAAAACGAAAATCCTATCTAGCTAAGTGGCTTCGACTGTTGTTGCTTGAAATGCTAATTAAAATTGCACTGTTAATGATCATAAGCATTCCGGCACATAACTGTCAGTGACTGGCAAAATTAACTCCCCTTCTTCCCTCTTTCTTTTTCTCTCACTTGTTGACTTTCCAAAGCTGAGTTTGGTTTGTTTTAGTGTAGTAGACTTCTTCATCTTATGTCAATTTTCAGATTCCACGACTAATTGACAAACTGACTGGCTGCGGAGTCAGACCTTGATGAGAACACTTCTCAGCTCTTGTGTATCCCGCGGTGCTTAGCTGACTATCGCGAGGCTGCCGAATATGAAATGTTTCCAATGTCGGATATTTCAGCTTCGTTTAAAAATGATTATGTGGACTTTATTTTTAGACAAACAAATGAGAACGAGGGGATGCAAGCTGAATTTAGAATTTTCCACCGATCAAAGTCAGAACGATTTTCATCATATATTAATTTCACATTTCTAAGTGAAAAAAAAAAATACCGTGGGAAAAAAATGCTGAGGACATGACCTCGGTGTCCTCAATGGTAGTTACGGCCCTGGCTGGAATGACAGCAAGATGGCTTCCTGGGCTTTATGGCTTCACTAACACTGACATCTGGTGTCAGAACAATGAACTAGACTGAAATGCTGCTGACAGAAACAGTGAAAACAGCTATCACCAAACCACCACCTCCACCTGCTCCCCCACTGACTTATTTTCTTTTTCATCAGCCAGTACCATTACTATTGTGTTGCTTTGAATTTGGTGTCATTTGAAAGCTAACAAAACAAGCTTCAAAATGATATCTATCTCCCCTCCATAGCTTTCCTACTTCAAGAAAATTGCACTTGAATGACGAAAAAACATCATGAATGTAACAAATCCACCTTTTTCAATACAGCAGTATGTGACTCACGACCACAACTCAATGACCATCAGAATATGCCTTTACATTAACAATGGTTAGAAATCAGCATTATGTTAGATTAAGTAGTAAAGATTGAATGCACGCCGTTAATCTGTGCCGTTTATTCTGCACCGTTTATAGCACAGCTGACGTAGGACAAAAATCTGTTCAAATGCCAAGAAATGATGTTTTGTGCTCTGCGCATGCGCAGTGGGGCTTTGTAGGACGCATTGACGTGTAGGATAGTTTATCAGAACACCGGGTCTCTTGCCGCCCACGAGAATCCCGTGTTACATTCAAGTACGTTCTGTGTGGCCTAGATTAAGCAATGACACCCTCAACTGGCGACACCATGACATTTCCCTGAAAAAAACTCCTGTGGAAAATGGCCCTAGATTCAGTTAACCTACAATTAATTTAATTTAATCAATTAAATTATTTTCGACAATTAAGCGATAGTTGATTAACTGTTTACATCCCCAGGCTTTCGTCTAAACCGGGGAACAGGGGCGCTGCGCCCTCTTACTCTCGGCGTGCGCCCTCTTACCGAAATGCCAATTGAACCCCAAGTCACACTTAGGCCATGCACTTATACGCTACTGCACAACATGCAATCTTTCTCAAAATGATCTTTTCTCCGTGAAAACATCCCAGCAACACCACATGACAATGTGTCTGATCATCAAATACGTTATAATTACTCCAAAAATATTCCAATCATAGTAGATACACCGCCAGACGGCGCAAAAACAATCCGAATTGGCATTTTCCAGACTGAGGCGCCATGTTGTTTACTTGTCGCGGCTGCTCTCGCGAGATTTGACATGGGTTACATACAAGGTCAGCTGACTTGTAGAGCAAGATTTCTCGAGACTGAATGACCTTTCACCCACCAGCGCGGGAGCTTTTGACAGAAGTAGTTCGTGAGTTGTTTTTGTTGACACTTGGGCATTTAAAGATGTCCCACGGCACGAAACAGAAGAAAGCCAAAGACTGTCCGGGGCAGAAGAAGATTACTTCTTTCTTTTTCAATGTTGACAAACAATTTGTTACAATTTCCCTCTCAGCCTCAGAATGTCCCATTGTAGCCTCAATTTTTCAAAGGCTTCGCATGGCGGGGGGGACGGACAACCCCCCCGCACCATCCCCCCCGGTCGCTTCGCTCCCTCGCCATGGTGAGCGCCCTCATATTAAATTTTTCTAGGAAAAACCCTGCATCCCTAATTGTAGATGATGATATGTTCAAACTCTTTGCAATTCTACACTGTCGAACTCCTTTCTGATATTGCTCCACTATTTGTCGGCACAGAATTAGGGGGATTGGTGATCCTCTTCCCATCTTTACTTCTGAGAGCCGCTGCCACTCCAAGATGCTCTTTTTATACCCAGTCATGTTAATGACCTATTGCCAATTGACCTAATGAGTTGCAATTTGGTCCTCCAGCTGTTCCTTTTTTGTACCTTTAACTTTTCCAGCCTCTTATTGCCCCTGTCCCAACTTTTTTGAGATGTGTCGCTGTCATGAAATTTCAAATGAGCCAATATTTGGCATGAAATTTCAAAATGTCTCACTTTCGACATTTGATATGTTGTCTATGTTCTATTGTGAATACAATATCAGTTTTTGAGATTTGTAAATTATTGCATTCCGTTTTTATTTACAATTTGTTCTTTGTCCCAACTTTTTTGGAATCGGGGTTGTATAAGAGCCAAGACACTGTATTAGATAGTGACACTGTATAATTGCCATTATTGTTGCAGTACAATAATCCATATACATGCACAAACATGAATGCAGCCAATCTTTCTGTTTCTATCGGCAAACCAAAGCGCACACAGTGTAACGTTACAGCGTCACAGACAGCTTAATCACCACAGCGGTCAGAAACACCTGGGCCTTCCGGGCAAACATTCACAACAACCGCGGTTTCCTCACCCAACTTCCCCACCTGAGCCCCGCAGCAGGGCGAACTCTTACAACACTGAGAAAAGTTATTTCTTACCTTTAAATTCTTGTAGAAAGCCGAACTGCAATAGTGGCCAAAAAGATTTTCTGAATATGAGTGTCCGAACAAAACAAGAAAATACTCCAATATTTCTGCTCATATGTGCGATCTTCTTTGTATGATTAACATCAGGGGTGTAGTGGGCGTGGTACGCGGGGGTACGCCGTCCACCCACTTCTCCCGAGGTGAGATTCAAAAAAAAAAAACAACTGTCATTCAATGGCCTGAGTTTATCCGCTCTACAGTAAGTGACACGTGCCTTTGTGCTCATCATCAATGCCCCCCCCAATCGAACGTTACGTAAAACGTAGCGACGCAAAGTAGAATGCATTCTAAACGCAGCTGAGATATTAGAATTATGCAAACGGTTGACTCCGCCATCTGTCGGTTTAATGCTTTATGATCTTTGAAGTTCTAATGCGATTTTTGCTCAGTATAGGCCTATGATTTTGAATAGCCTAATAATAACAGTAGGGTCTCTCTCTCTGTGTGTGTGTGATTTCCGGGCGTTCATGGTAGCAGCACCGAGAGGGCAACAGAACTGATATAATCGCCTGCCTGGTCATCCTTACGCGGATAATTTCACCGCATACTGTATTATATATATGATTTGAAATTCATAATCTTTGTGGCCTTCCTGTTTAGTGTTTTGTTGTACATCCAAAAAAGTGAAATGACAATAAATTTAAAGAAATACTCAAGTCTTTAAGAAGGAGTGCATGGTAGGGCTTAACCCAATGGCTGCATGTCATGTATTTTGTATCCGCAGGTGCCTCAATCGCGCCAGACTAAATGCTTGATTTATTCGATTGGTGCTTTTTATAATAAATTTCAGCCCATTGCTGGTTTGTATGCGATGTGAGCGAGTGACGTGACTTTTTTTGAACTTCTGGACACATGCTGTAGCTGTTGCCATGGCAGTAAGTAGGCTAGTAAAAATATCGAATTCCGAATGCAGCTCGGCTCAAATGAACATGAATCGAACATGAACAAAGGTGTTTGTGTATCATAATTTCCAATATTTTGGCTTCACGCCTGATAGTCCATGTTAAACCTATGCAAGGTTTATGTTGAGTTCCAGCAGCAGAGTGGTGCTGTCTACGACGATGCATTCGGAAGGAGAAGGCGAATTTGTTCCTCTTTAGCCATTTCGGCATATTTATTGGAGACAAAATAAACCGCGGCTTTTCGCCATAACAGTTGGGCTGTACTGACAAACACGAATGAAAATTGCACACATAAAAATGTCTGAAAAAAAGTGTCTTCTTGTGCCCTCTTGTGTTGTTAAAAGAACGTAACATTTATACAAATCATTCATACCGAACATAGGTGACCAAACAAAGGCTACCGCTTCTGACATGATATCAAATCGATGACGTCACGAATCGCGTACCCCCACTTTAAAAATCTCCACTACACCACTGATTAGCATTAATGGGCATGTGCGAGCCAAAGTTAAATCTCGTGGTTAATCACGACCTTAATGTTATTCTGCTACTTGTAGTTCTTTCTGAAAGCTGTCTCGTTTGTGCCATGGCTTTTAGATATGCTAAAAACTACTACTCCCTGCATGCATTGCGCCGCTCAAGGCCCCAATCACGGCTTAGCAATGCGACCACTCCTCCAGCTCTCAAGGGCTGCACCTGTATTGAGGTATTTCACCTGACGTCACAGGGTCACGTGACGCCCCAGTGTCCACCATTTTGGACGGCAAGCTAGCTAATGTCAACAACAGTAGCTGGTATGTTACTGTAGCAATGTTTACGTTCAGTCATTTGGATGACTATTAAAACCTTTCAGTCTCAAGTTTTTCCTTTACTGGATTTACTAGTTTACTGAGCCAGCCGGCCCCGGAGCGCTAGCTAGCCAGCCAGCCGGCCCCGGAGCGCTAGCTAGCTAGCCAGCCAGCCGGCCCCGGAGCGCTAGCTAGCCAGCCAGCCGGCCCCGGAGCGCTAGCTAGCCAGCCAGCCGGACCCGGAGCGCTAGCTAGCCAGCCAGCCGGACCCAGAGTGCTAGCCAGCCGGCCCTGCAGTGCTTGCCAGCTGGCCCCGGAGCGCTAGCTAGCCCCGGAGCGCTAGCTAGCCAGCCAGCCAGCCAGCCCGCCCCAGAGTGCTAGCTAGCTAGCCAGCCAGCCAGCCGGCCCCGGAGCGCTAGCCAGCCAGCCGGCCCCGGAGCGCTAGCCAGCCAGCCGGCCCCGGAGCGCTAGCCAGCCAGCCGGCCCCGGAGCGCTAGCTAGCCAGCCGGCTCCGGAGCGCTAGCTAGCCAGCCAGCCGGCCCCGGAGCGTTAGCTAGCCAGCAAGCCAGCCCGCCCCGGTGCGCTAGCTAGCTAGCCAGCCAGCCAGCCGGCCCCGGAGCGCTAGCCAGCCAGCCGGCTCCGGAGCGCTAGCCAGCCAGCCGGCTCCGGAGCGCTAGCCAGCCAGCCGGCCCCGGAGCGCTAGCCAGCCAGCCGGCCCCGGAGCGCTAGCCAGCCAGCCGGCTCCGGAGCGCTAGCTAGCCAGCCAGCCGGCCCCGGAGCGCTAGCCAGCCAGCCGGCCCCGGAGCGCTAGCCAGCCAGCCGGCCCCGGAGCGCTAGCTAGCCAGCCGGCTCCGGAGCGCTAGCTAGCCAGCCAGCCGGCCCCGGAGCGCTAGCCAGCCGGCCCCGGAGCGCTAGCTAGCCAGCCAGCCAGCCGGCCCCGGAGCGCTAGCCAGCCAGCCGGCCCCGGAGCGCTAGCCAGCCAGCCGGCCCCGGAGCGCTAGCCAGCCAGCCGGCCCCGGAGCGCTAGCCAGCCAGCCGGCTCCGGAGCGCTAGCTAGCCAGCCAGCCGGCCCCGAAGCGCTAGCCAGCCAGCCGGCTCCGGAGCGCTAGCTAGCCAGCCAGCCGGCCCCGAAGCGCTAGCCAGCCAGCCGGCTCCGAAGCGCTAGCCAGCCGGCCCCGGAGCGCTAGCTAGCCAGCCAGCCAGCCCCGGAGCGCACTCAGTAAACTAGTAAATACAGTAAAGGAAAAACTTATAACGGGCCATGTCTCAACAGACTAAGAAGTTATTTCAATGACATTTAATAACATTTTGTTTATCCTGAGGACCGAAAGTAAATGAAAATGTGAACAAATCTTAGCTGTCAGTGAACAATCCTGGTGGAAGCAGGTAAACGTCGTTCTCCAAGCCTGCTAACCTCAATTTTTGCAAATACCTCTCCCTCTGCTCGCCCTGTAAATGCCCTACGTCGCTGGATAGTGAAGGTGTTTTCTGCATCTCGCTCCTTTTTCTTTTATGTTTTTCGTTTGTCGCCTTCCTCGCATTCAAACTGATTCGAGCCGTGCCGTCCAAAATGGCAGCGTCACATGACTTGGTCACGTGAGTGAAATACCTCAATAGACCCATTTACTGTTTGTAAACGAAGACGGCTGCGCGCGCAGCTTCTTGATGACGTAGACTGTAAATTGGTCTATAGCTTAGGTGGCCAATCCTTGCTAAAAAATAATACTGCTCTTTTGCTTTATTATTTTAAAATAGAGAGCCTTGGGGAAATAAAGAGAGAGGAGAGACAATGGCTGGAGAGACACAACATGTCAAAGTCAAAGGTATGTTGTTTCACTATTATTGAGATATATGGCCCTGAAAATAGTCAAATCTGATAGGTCTGTTTAATCTACATATAAACTAGTAATGACAGCTATTGCAATATGAGTTAGATCAGGTATTGTTAAACTTAATTGTCATTGAAAATGCATGAAATTAAAATGATGTGATTTTCCTCTATTTTGTAATATGCAAACATGTTCCCAAGCACCTAGAGAATATGATGTGTAGACTGGGCATCACTGTAGCACTGCAGTGCTTAATTTACAATTGTATGTTGTTGTCTCCCGGTCCTTCTGCTCTGCAGTAAACAGAAAAGAAATTTGTGAGGTTCTCTCTCCTGATCAAGAGGGAATGGGATACCAGAAAATGTTTTTTTCTGTTTATGGCAGAGTGGAGGATCCATGCTTCTGACAAAACACTCTAAGCCAGTGATGGCTGTAAACACTTATTTAGATTTTTTTTTTAACTTTAAAAGCATTTTGATTTCAAAAAGTGTGCAGCAACCCTCCATAAATTCTGACCGTTTACACCCTTCCACTCATACTTGTTTTTCAGATAGTGGAGGATGATCTACAAAAGACATCAAAGCAGGCAAAGGTATTATTATTTTTTAAAGATTATTGGCATCTCAGCTTTATGTGGCAGTGATTAAGTAGAAAGAGTCAGGAAAGGCAGGGGAGAGAGAGGCGATGATATGCAGCAAATGGTCCTGGGCTGGATTCAAACCCTGATCTGCTTTAGTAAGGACTTGTTATGACACATTTCACCTTCATCAAAACATTGCAGCTCCTGAATATTGCAATTTGCCATTTTGTGATATCTATAATATTTCGTAGAATTATTAGATATAAGAAAATTCTACGTCTTGTTCTGTTTGTGTGTGTGTACTGTACAACCGCGGGGAGGTCACTGCCCGAGCGATATGTCCCATCTCGTTATGTCCTGGGTTTTAGCAACAACCCTCGGCTCACTCCGGGAGGACTGGTGCAACTGAAGTAACATTCCATTTAAAAAAATAAATAAATAAAATAAATAAATTATTTCCTTTTCTTGTAGTTTTCTTTTTCTTTAATTGTTGGTACTGCACCCTCTTTCAATACGGGCTTATAGCCAACGCTCCTCCGGGTGGCACGGTGGTGTAGTGGTTAGCATGGTCGCCTCACAGCAAGAAGGTTCTGGGTTCGAACCCAGCAGCTGGCGAGGGCCTTTCTGTGTGGGGTTTGCATGTTCTCTCCGTGTCTGCGTGGGTTTCCTCCAGGTGCTCCGGTTTCCCCCACAGTCCAAAGACATGCGGTTAGGTTAATATGGGACGGCCTTGCACTGAGGTGCTCTTGAGCGAGGCGCCGAACTCCCAACTGCTCCCCGGGTGCTGTTAGCATGGCTGCCTACTGCTCTGGGTATGTGTGTGTGTCAGTGGCGGCTGGCTTTTGTAAAAGTGAGGGAGGAAGGAATGCTTGGTTGAAGGTCACGGGCCCCAATGCGACCGCACCTGCTGGACCGGCTATAGTTACACGCACGGGTTGAGTTGATAATAGTTTTTCCTGAATAATTCATTAACATCCTTTCCACGGTGTCAAACAACTGGCAACAGTCAACAAGTAAAAGAACAACAATAACATTATTTCACAACTATTTACATGGGATATAGCCGTGTTTAAGACAAACATTGATGTTAAGGAATGATTCAGGCCAACTGATTGAGGCTCCCTATTTATATATCAAGTCAATTCTCCGTGCTGTCTGATTTGCAAATCTATCTGTGACCTGATCGTACCACGCTGGATCTTTTTGGAGTGTCTTGAGAATCTTTTTTTCAATTGAAATAATGGCCAGATGTTTTAATCTCTCCTGCCCCATTGCGTTGCGTGTGTACGTTTTAATTCTCTTGAGGCACGAAAAACTCCTTTCAACCCCTGCAGAGGTTGCGCCAATTGTTCCAATCAGGGACATGAGCCTGTACAACTGTGGCATCGCCCCATCAAGACCGCTGGACTTCATGAAGCCAAGGGCATCGCAAAGTTTTCTTGATGAATTTATTTCTGCATTGTGATAGAAATGCTGCAGTTCGATTCTCAGCTTTTCTTGATCAAAAAGGTGGCCATATGTCTCCATCAAATTTGACAGTAGCTGCATAGGAAATGATATTTTGAACGAGTCGAATTTCGCCACATCCAAAAGCTCCATGAAGCGCAAGCGGTCGAGGTGTTGAAAGCGCTGAGTTATTTGAGTGCGCAAGTTGTTGTGGATGGAATCATAAAGTGCTCTGTAGGACTGACGGGGATTAAGCAGCCTTCTTTTGACCCTGTGAGACAAGTCAGGGTCTTCTGTTAGAGAGGCAGCCCTGGCGTAGATTTTGTCAAAGGCACTCTGTACTTTTAGCTCATCCAATATTTGCAGGAGATTCTCTATTCACCGTTTGCAAAAGGCGACATCCATGGATTTGTGCTGCAAGATGTCAAACACCACGTCAGTGTGCGAAAACAACTGCTCAAAAGTGAAGAGTAAAAACGCAAATTCAAACTCTTGCATTTTCGACCTCAAACCATCAGCTAAACGTATTGTCTCATCATCCATCATTGGGCGCTCAGTAATGTTCTCGAAAATCTGAAGTAGTTCGTCATAATTTGAAGCAACTGTGTTCACGACCCTAGAGGAAAAGTTCCAGCGAGTGGGAGCGCTCGGGGAATGCGGGCGCAACTGAACTCCTCGAGTAAAGAAACCCTCTTGCTGGACTTGGAGAAAAAAGACGTGAAGCCACCCAAGTGAGCAAAGAAGTATTTTGCTTGGGGAATGGTCTTAACACCCTGATTTAAAACTAGGTTTAAGCGATGTGCATAGCAGTGGACAAATGTTGCACAGGGAGCCAATTCTCTCACTTTAGCCTGAAGGCCATTCAAGTCCGAGGCCATGACCGCGGCACCATCGTAAGTCTGAGCGACAAGTTTATCCTTGAAATTGAAACCTGACAACTCAGTCTGCACGAAATCGAACAAGGATTGTGCACTGCGACCACTGGACACATCAAAAAATCCTAGAAAGCGTTCCTGAATTGTACCTTGATTATCGACATAGCGCAAGATGACAGACAGCTGTGAATGACAGCTTATGTCTGTGGTCTCGTCGATTTGCCACGAGAAGAAGGGTGCCGTGTTAAGTTGCTTTTGGATTTCTGAATTAATTGAACCAGCTATAGTGGATATTAGATCATTCTGGATTGTTTTTGACATGCCTGTGAAGACAGTCGAACTTTCCAGATGCTCTGCCAGAACACGATCATAGCGAGCAATAACCTCCGCTAGCTCCCTGTAATTGCCCTTATTGTCCGAATTCCCCCCTTCTTCATGTCCCCTCAGTGACAACTCTTGCATGCCTAGGTAGGCTGTTGCATCTATCAGACGTTTTAATACCTCTCTATTGCGACTCACTTTAGCATTGTGCTGCTGGATTTGCAGCCGCACACCCTCGTCTACCACCCTATCTATTGGCATGGTGCCTAGTAAGGACAGTCGGATAGCAGCACCAACGTGGTCTTGACACTTCTCATGGCGTTTGGTTGCCCTATCTAGATTTTTTAAATCATTGAAACCATGAACACTCCACGCTTGTGATTTGGCATTGTTCATTAGCAAACAGGGCCAGCAATATAATCGATGGGTGGTAACGCTACCAGTGAGCCATGTGTACCTAGCAAACCATGTAGCATTCACTGTACTGCCTTTGCCATTGGGTTTTGTGATTTCGATTTTAGGGGTTGGTCTACCTGCTGCTTTGATGGCTAATTTTTCACTGTAGCTCAGCCCATGGAAGGGTTTTGCAAGCAAAACATTCACCACGTCCTCTGTTTCCATTATTTTATTCGTAGAATATCTATAACATAGTCAATCCACTTCCACCTCGCTATTCTCACTCTGACTGCCGAAGTGCCCGAGTCACCGGATCTAGAAGTTAAGTTTGATAAGATAACCCCTCCCCCCAGGCAGCTAAGGCTTCTACTTATTGGTTCATTGCGCAACTAGGGCTGCAGCCTATTGGTTGATATTTTGTAGCACTTGTCAGATCTCTTAGCTAGTCCCACCCTCTTAGAGGAGGATTTTCCTCCTCTCTCTCATTGAAGTCTATTGGCCCTTTTCCACTACCCTTTTTCAGCTCACTTCAGCTCGCTTCAGCTCACTTCAGCCCGACACGGCTCGCGTTTCGACTACCAAAAACCAGCACGACTCAGCTCGTTTCAGCCCTGCTTAGCCCCTAAAACTCGCACCGTTTTGGAGTGGGGCTGAAGCGAGCCAAGCCGTGCCGAGTGAGTCTGGGGGCGTGAGCAGACACTCCCCTGTGCACTGATTGGTGAGGAGGAGTGTCCTCACATGCCCACACACGCCCCGCGAGCGCGCTGGGATCTGTAAACACCACAAACCCGGAAGAAGAATAATTACAAATTACGAGAATTTCTGAAGCCTTATGCGCCTCGCCTCATCTATACGCTCTTGCCAGTATCTGTCCGCGTTGTCGGTGACAACAAGCCACAGCACCAAGACCAGCAACACTAACGACACCATGTCCTCCATGTTTATTGTTTACTATTCGGGTCGTGAGACTACCTCTGAAAAGATCACTGAATCAGTGACTAAATATAGAGCATCGTGGACGAGTTCGCGGAGCGCAAGGCTCGTCGTATGCCCTTCAAATAATGCGCGCAGTAGGCTATTGATGTTTTATTATGAGCCATGTACAGTATGTCGCCTAATGTTTTTTTGTTTCTGAGTTACATGTTCGTTTGAAGGACTAATGTACAAAATAACATAGTTGCACCCCGTAGTGTTGAAATTGGTAAACACAGTGCATTCAGTGAGGTTTGCACCGCCCTCCTTTTATTTCTGACTCTTCCTGTCACCACTCTGAGCGCTCATTCGTATGCCCTTCAAATAATGTGCGCAGTATAGGCTATTGATGTTTTATTATGAGCCATGTACAGTATCCTAATGTTTTTTGTTTCTGAGTTACATGTTCGTTTGAAGGACTTGATGTACTAAATAACATAGTTGCACCCCGTAGTGTTGAAATTGGTAAACACAGTGCATTCAGTGAGGTTTGCACCGCCCTCCTTTTATTTCTGACTCTTCCTGTCACCGTTGCAACCTCTGAGCGCTCATTCGTATGCCCTTCAAATAATGTGCGCAGTATAGGCTATTGATGTTTTATTATGAGCCATGTACAGTATCCTAATGTTTTTTGTTTCTGAGTTACATGTTCGTTTGAAGGACTTGATGTACTAAATAACATAGTTGCACCCGGTAGTGTTGAAATTGGTAAACACCGCAGTTGCGGACATTTTGTAGCCTAAAATGATGTTATGATAAGCTTTAATAAAGGGCCCGGTCATTTGCCCCGCCCCCGGCCCGGCTCTGACTTGTTCCGCCACTGTCACTGATGTCACTGTTTGCGCTGCTTAACGACATCACGTGACGTCCACCCACTTTCGCTAACTCCACCCAATGTGTCCACCCACTTCCAGCCAGCACGGTTCAGCGCGGTTGTAGTCGAAATGCAACTCCAACAGCCCCGCTCAGCTCGACTCAGCTCGGCACGGCTCAGCCGCGTTTGTAGTGGAAAAGCGGCATATGTTAACCACGAGCCGCCAGTGCCGGAGACTGTTTGAATCGGAGTGAATGGGAGCCGAAGGGAGGAAGATCCTCCGTGCAGTAATTTCTAATAGCGAGCGATAGGGGGTGCTAATGTAATTTCACCCAGAGAAACGAATATAATGTACATGTCGTATTTGGCAGTAAAATAGTAATATTCAAGGACAGCAATTCATTAAATTGGTCAAGACAATTTCAACTTTTTATTCTTAGAATTTTTAAGGAGGATCTTCCTCCCTCTCCTCACTGGAGAAGCCACCTGTGGTGTACAGCAATCTTCAAGTTACTAATTTCAAGCTTGAACTAGTCTTGTTTATGAGCAGATAGGTTTATTGCAGTGTACAGTTTATATGTACTGCATGTGCATTTGGGTGATTTTAAGGCATCATCTGGCACATGCTTTTAAGATCAACCTCCAGACTAAAATTTGCACTAATTTCTAAACTATACAGTGGACCTGTTTAATGTGTTTCAACCTGAAAAATAGTGACCCGTGCCTCATTCCATAAGCCAAACATCACATCATTGACTAACCTTCACTCATTTCCATCACCTCTAAATGCAACACTGGATTCAGCAAAATACAGAAATGTGCATCTGAATAATTGCTTGTACCAAAATAAAGTAAACTATGTGTGTTAGGTAGACTTTTCTTGTCATTCCACATATACAGTATATGCAGATACAATGTGATGAAATGTCATGTGACAAAACCCACTTTAACAATCTCATCTCATTATCTATAGCCGCTTTATCCTGTTCTACAGGGTCGCAGGCGAGCTGGAGCCTATCCCAGCTGACTACGGGCGAAAGGCGGGGTACACCCTGGACAAGTCGTCAGGTCATCACAGGGCTGACACATAGACACAGACAACCATTCACACTCACATTCACACCTACGCTCAATTTAGAGTCACCAGTTAACCTAACCTGCATGTCTTTGGACTGTGGGGGAAACCGGAGCACCCGGAGGAAACCCACGCGGACACGGGGAGAACATGCAAACTCCGCACAGAAAGGGCCTCGTCAGCCACGGGGCTCGAACCCGGACCTTCTTGCTGTGAGGCGACACCGCTAACCACTACACCACCGTGCCGCCCCCACTTTAACAATCATTTAAAGGAATTTAAAGCTGTTGACCCACTCCACAGCATCTCTGTCAATGTAGATGGGTGTTTGCTTGCAATTCCTGATCACTCAGCTCCTTATTTTTGCTGATATTGTGACTGAGGTTGTTGTTCTGGCTCTCTGCTAGGAATCTCACCTCCTCCCTGGAGGCTGCCTGATTGCTGTATGTAATAAAGTGAACAAACTTTATGATGTTGTTTGAGCTGGGTCAAGCCACACAGTCATGTGTGAACAGGTGTGAATACAGTAAGGGGCTCAGCACGCTGCCCTGCACAGAGGAGGAGGTGTTCTTGCCTGTCAACACATGTCGAAGTCTGCCATTGAGGAAGTCCAGAACCCAGCTTCATACGGTGGGATTTAGTCCTAAACCCAAAAGCTTGTGTTTGGTTGGAATGGCCAAGTTAAACACTGAGCTGTAGTCCACTAATACCAGTCTGCAGAGGGGAACCGTCAGGGCCTTCTAGGGCTTCAGAGAAGCCCAAACATATCAGCATTTCAAATGTTATATTTAATTTCTTTCATTCTTTAATTGCTTTCAGAATTTCATTATAATTACTCTGTTCTAATTTGGCCTCATTTTCTGTCAAATTTGCTTCAGAACTGAAAGGGTTACTGTCCTCCATCCATTATCTGTAACTGCTTATCCTGTACAGGGTCACGGGCAAGCTGGAGCCTATCCCAGCTGACTATGGGTGAGAGGCGGGGTACACCCTGGACAAGTCGCCAGATCATCATAGGGCTGACACACAGAGACAAACAACCATTCACACTCACATTCACACCTACAGTACAGTCAATTTAGAGCCACCAATTATCCTAACCTGCATGTCTTTGGACTGTGGGGGAAACCGGAGCACCCGGAGAAAACCCACGCAGACACGGGGAGAACATGCAAACTCCACACAGAAAGGCCCTCGCCAGCCACTGGGCTCGAACCCAGGACCTTCTTGCTGTGAGGGGAAAGTGCTAACTACTACACCACCGTGCCAGCCAGATTCCTGCCCTGAAAATATTAAAATCAAGTTATCCAACCAATGAGATTGTTTTGTTTGTTGTTTCTAGGCTGAGAAAAGTTTAGAGCTGCTCAATCACTGCTTAGGACTTCATTGCCGGGACTGAAGGCCATGGCAGTGTATCTTTATGTACTGGTAGGAAGTGACAGATGAATTAACCAATCAGATGTTGAGTTATAGTGGGAAGGACTAAAAATTGATCACCCTAGACCTCCTCGAAGGCCAATGCAAGCTTAACTGCGAGTCGGCCTCATAAGCGTGGCAATGAAGTCACCTTCCAGCCAGTGTAGCATTCATCAGTAGTGTTAGTGAATGCTAATAAAGAGGTCAAGTTAGTGCTATCTATCGAGAACAAGTAGCACAGGCTAATGACTGAGAAACTAAGATTTCTGTTTCCAGACTCTTCTTCCACGCTATACTCTCCCTACAGTATTTTTCACTCAGACTTACTGTAAGTATTCATTTCCTTGTGTAATTTACTGAGTTACTTTTAAAATTAACATCGACAACTACACACAACGGAGTGACCTGGCAACCTGCCACTTATCCCTTGCAAAATCCTTTGTCCTGTTGCTTTAATGGTGTCTGGCTCAGGTTTGGCTGAGCTCAAGTCCCAGCTCTAATAGTAATGGATCGCCACTGCCAATCTGGCATAACACTTTGTTTTCCAGGTGAGCCAGTGTGGTGTGTAGTGTCGGGGATATTACATCCTCAGTAGACATGGTTGGGTTGGAGGAAAACTGCAGTGGCTCCAGAGTATCTGAGGGATTATTTTTAATGTATCACAACTCCAGCCTCATAAAGCACTTTACTGCTATACAACACTGAATTTAAAAACTTTTAAAGTTATAATTTTATACTGCCACAAGCAGAGTAAACATTAGCTGTGGGAGACAGTCTACTGCAAAGAAAATCACAAAGAGACAATATCCATCCATCCATCCATCCATCCATCCATCCATCCATTATCTGTAGCCACTTATCCTGTCCTACAGGGTCGCAGGCGTGCTGGATCCTATCCCAGCTGACTATGTGCTAGAGGTAGGGTACACCCTGGACAAGTCACCAGGTCATCACAGGGCTGACACACTGACACTCATTCACACCTACGGTCAATTTAGAGTCACCAGTTAACCTAACCTGCATGTCTTTGGACTGTGGGGGAAACCGGAGCACCCGGAGGAAACCCACACGGACACGGGGAGAACATGCAAACTCCATGCAGAAAGGCCTCCATCGGCTGCTGGGCTCAAACCCAGAACCTTCTTGCTGTGAGGCGACAGTGCTAACCACTACACCACCGTGCCACCCAGGAGACAATATATTTATTTTAATATAAACTTTAATGTTTCAGATGTTTTATTTATTTACTGCACATAACATAAAGTTATTTTTAGACATTACATATCGGCACATCTTCACAGAGGAGTAATTCATGCCGTGTGACCAGATTCACTGTATGTGTGTGATGGTCTGTAAAAACCTTCTGAATGTTGGTGAAGCTGAATTTTGGCCAAAATTGAATTTCCAGTAATATACCTTGACAAATCTACTGTAAGAAACATTAAATTAAAACATTAAAAAATATATTTCAGCAAAATGATGCAGAAATACATTTGCTTGTTATTTTCCAAACCCATTTGTAAAGACCACACCAGGTAAAGATCCAGTTTAGCAAAAGCAGCAGTAAAATCAGTCAGTCTGCTGAAAGATGTAAAAAAAAAAAAAAATAGTGTGATTTTCTTATGATGTGCTCAGGTTTTTGGGGAGTTACACACTGCAGTGATGCAGAATTAATTCAGTTCATTAGTTTGTGATCAGATAGTGATTATGTTGCTTGTGCTTTGTCACATGATCAAAATAGAACAGTGTACTTACACACTCGGATGACAGCACATTACATTTTTAAAGTGCTTACGTTACCTAATAATAACACATTAAAGCGGCTAACTCACCTTTCCCAGAATCCAATTTGTTGTTTTTTTGTTTTGAAATCATACGACCGCCACTCTGCTAACGTTCTGTGTAGCAAAACCTCTGCAAATTCCATGTCACTGATCCTTTTGAAATCCATCTTGAACTTTTTCTTCACTTCGGTGTCATGCATGGAAGTTTTGAATATATTGTAGATTATGCCTAGGGTGACCAGATTTCCTGAGTCTGAAACCGGGACACTTTTGCGCGCAACCATGCTCGTGCACGCACACCTTTTTTTTACGTAAACGTGACACTCAGAGAGGTGCTCTTATCATTTTGTTGAAGCTCACATTTATCAACATCTCACATGAAATAAAACAAACGCATTTTGTTATCTAGTAGCATAGTGGTATACAGATCAGTTAAATTATGGTCAGACAACAGATGTTGTAATGGCTGAGAATAGGCCAGGCTATGTCCATAGGCCACATTTAAACTGATTTATTTCACCTGTTTGTGAGAACACCAAGAAGAATGCATATGCACATGTAGGCTATATCTCTAAAATTGTATGCACTATAGCATGAACTTAAAAAGTAGATATGTGACCTCAACATAGCCTAGGTCAGAATCAACCTTACTAACCGTTCCCCACAACTGAATGAATAAAGCAAGAAGATGTGGACAAAAGTGAACACTTTAATGGAAGGTGCAACAAGCTGTTCAACACAGCAATATGGCCAAACTGTCAGAATGGTATGTTAAACAGAAACAAAAAAGAGACAAGTGATTTGAGAATATACACTCAAACAAAACAGCAGTAAAGGAGGAGAGGGGCGACAGCCTGAGGAAAGCCCCCACAGGAGAGCACAGCATTTGCAACATAGGCTACCCAACTCAGTACAAGAACAAAGCACAGGAACAAAGCTAAGGCGACTGTCAATCCACCCACCCTAAACAAAATGCATTAGCCTACGTATATTTACGTATTAAAATTTAATGTGATCCTGTATATCGGCGTTACCACCATGGGCTACGGAGAAGGAACACTTACAGTGTGTGTAGTAGGCTCCGTGCACATTATTCTGCACCTCTTGGAGGAAGGGGTAGGTGCCCTGTAAATCTCTGGAAAAGGTACATTTTCTTTTCAGCATAATTGCTGCGGCATTACTGCTGCTAGACAAAGAACATTCGCGCCAGTTAATGTTTATTTTATTGTTGCATGGCAACACGTTCTGTTGTCTGGAGTAATGTGGCTAAGTAAACACCCATGCCACAGGGCCAGGGGGCAGTAACCAGGAAAGTTTGCAATTCCTGTCAATTCATCAAAAAAGTAAATGCAGACATTTCTCCGTTAATGATTCCCACGCTGCTCAGTTGCAAACGTCGCGAGTGGCGAAAACCAGGACATATCCGTGTCCCGACAGACTTTTGTCGGGACTCGGGACACACAACCCCAAATCGGGACTGTCCCGGTAAAACCAGGACGTCTGGTCACCCTAATTATGCCTGATATTTTCTTTCCTTCATGGCGAGATGGCTGAGGCCGGGTTCTGGTCCATTACAAAAAAATAACCATACGAAAATGGAATGGATCAGTCAAAAGAATTTAAAATAAAACTACTGAACAAAATATCTTCAATTTCATGTTACAGTTTATGATCTATGGATTAGGATGTTGCTGGATTGTTGCGGATTGTTTTTCAAACAGTGGAATATCCATGGATGTGAAAATGGCAACTCGCAACCTGATGCAGAGGCTTCTGGGAAGGGTGAGCCGGCCTCTTTAATGACAAGAAATTCTTACTTTGATCCAACAGACATGAATAAATGAATCAGCAATTATTTGTTCGCTGATGTTGGTGTGAACAAAGATCAGTAGAGTGAAGAAACAACAATGAGGCTTGAGTTTAAATGCTGTGAGAGACAAAGACTGATATGGATGATGAAGAACTCGTTTCACATTGTACATGTACATTTTTTGAGAAAAAAGTACTGTCCACATGATGCTTGTTTCTTTATTTATACAAGAGTTCATTCTGGTCCACTAATCGGGCCTGAGTTTCCCAAAAGCATCATAGCGCAAAGATCATCGTTAAATGGTAAAGCCAGCAGAACAATGAACACTCTCTCTCTCCTAGTTAAGATGCTCTTAGTGTCGAAGGAGATACACAGAACCTTTATTTTTAAATACATTTCTGAGTGGATAGTATCTCCATCCTTGACTCTTGTATGCTGCATAAATGGAAATAAAAAATATATATATTTTTGAGAGTTAAAATCGACCACAAATTTGGCATTGGAGTCGCCCCGCTGAGCCAGCCAGCCCTGAGTGCGTGACGTCACTGCGGTAACCGGTTTTAAGGCCGAGGCCTTTTACAGCTATAGACCAAAGTCATATAAATAAAAATGTATGGTGAAAGTAAGAAATAGCGTTACCGACTTGCTCAACTAAGACTGATTTGACTTCATTGATTGTGGTTTGACTCTCGTTAAAACAGGATGGGTGTTATAACTTATGCAACATACATATACATGCATGCATTTTCACTAATAAAACGTAAAAGGCTCATTAAATAATCAGATGAACTGAGACAATCACATTCTGAAGCAAATTAAATAATCTTATACTGGTAACTTAAACACACAATACAAGTTACATGGATTAATCTAAATGCAGGTAAACAATGCGTTGTTTTTTAATCCAAATGAGAGTCGGTGCTTACCCGTCTGTGTTCTCACTTCTTGAAGGCTGATCTTGTGGCCGATTGTTTTTGAAACAATCTGACTTTCAGTTGTTTGTTCAGTTCTCCGTTCCTTCACTTCTTCCACGTAAGGACGAGATGGCAGCAATATCCAGTTTAGAAATCAGACGGCTGCTCCACTCATTCACTTTTCTTCATATTGTGTATTCCGCCATTACTGCTCAGCTCAGGCAATTACTAAAACCCGGGATGGAACGGGATGTCACCAGTTTTAGCAACAACAGCGGGGAGATCACTGCCCGAGCGATATGTCACGTCCCGTTCCATCCTGGGTTTTAGCAACAAGCCTCGGCTCACTCCGGGAGGACTGGTGCAACTGAACTCACTTTCCTTTAAAAAAATAAAAAATAAAATAAACTACAGGAAAAGGAAAGTATTTTCTTTTTATTTAATTGTTGATACTGCACCCTCTTTCAATACGGACTTATAGCCAACGCTCCTCAACAGATCAGAGGTCTCATACGAGTCTTCAGTAAAATGTGCAGAGCAGAGGAAAGACCACTTCGTCGGCGCCCAATGTGCCCGTGAACTTCTCCCAAAATGCGTCCCAATCTTTGCAGTTTGAACATTCTTGGGCCACGAACACAACATAAATCCACCTTCTGTCATGTTGCTGCACCGGCCAAAAACACATCTACATGGCATGGTGATAAATTAGCTCAAAATGGAGGATCGGAGTTGCAGTTAGATCTGTGTTTTAGTATAGCGGAAATGGCGAGGAGACTGATAGACTTCCTGCTGTGACGTTACGGATCTTAAGGTCATTCACTCAGACCGCTACCTATATGAATCACTTTAATCGTAAAAATTACTATATTAGATTTATTGTTAGCGCTTAAAACTATTCCTGTGCCAATCTTGAGGTCTCAAGGCATTTATAAACGAAAGCGAGGCCATGGCTCTGCGTATCTGCTTTAAGAGGCTTTTGGGAAACCCACCACTGATTGGTAGAGCGGCGTATCAAGAGCGCTGATATTTGGTATAATGGCACTGGGATGTTTCACTGTGTGTATTACTCCATTCGTGTGTGTTCATTATGTAAAATTTCACTCCGTAGTTCAAAACGGTTACTACAATAGAGTTAGTGACATCATCAGGGAGATTTTCCTTGCCATTGTTGCCACAGGTTTGCTCATTGGGGATAAAATAGGGAAAAAATTAGCTCATGTTTAAAGTCTGTCATTAATTTAAATGTGCTGTAAAGCTACTTTGCGACAATGTCTGTTGTTAAAAGCATTGTACAAATAAACTAGACATAGCAAAAGATAATTTTCAGGAATATAACTTTTGACTTAAAATATAAATCTCGTCAGATGAAGATGAAAAGGAAAAAGAGAAGACAATTTTACCAGAAGCACCTTTAACAGAAATGTACAAATCAATGTGAGTGAGCTAGCCAGTTAGCTGACGTGCTATAAAATGAGTGAAGCTTCTTCAGGAGCGATTTCCACTAGAGGAGCAAAACTGAACAGCACATTTGTTCACATTGTGTCTGAAATGTGAGTTACTACGACACTATACAGTTACTTTGTCAGATACGATATTAATTTCTTCTTTACAGTCTTGTTGTAAAAAGGAAATTTGGCGGTTGGGATTAGCTACAGCACTCGGCCTGCAGTTTTGTGCCTACAGCTGAATCACAGCCATGTGGATATTTAGTATCACCACGCTCCTGTTGTTAGGACTTGGACTGTTTTGGCCTCTAGATGCCGCTGTTATTTCCTTTTCGTGTCTTGTTTATTTTGGCCTCTAGAGGCCGCCACTGTTCCTGTGTTTTGTGTTTTTGTTAATTGCCTGTTAGTCCTAATTATCTTCACCTGTGTCCTTAATTAGTTTGTGTATTTATACCCCTGAGTTCAGTCCTCTTGTCACGGAGTCTTTGTGCTGTTATGTTTATCTCCAGTTTCCTTTGTATTGTGTTTTGTGGATCTTCTGAGCTTTTGCATTTTTGCCTTTTTCTTTTTGAATTATACTCTTTGTTTTTGTTTTTTTTTTGTTTTGCCCTGGATTGTATATAGTGTACATAGTATAAATAAACCTTTTGTTACTTTTTCTACTTCTGCCTCACGCCTCTGCATTTGAGTCATTCCCCTGGTGGCCTAGTGGGGGTTTGCTGGATCATCACACCAACGAACCAGGTTCGAATCCCAGCAAAACCCTAACAGAAAGACTCCGTCATGACCGACTCAGCAGAGGCTGCTTCAACTGTCTACCCGGCCAACCTTCAGGGAATTATGGCAGCTTTGACACGCTTCGGAGCGACCATGGACGCTCATGGACGTACGCTCACCAGCCAATGTGAGGCCCTTGCTCGCCACGAGGAACTGCTTCAGCAAATTGGGAAAACCCTGGCACAGCTGACATCTCTGCCTGCATCTCCTGATCCAGTTCCTGATCCAGCTCCCACTCCTGCTCCAGTGCCTCCTGCCATGCTGCCTTCTTCACCTCGCGAACCCAGCCTTCCTGCACCACAGAGGTATGACGGCAAGCACAGTGAGTGCCGAGAGTTCCTTACCCAGTGTCAACTCATCTTTGAGCTTCAGCCTACCACCTACACTACGGATCGCCGCAAGATCGCCTTTGTGATCACCTTATTAGCTGGTAAGGCGCGAGCCTGGGCTACTGCTATCTGGCAAAGACAGGGACCTGAGTGCTTTGATTTCCAGCTGTTTTCTGAAGAGATGCTTCGGGTCTTCGATCAGGCAGACATCAGTACCGACGCAGCCCGAAAGCTCATGTCCATCCGGCAAGGAGGAAGCGTCGCAGATTACGCCATCTCGTTCCGAACACTCGCAGCAGTAAGTGGATGGAACGAGACTGCCCTGGTGTCAGCCTTCCACCATGGTCTGTCTGACCCCATCAAGGACGGTCTGGCCTCTATTGGATGCCCAAGTGACCTCGAAACCCTCATCTCACATGCTATTCGTCTGGACAACAGGATGAGAGAACGCCACCAAGCCTTGAGCCCCCCCAGCCTCCCTACCTCTACCTGGAGCCCGTCTACCTCCTTCAGTGACTGTCCAGAACCCATGCAAGTGGGTCGTACTCGCCTCTCCGCATCTGAGAGGGAGCGCAGAAGGAGGGACAAGTGCTGCATCTACTGTGGCAAGCCTGGTCACTTCTGAGCATCATGTCCCGAACTCTTGGGAAAAGGACCGCCCCGTCCAGCCGAGGGAGGGTTGTGACGGGGCCTACCCTCTCTCCCGGACTCCCTGGTCAAGGAATCTACATCCCGGTCTCCATCTCCTGGGGTGAGTCTGTCCACTCTTGTCAAGCTTTGATAGACTCAGGGGCGGCTGGGAACTTTATGGATATTCACTTCGCCCAAAGCATCAATATACCTACTGCACCTCTTGAAGTCCCTCTGTCTGTGTCTGCCCTCGATGGCCAAGCGTTAGGTGATGGAAGAGTCACTCAAGTTACTTCTCCAGTCTTCCTCCAGTCTCAAGGTCACAAGGAAGAAATATCCCTGCACCTGATTCCTTCACCTGAGTTCCCAGTTATTCTAGGCCTTCCTTGGCTTATTCGCCACAACCCTCGCATAGACTGGGTAACAAGCCAGGTTGTGGAATGGGGCCCTGCATGCCATGCCTCTTGTCTGCTCTCTAGCTCTCCTGTGTCTCCTGCCGAGCCCCCTGATCTCACCGAGTTATCTCAAGTTCCCACAGAGTACTGGGATCTCAAGGAAGTATTCAGCAAGAGCAGGGCCACCGTTCTTCCTCCGCACCGGGCCTACGACTGTGCCATCGACTTGCTCCCTGGGACTACCCCTCCTCATGGCAGACTGTTTTCCCTCTCTCAGCCAGAACGCAAGGCTATGGAGGAATACCTCAAAGACGCCCTGGTCTCTGGGTTCATTCGACCCTCCACCTCACCTGCTGGTGCCGGCTTCTTCTTTGTCGGCAAGAAGGATGGGGGGCTTCGACCATGTATTGACTACAGGGGCCTGAACAAGATCACTGTGCGCAACCGATATCCCCTTCCGCTGATGTCCACTGCTTTCGACCTGCTCCAAGGCGCCACCGTCTTCACCAAGTTGGACCTACGGAACGCATACCACCTCATCCGTATCCGACAGGGAGACGAGTGGAAGACTGCCTTTAACACCCCGTCTGGGCACTACGAATACCAGGTGATGCCCTTCGGACTCACCAACGCACCAGCTGTTTTTCAGGCCCTAATCAACGACGTCTTAAGGGACATGATTAACCTGTACGTCTTTGTCTACCTCTATGACATCCTTATCTTTTCCAAGACCATGCAGGAGCACCGCCACCATGTCCGCCAGGTTCTCCAGAGGCTGCTACAGAACAATCTGTTCGCCAAGGCCCAGAAATGCGAATTTCATGTTCCCGAGGTCTCCTTTCTGGGATTTATTGTACGGACAGGCCAACTCCAAATGGACCCTGCCAAGACCCTGGCCGTCCGGGACTGGCCTACTCCCAAGTCCGTTAAGGAGGTTCAGCGGTTCTTAGGATTCGCTAACTTCTACCGCAAGTTCATCAGGAACTTCAGTTCTGTGGCAGCACCCATGTCAGACCTCACCAAAGGGACAGGTGGATCTTATGGCTGGTCTCCTCAGGCAGAAAAGGCGTTCAAAGACCTCAAGGCCCGCTTCTGCACGGCACCCATTCTGGTCCTCCCGGACACCTCCCAACCATTCATCGTGGAGGTGGACGCCTCGGACAGTGGTGTCGGCGCGGTACTCTCTCAACGTTCGGAAGGAAAGCTGCACCCCTGCGCTTACTTCTCCCACCGCCTGAGTCCTGCGGAGTCCCGGTACGATGTGGGAGATCGAGAACTGTTAGCGGTCAAACTGGCCCTTGAGGAGTGGAGGCACTGGCTGGAGGGAGCGCAACATCCATTCCTGGTTTGGACTGACCACAAGAACCTGGAGTACCTCCAACAAGCCAAGAGACTGAACCCTCGACAGGCTAGGTGGGCCCTGTTTTTCAGTCGGTTTGACTTCACCCTCTCGTACCGTCCCGGCTCCAAGAACACCAAACCTGACGCACTGTCCAGGCTGTTCTCTGCCACTAACAGGGAGAATGAAGTCGGGCCTATTATCCCGGTGTCCCGGATTGTGGCCCCTGTCCGCTGGGGTATTGAGGAGGCTGTTCGACGAGCCCAACGCCAGGACCCCGGTCCTGGGACGGGGCCACCGGGCCTCTTGTACGTCCCACATCAAGCCCGGGCCAAGGTTCTCCAGTGGGGTCACTCTTCCCCTCTCACCGCCCACCCGGGAGCTCGGAGGACCCTGGACTTCCTGAAAAGACGCTTCTGGTGGCCTAACATGGAGCAGGAAGTAAGGTCATTTGTCCTGTCCTGTGAGGTTTGCACCAGAACCAAGAACCCACGACAGCGTCCCCAGGGTCTCCTGCATCCTCTGACCATTCCCCGGCGTCCCTGGTCCCACGTGGCAGTCGACTTCATCACGGGTCTCCCTGAGTCACAAGGTAACATGGTCATTTTGGTCATTGTTGACAGATTCTCCAAGGCCTGCCGCTTCATACCTCTGTGCAAACTCCCCTCTGCTCTTGAAACAGCGAAACTTATATTTAATCATGTCTTCCGAGTCTTTGGTCTTCCACAGGACATCGTCTCAGACCGAGGGCCCCAGTTCTCCTCCCGAGTGTGGCACGGGTTCTGCAAGGTCATCGGAGCCACTGCCAGCCTCTCCTCTGGGTTTCACCCACAGTCCAATGGTCAGACGGAGAGGCTCAACCAGGACCTGGAAACCACCCTGCGAGGCCTGGCTATGGATAACCCAACATCATGGAGCACCTGGCTGCCATGGGCAGAGTATGCCCACAACACCCTGCAGTCATCGGCCACCAAGCTGTCGCCATTCCAGTGCCAATTCGGGTTCCAGCCACCTCTGTTCCCGGACCAGGAGGAGGACGCGGGGGTGCCCTCGGTCAACCAATATGTGAGACGGTGTCGCAAGACCTGGAGCAAGGTCAGGAAGACCCTCATACAGACCTCCAGAACCAACCAGACTCAGGCCAACTGCCACAGAAGACCTGCACACACTTTCCGCCCTGGGCAGCGGGTTTGGCTGTCCACTAAGGACCTTCCTCTGCGGGTGGAGAACCGCAAGCTTGCTCCTCGCTACATTGGCCCCTTCAAGGTGGTGCGCAGGGTGAACCCTGTCTCCTACCGGCTCCAGTTGTCCCGGACTCTGAGGATCAACCCCACTTTCCATGTTTCCCTGTTGCGGCCTGTACTGACATCTACGTATGCCCCTGCCCCTAGGAACCCCCCACCCCCCCGCATCTTCCAGGGGCAGACTGTGTTCACTGTGCATCGCCTGCTTGACTCCCGCCGGGTCCGCGGCGGGTTGCAATATCTGGTGGACTGGGAGGGCTATGGTCCTGAGGAGCGCTGCTGGGTTCCTGCTCGGGATGTCCTAGATAAAGAACTGTGTCGGGACTTCCATTCGGCCCATCCGGATCGCCCTGGGAACGTCAGGAGACGCTCCTAGAGGGGGGGGGTCCTGTTAGGACTTGGACTGTTTTGGCCTCTAGAGGCCGCTGTTATTTCCTTTTCGTGTCTTGTTTATTTTGGCCTCTAGAGGCCGCCACTGTTCCTGTGTTTTGTGTTTTTGTTAATTGCCTGTTAGTCCTAATTATCTTCACCTGTGTCCTTAATTAGTTTGTGTATTTATACCCCTGAGTTCAGTCCTCTTGTCACGGAGTCTTTGTGCTGTTATGTTTATCTCCAGTTTCCTTTGTACTGTGTTTTGTGGATCTTCTGAGCTTTTGCATTTTTGCCTTTTTCTTTTTGAATTATACTCTTTGTTTTTGTTTTTTTTTGTTTTGCCCTGGATTGTATATAGTGTACATAGTATAAATAAACCTTTTGTTACTTTTTCTACTTCCGCCTCACGCCTCTGCATTTGAGTCATTCCCCTGGTGGCCTAGTGGGGGTTTGCTGGATCATCACACCAATGAACCAGGTTCGAATCCCAGCAAAACCCTAACACCTGTGAGTTCGTTATTGCTTCATTATCGCCTGTTTGAATGGATCCCAAACGAGTGGCCGCTATTTTCCTGGCATTATAAATAAAAAAACAAACTGATTCAAAACTATGTCCATGTTAGATGTTTTTATAGACTCAAACTAAAGCAACAAATTTCATTAAATTCAGAAAAGTATGATTTCAGGAGCCATAAAAACAAAGACAGTTTTTTTTTTCTCCTAGAAATCAGAGGACTCTTGATTCTGCAGCTTTCGGTCTTCTTTCTTCTTCGCTCATCTCCTCCTCAGGACAATCATCAGAAAGAGACACGGCCAGATGAGGTGTCATGAACAAACAAATGAATCTTACTGTTCTTGATTATTTATTTTTTCAGACTTATTAGATCATAGATTTGATTATTCACTCCTCAGTATCATGATAACTTTCATATTTCTTGATAAAAATGTTAAATTATCTGACTGAGCCCGAGTCAGAAGTCAGTGATAAGTGTACGATCTGTCTGAAAACCACTGAAACTAAACACTATACCTCGGTACAATTAAAATAAAATCCATCCACTGTTCAGTAAATATCTGCTAGCTCATGAGCTGTTAATTAGCAGCAAAAGCTAGCTACATAAATGGAGGTTACCTTCGCAACAGACCAATTTCCATATTATATCTGTTGGAGTGACAACTGGTTCTGCCACGTTTGCCAAAATTTCCAGAACTCCAGTCTGGCGCACTGAATTATGGGATTATCTTCTGACTGGGACAGTCCTTTTCTCAGGAGCACACAGATGCTGCCCCAAGAACGCTGCCTACACAGGATGCCGTCTTCCGACTGGAACGCACCAGTCCTTCAGTGCACTTGGAATTAAACATTTAATTGTGGTTTTCTACTGGACTACTGGTTGAGATGTGTCTGTGCAAAAAGTGAAACATAGTTCAGTTCAGGAACCCTTGTGTTTTTTTTAGAAATACTAAAGTGAAAGATGTGGGAATTTGACTACGCAGGCCACCACACATATAATGTGCACTACAGAGTGTATACAGTGTTTACACAATGCTATTTAAGACCGTCTGTAGTGAACTGTACAGAACACCACAGCAGATTTATTCACAAGAAAAGAGACGCCAGTAGGGCGGCACGGTGGTGTAGTGGTTAGCGCTGTCGCCTCACAGCAAGAAGGTTTGGGTTCGAGCCCCGTGGCCGGCGAGGGCCTTTCTGTGTGGAGTTTGCATGTTCTGTCCGTGTGGGTTTCCTCCGGGTGCTCCGGTTTCCCCCACAGTCCAAAGACATGCAGGTTAGGTTAACTGGTGACTCTAAATTGAGCGTAGGTGTGAATGTGAGTGTGAATGGTTGTCTGTGTCTATGTGTCAGCCCTGTGATGACCTGGCGACTTGTCCAGGGTGTACCCCGCCTTTCGCCCGTAGTCAGCTGGGATAGGCTCCAGCTTGCCTGCGACCCTGTAGAAGGATAAAGCGGCTACAGATAATGAGATGAGATGAGAGACGCCAGTATGTGTTTACTGACAAAACTACTTACGGTACAGATATCACTTCTAGCACAGACACTTTGTTTATTGTGTTTTTATTGTTATAAAATGTGTACGATACCAAACATAAAATAGAACAGGATACACAGCTTTTCATTTCTTTCTTTCTTTCTTTCTTTCTTTCTTTTATTTTTATTTTTATTTTTTTTTTCCAAACCCCTTTTTCTATGTCAAGAACAAAAGCTCAAAATTTCAGGAGCTGTAAAAATTAATGTCATTGTTGTTTGTTTAAACTTTGAAACCTAAACTTTTATTTTGTATTATTATTTCAGGCACAAAAGCTCAAAAATTCAGGAATTATTATTATTATTATTATTATTGTTGTTTTTTGTTGTTTGCTTGTTTGTTTGACCTTTGAAACCTAAAGACTATTCAGGATTTTAATATTGCTCTGATTTCTCGCTTTCTCTCCTGCTTGCTTTTCATTTCTTCCTTTTTGTGCTCCCAGTGTTTTAATTCTTTGTGTTTGTAATGATCAGCGCACCTCAGTATGGAAAGAGTAAAGGATCAGGAATTGTGAAACTCACTTGAGTGTCTGCCTGAACCCAGCTGACTGTGAGGAGAGAACTGATCTGATTGGATGATTTATTTATCACTGACTCTGCACTCGGCTGTATTTCTGTCTCTATTCAGTGTGTGGAAGTCAGTGACAAGTGAATTCATCTGAGCTGCTGGTTTACTGACAAACTTCAGGATGAAATTATTTCTCATCTTTTTCACACTAATGTGTGTGAGGGACACTGAATCACAGTGTAAGTGAGATATTTATTTATGTGTAAATTTGCTGTAATATTTTTCCCCAGTGGTAATTAGAAGAGTGTATATAAAGTGTTAATGGTGGTGTTTTGGTTATTAAGCTGTAGAGCTTGATTTAAATGAGACAGATCGTTTCAGATCATCACAAAAATGATGTGATTTTGTCAGTGATGATGTTTTTATCTCACTGTAGTAACAGGCTGCTGCAGTTTGAACGCGTGTGTGTGTGTGTGTTTCTCCAGTTAAACATCAACACCTGCAAATAACCGAATGTTCAGAGAAGAATAAGGAGTATATGTTAGGGTCCGATGGAGATGAGGAGTTTTATGCAGATTTTGAGAAGAAGAATGGAGTCATAATGCTGCCTCCCTTCACTGATCCGATTGAGTACCCTGGAGTGTACGAGCTTGCCGAGGGTGAAATGGCCGCCTGCCAACAAAACTTACAGGTGCTCACAGAGGACTTTAAAGACCGGCCGGTGCCACAGGGTGAGAAACTCAGTGTTTATAGGAGCACAAATTGACCTTGATGATATTGAGTCTAAAATGATTTTCCAGCATGAAGATGTGAGATTTGTTGTAGATTTGACTGTAAATCACTGACCATTACACTGTCAGTAAACTACAGGAACAATCACAGTCTCCAGCCTGTAAAGCTCTCATTTACTGTACAATACTCTAATCTCACAGCCGACACTACAGCACTGCTGTCTCACACTATTTTCATTTCATAAAGGCTTTTTATTCGACTAAAACATCCCAGAATGCACCACATCATCACAGCAGCTGTTTGCTTCGCCCCGAACACAAACTATAGAAATGAAGAAAGTTCTCTCTGAACAGACTAACTGTTGAAGTGTGGGGTTTGTAAATCTAAATAAATCTTTTTTTAAATTTCTTTTTTTATTTTTTTTATTTTAAATCTTTTATTTCTATCCCCAACACACACACACACACACACACACACACACACACACACACACACACACACACACACACATCAATTATGGATTATGGAGCTAAAGGTAGATTTTATAATTGACTTGCTAGAAAATGTGAAGATGATCTGAGGCAGTAGGATGGCACATTACTCAGTCGTGAACACAAGCAGAGGGTTTATTTGTAAATAGTCATGTTCCATGTTCTTTCTCTGGCATCTGTTTATCATCTATAAATGCTGAATGAAGTGTAATCCATTACATTTTATGTTTAATAAACCTGTAATTAAGCTGCTGTCCTCAGAATTCACGTTTAAAATCACAGCTTAGATTCCAGATTCCTGTTGGTTATTATTATATGGACACGAGTGTTTTGCTGGGAAATACACCACTCATATTTTTCATAGGAGCTACATCCGGGACCTGAGTAACACAGTCTCCAATATCTTCACTCATGAGGAAATTGATGAATTGTTTTGATAAATTTGGGGACTTTTTGTTTGTGAATGTGTCGATAGAATAAAAAGAAAATCACTCAATAAAAACTCGCATTTTTCATACAAAATACATCGTGGGTCTGAGTGACATAATTCCCAATATTTCACTCTGATGATGTCACTCCCAGTGTTTTCCCACTGACTAGACGTGTGTTGTCAAAATGGTGAACCGTTTCAAAATTTAAATACTTTTGATTAACTTGTGGTGGGTTTTTTTGGATATGTTCATATAATACAAATAATATTGCACATAGGCTTGAAGATATCAAGTTTATTTTCTCATGTTGAAAAATATTTCACTCGTTCTCTTCGCTCCCTCATGATGTATCCATTCACCACTCAAAGATAAACTTCATATCTTCACACCACCGTGTAACATCCTCTATATATCGACAGCCAGATGAAATAATGAATGCATCACAGTCTCAGAGTCATAACAATGGTGCACATGTGCTTTATATTTTTCTCCAGATGCCCCACAAAGCTCCATCTATCCCAAACAAAAGATGCAGCTGGGTTCAGAGAACATGCTCATCTGCCACTTCACACGATTTTTCCCTCCACCTGTTACTGTACGCTGGACCAAAAACAGTGTAGATGTGACGGAACAATCCACACTAAGCTGCTATTACCCGAATAAGGACAAAACCTACAACCAGTTCTCCCACCTGCCCTTCACTCCACAGGAAGGAGATGTTTACACCTGCACGGTGGAGCACGAGGCCCTGGAGACGCCCGACACCAAGACATGGGGTGAGACGGAGAGTTTAACTACTGATTCAGTCTTTCCTTAGAGTAGAAATAACCGTGTGTGTGTGTGTGTAGAGGTGGATGTTGAGCTTCCCAGTGTGGGTCCCTCTGTGTTCTGTGGAGTGGGTCTGGCTGTCGGACTGCTCGGAGTCACTACTGGAACTTTCTTCCTTGTCAAAGGAAACAGATGTAACTGACACTTCAGGTAACAACTCTAATAAAACATTATATTTATAATATTTAATACACTGTTTCTCCCTGATACACCTGTTTGTGTTTTCAGTCAGAAGTAAAGCATTCGGAGAAGGTTTAGAGTCTGACCATGAATTCTCATTTTAATTTTTCACCGAGGAAACTGTTCATCCACTAGAGTTTAATTCATCTGTTAAACCATGTAAGGTTTTTTAATATGAAGTTGTTACTTGTTCCACTGTACACCTGTTTTGAATTTCTTATCTCTGTGCAGAAATCTGTTAAGTCTTTCTTTTCCAATTTATGTAAAGTCTAATTAATATTAGATGATGGAAATGAAAAGGAATGAGTGCCTGCAAATAATTAAAGAAATAAACTTTATTCCATGAATGTGAACGATCATGTGATTTCTGTTTCCACATCAATGATACTTCGTTCCACCAGTAAAACAATCTCTGTATTTGTCTAGTTTGGAAATATACTGTCACAATCATTACAGAAAAATCTCACACACACACACACCACATGTAACATATTGCAGATGTAATATAGAAATATATATATGTAAATGCGTTCCACTTTGTTATGCCCTTAAATTGCATGTGTGAAAAAGTGAAAACAATGTACGATCACATTTGAGATTTTATAAGTGTGAGAAAATCATATCTGAAAATGAAAACCACTCATAAAAAAAAAGTGTGAATCATAAAGTGTTTAAAAACCTGTAAAATGTTCATGTGACTCTTCACACAGTGAAGTGACAACAAACCGACTCATGACTTCGTTTTCTTATGACTGAAATGATGATTGTTGCCAGTCTGAATTTTTGTAAATGTCCTAAAGTTAAATCAGGTAAATGCCTTCAACTCCTCCACAAACTGACCAATCATCAATCTTGCTCCAGCATTTTTTCTCTTAAAGAGCAAATCACCTTTAGTAGAGCAAACCCTGGAGGAAGAGAGCACAGGGTCACACAGGCAATCAAGTTTAGACAACCTGCTCACTGCAGTGCCTTCAACGTAAACTTATTTTTATTCCCGTCTCAGGTTCTTGGGAGCGTTCTGATAGTTTAAAGTTTAAATATAAATTTAGCATGAAACTTCCTACAGTGTTAAACTGTGAACAGCTGCATTGGAACTAAAACCAGTCCAGTTACTTTACTGTAAATATGATTGCAGAGCCAGAGGCTACATGTATGAAGGACTCCATATTACATCCCAGATAGCAAATGATGTTATTTCAATGTTGATATTTGGTTAAGATGGTTGATTTACAGTTATAGTTGAACACTGATGGTGGATCAACCATTAATCAACCACTGATAAAAAGTTGAAAAAATGTGTTCGACTCAATGTAATGGTTGAAGGAAACATTTGATCAATGTTGAATATATGTTGATTTTGTTGTCATCATACACTGCACCACTGGACGGGAGCCTGGGGTGCACTCTGGGTGAGACCATTTTGTGGGAGGGGGGTTTCCTATATTTCATTGAATTTCATTTATTTAATTTAGAATTTTAATAGAGCACAAGGAACTATGAAGAATAGATTATTATTTATGGTTATGTGCAAATCTTGTGTGTGCAACATGTAAGGAAAAAACGAACAGAAAATTCTACCGTACCGGCCGCTATTTGGAATGGTCCAAATAACCGTCTCTCAGAAGAACTTTCAGAAGAGCTCCATTGACGACGAGACTTGCGACCATAGACTGTCCGTGCTTGCGACTGAAGAAATTTGCTTCAACAACACTGGCCAGTTCTCCTCTTTGTGGTAGTGTGGTTAAAAATAGTGGTTAAGTGAACATGTGCTTGTACACATGGTACTCTGATGGACAAGAACCCCATCCCACCTCACGCCCAGTGTTCCTGGCATAAGCTCCAGATTCACCACCATACTGAGTAGGATAAAACAGTGACTGAGGATTAATATACAGACTTATTATGACATGTTATGTATTCTCATCTCATTATCTCTAGCCACTTTATCCTTCTACAGGGTTGCAGGCAAGTTGGAGCCTATCCCAGCTAACTATGGGCGAAAGGCGGCGTATCTACACCCTGGACAAGTCGCCAGGTCATCACAGGGCTGACACAGACAACCATTCACACTCACATTCACACCTACGGTCAATTTAGAGTCACCAGTTAACCTAACCTGCATGTCTTTGGACTGTGGGGGAAACCGGAGCAAATATTCAAATATTTTGTTAGTCAGGCAGTTATTTGAATTGTACAGTAAGTTTAACTGCTAGTACTGTATTTAGGCAATATTTTATTGTCCAGGTAAAGACTGTATAATCCTTTCTGGTTCATATCCACAGACAGGCCTTTCCATCATTGTGTACGGTGAAACATCAACATCAACCCAATTTCTCACGGTGGTGCAGTGGTTAGCACGGTCGCCTGACAGCAAGAAGGTTCCAGGTTCGAACCCAGCGGCCGGCGAGGGCCTTTCTGTGTGGAGTTTGCATGTTCTCCCCGTGTCTGTGTGGGTTTCCTCCACAGTCCAAAGATGTGCAGTTAGGTTGATGTGGGGTGGCCTTGGGCTGAGGTGCCCTTGAGCAATTCCCAGATAGCAAAAATCAGTTGAATCAGCATTGAAATAGCGTTTGGCAGAAAACATTGAAATAATGTTGAAATGATATTGAAAGTGTCCCCTTGAATTTGGGTTGAATCAACGTTGAATTTTCAACCCTATCAGCATTGAATCAATAGTGATTCAACCATCATCTAAATTTCTTTAGATGATGGTTGAATCACTATTGATTCAATGCTGATAGGGTTGAAAATTCAACGTTGATTCAACCCAAATTCAAGGGGACACTTTCAATATCATTTCAACATTATTTCAATGTTTTCTGCCAAACGCTATTTCAATGCTGATTCAACTGATTTTTGCTATCTGGGATTCTTCTACATGCTCACATTTGAACTGGTTAATTTCAAGGTGTATCACAAAGATGCTTGTGATCGCATACACATTTAGAGAATGAGACGATATATTTATCTGGGATTTCTTATGAATACACAATGAAACAGTTTACTGTTACCAGTACAGTAACCATGATGGGCAACATGAGAAATAGATGTGTTTAGAGGACATTATAGATGACCTACAACCATGTGATCAAAATGTGCTACGTCATGAGCGTCTGATATGATGGTGGATATACAAAGTTCTACAAAAACGGTCTCCAGAGCTGCATCAAACGATGGGAGAAATGCATAACTCTGGGTGGTTCCTATGTAGAGAAAGACTAATAACTGTGCCAAGTTTCGTTGCTCTACTGCTATGGGAAGTGGGTCAGGGGCATTACTTATTGAACGCCCCTCGGTTCATTGCTAATGTGGTAAATGACACTTCTAGCTGCAAATGTCTGGTTTTGGGTGCAATATCTACATAGGTGTTTGGAGCACTTGCATGTGACATCACAGCCGATCCAGATTGTGACAGACGCCATCTTGTCGGCCAAACGCCATATTTCCGCCTTCTACTTCTGGCTCTACTTCTACCTTTTCTTCTGGAAAACCCTACTATATACAATTCTACTACAACGGCTGTGGCTACAAGCTCTCCCTACCTGTGCACGTTTATGTTTTTTGTGTGTATTTTTGCGTGTTGTTCGTCTGTACCGGACTTCAATATCCACTACAACCGTATGGACTTACTGGACATTGGTTTCCAGCAGAAAATGACGGTTTGTAGCGATTTCCATCGCATGCACAACATTCCGGATGAGATAGCGAGACCAGCAGGGTCTCCGTGGATTGTTATCAGAAGCAAAGCGAAGGAGGCGGCGCCGGGAGAGGAAGCAAAAGCGAGGCTGCAGAGCCGGCCTGTTGACTAAGCTCAGAAAACAGCCACTCAAATCTCCACTGCTAAGCCTCTACCTCTCCAACGCCAGATCCATGGTAAACAAAACGGACAATTTGGAATTACAGCTGGAATTACCTTATTCTATAATCAGCTGGTCAGTGCTATACTAGATACTGATATAAATAGTGTTAGTACTCAATACTTAAGTGACTTACCCGTCCAATGAGGATAGTTATTTTCTTGTTTACAAGATGCCACATCTGAGTCGCTGACAAATCCTGAATTTCTGTAAAGATAACTGTCCAGAGATTTATAAGCACGCAGTGCTTCACCACTGAACAGCGAGGGAAAGTTAATGAGGTAATTATACACATCTGGGTATTCCACCTCTGGCAGTTCAATATCCACTGACACGGTCGTGAAAACTACGTCCGGTAAGCGATAAGAGTCACTAATCTGTAGATCGTTTATTTTAGACATATATCTAGTTATCTGTTCATTAGAAAAATGAGCCGTGTAGTCTGTCGGTTGAAATTGATCCATTCTGTACACTAGTGCAGCAGTATTCAGCGGTGTTTTTTACCGACAAGATGGCGGCTGTGTACTTTCCGGTCACGTGACTGCAAGATCTCTATAGAGGCCCATTTCCAGCAACTCTCACTCCAGTGTTCTAATGGTACAATGTGTTTGCTCATTGCCTCAGAAGGCTAATGGATGATTAGAAAACCCTTGTACAGTCATGTTAGCACAGCTGAAAACAGTTGAGCTCTTTAGAGAAGCTATAAAACTGACCTTCCTTTGAGCAGATTGAGTTTCTGGAGCATCACATTTGTGGGGTCGATTAAATGCTCAAAATGGCCAGAAAAATGTCTTGACTATATTCATTTTACAACTTATGGTGGTAAATAAAAGTGTGACTTTTCATGGAAGACACAATTGTCTGGGTGACCCCAAACTTTTGAACGGTAGTGTAGATGTGTGTGGGTTTGACCCATATTATTCAAAAAAAGTCAGACTTTTCTGAAGATAAGACGCTTCTACTAACCATCGAGTGCCCAGATATCGCGTTCTATCTATTGGTGGGACATGGCGATTCATTTCCGCCAGTTCGTTCATGTCGGTCAGTTAGGCAAAGAAATTCGTTCGTTCAGTTCGTTCACTCGTTCATTTTGATGACGTCACACCAAAGCGGCACAACAATGGCTGTCATCCGAAGTTTAGTTCATCTTGAGTGAACGAGAGGCGGCAGAGGTGCCATCCACAATAGATTTTCATACATTGCAATGTGCTTGAGAAAAAGATGGAAGAAAAACATTATCCTAGCATTATCTGAAAAAGACTACATAAACAAAGCTCTGAAAGTTAATTAAATGTAGATGAGAATAAAGCTGTTTTTATATTTATTATATTTATTTTAGTAGAGCCATGGTCTGCCGGTTATGCAGTTGTTCTCTCAAACCCATTAAGCAAAAAAAAAAATTGCTTATTTAACAGCAACACTCATTTCAGAGAATAAACAACTTTACAAGTCATCGTATTCAGCGAACAGTAGCCTGCGATGTCTCTCTGCTGCATTCATGATCATTCATTGTTTGGCCTGGTCATGGACATGGAAACGGTTGTTATGCACGAACATTCGATTGACGTCACGTCTAGCGAGACCTTTTCCAGCTGTTCGAGCAAGAGACCTCCTTTTCTCTCCTTGACGTGGACGAGGGAGGGGGATGCCGACAAAGTTGAGAAGAGACAATTGCAGACTGTTTCATGCAGTTGTTCAAACCCATTAAGTAACACCCATTTTGCTCATATTCAACAGCAACGCTCATTACAAAGAACAAACCACTTTATTACAAATTGCATTAACATTAAAAAAACGAACACAGTATGCCGCGATCTCCAGAGCTACGTTCTTCATTGTTTATCACAGTCATGGAAACTGTTGCTATGCGCCCAGCCCAGTATGGCAGCAGGCAGGCTGGCTGCTGGCTGTTCGTTTGTTCGCGAACTGCTGAGCTCGTTCGCTGTGAACTGAAATGTATTGCTGAGTGAGAGCTCTAAATTATAAACTAAAGACCTGGCATGTGTCAACGCTCTGATAATAGGGCTCAGATAGCCCTTAAAGAAGTAAAGTGGCGCTGCTCTGCACAGATCAAAATGCAAGTTGGACGCCCTTCTGCTACTGAACAGATCCTGCTGATTCGCCAACGACCGAGAGGCAGCGCAAACTAGTTCTAGTCGTTCACTTCGAAGACTCGTTCAAAAAGAACGGTTCGTTCGTGAACGACACACCACTAGTTCTATCTGGTTTGGCTGCTGAAGAATCGAGTCCGACCTTGGATGAAACATAGCCCATGTTCTGAGTGGGCGCCCAGTCTGGATTGTTTCTATCGTATAATTTTGCTGGCGCTCCTAGAAGTGAAATGGTAATACACATGTTAAAATTATAACAACGACTGAGTGAACCACGACGAGTACGCTCAATTTATAGCAAAATTCTAGCAACACAAAAAAAATCTTCCATGATATTATCGAGAAAGCTTTTGAATCTCACCCGAGATAAAATGATTACTGCAAACACGAGCTGTTTTGGTTTTAGTCTCTGTTAGATCAGCCCTGCCGATGTTGTTCAGCCGCGCTCGTCTCCTCTCCATACTGAGCCTCAGAGTTTCCTCGCCCTCTTTCTGAATCATGGACGAAATTCTAAAAAATCAGAACGTGCCAGGATCACGAGTACTGTTGTGACCACGACCATATACAGCACAAAGATATGGCAGAGCTAAAAGAACAACAAAGAGACTTGCGCATGTGACTGTTTTGTATGGAATGTTGCTCGACCCCGCATTTGTGTCTCCACCAACATGGCTGACATCCGGGTTTCTATTTTGCTTTGATGTCACTCGCAAGTCAAGGATACAGTAGTTACACTTAACATTGGTAGGCATATGAGGTGAAAATTCAAATGCTGATTTATACAGTCCTTTGAAAATAAAGAGATAAATGTAGCCGTAAAATGTCACACAGAGGTTTTACTCCCCAGCAACTGATGAGGATTCTTCTATTCGACCATGATTGGATGATCTATCTTGGTGTCCTGACATATTACCAGTAAAGACAAATTAAACTTCACATTTTAATAAATCAGTGCACAATATTTATTCCCAACATTTTTACTGCATTAGCAGAAATATTTGAAATTATCTAAAAAAAAAAAAAAAATACAATTTTCAGGAGGCAGGGACACTTTAAATGAAGGTGTTCGGGGCTGTTGGTTGGAAATGTACAGTGGTGCTTGAAAGTTTGTGAACCCTTTAGAATTTTCTAGATTTCTGTATAAATATGACCTAAAACATCAGATTTTCACACAAGTCCTAAAAGTAGATAAAGAGAACCCAGTTCAACAAATGAGACTAAAATATTATACTTGGTCATTTATTTATTGAGGAAAATGATCCAATATTACATATCTGTGAGTGGCAAAAGTATGTGAACTTCTAGGATTAGCAGTTAATTTGAAGGTGAAATTAGAGTCAGGTGTTTTCAATCAATGACATGGCAAATCAGGTGTGAGTGGGCACCCTGTTTTATTTAAAGAACAGGGATCTATCAAAGTCTGATCTTCACAACACGTGTTTGTGGAAGTGTATCATGGCACAAACAAAGGAGATTTCTGAGGACCTCAGAAAAAGTGTTGATGCTCACCAGGCTGGAAAAGGTTACAAAACCATCTCTAAAGAGTTTGGACTCCATCAATCCACAGTCAGACAGATTGTGTACAAATGGAGGAAATTCAAGAGCAGTGTTACCCTCCCCAGGAGTGGTCGACCAACAAAGGTCACTCCAAGAGCAAGGCGTGTAATAGTCAGCGAAGTCACAAAGGACCCCAGGGTAACTTCTAAGCAACTGAAGGCCTCTCTCACATTGGCTAATGTGAATGTTCATGAGTCCACCATCAGGAGAACACTGAACAACAATGGTGTGCATGGCAGGGTTGCAAGGAGAAAGCCACTGCTCTCCAAAAAGAACATTGCTGCTCATCTGCAGTTTACTAAAGATCACGTGGACAAGCCAGAAGTCTATTGGAAAAATGTTTTGTGGACGGATGTTTGGAGAAAGGAAAACACTGCATTCTACCATAAGAACCTTATCCCATCTGTGAAACATGGTGTTGGTAGTATCATGGTTTGGGTTTTGCTGCATCTGGGTCAGGACGGCTTGCCATCATTGATGGAACAATCAATTCTGAATTACAACCCCGATTCCAAAAAAGTTGGGACAAAGTACAAATTGTAAATAAAAAACAGAATGCAATAATTTACAAATCTCAAAAACTGATATTGTATTCACAATAGAACAGACAACATATCAAATGTCGAAAGTGAGACATTTTGAAATTTCATGCCAAATATTGGCTCATTTGAAATTTCATGACAGCAACACATCTCAAAAAAGTTGGGACAGGGGCAATAAGAGGCTGGAAAAGTTAAAAGGTACAAAAAAAGGAACAGCTGGAGGACCAAATTGCAACTCATTAGGTCAATTGGCAATAGGTCATTAACATGACTGGGTATAAAAAGAGCATCTTGGAGTGGCAGCGGCTCTCAGAAGTAAAGATGGGAAGAGGATCATCAATCCCCCTAATTCTGCGCCAAATAATGGAGCAATATCAGAAAGGAGTTTGACAGTGTAAAATTGCAAAGAGTTTGAACATACCATCATCTACAGTGCATAATATCAAAAGATTCAGAGAATCTGGAAGAATCTCTGTGCGTAAGGGTCAAGGCCGGAAAACCATACTGGGTGCCCGTGATCTTTGGGCCCTTAGACGGCACTGCATCACATACAGGCATGCTTCTGTATTGGAAATCACAAAATGGGCTCAGGAATATTTCCAGAGAACATTATCTGTGAACACAATTCACCGTGCCATCCGCCGTTGCCAGCTAAAACTCTATAGTTCAAAGAAGAAGCCATATCTAAACATGATCCAGAAGCACAGACGTCTTCTCTGAGCCAAGGCTCATTTAAAATGGACTGTGGCAAAGTAGAAAACCGTTCTGTGGTCAGACGAATCAAAATTTGATGTTCTTTATGGAAATCAGGGACATCGTGTCATTCGGACTAAAAAGGAGAAGGACGACCCAAGTTGTTATCAGCACTCAGTTCAGAAGCCTGCATCTCTGATGGCATGGGGTTGCATTAGTGCATGTGGCATGGGCAGCTTACACATCTGGAAAGACACCATCAATGCTGAAAGGTATATCCAGGTTCTAGAGCAACATATGCTCCCATCCAGACGACGTCTCTTTCAGGGAAGACCTTGCATTTTCCAACATGACAATGCCAAACCACATACTGCATCAATTACAGCATCATGGCTGCGTAGAAGAAGGGTTCGGGTACTGAACTGGCCAGCCTGCAGTCCAGATCTTTCACCCATAGAAAACATTTGGTGCATCATAAAACAGAAGATACGACAAAAAAGACCTAAGACAGTTGAGCAACTAGAATCCTACATTAGACAAGAATGGGTTAACATTCCTATCCCTAAACTTGAGCAACTTGTCTCCTCAGTCCCCAGACATTTACAGACTGTTGTAAAGAGAAAAGGGGATGTCTCACAGTGGTAAACATGGCCTTGTCCCAACTTTGAGATGTGTTGTTGTCCTGAAATTTAAAATCACCTAATTTTTCTCTTTAAATGATACAGTTTCTCAGTTTAAACATTTGATATGTCATCTATGTTCTATTCTGAATAAGATATGGATTTTTTGAAACGTCCACATCATTGCATTCTGTTTTTATTTACAATTTGTACTTTGTCCCAACTTTTTTGGAATCGGGGTTGTATACCAGCGAATTCTAAAGGAAAATGTCAGGACATCCGTCCATGAACTGAACCTCAAGAGAAGGTGGGTCATGCAGCAAGACAACAACCCTAAGCACACAAGTCATTCTACCAAAGAATGGTTAAAGAAGAATAAAGTTAATGTTTTGGAATGGCCAAGTCAAAGTCCTGACCTTAATCCGATCAAAATGTTGTGGAAGGACCTGAAGCGAGCAGTTCATGTGAGGAAACCCACCAACATCCCAGAGTTGAAGCTGTTCTGTACGGAGGAATGGGCTAAAATTCCTCCAAGCCGGTGTGCAGGACTGATCAACAGTTACCGCAAACGTTTAGTTGCAGTTATTCCTGCACAAGGTGGTCACACCAGATACTGAAAGCAAAGGTTCACATACTTTTGCCACTCACAGATATGTTGTATTGGATCATTTTCCTCAATAAATAAATGGCCAAGTATAATATTTTTGTCTCATTTGTTTAACTGGGTTCTCTTTATCTACCTTTAGTACTTGTGTGAAAATCTGATGTTTTAGGTCAGATTTATGCAGAAATCTAGAAAATTCTAAAGGGTTCAGAAACTTTCAAGCACCACTGTATTTGCCCGTGTTTGTTATTAGTCAGTAAAATATCAGTCACATGTTTAAATGTATAGCTGGATAATTATGAAGTTGCTCTCCCGCTTGAACACTTCCTGTCATAGAGCTCTAACCCGGAAGCACAAAGCCCGTGCCCTGCCTGTAAATCACTGCTCGCATTTGTACAAAAAACACATTATCAAAATGATAAATGAACACGCCTTGAGAAGCAAAGAAAAAAAAAAAAGTGTTTCCAGGCAAAACAAACCTCGCCCAGTAGCACTTACGATGAATATAACGGAAGATATCACGAAAAAATTATTTTGGCCTTTTTGGTGACCTTGTGTGTGGACATACTTGGCCAATAAACATGGTTCTGACTGATTCTCTGCTGCTCTCAGCCAATCAGGACACACTGCGCTGCTCTCAGCCAATCAGGACACACCGTGCTGCGCAATTGTTACACTCTTACATTCTTTCAGCATGATGACATAACCTACCGCCTCTATATGAAGCAGTGGCCACAAAAACCTTGACCGGATGACCCCCAAAATGTTGGAGGTTCTATTTGAAACCAATGTCCATCTATCCTGAAAGTTTCATGAAGACTGGTCCAGCTGTTTTCCTGTAACATCAAAGAGAGAAGGGTCATTCCACGTCAATTCAACCGGGGCCCGCGCACTGAGGTCTCAAAAAATTCTGAAAAAAAAAAAAAATCAAATCACCAGATGTACCCATGTTACCTAGGAGAAACACTAAATGTATTTGAATGTAAGATGTATACTTTCCATGTTACAGCCAGTTTTACTGGGGGAGGGGGGGTGTCAATTTTGTTCAGACTCTTTTTTTTTTTTTTTTTGTCAAAGTTCACAAGCCCATAGCTCAAGAACTAAACCATGTAGGAGGCTCAAATTTTGTATGCTGGTACATAAATAGGAATAGTATGTAGCAAACCTGTCATTTTGGGTCTGGATGATCCTGCATGGTCATAGCACTCCCTCAAAGATGATCAATATTTAATTGGAGTTTTTGGCTGTGCTCTGTTTAGGCCTTCAGAAGACACATTTTTACCCAACATAGGCTCTTGATTTTTTTCCCCTTATTGAGATAAGTAGAAACACTCTCAAAAAAAAAGCAATAAACAGAAAGGAAACTCTAGTAGTGTTTGAACAGAAGACCTCAAGTCTGACAAATCATTTTGGATGTCATTTTCAGAGCACCGTAACACCTTGTGGGAATGTGTGCAGATTTTTTAAATATTTTCTTCTTTATTCTCCATGATCCCTTCTTTTGAAAAACACCAATTTGGCTTGTCTTACTCAAATCTCTCTTTATTTTCCACCCTGAACATGGGCAAAATGCACCATTGAGAGCAATACGTTTTCTATAACATTAATGTAAAGAGTAAATAACCAAAGGCCAATTTTGCCCTGACATGATCACCTGAGAGTGCCTGTGCAGGGGTGGAGGGATCCTTTTCAATGATTCAGTGATTTTAGGGGCACCTGTGGTTACTCTCAATATCAGAATCATTGAAATTGAAAAGGATCCCTCCACCCCTGCACAGGCACGCTCAGGTGATCATGTCAGGGCAAAATTGTCCTTTGGTTATTTACTCTTTACATTAATGTTATAGAAAACATATTGCTCTCAAATGGTGCATTTTGCCCATGTTCAGGGTGGAAAATAAAAACGAAAGATTCGAGTAAGACAAGCCAAATTGGTGTTTCAAAAGAAGGGATCATGGAGAATAAAGAAAAAAAAATTAAAAAATCTGCGCACATTCCCACAAGGTGTTATGGTGCTCTGAAAATGACATCCAAAATGATTTGTCAGACTTGTGAGGTCTTCTGTTCAAACACTGATAGAGTTTCCTTTCTGTTTATTGCTTTTTTTGAGTGTGTTTCTACATCTCAATAAGGGGAAAAAAAATCAAGAGCCTATGTTGGGTAAAAATGTGTCTTCTGAAGGCCTAAACAGAGCACAGCCAAAAACTCCAATAAAATTTTGATCATCTTTGAGGGAGTGCTATGACCATGCAGGATCATCCAGACCCAAAATGACAGTTTTGCTACATACTATTCCTATTTATGTACCAGCGTGCAAAATTTGAGCCTCCTACATGGTTTAGTTCTTGAGCTATGGGCTTGTGAACTTTGAGACAAAAGAAAAAAAAAAAAAGTCTGAACAAAATTGACACCCTCCTCCCCCAGTAAAACTGGCTGTAACATGGAAAGTATACATCTTACATTCAAATAAGTTTACAGTGTTTCTCCTAGGTAACATGGGTACATCTGGTGATTTTTTCAGAATTTTTTGAGACCCAAGTGTGCGGGCCCTGGTTGAATTGTCGTGGAATGACCCAGAAAGAAAGCAAAGAAAGAAACCCCACCAAAAAGAATCCCTCTCCCCCAGTGAACTCCGTCCCGGGGTGAGGTAAAATTATTCATTATAACTGTATTAAACACTTCGCCATGCTTTAACACCGGAAGTGGAGAGAAAAAAAGCAACATAAACATTATTAGCATTGCTGCTGTTCACATTCGCATGTAGTAAAATAAAGTATATAACATATGTTAAGCCTCAAGAATGTAGCCGACTACGCCACCCTTTATTATCTCAACACCGGCTGAAGATACCAAAACAAGGGGACCAAGTTCCTAATAAAATACACGGACTCAAGTTTAGAAAAAAGTATCAACATACAATCTTTATTAATAAATAGATTTAAAAGTCCACTAAGTGCAGTTAAACATAATCTGTATATTAAATGGGCAAAAAGAAAAAACAAAAAACGATACATCAACAAAAGGAGAGAAAAAAAAAGGGACCCCCAGACCTGGAAGGCCGCTGAGCATAAGGAGAAGAAGCACCAGTGAGATGCCAGGGTCCTAATACCACAATTATGGTGTGAACATATTTCAAGTCACACTTAGTGCTACACACTGGTCTGTTACACACTTGAATTCACCTTTAAATGACACTTGTTTGTCCCACACTAGAATTCACAGTTAGTGCTACACACTTGCTTTACCACACACTTAATGCTAGACCTAGTTTGTTACACACTTGAACTCACACTTGGTGACACACTTGGGTTCACACTTAATACTACAAACTTGGTTATGCACTTGGTGAACCTTTACACATTAAGTGCTAAGGACAGAGAGCTTCACACAATGACACTGCAAACCCTTCAATCATCATCACACGGTGCACATCAAGATAGGAAACCCCAATCCGTCAATGGAGCTTCTCACGTTAGGCAACCCTATGCACCAGCGACAGATGGTAACAGGTAAAGGGAGAGGACAAGACAGATAACAGAAAGAAAAATACAAAACCACTCTAGCCTGCAGCATACGATACTCAAAGCTTAACAGCACTACACTACACTGAAACCAGCTCGCAGGCTAGAGGAAAAACAAACAAAAAAAATAAAGAATCCACGACCCATGAGCAGCACCACATTCACACATACATTCACACGCTAAAAAGAACAGCAGCTAGCAATGTGCCATAGCTGCATAGACCTATAAAATCAAAACACACAAATGACTACAAATATTCTAAAACAAACCAACTTCATGTGTGTACACATCTACACAGGCAGAGTCATAACAATAGAAACATTTTCAGGACTAATATCACATACCTGGCCTAGTCTTAACAGCATATGCCAGAAGTTAGACCTGAAGATACATCAGTTTCAACACTGAGGCAGCTATCCATGTCCACAAAGATTCAGAGGAGTTTGAGCCAGCCACGCCCGCTTCCCCATACACTAAACCACACAGACAAACACATGCTTAACCCACTGCTTGTCAGTGAAAATAAACCAAAAATGGAAATAGTGAAAGCATACCTGAAGCAAAAGCAACCTCCTCAAACAAACACCGAGTGTGCTAGCCAGGTCCTATGCTAACGTGAGGACCCCAAGTGCTTTTATGGTCCCCTTAGGTGGCCTGATCAATGCCCATCCTAAACCCTCTGTTAGTGACCCACACCAGAGGAAGAGGAGGCAAGAGAGAGAAAGAAATACAGTGGTAGTCACTACCAAACCCTAAGCATGGCCCACAGGCTACAATCCACCCCCCCCCCCCCCAAATGAATCGGCGGCCCGATGATGGCAGCTGGACAGGACTCAATTACCCTTCGACATCTTGGCTTCCCTGCTCTTCAACCTGGATGGCGACCATTCTGGGAAGATGGTAAGAGTGCTGGCCTGCTGTTGTCCTAGATGACCGTCGCAAAGCCTGGCTTGCCTCCTCTGGTGGGGCATCATCAACCGGGGTCTGGGGCAGAGACGGGTCAAAGATGTCCTGGGACTGATCCGGATACAGGCCGACCACTCCGATGGCATCATCCTCCTCTGGGGCGACAGGGTTGGTAGACCCATCTGTTTGCCTCATGGGGGGAGGACCCGCCACTGCCCCCGGTTGTGAGCTACTGCCCGTAGCTCAGAACGATGCATCTGACGAGCTGGCCCATCTCTGTTTACAGGGACCACGATATATACTGCTCCATTGTCCACAGGCCTCTGCACTACCTGGAACACAGCAGGGTTCCAGTGGTCCTGGATCTTGTTGTGCCCCAGTGTATGATTACGCAAGTACACCAACTGACCAGCATCCAGACCAGGATCATTCACAGTGTCGTTATGCTTCTGATTGCAGTGGTTGGTCAGCTCTGCTGATCTTTGACGGACATGTTTTTGGGTCACTCTCACACTCCGTTCATGTTGTACCCACTCTTCCACAGTGCCAACGCCATCCACATCACCCCCCGTCCCGAGCAGGAAATCCACAGGCAACCTTGGATGATGCCCAAACATCAGGTAATACGGGGTATGACCAATGGTCTGATGTGGTGTGGTGTTATATGCAAAGGTCAACTGTGGCAAATGTTGGGGCCAGTGTTGTTTCTCAGCTGGAGGAAGGGTCTGCAAGAGGTCATGTAAGGTGCGGTTGAATCTTTCACACTGCCCGTTGCCCTGTGGATGGTAAGGCGGGGTCCTGCTTTTCTGGATGCCGTAGAGCTGGCACAGCTGTTGGATCAGCATACTTTCAAAGCTTCGTCCCTGGTCTGAATGGATGCGGGCTGGGGGACCGAAGTGATGAAACCACTCCTGAACCAACATCCGGGCAACAGTAGAGGCCCTTTGGTCCCGGGTGGGGATTGCCTGGGTATACTTAGTGAAGACATCTGTTAAAATCAACACATTCTCCCGGCCATCACTAGCAGGTTCCAACAGGGTAAAGTCAATAGCAAGGATCTCGTTAGGCCGGGTTGCTTGTAACATTCCCCAGTAGGCCCGAACCTTTGGCTGGACAGCCTTGCCCAGGACACACTGCTGACACCACCTCTCAGCATCTCTCACCATGTTTGGCCAAAAAGCATCGACCACAGAGGAGTTGGACAGTCCTTTCTGTGCCCTGATGCCCTTGGTTGTCATGGATGCTACACAGCACTTCCTCTTGCAAACACTGGGGGAGTAGCAGTTGAAGAGTTTCTGCTCCCCCCCCCCCCCCAGGCATAGACCAGTTGATACAGGACTTCTTCCTGCTGAGTTAGGCGGTCCCATTGGCGCAGCAGTGTCTTACTGGGGCCTGACAGCAACTCCCGTTCCTTAGCCCGTGGATGTCTCCCTTCCTTAAAGAATTTACGAACTGGGCCGATCACAGGGTCCACCTCCTGCAGCTGGCTCAGATCTTGCATTGTGCGACCTGGTAGTGCTACCACTTCCTCACACTGAGCATCAGAAATAGATGGTAGGGAGGTGTCCACCAATGCCCCCAGCAATGGGACTTCTGTCCCACCTGTGAACTGCTCCAGGTACTGCCGAGATAATGCATCTGCATTGCCATTGCTTCTTCCTGGGCGGTACTTGATCGAGAAGCTGAAAGAGGCCAGTTGGGCAGCCCACCGCTGTTCAATCGCTCCGAGCTTGGCAGTCTGGAGATGACTAAGAGGATTATCGGTCAAGATGGTAAAATGACTTCCAAGTAAGTACTCTCTGAATTTTTCAGTGACTGCCCACTTCAAAGCAAGAAGTTCAAGCTTCATTGAACTGTAGTTCTCCATATTTCTTTCGGTGGGTTTTAGCCCTCTGCTGGCAAATGCAATTGGCTGCACCTTTCCTTCATGCTCTTGAGAGAGGACTGCTCCAAGGCCTCCATGGCTCGCAACAATTTCAAGGATAAAAGGCTTTTTAAAAATCAGCATAAGCCAACACTGGTGCTGAAGTCAACTTCTTTTTCAAGACCTGAAAAGCATTTTCACATGCCTCGTCCCAAGCAGTCAAAAGGGGGATGGGGGGGGTCTTTCCTTTCTGCCATGGCCCACTGAGTCTGCCCACAAGGCAATGCAGAAGGGTTGAGATCTTGGAGAAGCCTTCTACAAATCTTTGGTAATAACTGGCAAAGCCAAGGAACGACCTCAACTCTGCCAGGTGGCCTGGGCGCCTCCACTCCTTCACTACCTCTATCTTCGTCGGGTCGGTAGAAACCCCCTCAGCAGAAACTACGTGTCCAAGGTAATGGACTTGAGGCTGAAAGAATTGACACTTGGACAATTTGACCTTCAAGTTCTGCTTCTGCAGTTGGGCAAACACTCCCTCCAGTCGTTTCAGATGTTCCTCGACAGTTGCCGAAAAGACAATTACATCGTCCAGGTACAGAAGGACGGACTGGTAGTGCTGGTCCCTGAAAATGCACTCCATAAGGCGCTGGAACGTGCCAGGTGCATTGCATAACCCAAACGGCATTCGGTTAAACTCAAAAAGGCCAAATGGGGTACAAAAGGCAGTCTTTGACTTGTCAGCTTCCACAACGGGGACTTGGTTATAGCCGCTGGCAAGATCGAGGGTGGAAAACCACCTCACCCCAGAAAGTGCATCTAGAGACTCCTCTATCCTTGGAAGGGGATAGGCATCACGACGAGTTTGAGTTCAACTGACGATAGTCCACACACAGGTGAAGACATCCGTCCTTCTTTGTTACGAGGGCGATGGGTGAAGAGTAGAGTATGGACTGCAGCTTTCCCTTATGATTTGACTGTCCAGTAACTGTTGGATATTATCCCTAACAGTCTCATACTGGGAAGGGGGAATTCTTCGATAGGGCTGACGGACTGGGACATCGTCGACCAAGGGGACCTCGTGAGCCATCAATGAGGTACAACCTAAATCCCCATCACCCTTAGAAAAGATGCAGTCATACTTGGCAAAGAGGGCCTTGGCCTGGGACACTTGCTGTGGGGTTAATCCTTCAAAGGCAGGGAGCAAAGGTGGAGGGGGTCACGGTCCGAAGTGACCTCTTGAGCAGAGATGACTGCACAACACTCCTCCCATTCTGGCTTAAGAACAAAGGACTTGGACCCCAAAGAGGTGGCTTCAACGACTTGCACAGTACCAATGGCACGGTGCGGGGAAAGCCACACTTCAGAGCAGCCCACATTGACCACTGGGGCATACAGGAGACCCTTCTTCGCTGCCACAAGGGTTGGAGACACCAGGACACCCTCTGGCAGTTCTCCATCCTTGATGCACAGTGGTTCAAGAAGAAATTCAGCAGCTTCCAACTGAGGGCAGGTAACTGGAACCATAGTGAGTGTACCAGGCCCAAGACAGACTGGGGACTTCCCCTGAACCTTCACCTTAAAGGGCTTGGAAGAATGAAGGACAGCTTGAATCCTCTCACAATGCCGAAGAGCTCGTTGAGCCGCCGGACCTGCCAATTCAACTGAAGGGGACTGGAAGAGCCATGAGCCATGCTGTTCAAAAAGAACCCTGTAGCATTCACCAAGAACATTCATACCCAGTATGCCAGGCATAGATGCTTTACGATTCTGAAGGGTCATGTTAACTGGGTCTTTGACGACCAATACCCCCCTCCCAGAGATACATTGCCCCAGAATGACTACATCTACCTCCATGTACCCTGTGTACGGGATGTCAAGTCCATTGGCTGCCTTAAGTCCAAGCCACCTACAGTCTTTCTTCTGCATGTGACTAAAGTGCTTCTTAAAAAAAAACTCTGTTACAATTGTTACCATTGATCCAGTATCAATTAAACACAAGACTTCAACATCACCCATCATCCCACTCAAAACTGGACATTTTCCCACTAACCGACCCAATGAGGATGAGCATACAGAGCCAGTGTGCTCCCCTCCCAGTGTGTGGCTCTGCACACTAGGGGGCTCTAGTTTCCCAACTGACTAGTGGAGCTACTGGTAGAGGGAACTAAACAACTGTTGGAATCCTCCATTAGCAAATGAAGGGCAGGCCTACTATTTCTAGGTGCAGGAACAGACTTACAATACCGTGCTATATGGCCTGGTTGATCACACTTAATACATACGGGCTGGCCATCGGATGTACGTTTAAAACACCTTGTCCTATATGGTTGGGAAGACTGTGGTTTATTAGCAGACTGCCCCAGGTGTTTAACCAGTATATCTAGTTGGGCTTGCTGTTTTAAAACCATCTCCTTTAACTCTGCCATTTCTGGTGTCTGAGCAAAAGTAGACTCACACTGAGATATACAAGAGGCCTCGTTTGTGCGCCCTGGAGCACGAGAGCCTCCATCACGGCTAGGTTGCCCCTCCTCCACCCACCTTGTAACCTCCCTCCTTACATCAAGCAAGGTCAGAGTCTCATCTGCCCTGACCAAATGTTTAAGCTCTCTACGCAACATCTTGTACATTTTCACAGAATTGGTCCCTCAGTACAATAGCAACATTTGCAATAGAACCTTCTTTGGATTGCTTTATTTTATCCATCAGTTCCATAAGGGCATGAGAAAACTCAAATAAGGACTCACTCTCTGTTTACAGTCAAAGAAACGTTGCTGCCAGTATACATAGGACTTAGAACATCCATATACCTCTCTTAACACAGTCATAATTTGCACATGGCTTTCTCTGACAGTAAGAGGTCGATATTTGATCTCATTACGGGCCTCGCCCTCTAGATGGTCATACAAAAACAATGCTTTGTCTAAATCAGACATGTACCTCAACCGTATACAACTTTCTGCTTCTTCCAGCCACTCTTCGACAGAGAGGGACCCTGCTGTAATGGAGCCCGAGAACTTAGGGCACCGCCTCTCCCGGGGTAGGTACAATGCCTGCTCCCTTCTTGCTGGTTGGGAACTACCTTCCCCAGTGGCAGGCCTCTGTCCATTTGAGAGTCTTTCATTCTCGGCTTCAAGCTGAGCCACACGTTCCTGTAGCCATTGCATTTCCACAGTAGGTTCCACCGCGCCGTCCTCCGCGTTCATTGTGCTGCCAGCCGCTGTTCTCTTCCACACACACGGTGCTGCTTAACGTAACCAACCCACAAAAGTTATTTGGGAATAAAAACACAAGGGAGAAAAAACTTGGTTTGTCCTGCTGGCTACGCCAAATTGTTAAGCCTCAAGAATGTAGCTGACCACGCCACCCCTTGTTATCTCAACACCGGCTGAAGATACCAAAACAAGGGGACCAAGTTCCTAATAAAATACACAGACTCAAGTTTAGAAAAAAAGTATCAACATACAATCTTTATTAATAAATAGATTTAAAAGTCCACTAAGTGCAGTTAAACATAGTCTGTATATTAAATGGGCAAAAAGAAAAAAAAATGATACATCAACAAAAGGAGAGAAAAAAAAAGGGACCCCCAGACCTGGAAGGCCGCTGAGCATAAGGAGAAGAAGCACCAGTAAGACGCCAGGGTCCTAATACCACAATTATGGTGCGAACATATTTCAAGTCACACTTAGTGCTACACACTGGTCTGTTACACACTTGAATTCACCTTTAAATGACACTTGTTTGTCACACACTAGAATTCACAGTTAATGCTACACACTTGCTTTACCACACACTTAATGCTAGACCTAGTTTGTTACACACTTGAACTCACACTTGGTGACACTTGTTTGTTACACACTTGGGTTCACACTTAATACTACAAACTTGGTTATGCACTTGGTGAACCTTTACACATTAAGTGCTAAGGACAGAGAGCTTCACACAATGACACTGCAAACCCTTCAATCATCATCACACGGTGCACATCAAGATAGGAAACCCCAACCCGTCAATGGAGCTTCTCACGTTAGGCAACCCTATGCACCAGCGACAGATGGTAACAGGTAAAGGGAGAGGACAAGACAGATAACAGAAAGAAAAATACAAAACCACTCTAGCCTGCAGCATACGATACTCAAAGCTTAACAGCACTACACTACACTGAAACCAGCTCGCAGGCTAGAGGAAAAACAAACAAAAAAAATTAAAAAAAAGAGTCCACGACCCACGAGCAGCACCACATTCACACATACATTCACATGCTAAAAAGAACAGCAGCTAGCAATGTGCCATAGCTGCATAGACCTATAAAATCAAAACACACAAATGACTACAAATATTCTAAAACAAACCAACTTCATGTGTGTACACATCCACACAGGCACAGTCATAACAATAGAAACATTTTCAGGACTAATATCACATACCTGGCCTAGTCTTAACAGCATATGTGACCCCTCACCGAATCCAGGGACACATGTCGGCCGAAACGAATCCGAGATAATCGCAAAAGAAGCTTTTTTTTTTCGAAATTTGTGATTTGTTTTTTCCATCATGTGCAAGTTGAGATCTTGAAGAATGCAATCAGTATTTCAGATAATAGATTGTTTTGTTGGAAAAGCATACATTTTTTGTTGCAAATTGTCTCATTTTTGTCAGGACTGTAGCCTGCTGGGGGGTGTGGGTAAATTACCATATGGGCCATTCACATGATGATTTAAGTCATTTGTTTTGTTTTTTTTCCGCGAATCAGCTGTATGATCCGAGTTGAGCGCATGGCTACTTAATTGCATACAGGCGTGTGATTTCACTATGGAATGAGTTACTAAACAGAGCGCAGAGGAGCCCCGCGAAGCAAACAGACACACGGTATTTACATCGGAGATCACCATTTCTAGCAAAAAAAACCGCAACCTCGTTTTCCAGATTGAATGGAATACTTGAATGATTGGATGATACACGGACCGTTCTAGGATTACATTCCATCGGAGGCATTGGTGTGTGCAAGGCGCCATTTCTCTTTCTGATGGGGTAAGTTTATTAATCTAAGGCTGTGTGGTTATTTTTGCATGTAACGGAGAGTGTTGTGGTTTGGTTAAGCCTAGGTCACAACCGGACGTACGATTTTTGGGCCATGTGATTTTTGGCGTTTCCCAAATCGCTGCGTTTTTTTTTTTGTTCACGGAGAAAGACGCGCGTTGGCTGTAAGTTTGTCTTGCAACCTGAAAAAAACGTAAGCGCCCGTAGAGTTTGTTTGACATGACAAAGAACCTCTGCGGCCGGTCTGCGGCTCGAAAATCAGCACATCACACGCGCGCTCTCGTGCGTTTCATGCGCGCGCTCTCGTGCGTTTCATGCGCGCGCTCTCGTGCGTTTCATGCGCGCGCTCTCGTGCGTTTCTTGCGTTTTTTGCATGTAGACCGGCTGTAGGAGAGCGTACTGTACGGCCGGTTGTGACCGAGGCTTTACATGAAACTAGTGTTGTGTTAGTTGTGTCATCATTGTGCTATCTTTCTTTCTTACGGTGTGAGTAATTTTTCAACCACAAAACGTTAAAGTATACTTTAGGACTTATTTTTGTACTTCATAATTGTGTTGGGCATACTTTGCATGGAAGGAAAATTGACGTGGTGATCTTTGTTTACACAAAAGTAGTATCGTGCTAGCTCGTAAGGGGTAGGGCTTTCCTTAATGTCATGCAAATAAGCACCATTATGTGCCCGCCCTACACCCAGAGTAGCTGAGATGGAAAACTTTGAGGGCGATTTTCTCCCTTTTCTGTTTTAAGAAATATACACTTTCAAAAGGCCACACATTCTTCAAATATTGTCAGATCTCCACATGGAAGGCATCATTGGAAAGCTTAGAAACTGTACTTTCTGAATCTGTCAATAACTCAAAATGCCCCCGGGCCGACATGTGTCCCTGGATTCTGTGATCTGCCACATATGCCAGAAGTTAGACCTGAAGATACATCAGTTTCAACACTGAGGCAGCTATCCATGTCCACACTGATTCAGAGGAGTTTATGAGTCAGCCACGCCCGCTTCCCCATACACTAAACCACACAGACAAACACATGCTTAACCCACTGCTTGTCAGTGAAAATAAACCAAAAATGGAAATAGTGAAAGCATACCTGAAGCAAAAGCAAGCTCCTCAAACAAACACCACCGAGTGTGCTAGCCAGGTCCTATACTAACGTGAGGACCCCAAGTGCTTTTATGGTCCCCTTAGGTGGCCTGATCAATGCCTATCCTAAACCCTCTGTTAGTGACCCAAACCAGAGGAAGAGGAGGCAAGAGAGAGAAAGAGAAATACAGTGGGAGTCACTACCAAACCCTAAGCATGGCCCACAGGCTACACATATACCATAAAATATAAATAGAAAGGTTGTTTATGAAAAATACTGTACACATTTACTCCGGCTTACGGAAGCCGCGAGAGGCCCTTCATATAATCTTTTTTTATTCACCTTGTTATCCCGAGATAACAGCATAATTAATTCAGGATCTCGAGAAAACAACACAACTAATTTGACATCTCGAGAAAACAAAACCGTTATCCCGAGATAACGACATAATTAATTCAGGATCTCGAGAAAACAACACAACTAATTCGAGATCTCGAGAAAACAAAACCGTTATTTCGAGATCTCGAGAAAACAAAACAATTATTCCGTGATCTCGAGTAAACAGCTGAGAAATGGTTCATTCAGGTGCGCCAAGAGACTTGTGATATGCTGACTTTGGGGCTATTTCTCATTCTGTATAGACGCAACTTTGGTCATTAGAATGTCTGGAATAATCGATCACCTAATAAGGCAATATTTTGATCAGGAGTTGACACAGGGAGAGATTGCATTAAGTCTTTTAATAAGGGATAATTTCAAAATTAGTCCGCGGCACCTCCGCAGAAGACTGGCCCGGCTTCGTCTCTACCGACAGAGATACAGTGATCAAAATATCTATGAGAAATATTCCACTTTTCATTCATGATTCTTTTTTTCTGCCTTTTGTCATGTTGCTGTCATTATTTTTAAAATGTTTGAATTGCAATGACAGTGTACTTGTTTACAGGATTGTTTGACAGGATGCTATGATTTTAAATCATTATGTAATAACTCCTGAATGTTCTTCCTGATTCAGTATTTTCTGAATGTTGCATTACTCAACTTATAAGAACGCAAATGTTCTTCCTGATGGAATTACAACTTGTTCTGCCTTTTATTGCTGACATAACGTTTTAAATGTTTTAATGTGTTGTAAAACCTGCAATGACATTGACTATTGAATTTCATCCTAAAATTACTGTAATATGATATTTCTGCTGCAGTATTTTCTGAACTCGTCGTTACACACATTACTGTGGATTGTGTGATATTGCTGACTTCAGTTTTGCAATAGTCATGATAGTTGTTGAATGATATGCTTCCCTCACACTCAACTTATAAGAACTCAAATGTTCTTCCTGATGCAGTATTTTTCTGAATTATTACTTGTTCTGCCTTTTGTTGCTGACATAACATTTTAAATGTCTGACCGGCAGTGACCGTGTGACTATTGTATGTCATCTTAAAATCTTCCTGCTGCAGTATTTTCTGAACTCACTGTTACACACATTACTGTGGATTGTGTAATATTGCTGACTTCAGTTTTGATGATACTGTATGCTTCCCTTCCTTGCACTTCTTAAATACATTCAAAGTTGAAAGTTTTTTGAACCCCTTGGAATCATTTGATTGTCTGCATAAGTTAGTCACTTATTGTCATTTGAGTTTAATCTCACTACAGTGTGCTGAGGAAATACTGTCTTTCAAATCCACAATATACATGCAAAATAAAAGATATATACATTAGCAAAAAAGACAATCAGCTGACATGTCAAGTGTAAGTTTACTGAAATCATGACCTTAGCAAGAACATATACAACAGAAACAATGACTGTTAGATCGGTCATCAGCTGTTAGATCAGTCATCAGCTTCTTCCAGGAGTGCCTTTATCAATGGCCTCAGGTCTTTGTAGAGTTTAATGGCTCCTTCAGTGTCAGGGCAGTGAGTCAAGTTGTGTTGTTCCATCACCAGTAAGCATAAGTCATGTAGGTCAATGTCACATGGAATATCTATTTTCCACTGGCAGATGTCTTCACCTAGGATTGCGTTAACTTTGTCCATTTCAACTGGATGCAGATAATTCTGTGCATGATACAGCTCAGGTACGTTGTACATCATCACTGGCTTGCCATGGTAGAGATCAAGCCCATTCCTCCCTGGACGAATGCGATGGTTGTCCCACATTTGCACCACTGTGTCCAGCTCGTCCTGTAAGGCAGGCACTGAGAGTGAGAAGCATGATATACAAGTATGATTCAATATACGCATGGGTTTAATAGATTGCAAATTGGCCTGGCTGCATGCGCACTGGCCAAACTGTTATGCACACAATTACGCACACACCCACCACTTTATTCCAACCGTTTTTACTCTCAAACTAAATAGCCTATCATGTGTTGATTGATTACCTGTATAATCTTTAGGAAACAGAATTGAATAAGACCCTTGTCGATAAAATCACCACTGAAATCACCCGTAGCTTAGAACTCTCTGAAGACATCTCGCCAGTAGTCCACATTCTGTCTCCTATACGTCCCCCACCAACATTCGATTCTCTGGTTTGCCGTGCTCCTTCCTTGAATAACACAAGGAGGACCATGGACCTCTCCAGTGTCATCTTCCCTGAAAAAAGTCTGTAGTCTGTTGGCATGGACATTCTCTGTTCCATGATCTGATCTCAGGATTTTTGGGCAGCCTCCGAGTTTAGTGACAGTTTGAGCAAAATAGGCTGCAATCACGCACGGGTTGCTGTTGGTGCAGTTTGCTTCCATCCAAATGATATGCCTTGAAAATCCATCGATGCACCCGTTCACCCCGATGCCAAAGGGGGTGAGCTTGTCGTATGAATCCATGTGCCACACATAATTTGGCCCCGGAACACAATCTTCTACGCAGCCTCCTACCTTTCCGACGCTGCACGGCCTCGACACATTTCAAAACAGTTGGGATAGTAAAGCATTTCCCACTTTATAATGTTTATAATGTTGCTGTTCCTTCTCCCAACACGTATGCTGTTTATGTACTGAAGACTCCAAGTGATGAAGTGTTTCAGGTGTTATTTTTTGTTCTGTTCTTCCTGTAAACAGGTCTTAAGGTGTGTAACAGAATTGGGTCGTCACTGTCATTTTTTTTTTTCATTTCTGCTCTGTGTGTGTGTGTGTGTGTGTGTGTGTGTGCTCGTTGCTCACGTGTGTGTGCATGTGTGTGTTCACTGCTTCAGATGGGTTAAATGCAGAGAGGAATTTCACAAGGGTGTGATGAATAAAGTTGTTCTTTCTTTCTTTCTTTCTTTCTTTCTTTCTTTCTTTCTTTCTTTCTTTTTTTCTTTCTTTCTTAATTCTCCACACATTCTCTATTGGGGACAGAGGGGACACGCCCTCTTCTTCCACAGCCATGCCTTTGTAATGTGTGCAGAATGTGGTTTTGCATTGTCTTGTTGAAATCTCCCTGGAAAAGACGTCGCCTTGAAGGCAGCAGATGTTGCTCCAAAATCTCAGTGTACTTTTCTGCATTAATGCTCCATCACAGAAGTGTACGTTACCTTCGCCGAGGGCATTGACCCAACCCCATACCATGACACACCCTGGCTTTTGGACTTGTTCCTGCTAACAGTCTGCATGTTCCTTTTCATCTTTGGTCCTGAGCACATCGTGTCAATTTCTTCCAAAAAAGACCTGGAATACTGAATTATCTGACCACAATACCCGTTCCCACTGTGTGATGGTCCATCCCAGACTCCTACGAGCCCAGAGAAGCCGATGGCGCTTCTGGACACAGTTAATATAAGGCTTCCTTTTTGCACAGTAAAGTTTTAACTGTTGTTTATGAATGTAAAGATGTAACTCTGCATTGCAGCTTGTTAAAGGTTTTCCAGAGTAATCCCGAGCCCATGTGGTTCTATCAGCTGTAGATGAATGACGGTTCTTGATGCAGTGCCATCTGAGGGATCGGAGATCTTGGGGGTTCAGATTAGGCTTGGGTACAGTGGCTGGGAAGTGCAAAACAAAATTACAAACTGTGAAACAATTTTATATTTTATAAAAACAAAATTACATGAGCAAAACACTTTTACCAAGGACAAAACAAATTTACATCTTAGAAAAAAATTGACAAGAAGCGAAACACAAAAAAAGTGTTTTGCTAATGTAATTTAGTTTTATAAAATGTAAGTGTTTATAAAATATAAAAGTGTTTCATGGTTTGTAATTTTGTTTTGCACTTTCCGGCCAGCGTACTTGGGCCCTTTGCTCTTTATGCACTGAAATTCCTCCAGATTTCATTGAATGGTTTAATGATATTATGCACCGTAGATGGTGAAATTTCCAAATCCCTTCCTCTCTTTCTTTGAGGAACATTGTTTTAAAACATTTCAATAATTTTCTCACTCATTTGTTGATAAACTGGAGATCCTCGGCCCGTCTTTACCCCTCAAAGACTCGGCCTTTCCTGGATACTGATTTTGTCCCAAATCATGATTACAGTCACCTGTTGTTTTCACCTGTTTCACATCACATCATGATTTAATTGTTGTACCTCATTACTCACCCTAACTTGCCTTGTCCCAATTTTTTTTGGACTGTGTTACATTCCAAAAAATGGTCCTGTGTCTGAAACACAGGAATGGATGTATATTAACAAATGAAATGAAGTTGACCAACAAAACATGAAATATCTTGGGTTCATTCTGTCTGCAATGAAATACAAGTCAAAGTACACTTAAAAATCCTACTTTATTATTATTATTGTTTTATTTGCATTTTCCACACCATCCCAACTTTTCCTGATTTGGGATTGTATTATTATCACAATTATTTGGTGTATTTGGTTTGTTTTGATCAGTTTTGTTTCTATAGTGTGTGTGTGTGTGTGTGTGTGTGTGTGTGTGTGTGTGTGTGTGTGTAAGCAGATGGCTGAGTGGACAATAATTGCTATGATAGCATAATGTTTGACTGTTATGCAGAAAATAATATAATTTAGGAAAACAATAAAAAAAAAATCCCAAGATGTCTGATACTACATGTAACTATTTTTTATTGAAACTAAAGTTTAATTATTAAGGACATGAAGGTTCAAGAAAAACAGCCCACATTCTTCTATATTTTGTGAACTGAAAATGAGAATTTTATTATTATTATTATTATTATTATTATTATTATCTTTGCAGTTTGAGAGAGAAATAATCCTAAACTTGTCTTAACTGATGAATTCAGAAGTTTTAAATAGTGAACTGATGGATTTAAACCTGACAGCTTTAACAGGTGAACAGTATTGGTTTGAATTCTGCCTGGAAACATGTGACTGTGTGTGTGTGTGTGTGGTGCAGGATTGGTGTGTGTGTGTGTGTGTGTGTGTGTGGTGCAGGATTGGTGTGTGTGTGGTGCAGGATTGGTGTGTGTGTGGTGCAGGATTGGTGTGTGTGTGTGTGTGTGTGTGTGTGTGTGTGTGTGTGTGTGTGTGTGTGTAGAGTAGAGCTGCTTCACCCACACTTTCCTCAGTAAGAGAACACACTCAGAGAGGAACAATGTCGGAGCTGCTGAGAATACTGCTCCTCTTACTGCCTGCCATCCTGCACACAGCAAGTGAGTATTAGATCAGCTGCTGAGGTTAGGCTGTGGGGATTTTTTTTTTAATGCTGTGTTGTGTTTTAAAGAAAACAAACATATACAACAACAATAACAATGACAAAAGCTCGTGTTTAGAAGGATGCAGTTTGTTCATTAAATTTATCAGAGGAATATTACAGAACTGCAGATTTATTTATTTATTTATTTAGTGTTTAAAGGCAGGTTTAAGCACAGAATTAGTTTTTAAAATAAACATTAAAATCGATTCAAAATAGACGCTGTATTACTCTCAGTTTTAGCAGTGAAATAAAGCTTTGGTGTTATTTTTCTCTCAGATGGGCATTCACTGGCAACGGAATCTTGGTGCTTCTGGAGCTCTGATGGTCTCAGTGACATGGAGTACATAAGGTCTTACACCTTCAATAAGATCAACTACATGGAGTATAACAGCACTCTGGGGAAGTATGTGGGATACACTGAAATAGGCATCTATAACGCAGAGATTTGGAACAATAACACTGCAGAGCTGCAAGCACGGAAAGCCGCTGTGGAAAGTTTCTGTAAGAACAATGCTCAGCTTTACTACAGCGCCGTCCTCAGTAAAGCAGGTGAGATTATTTGCGAACCTCAAAACTTTAATTCAGTAATATTCCCAGTATTTCCTCATGATGTATGCCTGTAACAGATTTTACATTATTTTTAGTTCAGTTTAATATTTTAGTTGCATTTAAATGCATGTAAAATACACACCGAGCTGCTCTTCTGTAGCTTACTAGCAGGGGCGCAGATAGGATTTTTGAACTGGGGGGGACTGAGCTGTCAGCAAATGATTCCATTTTGTGTATATATATATATATACACACACTACCGTTCAAAAGTTTTGGGTCACTTTGAAATGTCCTTATTTTTGAAAGAAAAGCACTGTTCTTTTCAATGAAGATCACTTTAAACTAATCAGAAATCCACTCTATACATTGCTAATGTGGTAAATGACTATTCTAGCTGCAAATGTCTGGTTTTTGGTGCAATATCTCCATAGGTGTATAGAGGCCCATTTCCAGCAACTCTCACTCCAGTGTTCTAATGGTACAATGTGTTTGCTCATTGCCTCAGAAGGCTAATGGATGATTAGAAAACCCTTGTACAATCATGTTAGCACAGCTGAAAACAGTTGAGCTCTTTAGAGAAGATAAAACTGACCTTCCTTTGAGCAGATTGAGTTTCTGGAGCATCACATTTGTGGGGTCGATTAAATGCTCAAAATGGCCAGAAAAATGTCTTGACTATATTTTCTATTCATTTTACAACTTATGGTGGGAAATAAAAGTGTGACTTTTCATGGAAAACACAAAATTGTCTGGGTGACCCCAAACTTTTGAACGGTAGTACTACGTGTGTATACATATTATTTCACCTCCGTCACTGCCATCACCAGGAACTACCTGCAGGCCAGGACAATGATAACATTTTAACATAGCCTATGGAAATCCAAAGTTTACACATTATCATCACGCACAGAAACTGCAAAACTGCAAAACTAGTTTTAAAACCGCTAAGTTCCAACTGTTAAACATAGCGAGAGGCTGGGCTACGTGTGTGTGTGTAAAGTGTAAACCAGTGCATCCTGACTTTCTAACTATGCCTGTGTGTTGCGTGAGCGGCAGTCAGTCAACAACTCTTCGCAAAGTTTCCTTATGAAACAATATGCTCGCTGAAATTATGGCAGGGAACGCCAGATTAAACATTAAAACTGCCTTCTGAGCACTGTATCTACAGGCTACCACCGAAAGAAGGAGGCTACCAGAAAGGCATCTCTACTCCGTACGATTTTACTTTCACTACGACATTACTTTGAACAGACTATCAAAAAATTGCAAGGTGATATGATAAAGTAAGGCACAGTTTACTTACAGTCTTTTTTTTTTTTTTTTTTTTTGAAAAAACGATGCAATCGTTTTCTGCCTTTTGGCACCCTTCATCATGCCGTGTTGGGGTCCTGAACTAGGAGGCGCTGTCCCCGATATACCTGTCAAACTTGTGGGTAACCATAGCAACCAAGCTCGAGCTCACAACCTGTGCAGTCTGCGCAGTTGCAACTATGTATACACTGCTGTGCACCTCAATAAACCGAATGGTAATTAGTCTTTTGATTTTTCCGTGAGGTTTGCCTTATGCAAAGAAAGACAGCATAGACGTTTTTTCCTCCCTATAAGTGGGGGGGACCGAACGAGGTGAATTTAAATCTGGGTGGGACGAATCCCCCCCGTCCCCCCCTCTATCTGCGCCCGTGCTTACTAGTTACCTAATTAAACTGATTACCTTTTAGATACCTACATATTATTATTATTATTATTATTATTATTATTATTATTATTAGTTTATAATGAATGACTCTCAGCTGTAAGCTGATGTTGTTGTGGTTTAATTGTGCAGTTGAGCCTCAGGTTGAGGTCACTTTGGTAAAGAAGTCAGATGGCACTCACCCAGCCAGGCTGATGTGCAGCGCTTACAGCTTTTACCCACCAGACATTGAGGTGACCTGGCTGAGAAACGGTCAAAAGATTGAGGGTGATGTGACGTCCACTGAGGAGATGGCTGATGGAGACTGGTACTATCAGATCCACTCACATCTGGAGTACATGCCTGAATCTGGAGAGGAGATCTCCTGCGTGGTGCAACACGCCAGCTTCCAAAAGCCCATGGTCTATAAGTGGGGTGAGTCTGATCATCACAGTCAGATCTAAATATCTGAGTCCACTGTCATGAACTGAGCTTAAAAAAACAGAGATCCTGTTTCACTCACATCATAACTCATCTTTCAAAACCTGGTGTTCAGTCAACAACAATAAACAATGAGTGAAAAAAATAGACAATCGTCAAATAAAATTTATTCGGGTTTTTTTCATAGCTGAAAGTAAAAGTAGTTCTTAACACTGTTGTATAAAAATGCTATTCCATAGCGCCTAGTGCTGCTATTAACTGCTATTATATGAATTATTTTTGTAATCTATCTATATAAACCCCTTTCTGTCTCAGATCCCTCGATGTCTGAACCTGATAAGAGTAAGATTGCTATCGGGGCTTCAGGGCTGGTGTTGGGGATCGTGCTTTCAGCTGCTGGATTCATCTACTACAGGAAGAAATGCTCAGGTCAGTGGAAGATTGCAGGAAATCTACAAACAGAAACATGTATTAGGACATCTGTGTATTTGTTATTAAAATTGAAGTGCTATTAATAATTAATATTTAACCTTGCTACCTGATATTCATCCTTCTGCTTTATTTCTGATTTGTGTTCACAGGACGGATCCTGGTGCCGACATAAACACAGGCATCATTTGAAGTTGACATGTTGGTTTCAGCTTCATTCCCCATACTGGATGGAGTTAATTTACCCATAATGCTCACTGTTTAGCTACAGTTAAGCTGAAATGTGATGATTTTTAAGCTCACACATGTGATGTTAATTTTTACAGGTCTGTGAGCAGAGAAACACTGGAGTGTTTGCTGAAATCGCTTTATCTGTTAAACATCTGCTTTATTCCGAACAATTAGTACCTGCTGAGAAATGAGCATTTCATAATATGTACATCTGCATCTGTATTATCACTTTCCTTAATGTAAGACCAGCTTTCTGTCAGATTTTGCTGAAACTGATGTTAAATATCTTGATTATAGGCTTTATAAGAGTTCTTGAGTAGAAATTTGACAAACTGAGCTTAGATACTACATTCAGCTTAAAAATGTATAAATTAATTCCTTATAATGCATCTGAAAGTTATGAAGTAATTAATTACTATTACAGAAGTAAATGTAGCCTTGTAAAATTTTCATTATTAAATCATTAGCGCCCCCTACAGTCTATTTTAACCTGGCTCACTTCCTTAGTTTTAGTGATGCTGTTTATTACGATTCAATACTAACAGTTATCTGTAAATTTCTGGTTTTGTATCATCAGTCACTTAAATTTCATTTTAATGGTAAGAACTGGATTGATTTTTGATTCTGTATGGATGCTGACTCTTAATAAACTTTTGGTTGTAAAAGAAATTGCTGTAAAATTTTCTTTAAAACAGTAAATGACAAATTCTATTCATAAATATCATTTGACAGATTTATATATGTTGCATTATATAGCTGATGAAATTAACACAGTTCTTATGAGTAAACTTTTAATCCTGCTGTATTTCTGTGGCGTCATTACGACTGGATTATGCATTCTGAACTTAATTCAAGCTGAAGTGGAGAATCAGGTCCTGTTTGGGGTCGGGAGCTTCACTTCCTCTGGGGGAAAAAAACAATGCATAAATAATACTAATAATAATAATGAAATGAATTTAAAAATGAAATTGTTTTCAGTGTGATGGATCATTCTGAGTTTATAAGATGATGCTTTTAATCAGAAGAGTCATTGAGCTGATTCTAAAATGTGTTCTTTAGCTTGGAAAACACTCAGCTGAAATCTGGTCATTATTTTTAATTTGCAACACCAGAAAATATACACAATGATTTGATTTACTGTCTACTTTCTATAACAGTACATTTATTATTCTGTCAGAAAATTTTAATCATGTAAGCGAAGCATAATGTTACATTACAGGCATTTTTCAGACACTCTTAACCAGAGCAGCATACAATGTACCATGAGCAGCCTGGGGAGCAGTTGGAGATTAGGTTTATTGGTCCAGGGAACGGAACCAGCAACCTTTTGTTCCCAAAGCTGCTTCTCTAACCATTAGGCCATGGCTTCCCAACATAAATAAAGCACAGAGGTGACCAGCTGAGAGTTAAGTGTAATATTTACAGGCCTAACTGTGACTTCCTTTCAGTCATGGGATTTGACCTCACAACCTTTGGATCAGTAAGATCAAATCTTGCAGACTGAGATTGAGAAATACTTTAACATGTGGAGTTTCAGCTGTGAGTGAAAGGTATAAACCGTATTACAGCTATCAAATCTGGAACAGGATTCCACCCTGGTATAGATCCAATGTCCTATTTCATTCAAAGTGGCTTACAATTCAGATAGGTTATAATTGAACAGGTGAGGGTTCGAGCAGGTTAGGGTTCAGGATGTATGGATGTACAGGTTGTGGACGATTTCAATTTCTTATTACAGTAATAGCCTGACTTGCTTGAGTGAAATAAAAGAAACAAGTTTCACAATAGGTGGCACAGTGGTGTAGTGGTTAGCACTGTCGCCTCACAGCAAGAAGGTTCTGGGTTCAAGCCCAGCGGCTGATGGGGGCCTTTCTGTGTGGAGTGTGCATGTTCTCCCCGTGTCTGTGTGGGTTTCCTCCGGGTGCTCCGGTTTCCCCCACAATCCAAAGACAAGCAGGTTAGGATAATTGGTGGCTCTAAATTGACCGTAGGTGTGAGTGTGAATGGTTGTGTGTCTCTCTGTGTCAGACCTGTGATGACGTGGTGACTTGTCCAGGGTGAACCCCGCCTCTCACCCATAGTCAGTTGGGATAGGATCCAGCTTGCCTGCGACTGTGCACAGGATAAGCAATTACGGATAATGGATGGATGGAAGTTTCACAATAATAGCATCACACTCACTGATATTAAAAGTGATTTTGGCTGCAGTGTAATAAACCCACGAGTCAGAAATCATCATCTTTCAGTCTCTTGCTCTCACTGCTTATGTGTAGGTGATTATGCTGTATGTTAGCATTTGGCTAACATGAAGATGTAAAACATAAGGAAATCTGAAACCAGCGGGATGTGTTTGAGGAAATATTTACACTGATCAGCCATAACATTAAAACTACTGATCAGTGAAGTGAATATTATTGATCATCTCATTACAGTGGCACCAATCAAGCGGTGGGATATATTAGGCAGCAAGAAAGAGAACAGTCAGTTCTTGAAGTTGATGTGTTGGAAGCAGGAAAAATGGCTAAGTGTATGAATCTGAGCAACTTTGCCAAAACTGTGATGGTGAGATGACTGGGTCTGAGCATCTCCAATATGATACATCTTGCGGGGTGTTCCCGGTATGCAGTGGTTAGTACTGAACAAAAGTGGTCCAAGGAAAGACAACCGGTGAACTGGTGACAGGGTCATGGGTGCCGAAGGCTCATAGATTCACATAGCACATATGGTACCATCCAGAAGAACAGAAGACCTACTGTAGCACAAAATGCTGAAAAAGTTAATGCTGGCTAAAACAGAAAGGTGTCAGGTCTATAAAGGTGTCGCTGGTTCACCGTTATTCACATTTTATACATTTGTGTAGATCTATAACCATTGTATTGCTTTTAAAAAGACTGCTTGCATTCCCACTTGCATCTGCCTCCCATTCCCTGACTGATATTGGGAATACTGTATGAATGAAATCAGTTATTCCAGGCTGTAATGTAAAAATGAGGTAGAGTCAGACATTATGCCATGCCTCAATAACTCATGAAGAAATAATCTATAAATAAATGTAATCTTGGACCTAATATGTTATGTCCATGGAAATTTTAGCATAAAAAAGCTATATTGCTCTTTGGAATAGCCAAAGATATTGCAGTGTATAATGAACTCCCAAATAATGAGATTTCATTTGTGATTGCAATACATAGCATAAAAGCAAGACATAAAAAAATAAATTTAACCCAATTTGATGTACAAATGGAAATGCATAAGCATAAAAGAACCATTTTAAATATTGTTTTATAATTTTATCCATTATATTAAGGCTGAATAGTCATATGTAAAAGATCTTATCGATTTTCAATCATTGAGGTTTTTTTTTCTTAATTTAACAATACAGTATGTGTTTACCCACAATTATTGTCCACATTTTTTAATTATATTTTTGTTGCCAGCATACCACACTGTGCACCTGACAAACATCACGTGTGATGTGGCCATGATATAATACACTGATGTAATAAAATACTGTGTGTATTCAGTGTTCTGGATTATTTTATGCTCCACATTATGGAAAACATTCCCATTGTTAAAGCTGATCAAGCACTCATCTGATACAGTTACAGCTCACTTCCAGTAAGTGTAGTTTAAATTTTTGCTCATCAAAATGTCATTTATACATCCAGGATTGCATATTTATATATACACATTGTTATACAGTAAGCAAACACTCAGTTCTGATCGTCAATATATTGGCTGTGGGAGAAATGGGCAGGCGTGAAATCCTGAGTGACTTTTATAAGAGCCAGAACCTTATTGCCAGATGACTGGGTTTGGAGCATCGCTGGTAAGGCTTATGGGCTGCTCCCACTCAGCATTTGTGAGTTCTGACTGAATGTGGTCTGCGGAGGAACAAACCATGAACCAGCACCGGGGGGTTGTGTGCCTGAGGCTGATTGACAGAGAGAGCAATGAAGCCCATCCCATCTGATCTAAACCAGGGTTGTAGTCGAGTCACTAAACCTCAAGTCCGAGTCCAGTCTCGAGTCCCCAGTGTTCAAGTCTGAGTCAAGTCCAAGTCATTAAATAAAATTTCAAGTCAAGTCCACAATTGGTCTGAGTCAAATCTGAGAACAAGACTCCAACCGCACAATTTGACGGTGTCTGTTTCAGTGCCATTAACATTAGTTTGTTCCTGAACATGCCGTATGAACAGGTGAATGTGCTTCTCTTTATCAGGGAGTGTGAAGTATTCTGTCAGAGATGGTTGGGAGACGGATGTAAGTGCAGAAGGTGTGTTTATTAATACAAGTGAAGATGGTAAACAATCCAGAACGGCAGGCAAAATCGCAAAACGGTGAAACAGGTGATATGTCGAGCGAGGCACAAACAGGCTATCGTAGACTCGGCAGGATCAAAGACGAGAAACAGGGAATCAGGGATCAGGAAACCAAACAAGGAAATTAGGCTCGGTAATGTATCAGTTTAATGCAGGCACGCTGATTGCACCTTAATCCTGTGCAGGTGCAAGTCGTTTATGGCGTGTGTGAGAGTCCGCTTGTCGCGTGCGATGTCCAGAGCGCCCGAGAGTCTATCTGATGCACGCGCCAAGGCACGCAGGTGTGACACTCTTGCATGAAATTAGTACAAAAATTAATGTAGCTATAAATATCTTATGCCAAATTATTATCCTATGTGACAAAAAATAAAGAAAAAATCAGAGTCCTTGTCTCCAATTTATGAGTCCGAATGCAGTTAATGCCTGTCTGAGTCATCAGTGCTCAAATCCAAGTCAAGTAACAAGTCCTTAAAATCAGGACATGAGTCGGACTCCGGTCTGAGTCCTGGACTCGAGTACTACAAGCCTGATCTAAACCAACAGGAGGGCTACTGTGGCACAGAAAAGCACAGACGATATTAATGATGGTTACAGGAGGAATGTGTAACAAAACACAGCACATCACACCCTTTTGTGTATGGGGCTGCATAGCTGGAGACTGGTCAGAGTGCCCATGCTAAACCTTTTGTACCATCAAAAGCACCTACAATGGGCATGCAAATATCAACCTTGGGACAATGGAAGAAGATCACCTAGTCAGATCATCATGTTATTATATCTTAACATCATGCTAAAATGATGGACAGCTCATTTAAAACCAATGGGACTGAGTTCAGCTTTTCAGCTGTCTAAAGCGCATCATTTTACAGCATCATCATTTTCATGCTCCACTGGGATTTAATCAGAGTTTCCTGCCCTGTTCCATCTTCTTCAAACCAACATTATATTACGCCTCTTATTCAACAGAACATCACTATAATACATTTAAAGAATAAGTGTTTCTTTATTCTTTAGACTTTCATGGCAGGCTTTTCAACATATTTTTTTCTGAGAAACTGATGATGTAATAATATCCCTGCCCTGTGATTGGCTCACATTTGGAAATGGTTTCAGTGAACTTCTCCAAGATGCGTGTTTAGTGACTGTGGGGCTTTTTTTTTTTTTTTTTTAGCATAAAGTTTGCTGTCTCTCTCAGAAAAAAAAGAGGACTTAACTGTACCATTCTTTATTGCTGGAGGGGTACCTTTTGTACCTTTATTATGTATCTTTCAAATGGAAATGGAGAAATAGCATACTTTAATGGAAGGTACATAATTAGACTGGAATTATCTTTAAAGCTGTAAAAGCCAACATTTGCACCTTTCAGTGCATATAAATAATGTTGAATTGGATTTAATGTGTACAATTGCTGGACATTTTAAATATTAATAAAAAAAAAACAACAACCTACATACACCAACAAATAGCCACAGTGTCATTGTACACATTTAAATGACAAGTCTAATATTTCAATAGTCTGAATAGGATTATGTTAAGGGGTACAATAAATATTGTACTATGTGATTCCTCTCTCCTTAATATTTATGGAGAAAATAGCAAACCAATCAGCCATCTATCAACTTAATGCAACCTTTACATGAGCTAAATGAGTCAGAGGTTCAGTTCCACCATGTTTTGTGATTCCCTCTTTCTTCATCTGACCTCATGCATACATATGAACACATACAGCACAAACACAGTGACGTCTAGTGGAGATACTGAGGCATCAGTGTTCATTTCAAATACATAATAGTACAGTACAGAGTTCATACAGTTTGAAAAACAGCCTTTCAGTCCAATTCAAGGTTACAGATATGTTCTTTATTTATCTTTTAGAGAGGCCGTGAACATAAGAGAAAGGAACAGAGCTGACAAAGTGTGACCTTTGAAAGTGTTGGTGGATTTGATTGTGGGGAAAGTCCTGAAATATTGTGTATTATTTTGTTTTACCGGTTGAGTTGTTGTGAGCATTCTGTAAAGTGCCTGTTGGAGAAATAAAGCAAGACCCAAAGCTAAGTCAAAATCTGCTGATCTCCTGAGTCCTCCTTCCCATCCACCTGCACACATACCAGGTTCGACAGTCTTTATATACAGGAAATTATTGCATAAAATATCTCTTCCTTATCTGACAAAGTTCGTAAATAAAGAGCTACATATCACTGAACCAAGCACTCCCAAACTTTTTGCAGTCAGGAACAACTTTAACTGTAGAATAAACTTCACAGATCCCCACCAAACATATCATTATTGGAATGTGAACAATATTATTTTGGATATTTATTTTTTTCAGTATCATAAACCCTGGTTGTGCAGTGGTTAGCATTGTTGCCTCACAGCAAGAAGGTTCTGGGTTCGACCTTGTGGCCAGCTGGGGTCTTTCTGTGTGGCGTTTCCTCCAGGTTTTCTGATTTCCTCCCACAGTCCAAAGACATGCAGATTAGGGCAACTGGCTCCTCTAAATTTCCCATTGGTGTGAATGTGAGTGTGATGGCTGTTCATCTCTGTGTTAGTCCTGCAATAGTCTGGTGAGCTGCCCAAGGTGAACTCCGACTCTCACCTGAAATCATCTGGGATTGGCTTCAGGAACCCCCTCAACCCTGATAGATAAACAATATACATAATGGATGGATAGTTTAATTATTATTGATTATGCATCACAGACCCCCAGGGTGTCCTCAGATAACATTTTGAGAAGCATTGCATTAAATCAGTAAAGGCCCTCAGCATTTTATTAAAATTATTTGATGGTATAATATACACTCAGACTATCAGACCTCTGGTTTGAACCTAAGCTTGGTTTATTGTTTGTGTGGAATTTTGCATGTTCTCCCTGAGTTCCAGAGATTCCCCCAGGATTTCTTTTATCTTTTTTTCATGTTATTGCAATGGGGTAAATCACAACCCACAATTATCCATGTTATTATATTTTATGTTGTGGTGATGATGATTAGCCTGTTTGACCTAATAAAACCTCAATCACTATTGAGGATGAAAAGGAAAAAGATAAGACAATTTTACCAGAAGCAGCAGAAATATACAAATCAAAGTGAGTGCGCTAGCCAGTTAGCCAACACGCTATAAAATGAGTGAAGCTTCTTCAGGAGTGATTTCCACTACAGGAGCAAAACTGAACAGAACATTTGTTCACATTGTGTCTGAAGTGTGAGTTACTACGACACTATACAGTTACTTTGTCAGATACGATATTAATTTCTTCTTTACAGTCTTGTTGTAAAAAGGAAATTTGGCAGTTGGCATTAGCTACAGCACTCGGCCTGCAGTTTTGTGTCTACAGCTGAATCACAGCCATGTGGATATTTAGTATCACCACGCTCCTGTGAGTTCGTTAATGCTTCATTATCGCCCGCTTGAATGGATCTCAAACGAGTGGCCACTATTTTCCTGGCATTATAAATAAAAAACCAAACTGATTCAAAACTATGTCCATGTTAGATGCTTTTATAGACTCAAACTAAAGCAACAAATTTCATTAAATTCAGAAAAGTATGATTTCAGGAGCCATAAAAACAAAGGCAGTTTTTTTTCTCCTAAAAATCAGAGGACTCTTGATTCTGCAGCTTTCGGTCTTCTTTCTTCTTTGCTCATCTCCTCCTCAGGACAATCATCAGAAAGAGACACGGCCAGATGAGGTGTCATGAACAAACAAATGAATCTTACTGTTCTTGATTATTTATTTTTTCAGACTTATTAGATCATAGATTTGATTATTCACTACTCAGTATCATGATAACTTTCATATTTCTTGATAAAAATCATGTTAAATTATCTGATTGAGCCCGAGTCAGAAGTCAGTGATAAGTGTACGATCTGTCTGAAAACCATTGAAGCTTAACACTATACCTCGGTACAATTAAAATAAAATCCATCCACTGTTCAGTAAATATCTGCTAGCTCATGAGCTGTTAATTAGCAGCAAAAGTTAGCTACATAAATGGAGGTTACCTTCGCAACAGACCAATTTCCATATTATATCTGTTGGAGTGACAACTGGTTCTGCCACGTTTGCCAAAATTTCCAGAACTCCAGTCTGGCACACTGAATTATGGGATTGTCTTCTGACTGGGACAGTCCTTTTCTCAGGAGCGCACAGATGCTGCCCCAAGAATGCTGCCTACACAGGATGCCGTCTTCCGACTGGAACGCACCAGTCCTTCAGTGCACTTGGAATTAAACATTTAATTGTGGTTTTCTACTGGACGACTGGTTGAGATGTGTCTGTGCAAAAAGTCAAACATGGTTCAGTTCAGGAACCCTTGTGGGTTTTTTAGAAATACTAAAGTAAAAGATGTGGGAATTTGACTACGCAGGCCGCCACACATATAATGTGCACTACAGAGTGTATACAGTGTTTACACAATGCTATTTAAGACCGTCTGTAGTGAACTGTACAGAACACCACAGCAGATTTATTCACAAGAAAAGAGACGCCAGTACGTGTTTACTGACAAAACTACTTACGGTACAGATATCACTTCTAGCACAGACACTTTGTTTATTTTGTTTTTATTGTTATAAAATGTGTACGATGCCAAACATAAAATAGAACAGGATACACAGCTTTTCATTTCTTTCTTTCTTTTTTAATTCTAAACCCCTTTTTCTATGTCAAGAACAAAAGCTCAAAATTTCAGGAGCTGTAAAAATTAATGTCATTGTTGTTTGTTTGTTTGTTTGTTTAACCTTTGAAACCTAAACTTTTATTTTGTATTATTATTTCAGATCCTTTTTTTTTTTTTTTTACTATTTCAGGCACAAAACCTCAAAAATTCAGGAATCTCTAATCTCATCTCATAATCTGTAGCCGCTTTATCCTGTTCTACAGGGTCGCAGGCAAGCTGGAGCCTATCCCAGCTGACTACAGGCGAAAGGCGGGGTACACCCTGGACAAGTCGCCAGGTCATCACAGGGCAATTCAGGAATTATTATTATTATTATTATTATTATTATTATTGTTTTCTTGTTTGTTTGACTTTTGAAACCTAAAGACTATTCAGGAATTTAATTTCTTCCTTTTTGTGCTCCCAGTGTTTTAATTCTTTGTGTTTGTAATGATCAGCGCACCTCAGTATGGAAAGAGTAAAGGATCAGGAATTGTGAAACTCACTTGAGTGTCTGCCTGAACCCAGCTGACTGTGAGGAGAGAACTGATCTGATTGGATGATTTATTTATCACTGACTCTGCACTCGGCTGTATTTCTGTCTCTATTCAGTGTGTGGAAGTCAGTGACAAGTGAATTCATCTGAGCTGCTGGTTTACTGACAAACTTCAGGATGAAATTATTTCTCATCTTTTTCACACTAATGTGTGTGAGGGACACTGAATCACAGTGTAAGTGAGATATTTATTTATGTGTAAATTTGCTGTAATATTTTCCCCAGTGGTAATTAGAAGAGTGTATATAAAGTGTTAATGGTGGTGTTTTGGTTATTAAGCTGTAGAGCTTGATTTAAATGAGACAGATTGTTTCAGATCATCACAAAAATGATGTGATTTTGTCAGTGATGATGTTTTTATCTCACTGTAGTAACAGGCTGCTGCATTTTGAACGTGTGTGTGTGTGTGTGTGTGTGTGTGTGTTTCTCCAGTTAAACATCATGAACTGCTAACAGTCGAATGTTCAGAGAAGAATAAGGAGTATACGGCAGGGGCCGATGGAGATGAGGCGTTTTATGCAGATTTTGAGAAGAAGAAACTAGTGATGATGGTTCCTCCCTTCACTGATCCACCGGAGTTCCCCAGATTCTACGAGTGGGCCGAGGCTAGCATGCCCATCTGCCAGTACAACTTAAAGGTGTCGACAGAGGAATTTAAAGACCAGCCGGTGCCACAGGGTGAGAAACTCAGTGTTTATAGGAGCACAAATTGACCTTGATGATATTGAGTCTAAAATGATTTTCCAGCATGAAGATGTGAGATTTGTTGTAGATTTGACTGTAAATCACTGACCGTTACACTGTCAGTAAACTACAGGAACAATCACAGTCTCCAGCCTGTAAAGCTCTCATTTACTGTACAATACTCTAATCTCACAGCCGACACTACAGCACTGCTGTCTCACACTATTTTCATTTCATAAAAGCTTTTTATTCGACTAAAACATCCCAGAATGCACCACATCATCACAGCAGCTGTTTGCTTCGCCCTGAACACAAACTATTTATCAGTTAAATTTATAGAAATGAAGAAGTTCTCTCTGAACAGAGTAACTGTTGAAGTGTGGGGTTTGTAAAGCTAAATAAATCTACACACACACACACACACACACACACACACACACACACACACACCAATTATGGATTACGGAGCTAAAGATAGATTTTATAATTGACTTGCGAGAAAATGTGAAGATGATCTGAGGCAGTAGGATGGCACATTACTCAGTCGTGAACACAAGCAGAGGGTTTATTTGTAAATAGTCATGTTCCATGTTCTTTCTCTGGCATCTGTTTATCATCTGTAAATGCTGAATGAAGTGCAATCCATTGCATTTTATGTTTACTAAACTTATAATTAAGCTACTGTCCTCACAATTCACATGTAAAATCACAACTTATAGATTCCAGATTCCTGTTGGTTATTATTATATGGACACGAGTGTTTTACTGGGAAATACATCACTCTTATTTTTCATAGGAGCTACATCCGGGACCTGAGTAACACAGTAGAGCCCTGCACTCCCGCGGGAGTCCCGCGGGACCCGACGCAAAGCAGTGCGGCGCGGGACAAATTTTGAAAGCTCATTGCAGGCGGGAGGGGGAGTGCACAATGCGGGAGCGGGCGGGAGAGGTGATAAGCTGCAGTCCAGCTAACTAATAATGTGTTTAAAATAAAATTTATAAATTATTAATTTATGTCTATCATATATAATTTGTGCTGGATATTTTATTTGGCATTAATAAAAACATTTTAAGATGCCTAAATTTGCGGATGTGGTCTAATCTCGCGTACGTTTCTGATTCCTTTCCGATCTTCCTTGTTTAGTTAGTTCAAACTTGCATCATACCATATTGGTTTAATGCTAACTTGGTTGGTTGTTTGGGAAACGCACCCCTGAACGTGAGCTGTAGATATTTATGCTCAAATCCACTCAAAGTAGGGGGCGGGGCACCATCATGCTGTGTCTTTAAATTATATTAATTTCTTATAGGCCTACTTGTATTTCCTAGAATGTAAATGTGAGGAGTGACATATAAGCTATGTGCAATGTACAATATTCTTAATATCCACTGTCGATTTTGGTACTGTAGGTGTGTTGGGTATCCCTGTAAAGCCTCAGCTGCGCATGCCGCCTGGCAACACGCACCCTCGCTACGTGCGCTAGGTGAAGGATCGATCAGTGGAGAGCTCAGCTAAGCTCAGCATGTTTAATTCCCCAAGCCAACGACAAGAACTTTCATGAGAAATAACGCAAACGTCTGCATCATGCGGGATTTGCAGGCGGGAGCGGGACAAAATATGGCAGGCATGGGCGGGAGCGGGACTGAAAATCATAATTCTTTGCGGGAGTGGGCGGGAGCGGGACTGCACAATGCGGGAGCGGGCGGGAGCGGGACTGAAAATTTTGTCCCGCGCAGACCTCTATGTCTCCAATATCTTCACTCGTGAGGAATTTGATGAATTGTTTTGATAAATTCGGGGACTTTCTGTTTGTGAATGTGTCGATAGAATAAAAAAAAAATCACACAATAAAAACTCGCATTTTTCATATGAAATACATCGTGGATCTGAGTGACATAATTCCTGATATTTCACTCTGATGATGTCACTCCCAGTGTTTTCCTGCTGACTAGATGTGTGTTGTCAAAATGGTGAACCATTTTAAAATTAAAATACTTTTGATTAACTTGTGGTTTTTGGTTTTTCTAGGATGTGTTCATATAATACAAATTATATTACACATTGGCTTGAAGATATGAAGTTTATTTTCTCATGTTGAAAAATATTTCACTCGTTCACTTCGCTCCCTCATGATGTATCCATTCACTACTCAAAGATAAACTTCATATCTTCACACCACCGTGTAACATCCTCTATATATCGACAGCCAGAAGAAATAATGAATGCATCACAGTCTCAGAGTCATAACAATGGTGCACATGTGCTTTATATTTTTCTTCAGATGCCCCACAAAGCTCCATCTATCCCAAAGAAAAGATGCAGCTGGGTTCAGAGAACATGCTCATCTGTCATTCCGCACAATTTTTCCCTCCACCTGTTACTGTACGCTGGACCAAAAACAGTGTGGATGTGACGGAACAATCCACACTCAGCCGCTATTACCCGAATGAGGACAAAACCTACAACCAGTTCTCCCACCTGCCCTTCACTCCACAGGAAGGAGACGTTTACACCTGCACGGTGGAGCACGAGGCCCTGGAGACGCCCGACACCAAGACATGGGGTGAGACGGAGAGTTTAACTACTGATTCAGTCTTTCCTTAGAGTAGAAATAACCGTGTGTGTGTGTGTGTGTGTGTGTGTAGAGGTGAATGTTGAGCTTCCCAGTGTGGGTCCCTCTGTGTTCTGTGGAGTGGGTCTGGCTGTCGGACTGCTCGGAGTCGCTACTGGAACTTTCTTCCTCGTCAAAGGAAACATGTAACTGACACTTCAGGTAACAACTCGAATAAAACATTATATTTATAATATTTAATACACTGTTTCTCCCTGATACACCTGTTTCTGTTTTCAGCCAGAAGTAAAGTGTTCAGAGAAGGTTTAGATTCTGACCATGAATTCTCATTTTGATTTTTCACTGAGGAAACTGTTCATCCACTAGAGTTTAATTCATCCGTTAAACTATGTAAGGTTTTATTATTAACATAAAGTTGTTGCTTGTTCCATTGTACACTTGTTGTTTTATTTCTTAACTCTGTGCAGAAATCTGTGAATACGTCATTCTTTTCCAATCTATGTAATGTCTAATATTAGAAGAGAAAATACAAATGTAAAGGAATGTGTGCCTCCAAATAATTAAAGAAATAAACTTTATTTCCATGAACGTGAACGATCATGTGACTTCTGTTTTCAGACAGTTGTATCTTTCAGTAACTCGTTGCACCAGTAGAACATAATCTCTGTATTCGTCTAGTTTGAAAATATATTGCCACAGTTGTGACAGAAAAATCACACACACATCACATGTAATATATTACAGATGGGATCATGAGAATAATGTGCAATCAGATGTGAAAAGCATATAAAAAGGTACATTTAACCTTGTTATGCCCTGAAATTGTACATGTGAAAAAGGTTAAAAAAAAGTATGAGCACGTGTTCAAATGTATCATCACTGCATGCTGAAACCAGTCCAGTTATTTTACTGTAAATATGATTACAGGGCCAGTTGTATTGGAGGCTACGTGCAAGACTCCATTAGATTATTCTACATTCTCACATTTCAACTGGTTTGTTTTCAACTGTGTAGCAAAGCTGTTTGTGTTAGCAGACACATTTGAAGAATTAGACAATATATTTATATTAGGGATGCACCGATACCACTTTTCACAAACTATTTCAGTCAGCATAAAATGGTGTTGTCTATAAGAACTAAACATTTTATGGAAAAGTGAGAGGCAGGTTCTTTTTGATGAACAGAATCATCTGTGTATGATCAGCTGTGGGCCTATTTCTGTTTTCATTCACAATATGTGACACTGAACTGAACAGCCTTTCGCGGTCAACACTACTGCATGGTGTGGAGAGTTACGGTTTCTGCCTGATATCTGGGCCAGAATGGAGAACCACACTTTGTTAATCACCCAGCACTGCAGTGGGTTGCTTTCTCAAGAATTTGTGCTCTCTCCGAGGTATATCTCTCACTGTTTGACTGTGACAGTACCTACTGGAGCTCTGTTCAGTGTTGATGCTTGCTCATCTGCTATTTCATCAAACACACTGTCTAGACGGCTGCTGGCCTGGGCCCTGCATGGTTTTCTGGCAGGTGGTTCATCCTGATTTCCCTGCTTGTCTGCCTTTTCTCCAGGCAGCTTCAGCAGCTCAAGCATCACCATCTCTTTGGCCTCTGTAGCAGCATTGGTGTTGGAGGGAAAAAACAAAATTTTATACATACAACAGGAGAAAAGAACATTTTAACTCACGGGCATGTTTGCCTGAATATGTTGCGACTTACGAAACTAAAATGATCAAATTGTCCATTATATGGATTATATTAAAGTGAATTTCTAAAAAATTACCAGGCCAGAATGACATCATGTTTAATTTCTTTCTCTCTCTCTGTCTCTCTCTCTCTCTCTCTCACACACAAACACACACACACACAAAAAAACAACAACAACACAACAACAACTGGGATCAAGGGAGAGTTGCAATGTTGCAGAGTTTGTTTTTCTCCACATAAAAAAAAATGCCTCTTGACAGCTGCAGCTAAGGCTTCCTTCATGGTTTTGATACCATGGTCTTCATCTGTTTCTTTGGATAAACATCTCTACAGCACAGACACAGCAGGGATCACGTCTGCGGCCGTAGCGTCAGAGGAGCTCACTTTTCTGGCTCTGGTCAGAGAGTTTCTAATCTAATCAATATAAAATTAGATCATACTGACTGTACAGCCGCTGCCAGCACATTTGATCTAAAGGTGGGGCTATTAAATATTAGATCTCTTACATCTAAAGCGCTAATTGTTAATGAATTCATTACTGATCAGGAGTTTAATGTACTGTCTTTAACAGAAACATGGGGTTAAGCCAAATGAATATATAGCATTAAATGAAGCGAGTCCTCCTGGATACAGTTATATACACCAGCCACGTCTAACTGGCATAGGAGGAGGCGTCGCGGTTATTTATAATGATTATCTACGTAGGTGTAACACACAAACCTGGTTATGAATTCAATACATCTGAAATTCTTCAAAAGAACCTAATATAAGTAGCCACAAAAAAAATAACTCGATCCAGTTAATTCTATTACTTATTATTTACAGGTCCCCGGGGTCATATTCTGTTTCTTTCTGAATTTGCTGATTTTATCTCCGCTCTGGTTATTTCCTTAGACAAAGCTTTAGTTGTCGGAGATTTTAACATTCACTTCGATAACCCAGAAGACCTTCTGATAACAGCATTTGTGTCCATTTTAGATTCAGTAGGGATTAATCAGAACATCAAAGGACCGACCCATAATGGTGGTCACACCCTTGATTTAATACTAACATTTGGGTTAAACGTAGAAAATATAGTCAGTCACACTTCCACAGTCTGAAGTTCTCAGATCATTATCTCATCTCATTCAGAATATGTCTGAGTAATAATATATGCACCTCACTGTGTTAAATGTATGTTCACATCAACTACTGCACAACGTTTTATCAATAGTCTCCCAGAGATATCAACTTTGGAGTCTGATGGTGATCCAATCAAAGAACTTGATCAGGCAACTGAATGCTTAGAGTCAATGTTCTGCTGTACTTTAGATAATGTAGCGCCACTTAAAAGAAAAATGGTAGACTATGAAATGGACAATAGATAGACTAGAAAATGCTGTGGGAGTTAAGGGAACGTCCCTCTCCTGGCTCAGGTTTTATTTAACTGATCGCCATCAGGTGTAGTGGTTAGCGCTGTCGCCTCACAGCAAGAAGGTCCTGGGTTCGAGCCCCGGGGCCGGCGAGGGCCTTTCTGTGTGGAGTTTGCATGTTCTCCCCGTGTCCGCGTGGGTTTCCTCCGGGTGCTCCGGTTTCCCCCACAGTCCAAAGACATGCAGGTTAGGTTAACTGGTGACTCTAAATTGACCGTAGGTGTGAATGTGAGTGTGATTGGTTGTCTGTGTCTATGTGTCAGCCCTGTGATGAACTGGCGACTTGTCCAGGGTGTACCCCGCCTTTCGCCCGTAGTCAGCTGGGATAGGCTCCAGCTTGCCTGCGACCCTGTAGAAGGATAAAGCGGCTAGAGATAATGAATGAATGAATGAATGATCGCCATCAGTATGTTGATGTAAATGGTGATTTTTCTAGACATACTGAGGGAAAGTTTGGTGTTCCACAAGGTTCTGGCTTGAGTCCACTGCTTTTTTCTTTATATATGTTCCCTCTGGGTGATATTATTCATAAATATTGTATTAGTTTCCACTGTTATGCTGATGACACACAGTTGTATGTTTCTGCAAAACCTGATGAGAGACACCAGCTTAATAGAATTGAGGAATGTGTGAAGGACATTAGACACTGGATGCTTATTAACTTCCTTCTGCTTAACTCTGACAAGACTGAAGTACTTGTACTTGGACCACATGCAGCTAGAAGTAAGTTTTCTGATTACATAGCGACTCTGGATAGCCTTTCTGTTTCTTCACGTGCAGCAGTAAAATACCTCGGGGTGATTATTGACTCCAGTCTTTTGTCTGAAACTCATATCAATAACATCACCTGGATAGCTTTCTTTCATCTCAGAAATATTGCGAAGATAAGAAATATTATGTCACAATACACGATGCAGAAAACCAAGTTCATGTTTTTTTTTTTTTTTTTTTTGTTACCTCCAGGTTGGATTATTGTAATGCCTTACTGTCTGGATGTTCCAGTAGGAGCATAAACAAGCTCCAGTTAGTTCAAAATGCATCAAGAGTCCTTACTAGAACTAGAAAATATGACCACATCACCCCTGTTTTATCCACACTGCATTGGCTCCCAATCAAATTTCATATTGATTATAAAATACTACTATTGACCTTTAAAGCACTGAATGGTCTCGCACCACAGTACCGGAGCGAACTTCTGGTCCTTCCTTTATGACCCGCCACACCTACTTGGGTCAAAAGGTACAGGCTATCTGCTGGTACCTCGTATAGTGAAGGCTACATCAGGGGGCGGAGCCTTTTCTTACAAAGCCCCACAGTTATGGAACAGCCTTCCAAGTAATGTTCGGGAATCAGACACAGTCTCAGGGTTTAAATCTAGGCTGAAAACATCTGTTTACTCAAGCCTTTTGTTATGGTTTTTTTTATTAGGTAAAGGTGTAGATCTGGAGGGTCCTCAGGCATGCAGTGTTTTGGTAAACTGGGATGTATGGATGCTGTATCCCCCCAAACTCAGGTTTGTTGACGATGCAGTGGCTGCTGCTTTATGTCCCAGAGTGCCCTCATGTCTGTGTTACCTTCTGGCTCTCCCTTTTAGTTATGCTGTCATAGTTATTCTTACTGGAGTCCCTGCTTGCACTTGGCGCAAAACGTATACTGTTCTTCACCATTAAGTGACACTGGGCATACCTAACAACCTGTGTTTTCTTTGTCTCTCTCTCTGTTGAGTTACATGTCGATCCTGAGACACTAGTGATGCTGACCTCTCCTGCTCTTCAGACCTGCCTGATCCATCCTGATGTCCTATGTCTGGCTGGAGTCTCATCACACCCCTCCTGTGGAAGATAGCCCCATATGGACAGCCAAAAGACACACTCAGAAGATGGCTCTGGACACTTCAGTTTTGCTATGATGGCTTAGGACTAGGTGACACAGTGGTGTAGTGGTTATCATTGTTGCCTCACAGCAAGAAGGTTCTGGGTTTGAGCCCAGTGGCCGATGAGGGCCTTTCTGTGTGGAGTTTACATGTTCTCCCTCTGTCTGTGTGGGTTTCCTCCGGGTGCTCCATTTCCCCCCACAGTCCAAAGACATGCAGGTTAGGATAATTGGTGGCTCTAAATTGACCGTAGGTGTGAATGTGAGTGTGGATGGTTGTGTGTCTCTGTGTGTCAGCCCTGCGATGATCTGGTGACTTAGCCAGGGTGTACTCTGACTCTCACCCATAGTCAGCTGGGAGAGGCTCCAGCTTGCCCACGACCCTGCACAGGATAAGTAGCCACGAATCATGGATGGATGGAAGGTTTAGGATGACAACTGACATGATAACTTCATGACAACTGCAGTCCTAAACATTTTTGCACTGAAGTCACTATCAGTGAAAACTGATAAGTTCAACAAAATCTAGAAGAAGAAACCTTTATTTGTTACATACACACTCAAGCACTGTGAAATTCCTCCTCTGCATTTAACCCATCTAAAGCAGTGAACACACACATGCACACACAAAAGTGAGCAATGAGCACATACACATACCCAGAGCAGTGGGCAGCTATACTACAGCACTCGGGGAGCAGTTGAAGGTTATGTGCCTTGCTCAAGGGCACTTCAGCCCAAGGCTGCTCCATGTTAACCTAACTGCATGTCTTTGAAAATCAACTTCATGTTAAAACTATAATGAATTTCCTGGTTATGCAGTTGTACTTGTGACTCTTTTGGACAGTTATAGAAGCAAGCTATTTAGTGTCTTGCAAAAGTATTCCTCCCCCTTGGTGTTTGTCCTGTTTTGTTGCATTACAAGCTGGAATGGCCTAATCAAAGCCCGGACCTCAATCCAATTGAGAATCTGTGGCATAACTTGAAGATTGCTATACACTAATGCAACTCATCTAACTTGAAGGAGTTGGAGCAGTTTTGCCTTAAGGAATGGGCAAAAATCCCAGTGGCTAGACATGCTAAGCTAATAGAGACATACCCCAAGAGACTTGCAGCTATAATTGGAGCAAAAGGTGGCTCTACAAAGTATTGACTTCGGGGGTGAATACCTATGCACAGGCCAGATTTCTGTTTTTTTCATTTTAATAATTTTTTTGGGTCACAATAAAACAAACAAACAAACAAACAAACAAACAAACAAACAAACAATTTGCACCTTTAAGGTGGTCAGCATGTTGTGTGAATCAAATGGTGCTAACCCCCCCAAAATCCATTCTATTTCCAGCTTGTAATGCGGCAAAACAGGACAAACACCAAAGGGGATGAATACTTTTGCAAGACACTGTATAATCATGCTATCTATTCTTACCCTAAGGCCTAAGGGTCCCATCTGCATCTCATCATTGCTGAGGAGTGTGCTCCCATCACCCAATCAAGCATCCAGCCAGAGCAGGTCATGATATATTTTTTTACCATATTAACATGCCATTGTGTGTCATGCCTGATGTAAAGACTCTCGTCTCTGCGAGCCTACCACACAGATTTAATACTTGTCATTTTTAGGGCATACCTAACAACATGTTTTCTTTCTCCCCCCCCCCCCCCCCCCCCCCCCCCCCATCTGTCCCTCTGAGTTACATGTTGATCCTGGGATTGAGATGCTGGCCTCTTCTGCCCCTCGGACCTGCTTGATCCATCCTGGTGCCCTGTGTCTGGTCGGAGTTTTATCGCCCCACTCCTGTGAAGGATGGCCCCATGAGGACAGTTGAGGGTTATACCTGTTAAAACTGTTAATATTATAGTCAGGCTGTCTGTTGTTGCCCAAATGAGGGTGGGTTCCCTTTTGAGTCTGGTTCCTCTCGAGGTTTCTTCCTCATGTCGTCTGAGGGAGTTTTTCCTTGCCACCGTCGCCACAGGCTTGCTCATTGGGGATAGATTAGGGATAAAATTAGCTCATGTTTTAAGTCGTTCAAATTCTGTAAAGCTGCTTTGCGACAATGTTTATTGTTAAAAGCGCTGTACAAATAAACTTGATTTGATTTGATTTGATTTGATTTACCCAGATGAGGATGAGTTCCTTTTTGAGTCTGGTTCCTCTCAAAGTTTCTTCCTCATGTCGTCTCAATGAGTTTTTCTTTGACACCGTTACCACAGGATCGCTCATCAGGGATAAATACATATTTATCCCTGATGAGATTTATTTATTAGGGATCAAATTAGTTCATATGTTTAAAGTCTTTATTTTCTGTGAAGCTGCTTTGCGACATTGTTGTTGAAAGTGCTACACAAATAAACTGACCTGACTTGATTTAACTTTTCAAACGGATCCAGAACAGCGTCTTTACCAGTAGCGCCCACTGGTGAGTGATGAAATTGTCAGAGAGCTCAAACTCTGACCTGAATATTCCCAGAGCCCATTTCTGCTCAAGCAGAGACTCTATCATGTAAAATGTGCTGGTTCAGCACATTTGAACATCGTGCTGGAGTCTCTCAAAAGGCTGATTGAGTTGTATATGAATGTCTTTGAGGCAGGAGCAGGCTAACACAGAACATTTAAAATGTCCAACTATTTTGTGCCTGATTACTACTGCATCAGCAACACTTCTCTGTGACAAAAGGTCCTCATGAACAACCAGCTGGAGGGTGTGAGGGGCACACAGGAGGTTAGGGAGTCCAGCATCATCCATGGCTTTTGTCATATTTTTTGCATTGTTCTGGAGCACAACGTGGACAGAAGTTTTGGAATGCCCCAGGTCTTAAGCATATCATTAAACACAGGTTTAATAGGCTGGCGTGCTAGCATTGGAACGGCTTTGCTTGTAATGTGACTTGGTGAAGAGTAAAATTCACATCAATCCAATGTGCGGTTAAACTGAGGAGAGACATTAGGCACACACTGCGAGTCCAAATATCACTTGTGAAGCTGAAGGCTGAAACATCATGCAACAAGTCGCTAATGTGCTTTTTCATGACATCAAATAGCTTTGGTAAAACAGCATCCATGATGTGGTGATGACTGGGAATTTCAGATCTTGGCTCTAGTATGCTGAGAAAGTGACGGCATCCCGTATTATCAATAACCAACAATGGCTGGTCATCAAGAACAATGTACTGAGTAAGAGCCTCTGTTATTTTTACTGCCCGTGGGTTATTTCTGGACATTTCTGCTCGCTTTTCTAAAACTTGCGTTCAAGTTTGTTGTTGTGGTTTTGCACTACGAGCATTATTAGCAAATTCCGTGAACTCTGCACTTTAATGAGTCTTTAGATGCTTGATCAAATTGCTCATGTTAAAGTGTATGTAATGTGTCTAAACCCCACTTTTTTCCTTGTACAAAGCAACAATCATTATTTTGATTGACCACATGTTTTCAAACGATAGCTGATCCAAAAGGCCATAAATTGATGGAAAATCAATAAGATCAGCCAATTTTCATGGAATCTGCCAAGACTGATCTGGAAGATCCCGAAGGGGTGTGTGACGTCACACATGTAACAAGGATCCAGGTGTGAGTTCCGTTCCCATGCGCAGCAGTGGTTAGACCAGTCTCGATATGGAAACACAGATTGGTTTGTGGATTTTTATTCTCAGCTGGCCACTGCAAAATATAGGGAAAATATTTACATGTATCTCAATAAATGCAGAAATGTAATCTTTAAAGCATACGCTTATTCAGTGTGTCAGGGGATAGGTAGGAGACGGGTGTCCGTGCAGAAGTACGTTTTATTAATAAAAAGTGACAAACAGGTAAGCAATCCAGAATGGAAGGCAAGATCATAAACAAGAAACAAGCAATGGGTCAGGTGAGACACAGAGTATCACAGGCACAGACCAAAAACGGAAACTAGGAACAGGGATTGGAAAACCTGGAGATCAACATGGAGGAAAAAAGGCTTGATAAAGTGTACAAACCTCACGTAATATTTCATGCCGAGTGTGTGTCGACACAGTCCATAGACATAGGCACACTGATGTATCTTAATCACACGCAGGTGTGTATAATTAACAGCGCCCGTGCGAGTGGCCCCATGGCATACACGCATTCCGGAGCGCGCCCGAGAGTCCTTCTGGTGCACGTGCCAAAGCACACAGGACTGACACAGTGTAATACTAATTACTGAAAGAAAATATGACGTGGGCGATGATAGGGGAATCGACGAACTGTCCAAATGTCAGATCAAATGTCATTTATTAAATAAATGGGTTTCTTGTTTGCTCCAATAATTCTCTGGTCGTGATTCTGTCTTGATTTGGGGAGATGCAGTGGGATGCTACAACAGCTGGAAAATTTAATTTGTATAAATCATTTACATGTACTAATAAATATCATAATTTTAATTTTATACTAGATAGAAATATGCTAATATTAGTGTCCATCATTTTGTACCTTGACTCTTACACCAATGTAAATATCTTCTAATCAGTCTAAATCATGAGCTGGTGGTTATTAACTGATAACAATTAAAAAAAAAAGATGTATATTTGCATAGGCTGTTATCAACTTGTCCACAGCTTTCCTTTTCTTGACAGGGGGTGTAAGTTTCGTTTGCACAAACCTCACCCACTGTCTCTTTAGATTAGGGTAATTTCTCGGAAATTTGTGACCTGAATGTCCTGTTGTTTATGGATTTGAACATCCAAACACAACACAGTGCTTTCCCATTGTTATTTTTGTAAGATTCCAACAACATCTAATTTCAGCAAGTAAACAAGCATGGAGTCAGATGAACGGAAATGACCCACATAACCGGGGTTCCTCGTGTGATGTAATGCGAGATTTGCCTCGAGGCAGGGCTACCTTTTCCGGGATCCGGATGCTGTGATTTATCGATAGTTTTATGCTTGATAATAAAATAACAAATAATATTATTTTTCCTCCTACTTTATTAATCCATTTTGGTCGTTACTAATGATATATATTCATTTTAAAGCATTACAATAAGGCATTACATACACTTTAAATGTCATGTTCTCCCTTCCTCCTCTTACCACTTTAGCAGAACAGAGCGTGCAGTCTGTCTTACTTCTGTCTTCATCCTTTATTTTAAAATATGTCCACACTACTGACATGCTTTCTGTGTACAACCGTTAATTTGCCAATACTAATGATCCGAATTTCTCGTTCTTGTTTCCAGTTGACAAATCTCTCGCCAGATCTAAAAATCTGAGAGGGCTGCAAAAAAAATGACAGAACACCCTCTGACTGCAGACTTATGTTGCCATTACGTGATATCGGTGCATGGTATCTGAGGATTTTTACAAGTACAAGTATATGAGCACAGTAATCAGCCCAATACGCCATACCGGTATCGGTGCATCCCAAATTTATATGCATGTTTAGATGGGATTTCTTATGAATACACAGTGAAACAGTTTACTGTTACCAGTGCAGTAACCATGATGGGTAACATGAGAAATACAGCGGCGGTGGCTACAATTATCGACAGTCCATGATTATTGACACCATTTCAGATTTACCAATAAAAAACAATTTTATAAAGGTGAGTTTTATGGTGATGATACACGGGGCAACTTTTTGGGCAATGTTGCCGAGCAATGTTGCTGGGCAATTGCGTTTTGACTGTTTTCTATTGAGATTGGGCAACATTGTTTCTTTCTGAATGGTTTTGATAATCTCTGGCAACTTTTTGAGATAAGCCAATCAGAACGCGAGTATCGAGTCATGTGACCTCCGGTGAGGTTCGGATCAGAAATTTCAAACAAATATGGCGGCCGCTCAGTGTCAGTGGAGTGAAGAGATGGAGAGACTCCTCATCTGTTTTTACGCCGGTAAGTTGTTATTTTAATATTCTATATGGAGGAATTTACCTCACCAAAGCTCTAAAAAACAACAGACAGCTTGATTAAATGGTCACAGCAAAAATTAAGACATCGATTTTTTTTAGCTAACTGTAAACTGCCGTTGCTAACTGTTGTTGCCCATTGTTAGTTGCCCTGAAAAGTTGCCCTGTGTCTTACCTAGTTGCCCGTTGCCAGCAACATTGCTCGGCAACATTGCCCAAAAAGTTGCCCCGTGTATCATCACCATTAGTTACAACAGTAGGCGGCACGGTGGTGTAGTGGTTAGCGCTGTCGCCTCACAGCAAGAAGGTCCGGGTTCGAGCCCCGTGGCTGGCGAGGGCCTTTCTGTGCGGAGTTTGCATGTTCTCCCCGTGTCTGTGTGGGTTTCCTCCGGGTGCTCCGGTTTCCCCCACAGTCCAAAGACATGCAGGTTAGGTTAACTGGTGACTCTAAATTGACCGTAGGTGTGAATGGTTGTCTGTGTCTATGTGTCAGCCCTGTGATGACCTGGCGACTTGTCCAGGGTGTACCCCGCCTTTCACCCGTAGTCAGCTGGGATAGGCTCCAGCTTGCCTGAGACCCTGTAGAACAGGATAAAGCGGCTACAGATAATGAGATGAGATGAGATGAGATAAAAAGTGGACACACACCATTAAAATGATCGGTTTTTCTGATGTAAAAAAAATGAGACCATGATAAATAATTTCAAAACTTTTCCCACCTTTAATGTGACCTACAACCTATACAGTTCAATTGAAAAATAAACAAATCTGTTAGGGGGAAAAACATAAAATAATAAGTGTTGCCAGGCAAAACAAACCTCGCCTGGTAGCATTTATGATGAATATGAAAGAAGATATTGTGAGAAAAAAAAAAAATCGGTCCCCTATGGGTCCATGTGGCTCCTGATTATAAATAAAATAGTTTTCTGATCCCATGTTCTGATTCATGCATTTATCAGTTCGAGACTGGACTATTGTAATGCCCTGTATGTTGGCCTCAGCCAGTCTTCAATTTTACGTCTTCAACTTGTACAGAACGCTGCGGCCCGATTTTTAACAAGCACGTCTAGACGTGAACACATTACTCCTGTGTTGTTGTCACTCCATTGGCTTCCAGTCCATTTTAGAATTGATTTTAAACTTCTGTTGTTTGTTTTTAATGCCATCAATGGCCTGGCTCCCTCTTACTTGTCTGAGATTTTAACTATTCGTGATCATGGTAGGGCCCTGCGTTCTTCGGGTCAGCTTCTGTTAGAAGTTCCAAGGTTGAAATGTAAACAGTGCGGTGATCGTTCTTTTGCTGTCGCTGCTCCCAGACTGTGGAACAATCTGCCCCCGACATTCGCACCACTATTGATCCCAGCCTTTTTAAATCAAATATTTTAAGTTCGTTTCTTAGACAAGTATATTTTTTAAGTTTGTTACCTTGTTAACAGTTTCGGCGAGAATCTCCCGCCTTCTTCAGAAACAGTCACCAGATGTCGAGTGGTGACGTGCCTTATCAGCTGATGTTGCGTGCAGGAGGCGTGAACGTCCCGCCCAATTTGACAGGTAGTCCACACCTCCTGCTGTCAGGTCGCTCCTCCAGGATGGCGCTCCAGGTGTGCGACAGTGCATACGCTCCCTCGTCCCGGTTCATCGTCCTCTGCGCCCGCTTGCGTACCTCCACTGCCTCTAAAATCCAACGCTGGAATCTATTTTCTTCAGCGCGAATGACTCTGGCCTCTTCCCAATTCATTATGTGATTTTGCCGTTTGCAGTGGTCTGAAATGGCTGGTTTTAGGTTTTCTTGGTGTGCTTTTTCTTTTTCGGATCTTGTGAGTCTTCTTGTTGTTTCTTTTTCACATTCTAATTGGTGTTCTTTCCTTCGAGTATGGAAGCATCTGCCCGTTTCACCAATATAGACTTTATTACATGAACGGCAAGGGATTTCATAGATGACGTTGCATTTATTGTCCAGTTGTATTTTGTCTTTGGGGTGAACTAGCAGCTGTCGGAGGTTCTTGTATGGTTTGACCGGGGTGTTGATGTGGTATTTCCTCATGGATCGTTGGATGCGTTCTGTGACTCCTTTTATGTATGGTAGTGTGACAAAGCCTCGGTTTGTTTTTTCGGTGTTTTTTCTTGTTTGTTTATTTTCTTTTATTTGTGTCTGTAATTTCCCTTTCCGAATTGCCCACGGTGGATATTGGCAGTTTTTTAATGCCTGTTGGATGTGTTGTTCCTCCTCCTGTCTGTCTTTCTCCTCCGTGATGTTCTGTGCTCGGTCGTATAGTGTTCTGATTACTGACATTTTGTGTGCGATGGGATGTTCAGATGTCCAGAGAAGATATTGGTCGGTGTGTGTAGGTTTTCTGTATGTTGTAATTCTAATGTTCCCTTCTTCTGTGTGGTGTATTTTTAAGTCCAAAAAAGCTATTCATTTCCACTTCCAAATTTTTCCAATTTAGAGGCATAATCTATAGACAAAAAGAGGGATTTGCAATGGGGGACCCGCTATCTGCCACTCTATGTAACTTTTTTATGGAGGATCTGGAAACCCGAGCCATAGAAACAGCACCGGATGACTGCAAACCTATCTTCTGGAAAAGATACGTTGATGACATTCTTGAAATAACCAAAACAGGCCACACACAACAACTCACGGATCATTTAAACTCCATAGACAAGACAGGCAACATCAAATTCACACACGAAGAGGAAACGGACAAGACAATAGCTTTTTTGGACTTAAAAATACACCACACAGAAGAAGGGAACATTAGAATTACAACATACAGAAAACCTACACACACCGACCAATATCTTCTCTGGACATCTGAACATCCCATCGCACACAAAATGTCAGTAATCAGAACACTATACGACCGAGCACAGAACATCACGGAGGAGAAAGACAGACAGGAGGAGGAACAACACATCCAACAGGCATTAAAAAACTGCCAATATCCACCGTGGGCAATTCGGAAAGGGAAATTACAGACACAAATAAAAGAAAATAAACAAACAAGAAAAAACACCGAAAAAACAAACCGAGGCTTTGTCACACTACCATACATAAAAGGAGTCACAGAACGCATCCAACGATCCATGAGGAAATACCACATCAACACCCCGGTCAAACCATACAAGAACCTCCGACAGCTGCTAGTTCACCCCAAAGACAAAATACAACTGGACAATAAATGCAACGTCATCTATGAAATCCCTTGCCGTTCATGTAATAAAGTCTATATTGGTGAAACGGGCAGATGCTTCCATACTCGAAGGAAAGAACACCAATTAGAATGTGAAAAAGAAACAACAAGAAGACTCACAAGATCCGAAAAAGAAAAAGCACACCAAGAAAACCTAAAACCAGCCATTTCAGACCACTGCAAACGGCAAAATCACATAATGAATTGGGAAGAGGCCAGAGTCATTCGCGCTGAAGAAAATAGATTCCAGCGTTGGATTTTAGAGGCAGTGGAGGTACGCAAGCGGGCGCAGAGGACGATGAACCGGGACGAGGGAGCGTATGCACTGTCGCACACCTGGAGCGCCATCCTGGAGGAGCGACCTGACAGCAGGAGGCGTGGACTACCTGTCAAATTGGGCGGGACGTTCACGCCTCCTGCACGCAACATCAGCTGATAAGGCACGTCACCACTCGACATCTGGTGACTGTTTCTGAAGAAGGCGGGAGATTCTCGCCGAAACTGTTAACAAGGTAACAAACTTAAAAAATATACTTGTCTAAGAAACGAACTTAAAATATTTGTAATAGTTAGACATAATGAACATCCACTACGTTTTTAAATCAAAGTTGAAGACCTACTTTTTTTAGATTGGTGTTCAATCCTGACTAGGGGAGTCTTGTTTTTGAGGGGTGCTTTGTTTTGTCTGTTTTATTTCATGTACTTCTGAAAGGCTTTTGGTAATCTGCAGCACGGTGGCACCTTCCGCAGTCAAAACCTGTGTTTTGGTGTTCTGTTTTATGGCTTTGATGTAAAGCACTTTGGGTACCTTTTGGTTATTGTAAAGGGCTATATAAATAAAATTTGATTGATTGATTGATTGATTGATTGATTGATTGATGTCCTTATATCATATAACAGTGCACCTGGAGTGAGAAGTGATTTAGCACTTAATGTGGTGATTAGAAATCTCCCACACAGAGTGAATGAAGTCACGCGGAACTCTGTGAACTGCCTTATTAAAGACGGACTTAAAATCAAAGACGTTGAGTGTGTTTCTGCTGAAAGGAAACAATCACGTAATGACAAACCGGGGGTCATAATCGCCAAGTTTAGCTGTCATGAACACAAGAAATCTGTAATGAGCAAAAAAGCAATGTTACAGAAACACCCGGAGTACAAGAAGGTGTATATTAATCAGGAGATTGCCCATGAACAGTGAGCTACTGAGTCTAGCTTCCATGCGATTTTAAAGGAAATCGGAACAGACAAACTCACTGTTCGAGGCAGACGTGTTGTTCCTACTACCCGGCCAATACGCAGCAATACTGCGGTGGGGGAAGCAGCTCGGAGCTAGGTCTCATGCGGGTTTTGGAACATACAAATCTGGAACATTGACATATCATCAGAAAATAATAAAACACGTTCACAGTGTATAAAGCATCTGGGCGTTGATATAATGGGAGTGGCAGAAACTCATCTGACTGGCGTTCAGGTTGCATCTGTTGCTGGATACAGGTGGTTTGGGCAAAACAGAACCAGACTGCATCATTGGGCTCGCTCTGGATCAGGAGGAGTGGGACTCTTTATTAGTAACAGAATGTGTATGGACTACAACTGTGAAATTCTTGATGACTCTGTGGAAGGTATACTGTGGTTGAAACTGACTGCTAAGTCCCACCTCTGTGTAAACCAAGTGTTTTCTGTTGCTGTTTGCTATTTACCCCCAGCCAACTCCACCAGGCAGGTGGATGCAGCAGACTTTTATGAGAGTCTTCTTTCAGACGTATTTAGATTTCAGAAACTTGGTCCCTTTTGCATTATGGGTGATTTTAATAGCCGTTGTGCAAATGTACAGGATTACATTGAGGGGGTGGATGCAATAGAAGAAAGAAATATAGTGGATGTTTTATCTAACTCATATGGGGAACTACTTGTTCAGTTTCTTATCAGTGCAAATTGTATTTTAAATGGGAGAAATTACCATAATAATGATTTTACATGTGTGTCATCTAAGGGGCTGTCTGTGGTTGACTACATATTAGTGCCTTATGAAATTCTGCACTGGTTTAGTGATCTTAGTGTAATTAGGAGTAAGGATCTCTTCACACAGGCAGGCTGTGTTTCCACTATTGATTCATCCAGAGTTATCCCTGATTACTCTTGTCTAACATGTTCTATGGCCTTTCCTGCTGGACTAACATCTCCTTTCCTGTTTACCAACCAAAGGAATAAAGATTTAGTCTTGTTCACTGATTTTAATTTATCCAGCATTCCTGTAGCCTGGCAAGCCAGACTAAATGTGAATATTTAGTCTGGCCTCGATCCGTAGACATTTCCGACGGGTGTGGGAGGAACAAACCGCTGTCTTTCAAACTGTCTCTATGCGTATAGGCCAACGCTCTGACCAATCAGCGCAACAGTGACTGTGACGTAGTCAGAGCGACAGAAAGCAGTGGGGGAGACCTTGAAATTAAATAATTTTTCAAAATGCGTATTAATTAATAAACAGGTTCTAGATATTAAGAAGTTTGGAGATAATGACCACAAGTTTGGAGTCTGTACCACATACACATTTTTTTCCAGGTGTTTTTCAAGGGTTTGCTTAAACTGTTTTTGAGAGTTTTTATTTAGTGGTGTTTGGTGAAATAATTTCCCTTAAATTTAAAATAACGGGAAAATAAGAAACAATCAAAAAGTAAATGTTTCAAAGCTGTTTATTAATTCTTCGTACTGCACAAACTAGCCCCATCCTTTTGGCTACGAGCGGAGCCAGCTGGTAGATCAGACTTTTGCCGTAGCCGGTTGGCAAAACAGCGAAAACGTCCTTCTTGAAAAGGAATGAGCGGAGAGCCTCTTCCTGCTCATGTTTCAACGAAAACTCCAAGTCTAATTATTCTAAAACTGATTCCAAAGTGGAGTCAAACGCGCGCTGTTCACTAGCCGTAGCCATCTTTCCTGTTGAGCTTTCTCCAGCGTCACGCAGCTTTGATGTCACTCCTGCAAAAGCCCGCCCAAAGAATCCAAACAAAAACCTTGCATTGTGATTGGCGGGCACGATTTGATGCCCGGGGTGTTTTTGTTTATATGGTGCGAGGCTAGACCCATTCGCTAGGCAAAAAATATTTTTGGCCGCTAGGCAGTTGGGTCTAGTTTACTAGGCTAGCATTCCTGACCATTTTCTATCAAGTGTCACATCATGTCAAACAGCATTGAGGGACTGTGTAGCACAGTTAGGGGCCTCTGCAGCTAGTCAGCTTGCTGTGGATGCTGTGTATACTCAGTTCTGTGACATTGTAAAAAAGGAGATGCGAGAACGGATACCCCACAGAGATGTCATTATTCAATATGGCCACTTTGGTAAAAAGAGGAGGAGTAGAAAGGTCTGGTGGACAGAGCAACACTCCTCTTTATGGAAGGCTCTATGCTCAGCAAAGAAGGAATGGACATCTTGCCCCCCTGGTCCAGTAAAGGTGCAGGCTAAAGCTGTAATGAAGGACATACAGAAGCAGTTCGACCGTTCAGTCCAAGCTGCTAAAAGACGGTATTGGACAGTACAGCAGGAAAATATCTTAGAACTAGTGAGTAACAACCCTAGGGCCTTCTGGCAGCAGGTTAATCAGCTCAGTGTTGGCAGCGAATGTCACCGTGAGGTTCCCTGGGAGGTTTTGAGGCTTGATGGGTCTGTACAGTCTGATAGATATGCTGTTTTAGAGTTCTGGAGAGGTGAGTTTGCTAGCCTGTTTCGATCTAACAACCACAGTGATCCCTGTACCACAGTTAGAGTTACTGTATATGCACATAACAACCAGGATTCCTTCCTGAACCAGCAGATTACAGAGCATGAGGTTATAGGGGTTTTGCAAGCAGTTAAGAAAGGTAAAGCTTATGGATATGACGGAGTGCCAGTTGATGTATTAAAAAATGGTAACACGCTGTATATTTTATATAGTTTTTTTAATTATTGTTTTTCAAATGGTGTGGTGCCAGAGCTCTGGAAATATGGTATTATTAACCCTGTCCCCAAAGCTGGGGCAAAAGATAACAGAATACCTCTCAACTACTAGGGAATTACTTTAACATCTTCTGTATATAAACTGTTTTGTTCTGTGCTGTATAATCATATTGTAGAATGGGCAGAGGCTAATGATATCATAGCAGATGAGCAAAATGGGTTTAGAAAGAAATGGAGCTGCCTTGATCATATTGCTACCTTAACTACAATTATAGACACAAGGAAAAAGTTGAAGAAAGCTACTTTTTGTTCTTTTGTTGATTTTTCTAAAGCTTTTGATCATATAGACCGAAACATGCTCTGGAATAAACTGTCTGCATTAGGCTTACATGGCAATATTTTGAATTGTCTTATTGCCTTGTATGAGAACATCAAATGCTGTGTTTGGGTTAATGGATGTTTCACAGATTGGTTCCCAGTTGATATTGGAGTTAAACAAGGGTGCATTTTGTCTCCTATCCTGTTTGCCATGTATATAAATGATCTGTCTTTAGCTATTAAGGCCCTGGGTAAAGGTGTTTCTATTGATGATGAAAAAATATCCATATTGTTATATGCAGATGACATCGTTTTGATTTCTGAAACTGAGGAGGGGCTTCAGGAGATGCTCAATGTCGCTCATAGCTGGTGTCAGGCCTGGAAATTGAACGTGAATCCTGAAAAAACTAAGGTGGTGCATTTTAGAAATCCATCAATGCCTCTGTCTGAGTTTAGTTTCTCTTGTGGCTTGTTTTCTTTGGAAACAGCTAAAGAGTACAAATACCTGGGTTTGATGTTAACAGAATTTCTAGATTATGATGAAACTGTTAAGCATTTAGCATTGCATGCGAATAGAGCTCTAGGTTCAATTATAGCTAAATGTAAATCTATGGGTGGTTTTCCCTTTAAATGCTATACAAAATTGTTTGAATCTTTGGTTCTGCCTATTTTGACATATGCTGCTGCTGTCTGGGGTTACAAAAGTTATTCTTGTGTTAATGCTGTGTTTAACCGGGCATGCAGATTTTATTTAGGTGTGGGTAAATACACCCCAAATGCTGCTATACAAGGTGATATGGGTTGGAAAACACCATGGCAACATCAGTGGTCCTGTATCTATAAAAACTGGCAGAGGCTCTGTAGTATGCCTGACAGCCAATTAAGTAAACGTGTTTTTCAGTGGGCGGTTCATTTGACAAATGTTAAAAATTAAGCACACACGATTAAAACATTCTTTAGCTCCATGAATTTATCTCACCTTGCTCGCACAGATATGGTTTATTCTAGTAATGACCTTAAGTGTTTTGATATGGCAGTGTCAAAGGCAGACGAGGAATCATGGTTACAGTTAATAAATAAACCAAAGGGTAACAAACTTCGCACTTACTGCCTTTTTAAGGATACATTTGAGACAGAGCCCTATGTACAAAATATATTATCAAGACAGCGTCGAAGTGCCTTTGCTAAATTCAGATGTGGAGTTGCTCCTTTAGCAATAGAAACTGGTAGATATACAAACACCCCAGTGGACAGACGTTATTGTACAGTATGTAATAATAGCTCCATTGAATCAGAAGCCCATGTTCTTTTACACTGGGACATCTATGTGGATATTCGTGATGAACTATTTCATACACTATCTAAGCATATTGTTAATTTTAATGATTCTGATGATACAAATAAATTGTGTGTAATTTTATCTGGTAAATATTGCATCAACGAATGTGCCAAAGCCTGCTACCTTATTCTAAATAGAAGATTGTTTTTTACGAGTTCCAATTTATAAAACAACCATTTGTGCTTTGTCTCTTTGGTACCATATTGTACATTTTTATGATTTTTTAGTTGGTGTCTCACAACTCTTTTTGAGTGGTCCCCAACACTTCTTACTTTTGTCAAAGGGAGGGGGGTAATTTGATTAAATTTTGTATTTCTATACCTCTGTATTGTATTTTTATTGTGTGTTGTGGAGTGACACCGAAATAAAGTCTATCTATCTATCTATCTATCTATCTATCTATCTATCTATCTATCTATCTATCTATCTATCTATCTATCTATGAGGCAGTAGCCACAAAAATGAAGCATAATCTAAAAATGAACAATTTAAAAATCACAGAAGTAAAATATACCGTGTCTGTACTTTTATATTATTCTACTCTTACAGTTTTTGAAACTGAAACCTCCAAACCGAGGCTAACATACACACACTGTCACCACGACCCAAACTCTTATTTCCCGGAAATGGCCTGGCGCAAGAGCTCAGTGGAACGCGCTTTCCCTCTGTAATAAGCATAAACACGTCTGAAAGCGATTTCTTTAGTCCATTTATTTCGAATGGTGAATCGAATTGTATACAATCACCGGCCATTTTAATTGGAACATGTGTATGTGCATGCGCAGTATGCGACTGTTACACTCTTACAGCACAATGACATAGTGGCTAGTGCCTCTATATGAGGCAGTAGACACAACAAAAACGATTTTGACCTTTTTGGTGACCTTGACTGGATGACCCTCAAAATGTTGGAAGTTCTATTTGAGACCAATGACCATCTATCCTGAAAGTTTCATGAAGCTTGATCCAGCCGTTTTCCCGTAATATTGTTTACAAAAAAAAAATAAAATGAAGAAACAAAGAAACCCGACCGAAAACAATACCTCACCCCCGGTGGACTCCGTCCTGGGTGAAGTAAGAAAAAAATGTACAATAAGCTGGTTGCGTAAGTGTGCACACCCTTAAGCTAATATTTTGTTGAAGCACCTTTTGATTTAATTACAGCATTCAGTCTTTTTGGGTCAGAGTTTATCAGCCTGCCACATCTAGACTTGGCAATATTTGCCCACTCTTCCTTGCAAAAGCGCTCCAAATCTGTCAGATTGTGAGGGCATCTCTTGTGCACAGCCCTCTTCAGGTCACCCCACAGATTTTCAATTCCTGAACTTTTTTGGGGTCATTGTCCTGCTGAAAGATGAAATTCCTCTTCAACTTCAGCTTTCTAGCAGACACCTGAAGGTTTTGGGCCAAAACTGACTGGAATTTAGAACTGCTCATAATTCCCTCCACCTTGACTAAAGCTCCTGTTCCAGCTGAAGAAAAACAACCCCAAAACATGACGCTGCCACCACCATGCTTCCCCGTGGGTATGGTGTTCTTTTGGTGATGCGCAGTGTTGTTTTTGCATCAAACATACCTTTTAGAATTGTGGCCAAAAAGTTCAACCTTGGTTTCATCAGACCATAACACATTTTCCCACATGCTTTTGGGAGAACTAATGTATTTTTTTGCAAAATTTAGCCGGGCCTGGATGTTTTTCTTTGACCCTACCTCATAGTCCAGACATATGGAGAATACGGGAGATTGTTGTTACACGTAGTACACAACCAGTACTTGCCAGAAATTCCTGCAGCTCCTTCAGTGTTGCTGTAGGCCTCTCGGCAGCCTCCCTGACCAGCTTTCGTCTTGTCTTTTCATCAATTTTGGAGGGACGTCCAGTTCTCTGTAATGTCACTGTTGGTCCCATATTTTCTCTACTTCTTGATGACGGTCTTCACTGTGCTCCATGGTATATCTAATGTTGTGGAAATGTTTTTGTCCCCTTCTCCTGACTGATACCTTTCAACAATGAGATCCCTTTGATGCTTTGTAAGCTCACTGTGAACCCTGGCTTTTGCTGGAGGATGAAACTGAGTAAATGTCTGAACTTTGTTTGGGGTTAATCAGAGTCATTTTAATTGATGGCAGGTGTGAACTAGGGATGGCAAAAACTAAAAAAAATCTTGACCAACCACCGAGCCTCATTAGCCGGTTAACCTATGAGTTTACAGGGATGCAAACGTTTTCACGGAAGCTGCGCAAATGTGCGCAGCTTTCTGATTTACTGTTTTCTTCTCATACTTCCTATGTTTCATGGACTGTAACAGCATTTGCTTATTTAGTAATTTTAATACAGAATTTACTCTGATGAAATTATTCAGACACTCCAACGCCCCCCTAAAAAAAAATCGGATCTGCACGATTCAGCCGTGTAAAAGTTGGCATCTGCGCCTTTAGTTTGTGTGGAGAGATATGATCTGCAATAACATGCATTGTTGGCTACAGACCAAAACATACTTTCAGAATGCACTGGCCAAGGCAGGACTAAACTCGATGTGCCTTCTAATAATAATTAAAAAAAAAAAACAATAGTAATTTGTAAACTAAAAAGCCTGTGTCTACACTTTTCTTTCGCCGAGTGGCAGCGGGAGGGCTGGACATGACTGAATGGGTGTTTCTGATTTGTCAGCTGTCTTTAACTGGGGCGGGAGGGCGGGACATGACTGAATGGGTGTTTCTGATTTGTCAGCTGTCTTTAACTGGGGCGGGAGGGCAGGACATGACTGAATGGATGTTTCTGATTTGTCAGCTGTCGTCCTTACACCAATGGCATGCCCCAAGCATTTACAACACAGAATTCCAGGTTCTCCGCTCCAAAATCGGCAGCTTCAAAACGATTGATTTTTTTTTAACCGACAACCAAAAAAAAATTAACCGGTTGACGTTGATTCGGTCAACCACCGGTCAAACAGTCATCAGTTAACATCCCTAGTGTGAACCCCAAAAGACTGAATGCTGTAATTAAATCAAAAGGTGCTTCAACAAAGTGTTAGTTTAAGAGTGTGTACACTTATGCAACCGGCTTATTGTACATTGTTTTTTTTTTAATGTTTTCCCCCCAAACAGATGTGTTTGTTTTTCAGTTGAACTGTACAGGTAATATATCACATTAAAGGTGGGGAAAGTTTTGAAATTATTTATTGCGGTTTCATTTTTTTTTTTACATCAGAAAAACCTATAATTTTAAGAGAGTGTGTACACTTTTTATATCCACTGTATATAAAATATAATTTGTACAAAATATAAGTCAATGTCAAACAAATTTTAAATAAAAATATGTTTTGTTAACTTAATATCACTGTAACAGTTCTAACGAAGGGGTGGAGCACAGAGGACGGCAGGACAGAGATGAGGTTTGTAAATATGGCTTTTATTGCTACACTTTTCAGTGAACAACTTCCCACTCAGACACACACCCACACACAACTGGCGTCTGGTCTGGAGATGAGCTACCTCCGCTCTCACTCTCCCTCCTCATATAGGGCGCGGTCACTGGGAAGACACACAAACACAGGTTAATTGCTCTCAGGTGAAGTGATTCTGCCACTTACCTTCCCTGACTCCGCCCTCCTGTCACGGAACGGCGCTTGACCACGCCCCCGCTGCCACATACCCCCACCGCCCGACTCAGGCCGGGCGCCCGTCCGGCCTGCAGCCGACTCCCCCCCCCCCTTGACGGGAGAGGAAGTCCGCCACGACCATCTGCGCCCCCGGCCTGTGGACCACCTTGAAGTTGAAGGGTTGGAGTGCCAGATACCAACGGGTGATCCGCGCATTGACATCCTTCATGCGGTGGAGCCACTGGAGGGGCGCGTGGTCCGAACAGAGGGTGAAAGGGCGCCCCAGCAGGTAGTAACGGAGGGCGAGGACTGCCCACTTGATCACCAGGCACTCCTTCTCAATCGTGCTGTAGCGCCCCTCACGCACTGACAGCTTCTGACTGATGTAAAGGACCGGGCGGTCCTCCCCCTCCACCTGCTGGGACAAAACGGCCCCCAGCCCTCTGTCCGACGCATCCGTCTGTAACATAAAAGGGAGAGAGAAGTCAGGGGAGTGTAAAAGTGGCCCCCCACACAGTGCAGCCTTTACCTCAGAGAAAGCCCGCTGACACTGCTCCGTCCACTGGACCGGATCTGGTGCTCCCTTTTTAGTGAGGTCAGTCAGCGGGCTGGTGACGTCCGAATAATTAGGTATAAACCTACGATAATAGCCAGCCAGCCCCAGGAACTGTCTCACCCCCTTTTTGGTCTTGGGCCTCGGGCAGGCCGCAATCGCTGTGGTCGTATTAATTTGGGGACGCACCTGCCCGTTGCCCAAGTGGAAGCCCAGATACCATACTTCCACCCGCCCAATCGCACACTTCTTTGGGTTGGCTGTGAGACCCGCCCGCCTCAGCGACCTAAGGACGGCCCTTAGGTGTTCCAAGTGCCTCGGCCAGTCATTACTATATATGATGATATCATCCAGATAGGCGGCCGCATAGGTGGCGTGGGGGCGGAGGACCCGATCCATCAGCCGCTGAAACATAGCGGGCGCCCCAAACAGCCCAAACGGAAGTGTGACGAATTGGTGTAACCCAAACGGTGTGGAAAAGGCCGTTTTTTCTCGGGATAGTGGAGTCAAGGGGATCTGCCAATATCCCTTCGTCAAATCCAGTGTCGAATAAAAGCGAGCCGTGCCTAGTCGATCGAGCAGCTCGTCAATACGAGGCATTGGGTACGCATCAAATTTAGACATCGCGTTGACTTTCCTATAGTCCACACAAAACCGGACCGACCCGTGGGGCTTGGGTACCAAGACCACCGGGTTGCTCCAGTCACTGTGGGACTCCTCGACGATGCCCATTTCGAGCATGGTCTGAAGTTCTTCCCGAACCACCTTTTTTTTGTGTTCGGGTAGCCTGTAAGGGCGGCTACGCACTACCACCCCCGGGGGCGTCTCGATGTGGTGCTCTATGAGGTTAGTGCGACCGGGCAGGGGCGAGAACACATCCGAAAACTCGGCCTGCAACTGGGCGATCTCCGTGAGTTGGGTCGGGGAGAGGTGGTCTCCACAGGGGACCGGAGAGGTACGTGATGCCAATGTTCCCTTTAGAACCTCCGGCCCCAGCTCCGCCTTCTCCAACCACTGACACCAATGCCACGGGGACCTCCTCGTTCCAGAGTTTAAGCAGATTGAGGTGGTAAATCTGTAGCGCCCCACCCCTGTCCGTTCGCCTCACCTCATAGTCGACGTCCCCGACTCGCCGTGTGACCTCAAAGGGTCCTTGCCACTTGGCAATCAATTTGGAGCTCGACGTGGGCAACAGTACGAGTACCTTATCTCCCGGTGTGAACTCTCTAAGGCGCGTACCCTTGTTGTACAGGCGGGCTTGCCGTTCCTGGGCCTGCCGCAAATTCTCCTGAGTTAGGTGGGTGAGCGTGTGGAGTTTTGCGCGCAGGTCCATAACGTACTGAATTTCGTTCTTACTTTGTGAAGGTCCCTCCTCCCAATTTTCCCGCAGCATGTCCAGGATGCCGCGCGGCTTACGCCCATATAATAATTCAAATGGGGAGAACCCCGTGGAGGCTTGGGGGACCTCTCGCACTGAGAACAGCAAGGGTTTGAGCAACTTATCCCAGTTACGTGCATCCTCACTTACGAATTTCTTAATAATATTTTTGAGGGTGCGGTTGAATCGTTCCACTAAACCGTCCGTTTGTGGGTGATACACGCTGGTGCGGATCGGCTTAATCCCCAATAACCCATACAGTTCGCGCAGTGTTCATGACATAAACGTAGTGCCTTGATCAGTCAGAATCTCTTTCAGGATTCCAACTCGGGAGATGACGCGGAAGAGTGCCTCGGCAATACTGCGTGCTGAGATATTGCGCAGAGGCACTGCTTCCGGGTATCGCGTTGCATAGTCCACAAGAACTAATATAAAGCGGTACCCTCGTGCTGACCGATCTAATGGCCCGACGAGATCCATCCCAATTCTCTCAAACGGGGTCTCGATTAACGGTAGAGGGCGCAAAGGCGCTTTTGGAATGGCTGCTGGGTTTACTAACTGGCATTCGCGGCATGCCGTACACCACCTACAGACATCGCCGCGAATCCCCGGCCAATAGAATCGGGCCATTATTCGGGCTAGTGTTTTATCCTGCCCCGAGTGTCCAGCCATGGGATTAAAGTGAGCTGCCTGGAATACCAATTCCCGGCGGCTCTTCGGAATTAAAAGCTGCGTGACGCGCTCTTTAGTTTGAGTGTCCTGCGTCACTCGGTATAATCTATCCTTCATAATCGTGAAGTAGGGGAAGGACGGGGTGGCGTTCGGCTGGAGCGTTTGACCATCGATTACTCTCACTTGGTCAAACGCATGCCGCAGAGTCTTGTCTCGTGACTGCTCTAATGGGAAATCCGCGAGGGAGTCCCCAATAGAGAGAGGAGGAACCGGCGGCTCCTCACTCTGACGCGGATATGACGTAGACGGCTCTGTGACAGCTGCTCCCGCCAAAGCGACACCGGGACCTCCCCCTGTCAAATGGCAGGACCCACTCTCGACTAGGCGTGTCATTAAACCCCGAAATCCTGGCCAATCAGTCCCCAAAATTAGAGAGTGGGTAAGGCGAGGATTAACCGCCGCCTTCACTATAAATTCTCCCCTCTGAAAATAATGTGGACCGACACCAAAGGGTAGCTGTGAACATCCCCGTGCACACATAACACCTTCACTCCTTGTGCTCCCCCCAATGCCTCGTTTTGAACCAGGCTTTGGCGAATTGAGGTCTGATTACAACCAGAATCCACCAACGCCTGATATGTAGCCCCTTGGATACTCACCGGTATGCGATACGCTCTGGCCCGATCGAGGGCGGCCTCTGGCACGTCAGGGATCCGAACCACCGCGCCCACTTCAATTGCCGTGCACTGCTGTTGAAGGTGGCCCGGCTCCCCGCAGCGCCAGCAAACCGGCCCGGGCTTTCCCTCTGCACTGGTGATCTGGGGCTCACTCACCTGAGGTGGGGGAGAGACAGACACAGAAGGGAGAAACGGGAGGGCACCGCGGGTGCGGCGGGCCGGCTGGGGGGGTGCCGGCCCCCGCCTCCGCGGAGGGGGAATGGGGCGAGGACGGGACACAGGAGGAGGGGGAGAGAGAGAGAGAAGAGGAGAGAAGAGAAGATGCCATCTGCTGTCCTGCCGCTGGGACAGCCGCCAAATGGTCCTCCGCCAGCTCGACTGCTCGATCCAGCGACGCCGGGCGGTGGCACCGGACCCACTCCGCAGTTCCTGCTGGCAAGCGAGCGACGAACTGTTCCAGCGCCACCTGGTCGAGGATTCCTTCGGCGTCGCGGTTGTTGGCCCTCAGCCACCGCCAGCAGGCATCCTGGAGCTGCTGGCCAAACGCGAACGGCCGGCCGACTTCCTCCAAGTGCAGCGCGCGGAAGCGCTGGCGCTGCTGTTCTGGGGTGCACCCTACGCGCTGGAGGACGGCCCGGCGGAGGTCCGCATAGGCCAGCCGGCGGTTGGCGGGGAGCTGTAGCGCAGCCAGCTGTGCTTCTCCCGTGAGCAGGGGGAGGAGGCGCACCGCGCGCTGCTCCATCTGCCACCCCGAGGCTTCGGCGACCTGCTCAAAGAGCGTGATGAACGCCTCGGGGTCATCCTGCGGGCCCATCTTGGTGACGGTGAGGGGAGACGGGCCCACGGTAGGAGTGTTGGTGGGCCCCACCGACGCGAGGAGGTGCCGGAACGCCTGGCGATCTTCTTGTTGGGCCAACACCAGGGCCTCGAACCGCTCTTCTTGCTCCTTTTGGAGGGTGAGTAGCGCCTGGTGCTGGCTTTGCTGGGCCGTGGTGAGGGCGTGGATCAGTTCAGCGAACGGGGAGGACTCCATGGGGCTGAGAGGCTGCTGTGTTCCAGGTCCCGGGTTTCGGCACCACTGTAACAGTTCTAATGAAGGGGTGGAGCACAGAGGACGGCAGGACAGAGATGAGGTTTGTAAATATGGCTTTTATTGCTACACTTTTCAGTGAACAACTTCCCACTCAGACACACACCCACACACAACCGGCGTCTGGTCTGGAGATGAGCTACCTCCGCTCTCACTCTCCCTCCTCATATAGGGCGTGGTCACTGGGAAGACACACAAACACAGGTTAATTGCTCTCAGGTGAAGTGATTCTGCCACTTACCTTCCCTGACTCCGCCCTCCTGTCACGGACCGGCGCTTGACCACGCCCCCGCTGCCACAATCACATACTGATTATTTTTTATAAATAAATCATCTGGATGTCGATAATTGTGGAACGGTGTCGATAACTGGACAAAGGTGTCAATAATTGTGGAAGGGCGTCACGTGATCTGATATGCTAAGTCATTCCGAATCAATTCATTTCTTCCAGTGGAAGTTTGAGTGGAAATTTTATTTATGCACAATTTATATACTGAAAGTATTTTCTACCATTGCAATGGCCAAAAGATCGTGAAGGTGTCGATAATTGTAGCTGCCGCTCTAGTATACATTTATAATGCAGCTCACCATGCTTTAACACCGGAAGTGGAGAAGAAAAGCAACATAAACAGTGTTGCCAGATTGGGCGGTTTCAAGTGCATTTTGGCGGGTTCTGAACATATTTTGGGCTGGAAAACGTCAGCAGTATCTGGCAACACTGAACATAAACATACTTTAGCATCTATTAGCATTCACATGCAGTGAAATACAAAGTATATAACATACAATAAAATAAATTAAAATGTTGTTTATGGAAAATGATGAACATGTTTTATATCTGCAAAACAGCTTAATTACTGCAAATTAACAACAAAGCTGAAAATGTGCTGCTCACCTCTCCCTTCCCAAACCAAGGAGGAAGTGACGTCACAGATGAGCCGTCAGAGAGACAGCTGGGTGGGGGTGTCAAAATAAAAGTCACGAGGGGACGAGGGAGATTATATAAAAAATAATAATAAGAGTAAAAATAATTGTTCTAGCTACCATCAGCCGCCCTATTATATATAGCTATTTACATGTGGATGTAAAGTTGTGAGTTGGATCTCAGGCACAGAGGGTCAGGTCATAACTGTAAGAAGGTGATGAAGGGTGACCAAGGGAAGGGTGTATCCTGAGTGTTGTTTAACCTCCTAGGGCTTAGCGGTCACATGCGTGGACAGCACTTTATGGAAATTCGGAACAAGAATCCACATATGTCTCATCTCATCTCATTATCTCTAGCCGCTTTATCCTTCTACAGGGTCGCAGGCAAGCTGGAGCCTATCCCAGCTGACTACGGGCGAAAGGCGGGGTACACCCTGGACAAGTCGCCAGGTCATCACAGGGCTGACACTTAGACACAGACAACCATTCACACTCACATTCACACCTACGGTCAATTTAGAGTCACCAGTTAACCTCACCTGCATGTCTTTGGACTGTGGGGGAAACCGGAGCACCCGGAGGAAACCCACGCGGACACGGGGAGAACATGCAAACTCCACACAGAAAGGCCCTCGCCGGCCCCGGGGCTCGAACCCAGGACCTTCTTGCTGTGAGGTGACAGCGCTAACCACTACACCACCATGCCGCCCTTCCACATATGTGGACATTCTTTTTCTCTAAAAGTACATCTTATCAAAAGATGATGCTTAGTTTTTATTCTAATCAGGTTCTAATAAGCCCAAATAGCAAAGAGAAATAAAAAATGCATGTAAAAAAACAGCTTGGGCCTTAGGAGGTTAAGTTTGGAGTGGATATATTGTCCAATGATATATAATCCGTTAACAAATTTTTCCAGTGAGTGATATGTATAGTATTCCTTGATTTCCAGTTCATGTGGATTGTTTTCTTGGCGATAGTCAGCACTACTAGCAGTATTTTATTGCATGAGGTGCTTATATTGATAGCGGTTGTATCACCAAGTAGATATAGGCAAGGGGTTGCTGGGATATGACAGCCAAGAATGGTAGAAAGTAATTCTGTGACACCTAACCAAAACCTGTTGATTGGAGTGCAATGCCAGACACCATGAATGTATGTGTAACCTGAACTTCTGTTAGCTTGTCGGTGACGTGGGTGTAAAGGATAGACAGGTTACAGTTGACAAATAAACTTCTTTATTGAAGAACCAGCGAGACAACTTTCAGCGTGGACGCATTTCCTTTTTTTTTTCCTGCCTCGACTCCCCTCAAAATCCTGCCGGAGGGGAAACACTCCCCCCGGAACCAAAAATAATTAATTTTCAAAATTATTCCTTTCATTGCACAACTTCACATTCCTACTGAAACCAAATTAAATAAAATAAACAACATTTGGCCATAATACACAACATAAAAATACAACATAAAAATAATAGTTTACAGTCGTCCCCTGCTGAAAATAGAAATGTCCACATTTCGTGACATGGCACTAATAACGAGCTATGGTCCACAAAATCATTTGTTAACATACATGTCACCAATACCACTGATCAAGCACAGTGAGTAAGAAAGAAGGGTAACTTTACATGACAGGTCCAAAACAGTTTCTGGAAAGAGAAAAATCAGTTGCCAAACTGAACAGACAAAACAAAAGGGTAAGTATACGGTACATTAAACATCATACCAAATTTAACTGGTGGTCGTACTTGACGGCTACTATGGGTAGTTATTAGAAGAGGCAACTGACTAGGTGAGGCAGATGAACTAATGTCACCCACATGGCTGGACTCAACATCACTGCAGTGCGTTTCAAGAGGACAAGGAGGTGCTACTGATGCAGGTAAAGGGTCAGAACTAACATGAACCTGAGAACTACCTTCTTTATCTGTAATAGGCACTGGCCTCTGAGACTGTGCTGCTATGTCTAAAGAAGCTGTGGGCTGATAGGGAAGAGCCCCAGATAATGCTGTAAGAGTGGACTGAGTAGGCACAGGTGCTGGCCTCAACCCATCTGCCTCTGAGGGTTCTGTGTTGTGAGGTGACTCATCTGACAACCTTCCCTTTAGCCTGTTGTGGTGCACCACCCATTTCCTCGATTCAGGTTTCTTTGGATCAGTGATTTCATATGTTACACCAACACTATCCCCCTTATCGAATCGTTTCAATATGACAAATGGCCCCTTCCATCTAGCTGCTAACTTATCCATTCGCTGTGCTGGGTCATCTAATAACACATAGTCTCCCACCTCATGAGGGTGAAACACCACATGTTTATCATACTGCAGCTTCTGGTGGAGTTTAGCCGCAGCAGACCTCTGGGCAGCTTCCCTAAGGGCAAGAGAGAGACGTGAGGTAGCATCTTTGACATAAGCTGCAGGTGTACCTGGTGTTGCAGATGTTGCTGTAGGACCCCAATTTATCTCAAGGTGTACTGGTAAATGTGGTTCCCTACCATGGGCCAAGAAAAAGGGTGAAAATCCCGTGCTACAATGGGTACAGCTATTGTAAGCCAGCTCTACCTGAGGTAAGTACTGGACCCATTCTCCCCCTGCCTGAGACAAGTATGTAGACCTCTCTGAAGTGTGGGTGGAGCACAGAGGACGGCAGGACAAAGCTTCTGGTACTAATAGGCTTTTTATTGTCTGACTTTTCAGTGTAACAGCCTACTTTTATGCTTTAGAGAAAACACACACACTGTGTTCTAGTCCCGGGATGAGCTCTCTCCTCTGCTCTCCCTCTGCCTCCTTAAATAGGGCACGGTTACTGGGAAGACACACAAACACAGGTTAATTACCGTCAGGTGTAGTGATTCTGCCACTCACCTTCCCTGGCTCCGCCCTCCTGTCACAGACCGGCGCTTGACCACGCCCCCGCTGCCACATACCCCCACTGCCCGACTCAGGCCGGGCACCCTTCCGGCCCGCAGCCGACTCCCCCCCCCCGACGGGAGAGGAAGTCCGCCACGACCATCTGCGACCCTGGCCTGTGGACCACCTTGAAATTGAAGGGTTGGAGTGCCAGATACCAACAGGTGATCCGCGCGTTGGCATCTTTCATGCGGTGGAGTCACTGGAGGGGCGCGTGGTCCGAACAGAGGGTGAAGGGGCACCCCAGCAGGTAGTAACGGAGGGTGAGGACCACCCACTTGATCGCCAGGCATTCCTTCTCAATAGTGTTGTAGCGCCCCTCACGCACCGACAGCTTCCGACTAATGTACAGGATGGGGCAGTCCTCCCCCTCCACCTCCTGGGACAAAACAGCCCCCAGCCCTCTGTCCGACGCATCGGTCTGCAACACAAAAGGGAGAGAGAAGTCAGGGGAGTGTAATAGTGGCCCCCCACACAGTGCAGCCTTTACCTCAGAGAAAGCCCGCTGGCACTGCTCCGTCCACTGGACCGGATCTGGCGCCCCCTTTTTAGTGAGGTCAGTCAGCGGGCTGGTGACGTCCGAATAATTAGGTATAAACCTACGATAGTAGCCAGCCAGCCCCAGGAACTGTCTCACCCCCTTTTTGGTCTTGGGCCTCGGGCAGGCCGCAATCGCTGCTGTCTTATTAATTTGGGGACGCACCTGCCCGTTGCCCAAGTGGAAGCCCAGATACCGTACTTCCACCCACCCAATCGCACACTTCTTCGGGTTGGCAGTGAGACCCGCCCGCCTCAGCGACCTAAGGACGGCCCTCAGGTGTTGCAAGTTTCGCTGCCAGTCGTTACTATAAATGATAATATCATCGAGATATGCAGCCGCATAGGTGGCGTGGGGCCGGAGGACCCTGTCCATCAGCCGCTGAAACGTAGCGGGAGCCCCAAACAGCCCAAAAGGAAGTGTGACAAATTGGCGTAAGCCGAACGGTGTGGAAAAGGCCGTTTTTTTCCCGGGATAATGGAGTCAAGGGGATCTGCCAATATCCCTTCGTCAAATCCAATGTAGAGTAAAAGCGAGCCATGCCTAGTCAATTGAGCAGCTCGTCAATACGAGACATTGGGTACGCGTTGAATTTAGACACCGCATTGACTTTTTTATAGTCCACAAAGAACCGGACTGACCCATCGGCCTTGGGTACCAAGACCACTGGGCTGCTCCAGTCACTGTGGGACTCCTCGATGATGCCCATTTCGAGCATGGCCTGAAGTTCTTCCCGAACCACCTTTTTTTTGTGTTCGGGTAGCCTGTAAGGGCGGCTACGCACTACCACCCCCGGGGGCGTCTCTATGTGGTGTTCTATGAGGTTAGTGCGACCGGGCAGGGTCGAGAACACATCTGAAAACTCGGCCTGCAACTGGGCGACCTCCGTGAGTTGGGTCAGGGAGAGGTGGTCTCCACAGGGGACCGGAGAGGTACGTGATGCCAATGTTCCTTTTTGAACCTCTGGCCCCAGCTCCGCCTTCTCCGGAACTACCGACACCAACACCACGGGGACCTCCTCGTTCCAGAGTTTAAGCAGATTGAGGTGGTAGATCTGTAGCGCCCCCTCCCTGTCCATTCGCCTTACCTCATAGTCGACGTCCCCGACTCGCCGTGTGACCTCAAAGGGTCCTTGCCACTTGGCGATTAATTTGGAGCTCGACGTGGGCAACAGTACGAGTACCTTCACTCCTGGAGTGAACTCTCTAAGGTGTGTGCCCTTGTTGTACAGGCGGGCTTGCCGTTCCTGGGCCTGCCGCAAATTCTCCTGAGTTAGGTGTGTGAGCGTGTGGAGTGTTGCGTGCAGGTCCATAACGTACTGAATTTTGTTTTTACTCTGTGAAGGTCCCTCCTCCCAATTTTCATGCAGCACATCTAAAATGCCGCGCGGCTTACGCCCGTTTAACAATTCAAATGGGGAGAACCCCATGGAGGCTTGGGGGACCTCTCGCACTGCAAATAACAAGGGTTTGAGCCATTTATCCCAGTTACGTGTGTCTTCACTTACGAATTTTTTAATTATATTCTTGAGGGTGTGATTGAACCGTTCGACTAAACCATCCATTTGTGGGTGATAAACGCTGGTGCGGATCGGCTTAATACCTAATAGCCCATACAGTTCGCTCAGTGTTCGTGACATAAACGAGGTGCCTTGGTCAGTCAGAATCTCTTTCGGGATTCCAACCCGGGAGATGACGTGGAAGAGGGCCTCCGCAATACTGCGTGCTGAGCTATTGCGAAGAGGCACCGCTTCCGGGTATCGCGTTGCATAGTCCACCAGAACCAATATAAAGCGGTACCCTCGTGTTGACCGATCTAATGGCCCGATGAGATCCATCCCAATTCTTTCGAACGGGGTCTCGATTAATGGTAGGGGGCGCAAAGGCGCTTTTGGAATGGCCGCTGGATTTACTAACTGGCATTCGCGGCACGCCGTACACCACTTACGGACATTGCCACGAATCCCCGGCCAATAGAATCGGGCCATTATCCGGGCTAGTGTCTTATCCTGCCCTAGGTGTCCAGCCATGGGATTAAAGTGAGCCCCCTGAAATACCAATTCCCGGCGGCTCTTTGGAATTAACAGCTGTGTGACGCGCTCTTTCATCTGAGTGTCCTGCATCACTCGGTATAATCTATCCTTCATAATAGAAAAATAGGGGAAGGACGGGGTGGCGTTCGGCTGGAGCATTTGACCATCGATTACTCTCACTTGGTCAAACGCATGTTGCAGAGTCTCATCTCGCAATTGTTCTATTGGGAAATCCGCGAGGGATTCCCCAACAGAAAGAGGAGGAGCCGGCGGCTCCTCACTCTGTCGCGGAGATGACATAGATGGCTCTGCGACAGCAGCTCCAGCCAAAGCGACACCGGGACCTCCCCCTGTCAACTGGCAGGACCCACTCTTTACTAGGCGCGTCATTAAACCCCGAAATCCCGGCCAATCAGTCCCCAAAATTAAAGAGTGGGTAAGGCGAGGGTTAACCGCCGCCTTCACTATAGATTTTTCCCCTCTGAAATATATGTGGACCGACACCAAAGGGTAGCTGTGAACATCCCCGTGCACACACAACACCTTCACCCCCTGTGCTCCCCCCAATGCCTCGTCTTGCACCAGGCTTTGGCGGATCGAGGTCTGATTGCAACCAGAATCCACCAACGCCTGATATGTAGCCCCTTGGACACTCACCGGTATGCGATACGCTCTGGCCTGATCGAGGGCAGCTTCTGGCGTGTCGGGGATCCGTACCACCGCGCCCACCTCCATTGCTGCGCACTGTTGTTGCAGGTGGCCCGGCTCCCCGCAGCGCCAGCAAACCGGCCCGGGTTTTCCCTCTGCACCTGTGCTCTGGGGCTCACTCACCTGAGGGGGGGAGAGACAGACACAGAAGGGAGAAACGGGAGGGCACCACGGGTGCGGCGGGCCAGCTGGGGTGGAGCCGGCCCCCGCCTCTGTGGTGGGGGAATGGGGCAAGGACGGGACACAGAAGGGAGGGGAGAAAGAGAGAGAGAAGAGGAGAGAAGACGCCGTCGGTTGTCCTTCCGCTGGAACAGCCGCCAAATGATCCTCCGCCAGTCCTACTGCCTGATCCAGCGACGCCGGGCAGTGGCGCTGGACCCACTCCACAGTTCCGGCTGGTAAGCGCGTGATGAACTGCTCCAGCACCACCTGATCGATGATTCCCTTGGCGTCGCGATCGTCGGCCCTCAGCCACCACCAGCAGGCGTCCCGGAGCTGCTGGCCGAAAGCGGACGTCCGGCCGACTTCCTCCAACCGCAGCGCGCGGAAGCACTGGCGCTGTTCTTCTGGTGTGCACCCCACACGCTGGAGGACGGCCCGGCGAAGGTCCGCGTAGGCCAGCCGGCGGTCGGCGGGGAGCTGTAGTGCGGCCAGCTGCGCCTCTCCCGTCAGGAGGGGGAGGAGGCGCGCCGCGTGCTGCTCCATCAGCCACCCCGAGGCTTCGGCGACCTGTTCGAACAAAGTGAGGAATGCCTCGGGGTCATCCTGCGGCCCCGTGGGGAGATGGGCCCACGGCCGGGGCGCTGGTGGACCCCGCCGACGCGAGGAGATGCCGGAACGCCTCGCAATCTTCCCGCTGGGCCAGCACCAGGGCTTTGAAGTGCCGCTCTTGCTCCTTTCGGAGCATGACGAGTGCCTGGTGCTGGCTTTGCTGAGCCGTGGTGAGGGCGTGGACCAGGTCCACGAACGGGGAGGATTCCATGGGGCTGCGAAGTTGGTGCTCCACCTTTTCCCGGGTTTAAGCACCACTGTAGACCTCTCTGAAGTGTGGGTGGAGCACAGAGGACGGCAGGACAAAGCTTCTGGTACTAATAGGCTTTTTATTGTCCGACTTTTCAGTGTAACAGCCTACTTTTATGCTTTAGAGAAAACACACACGCTGTGTTCTAGTCCCGGGATGAGCTCTCTCCTCTGCTCTCCCTCTGCCTCCTTAAATAGGGCGCGGTTACTGGGAAGACACACAAACACAGGTTAATTACCGTCAGGTGTAGTGATTCTGCCACTCACCTTCCCTGGCTCCGCCCTCCTGTCACAGACCGGTGCTTGACCACGCCCCCGCTGCCACATACCCCCACTGCCCAACTCAGGCCGGGCACCCTTCCGGCCCGCAGCCGACTCCCCCCCCCGACGGGAGAGGAAGTCCGCCACGACCATCTGCGCCCCCGGCCTGTGGACCACCTTGAAATTGAAGGGTTGGAGTGCCAGATACCAACTGGTGATCCGCACGTTGGCATCTTTCATGCGGTGGAGTCACTGGAGGGGCACATGGTCCGAACAGAGGGTGAAGGGGCGCCCCAGCAGGTAGTAACGGAGGGCGAGGACCGCCCACTTGATCGCCAGGCATTCCTTCTCAATAGTGTTGTAGCGCCCCTCACGCACCGACAGCTTCTGACTAATGTACAGGATGGGGCGGTCCTCCCCCTCCACCTCCTGGGACAACACCGCCCCCAGCCCTCTGTCCGACGCATCGGTCTGCAACACAAAAGGGAGAGAGAAGTCAGGGGAGTGTAATAGTGGCCCCCCACACAGTGCAGCCTTTACCTCAGAGAAAGCCCGCTGGCACTGCTCCGTCCACTGGACCGGATCTGGCACCCCCTTTTTAGTGAGGTCAGTCAGCGGGCTGGTGACGTCCGAATAATTAGGTATAAACCTGCGATAGTAGCCAGCCAGCCCCAGGAACTGTCTCACCCCCTTTTTGGTCTTGGGCCGACTTCAAAGGGTAGCTGTGAACATCCCCGTGCACACACAACACCTTCACCCCCTGTGCTCCCCCCAATGCCTCGTCTTGCACCAGGCTTTGGCGGATCGAGGTCTGATTGCAACCAGAATCCACCAACGCCTGATATGTAGCCCCTTGGACACTCACTGGTATGCGATACGCTCCGGCCTGATCGAGGGCAGCTTCTGGAGCGTCGGGGATCCGTACCACCGCGCCCACCTCCATTGCTGCGCACTGTTGTTGCAGGTGGCCCGGCTCCCCGCAGCGCCAGCAAACCGGCCCGGGCTTTCCCTCTGCACCTGTGCTCTGGGGCTCACTCACCTGAGGGGGGGGAGAGACAGACACAGAAGGGAGAAACAGGAGGGCACCACGGGTGCGGCGGGCCAGCTGGGGTGGAGCCGGCCCCCGCCTCCGTGGTGGGGGAATGGGGCAAGGACGGGACACAGAAGGGAGGGGAGAAAGAGAGAGAGAAGAGGAGAGAAGAGAAGACGCCGTCAGTTGTCCTGCCCCCGGAACAGCCGCCAAATGATCCTCCACCAGTCCTACTGCCTGATCCTTGACCACGCCCCCGCTGCCACAAAGTATTTCGACAGTTGATCCTTTAGGGTCCTATTAAACCGCTCTACCATACCATCAGATTGAGCATGGTAAGGGGATGTTCGGGTTTTCTCAATTTTTAGTAAAGAACAAAGCTCTTTCATCAAATCAGATTCAAATTGTCTGCCCTGATCTGTGTGTATTGATTCAGGAATGCCATGATGCCTAATGTACTCATCAAAAATACACTGTGCTACAGTAGTAGCACGCTGGTCCTTCATCGGATACATATTGACATAGCGAGTGAAATAATCCATGAGGACCAAGACATACCGGTATCCCCCAGATGTTATGGGGAGTTCAGTTATATCTGCAGCAACTTTCTGAAATGGCCGAACTGCCTGAATGGGCTGCAAAGGTGCTTTCTCATGTGGCATGGGGGAGCCTCGCTGCTGGCATGGCAGACATTCAGTACAGTACTTTATATATATATATATATATATATATATATATATATATATATATATATATATATATCCCGTGACATATATGGCCAGTAACAAATTTTTCTTGCCTTCTGTAAGGTACGCTCTGCACTCAAATGTCCATTAAAACTATCACCATGAAGAGCTTTCAAAGCGGTAGGTACTAGCTGGTCCGGCAATACAACCTGGTACCCTAAAGTAGCATACGGATTTGGTTTGAAAGCACGACAGAGAAAACCCTTGATAACGCAAAGTTTCGGAAATTCATGCCAGAGCTTTCGCACTACCGGAGTGGATTCTTTCAACACTCCCATAGGGGGTCTCCTCTTACCCTTCTCTTTCCAAGATATGACAGTCAATAGTGAGTTATCAGCTTGCTCCTGTCTTCGTATTTCATCTAGATCAATTGACAAGGAGGGGCAAGTATTTGGACATCCATTTCATCTTCCCTTTTTCCCCTACTGGATGTTGCCGTGTCCTTAGAACTGGAGGAGGTCAACACACATTGTACAGCTTTAGTGTCTGTCTCCGTGATAGGTCACCTGGACATGGCATCTGCATTTGCGTGTTATCTACCCTCTCTGTGAATAACCGTATAGTCAAACACATCCAGTTCCAGGATTCAGTGTGCTCGCCTACCCGTGGGATCATTATCAACCTGAGTTTTCATAAGGCTAAGTAGGGGCTTGTGATCTGTGATTATTTTGAATGGGGACCTTGACAGAAAATGCTTGAAATGTCTCACAGACCATATGATGGCCCAGAGTTCTCGGTCATATGTGGCCCATTTCTGCTGTGCAAAAACGGCAAGGAGAAGCAAAAACGGCAAGGAGAAGATGGGGTGAGCTACTACCGGGGGATTAGTGAGTGCCTGCTTTAAGGACTGGAAAGCATCATCACAATCAGATGTCCAATTAAACAAGGCCCCCTTCTGAGTGAGAGCATTCAGGGGTGATGCAAGAATAGAAAAATTTCTTACAAAGCATCGATAATAAGAACATAACCCTACAAAAGCTCTCACCTCTGTAGTGGTTCTGGGTGTTGGCCAGTTACGAACCTTTTCAAGGTTCTTGGTATCCGGCTGAAGGCCCTGGCTAGACACAACATGACCGAGAAAGGTTACCTGACTGCAGACAAAATGGCACTTGCTCGATTTCAGCTTAAGGCCCGCTGATCTGAATCGCCTAAAGACCTCTTCAAGACTGCTCAAATGGTCTGAAAATGTACGATTAAACACCAAAACATCATCAAGGTAGATTAAGCATACTTTCCAGTGAAGACCACGAAGCACCAACTCCATTATTCTTTGAAAGGTTGGGGGTGCATTCGTTAACCCCATCGGCATGACTTTAAATTGGTAATGGGCACTTCCTGTGGTAAACGCAGTTTTCTCTCGGTCCTGTAGGTCCAATGCTACCTGCCAATATCCACTTGATAGGTCCATGGTGCTGAACCAACAGGACCTGGATAAACTATCTAATGCATCTGCTGGACGCGGTAATGGATAAGAATCCTTAACGGTCACAGCATTCAATTTTCTGAAATTGATACAAAACCGATAACTGCCAGTTATCGATAAAATCGTTTCTTTACCAGGACAACGGGTGACGACCATGGACTACAACTCTCCTCAATGATGTCTTCATCCAGCAGTTTCTGAACCTGGTGGTCTATTTCCTCCCGCATGCAAGGAGATGTCCTGTAAGCTCACTGTTTAATTGGCTCAGCGTCTCCTGTTCTAATGCTGTGCTGAACTTTATCTGTTCTACCAAAATCTCGGTCGTGTGTGCTGAATATGTCAGCATATTTAAGAATTAAACTCTCTAATTCCTGTTTCTGCTCACCATCAAGCGCCGTCTGGCTGAAATCAACTTTGGGAAATGTTACAGGCTGAGCATGCAAGTTAGCTACAGTAGCTTCAACTAACAAAAACTCCTCCCCCGATTGGTTCACAACTGAATGAAATTCCCCAAGGAATCTGTCCCCAGGCACATGGCAATCTTCAGTAGTGGGGTTCATAACTCGACTGCAAGCCACGCCCCTTTTCACAGAGGTCAGTGTTTGTGCTACTAAAAGGCTTGGCATGTGCTGTAAATCAGGTTCTAAGATACCTGTGTAATTGGGACTGTGTTCAGGGTCACTCGTGTTAGACTGAAGCTTAATCAAGACATTCATTTGGCTTAACATTACAGCACTGCACTTTAAAGGAGTTATCTGGGAGCTACACAGGAATGGAACAGTCCTGTCCCAAAGCTTCAGCTGATTTGTGGTTAGGTCAATTACTGCATGATGTTTCTGTAAAAAGTCCCAACCAAGTATCAGAGGTTGTGTGGCATTCCTGACTACCTGTACATCATGGCTGAAACACTCATCACCTACCCTAATGGAAATAGGGAGTGTACCTAATGTATCCAAACAGTCACCTGTCACTGATTTGGCAAGAACATATGATTTTTGAATTGGCCTCCTCTGTAAGACAGGAATAGACATTCTTAGATTTTTACTAATTAATGAAATTTCAAAACCTGTGTCTACAAACGCTCTCACAGTAGTGTCCTCAACAACAGTAAATACATATGACATTGGAGTTAGCTGTATATTGTCTGACTGCATAATGTGTGGGGCCATACAGTCCTGAACAGCAGATACTCGGCCCATAGTATCTGCTAGCGGGTGTTTCCCTGATGAATGGTGTCACCGCCGTCGAAGCTCACATGTTGTCTCTCTCTGGATTATGGGCCATAGGAGGACCGGCCAGGCAATCGATGCTCATCTCTCCCCACAGTGGATGATGTATGTGGAGGACGGCGCTCCCGCCAGCCAAGATAAATGGGCAATGGGCTGGGACTGCACCGGTAGCCAGGACTGGGATGACGGTACTGGTCCTTGCTGCTTGACGATCTAGGGGCACACCGTGGAGGTGATGGTGAAGCAGGTGAATAGCCACGGTCCCGACGGCCTGGTGAAGATCTGTATTGGCTGTAATAATCACCTCCCTGGGATGAAGGATGAGACCGAGGCCTGTATGTAGAGTGATGTTCTGGCGATGATGACGGCGAATGCCAATATGTCTCCCTCTGCCTGAGAGGCCTCCGCCACTCTCCATGCGCGCTGTAGTCTGGGTCATTTCTTCGCTGCAGACGATCCACCTCCAGCCTAAGCGATCGCACATCAGCCAACAGCTCCCGCATGGCCCTTGCGAGTTCAGATGATGCACTGGGCTGAGATGAACCATGCTTAGCTGACACCATGGCCGAAACTGTCTCTGTCGATACGCTAGCCGCCGGGGGAGTCAGTGACTGAGGGCTCACTGGGGCAGACAGCTTCAAAGCCTCCTGGGCCCTCTCCCACTTACAAGCAATGGCCAATGCCTCCTCCAGCATAGTTACTCCATGTTCATGACATTTAGCTTGAAGTATTGGGTCCAGGCCAGCCACAAACCTCCTGAACCGCTCCATTTCGATGGCCGGTGCACCATAATTTGGAAAAGCTTCCAGCACTAGTCTGGTAATTTCAGCTGCATAAACTTCCAGGGGTTCTTTAACCAACCATTGTCTGGCATTAACAAAAGTTTGAAAATGCAACAAAAATTGCTTCCTCCCAAAAACATCATTCAAATTGGCAACAGATTGGTCATAATTCTTCTTCACATCCTCCGTCAAGGATAGCCAATATGCCAAGGCATCCCCACTCAAACGCGTGGGTAGAATGGTTGTGAGATCATGTTGATTATTATCAGTACATGCTTTCACGGCGAGTTCGAGTCGAGCTTTCCAAAGCGAAAAACTGTCCTTGTCTTTGCCATCCCCATGAAAACACGATGGCAGCTCGACCTTATAGTGAACAATTCTGCTGATGTTAACCGCAGGGTCATTGGCACCCTGTGCTCCATTGATTTCCTTGTCCGACATTGAAAAACGAGTAGGGAGAATCACATAGCACAATCAGATCTGACAAAGTCGAGAAAACACACTGTCCACTCACCACTCGAGCTAGCAAGCCAGTTTCAGGAGAGTCCGCGAAATACAGCAGTAACTGTTTTCCGTTGTCTTGGTTGTAGAAGTTGCCAATGGATAGATCACAGTGAGAAGAAAGGAAAAAAAAACACCGCTGCCACCAGTCTGTAACCTGAATTTTTGTTAGCTTGTCAGTGACGTGGGTGTAAAGGATAGACAGGTTACAGTTGACAAACTTCTTTATTGAAGAACCAGCGAGACAACTTTCAGTGAGGACACATTTCCTTTTTTTTTTTCCTGCCTCGACTCCCCTCAAAATCCCTCCGGAGGGGAAACACTCCCAGGGTCGCAGATAGGATTTTTGAACTGGGGGGGACTGAGCTGTCAGCAAATGATTCCATTTTGTGTAAATGCATTATATATATATATATATATAATGTGTGTGTGTACTGAAGCTTCAATATACATTCGAATTGTGAGTTTTCTAACTGAATGAACATTGGTAGACAAAGGCCTACCTGGTCAACATTGCTCAGTTTTTGAAAAAATGCTGTAATTGTTTTTTGTTTTTTCATTGTTGACCCCACAAGGGATTGCCTGCAGGCCAGGAGGACAATGTTAACATCTTAAATCTCATAATTTCAGTTAACAGTTGCTGCTTACTAAAATAACATTATACATAAAAATAACAACATTAAAAGATATTCACCTACAGCCTAGAATGCTGTTATTTTACATTTAGCCTATTTCAGGTAAGTCCAAATTCCTTCTTATTATTATCAGACTAGCTACTCAACATTACAAAACAAGTATTTGTCACATCTGGGAAAGGCAACAGGCAGAGGATATTTACATCTTTTGGTTCTTGAAACAAACGCTGTGATTTTTTCCCCCTCTTCTCTGGCTTAATGTGGCAGAAAGATCACCAGCTCAGTCATTAGACAGTTGTTTATGATCACTATGGTTACCGCGACAGGCAAAGTCCCCAGCTCCCCTTAGGACCTCGGGGTCGAGATGGTGCGTTACATTTACATTGGAAGTCGGAACTTGGAGCTCCGAGCAACATAACCTCAGAACTGAGCGCTTCCCAGTTTAAAAACTGGGACATCATGGAACATGGAATTCGAAAAAAATTGGCCAGTTAATGAAATGAAATGAAAACCCCAACGTTTATGCTGGGAGATGCTGGATTTCAATGCTTTTCCGACTTCAAACTTCCAACTTACGAGTACAACTGAACGCACCATTAGTCATAGCAGAAACACCGCTGCTATCAAATGGATGAGCTGTGCAGTGTTATTAACTGAGAATTACGTGGAAAATGAACACCTTGCTTTCCCAACTCTGCAAGGATCTGCTCCAGCCTTTCCCCTTCTTGAATCGGTGTAATGTGGATTGATCACTGACAAGGCTACTGCTGCTGCCATTTCAACTTTGTGCTGCAGTGTAAGTTAGTCTAACTAACGGAACATTAATCCTCACTTTTTCTACCTATGTGTGGCGCCTTATGTAGGGACGGTGGGTGGGGGGGGACAGATGGGGGTCACTATAAATCTGGGGGGGACATGTCCCCCCCATCCCCCGTGCTATCTGCACCCTTGAACACTCCCCCCGGAACCAAAAAGAATTAATATTCAAAATTATTCCCTTCATTGCACAACTTCACATTCCTATTGAAACCAAATAAAATAAAATAAAATAAACAACATTTGGCCATAACACACAACATAAAAATACAACATAAAAATAATAGTTTACATATGTGTCTGGGTTATTTTGCATGCAGTGAGAACACAAGTCAGAGTCAAAGCCCATTTTATATAGTTTCTGTGCAGTGAAGTGAAATCTGTGAAGAACCTTGTATTGTATTAATTGTAGATTGCTATTTTTTGTCATGAGGTAGATGTTTTTACAGATTTGGGTCCAGAAATTGGCACCGGAAGTAATGGACAAATCTGATTCCCGTTTGTGATATGGTAGGCTTAAAGTTTTTTCTAAACAAGATATATTTTTGTATATTTTGGAAAGAATTTTTTTGGGGAAGGAATGTTGATCAACTCCATGATTGGTGAGGGGATGTCTAGGTTCGCTGTCTGGACATTAATTTTAGCTTGGATAGATGATTTAATTTGTAGGTATTCTAAAAAGTATTTACTCTCAATGCCGTGCTTCTGGACCAAACAAGGGAATGAAGCCAGATTTTTGTCTTGAATAATATGATGAAGTTGAGCGATGCCCTTGCCTATCCATGTGAGAAAATTGAGTGTTTTTTTGTTGATAGTGAAATCTGGGTTATTCCAAATCGGGGTGCAATTTGACGGTGCTACAGGTGAATCAATGATGTGATAGAATTTCCACCAAGCTGTCAGACAAGATGATATTGTTAGTGCTTTGAAGGATGGATGTTTTTTAACTGATTGACTACAGAGAGGAAGGTCTGAGATCTGAATATCCTTGCAAATGGTTTGTTCTATGTCTAACCAGGTGTTGTCTGAGGGGGTGGGATGTAACCATTTGTATATGTAATGAAGCTGGTTGGCCCCTTTTTTTTCTCCTCTCCTTTCCTCCCTTCTCTTTCTCTTTGCCTCCCTCTACTTCACTCATCCCTGTTCTGCCTGGGCCCCGTGGGTGGCTCGGGCGGCCTGGTCCTGTCGGGTTGCCATGTGGGACTGGTGTTGGTCGGTGCTGTGGGGTATTCGTGGGTTCTGGGCCCCCGCCGCGCACTCACCCTTTGCGCACACACACATACCTCTTCCTGGCAATACACAACATGCCTTATTCTCTTTTTTAAATGCACTACATATTAGATTGCATCATACATCTACCAATAACCAAGAACAACAAATAGACTAGGGCAAGCGAGGCGTGCATGCAGATGCCTCTGCAGGTGTTTTACTGCATGCCTCGCTTCTTTTAATGCTAACACAATTTAGAGGAGGCATATATCTATGAGTATGCAGGTTTGTTGCGGCGTGCAGGGGGAAATCTGGGCAGAGACTCACCTTGCGCGCACACTTCTTTTAATGCAATACATTAGAGAAAGCCCACAATATAGCCATTTACATTCTTACATAGGACAAATATGGCATGTTGCGTGATGGTCTGGAGTCGAGGTGTGGTGGGTCGTATGTGTGTGTGTGGGGGGGCCCTGGGCCATGGGCTGGTTAGCACGCAGGGCCTTCCCTCTGCCATCTCATTGTGGTACATCTTGTGCAGGGGCGGGACGACACCGTGGTCATACTTGGGTGCCCAGGCAATCTGTATAATCAGTCAGTTAATCAAATTATTCCTATTCTTATCCCTATTCTTATTTCTCTTATTCAGTGGCGGCTGGTAGTCTTTCAAACATGGGAGGCTGGTCGGTTTCGATATTTCCAGATTTTAAAAGAAAAAACACATCAATTTTGCCCATACTCTTGCCTCTGATCTGGCTGATTGTTGGCAGGGTCACAAACTGTGAAATAACAGGTTCTTTTGGTCCATTAGCCTACTGTCCAATATACATGATGGTGGTGTTGGGGGGGGGTATATTTTAACATTTTATATTTTAAAATTGTGGCATGTGGCATGTTGTTTAAAAATTTATCATTATTGAAAGCAGTTCTTTGTCAGGAACCTCAGCAGTAACAGGAGAGTGTTCTGGAATAGGCACAAGCACTGACCTTGGGGAGCCAAACATAGAGCTGGGTGCCACACATTTCATTCAATGACACTTTCCCTAAATTTTACTTATTTTGACTGAGAAATGTTTTTTTGTCAATTTTGATAACCCTTCACTTTAAATCCAGGTCTGTAGTGTGAAATGTTCTCGGCTGTGTTTTTGTTTAAAAATGTTTTCCAAATTGTAGCTGTGTTTAATTCATATCCAGAGAAATATATATTCCCATATAATATACTCAGCATAAGCATTTTAAATAGATTCTATATTTTTGGTCCATCCATGACATATTACTAAAGTAGCCTATTTACTGTTGTTGATGTGGGTCACTTGCTGTTAGCCAATTCACTTTCTCGTACCAGGAGAGCTGAAAGGAACGAGTATTATTCCCTACCTTTTTCACCAAGTCAATTTGAGGCGTTGGTCTACCCTGCTCTTTAATTTAAATGTTTTCCTCGAAAGGAAGACTGGCAAATGGCTTCGCCAAAATTAAATCAGCAATGCTTGGCATCCGTGCGCAGCTTTCTTGCTAGCTGACTAGCCCCCTCAAGTTCAAGTTCAGTCACTCAAATAAATTACATTTCTGGAACTAAGATAGCAAACTTGACAACACTATATTTACACTTTATTTACAATGAAAATATATACAAACTAAAAACGCTGGCAGAAACCGTATGTAATGAATGAAATTGAAATGTAAGCTGATCTCTTACAATACACCACAGCACTTGCGAATCCGCATGGGACTGAACTGAAATTCACCGCTACCTGTCTATATTTGAAACGAGCTGTCAATCAAAGAAAATATCCAGCCGCTTTCACCAATCACCAGTCTCCTCGCGGAAACTGCCATGTCCCTCCCACTGTGAGGCTGGGAGTCCGTGGGGCGGGCGTTTTCGCAGTATTTGTCCAATAACCATCTTGCATTTTGAGATTGACAAGCGCATAGCTCCCAAATGCCATTGAAGTGCACTGAGGCTGGGCTGCATCGCGCTGTCACGAGGGGGAAAAACTCACGCACACATTAGGCGAACTGGGGAAAGTTATAACGGAATGATTTCGCACTGTAGTTGGGTTGAGCACATATATTTCTATGATTCTGGATCTGAAATAGCAATGTTATAAGGTCGGCTATAACATAAGCGCAATTCATCCTACACGATGTTTGTCATTTTTAGAGGAGGCTGAGCCTCCCTCGTTGTCTTAGAGCAATCGCCCGTGCTCTTATTATTATCCTACATAAAGATAATAATACTCATTTCCTTTGAAACCCTCCTTCTCTGCGATCTAGCCTCCATCTCCCCAGTCCAAAAGTAAGTCAGTTCTACTCCTTATATACTGTACACTCACTCTCACACACACGCACACACACATGGACATCTCCATATGCACATTATTCCTCACTGTTAATTTTGGTTTTTCACTCAATTTTAAATCCGGTGTTGTGTTTGAATTCTGTTTTTTTTGTGTAGTTGTATTGTGATTGTTTTGCATAATTGTATTGTATACAAATTAAAAAAAAAGAAAAGTCACGAAATAGCAGGGTATTTCTGTAATTATATTAACATTAAAGTTTTATATATATATATATATATATATATATATATATATATATATATATATAAACAATATAGATATGTACATTCAATATATTTGTAAAAACCCATGAAGCTTAAAAAAAAGGTGAATCAACAATATTTAACAATTCAATATCCTTCTTCCACAGCCACGCCTTTGTAATGTGAGCAGAATGTGGTTTTGCATTGTCTTGTTGAAATCTCCCTGGAAAAGTCGTCGTCTTGAAGGCAGCAGATGTTGCTCCAAAATCTCAGTGTACTTTTCTGCATTAATTCTCCATCACAGAAGTGTAAGTTACCTTTGCCAAGGGCACTGACCCAACCCCATACCATGGCACACAGTGGCTTTTGGACTTGTTCCTGCTAACAGTCTGGATGGTCCTTTTAGTCTTTGGTCTGGAGCACACAGAGTCCATTTCTTCCATAAAAGACCTGGAATATTGATTCATCTGACCACAATATACATTTCCACTGAGTGATGGTCCATCCCAGATGGCTCCAAGCCCAGAGAAGTCAATGGCACTTCTGGACCCAGTTCACATAAGGCTTCCTTTTTGCACAGTAAAGTTTTAACTGGTGTTTGTGGCTGTAACTCTGTATTATAGCTTGACAAAGGTTTAGAAAAGTAATCCTGAGCCCATGTGGTTCTATCAGCTATGGATGAATGATGGTTCTTGATGCCGTCTGAGGGATCAGAGACCACGGGGGTTCAGATTAGGCTTGAGCCCTTTGCCCTGTACACACTGAAATTCCTCCAGATTCCTTGAATTGTTGAATGATATGTTGAATGCACCACAGAGGGTGAAATATCCAAATCCCTTCCTGTCTTTCTTTGAGGAACATTGTTTTAAACATTTCAGTAATTTTCTCACTCATTTGTTGATAAACTGGAGATCCCCAGCCCATCTTTACTCCTCAAAGACTTGGTCTTTCCTGGATACTGATTTTGTACCAAATCATGATTACAGTCACCTGTTGACATCAGCTGTTTCACATCACATCATTAATTAAATGTTTTATCTCAATTGCCCTAAATTGCCCCGTCCCAACTTTCTTTGGAAAGTGCTGCCAGCCTGAAATGTAGGAATGGATATATAATAACAAATTAAACTAGAAAAGCACTCGGAGAGCACAGACCTCCGCCAAGCAGCTCATCTCACAATGATAAAGAATCCTTTAAAAAAATCCTGGATCCAGAAGGTGATCCAGATCACCGCCAAAATTTAATGGATTGTTACTTGTGCCCAGTCACACCTCTGGAAAAAATTTCAAAGCAATCCGTTCATAACTTTTTTCCATAATGTTGCTAAAAGACAAACCAACCAACAAACAAACCAACGCTACCGAAAACATAACCTCCTTGGTGGAGATAAGAAACCAATGCTACCGAAAACATAACCTCCTTGGTGGAGGTAATAATGTTGACAAAGCAAAACATGCACTGCAAAAAAACGATATCTTAGCAAGTGAAAATATCTTGAAAATAGTTGAAAGCTCTAGAATTTCCTATTAGAAGAATACAAGACACCAATTCTGAGATTATTAAGGCAAGGCAAGGCAAGTTTATTTATATAGCACATTTCATACACAATGGCAGTTCAATGTGCTTTACAGAAGCAAAAACAAAAACAGTAAACAATAGAGAAATAAAATTATATAAAAATTTTATTTTTAATCTAAAACAATTAATTAAAAGAATTAAAAGAAAATAATAAGAATTAAACAACAGTAGAAATAAAATAATAAAATGCCAAAAAGAAAAAAGGAGAAAAAGAAAAAGAAACCAGCGGAATAAAATAGAATAAAATTAAAATAAATTTAAAACATGCAGAGAAAGTAAAGATTATAAAAAAATGTAAAAATATTAATTAATTAACAGAAAGCATCTGAAAACAGCTTGGTCTTTAACCTAGATTTGAAGCTGCCAACAGCAGGAGCATTTTTAATGTCCTCTGGCAGTTGGTTCCATAGCTGTACTGCATAGTAGCTAAAAGCTGCTTCACCACACTTTGTTTAACAACTGGTTTTAATAGTAAATTTTTCTGTTGCTATCTGGTAGATCTGATTGGGTTAGGCCGCTGCAACATATCAGAGAGGTAATTGGGCCCTGTACCATTTAGAGATTTGTACACCAGCAGCAATGCTTTAAAGTCAATTCTGTAGCTTACTGGAAGCCAGTGAAGGGACCTTAGAATTGGGGTAATGTGCTCTGTTCTTTTTGTTCGTGTGAGAACCCTCGCCGCTGCATTTTGAACCAGCTGAAGTCGTTTGATGGTCTTTTTTGGCAGGCCTGTGAAAAGGCCATTGCAGTAATCAACCCTACTAGAGATGAAGGCATGTATAAGTTTTTCCAGATCATTTTTTGACATAAGTCCTCTTAGTTTGGAGATGTTTTTTAGGTGATAAAATGCCGTTTTAGTGATTACTTTCATGTGACTGTCAAAGTTTAGCTCGCTGTCAATGAAAACACCAAGATTTTTAACCATTTCTTTAGTTTTAATCCCTTTTGTGTCAAGAATAGTGGTAATCCTGAGTCTTTCATCTTTTTTTCCAAATAGAATTACTTCTGTTTTATCTGTGTTCAACTGAAGAAAATTTTGTGACATCCAGCTATTGATTTGATCGATGCACTGGTAGAGACATTCAAGGGGGGCATAGTCATTTGGTGATAGAGCAAAATAAATTTGGGTATCATCTGCATAACAGTGATACAAAATTGAAATTTTATTGATAATTTGCCCAAGTGGGAGCATATAAAGGTTGAAAAGTAATGGTCCAATAATCGACCCCTGGGGGACACCACAGGTCAAGGGCATTGACGTTGAGGAACAATTTCCCAGGGTAACAAAGAAGCTTCTATCTTTTAAGTATGATTTTAACCAATTGATAACTTTACCAGTCAATCCAACCCAGTGTTCAAGTCGATATAGCAGTATGTTGTGATCAACAGTATCAAAAGCTGCACTGAGGTCCAGTAATACCAGGACCGATGTTTTGCCTGCATCAGTATTAAGACGTATGTCATTTATAACTTTAATCAACGCTGTTTCAGTCCTATGATTGGCACGAAATCCTGACTGAAAATTATCAAAACGGCTGTTTGATATCAAGAAGGCAGTTAATTGATTGAAGACAATTTTTTCCAGGATTTTCCCAATGAATGGTAGATTTGATATTGGCCTGTAGTTATTTAACACTGAAGGATCCAGATTATTTTTTTTTAAGAAGGGGCTTTACAACAGCTTTTTTTAGGGACACAGGAACAACGCCAGTCTCCAAGGATGTATTTATAATTTGAAGCACATCTGTAATTATAAGATGAAGAACAGACTTAAAAAAGTTGGTGGGCAGAATGTCTAGTTCAGATGTTGAAGAACTGAGATTTTGTACAGTTTTTTCAAGAGTCTCATAATCAATTAAACAAAATTCTGACATTGTGTTAAAGTTATCTATCTGTGTCATTGGTGATTGCAGTTTTTCAATTTTTTGCAACTGAGATATATTATGAGAAATATTCTGCCTTATTTTATCAATTTTACCTTTGAAAAAAGATGCAAACTCATTGCATTTATTAACTGATAGAAGTTCAGGTGCTAATTGTGGTGGGGCATTAGTTAGCTTCTCTACTGTAGAAAATAGCACATGGGCATTGTTCATATTCCTGCTGATGATGTTGGAGAAGAAAGACTGTCTTGCTTTACGAATTTCATAATTATAATTACAAAGCATCTCTTTATGGATTTGATAATGGATGTGAAGTTTAGATTTGCGCCATTTTCTTTCAGTCTTTCTACATTCTCTCTTTAGCAGTTTAACAGCCGGGTACTGCTTCCATGGTGCTTTCTGCTTATCATTGACTCTTTTTATTTTGAATGGAGCAATATCATCCATAATTTGGGTCATATTTAAATTAAAAAAATCCAGTAAATCATCTACAGAGTCTGACATTTTGGTTGAGTTCTGTAAGAGGGCTTGCTCAAAAAGAACACGTGTTGTCGTTTATGACTCTCCTACCTATAGTCGTTGAGCTATTCTGAATGTGAGGAGACATAGAAACTTCAAAGAAAACACAGAAATGATCAGATAATGCCAGGTCAACAACAGTATAAGAAACAGTAAGACCCTTTGTGATGACGAGGTCAAGAGTATGACCACGAGAGTGGGTCGGTCCCTGTACATGTTGTACCAGGTTAAAGTTATCAATAATTACAAATAGTTCTTTGGCATAAATGTTATCAGTATTATCTACATGCAAGTTAAAATCCCCAGATATAATAAGACAATCAAACTCTAAGCAAATGATTGATAACAGTTCACCAAACTCTTCAAGAAAGACTTTGGCTGAATGTCTCGGAGGCCTATAAATAGTTAATAATAATATGTTAGGAGAGCATGTAACAAGTGCACATAAGTGTTCAAAGGACGTAAAATCACCAAGTGAGGATTGTTTACATTGAAAAGAGACTTTGAATATATTTGCGATCCCTCCACCTTTCCCCTGTCGGGTAACATTCAAAAAATTAAAATTTGGGGGAGCTGCTTCGATAAGGGTGGTAGCACTATTTGCTTGATCCAGCCAGGTTTCAGTTAGAAGCAAAAAATCAAGATTGTGTTTACAAATAAGATCATTAATTAAAAATGACTTGTTTAAAAGTGATCTAATGTTCAGAAGAGCTAGCTTTACAGAAATTCTAGAAGCATTATTTGGTTGTGCACTTTGATGCTGTTTTAAAACAGGAAGGAGATTAGATTGGTTCACCCCCAGGGTTAAATGTGCTCTATGTTTTCTGTTTCTTATCAACACAGGAATAGTGTCAACATCGGGTCCCAACTTTTTTTCAACATTACATCCATTTGCAGGGACCCAGACTACATCAAACAAGACTTTCTAAATGTTCCATTTGGTTTGAGGGTGAAAGGAGTGGAGATGACATGTATCTTTTGGATGGTGAAAAAGATTTGTAGCCAGCTGAAAGTCCTGGACGAACACAATTTTGATGTACTGGATACACTGCTTGTCGCGACAGATTTGGGCTGGAAAAGGAAAGTGTAGCCATTGGGAGCAGTTTTTTCATGCTATTTGGGAAATCCATCCGAGGAGAAGTGGAGTCGTCTGTCCTTGAATGTTGGGAGGCCTGCAAGTCAGATGTTTGTGTGTCCTTGATGACGACTTGCAAAGATGATTGTTTAGGCTTTGTAACTATGTCAGTCTGCGACATCTTATCAACTGTTTTCCTCGGTGCTGGCTGAGAAAAGATTGCAAGTTTGTAGTGGTCTGCTAAGACTTTGGCTCCAATCCAGCTGAGTTCAGTGCTATTTGGCTTGTAAAATTCTTTGCGATTCCAAAAAAGGTTAAAATTGTCTATGAAATTCATACCAAATGAAGAACAAGTTTTTCGAAGCCAGGTGTTAAGACTGAAGAGTCGAGAAAAAGCAAAACTTCCTCTCGCTGGGAGTGGGCCACTGATAAAAGATTGAATTCCAGTCTTATAGAGCTCAGAAAAAAGTTTTCTGAAATCATCTTGGACAAACAGCTGTTCTCTGAAAACATCGTTTGCTCCCACATGCACAACGATACGTTTTATAGTTTTATGCTCGGACATGAGTTTCAAAATGCTGTCTTTGGTGTCAGAGATGGATGCATTTGGAAGACAACAAATAATCATCTCATAACCTTTTAATTGTCTTACAGTGGAATCACCAAGAACAAGGGTTGTGGGATCAGGTGGTGTTATGAGCTGCTTTTTGCCTCTTCTCACAGCTCTTCGATCTTGGTGTGATCTCTTTTTACTATGTGTTTGTCCGCTTGACAAATCCTCTTCCACATCCCTGAGGCATTCAAATTTGTTCTGAAGCCTTATAGGCTGTGGATTTTCCATAGGATTGTAGATCCTATTGTAATTTGTAGAACGAGCTGGTGTTGAAGTAATTACTCTTCTGTTTTTGTTTTTTGGCTTAGCACCCATTATTTGCCAGTTTTCAGTACTTACAGGTTGAGTTATGAATTCTTCCACTTGGTCTGCAATGTCCTCAGTCTGTCGGAGTGCAATCTCTGCATTCTCAGCCACTGTTTCAGTACTCCTTTCCTGAGATATTGCTTTTAATTCGTCCATCTTTGGCAGAGCATTAATCTTTGATTCCAGAATAGAAATCCTCTGTTCTAATTCCATGCATTTTCTGCAGGATTTTTTGCTTCCTGGCATTTAAAAAAAAAAGTGGAAATTAAATTAAAATTAAATTAAAAGCTTATAAAGATAAAAAATAAAAAAAGAATAAAATAGTGGAAAGTCAATGAGAAAGTAAAGTATAGAAATAAAGATTAAGAAAGCAGGAGCAAAGCAAAGAAGCGTCCTACTCGCTTGAGTAGGAGGAGGAGACCTCCTACTATTATTAGAACTATTAAACTTAGTTCTAGATTGCAACCAATTTATTCTAAGATGCCTTATCAAGTAAAAATATCTGTCCATGCAGCAAGATCATTTCACTAGTATTAAGTAATTTTCTCCTCAATTTCAGTTTTCAATTTTTTGCCGTGTGAAATATCTTGGGCTCTGTAATGGAAATTTCTAATAAACACTTCAGAACACTTAGCAGTCGTCTTTTCAGTTATTTATTATAGTAGATCATATAAAGATATGTAAAATAGGAAAGGAAAGAGAAGAATAGAAGAAGAGTAGAAGACACCACTTCAGTGATGCCGAGAGTACGCTCACTTGGAGTTGTTTTTTCTTGGCTGTTATCTATTATACTCTGAAGGCATTTGCTCACTGCTTGTGTCTTCACGTGATTGGCTCAAGATTTTCTATGAAGCTTTACTAATGAGTGCACCTGGCATGCTTTGGTACGTGCAGGCAGATGCAAGTTAGGGAGAGCTCAAGCTCCCTGCTTATCACCACCGAGGTCAGGAGAGGTGGTTACATCATGAGAAGATGCATAGTTAGGACGAACTCAAGCACCCTGCTCATTACTACCAAGGTCACAGAAAGGCGATTACAACATTGGAAAAATATCTTTCTCAGTAGACTAGGCCACTTGAGCTCAACACACAGAAACACAGAGAATAGGAATGTTCATTCACTAAATTTCCTTCACATTTCCCCCCTTTTTATCCTACAGGATAATAATTGCTAAAAAAAAGAAATGTACACAATTTCAGTGGTAAGAGTTCCCAGAGAGATTCAACTTAACACGTCATTAAGTGTACAGGGATAATGCTAAGGCTGTTTTTGTAAGACATAAGCCCTATTCGCACGGGATAAGTATTACCTGTGGACCTCTGGTAATTCGGAATAATTACAGAGAATGTCTGAGTTCTTAATCCTGTGCGAATGCGCCATGTCCCTAATTTGCCAAGTAATAATTCCGCCGCGAATTACCTACTGTGTTTCGGCAAAACACAGACGTCCAGTGGTAATACAAGTCCCGTGTGAATGCACATGTCTGTGTTTGTAATTATTAAACGCGCATCTCTTGTACTTTTCTGGAGTGAATAATGGAGGATACGGGCGAAATTTTGATAAACAGCATTTCAGGGGCAAGTGGTAGTAGGCCTATCCCGTATTTGAACCAGATAAGCAGAAACGGCTCCAAGAAGAACTCCAAGAAGAAAGCACGAAGAATCTTCAACTGGATGGCTTGTGTGGCAGCATATGGTAAGGAGCCACGCTAACCCCCATGACACAGCAATACGAAGATATTTTGGTTAACGGAGGGAAGACAAATGTTCGTTTAGCAAAATACCCGGCTATGTGTAAACAGTGCCATAAACTGCCTGTTCACTTACATTGTCATCTCGAGACTGTTTTCATTTGCAGTGACCCCGCCTTCTCATTTTGAGAGCGTGGAGCAAACATACTGCATCCCTATCATATGCGTTTCCCCTCTCTTAATTTGGATACAGTGCTATTCTTATGCCTACTGTGTTTTCATCCTACCTTATTAATGCACCATTAATGTACTACAGTAATATGTTGGCACTTGCAACATGCTACAACTGTATTGATTGTTGCCAAACGCGCCTTTATTCTAACCACCTACCCAACCTTGTTTATAGCTGATATCTGGTACCCTGATAGAAGACCCAGGGAGAGAGGCCTGTCCTTCTGGGAAGTGGAGGTGCTGGAGAAATTTCGGGAGAAAGACTGGTACCAAAACTTCCGAATGCCCAAAGAGGCCTTTGAGAAGCTGTGTGACCACCTGCACCCACACATTAAGCCCCAAACCACCAACATGCTGGCACCAATACCTGTTGAGAAGAGGTCACATCCGGTCACAATGTCTGTAAATTCAGTGAATTACAGACTTTTGCTTATCCCGTCCGAACGCGCCACACAATAACACAGAGGTGCGGGGGTAATTGCGAATTACCAGAGGTCCATAGGTAATACTTATCCCATGTGAATAGGGCTATAGACATCTTAAGTTAATGCTAGCAAGCTATATACATAGATCAGGAAATAAGAGAACAGAAAACAACCACAAATGAAAGTGTTTTAAGTTAGGGATAATTTCATGTCAGCTGTACTGATGTCATCGAATGGTGGGTTGTAGTCTTCGTGTGAGTTTGGAGGCCAGTCAGGCAAGTCATTTGAGTCTCTTTTCACCATCTGGTAACTGATATTTGTCAGCTGCCTCTGAAACACAGACATACAACATTGACAGAAAACAGGGAGCAAACATAGCATCACAATCAAACCTAGGACCAGTATAGTAGATAGAATCAGAGTCTTCAATCCACTAAACCAACGCCATCAGCTGTCTTCGACTCCTCCATGTTCATCTGCTCATAATTGTTCAGCAACCTTGCGCATCTTGTTCAGTGCCTCAATGATGTTACCGAGTTAACCCTTGCCCTTCTTGATGTGTATTGGTGCTCAGAGGGCAGACACGCCCTATCAGCCCTCGTCCCACCTCACCAGAGCTTGGAGAAACTCGGGACTTCTGAAACCAGTTTTACTGACTAAAATACTCTTCTCTATTGAGGGTACAACAGCGTAACTGTGCTGCCATGCTCAGTTCTGCGGAACTTGCTCGCCACGTGGTTTGGATCAAGGTAGGAAAGCTGTCATGTGGGGCACCTTCTAAATGATAATCGCTTACCTCTCCTCCTGAGTCTCAGGTTACCACTTGTCTCACCTTATGGTTGGGGTTCTGTTCTCAGATGTACTCAATTAACACTTTTTTCTCCTTGAGCTTTAGTCAGCGTCTGGGTCACCTAGGCCTTCTTTTCCCTCCTGCTCAGCCAGTTCAGGAACCCTCCTGCAGTGGCTAGCATGGATCCACGTCACTTTGCCTGTGACCTTCACTGCCGTTGGGGTCGTGAGCAGGACCTGGAATGGGCTATTCCACCGTGGCTTGTTCCACTTGGTTCGTTGGAAGTCCTTCACCACTATCCAATCCCCTGGTTGTAGATCCCTCAGCAGGTTTGGGAAGTGCTTCTTTTACCTGTTTGTGGATAGATTTCAAAGCAGAGGACAACATTGCACAGTAATTCAACATTGCATCATCACACAGTGTGGTGTCCGGCAATGTTCCTTGGGCTGGCCCTATCCCCGTGTTGGGTACTCATCCAAACAGAATTTCAAATGGGCTTAACCCATGCTTAGGTCTAATTTGCATCCTCATTTGTGTGAGTACTACAGGGAGGACCTTTGTCCATCCTCACCCTGTTTCTGCACAAGCTTTGCTTAGTTTATTTTTAAGTGACCCATTTTCCCTCTCTACTGCTCCCACACTGGCAGGGTGGTAGGCACAATGTTGTTTCAGGTCTATCCCTAGGAATGCTCCTATTTTCTTTAGGGCTGCATTAACAAAGGGTGTTCCACTGTCACTTGAGATTTTGCTAGGTATACCACACCTAGGAATTATATCTCCCAGGAGTGCTTTGACTACCGCCTCTAAGTCCTGTTTAGCTGTGGGGAATACTTCAACCCATTTTGAAAACATATCAACTATTACCAGGCAATACCTTTTCCCCTCACTAGGTGTCAGTTCAATGAAGTCCATTTGGAGATGATCAAATGGTTCGTCTGGCATTGGGTGTGCTGCTTGAATTAATTTGATACCTTGACCTGCATTATGTTGTGCACATATCAAGCATTGCTTGCAAAATTTCGCAGCATAATTTGAAAACCCCTTTGTGAACCATCTCTTTGTTACTTCTGCTACCATCCCCCCTTTTGACACATGGGTTAGCCCATGTGCCAATTTTGCATAGAAAGAGAGCATGTGTTTTGGTAAACAGGGACGACCCGAGGGACAAACCCAGACCAAGTTTACAAAGATACAGCCTGCCTGTTTCCAGACTCGTCTCTTGTCCTGAGTGGCAGTGCTCTGAAGGTCCGCTAGCTGTAAACAGGGGGTAGAAACCTGAGGAAAAGCAAGGTTAGAGGGTGAACTGGAAGACGAGGCTGCACACTTAGCTGCCGCGTCCGCCCTGGCATTCCCTTGAGACACAAAATCAGTATTGTTAGTATGGGCAGCACACTTACACACAGCAATGGCTCTAAGGAGTCATATCAAAGTCTGCTTAGGACTTTTTATGACTCTGTTGTAGCATCAGTGATTTTCTACGCTGTGGTCTGCTGGGGCTGTGGAAGTTCAGAGAGGGACAGGAAGAAACTTAATAAACTGGTCAGAAGGGCTGGCTCAGTCTTGAACTGTCCTCTGGACTCCATTGAGGTGGTGGGTGAGAGGAGAATGTTAGCCAAGCTGACCTCAATCATAGATAACCCCTCTCACCCCCTACATGAGGCTGTGGGGGCTTTAAGCAGCTCTTTTAGTAGTCGACTGCTACACCCACGGTGTAAGAAGGAGAGATACCGCAGGTCATTCATACCTACTGCTGTCAGACTGTATAACACCCACAACTTGTAATGTAACACCAATAACCTGTTTGCCATTATATTTGCACTACTTCACCACTACTACCTCTGCCATCTCTCATCGATGCAATTATTATGTGCAATAATATAGGCCTTAAACTATTTGTATAAGTTTAAAAATTTATACATTTTTAAGTTTAATTTGTATAGCACATTTAAACACAGCATACACTGACCAAAGTGCTGTACAGAGTCAGTATTAAAAGACAAATGATCAAAAGAAAAATAAAAGGAATAAATAAAATAAAACTATAATAATAACAACAATAACAATAAGCTGATGGTTAGGGAAAGGCCAAGGAGTAGAGATGGGTTTTTAGCCTAGATTTAAAGGTAGAGATGGAGGGAGCAGATCTGATGTCCAGTGGGAGCTGATTCCAGAGGCGTGGAGCAGCAACAGAAAAAGCTCTGTCACCTCTCTGCTTCAGCCACAAGCGAGGTACATGAAGAAGCCCTGTGTTAGAGGATCTTAGAGACCTTTGGACTGAGTGGGGCTGTAAAAGGTCACTGATGTAGGGTAGGGCCAGCCCACTGAGTGCTTTAAAAACAAATAATAAGACTTTAAATTGTATTCTGAAAAAGACTGGGAGCCAGTGCAAGGAGGCCAGAATAGGAGTGATGTGCCCACGTCTCCTGGTGCCAGTTAAAAAATGTGCAGCTGCGTTTTGGACCAGCTGTAAATGTCTAAGTGAGGTTTGAGGGAGGCCAAGATAAAGGGAATTGCAGTAATCCAGTCGTGATGTGATAAAAGCATGGATGACTATTTTAAGATCGTTATGAGATAGGAAGGATTTGAGGCGGGAAATCACTCTGAGTTGGTAAAAACGATTTTTGACCACAGTGCTAATCTGTTTGTCAAGACAGAGATTGGAGTCAAGGAAGACACCCAGGTTTCTGGCAGAGGGTGTGACATGAGGAGTGTCTCGTCTCGTCTTCTTCCGCTTTATCCGGGACCGGGTCGCGGAGGCAGCAGTCTAAGCAGGGAAGCCCATACTTCCCTTTCCCCAGACACCTCAGCCAGCTCCTCGGGAAGAACACCGAGGCGTTCCCAGGCCAGCCGAGAGACATAGTCCCTCCAGTGTGTCCTGGGTCTTCCCCGGGGCCTCCTCCCGGGGGGACATGCCTGGAACACCTCCCGAGGGAGGCGTCCAGGAGGCATCCGAAAAAGATGCCCGAGCCACCTCAGCTGATTCCTCTCGATGTGGAGCAGCAGTGGCTCTACTCCGAGCTCCTCCCGAGTGACTGTGCTTCTCACCCTATCTCTAAGGGAGCACCCAGCCACCCTGCGAAGGAAACTCATTTCGGCCGCTTGTATCCGTGATCTTGTCCTTTCGGTCATTACCCAAAGCTCATGACCATAGGTGAGAGTCAGAACGTAGATCGACCGGTAAATTGAGAGCTTCGCCTTTTGGCTCAGCTCCTTCTTCACCACGACGGACTGGTAAAGCGACCGCATCACTGCGGAGGCTGCACCGATCCGCCTGTTGATCTCACGCTCCATCCTTCCCTCACTCGTGAACAAGATCCCGAGATACTTAAACTCCTCCACTTGAGGCAGAACTTCTCCAGCAATGTGGAGAGGGCAAGCCACCCTTTTCCGGTCGAGAACCATGGCCTCGGACTTGGAGGTGCTGATTCTCATCCCAGTCGCTTCACACTCGACTGCAAACCGCCCCAGTGCATGCTGAAGGTCCTGGTTTGAAGAAGCCAACAGGACAACATCATCCGCAAAAAGCAGAGATGAAATCCTGTGGTTCCCAAACAGGATTCCTTCTGGCCCCTGGCTGCACCTAGAAATTATGTCCATAAAAATTATGAACAGAACCGGTGACAAAGGGCAGCCCTGCCGGAGTCCAACATGCACTGGGAACAGGTCTGACTTACTGCCGGCAATGCGAACCAGACTCCTGCTCCGTTCGTACAGGGACCGGACAGCCCTTAGCAAAGAGCCCCGAACCCCATACTCCCGAAGCACCCCCCACAGAATACTATGGGGGACACGGTCGAATGCCTTCTCCAGATCCACAAAGCACATGTGGACTGGTTGGGCAAACTCCCATGAACCCTCGAGCACCCTATGAAGGGTATAGAGCTGGTCCAGTGTTCTGCGACCAGGACGAAAACCGCATTGTTCCTCCTGGATCCGAGGTTCGACTATTGGTCGAATTCTCCTCTCCAGTACCCGGGAGTAAACCTTCCCTGGGAGGCTGAGAAGTGTGATTCTCCTATAATTGGAGCACACTCTCCGGTCCCCTTTCTTAAAAAGAGGGACCACCACCCCAGTCTGCCACTCCAGAGGCACTGTCCCTGACCGCCACGTGATGTTGCAGAGGCGTGTCAACCAAGACAGCCCCACAACATCCAGAGACTTGAGATACTCAGGGCGGATCTCATCCACCCCCGGTGCCTTGCCACCGAGGAGCTTGCAAACCACCTCAGTGACTTCAGCTTGGGTAATGGACGAGTCCACCTCTGAGTCATCAGCCTCAGTCACCTCAGTGGAAGACATGATGGTAGGATTGAGGAGATCCTCAAAGTATTCCTTCCACTGCCCGACAATGTCCCCAGTCGAGGTCAACAGCTCCCCACCCGCACTGTAAACAGTGTTGGCAGAGTACTGCTTCCCCCTCCTGAGGCGCCGGACGGTTTGCCAGAATTTCTTCGAGACCGACCGAGTCCTTCTCCATGGCCTCCCCGAACTCCTCCCAGTTCCGAGTTTTTGCCTCCGCAACTGCCCGAGCTGCAGCACGCCTGGCCTGCCGATACCCGTCAGCTGCCTCGGGAGTCCTGGAGGTTAACATGGCCCAATAGGACTCCTTCTTCAGCTTGACGGCATCCCTTACTTCCGGTGTCCACCACCGGGTTCGGGGATTGCCGCCACGACAGGCACCGGAGACCTTGCGGCCACAGCTCCGAACAGCTGCGTCCACAATGGAGGTAGAGAACATGGTCCACTCAGACTCAATGTCCCCCGCCTCCCTCGGAAGCTGGGAAAAGCTCTCCCGGAGGTGGGAGTTAAAGACCTCCCCAACAGAGTGCTCGGCCAGATGTTCCCAGCAGACCCTCACCATACGTTTGGGCCTGCCAGGTCTGTCCAGCTTCCTCCTCTGCCAGTGGATCCAACTCACCACCAGGTGGTGATCAGTTGACAGCTCAGCCCCTCTCTTCACCCGAGTGTCCAAGACATAGGGCCGGAGATCAGATGAAACGACTACAAAGTCGATCATCGACCTCCGACCTAAGGTGTCCTGGTGCCACGTGCACTTATGGACACCCCTATGCTCGAACATGGTGTTCGTTATGGACAAACCGTGACTAGCACAGAAGTCCAATAACAAAACGCCACTCGGGTTCAGATCGGGGAGGCCGTTCCTCCCAACCACGCCCCTCCAGGTGTCACTGTCATCGCCCACGTGAGCATTGAAGTCCCCCAGTAGCACAATGGAGTCCCCAGTCTGAGCACTCCTCAGTACCTCTCCCAGGGACTCCAAGAAGGCTGGATACTCTATACTGCTATTTGGGCCGTAGGCACAAACAACAGCAAGAGCCCTCTCCCCAATCCAAAGGCGCAGAGAGGCGACCCTCTCGTTCACTGGGGTAAACTCCAACACATGACGGCTGAGCTGGGGAGCTATAAGCAAGCCCACACCAGCCCACCGCCGCTCACCACGGGCGACTCCAGAGAAGTGGAGAGTCCAGCCCCTCTCGAGGAGCTGGGTTCCAGAGCCCAAGCTGTGCGTGGAGGTGAACCCGACTATCTCTAGCCGGTACCTCTCAACCTCCCGCACAAGCTCAGGCTCTTTCCCCCCCAGCGAAGTGACATTCCATGTCCCAACAGCCAGCCGCTGTGTCCGGGGATCAGGTCGTCAAGGCCCCTGCCTTCGACTGCCACCCAATCCACATTGCACCAGTCCCCTACTGCTACCTCTGTGGGTGGTGAACCCACAGGAGGTCGGGCCCATGTCACCTCTTCAGGCTGAGCCCGGCCGGGCCCCATGGGCAAAGGCCCGGCCACCAAGCGCTCGCATACGAGCCCCAACCCCGGGCCTGGCTCCAGGGTGGGGCCCCGGCTGCGTCATCCCGGGCGATGTCACGGTCCTCAGATTTTTCTCCATAGGGGTTTTGGTGAACTGCTCTTAGTCTGGCCTGTCACCTAGGACCTGTCTGCCTTGGGAAACCCTGACAGGGGCATAATGCCCCTGACAACATAGCTCCTAGGATCATTCAAGCACACAAACCCCTCCACCACAATAGGTGGCAGTTCTAGGAGGGGGACATGAGGAGTGAGGTTACCTAAATCATTCACTGTAGTGCATCTTGCCTTGGAGGGACCAAAAATAATGACTTCAGTCTTGTCACCATTTAGCTGAAGGAAGTTGTTAGCCATCTGTGGCAGCGGGGGCGTGGTCAAGCGCCGGTCTGTGACAGGAGGGCGGAGTCAGGGAAGGTAAGTGGCAGAATCACGTCACCTGAGAGCAATTAACCTGTTTGTGTGTCTTCCCAGTGACTGCGCCCTATATCAGGAGGGAGAGCGAGAGCAGAAGGAGCTCAACCCTGAACCAGACGCCGGTTGTGTGTGTCCGTGCGAGTTATTGTTAGACTGAAAAGTGTGGCAATAAAGCCAATTTATAAAACCTGATCTCTGTCCTGCCATCCTCTGTGCTCCACCCACAAGTAGGGTCTCTTACAGTGGTGCCGAAACCCGGGACAGTGGAGCACCAAACCAGCAGCCCCATGGAATCCTCCCCGTTCGCCGATCTGGTCCACGCCCTCGCCACGGCTCAGCAAAGCCAGCACCAGGCACTCGTCACGCTCCGAAAGGAGCAGAAGCAGCGCTTCGAAGCCCTGGTGCTGGCCCAGCAGGAAGATCGCGAGGCGTTCCGGCATCTCCTCGCGTCGGCGGGGTCCACCAGCGCTCTGGCCGCGGGCCCGTCTCCCCTCATTGTCACCAAGATGGGCCCGCAGGACGACCCCGAGGCGTTCATCACGTTGTTTGAACAGGTCGCTGAAGCCTCGGGGTGGCCGATGGAGCAGCGCGCGGCGCGCCTCCTCCCCCTGCTCATGGGAGAGGCACAGCTGGCCGTGCTACAGCTCCCCGCCGACCGCCGGCTGGCCTACGCGGACCTCCGCCGGGCCGTCCTCCAGCGCGTGGGGCGCACACCGGAGCAACAGCGCCAGCGCCTCCGCGCGCTGCGACTGGAGGAAGTCGGCCGGCCGTTCGCGTTCGGCCAGCAGCTCCGGGACGCCTGCTGGCGGTGGCTGAGGGCCAACAATCGCGACGCTGAGGGAATCGTCGACCAGGTGGTACTGGAACAGTTCATCGCCCGCTTACCAGCCGGAACCGCGGAGTGGGTCCAGTGCCACTGCCCGGCGTCGCTGGATCAGGTTACAAAACCATCTACAAAGAGTTTGGACTCCATCAATCCACAGACAGACAGATTTTGTACAAATGGAAGAAATTCAAGACCATTGTTACCCTCCCCAGGAGTGGTCGACCAACAAAGATTACTCCAAGAACAAGGCGTGTAATAGTCGGTGAGGTCAGAAAGGACCCCAGGGTAACTTCTAAGCAACTGAAGGCCTCTCTCACATTGGCTAATGTTAATGTTCATGAGTCCACCATCAGGAGAACACTGAACAACAATGGTGTCCATGGCAGGGTTGCAAAGAGAAAGCCACTGACCTCCAAAAAGAACATTGCTGCTTGTCTGCAGTTTGCTAAAGATCACGTGGACAAGCCAGAAGGCTATTGGAAAAATGTTTTATGGACGGATGAGACCAAAATAGAACTTTTTGGTTTAAATGAGAAGCATTATGTTTGGAGAAAGGAAAACACTGCATTCTGGCATAAGAACCTTATCCCATCTGTGAAACATGGTGGTGGTAGTATCATGGTTTGGGCCTGTTTTGCTGCATCTGGGCCAGGATGGCTTGCCATCACTGATGGAACAATGAATTCTGAATTATACCAGCGAATTCTAAAGGAAAATGTCAGGACATCTGTCCATGAACTGAATCTCAAGAGAAGGTGGGTCATGCAGCAAGACAACGACCCTAAGTACACAAGTTGTTCTACCAAAGAATGGTTAAAGAAGAATAAAGTTAATGTTTTGGAATGGCCAAGTCAAAGTCCTGACCTTAATCCAATCGAAATGTTGTAGAAGGATCTGAAGCGAGCAGTTCATGTGAGGAAACCCACCAACATCCCAGAGTTGAAGCTGTTCTGTATGGAGGAATGGGCTAAAATTCCTCCAAGCCAGTGTGCAGGACTGATCAACAGTTACCGGATACGTTTAGTTGCAGTTATTGCTGTACAAGGGGGGTCACACCAGATACTGAAATAAAGGTTCACATACTTTTGCCACTCAAAGATATGTAATATTGGATCATTTTCCTCAATAAATAAATGACCAAGTATAACATTTTTGTCTCATTTGTTTAACTGGGTTCTCTTTATCTACTTTTAGGACTTGTGTGAAAATCTGATGATGTTTTAGGTCGTATTTATGCAGAAATATAGGAAATTCTAAAGGGTTCACAAACTTTCAAGCACCACTGTGTATATATATATATATATGTGTGTGTGTTTATATATATATATATATATATATATATATATATATATATATATTTATATATATATATATATATATATATGTGTGTGTGTGTGTTATTTATGTATACATGTGTGTGTATATATACAGAGTCAACCTGTAATATGCACTTTTTCCGAGCCTCTCAATAAGGCAAAATTTTTTTTTCTATACTTTTTCACGGTAGATGATGCAAATAGCCCTCTGTATTTAATCCTTCATTTGTCTAATTTTTATTTCAGTTTTATTTGTTATCTGTTTGACTTTTTCTTGCTACTGTAACACATGAATTTCCCCGATGTGGGATGAATAAAGTGAATCTAATCTAATCTAATCTAATCTAATCTAATCTAAGGAGTAGAATAGCATCCAACAACTCAGAGACCAGTTTATGATGTGCAGTGGGAGATCCTGTGCTAGTGAGAGAATTTCTGTGTTTCCAAATGGTGCCAAAATCGTGCACAACGCCAAATGCGTACCTACTGTCCATAAAACTATTGACAGATCGCCCTGCAGCCAATTTGCATGCCTCAATAAGGGCACAGAGCTCTGCGGCCTGCGCCGACAGGTTTGAGGGCAGACACGATGCCTTGAGGACCTTGTGATCTGAGACTACGGCAAAACCTACTTTGTTCTTTCCCGTCTCTGGGTCTCTGGAGGCTGAACCATCCACATAGAGGATCATGTCTGGATTTTCCAAAGGGTCGCTCTTTAAGTCTGCCCTGGGGAAAGAAAAATCGTTAGTGAGAGCAACACAGTCATGTGGCTCTCCATCATCCTCTGTAGGGAGAAGAGAGGCAGAATTCAGAACAGAGCAATGTTTCACAATGATGTTAGGCATATCAAGTATGACAGTGTTATACTTTAACCATCTCTGTGCTGACAAGATGGCGGCGAGCGTGGTTGCAGTGGCTTACGGCTCTCCTTTTCAGTGCTCTTTTTTTGTTTGTTTTTGTATTTCTTTCTTGCTTGTTTGTGCAACATCGGTTCTGTGAACATCCAGTACACCTGCCAGATACTTTTAGCCATTGGTGACCAACATCAGGTATCTGTTTCAAGCAACTTTCTCTTCACGCATAACATCCCAGATGATATAGCGAGACCACCGGGCTCTCCGTGGATTGTTGTCGGGTCTAGGAGGCGGCGCAGACGGAGGAGGGAGAGAAAGCAGAAGCGGGGCTGCAGGTCCAGTGCTATGCTAAGGCTAAGAAAACAACCACACAAGCCACCTCTATCAAGCCTGTATCTCTCCAATGCCAGATCCCTGGTGCATAAAACGGATGATCTGGAATTACAACTCACTGGAAATCGCTATGTTCGGGACTGCTGTGTTTTAATTATCACAGAAACCTGGCTTCATCCGGAAACACCCGATGCTAGCTTGCAGCTAGCAGGCCGCACTCTGCTCAGCTGGGATAGGAATTAGAACTCTGGTAATTGTAGAGGGGGAGAACTCTGGTAAGAGTAGAGGGGGAGGACTCTGTATATACGTGCATGACAATCAGTGTAACAACGGAACAATTATAGATAAACACTGTTCCCCGGACCTCGAGTACATGTCTGTAAGATGCCGGCCTTTTTTTCTACCGAGAGAGCTAACTGTAGTGATTGTCACAGCTGTGTATATTCCACCTGACGCCAGTGTAAACACAGCGCTCTCTCTCCTGCTGAACACCGTAAACAAACAGCAGCGGGCTCACCCTGACAGTGTTCACATAATAGCAGGTGACTTTAATAAGGCCAACTTGAAGACTGTACTGCCAAAGTTTTACCAACATGTTAAGTGTTCTACTAGAGGGGAGAACACTCTGGATCATGTTTACTCCAACATCAAGCACGTGTACAGAGCCATACCCCTCCCCCACCTCGGCCAGTCAGACCATCTTTCCCTCCTGCTCTCCCCAGCCTACACCCCCCTCAGACGCAGAGCCAGGCCCACCACAAGGACCATCACAACCTGGCCTGACAACGCACTCTCCAAACTACAGGACTGCTTTAAATTGACAGATTGGGACTTATTTGAACACCAGGAGCTGGAGACATTCACAGGAACGGTACTGGACTTTATCAAGTTCTGTATCGGAAATGTGATGGTAAATAAAAACATCCGGGTCTTCCCAAACCAGAAACCCTGGATGACCAGCCAGGTCCGCTCACTCCTCAGGGCTCGCGACGCTGCCTTCAGGTCAGGTGACAGAGTTCTGTACAGTGCCGCTCGAGCTGATCTGAAAAGAGAAATTAAAAAAGCCAAGGTGGACCATAGGCTGCGTATAGAGTCCCACCTGTCCAGCAACAACATACGGGAGGTGTGGCAGGGCATACAAGACATCACGAACTTCAGGGACTGTGATGCGTCAACAGGAGACTGGAGTGTGCCACTGGCAGAGGAGCTAAATTGCTTCTTTGCTCGCTTTGAAACATCTCAGCAGCACTCATCTGCTTCAGCCCTGCCCCCACCACCACACAGTTCGTACATCACCCCATTCACTATACAGGAGCACGATGTCAGACGGGTGCCCCTGGCAGTGAACCCCAAGAAAGCTGCCAGCCCAGATGGAGTACCTGGTAAGGTGCTCAGAGCATGTGCCACCAGTTCGCCCCTACTTTCACCAGGATCTTTAACCTCTCCCTGGCTCAGGCAGTCATCCTGCCCTGCCTAAAATCAGCTACAATAATCCCGGTGCCGAAGAAGTCTCCCGTCACCAGCCTGAATGACTACTGTCCTGTGGCCCTCACTCCAGTAATCATGAAGTGCTTTGAGAGACTAGTTCTTCAGCACATCAAGGACCACCTCCCCCCAGACTTCGACCCCTACCAGTTTGCATATCATGTGAACAGATCCACAGAGGACACCATCGCCGTAGCTCTACACTCTGTACTGAACCACCTGGAGCAGCAGCAGAGCTACGTCCGCATACTCTTTGTGGATTACAGTTCTGCTTTCAACACAATAATCCCAGACATCCTTATCAGTAAACTGGACACTCTCTGCCTTCCCCCTCTCACATGTGCCTGGATAAAGGACTTTCTAACTAACCGGACCCAGACTGTGAGACTTGGCCCCCACTTCTCCTCCACCCGCACGTTGAGCACCGGCTCTCCTCAGGGCTGTGTGCTGAGCCCCCTCCTGTACTGCCTCTACACCCACGACTGTAGTCCGACCCACAACAACAACAACCTTATCGTCAAGTTTGCTGACGACACCACAGTGGTTGGACTCATCTCAAAGGGAGACGAGGCAGCCTACAGAGAGGAGGTCCTGAAGTTGGCAGCCTGGTGTTCAGAAAATAACCTTGCTCTGAACACCAAGAAAACCAAAGAGCTCATTATTGACTTCAGGAAGCACAGCACCGACCTAGCCGCCCTCTACATCAACAACGTGTATGTGGAGAGGGTCCACACCTTCCGGTTTCTCAGCGTCCTCATCTCCGCCGACATCTCCTGGTCAGCAAACATTACAGCAGTCATTAAGAAGGCTCAGCAGCGGCTACACGTCCTGAGAGTCCTCAGGAAGTACAACCTAAACTCCAACCTGCTGCTGACCTTCTACCGCTCATCCATCGAGAGCCTGCTGACGTACTGTATTACAGTATGGTACAGCAGCTGCACTGCTGTAGACAGGGAGAGGCTCCAGAGAGTAGTTAAGGCAGCACAGAAGATCATTGGCTGCTGTCTCCCCTCCCTGATGGACATTTACACCTCCCGCTGCCTTAGCAGAGCTAAGAATATTATCAAGGACAGCTCCCACCCTGGCTTTGATCTGTTCGACCTGTTGCCCTCAGGGAGGTGCTACAGGTGCATCAGGACAAAGACAAATCGATTAAAAAACAGCTTCTTTCCAAAAGCCATAACCGCCCTGAATTCGGATATACTCTGACTTTATAGTCTATTTATTTTACTATTTGCTAATTTATAATGTGCAGTACTTTGTAAGGTGACTCTCTCTATGCAATACTTTTATAACGTGCAATACCTCACTCCGTAATGTGAAACGCAACACATTCACCTCAGGACTGTGCACCTTACACATAACACATACACCTCAGGACTGTGCACCTTACACACAACACATACACCTCAGGACTGTGCACCTTACACACAACACATACACCTCACGACTGTGCACCTTACACACAACACACACACCTCAGGACTGTGCACCTTACACACAGCACATACACCTCAGGACTGTGCACCTTACACACAGCACATACACCTCAGGACTGTGCACCTTACACACAGCACATACACCTCAGGACTGTGCACCTTACACACAGCACATACACCTCAGGACTGTGCACCTTACACACAGCACATACACCTCAAGTCTGTGCACCTTACCTTACCTTGCATACTTCATAATGTGTAATATTTTATCTTATAATGTGACTCTCTCATGCAATAATTTATAATGTGTCTGTCTCTGTGCAATACTTTATATGTGCAATACCTCACTCCATAATGTGTAACACAACACATACACCTCAGACTGTGCACCTTACCCCCTTACACCCCCCATTTCCCCCTTCCTCTCTCTCTCTCTCTCTCCACGTTGTTTGCACTGTTATTGGAGATGCTTTAATCTCATTGTACATGTGTATAGTGACAATAAAGGTATTCTATTCTATTCTATTCTATTCTACAAATGTGACGTCTTTTTCTCCAACAGAAGCAGGGAGACAGCATGTGGGACCAAAAGGGTGAGGTTAGAATACCCCACAATATTTCTGGAGGCAGTTACCGCCTTTTCAGCTGCAGCAACTGCACACAGGCAAACAGGAAGTCCAGCCGCCACTGGATCCAGCCTGCTGGAGAAGTAGGCTACAGGTCTCAATCTATCCCCATGTTTCTGCAAAAGAACAGAGGTCATAAAACCTTTCTTTTCATCTACAGTTTGAACAAATGGTTTATTGGGGTCAGGCAGTCCCAGAGTGGGTGTGGTCTGCAGAGCTCTCTTTAGGGACGTCAGGTGTGTGCGGGACAGCCGCAGCATTGACTGCTTGCAGATCTTGGACAAACCTCCACTCATCCGGCTGGGACAGTTTTCGTGCCTTTTTAACTGGAAAAATAGGAGTGCGCACTGGAGAGTCCTGGCAAGGGACAATTACATCTGCCTTCAGCAACGAATCAAAGACCGGTCTTAAATCTGCAATTGCTTCTGGTTTGAGTGGGTACTGGGTCTGTTTAGGCCTGAAATCTGATTTGGGGGTGATCACCACTGGTTCAGCATTCTTTATTAGGCCCACATCATGTTTACCCTTCGCCCAAACGGAATTTGGAACTCCTGCCAATTTGGGGTGCACCTCTGCTGGAGTTATGCCTGTGGAAACAGAGACAAACAGGCCACTATGGCTGGGGTCCCCAGGACCCTGGTCATCAGTGGCTAATATTACGCTGCGCTTAACATACACACACATAGCCTGATTTTGTTTGTAGACCCCAAGCTTTTGGCAAAACAACACACTAGGGTCCTCTGTTTGGGACCACTCATTGCCATTGGCTGCGCACTTCTTGACCCACTCCCCCACGTCTTACCAATGGGCGGCTCGTGGCTTTGCTAATGAGACATGGGGTACAGAATTAATGATGTCAAAGAAATCATGCTGGCAGCAGTCAACCTCAGAGTCCTCTGTCATGAGGCCGTGTATAACATGTTTGAGAACACTGTGATGAGCATTGATGCAGCTGTTTGGACAATGAGTAAAATGGACCTGCACAGCGCAATAATGTTTAGACCAATATGTAGTTTTGAGGGTCAATCTTTCATGTGCGTGGGGGTCTGCAAACCAAGTCTTTTCAAACTCTACATCTTGCCCTTGGTGAACATGTGCTGTGCAATGCAAATCCTCTATCATATAATCTGTGTCAGCTGATGAGGTGTTCAAGTGTGTGAGCTGTCCAAGGTGTTTTGGAGTTTGTGTGAGTTGATCTGAGCAAAGCCGCCAGACGTACACATTCAGAGGGCTTCCAAACCCGTACTGCACACCGCACATTTCACTTACTTCAATAGTTAGTCCATCTGGAGTGGACATGAGATTTACTCCTAATTTGCACATTAAATCACATGCTAACAAATTTACTGGACATGTATGTGAGATGAGAAATGAGTGGGACGTAGCTATTCCTCCCTCGCTTTCACATGGGAGGTTGACTGAGAAAGTTTCGGTTATAGGTCGTCCTGAGATGCCCATTGTCTGAATAGAATTTGAGCTGAGCAGTGGGTCTACTGGAAGTACCCCATGTTGTATCATTGAATGTGCTGTTCCAGAATCTACTAAAAAGGTTAACACATGCCCACATACAGTGAGGGGCATACAAGGGAGTTTAGAGAAGGGAGTAGTTGTGTATTTTAACCAGGGCTTTGAACCAGAATTTTTTTCCTATTGGTTCATTCCGAACAGAAACGGAATTTTAACATTTCCGGTTTTGGATTCCACCATTAAATAGACGTTCCCAAACCGGTTAGAACAAAAAAATTTCGTTCCCGGAATGGTTAATTATGTTCCCTGTCAGCTGTTTAACATAATGGCTATAAAATTATGCCTCTGTCTCATCCAGCTTAAGCCAAATGTAGGCTAATTCTATTACAACCTTCATTAAATAAGACAAGAAATAATTCAAAACAATTATTATTTCAAATGTTGTCGATTTGGATTCTCAGTATGTCTTCCCATCTACACAAACAGAAAAAGTGCCAAAAATGAAAGATAATTCGTTTAGTGTGTTACCAAAGGCTAGTCAGGCCCTATGCATTGATAGGCTAACAGAGGTTAACGTCATTTAATGTTCCCGAGCCTCTCATTAACGTGGACAAATATATTGATATCGTGTTTGAAATTGACATTTTTGAATAACGATAGACTGCAATATTCACCTCTTATTTAAGATGTGGAGACGTGATAGTAGTCCACCCTCCCGCTCTCTCCATTCAGTCAGCGAACGTCACACAGGAAGTGAACCCCAGCAGGTCATAGAAACTTGCGCAGGAGAAGAATAACTTTTTTATTTGTAGGCTACGGAAACTTTGAGGAACGAAATAAAAACCGGTATTAACCAGTTACCATTATTTTTAATAAGCGTTTCTGTTCCGGAACATAAAAAATAATAAAGTTTCTGGTTTCGTTTCTGTTCCATGTGAAATAGAAAAAGTTCCCGGTTTTCGTTTTCATTCCTTGAACCGGTTCAAAGCCCTGATTTTAACAAACTTAATGCAACATCAGGTGTATCTATTTGGACTGGTGTATCGGGCATTTCTGTGTAGTCTTGCTGTTGCATACAGGTGCTGCTACTAATGTGTTTAACGTTATGTGAATGCTCCTGTCCATGTGTACGTGTATCATCAGGTGTGTGTGTGTGTTACCTCCCCTGTTCTCTGTGTGGGGTCCGTTCCCAGAGTCCGCCCATCAGTCTGCTTTGCTGTACTCCTCACGGGGCCTCTGTTTGCTACTGTGGAGACAATCTCAAGCAATGTATCCCTTCTGATTGCAGTTGTAGCAGGTTGCGCCTTTTATCCAGGATGGGTCACCCCAGGTCATCCTGCCTCGGCCCCTACCTCGACCTCTTCCTCTTTGTCCAGGCTGAACAGTCTGGAGAAGAGTGAGAGTGGTGGCGTGTAGGTCTTGGTCTCTTTGTGTTGACTTTGTCTTCTCTTTCAGCAGCTTTTCTGCATGCACAGTGTACTGCTCGATCTTGGTAAGGCTGGCGGTTTCCCACAGGAGACAGAGCTGCTTTACTGACTTGGCCACTGCTGGATTCATACCGTTCATGAAACTGTTCCGCAGGTGCGCTTCCCAGACCTCAGGAGTGTCTTCCACTCCAGCCAGGATCACGGGTCTGGTCAGGCCACTGTGTTTCTCATGCACGGCGGTGAGACAGGCGAGAAACGCTGACACACCTTCTCCATCTTCTTGCTTACACATACTGATCTTAGACATGTCTATGTTCAAGGGAAAAGCACTGTCCAGATGAGCAAAGAGAGCAGTGATGGTATCTCTATACTCACCATTGCCAGCCGTGCTCCAGTCTGGTAGTCATTCGCTGGTTAGCTTCCGGCCACTCTTTGGAAACTTTGTTCCAATCTATACCCATCTTGATCATGAGTAGGTGGCGAAGTTCATGGGTGGTTGGTCGGAATTCTCTGTAAAATATCAACATTACCAAATCTCTTTCCTCCTACCTCTCTCACATTGGGAAGAGAAGCCATGCTTTCCTTTATGTCAGCTGTCATCCAGGGTCTGTGGACTAAAAGTACGCCGTCAGCTCCAGCCATTTCCATCACTGGAAGATGAAGAACTTCAGACTTTAGGTTACGGCCTTGTGGACCCACTGGTGAGCACATGATCAGGCCCAGGAGGGTGTCTTTTCCATCGCCATATGCAAGACCGGATCTTGTGTGTGATGGAGATGTCCTGAGAGGCGCTGATGCTGGAGGCGGCTGGTAGGCTGGGAGAGATTCCAGGGGCTCAGTTTTTTTTTTTTGTCTCAACTTCTCCCCTTCTCTGTGGGTGAGGCGCTTGTGGGAATGATGCACAGCCTTGCTGAGGAGGCAGTGTGTGTCGGGGTGTTGGGGCAGACTCCAGGTCAGGGTCCATCTGAAATTTCAAACACTGAGAAGAGGGTGAGAGCCCTGCCTGTCGTTTCTCTCTTTTGTACTGTCTCTTAAGTGTTTCTTCTTTCCATGCAGAAAACGCCCTCCAGTCCCCTAAGAACTTAATATTATCTGCAGACTCTTCTTTTTCCTTCTGTTTCAACTTTTCTTCTAACTGTCCTATTTGCCTGGGACTAAAACTGCCCTTTTCAGGGAATCCTAAGTCCTTTACCCATATGTCAAACTGTGCCAAACAATCCTCGCCATACGAGGTTTTCATAAACTGGATGTTTGGGTTGTCATAGGAACACCCACTAATTATTATAGCACATGTAGCCTCAGGCTTACTTGCTTCTTCCTTTCCTTTCCCTAACTTGCTGTTTCTGTTCCCCATTGTACACTGTTATATTAATAGCCTGTGACAACAGCGGCTGAGTTTCTTTATCGGGATCACAAGAAGAACAGGTTGGACTATGTCCAAAAATGTGACACAATAATCCTTTAGGTGTGTTCTTATTAGTAAATAATTTATCTGACATTTGCCTTAAACTAAAGTAGGTATCATTTAGCACAACAACCTCAAAGACAACTCGCGCATGTGTACAAAATCTATTTCTCTGTTTCAGAATTTGGAGGAGGACAGTACTCTGTTAATTCATCAATATTTTGCGTGCACACTGGTGTGTCTTTGTGACTTCGTAATCGAACCTCTCTATCCCGTTCCTCCGACGGGCCAGTTGTTCACACAGAACAAAGGGAGCAAAACTCAATTCTCTCCCAGTTACGAATCGCTGAACATGAGTCTGTCGAGACACGCATCCATACTTCCCTCGCTCAAGTAGGTGAGCCATTACCCAGTCGTCACTTGGGCGGATAATTCTCTTACACAACCCAATAAACTACTCGCGGTTTATTGTCTCAAAATTGTGTTTTATCCATTTCGGCAAACATATTGATGGTACCACAGCTTAGCAGTCCTCCTGGGCTCGGACAAACTTCTGTCAGTCTCTTATATCAGTCTTCCTTGACTGGGACAATCTCTGTCCATCTCTTTTATCAGTCTTTCAATACTAGGACAAATCTCTGTCCATTTCTCATATCATTCTTTAAATACTGTTTCCACTAATATCTTTACACAAGAATGCAAAGTTATCACTTACTGGTTCGGTGAGCCCTGATGGCCTGGTCTCTCGTCCGAGTTCTCAGCTCCGCACCGTAGCCTTGGGAGTGTTCCGTCGTCCGAGGATCAGACGCATAGGGCCCACCCAGGGACGTCAAATTGTAATGGAAATTTCTAATAAACACTTCAGAACACTTAGCAGTCGTCTTTTCAGTTATTTATTATAGTAGATCATATAAAGATATATAAAATAGGAAAGGAAAGAGAATAATAGAAGAAGAGTAGAAGACACCACTTCAGTGATGCCGAAAATACGCTCACTCGGAGTTGTTTTTTCTTGGCTGTTATCTATTATACTCTAAAGGCATTTGCTCACTGCTTGTGTCTTCACGTGATTGGCTCAAGATTTTCTGTGAAGCTTTACTAATGAGTGCACCTGGCATGCTTTGGTACGGTACGTGCAGGCAGATGCAAGTTAGGGAGAGCTCAAGCTCCCTGCTTATCACCACCGAGGTCAGGAGAGGTGGTTACATCATGAGAAGATGCGTAGTTAGGATGAACTCAAGCACCTTGCTCATTACCACCAAGGTCACAGAAAGGCGATTACAACATTGGAAAAATATCTTTCTCAGTAGACTAGGCCACTTGAGCTCAACACACAGAAACACAGAGAATAGGAATGTTCATTCACTAAATTTCCTTAACAGTTCATTCTGTCTGCAATCAAATACAAGTCAAAGTACATTTAGAAATCACTGCTTTCTTTTTTATTTGCATGTTCCACACTGTACCAACTTTTTAGGGTTGTATTATTTTGACAATTATTTGGTATATTTGGTTTAATTTTAACGATTTTATTTTTACTGTGTGTGTGTGTGTGTGTGTGTGTGTGTGTGTGTGTGTGTGCGTGTGTGTGTGTGTAAGCAGATGGCTGAGTGGAGAATAGTTGCTATGATAATATAATGTTTTATTTTTATGCAGAAAATCACATAATTTAGGAAAACAATAAAAAAAACACCCCAAGATGTATGATACTACATGTCACTATTTTTATTGACAATAAACTTTAATTTGCAAGGAAATGAAGATCAGACAAAAACAGCCCACATTCTTCTATATCTAAATGTAAAAAAGGTGTAAAATATCGATAAGCTGAACTCCTATTTTGTGAAGATAAAAATTGATCTCAATGTAATAAATATTTTCATTGTCATTTCTATAGAGTTTACAATTGTAATGGAAATTTCTAATAAACACTTCAGAACGCTTAACAGTTGTCTTTTCAGTCATTTATTATAGTATATCATATAAAGATATATAAAATAGGAAAGGAAAGAGAAGAATAGAAGAAGACATCACTCCTGATGATGCAGAGAGTACGCGCACTCTGAGTTGTGTTTTAGGAATGTTATCTATTATACTCTGAAAGCATTCGCTCACTGCTTGTGTCTTCGCGTGATTGGCTCAAGATTTTCTGTGAAGCTTTGTTAGAGCGTGCACCTGGCGTGCGGGCGGATGCGTAGTTATGAGAACTCAGGCACCCTGCTTATCACCACCAAGGCCAGGAAAGGTAGTTACATCATGAGAAGATGCAAGCTAGGATGAACTCAAGCACCCTGCTCATTACCACCAAGGCCACAGAAAAGCGATTACAACATAGGAAAAAACATCTTTCTCAGTATAGGCCACTTGAGCTCAACACACAGAAACACAGAGACTAATAATGTTCATCCATTAAAAATTCCCTCACATTCCCCCCTTTTTATCCTATAGGATAAATTGCTAAAAGGAAAGAAAAGAACTGGACACAGTTTCAGTGATAAGAGTTCTCAGAGAGATTCGACTTAACACGTCATTGAGTGTACAGGGATAATGCTAAGGCTGTTTTTATAAGACATAGACATCTTAAATAAATGCTAGCAAGCCATATACATAGATCAGGAATAATAGAACAGGAAACAATCATAATGAAAGTGTTTTAAGTCAGGACTAATTTCATGTCAACTGTGTTGATGTCATGGAACGGTGGGTTATAGTCTTCGTGTGGGTTTAGAGGCCAGTCAGGCAAGTCATTGGAGTCTATTTTCACCATCTGGTAACCGATATTTGTCAGCTGCCTCTGAAACACAGACATACAACATTGACAGAGAACAGGGAGCAAACATAACATCACAATCACTAGGCCCAGGACCGGTATGGTGGATAGAATTAGAGTCTTCTACCCACTAATCCAATGCCACCAGCTGTCTTTGTCTCCTCCATGTTCGTCTGCTCGTAATTGTTCAGCAACCTTGCGCATCTTGTTCAGTGCCTCAGTGATGTTACCGAGTTAACCCTTGCCCTTCTTGATGTGTATTGGTGCTCAGAGGGCGGGCACGCCCTATCAGCCCTCGTCCTACCTCACCGGGACTTGGAGAAACTCGGGACTTCTGAAACCAGTTTTACTGACTAGATACTAAATACTCTTCTCTATTGAGGGTGCAACAGCGTAACTGTGCTGTCACGCTCAGTCCCGTGGAACTTGCTCGCCACGTAGTTTAGATCAAAGCAGGAAAGTGGTCATGTAGGGCACCTTCTGAATGATAATCGCTTACCTCTCCTCCTGAGTCTCGGGTTACCACTTGTCCCACCTTATGGTTGGGGTTCTGTCCTCAGATGTACTTAATTAACACTTCTTTCTCCTCGAGCTTTAGTCAGCATCTGGGTCACTTAGGCCTTCTTTTCCCTCCTGCTCAGCCGGTTCAGGAACCCTCCTGCAGTGGCTAGCGTGGATCCACGTCACTCTGCCTGTGACTTTCACTGCCGTTGGGGTCGTGAGCAGGACCTGGAATGGGCCGTTCCACTGTGGCTTGTTCCACTTGGTTCGTCGGAAGTCCTTTACCACGATCCAATCCCCTGGTTGTAGATCATGCAGAGGTCCCTCAGCGGGTTTGGGAAGTGCTTCTTTACCTGTTTGTGGATAAATTTCAAAGCAGAGGACAACGTTGCACAGTAATTCAACATTGCATCATCACACAGTGTGGTGTCCGGCAGTGTTCCTTGAGCTAGCCCTATCGCCGTGTTGGGTACTCGTCCAAACAGAATTTCGAATGGGCTTAACCCATGTTTAGGCCTAGTTTGCATCCTCATTTGTGTGAGTACTACAGGGAGGACCTTTGTCCATCCTAGCCCTGTTTCTGCACAAGCTTTGCTTAGTTTATTTTTAAGTGACCCATTTTCCCTCTCTAAGTGTCAGTTCAATGAAGTCCATTTGGAGGTGATCAAATGGTTTGTCTGGTATTGGGTGTGCTGCTTGAGTTAGTTTGATACCTTGATCTGCATTATATTGTGCACATATCGAGCATTGCTTGCAAAATTTCGCAGCATAATTTGAAAACCCCTTTGTGAACCATCTCTTTGTTACTTCTGCTACCACCCCCCCTTTTTGACACATGGGTGAGCCCATGTGCCAATTTTGCATAGAAAGGGAACATGTATTTTGGTAGACAGGGATGGCCCGAGGGACAAACCCAGACCGAGTTTGCAAGGATACAGCCTTTCAAGGGAAAGCCTGCCTGTTTCCAGACTCGTCTCTCGTCCTGGGTGGCAGTGCTCTGAAGATCCGCTAGCTGTAAACAAGGGGTAGAAACCTGAGGAAAGGCAAGGTTAGAGGGTGAACTGGAAGCCGAGGCTGCACACTTAGCTGCCGCGTCCGCCCTGGCATTCCCTTGAGACACAAGATCAGTATTGTTAGTATGGGCAGCACACTTACACACAGCAATAGCTCTAGGGAGTAGAACAGCATCCAACAACTCAGAGACCAGTTTATGATGTGCAATGGGAGATCCTGTGCTAGTGAGAAAATTTCTATGTTTCCAAATGGTGCCAAAATCATGCACAACGCCAAATGCATACCTACTGTCCGTAAAAATATTGACAGATTGCCCTGACGCCAATTTGCATGCCTCAATGAGGGCACAGAGCTCTGCAGCCTGCGCCGACAGGTTCGAGGGCAGACGTGACGCCTTGAGGACCTCATGATCTGAGACAACGGCAAAACCTACTTTGTTCTTTCCCATCTCTGGGTCTCTGGAGGCTGAACCATCCATATAGAGGATCATGTCTGGATTTTCCAAAGGGTCGCTCTTTAAATCTGCCCTGGGGGAACAAAAATCATTACTGAGAGCAACACAGTCATGTGGCTCTCCATCGTCCTCTGTAGGGAGAAGAGAGGCAGGATTCAGAACAGTACAACGTTTCACAGTGATGTTCGGCATATCAAGTATGACTGTGTTATACTTCAGCCATCTCTGTGCTGACAAATGTGACGTCTTTTTCTCCAACAGAAGCAGGGAGACAGCCTGTGGGACCAAAAGGGTGAGGTTAGAATACCCCACAATATTCCTGGAGGCAGTTACCGCCTTTTCAGCTGCAGCAACTGCATGCAGGCAAACAGGAAGTCCAGCCGCCACTGGATCCAGCCTGTTGGAGAAGTAAGCTACAGGTCTCAATCTATCCCCGTGTTTCTGCAAAAGAACAGAGGTCATAAAACCCTTCTTTTCATCTACAGTTTGAACAAATGGTTTATTGGGATCAGGCAGTCCCAGTGTGGGTGTGGTCTGCAGGGCGCCTTTTAGGGCCAGGAATGTTTCTTCAGCTTCTGGTGTCCATACGACAGGTGATGAAGCGGTGAGGGACGAACCGTGCACGAGCTCTCTCACTGGACTTTCCAGGATGGAATAATTCGGAATGAATGCTCTGCAATAGGAACACATACCCAAAAATGACAAAACTTGTTTCACAGTGATCGGCTTGGGAATTTTCTGAATAGCTGAGACTCTGTCCGCAGACAGTGTTTTTCCCTCCCCTGTGATATCATGCCCCAAGAAATGCACCTTCTGTTTTGCAAACTGTAATTTTGTGAGGCTAACCTTATGACCTTCCTTAGCGAGGTGTCGCAGTAGCATTATGGTGTCATCCTCAAATTGAGCTTTAGTTGGGGCACAAATCATTAAATCATCAACATACTGCAGCAAAGCTGATCTTGGTGACAAAGTTAACGAAGCGAGGCTGTCTCTGAGGCACTGGTTGTATATGGTTGGGGACTCACAGTAACCCTGGCACAAACGAGTGAAAGTGTATGGACGACCATCATACATAAAGGCAAACCAATACTGGCTGTCTTTATGTATAGGAATAGAAAAGAACGCATTTGCTAGATCCACCACTGAAAACCACTTACTGTCAGCGGGCACCTGGCCCAAAATGGTGTATGGGTTAGGGACGTCAGGTGTGCGCGGAACAACCGCAGCATTGACTGCTTGCAGATCTTGGACAAACCTCCATTCATCGGGCTGAGACGATTTTCTTGCCTTCTTAACTGGAAAAATAGGAGTGCGCACTGGAGAGTCCTGGCAAGGGACAATTACATCTGCCTTCAGCAACAAATCAAAGACCGGTCTCATACCTGCGATTGCTTCTGGTTTGAGTGGATACTGGGTCTGTTTAGGACTGAAATCTGATTTGGGGGTGATCACCACTGGTTCAGCATTCTTTATTAGGCCCACATCATGTTTACCCTTTGCCCAAACGGAATTTGGAACTCCCGCCAATTTGGGGTGCACCTCTGCTGGAGTTATGCCTGTGGAAACAGAGACAAACAGGCCACTATGGCCAGGGTCCCCAGGACCCTGGTCATCAGTGGCTAATATTACGCTGCACTTAACATACACACACATAGCATGACTTTGTTTGTAGACCCCAAGCCTTTGACAAAACAACACACTAGGGTCCTCTGTTTGGGACCATTCATTGCCATCGACTGCACACTTCCTGACCCACTTCCCCACGTCTTTCCAATGGGCGGCTCGTGGCCTTGGTAATGAGACATGGGATATAGAATTAATGACGTCAAAGAAATCATGTTGGCAGCAGTCAACCTCAGAGTCCTCTGTTCTGAGGCCGCGTATAACGTTTGAGAACACTGCAATGAACATTGATGCAGCTGTTTGGACAACGAGTAAAATGGACCTGCACAGCGCAATAATGTTTAGACCAATACATAGTTTGAGGGTCAATCTTTCACGTGCATGGGGGTCTGCAAACCAAGTCTTTTCAAACTCTACATCTTGCCCTTGGTGAACATGTGCTGTACAATGCAAATCTTCCTCTTTCATATAATCTGTGTCAACTGATGAGGTGTTCAAGCGTGCGAGCTGTACAAGGTGTTTTGGAGTTTGTGTGAGCTGATCTGAGCAGAGCCGCCAGACATACACATACAGTGGGCTTCCAAACCCATACTGCACACCGCACATTTCACTTACTTCAATGGTTAGCCCATCTGGAGTGGACATGAGATTTACTCCTAATTTGCACATTAAATCATGTGCTAACAAATTCACTGGACATGTATGTGAGATGAGAAATGAGTGGGACGTAACTATTCCTCCCTCACTTTCACACGGGAGGTTGACTGAGAAAGTTTCTGTTACAGGTCGTCCTGAGATGCCCACCGTCTGAATAGAATTTGAGCTGAGCGGTGGGTCTACTGGAAGTACCCCATGTTGTATCACTGAGCGTGCTGCTCCAGAATCTACTAAAAAGGTTAACACATGCCCACACACAGTGAGGGGCATACAAGGGAGTTTAGAAAAGGGAGTAGTTGTGTATTTTTAACAAACTTAATGCAACTTCAGGTGTATCTATCTGGACTGGTGTATCGGGCGTTTCTGTGTAGTCTTGCTGTTGCATGCAGGTGCTGCTACTAATGTGTTTAACATTATGTGAATGCTCCTATCTATGTGTATGTGTATCATCAGGTGTGTGTGTGTGTTACCTCCCCTGTTCTCTGTGTGGGGCCCGTTCCCGGAGTCCGCCCATCAGTCTGCTTTACTGTACTCCTCACAGGGCTTCTGGCTGCTTCTGTGGAGACAATTTCGAGCAATGTGTCCCTTCTGATTGCAGTTGTAGCAGGTTGCATCCTTTATCCAGGACGAGTAACTCCAGGTCGTCCTGTCTCGGCCCCTACTTCGACCTCTTCCTCTTCTTGTACCTTTTTCTCCAGGCTGAACAGTCTGGAAAAGAGTGAGAGTGGCGGCGTGTAGATCTTGATCTCTTTGTGTCGACTTTGCCTTCTCCTTCTCTTTCAGCAGCTTTTCTGCATGCACAGCGTACTGCTCGATCTTGGTGAGACTGGTGGTTTCCCACAGGAGACAGAGCTGCTTTACTAACTTGGCCACTGCTGGATCCATACCGCTCATGAAACTGTTCCGCAGGTGCGCTTCCCAGACCTCAGGAGTGCCTTCCACTCCAGCCAGGGTCGCAGGTCTGGTCAGGCCACTGTGTTTCTCATGCACGGCAGTGAGACGGGTGAGAAATGCTGGCACCCCTTCTCCATCTTCTTGCTTACACATACTGATCTTAGTCATGTCTATGTTCAAAGGAAAAGCACTATCCAGACGAGCACAGAGAGCAGTGATGGTATCTCTATACTCACTATTGCCAGCCACGCTCCAGTCTGGTGTAGTCATTCGCTGGTCAGCTTCCGGCCAATCTTTGGAAACTTTGCTCCAATCTATACCCATCTTGATCATGAGTAGGCGGCGAAGTTCATGGGTGGTCGGTCGGAATTCTCTGGAAAATATCAACAGCTCATTACCAAATGTCTTTCCTCCTACCTCTCTCACATTGGGAAGAGAAGCCATGCTTTCCTTCATGTCCGCTGTTGTCCAGGGTCTGTGGACTAAAAGCACGCCATCAGCTCCAGCCACTTCCACCATTGGAAGATTAAGGACTTCAGACTTTAGATCATGGCCTTGTGGACCCACTGGTGAGCACGTGGTCAGGTCCAGGAGAGTATCTTTTCCATTGCCATATGTAAGACCGGATCGCGTGTGTGATGGAGAAGCGAGGGGAGGTGCTGATGCTGGAGGCGGCTGGTAGGCTGGAGGAGATTCCAGAGGCTCAGTTTTTTCCTTCGTCTCAACGTCTCCCCTTCTCTGTGGGTGAGGCGCTTGTGGGAATGATGCTCCGCCTTGCTGAGGAGGCAGTGTGTGTCGGGGTGGTGGGGCAGACTCCAGGTCAGGGTCCATCTGAAATTTCAAACACTGAGAAGAGGGTGAGAGCCCTGCCTGTCATTTCTCTCTTTTGTATTCTCTCTTAAGTGTTTCTTCTTTCCATGTAGAAAACCCCCTCCAGTCCCCTAAGAACTTAACATTATCTGCAGGCTATTCTTTTTCCTTCTGTTTCAACTTTTCTTCTAACTGTCCTATCTGCCTGGGACTAAAACTGCCCTTTTCAGGGAATTCTAAGTCCTTTACCCATATATCAAACTGTGCCAAATAATCCTCGCCATACGAGGTTTTCATAAACTGGATGTTTGGGCTGTCATAGGAACATCCAATTCTTATTATAGCACATGTAGCTTCAGGCTTACTTGCTTTTTCTTTTCTTTCCCTAACTTACTGTTTCTGTTCCTCATTATACACTGTTATATCAATAGGTTATGACAACAATGGCTGAGTTTTTATTAGGATCACAAGAAGAGCAAGTTGGACTATGTCCAAAAATGCAACACAATAATTTTTTAGGTGTGTTCTTATTAGTAAACAATTTATCTGACATTTGCCTTAAACCAAAGTAGGTATCATTTAACACAACAACCTCAAAGACAACTCGCGCATGTGTACAAAAGCTGTTTCTCTGTTTCAGAATTTGGAGGAGGACAGTACTCTGTTAATTCATCAATATTTTGCGTGCACACCGGTGTGTCTTTGCGACTTCGTGATCGAACCTCTCTATCCCGTTCCCCAGACGGGCCAGTTGTTCAAACAGAACAAAGGGAGCAAGATTCAATTCTTTCCCAGTTACGAATCGCTGAACGTGAGTCCGTCGAGACACGCACCCGTACTTCCCTCGCTCAAGTAGGTGAGCCGTTACCCAGTCGTCACTTGGGCGGATATTTCTCTTACACAACCCAATAAACTACTCGCGGTTTATTGTCTCAAAATTGTGTTTATCTGTTTCGGCAAACATATTGATGGTACCACAGCTTAGCAGTCCTCCTGGGCTCGGACAAACTTCTGTCAGTCTCTTATATCATTTTTAAATACTAGGACAAATCTCTGTCCATTTCTTGTATCATTCTTTAAATACTGTTTCCACTTACTGGTTCGGTGAGCCCTGATGGCCTGGTCTCTCGTCCGAGTTCTCAGCTCCGCACCGTAGCCTTGGGAGTGTTCCGTCGTCCGAGGATCAGACGCATAGGGCCCACCCAGGGGACGCCAAATTGTAATGGAAATTTCTAATAAACACTTCAGAACGCTTAGCAGTCATCTTTTCAGTCATTTATTATAGTATATCATATAAAGATATGTAAAATAGGAAAGGAAAGAGAAGAATAGAAGAAGACATCCTCCTGATGATGCAGAGAGTACGCGCACTCTGAGTTGTGTTTTAGGAATGTTATCTATTATACTCTGAAAGCATTCGCTCACTGCTTGTGTCTTCGCGTGATTGGCTCAAGATTTTCTGTGAAGCTTTGTTAGAGCGTGCACCTGGCGTGCGGGCGGATGCGTAGTTATGAGAACTCAGGCACCCTGCTTATCACCACCAAGGTCAGGAAAGGTGGTTACATCATGAGAAGATGCAAGCTAGGATGAACTCAAACACCCTGCTCATTACCACCAAGGCTACAGAAAAGCGATTACAACATAGGAAAAAACATCTTTCTCAGTATAGGCCACTTAAGCTCAACACACAGAAACACAGAGACTAATAATGTTCATCCATTAAAAATTCCCTCACACAATCATAATACACATTTTAGTATTATTGATGCTACAGCTTAATAATAATAATAATAATAATAATAATAATATGAAGAAGAAGAAGAAGAAGAAGAGGAAGAAAACAACGAGAAACAGATGATGGAATTGAAAATGAGACATTATTATGTCTGTTGTTGTTGTTGTTGATTTCTCACACTCATTCCTCCTGCAGTTTGAGAGAGAAATAATCCTGAACTTTTCTTAACTGATGAATTCAGAAGTTTTAAATAGAGAACTGATGGATTTAAACCTGACAGCTTTAACAGGTGAACAGTATTGGTTTGAATTCTGCCTGGAAACATGTGACTGTGTGTGTGGTGCAGGATTGGTGTGTGTGTGTGTGTGTGTGTGTGGTGCAGGATTGGTACGTGTGTGTGTGTGTGTGTGTGTGTGGTGCAGGTTTGGTACGTGTGTGTGTGTGTGTGTGTGTGTAGAGTAGAGCTGCTTCACCCACACTTTCCTCAGTAAGAGAACACACTCAGAGAGGAACAATGTCGGAGCTGCTGAGAATACTGCTCCTCTTACTGCCTGCCATCCTGCACACAGCAAGTGAGTATTAGATCAGCTGCTGAGGTTAGGCTGTGGGGATTTTTAAGTGGCTGTGTTTTGTTTTTACAAGAAAACAAATAAAAAGAAGCTCGTGTTTAGAAGGATGCAGTTTAAATTTAAATTAAATTACAATTAAATTTGTCAGAGGAATATTACAGAACTGGAGATTTATTTATTTATTGTTTAAAGGCAGGTTTAAGCTCAGAATTAGTTTTTAAAATAAACATAGATTCAAAATAAAAGCTGTATTACTCTCAGTTTTAGCAGTGAAATAAAGCTTTGTTGTTATTTTTCTCTCAGATGGAAATTCTGAGGCAATGGAATTTTGGTGCCTCTGGAGCTCTGATGATTTCAGTGACATGGAGTTCATACAGTCTTACATCTTCAATAAGATCAAATACATCGAGTATAACAGCACTCTGGGGAAGTATGTGGGATACACTGCACGCGGCATCTATAACGCAGAGAGAGCGAACAATGACACTGCAGGGCTGCAAACATGGAAAGCCATTGTGGATGATGTCTGTAAGCCCAATGCTCAGCTTTACTACAGCAAAGGCCTCAGTAAAGCAGGTGAGATTATTTGCAAACCTGAAAACCATTTATTCAGTAATATTCCCAGTATTTCCTCATGATGTATGCCTGTAACAGATTTTACATTATTTTTAGTTCAGTTTAATATTTTAGTTGCATTTAAATGCATGTATAATACACACCGAGCTGCTCTTCTGTAGCTTACTAGTTACCTAATTAAACTGATTACCTTTTAGATACCTACATATTATTATTATTATTATTATTATTATTATTATTATTAGTTTATAATGAATGACTCTCAGCTGTAAGTTGATGTTGTTGTGGTTTAATTGTGCAGTTGAGCCCCAGGTTGAGGTCACTTTGGTAAAGAAGTCAGATGGCACTCACCCAGCCAGGCTGATGTGCAGCGCTTACAGCTTTTACCCCCCAAAGATTGAGGTGACCTGGCTGAGAAACAGGAAAGAAGTTAAGGGAGGTGTAACATCCACTGAGGAGATGGCTGATGGAGACTGGTACTATCAGATCCACTCACATCTGGAGTACATGCCTGAATCTGGAGAGGAGATCTCCTGTGTGGTGCAACACGCCAGCTTCCAAAAGCCCATGGTCTATAAGTGGGGTGAGTCTGATCATCACAGTCAGATCTAAATATCTGAGTCCACTGTCATGAACTGAGCTTAAAAAACAGAGATCCTGTTTCACTCATATCATAACTCATCTTTCAAAACCTGGTGTTCAGTCAACAACAATAAACAAGGAGTGAAAAAATATCATCAAATAAAATTTATTTGTTTTTTTTTTCATAGCTGAAAGTAAAAGTAGTTCTTAAGTCTGTTGTTGTATAAAAATGCTATTCCATAGCGCTTAGTGCTGCTATTAACGGCTATTATATGAGTTATTTTTGTAATCTATCTATATAAACCCCTTTCTGTCTCAGATCCCTCGATGTCTGAACCTGATAAGAGTAAGATTGCTATCGGGGCTTCAGGGCTGGTGTTGGGGATCGTGCTTTCAGCTGCTGGATTCATCTACTACAGGAAGAAATGCTCAGGTCAGTGGAAGATTGCAGGAAATCTACAAACAGAAACGTGTATTAGGACATCTGTGTATTTGTTATTAAAATTGAAGTGTTATTAATAATTAATATTTAACCTTGCTACCTGATATTCATCCTTCTGCTTTATTTCTGATTTGTGTTCACAGGACGGATCCTGGTGCCGACATAAACACAGGCATCATTTGAAGTTGACATGTTGGTTTCAGCTTCATTCCCCATATTGGATGGAGTTAATTTACCCATAATGCTCACTGTTTAGCTACAGTTAAGCTGAAATGTGATGATTTTTAAGCTCACACATGTGATGTTAATTTTTACAGGTCTGTGAGCAGAGAAACACTGGAGTGTTTGCTGAAATCGCTTTATGTGTTAAACATCTGCTTTATTCCGAACAATTAAAACCAGCTGAGAAATGAGCATTTCATAATATGTGCATCTGCATCTGTATTATCACTTTCCTTAATGTAAGACCAGCTTTCTGTAAGTTTTTGCTGAAAGTGATGTTAAATATCTTGATTATAGGCTTTATAAGAGTTCTTGAGTAGAAATTTGACAAACTGAGCTTAGATACTACATTCAGCTTAAAAATGTATAAATTAATTCCTTATAATGCATCTGGGGCGGCACGGTGGTGTAGCGGTTAGTGCTGTCGCTTCACAGCAAGAAGGTCTGGGTTCGAGCCCCGGGGCCGGCGAGGGCCTTTCTGTGTGGAGTTTGCATGTTCTCCCCGTGTCCGCGTGGGTTTCCTCCGGGTGCTCCGGTTTCCCCCACAGTCCAAAGACATGCAGGTTAGGTTAACTGGTGACTCTAAGGTGGTGTTTACATTAGACCGTATCCGTCTCGTTTTCGTAGCGGATGCACTGTCCGTTCACATTAAAACGCTGGGAAACGACTCCACAGGCGGAACAACTTGAATCCGCCAGGGCCCACGTATTCAATCCATTACGTATCTGATCCGGTGCTGTGTAAACACTGAGGAACGAGCATACGCTGTGCTGAGCTCTAGCTGATGTCGTCATTGGACTACTGATTCGCTGGCATTGGTCATGCCACGTTGGTCATGTGATGTGACTGCTGAAAAACGGCGCGGACTTTCACTTCCTGCTATTTGTCCCGAATCACTGCTCGTGCGCTTCACTCGCCCGCTCTGTGAGCTGCGCAGGGCCGGAGTGCGCACCCTCCAGAGGGCACTCGCTGTTCAGGGTGGAGTGATTTGGAGCGCAGGATGCCTGCGGAGCCGAGCGTATCCGTGTATTGGCATTGCTGTGTGCACGCGAATTGTGTATTGGCGTTGCTGTGTGCACGCGAATCATTTTAAAAACGTTAATCTGATGATCCGCTGATACGGTCTAATGTAAACACCACCTAAATTGAGCGTAGGTGTGAATGTGAGTGTGAATGGTTGTCTGTGTCTATGTGTCAGCCCTGTGATGACCTGGCGACTTGTCCAGGGTGTACCCTGCCTTTCGCCCGTAGTCAGCTGGGATAGGCTCCAGCTCGCCTGCGGCCCTGTAGAACAGGATAAAGCGGCTAGAGATAATGAGATGAGAAATCATTAGCGCCCCCTACAGTCTATTTTAACCTGGATCACTTCCTCAGTTTTAGTAATGCTGTTTATTACGATTCAATACTAACAGTTATCTGTAAATTTCTGGTTTTGTATCATCAGTCACATGATTTCATTTTAATGGTAAGAACTGGATTGATTTTTGATTCTGTATGGATGCTGACTCTTAATAAACTTTTGGTTGTAAAAGAAATTTATGTAAAATTTTCTTTAAAACGGTAAATGACTCTTAAATTATATTCATAAATATCATTAGACAGATTTATATATGTTGCATTATATAGCTGATGAAATTAACACAGTTCTTATGAGTAAACTTTTAATCCTGCTGTATTTCTGTGGCGTCATTACGACTGGATTATGCATTATGAACTTAATTCAAGCTGAAGTGGAGAATCAGGTCCAGTTTGGGGTCGGGAGCTTCACTTCCTCTGGAAAAAAAAGCAATGCATAAATAATAATAACAAGAAACATAAAATCAATTTAAAAGTGAAATGGTTTTCAGTGTGATGGATCATTTTGAGTTTATAAGATGATGCTTTTAATCAGGAGAGTCATTGAGCTGATTCTAAAATGTGTTCTTTAGCTTTGAAAAAAACTCAGAGCTGAAATCTTGTCATTATTGTTGATCTGCAACACCAGAAAATATACACAATGATTTGATTTACTGTCTACTTTCTATAACAGTGCATTTATTATTCTGTCAGAAAATTTTAATCATGTAAGCGAAGCATAATGTTACATTACAGGCATTTATCAGACGCTCTTAACCAGAGCAGCATACAACATACCCCACACAGCCTGGGGAGCAGTTGGAGATTAGGTGACTTATTGGTCCAGGGAACCGAACCAGTAACCTTTTGGTCCCCAAGCTGCTTCTCTAACCATTAGGCCATGGCTTCCCAACATAAATAAAGTACAGAGGTGACCAGCTGAGAGTTAAGTGTGATATTTACAGGCCTAACTGTGACTTCCTTTCAGTCATGAGATTTGACCTCACAACCTTTGGATCAGTAAGATCAAATCTGGTAGCCTGAGATTGAGAAATACTTTAACATGTGGAGTTTCAGCTGTGAGCCAATGGTATAAACTGTATTATAGCTATGAAATCTGGAACAGGATTCCACCCTGGTATAGCTCCAATGTCCTATTTCATTCAACATGGCTTACAATTCAGACAGGTTATAATTGAACAGGTGAGGGTTCGAGCAGGTTAGAGTTCAGGATGTATGGATGTACAGATTGTGGATGATTTCAATTTCTTATTACAGTAATAGCCTGACTTGCTTGATCGAAATAAAATAAACAAGTTTCACAATAGGCGGCACAGTGGTGTAGTGGTTAGCACTGTCGCCTCACAGCAAGAAGGTTCTGGGTACAAGCCCAGTGGCTGATGGGGGCCTTTCTGTATGGAGTTTGCATGTTCTCCCCATGTCTGTGTGGGTTTCCTCCGGGTGCTCCGGTTTCCCCCACAGTCCAAAGACATGCAGGTTAGGCTAATTCATCTCATCTCATCTCATCTCATCTCATCTCATCATCTCTAGCCGCTTTGTCCTGTTCTACAGGGTCGCAGGCAAGCTGGAGCCTGGTTAGGATAATTGGTGGCTCTAAATTGACTGTAGGTGTGAATGTGAGTGTGAATGGTTGTGTGTCTCTCTGTGTCAGACCTGTGATGACCTGGTGACTTGTCCAGGGTGAACCTCGCCTCTCACCCATAGTCAGCTGGGATAGGCTCCAGCTTGCCTGCGACCGTGCACAGGATAAGCGATTACAGATAATGGATGGATGGAAGTTTCACAATAACAGCATCACACTCACTGATATTAAAAGTGATTTTGGCTGCAGTGTAATAAACCCACGAGTCAGAAATCATCATCTTTCAGTCTCTTGCTGTCACTGCTTATGTGTAGGTGGTTATGCTGTATGTTAGCATTTGGCTAACATGAAGATATAAAACATAGAGGAAATCCGAAACCAGTGGGATGGGTTTTAGGAAATATTTACAATGATCAGGCATAACATTAAAACCGCTGATCAGTGAAGTGAATATCATTGATTATCTCATTACAGTGGCACCGATCAAGCAGTGGGATATATTAGGCAGCAAGAAAGAGAACAGTCAGTTCTTGAAGATGATGTGTTGGAAGCAGGAAAAATGGGCGAATGTAAGGATCTGTGTGACTTTAACAAAATTGTGATGGTGAGATGACTGGGTCTGAGCATCTCCAAAATGGTACATCTTGTGGGGTGTTCCCGGTATGCATTGGTTAGCAGAGGTGGGTAGTAACACGCTACATTTACTTCGTTACATTTACTTGAGTAACTTTTTGGATGAATTGTACTTGTAAGAGTAGTTTTAATGCAGAATACTTTTTACTTTTACTTGAGTACATTTGTGAAGAAGAAGTGGTACTTTGACTCCGTTACATTGGGCTATATTCTGCTCATTACTCGCTACTTTATTTTTATTGATCCGTGCGATGCGTGGTCTGTTTGTTTATGTTTTGTCGAGACTTCCAGCAGAGGCTGTCACATGACAGTATCTCACCGATCACATGTAGCAGCCAGAGCCATAGTGGGCGGAGCTATGGTTTAACTCCGTTTCGCCAATCAAACAGAGCCAAGCCGTCACGTGCGCCCGCACATAAAATTCCCGCGGCAAGCCCAGTCCAGGTGGAAAAGGGCCCGGAAGCAGAAGGAAAATGGCAGAGACAGCGGCCAGCGTTTCTCATCAAGCCGAAGAGGCACACCCCTGGCCACACATACAAACCATGTTCACTCTTCCAGCAACAAAAAATAATAGTTATGTTATGCGGTGTCACATGTGTCTCCCCAAACCAGTGGACATTTCAGCTTATAAAAACTCAACGCCGAATTTGAGGAAACACATTGCGGTCAGTAAGCTGTGTGCTTTTGGCTGTCTTCGTAGGCAGACGTTAGCCCTGTTGTAACATCATAAATAACTGTAAAATACATTGTTTTGTGGAAATGTATTGACGCACTGCGGCCTCAGACGGCAAGATAACACACACACACACACACACACACCAGAGAACCAAGAAATAAAACAACAAAAAATCTTCCTAACAATCACTTTTCATCTCATTCATCTCATTATCTCTAGCCGCTTTATCCTTCTACAGGGTCGCAGGCAAGCTGGAGCCTATCCCAGCTGACTACGGGCGAAAGGCGGGGTACACCCTGGACAAGTCGCCAGGTCATCACAGGGCTGACACATAGACACAGACAACCATTCACACTCACATTCACACCTACGCTCAATTTAGAGTCACCAGTTAACCTAACCTGCATGTCTTTGGACTGTGGGGGAAACCGGAGCACCCGGAGGAAACCCACGCGGACACGGGGAGAACATGCAAACTCCACACAGAAAGGCCCTCGCCGGCCCCGGGGACAATCACTTTTATTGATGTGAAACCAAAAAATGCTCATGAAAATAAGGTTGCTCGCCTAATGTCAGCTCCTCAATAGCGTTACAGTTGTAGGGGAGAGTGGGGAGGAGTGAGCCGCTTTTTTTATTTTTGGACCCCTAGCCAAAATAAAAGGGCTGAAGTTAAAATGATCCTATGCAAATGAAAGGTATTCAGAGTAGTTGCAACACGAACCAAGTTGTACAACTAATCGTGCAACCATCAGTTCTACAGATGGGAGAAAAAGCCTGTTAATTTTATGGCTCACTCCTCCCGATCTAAGGGAGGTGTGAACCACCCCATGGGGAGGACTGGACCACTGGTTTGAAATCATGAACAAATGACATTTGTCATGAAATACAAACTTTTATTTGAACTGTAACAAATGAAACGTATTAAAAAAAACAAATCAGACTGTAAAACTTGTAAAACAGTAAAGATATAAAAAAAATCTAAAATCTTAACAAAAAAAGTCCAGCTATTATAAGTTTTTTTTTTTGTAGGAACACGTGTTTGCACAGCAGCATTACAGTCTATAAAACATAATTAAACCTGAGACCTGTCTTTAGCCGAAACACCAAAATAATCTGAAATGAGATACTAGTAATGGGCACGCTTAGCCAAATAACCAACTAACCTAGGCTCACTCCTCCCATGCACTGTGTGGCTCACTCCTCCCAAAACAACCCGCCATTGCTTCTGATGTCGACCTACATTTGAACGGAAGGATGTGGCCCAGGTTATGTCATCACACAATGCCATAGTACATGCCTAATAAACAACAACAACAATGTGATTGTTATCTTGGTTTATTAGACAATAGGATGAAAAAACATGTTAAGTGAAATATTTACTTACTACCTTGAATTTTAGACTTTTGTGAGCAGGGTGCCAGGCTTCCATCCACTGTGGGTTGAAGTCAGGGGAATTCCCTGGTGACTTCATATGACAAGTTAACTGGGATAAACCCTGGCTAAATTTAGAAAAATTTTAAGTGGTTCACTTCTCCCCATGGCTCACTCCTCCCCACTCTCCCCTACACGGCTCTGGTCAAAAACTGGGAATGGAAGACTGGTGAAAACTTACTAAATAACTAGGGTGACCAGACGTCCCGGTTTTACTAGGACAGTCCCGATTTGGGGTTGTGTGTCCCGAGTCCCGACAAAAGTCTGTCGGGACACGGATATGTCCCGGTTTTCGCCACTCGAGACGTTTGCGACTGAGCAGCATGGGCAGGGGCGCCGCAAGGGGGGGAAAGTTAGGACGATTCTAAGGGCCTGGCACTGACAGGGGGGCCTGTGAGGGATATTAATATTATTTTAATAGTATTGCCTTGTGTAAGTTTTTGAAATGAAATATTTCATTTCATCTGTTAAAATATGTAAATTATACATGGTTATGATTTGCTATAACATTTTTCTTGAATTATTTATGATATTGTCATTTCACCCCTCCACCCTTTTTACTAATGGTACAGTCTGTTTCTGGGCGCGGGACACGTGAAATGTGTAGCTCCGTGTGTGCACAGCGCCGCTATTAGTGCAGCTTAGAGCAGCTGGCAGTTTTTCTATGTGCGCAACAGAGGTGTGCATTCTAGAAGTTGCTAAGCAGGAACAGGTGTGATGAATTATGAAGTCCGGATATCACACTGTGTGTGAAAAAAAAATCACCTTTTTTCATAGGTATCTTTATTGTATAATTAAGTCTAGGTGTTTTGCCATTGTTCATGTGTGGATTTGTTGATATTGTTAAGTATTTAACTTTAATATTTTGCACATTAGCTGTGGTCATAGATATCATTGCTATTGTTCATGTGTGGATTTACTGATACTGTTGCTAAGTATTTAACTTGAATATTTGAACATTTGCTGTGTTTTCTAATAAATGTGTGATGCCTAAAAGAAACCAAAAACACTTAGTGGATTTCTTGCAGTGCACTCTGTAATTGTATCAAAAAAACTAGTGTAGTTATTCGTCAAGGCATACATTTGATCACATACAATAAGTCAATAAATGGAGGAAACAAAGGAATACATTTTGTAATCCTGATTATTGATGATTGTTAGGGTTCACCCTGTCGGAAACGGTCAACTTACTTCTCGGGACCCCCACCCTCGTACCACCCAGAGCTCTGGGGGGGTTAGTCGCAAAAAAAGACAGGAACCCCAATGTAGTTCACATCTTTATTCGCAAGTTCCCCCAATTGGACAAGAATACAGAGGGTTATTATATACGAGTGTTATCTGTGTGTAAATGACATCACTGTTTGATATCTATGTGTGTGTGTGCATGAATGTATGTATGTGTGTGTCTATGGGGGCGTGTGAGTGACATCATTTTGATATCTGTGTCTGTGTGTGAGCAAGTCACATTTTAATTACATCACTGTTCTGATGGAATATTCAGATGTGTGTGTGTGTGTGTGTGTGTGTGTAAATCATAACATAATGACATATTTCTGATGATATGACATGATAGCAAGGTACAGACAGATTTTAAAGGTCATTGCTTACGTACACCCCTTCAGGTCAGATATAACATAGGGCAATATGTACTTAAGATGGTGATAGAATTTTTAAACAAAGATATGTTATAAGAAAGTAAACAAGAAATAAGAATATGTCTAGTCTATGAAGGTCAAATGCATCAGAAATTAATGCCAAGTTAAACAGAAAATAGTTTAAAGGATGAAAAGCTAAAATATTAAAATCATAATTTCTTAACACATGAATGTGTGCCCCCTCCTAGAACTGCCACCTTATTGTGGTGGAGGGGTTTGTGTGCTTGAATGATCCTAGGAGCTATGTTGTCTGGGGCATTATGCCCCTGTCAGGGTTTCCCAAGGCAGACAGGTCCTAGGTGACAGGCCAGACTAAGAGCAGTTCACCAAAACCCCTATGGAGAAAAATCTGAGGACCATGACGTCGCCCGGGATGACGCAGCCGGGGCCCCACCCTGGAGCCAGGCCCGGGGTTGGGGCTCGTATGCGAGCGCTTGGTGGCCGGGCCTTTGCCCATGGGGCCCGGCCGGGCTCAGCCCGAAGAGGTGACGTGGGCCTGACCTCCTGTGGGTTCACCACCCACAGAGGTAGCAGTAGGGGACTGGTGCAATGTGGATTGGGTGGCAGTCGAAGGCAGGGGCCTTGACGACCTGATCCCCGGACACAGCGGCTGGCTGTTGGGACATGGAATGTCACTTCGCTGGGGGGGGGAGAGCCTGAGCTTGTGCGGGAGGTTGAGAGGTACCGGCTAGAGATAGTCGGGCTCACCTCCACGCACAGCTTGGGCTCTGGAACCCAGCTCCTCGAGAGGGGCTGGACTCTCCACTTCTCTGGAGTCGCCCGTGGTGAGCAGCGGCGGGCTGGTGTGGGCTTGCTTATAGCTCCCCAGCTCAGCTGTCATGTGTTGGAGTTTACCCCAGTGAACAAGAGGGTCGCCTCTCTGCGCCTTCGGATTGGGGAGAGGGCTCTTGCTGTTGTTTGTGCCTACGGCCCAAATAGCAGTATAGAGTATCCGGCCTTCTTGGAGTCCCTGGGAGAGGTACTGAGGAGTGCTCAGACTGGGGACTCCATTGTGCTACTGGGGGACTTCAATGCTCATGTGGGCGATGACAGTGACACCTGGAGGGGCGTGGTTGGGAGGAATGGCCTCCCCGATCTGAACCCGAGTGGTGTTTTGTTATTGGACTTCTGTGCTAGTCACGGTTTGTCCATAACGAACACCATGTTCGAGCATAGGGGTGTCCATAAGTGCACGTGGCACCAGGACACCTTAGGTCGGAGGTCGATGATCGACTTTGTAGTCGTTTCATCTGATCTCCGGCCCTATGTCTTGGACACTCGGGTGAAGAGAGGGGCTGAGCTGTCAACTGATCACCACCTGGTGGTGAGTTGGATCCGCTGGCGGAGGAGGAAGCTGGACAGACCTGGCAGGCCCAAACATATGGTGAGGGTCTGCTGGGAACATCTGGCCGAGCACTCTGTTGGGGAGGTCTTTAACTCCCACCTCCGGGAGAGCTTTCCCCAGCTTCCAAGGGAGGCGGGGGACATTGAGTCTGAGTGGACCATGTTCTCTACCTCCATTGTGGACGCAGCTGTTCGGAGCTGTGGCCGCAAGGTCTCCGGTGCCTGTCGTGGCGGCAATCCCCGAACCCGGTGGTGGACACCAGAAGTAAGGGATGCCATCAAGCTGAAGAAGGAGTCCTATCGGGCCATGTTAACCTCCAGGACTCCCGAGGCAGCTGACGGGTATCGGCAGGCCAGGCGTGCTGCAGCTCGGGCAGTTGCGGAGGCAAAAACTCGGAACTGGGAGGAGTTCGGGGAGGCCATGGAGAAGGACTATCGGTCGGCCTCGAAGAAATTGTGGCAAACCATCCGGTGCCTCAGAAGGGGGAAGCAGTACTCTGCCAACACTGTTTACAGTGCGGGTGGGGAGCTGTTGACCTCGACTGAGGACATTGTCGGGCGGTGCAAGGAATACTTTGAGGATCTCCTCAATCCTACCGTCATGTCTTCCACTGAGGAGACTGAGGCTGATGACTCAGAGGTGGACTCGTCCATTACCCAAGCCGAAGTCACTGAGGTGGTTTGCAAGCTCCTTGGTGGCAAGGCACCGGGGGTGGATGAGATCCGCCCTGAGTATCTCAAGTCTCTGGATGTTGTGGGGCTGTCTTGGTTGACACGCCTCTGCAACATCGCGTGGCGGTCAGGGACAGTGCCTCTGGAGTGGCAGACTGGGGTGGTGGTCCCTCTTTTTAAGAAAGGGGACCGGAGAGTGTGCTCCAATTATAGGGGAATCACACTTCTCAGCCTCCCGGGGAAGGTTTACTCCAGGGTACTGGAGAGGAGAATTCGACCGATAGTCGAACCTCGGATCCAGGAGGAACAATGCGGTTTTTGTCCTGGTCGCGGAACACTGGACCAGCTCTATACCCTTCATAGGGTGCTCGAGTGTTCATGGGAGTTTGCCCAACCAGTCCACATGTGCTTTGTGGATCTGGAGAAGGCATTCGACTGTGTCCCCCGTAGTATTCTGTGGGGGATGCTTCGGGAGTATGGGGTTCGGGGCTCTTTGCTAAGGGCTGTCCGGTCCCTGTACGAACGGAGCAGGAGTCTGGTTCGCATTGCCGGCAGTAAGTCAGACCTGTTCGCAGTGCATGTTGGACTCCGGCAGGGCTGCCCTTTGTCACCGGTTCTGTTCATAATTTTTATGGACATAATTTCTAGGTGCAGCCAGGGGCCAGAAGGAATCCTGTTTGGGAACCACAGGATTTCATCTCTGCTTTTTGCGGATGATGTTGTCCTGTTGGCTTCTTCAAACCAGGACCTTCAGCATGCACTGGGGCGGTTTGCAGTCGAGTGTGAAGCGGCTGGGATGAGAATCAGCACCTCCAAGTCCGAGGCCATGGTTCTCGACCGGAAAAGGGTGGCTTGCCCTCTCCACATTGGTGGAGAAGTTCTGCCTCAAGTGGAGGAGTTTAAGTATCTCGGGATCTTGTTCACGAGTGAGGGAAGGATGGAGCGTGAGATCGACAGGCGGATCGGTGCAGCCTCCGCAGTGATGCGGTCGCTTTACCGGTCCGTCGTGGTGAAGAAGGAGCTGAGCCAAAAGGCGAAGCTCTCAATTTACCAGTCGATCTATGTTCCGACTCTCACCTATGGTCATGAGCTTTGGGTAATGACCGAAAGGACAAGATCGTGGATACAAGCGGCCGAAATGAGTTTCCTTCGCAGGGTGGCTGGGCGCTCCCTTAGAGATAGGGTGAGAAGCACAGTCACTCGGGAGGAGCTCGGAGTAGAGCCGCTGCTGCTCCACATCGAGAGGAATCAGCTGAGGTGGCTCGGGCATCTTTTTCGAATGCCTCCTGGACGCCTCCCTCGGGAGGTGTTCCAGGCATGTCCCCCCGGGAGGAGGCCCCGGGGAAGACCCAGGACACGCTGGAGGGACTATGTCTCTCGGCTGGCCTGGGAACGCCTCGGTGTTCTTCCCGAGGAGCTGGCCGAGGTGTCTGGGGAAAGGGAAGTTTGGGCTTCCCTGCTTAGACTGCTGCCTCCGCGACCCGGTCCCAGATAAAGCGGAAGAAGACGAGACAAGACGAGACGAGATGAATGTGTGCCAAGTCAGCAAATTACATCTTGATTTCATCAATATGTAGTAAGACAATCATAAGCAAAATAACAAATAAGAATATGTCTTTAACAATCCTAAATTATATTCTGTAATTATAAAACTAAAATCATTGAATGCATCTTAGATCTAACAATTAAATCTAAATCACTGCCATAGTATATGCAATAGTCCAAAATAATAAAGGATCTTAAAAAGCTCTCCCATATACAGTCTTAACACTTTGTGCAGCAATAAGGCTAATACAAAACTATAAACTATAAAACTAACATGAATCATGGCTTTAAATTTAACTTTTAATCCCAAATACATGTTGGATATGCAGCTGTGGGTGTGTGTGGCATCATTGCAGACCTTGGTGCCGTTCAGACACACCTCTGATCAAATCAAAATAAGCAAAATGTTCCCAAACAATGTCCAGCCGAGACATAAGGTCATTTTAACTGAACAGAAATTAATCCTTAATTTTGTCACAAATAAATTACTGCCTTCTTGGTCAAGAATTACAATTATTTATAAACCTACATAATAATAAAACCTAACAATGATGTTTGCTGGAGGGCTCTGGAGTATCCATAATGTGCATACAGAATGTTATAAATCCATACTGATACAGTGATGCATGCAATTTCTCTCAACACAAACATTTGGATTGAATGAACTCCATAGGTTACTGAGTGGCCTAATAATAGTTGCTCATAAAATATATATATATATCTTCCATATATATCATGGAATGTTCATTTTAAGGCAACAGTCTATTCAGTCTAATTCTGACAGTTCTGCATTTAAAATGTTCATATACCAAATAATTGTATCACCTAAACTTGCTAGGTAGCTGATCCCATGCATAGTAAAGTAGAAGTGCCAGCCAAAAACAGACTTGAAATTCAGTTGCTTGAGCTTGAAAATTTTACCGGGGGGCCCCTAAATTGTAATCTTTCATAAGGCCCAAGATTTCTAGCGGGGCCCCTGAGCGTGGGAATCATTAGCGGAGAAATGTCTGCATTTACTATTTTGATGAATTGACAGGAATTGCAAACTTTCCTGGTTACTGCCCCCTGGCATGGGTGTTTATTTAGCCACATTATTCCAGACAACAGAACGTGTTGCCATGCAACAGTAAAATAAACATTAACTGGCGCGAATGTTCTTTGTCTAGCAGCTAGCAGCAGTAATGCCGCAGCAATTATGCCAAAAAGAAAATGTACCTTTTCCAAAGATTTACAGGGCACCTACCCCTATCTTCGAGAGGTGCAGAACAATGCGCACGAAGCCTACTGCACACACTGTAAGTGTTCCTTCTCCATAGCCCACGGTGGTAACGCCGATATACAAGATCACATTAAAACTCTTCTTGTAAATATACGTAGGCTAATGCATTTTGTTTAGGGTGGGTGGATTGACAGTCGCCTTAGCTTTGTTCCTGTGCTTTGTTCTTGTACTGAGTTGGGTAGCCTATGTTGCAAATGCTGTGCTCTCCTGTGGGGGCTTTCCTCGGGCTGTCGCCCCTCTCCTCCTTTATTGCTGTTTTGTTTGAGTGTATATTCTCAAATCACTTGTCTCTTTTTTGTTTCTGTTTAACATACCATTCTGACAGTTTGGCCATATTGCTGTGTTGAACAGCTTGTTGCACCTTCCATTAAAGTGTTCACTTTTGTACACATCTTCTTGCTTTATTCATTCAGTTGTGGGGAATGGTTAGTAAGGTTGATTCTGACCTAGGCTATGTTGAGGTCACATATCTACTTTTTAAGTTCATGCTATAGTGCATGCAATTTTAGAGATATAGCCTACATGTGCATATGCATTCTTCTTGGTGTTCTCACAAACAGGTGAAATAAATCAGTTTAAATGTGGCCTATGGACATAGCCTGGCCTATTCTCAGCCATTACAAAATCTGTTGTCTGACCATAATTTAACTGATCTGTATACCACTATGCTACTAGATAACAAAATGCCTGTTTGTTTTATTTCATGTGAGATGTTGATAAATGTGAGCTTCAACAAAATGATAAGAGCACCTCTCTGAGTGTCACCTTTATGTAAAAAAAAGGTGTGCGTGCACGAGCATGGTCGCGCGCAAAAATGTCCCGGTTTCAGACTCGGGAAATCTGGTCACCCTATAAATAACAAAACGTGTAACATATCGTTTGTGAAATCTCCATTTTTCAAGCTACTGTATTTGTTGTGGATTAGAGGGATTTGTGAAGACTTTAGGTGTTTTTTTTCTGTGAGATTTGTTTTATTATTTGTCTACAAGTACTTGTTCACAAAAGGAAGGGCATTAGCTTGTTAGCTTGACCACTTGCTAGCAATCCCCACCACCACCCAGCCAAGCTGGGCACTGGCAGCTAGTTAGCAACCTTTTTGCTGGTTACTTCCACTTGCTAACTCCTCTGCGAGATGGAGCCAGTAAACAACTTTTTTGGAGATGAAAGGATTAACATCGTTGATCGCATCTTACAGGATTATTTCCAGTCTTTTTCGTACAAGGAGATATTACGTGTGAATGCAGAGGGGAGACCAAAACCTGTTAAAATCACTCAAGTTGTGAGTAATGCTGCCAGCAGTTATGGTAAGGAGAAACTTCACGTGTTCTGTGTATGACGAGGTCAACTGGCTGACGGAGTTTGCTCAGGAATCGTATTCACTGTTGGCCGTGTGTCATGTTCAGCACAGCTACTGTAGGTGATGGTTGTTCAAAGTTTGCCAGGGATGGTTTTGATGATATTAGAAATCTTTACGGATCAGTTAAATATAAAAATGTCAATGTAATCTTGTGTCTCGTACATATAACTTCACTTTGCCTATAGCCTAATAAATGAAAATCAAGCCGCCTAGGGGAGCATGGTGAGGTGCTGAATTTGTTTTGATCGCATGCCAGGGACGAAGGGTGGTTTCTTTCACCAATAATTTTGACCAGGAGCCGCCACTGACATGCACGCATGCGCACAGAGTCACAGACAGATACACACAGTCAATGAACAGCAAAACAGAGTCACCACCACAATGGAGAGTAGGTAAAGTGAATATAACTTATGTAAAGTGAACTTACAACTTACAAAATTTATTTTTATTAACCAAGTTTTGGTTTTCTGTTAGGCCCTACACATCTTTTCAAATATTTAAGCCATAGGATATCCGCCATCATGATGTGGTGCTGAGTCCATTTTGATGGATAAATTCCCTGTAGCCTCATAATTATTTTTTCTGTCAACAGAGGGTTCACCCCAATAAATTGAAAAAATACATAGACTTAATAGAATCCCACAGAAAAAGAAGATTGTCTTCTTCTGAGGAACCTCCCAGCAAGAATGCCAGGATCACAAGTTCCCTCACTGTCCCTTCACAGCGAGTATCACAGGCAACACTTGACAAGCTTGTGCTAAATTTTGTATGTCAAGCCAACCAACCATTTTCTGTGGTTGAGACACCATCCTTTAAGACCATGATAGAAACCTTACAACCTCAGTGTACAGTTTTAACAAGGAAAACATTATGCTGTAGAATACAGGAAGCTGCAAAGACAATGAAGAGCATAATTGTCAAAAAACTGAGTGCTGTGAACCATGTTGCTACCACAACAGACTGTTGGTCTGCCAAACAACGTAGTTACTTACAGTGGTGCTTGAAAGTTTGTGAACCCTTTAGAATTTTCTATATGTCTGCATAAATATGACCTAAAACAAAATCAGATTTTCACACAAGTCCTAAAAGTAGATAAAGAGAACCCAGTTAAACAAATGAGACAAAAACATTATACTTGGTCATTTATTTATTGAGGAAAATGATCCAATATTACATATCTGTGAGTGGCAAAAGTATGTGAACCTTTGCTTTCAGTATCTGATGTGACCCCCTTGTGCAGCAATAACTGCAAATAAACGTTTGCGGTAACTGTTGATCAGTCCTGCACACCGGCTTGGAGGAATTTTAGCCTGTTCCTCCGTACAGAACAGCTTCAACTCTGGGATGTTGGTGGGTTTCCTCACATGAACTGCTCGCTTCAAGTCCTTCCACAACATTTCGACTGGATTAAGGTCAGGACTTTGACTTGGCCATTCCAAAACATAAACTTTATTCGTCTTTAACCATTCTTTGGTAGAATGACTTGTGTGCTTCGGGTTGTTGTCTTGCTGCATGACCCACCTTCTCTTGAGATTCAGTTCATGGACAGATGTCTTGACATTTTCCTTTAGAATTCACTGGCAGTATTCAGAATTCATTGTTCCATCAATGATGGCAAGCCGTCCTGGCCCAGATGCAGCAAAACAGACCCAAACCATGATACTACCACCACCATGTTTCACACATGGGATAAGGTTCTTATGCTGGAATGCAGTGTTTTCCTTTCTCCAAACAAAACGCTTCTCAATTAAACCAAAAAGTTCTATTTTGGTCTCATCCGTCCACAAAACATTTTTCCAATAGCCTTCTGGCTTGTCCACGTGATCTTTAGCAAACTGCAGACGAGCAGCAATGTTCTTTTTGGAGAGCAGTGGCTTTCTCCTTGCAACCTTGCCATGCACACCATTGTTGTTCAGTGTTCTCCTGATGGTGGACTCATGAACATTAACATTAGCCAATGTGAGAGAGGCCTTCAGTTGCTTAGAAGTTACCCTGGGGTCCTTTGTGACCTCACCGACTATTACACGCCTTGCTCTTGGAGTGATCTTTGTTGGTCGACCGCTTCTGGGGAGGGTAACAATGGTGTTGAATTTCCTCCATTTGTACACAATCTGTCTGACTGTGGATTGGTGGAGTCCAAACTCTTTAGAGATGGTTTTGTAACCTTTTCCAGCCTGATGAGCATCAACAATGCTTTTTCTGAGGTCCTCAGAAATCTCCTTTGTTCGTGCCATGATACACTTCCACAAACGTGTTGTGAAGATCAGACTTTGATAGATCCCTGTTCTTTAAATCAAACAGGGTGCCCACTCACACCTGATTGTCATCCCATTGATTGAAAACACCTGACTCTAATTTCACCTTCAAATTAACTGCTAATCCTCGAGGTTCACATACTTTTGCCACTCACAGATATGTAATATTGGATCATTTTCCTCAATAAATAAATGACCAAGTATAATATTTTAGTCTCATTTGTTTAACTGGGTTCTCTTTATCTACTTTTAAGACTTGTGAGAAAATCTGATGATGTTTTAGGTCATATTTATGCAGAAATATAGAAAATTCTAAAGGGTTCACAGACTTTCAAGCATCACTGTAGGTGTCACCTGTCACTGGATAGACAACAACTGTCTAGAGAGACACTCCGCTGCATTAGCTTGTAGACATCTCAAAGGCTCGCACACATTTGATGTCCTTGCTGCAGCATTAGAGGAAATACATTCTGAGTACCACATCAGAGAAAAAGTGACCAGGACAACAACAGACAGTGGTTCAAACTTCATGAAGGCCTTTCGATTATATGGTACACAGGAGAAAGATGACAAGGTCACTGACGGACAGGAGGAGGGTGACTCAAACATTGATGATGGGTCAGAGAATGAAAACGAGTTGGAGGTGGAGTATCAAGATGTTTCCGCCATTTTGGATGATGATAGTGGACTTGAGTACCAGCTTCCTAAACACCACAAGTGTGCATGCCATCTCCTAAATCTTGTGTCAACAGTCGACACCACGGCTGCAGGAACTACCAGTGAAACATACAAGAGGTTGTCTCGGGCTGCTTTGGGAAAATGTAATGCTCTTTGGAATAAAACAAGCAGGTCAACCACAGCAGCTGAAATTGTGGAACTAGAATGCAAGTTGCAGTTCCTCCGACCAAACCAGACCTGTTGGAGCTCCCTGTTCCTCGCAGTTGAAAGGGTTGTGCGCATCCAAAAGAAGCAAGGAGAAGCAGCAATCCGCAATGTTTGCATGGCTCTAAAGATAAAGATGTAAGTCGGCAGAACTCACATTGTTTGTTGAAGAGTAATTAAACAGATGTCAGCATTGCTGATTAATGTATGTTAATCCATCTCTCTTAAGTTCAATATAATGCAATATAATATAGTTTTCTTTACATGGTTGTGTGATAATTGTAGTTTGGGTTGATTTGGGTGTGATGGCTGTGAGGGAATTTTTAATGGATGAACATTATTATTCTCTGTGTTTCTGTGTGTTGAGCTCAAGTGGCTTATACTGAGAAAGATGTTTTTTCCTATGTTTTAATCGCTTTTCTGTAGCCTTGGTGGTAATGAGCAGGGTGTTTGAGTTCATCCTAGCTTGCATCTTCTCATGATGTAACCACCTTTCCTGACCTTGGTGGTGATAAGCAGGGTGCCTGAGTTCTCATAACTACGCATCCGCCTGCACGCCAGGTGCACGCTCTAACAGAGCTTCATAGAAAATCTTGAGCCAATCACGTGAAGACACAAACAGTGAGCGAATGCTTTCAGAGTATAATAGATAACATTCCTAAAACACAACTCAGAGTGCGCGTACTCTCGGCATCATCAGAAGTGATGTCTTCTTCTATTCTTCTCTTTCCTTTCCTATTTTATATATCTTTTATATGATCTATAATAAATGACTGAAAAGACAACTGTTCTGAAGTGTTTATTTGAAATTTCCATTACAGTTTGGTGTCCCCTGGGAAACCAAACACTCCCGGAACACTCCCAAGGCTACGGTGCGGAGCTGAGAACTCGGACGAGAGACCAGGCCATCAGGGCTCACCGAACCAGTAAGTGATAACTTTGCATTCTTGTGTAAAGAAATTAGTGGAAACAGTATTTAAAGAATGATACAAGAAATGGACAGAGATTTGTCCTAGTATTTAAAAATGATATAAGAGACGGACAGAAGTTTGTCCGAGCTCAGGAGGACTGCTAAGCTGTGGTACCATCAATATGTTTGCAGAAAACGGATAAAACACAATTTTGAGACAATAAACCGCGAGTAGTTTATTGGGTTGTGTAAGAGAATTATCCGCCCAAGTGACGACTGGGTAACGGCTCACCTACTTGAGCGAGGGAAGTACGGATGCGTGTCTCGACGGACTCACGTTCAGCGATTCGTAACTGGGAAAGAATTGAATCTTGCTCCCTTTGTTCTGTGTGAACAACTGGCCTGTCGGAGGAACGGGATAGAGAGGTTCGATCACAAAGTCGCAAAGACACACCGGTGTGCACGCAAAATATTGATGAATCAACAGAGTACTGTCCTCCTCCAAATTCTGAAACAGAGAAACAGCTTTTGTACACATGCGCGAGTTGTCTTTGAGGTTGTTGTGTTAAATGATACCTACTTTGGTTTAAGGCAAATGTCAGATAAATTGTTTACTAATAAGAACACACCTAAAAGATTATTGTGTTGCATTTTGGGACATAGTCCAACTTGCTCTTCTTGTGATTCTGAAAAAAAAAAAAACTCAGCCATTGTTGTCATAACCTATTGATATAACAGTGTACAATGAGGAACAGAAACAGTAAGTTAGGGAAAGAAAAGAAAAAGCAAGTAAGTGTGAAGCTACATGTGCTATAATAAGAATTGGATGTTCCTATGACAGCCCAAACATCCAGTTTATGAAAACCTCATATGGCGAGGATTATTTGGCACAGTTTGATATATGGGTAAAGGACTTAGGATTCCCTGGAAAGGGCAGTTTTAGTCCCAGGCAGATAGGACAGTTAGAAGAAAAGTTGAAACAGAAGGAAAAAGAAGAGTCTGCAGATAATGTTAAGTTCTTAGGGGACTGGAGGGCGTTTTCTGCATGGAAAGAAGAAACACTTAAGAGAGAGTACAAAAGAGAGGAACGACAGGCAGGGCTCTCACCCTCTTCTCAGTGTTTGAAATTTCAGATGGACCCTGACCTGGAGTCTGCCCCAACACCCCGACACACACTGCCTCCTCAGCAAGGCGGAACATCACTCCCACAAGCGCTTCACCCACAGAAAGGGGGAGAAGTCGAGACAAAGAAGAAAAAAAATATATATTGAGCCTCTGGAATCTCTCCCAGCCTACCAGCTGCCTCCAGCATCAGCGCCTCTCAGCGCTTCTCCGTCACACACGAGATCCGGTCTTGCATATGGTGATGGAAAAGACACCCTCCTGGACCTGACCACGTGCTCACCAGGGGGAAAAAGGAACAAGAGGAGGAAGAGGTCGAAGTAGGGGCCGAGACAGGACAACCTGGAGTGACTCATCCTGGATAAAAGGTGCAACCTGCTACAACTGCAATCAAAAGGGACACATTGCTCGAAATTGTCTCCACAGTAACAGGCAGAAGCCCCGTGAGGAGTACAACAAAGCAGACTGATGGGCGGACTCTGGGAACGGGCCCCACACAGAGAACAGGGGAGGTAACACACACGCACACCTGATGATACACATACACATAGACAGGAGCATTCACATAACGTTAAACACATTAGTAGCAGCACCTGCATGCAACAGCAAGACTACACGGAAACGCCCGATACACCAGTCCAGATAGATACACCTGAAGTTGCATTAAGTTTGTTAAAATACACAACTACTCCCTTTTCTAAACTCCCTTGTATGCCCCTCACTGTGTGTGGGCATGTGTTAGCCTTTCTAGTAGATTCTGGAGCAGGACACTCAGTGATACAACATGGGGTACTTCCAGTAGACCCACCGCTCAGCTCAAATTCTATTCAGACGATGGGCATCTCAGGACGACCTGTAACCGAAACTTTCTCAGTCAACCTCCCGTGTAAAAGCGAGGGAGGAATAGTTATGTCCCACTCATTCCTCATCTCACATACATGTCCAGTAAATTTGTTAGCACGTGATTTAATGTGCAAATTAGAAGTAAATCTCACATCCACTCCAGATGGACTAACTATTGAAGTAAGTGAAATGTGCGGTGTGCAGTATGGGTTTGGAAGCCCCCTGTATGTGTATGTCTGGCAGCTCTGCTCAGATCAGTTCACACAAACTCCAAAACTCCTTGTACAGCTCGCATACTTGAACACCTCATCAGTTGACACAGATTATATGAAAGAGGAAGATTTGCATTGTACAGCACATGTTCACCAAGGTCAAGATGTAGAGTTTGAAAAGACTTGGTTTGCAGACCCCCATGCACGTGAAAGATTGACCCTCAAACTATGTATTGGTCTAAACATTATTGCGCTGTGCAGGTCCATTTTACTCGTTGTCCAAACAGCTGCATCAATGCTCATCGCAGTGTTCTCAAACATGTTATAAGCAGCCTCAGAACAGAGGACTTTGAGGTTGACTGCTGCCAACATGATTTCTTAGACATCATTAATTCTATTCCCCATGTCTCATTAGCAAGGCCACGAGCCACCTATTGGAAAGACGCGGGGAAATGGGTCAAGAAGTGCACAGTCGATGGCAATGAATGGTCCCAAACAGAGGACCCTAGTGTGTTGTTTTGTCAAAGGCTTGGGGTCTACAAACAAAGTCATGCTATGTTTGTGTATGTTAAGCGCAGCGTAATATTAGCCACTGATGACCAGGGTCCTGGGGACCCCGGCCATAGTGGCCTGTTTGTCTCTGTTTCCACAGGCATAACTCCAGCAGAGGTGCACCCCAAATTGGCGGGAGTTCCAAATTCCGTTTGGGCAAAGGGTAAACATGATGTGGGCCTAATAAAGAATGCTGAACCAGTGGTGATCACCCCCAAATCAGATTTCAGGCCTAAACAGACCCAGTATCCACTCAAACCAGAAGCAATCGCAGGTATAAGACTGATTTTTGATTTGTTGCTGAAGGCAGATGTAATTGTCCCTTGCCAGGACTCTCCAGTGTGCACTCCTATTTTTTCCAGTTAAGAAGGCAAGAAAACCGTCCCAGCCCGATGAGTGGAGGTTTGTCCAAGATCTGCAAGCAGTCAATGCTGCGGCTGTCCCACACACGCCTGATGTCCCTAAAGAGCGCTCTGCAGACCACACCTACTCTGGGACTGCCTGACCCCAATAAACCATTTGTTCAAACTGTCAATGAAAAGAAGGGTTTTATGACCTCTGTTCTTTTGCAGAAACACGGGGATAGATTGAGACCTGTAGCCTACTTCTCCAGCAGGCTGGATCCAGTGGCGGCTGGACTTCCTGTCTGCCTGCGTGCAGTTGCTGCAGCTGAAAAGGCGGTAACTGCCTCCAGAAATATTGTGGGGTATTCTAACCTCACCCTTTTGGTCCCACATGCTGTCTCCCTGCTTCTGTTGGAGAAAAAGACGTCACATTTGTCAGCACAGAGATGGTTGAAGTATAAGACAGTCATACTTGATATGCCTAACATCACTGTGAAACATTGTACTGTTCTGAATCCTGCCTCTCTTCTCCCTACAGAGGACGATGGAGAGCCACATGACTGTGTTGCTCTCACTAATGATTTTTGTTCCCCCAGGGCAGATTTAAAGAGCGACCCTTTGGAAAATCCAGACATGATCCTCTATGTGGATGGTTCAGCCTCCAGAGACCCAGACACGGGAAAGAACAAAGTAGGTTTTGCCATAGTCTTAGATCACGAGGTCCTCAAGGCGTTGTGTCTGTCCTCGAACCTGTCGGCGCAGGCTGCAGAGCTCTGTGCCCTCATTGAGGCATGCAAATTGGTGGCAGGGCAATCTATCAATATTTTTACAGACAGTAGGTATGCATTTGGCGTTGTGCATGATTTTGGCACCATTTGGAAACATAGAAATGTTCTCACTAGCACAGGATCTCCCATTGCACATCATAAACTGGTCTCTGAGTTGTTGGATGCTGTTCTACTCCCTAGAGCCATTGCTGTGTGTAAGTGTGCTGCCCATACTAACAATACTGATCTTGTGTCTCAAGGGAATGCCAGGGCGGACGCGGCAGCTAAGTGTGCAGCCTCAGCTTCCAGTTCACCCTCTAACCTTGCCTTTCCTCAGGTTTCTACCCCTTGTTTACAGCTAGCGGATCTTCAGAGCACTGCCACCCAGGACGAGAGATGAGTCTGGAAACAGGCGGGCTGTATCCTTGCAAACTCGCTCTGGGTGTGTCCCTCGGGCCGTCCCTGTCTACCAAAATACATGTTCACTTTCTATGCAAAATTGGCACATGGGCTCACTCATGTGTCAAAAAGGGGGGATGGTAGCAGAAGTAACAAAGAGATGGTTCACAAAGGGGTTTTCAAATTATGCTGCGAAATTTTGCAAGCAATGCTTGATATGTGCACAAAATAATGCAGGTCAAGGTATCAAACTAACTCAAGCAGCACACCCAATACCAGACAAACCATTTGATCACCTCCAAATGGACTTCATTGAACTGACGCTTAGAGAGGGAAAATGGGTCACTTAAAAATAAACTAAGCAAAGCTTGTGCAGAAACAGGGCTAGGATGGACAAAGGTCCTCCCTGTAGTACTCACACAAATGAGGATGTAAACTAGGCCTAAACATGGGTTAAGCCCATTCGAAATTCTGTTTGGACGAGTACCCAACACGGGGATAGGGCTAGCTCAAGGAACACTCCTGGACACCACACTGTGTGATGATGCAATGTTGAATTACTGTGCAACGTTGTCCTCTGCTTTGAAATCTATCCACAAACAGGTAAAAGAAGCACTTCCCAAACCCGCTGAGGGACCTCTGCACGATCTACAACCAGGGGATTGGATCGTGGTAAAGAACTTCCGACGAACCAAGTGAAACAAGCCACGATGGAACGGCCCATTCTAGGTCCTGCTCACGACCCCAACGGCAGTGAAAGTCACAGGCAGAGTGATGTGGATCCATGCTAGCCACTGCAGGAGGGTTCCTGAACTGGCTGAGCAGGAGGAAAAGGAAGGCCTAAGTGACCAGACGCTGACTAAAGCTTGTGAGGAAGAAAGGCATCACTGCATGGAACAGTGCGAGTATCACATCAATCACGCACGCACCCTCAATAGGGAAGAGTATTTGTGTCTAGCTGATAGATAAGTCTTAGGGTTTTGAGTTTCCTCCAAGTCCCGGTGAGGTGGGACGAGGGCTGATAGGGCGTGCCCGCCCTCTGAGCACCAATACACGTCAAGAAGGGCAAGGGTTAACTCGGTAACATCACTGAGGCACTGAACAAGATGCGCAAGGTTGCTGAACAATTATGAGCAAACGAACATGGAGGAGACAAAGACAGCTGGTGGCATTGGTTCAGTGGATGGAAGACTCTGATTCTATCCACCATACCGGTCCTGGGCTTAGTGATTGTGATGTTATGTTTGCTCCCTGTTCTCTGTCAATGTTGTATGTCTGTGTTTCAGAGGCAGCTGACAAATATCGGTTACCAGATGGTGAAAATAGACTCCGATGACTTGCCTGACTGGCCTCCAAACCCACACGAAGACTATAACCCACCGTTCGATGACATCACCACAGTTGACATGAAATTAGTCCTGATTTAAACACTTTCATTATGATTGTTTCCTGTTCTATTATTCCTGATCTATGTATATGGCTTGCTAGCATTCATTTAAAATGTCTATGTCTTATAAAAACAGCCTTAGCATTATCCCTGTACACTCAATGACGTGTTAAGTCGAATCTCTCTGAGAAATCTTATCACTGAAACTGTGTACAGTTCTTTTCTTTCCTTTTAGTAATTTATCCTATAGGATAAAAAGGGGGGAATGTGAGGGAATTTTTAATGGATGAACATTATTATTCTCTGTGTTTCTGTGTGTTGAGCTCAAGTGGCCTATACTGAGAAAGATGTTTTTTCCTATGTTGTAATCGCTTTTCTGTGGCCTTGGTGGTAATGAGCAGGGTGCTTGAGTTCATCCTAGCTTGCATCTTCTCATGATGTAACCACCTTTCCTGACCTTGGTGGTGATAAGCAGTGTGCCTGAGTTCTCATAACTACGCATCCGCCCGCATGCCAGGTGCACGCTCTAACAAAGCTTCATAGAAAATCTTGAGCCAATCACGTGAAGACACAAGCAGTGAGCGAATTCTTTCAGAGTATAATAGATAACATTCCTAAAACACAACTCAGAGTGCGCGTACTCTCTGCATCATCAGAAGTGATGTCTTCTTCTATTCTTCTCTTTCCTTTCCTATTTTATATATCTTTTATATGATCTATAATAAATGACTGAAAAGACAACTGTTCTGAAGTGTTTATAAGAAATTTCCATTACAATTTGACGTCCCTGGGTGGGCCCTATGCGTCTGATCCTCGGACGACGGAACACTCCCAAGGCTTCGGTGCGGAGCTGAGAACTCGGACGAGAGACCAGGCCATCAGGGCTCACCGAACCAGTAAGTGATAACTTTGCATTCTTGTGTAAAGAAATTAGTGGAAACAGTATTTAAAGAATGATACAAGAAATGGACAGAGATTTGTCCTAGTATTTAAAAATGATATAAGAGACGGACAGAAGTTTGTCCGAGCTCAGGAGGACTGCTAAGCTGTGGTACCATCAATATGTTTGCAGAAAACGGATAAAACACAATTTTGAGACAATAAACCGCGAGTAGTTTATTGGGTTGTGTAAGAGAATTATCCGCCCAAGTGACGACTGGGTAACGGCTCACCTACTTGAGCGAGGGAAGTACAGATGCACGTCTCGACGGACTCACGTTCAGCGATTCGTAACTGGGAAAGAATTGAATCTTGCTCCCTTTGTTCTGTGTGAACAACTGGCCCGTTGGAGGAACGGGATAGAGAGGTTCGATCACAAAGTCGCAAAGACACACCGGTGTGCACGCAAAATATTGATGAATCAACAGAGTACTGTCCTCCTCCAAATTCTGAAACAGAGAAACAGCTTTTGTACACATGCGCGAGTTGTCTTTGAGGTTGTTGTGTGAAATGATACCTACTTTGGTTTAAGGCAAATGTCAGATAAATTGTTTACTAATAAGAACACACCTAAAAGATTATTGTGTTGCATTTTGGGACATAGTCCAACTTGCTCTTCTTGTGATTCTGAAAAAAAAAACTCAGCTATTGTTGTCATAACCTATTGATATAACAGTGTACAATGAGGAACAGAAACAGTAAGTTAGGGAAAGAAAAGAAAAAGCAAGTAAGTGTGAAGCTACATGTGCTATAATAAGAATTGGATGTTCCTATGACAGCCCAAACATCCAGTTTATGAAAACCTCATATGGCGAGGATTATTTGGCACAGTTTGATATATGGGTAAAGGACTTAGGATTCCCTGGAAAGGGCAGTTTTAGTCCCAGGCAGATAGGACAGTTAGAAGAAAAGTTGAAACAGAAGGAAAAAGAAGAGTCTGCAGATAATGTTAAGTTCTTTGGGGACTGGAGGGCGTTTTCTGCATGGAAAGAAGAAACACTTAAGAGAGAGTACAAAAGAGAGAAACGACAGGCAGGGCTCTCACCCTCTTCTCAGTGTTTGAAATTTCAGATGGACCCTGACCTGGAGTCTGCCCCAACACCCCGACACACACTGCCTCCTCAGCAAGGCGGAACATCACTCCCACAAGCGCTTCACCCACAGAAAGGGGGAGAAGTCGAGACAAAGAAGAAAAAAAATATATACAGTGGTGCTTGAAAGTTTGTGAGCCCTTTAGAATTTTCCATATTTCTGCATAAATATGACCTAAAACATCATCAGATTTTCACACACGTCCTAAAAGTAGATAAAGAGAACCCAGTTAAACAAATGAGACAAAAATATTATACTTGGCCATTTATTTATTGAGGAAACCGATCCAATATTACATATCTGTGAGTACTAAAAGTATGTGAACCTCTAGGATTAGCAGTTAATTTGAAGGTGAAATTAGAGTCAGGTGTTTTCAAGCAATGGGATGACAATCAGGTGTGAGTGGGCACCCTGTTTTATTTAAAGAACAGGGATCTATCAAAGTCTGATCTTCACAACACATGTTTGTGGAAGTGTATCATGCGACAAACAAAGGAGATTTCTGAGGACCTCAGAAAAAGCATTGTTGATGCTCATCAGGCTGGAAAAGGTTACAAAACCATCTCTAAAGAGTCTGGACTCCACCAATCCACAGTCAGACAGATTGTGTACAAATGGAGGAAATTCAAGACCATTGTTACCCTCCCCAGGAGTGGTCGACCAACAAAGATCACTCCAAGAGCAAGGTGTGTAATAGTCGGCGAGGTCACAAAGGACCCCAGGGTAACTTCTAAGCAACTGAAGGCCTCTCTCACATTGGCTAATGTTAATGTTCATGAGTCCACCATCAGATGAACACTGAACAACAATGGTGTCCATGGCAGGGTTGCAAGGAGAAATCCACTGCTCTCCAAAAAGAACATTGCTGCTCATCTGCAGTTTGCTAAAGATCACGTGGACAAGCCAGAAGGCTATTGGAAAAATGTTTTGTGGATAGATGAGACCAAAACAGAACTTTTTGGTTTAAATGAGAAGTGTTATGTTTGGAGAAAGGAAAACACTGCATTCCAGCATAAGAACCTTATCCCATCTGTGAAACATGGTGGTGGTAGTATCATGGTTTGGGCCTGTTTTGCTGCATCTGGGCCAGGACAGCTTGCCATCATTGATGGAACAATGAATTCTGAATTATACCAGCGAATTCTAAAGGAAAATGTCAGGACATCTGTCCATGAACTGAATCTCAAGAGAAGGTGGGTCATGCAGCAAGACAATGACCCTAAGCACACAAGTCATTCTACCAAAGAATGGTTAAAGAAGAATAAAGTTAATGTTTTGGAATGGCCAAGTCAAAGTCCTGACCTTAATCCAATGGAAATGTTGTGGAAGGACCTGAAGTGAGCAGTTCATGTGAGGAAACTCACCAACACCCCAGAGTTGAAGCTGTTCTATATGGAGGAACGGGCTAAAATTCCTCCAAGCCGGTGTGCAGGACTGATCAACAGTTACCAGAAATGTTTAGTTGCAGTTATTGCTGCACAAGGGGGTCACACCAGATACTGAAAGCAAAGGTTCACATACTTTTGCCACTCACAGATATGTAACATTGGATCATTTTCCTCAATAAATAAATGACCAAGTATAATATTTTTGTCTCATTTGTTTAACTGGGTTCTCTTTATCTACTTTTAGGACTTGTGTGAAATCTGATGATGTTTTAGGTCATATTTATGCAGAAATATTGAAAATTCTAAAGGGTTCACAAACTTTCAAGCACCACTGTATATGAGCCTCTGGAATCTCTCCCAGCCTACCAGCTGCCTCCAGCATCAGTGCCTCTCAGCGCTTCTCCGTCACACACGAGATCCGGTCTGGCATATGGTGATGGAAAAGACACCCTCCTGGACCTGACCACGTGCTCAACAGGGGTCCACAAGGCCATAATCTAAAGTCTGAAGTCCTTCATCTTCCAATGATGGAAGTGGCTGGAGCTGACGGCGTGCTTTTAGTCTACAGACCCTGGATGACAGCTGATATCAAGGAAAGCATGGCTTCTCTTCCCAATGTGAGAGAGGTAGGAGGAAAGAGATTTGGTAACGAACTGTTGATATTTTGCAGAGAATTCCGACCGACCACCCATGAACTTCGCTGCCTAATCATGACCAAGATGGGTATAGATTGGAACAAAGTTTCCAAAGATTGGCCGGAAGCTGACCAGCGAATGACTACACCAGACTGGAGCGTGGCTGGCAATGGTGAGTACAGAGATACCATCACTGCTCTCTGTGCTTGTCTGGACAGTACTTTTCCCTTGAACATAGACATTACTAAGATCGGTATGTGTAAGCAAGAAGATGTGAAGTGGTGTCAGCGTTTTTCGCCCGTCTCACCGCCACGCACGAGAAACACAGTGGCCTGACCAGACCCGTGAACCTGGCTGCAGTGGAGGGCACTCCTGAGTCTCACCAAGATCGAGCAGTACGCTGTGCATGCAGAAAAGCTGCTGAAAGAGAAGGAGAAGACAAAGTAGACACAAAGAGACCAAGATCTACATGCTGCCACTCTCACTCTTTTCCAGACTGTTCAGCCTGGAGAAAAAGGAACAAGAGGAGGAAGAGGTCGAAGTAGGGGCCGAGACAGGACAACCTGGAGTGACTCGTCCTGGATAAAAGGTGCAACCTGCTACAACTGCAATTAAAAGGGACACATTGCTCGAAATTGTCTCCACAGTAACAGGCAGAAGCCCCGTGAGGAGTACAGCAAAGCAGACTGATGGGCGGACTCCGGGAACGGGCCCCACACAGAGAGCAGGGGAGGTAACACACACGCACACCTGATGATACACATACACATAGACAGGAGCATTCACATAACGTTAAACACATTAGTAGCAGCACCTGCATGCAACAGCAAGACTACACAGAAATGCCCGATACACCAGTCCAGATAGATACACCTGAAGTTGCATTAAGTTTGTTAAAATACACAACTACTCCCTTCTCTAAACTCCCTTGTATGCCCCTCACTGTGTGTGGGCATGTGTTAGCCTTTCTAGTAGATTCTGGAGCAGGACACTCAGTGATACAACATGGGGTACTTCCAGTAGACCCACCGCTCAGCTCAAATTCTATTCAGATGATGGGCATCTCAGGACGACCTGTAACCGAAACTTTCTCAGTCAACCTCCCGTGTAAAAGCGAGGGAGGAATAGTTACGTCCCACTCATTCCTCATCTCACATACATGTCCAGTAAATTTGTTAGCACGTGATTTAATGTGCAAATTAGAAGTAAATCTCACATCCACTCCAGATGGACTAACTATTGAAGTAAGTGAAATGTGCGGTGTGCAGTATGGGTTTGGAAGCACCCTGTATGTGTATGTCTGGCAGCTCTGCTCAGATCAGTTCACACAAACTCCAAAACACCTTGTACAGCTCGCATACTTGAACACCTCATCAGTTGACACAGATTATATGAAAGAGGAAGATTTGCATTGTACAGCACATGTTCACCAAGGTCAAGACGTAGAGTTTGAAAAGACTTGGTTTGCAGACCCCCATGCACGTGAAAGATTGACCCTCAAACTATGTATTGGTCTAAACATTATTGCGCTGTGCAGGTCCATTTTACTCGTTGTCCAAACAGCTGCATCAATGCTCATCGCAGTGTTCTCAAACATGTTATAAGCAGCCTCAGAACAGAGGACTTTGAGGTTGACTGCTGCCAACATGATTTCTTAGACATCATTAATTCTATTCCCCATGTCTCATTAGCAAGGCCACGAGCCACCTATTGGAAAGACGTGGGGAAATGGGTCAGGAAGTGCACAGTCGATGGCAATGAGTGGTCCCAAACAGAGGACCCTAGTGTGTTGTTTTGTCAAAGGCTTGGGGTCTACAAACAAAGTCATGCTATGTTTGTGTATGTTAAGCGCAGCGTAATATTAGCCACTGATGACCAGGGTCCTGGGGACCCCAGCCATAGTGGCTTGTTTGTCTCTGTTTCCACAGGCATAACTCCAGCAGAGGTGCACCCCAAATTGGCGGGAGTTCCAAATTCCGTTTGGGCAAAGGGTAAACATGATGTGGGCCTAATAAAGAATGCTGAACCAGTGGTGATCACCCCCAAATCAGATTTCAGGCCTAAACAGACCCAGTATCCACTCAAACCAGAAGCAATCGCAGGTATAAGACTGATTTTTGATTTGTTGCTGAAGGCAGATGTAATTGTCCCTTGCCAGGACTCTCCAGTGCGCATTCCTATTTTTTTCCAGTTAAGAAGGCAAGAAAACCGTCCCAGCCCGATGAGTGGAGGTTTGTCCAAGATCTGCAAGCAGTCAATGCTGTGGCTGTCCCGCACACGCCTGACGTCTGTAAAGAGCGCTCTGCAGACCACTCCCACTCTGGGACTGCCTGACCCCAATAAACCATTTGTTCAAACTGTCAATGAAAAGAAGGGTTTTATGACCTCTGTTCTTTTGCAGAAACACGGGGATAGATTGAGACCTGTAGCCTACTTCTCCAGCAGGCTGGATCCAGTGGCGGCTGGACTTCCTGTTTGCCTGCGTGCAGTTGCTGCAGCTGAAAAGGCGGTAACTGCCTCCAGAAATATTGTGGGGTATTCTAACCTCACCTTTTTGGTCCCACATGCTGTCTCCCTGCTTCTGTTGGAGAAAAAGACGTCACATTTGTCAGCACAGAGATGGTTGAAGTATAACACAGTCATACTTGATATGCGTAACATCACTGTGAAACGTTGTACTGTTCTGAATCCTGCCTCTCTTCTCCCTACAGAGGATGATGGAGAGCTACATGACTGTGTTGCTCTCACTAATGATTTTTGTTCCCCCAGGGCAGACTTAAAGAGCAACCCTTTGGAAAATCCAGACATGATCCTCTATGTGGATGGTTCAGCCTCCAGAGACCCAGAGATGGGAAAGAACAAAGTAGGTTTTGCCAGAGTCTCAGATCACGAGGTCCTCAAGGCGTCGTGTCTGTCCTCGAACCTGTCGGCGCAGGCTGCAGAGCTCTGTGCCCTCATTGAGGCATGCAAATTGGTGGCAGGGCAATCTGTCAATATTTTTACAGACAGTAGGTATGCATTTGGCGTTGTGCACGATTTTGGCACCATTTGGAAACATAGAAATGTTCTCACTAGCACAGGATCTCCCATTGCACATCATAAACTGGTCTCTGAGTTGTTGGATGCTGTTCTACTCCCTAGAGCCATTGCTGTGTGTAAGTGTGCTGCCCATACTAACAATACTGATCTTGTGTCTCAAAGGAATGCCAGGGCGGACGCGGCAGCTAAGTGTGCAGCCTCGGCTTCCAGTTCACCCTCTAACCTTGTCTTTCCTCAGGTTTCTACCCCTTGTTTACAGCTAGCGGATCTTCAGAGCACTGCCACCCAGGACGAGAGATGAGTCTGGAAACAGGCGGGCTGTATCCTTGCAAACTCGGTTTGGGTTTGTCCCTTGGGCCGTCCCTGTCTACCAAAATACATGTTCCCTTTCTATGCAAAATTGGCACATGGGCTCACCCATGTGTCAAAAAGGGGGGATGGTAGCAGAAGTAACAAAGAGATGGTTCACAAAGGGGTTTTCAAATTATGCTGCGAAATTTTGCAAGCAATGCTTGATATGTGCACAATATAATGCAGATCAAGGTATCAAACTAACTCAAGCAGCACACCCAATACCAGACAAACCATTTGATCACCTCCAAATGGACTTCATTGAACTGCACTTAGAGAGGGAAAATGGGTCACTTAAAAATAAACTAAGCAAAGCTTGTGCAGAAACAGGGCTAGGATGGACAAAGGTCCTCCCTGTAGTACTCACACAAATGAGGATGTAAACTAGGCCTAAACATGGGTTAAGCCCATTCGAAATTCTGTTTGGACGAGTACCCAACACGGGGATAGGGCTAGCTCAAGGAACACTGCTGGACACCACACTGTGTGATGATGCAATGTTGAATTACTGTGCAACGTTGTCCTATGCTTTGAAATCTATCCACAATCAGGTAAAAGAAGCACTTCCCAAACCCGCTGAGGGACCTCTGCACGATCTACAACCAGGGGATTGGATCGTGGTAAAGGACTTCCGACGAACCAAGTGAAACAAGCCACGGTGGAACGGCCCATTCCAGGTCCTGCTCACGACCCCAACGGCAGTGAAAGTCACAGGCAGAGTGATGTGGATCCATGCTAGCCACTGCAGAGGGTTCCTGAACCGGCTGAGCAGGAGGAAAAGGAAGGCCTAAGTGACCAGACGCTGACTAAAGCTCGTGAGGAAGAAAGGCATCACTGCATGGAACAGTGCGAGTATCACATCAAACACGCACGCACCCTCAATAGGGAAGAGTATTTGTGTCTAGCTGATAGATAAGTCTTAGGGTTTTGAGTTTCCTCCAAGTCCCGGTGAGGTGGGACGAGGGCTGATAGGGCGTGCCCGCCCTCTGAGCACCAATACACATCAAGAAGGGCAAGGGTTAACTCGGTAACATCACTGAGGCACTGAACAAGATGCGCAAGGTTGCTGAACAATTATGAGCAAACGAACATGGAGGAGACAAAGACAGCTGGTGGCATTGGTTCAGTGGATGGAAGACTCTGATTCTATCCACCATACCGGTCCTGGGCTTAGTGATTGTGATGTTATGTTTGCTCCCTGTTCTCTGTCAATGTTGTATGTCTGTGTTTCAGAGGCAGCTGACAAATATCGGTTACCAGATGGTGAAAATAGACTCCGATGACTTGCCTGACTGGCCTCCAAACCCACACGAAGACTATAACCCACCGTTCGATGACATCACCACAGTTGACATGAAATTAGTCCTGATTTAAACACTTTCATTATGATTGTTTCCTGTTCTATTATTCCTGATCTATGTATATGGCTTGCTAGCATTCATTTAAGATGTCTATGTCTTTTAAAAACAGCCTTAGCATTATCCCTGTACACTCAATGACGTGTTAAGTCGAATCTCTCTGAGAACTCTTATCACTGAAACTGTGTACAGTTCTTTTCTTTCCTTTTAGTAATTTATCCTATAGGATAAAAAGGGGGAATGTGAGGGAATTTTTAATGGATGAACATTATTATTCTCTGTGTTTCTGTGTGTTGAGCTCAAGTGGCCTATACTGAGAAAGATGTTTTTTCCTATGTTGTAATCGTTTTTCTGTGGCCTTGGTGGTAATGAGCAGGGTGCTTGAGTTCATCCTAGCTTGCATCTTCTCATGATGTAACCACCTTTCCTGACCTTGGTGGTGATAAGCAGGGTGCCTGAGTTCTCATAACTACGCATCCGCCCGCACGCCAGGTGCACGCTCTAACAAAGCTTCATAGAAAATCTTGAGCCAATCACGTGAAGACACAAGCAGTGAGTGAATGCTTTCAGAGTATAATAGATAACATTCCAAAAACACAACTCAGAGTGCGCGTACTCTCGGCATCATCAGAAGTGATGTCTTCTTCTATTCTTCTCTTTCCTTTCCTATTTTATATATCTTTATATGATCTATAATAAATGACTGAAAAGACAACTGTTCTGAAGTGTTTATTAGAAATTTCCATTACATGGCTTATTAACCTTTTTTATTATTGTATTTGTATGTTCATTGAAACACACAATGAACAATAAACATGTGTATCAGAAGTTTCTAAAAGCTAATTTTCATCTTTTATAGGCTCAATACAGCTGAAATGACATTTTTGACTGAGTATGCGGCTGTAATGAAGCCTGTTGCCATGGCCCTTAACAGCCTTCAAGGACAATCATCGGTGCATATGGGCTTCCTGCTGCCAACACTTTACCAGTTGCAAGACAAGCTGAAGAAGTTGTTGTCTGCATGCAAAGTGTGTGGTCCTCTCATTGATGCCCTGCAGAAGGCGATCCAGAAACGCTTTGGGGACATCATGAAAGAACTGGAGCTGATTGCTGCAGCTATTCTACTACCGAAATTCAGGACATCCTGAACCACTGACCAGAACATCTTAAAAGCTGGTAAATGTACTTATGTATCAATTCAAGTCTAAATCATTAGCATTGTACAAGAGCTCTGCCATAAATTCTGCCTCTATGAAGATGATAACATTGTATACATACATGTATAACATACATTTTTAATTGACATTGTCAGAAAAGTATTGATTTAACCACATTTTGTTGAGATTGTGAGGGCTGTAACCTTATTTTGTTAACAAAAACTGAAACATTATGGACAAGCAAGAGTTACGAACACTGAGGGTTTTAATATTAAAAAAAACAGCAGCTTGGCAGACAAGAAAAGTCAGAAAAATGTACAGACCTAACTCTTTTGAAAACAATTTGTCTTACCACAGGCCTTGACTACATCAGAAGCCACCTGGACACTGACATAGACTTGGATGATGATGCCCAAATTGACAGCAATCACTCTGACGAAGATGACTTCTTTGCATCCCTGAGTGCAGGAAAATCAAAAACCGGAGAGTTGGAGAGGTACCTTTCTTGTTCATTGAGTGGAGGTATGGATCTGCTGCATTCTTTTCCTTTAATTAAGAGACTATCACTGAAAATCAACACGGCCCTGCCAGCGTCTGCCGCCTGTGAGAGACTTTTCAGTCATGCAGGCCTCCTGTTCACGGCTAAAAGGTCACAGCTTCACAGGACAATTATCGGTGCATATGGGCTTCCGGCAAAACTTGAGAGCCAGCTGCTGTTAAAGCTGAACAGTCACTTCATGGAGTGAACATGCACGCACACACACACACACACACACACACACGGTGTTATGGTTTATATGCAGACTGCCTTTTTCTTTGTAACCTCTACCCATTGTTTTGTTATTATGTTACTTTGTAAAGATTTAATTAATTAATATTTAATTTATTATTGTTTTCACCTGTTCACGACTAAAAGGTCACAGCTTCACAGTGCAGAATTGAGAGCCAGTTGCTGTTAAAGCTGAACAGTCACTTCATGGAGTGAACATGCGCACACACACATATGCGCGCGCACACACACACACACACACACACACACACACACACACACACACACACACACACAGTGTTATGGTTTATGTGCAGACTGCCTTGAGCTTGTTGTTGTTAATACACAGAACTACACACACAGTTTATATGTGTGAAATATATATGAAATCTCTGCCTGTTATGACATCAATAAACAAAGATGTTACTCAGCAGTTACTCAGTACTTGAGTAGTTTTTTCACTTGGTACTTTTTACTCTTACTCAAGTAATTAATTGAACGACTACTTTTTACTTTTACTTGAGTAATATTATTCTAAAGTAACAATACTCTTACTTGAGTACAATTTTTGGCTACTCTACCCACCTCTGATAATTACAGAAATGGAATGCTTGTTGCATGTGGTTCAACTGCCGGAATGACTGAATTTGCTGAGATTCTACAAATGTGCATAATGGGAGATGCGTTTCATTATTCGTCTACTTTGTGCTTGGTATCGAGATCACTTCAGAGCCTTTGAGTTGACTGCATCACCAGGTAAAGAGGTCGCCCTGGTTCAGCTTGAGGAGCTGACTGATTGCTATCCACTTGTGGCCTACACAGTTGGATCAAAACATATGGTAACCCTGAAGAGACACATCGTCACCAAAGGTTTGATTTTAGATAAGTTATAATGCCTTGTACAAGTATTGAGTAGCTTTAGCATTTCTTTGAATATCTTGTGACAGCTGTTTAAATGTGTACATGCTAGGCACTGTGCATGAATATATGATCTCTTGATTTGAATTTTAAATGTGTAATATTTACAGGGTTCCCACAGGTCTCATCTCATCTCATTATCTCTAGCCGCTTTATTCTGTTCCACAGGGTCGCAGGCAAGCTGGAGCCTATCCCAGCTGACTACAGGCGAAAGGCAGGGTACACCCTGGACAAGTCGCCAGGTCATCACAGGGCTGACACATAGATACAGACAACCATTCACACTCACACCTACGGTCAATTTAGAGTCATCAGTTAACCTAACCTGCATGTCTTTGGACTGTGGGGGAAACGGGAGCAAACCCACGCAGACACGGGGAGAACATGAAAACTCCGCACAGAAAGGCCCTCGCCGGCCATGGGGCTCGAACCCAGACTTTCTTGCTGTGAGGCGACAGCGCGAACCACTACACCACCGTACCACCCTCCCACAGGTCCTTGAAAGTTATTTTTAAGAACAGATATAGACCTGGGTCATTGAAAGATTATTATTATTATTATTATTATTATTATTATTATTACTAAAAGGCTACATTCCACTTTGAGGAGTTCACACATTAAAGCCTTTTTTTATTGCCTGAACTTATGTAAAGCAACTGTTTCTCAACAAAAAATGGTCAGTGTTGTACAATATTTATTAATTAACCTTGATCTATGTCTCAAACTATGCTGTGAATGAATACTTTACACTTGTGGGGATAAGAACTTAACAATAATGTTAAAATTCTTTTCACTAACAAGACTAATATTTGTCATCTTTGTGTGTTTGTGTTTGCACTCTAGATTGATAAAGCAGGATGACAGGACCAGTTAGCTTCAGAGTCCTTTTTGGAGGTGAAGATGATGCAAGAAAACTAATCATTCAATCTGGAATGCCAACATCTGTGGATGAATTGGCTCTTGAAATTAAGACTTTCTTTGGTGTGACGGAGCAGTTCAGGCTTCAGTACAAAGAAATAGATTTTGAAATTAATTTATGAACCTTTTGTCAACTTCTGACATTCAAGATCAAAGTACTTTGAAAGTGGTATACTTGCCCTGTGAGGCTACCAGCTCTGTAATCTCAACTCCACCCACTAAACATATCTGGTCCACAATCCCAGTGACTACCCCAATGCGTCTATGAGCTCCTCATCACAACCAAGTGATTCAGCATCAATTGAATCCCATAGCAGCAATGATACCATCATATTGTCATCTCCTGAATCTCGGTCCTGCTCTTGGCCTGAAGCCTTTGTCGTGCCACACTTTTCATATTGTGCTGAGATGCTGCTCCAGAAGGGAAATGATGATTTAAATGCCAATGGAACTCTCCTGTCTCTTACTCCAAAAGTCAGATCTGATCTTTTTGAAGGACTTGTAGAAGAAATCAAGTACACAGCATATCCAAAGTATGATCAGTTTGAAGAAGTTGCTGAGGCCTTGGTACAGACTCGCCCGTGTTTGCGTGAGAAAGGAACTCGCACTGGTTATTGTGGATGGAAGCACTACATTAAGATCAAGTTGATGAACTTCCGCACCAAACTTAGCCGAGCTGGACACCCAGAAGTCATTGTCAACTCACTTAAGAACAAACGGAAAGGTCAGGGGAAACCAGCTGTGAACATAAAGAAGCCCAGGAAGGCAGAGGTTAATTTCTGTCCAAGCCATCCAAGAGGTGAAACCACTGAAAGCCTAGAGGTGGAAAGGGTTGCTCTATTGACTGAGGTAAAGAAAAAGAACAACGAGGCAATGATCAAGGAAAAGATGCAGCGTACTTTCTTGTACAGATGACAAGAAATTCTTCAGGAGCCAATGATTACAGAAGTCCGAAACAGATGGCCAGCACTGTTTGAAGTTGGCAAAGTAAGTGTAGTAACCCATTTACAAAAAAGAACATGAAAATATTAACACAAATAGCATTAAATGTTAAATCTTGATCACAGACAAGTATATCCTGTCTTTTCTCCTCTCTTTCAGGCCAACTTGGAGTCCACGCGTATAACAACTGTCCCTCTGATATCAAAATTCATTGGACAGCTGGACAGATACACTAATGACCTGATGAAGGTTTTCCGCACCAAAGGAGGATCTGCAGGACAGAAAATCCGCACCATAATGGCATTGACCACTAAAGTAAGTTTGTTTTTATCAATATTTTTCAAAGGTGTCAAGCATCAAGCTTCAACTGGAACTCTTAGACTTTTTTTCTTTCTCCTTTTCCTTATTATCTCTCTTCTCCTTTCTTTGTCAAAAGTTAAACAGATTTGCAGTTTACATTGATTTACTGTAGTGAATATTGGTTTGTGAATTCATTATTGACAAACATTCACCACCTTCTGGTTCTTGGAGACCTGTAATGACGCTTGTATTAAAGAAGCTTAATACACACAAACAACAATTTCTCTCATGTAAAATATTTATTATACAGTCAGAAAATGTATATTCTAAATTATTTTTAGTGGCTACATAAAAGTTATTAGGATAATGTGACAAACATATCTAGGGAGTGTGTCTAGCAAGTACAGCCATGGCTGCTCTAGTCTTAAATTATTATTTAATACATTAAACTATTCAGCTTTACTTTAACTGTAAATCAGTGCATTAGCTAATGTAATTTGCTTTGTGGGCAGCATGGTGGTGTAGTGGTTAGCGCTGTTGCCTCATAGCAAGAAGGTCTGGGTTCGAGCCCAGCGGCCGGCGAGGGCCTTTCTGTGCGGAGTTTGCATGTTCTCCCCGTGTCCGTGTGGGTTTCCTCCGGGTGCTCCGGTTTCCCCCACAGTCCAAAGACATGCAGGTCAGGTTAACTGGTGACTCTAAATTGACCGTAGGTGTGAATGTGAGTGTGAATGGTTGTCTGTGTCTATGTGTCAGCCCTGTGATGACCTGGCGACTTGTCCAGGGTGTACCCCGCCTTTCGCCCGTAGTCAGCTGGGATAGGCTCCAGCTTGCCTGCGACCCTGTAGAACAGGATAAAGCGTCTAGACTCTAGAGATAATGAGATGAATTTGCTTTGTGATCTTGTTGGTATGTTTGTTTCAGAACGAAGACATAAGCGTCAAGCGTGACTGTATTCTGAGGAGCCTTGGTGTCTACTTCAATGAAGACATGAAGACACTCGTCAAAGAGTTCCCAATATGTTGGCCTGTTCTCTTTGTTAAGGATATATTTACATTGGTAGTTGTGTTAATTGTCTCATAGGCATCACAGTCTAGCTTTGTGTGTGTTGTGTGCACTGAAAGATTAACCTATGCAGCTGTCAGCGTGGAGGAGAGTGATTTTATAAGCCAAGAAACTTGTCGTAAATAACCCTGGTAAAGTGTATAACAGTTGACTGCAAAGTATGGAACAGAATCATCAAACGCTCAAACCATTGTGTCAGATTTGGTATAGATAGGGGTTATTTCCCTGGCAAATCAAAACTAATATCTACACAACATTTTAGTGTGAACATTTAAGAACAAGCGCTTAATCAGGATGCACAACGCATGTTGCTTTGGGATTCATTATCTGAAATCATTTTCAGCCCTCTTGCTTGCCAGCTAGTGGAACTACTTTGTTCTTGTATCAGTTCCTTTCAGCAGTGTCTTTTTAGTTAGAGTGCTTGTGTAGTGATTCAGAAACATAGTTGGTTCCACCGGTTAGCAAATAAGAGGCGTGGGACAGAGCGACGACAGTGAATCCCAAACAAACATGTGTTGTGCATCGTTCAAAACATTTCAGCTTTGGGTTGCCTCTCAAAGTCATGTTGGTGAGCCAGATCTCATCTCATCTCATTATCTCTAGCCGCTTTATCCTTCTACAGGGTCGCAGGCAAGCTGGAGCCTATCCCAGCTGACTATGGGCGAAAGGCGGGGTACACCCTGGACAAGTCGCCAGGTCATCACAGGGCTAACACATAGACACAGACAACCATTCACACTCACATTCACACCTACGGTCAATTTAGAGTCACCAGTTAACCTAACCTGCATGTCTTTGGACTGTGGGGGAAACCGGAGCACCTGGAGGAAACCCACGCGGACACGGGGAGAACATGCAAACTCCACACAGAAAGGCCCTTGCCGGCCCCAGGGCTCGAACCCAGGACCTTCTTGCTGTGAGGCGACAGCGCTAACCACTACACCACCGTGCCGCCCTGAGCCAGATCCATTTCATAATTTTTTTTAAAACCACGTGCCTTTAAAAAAAATTGAATATCATAATATGAGTTGTATTGGGACACAGTTCATTCTCTTTGTTTATTCTACAGGACAGCGAATGTGCAGAGGCTGAGTTGGGGATTACACAGACAACAATGGGCATCTACGTCATTCAGGTTGAGGGTGCCAGACCTGGAGATAAGTAAATAAGTAAATGATTGAAAAAAGAGCACTTTCTCAATCTTAATGTGCACAAATGAGTGAATTTATTTAGGTATTTTTTTTGTTTTGTGTGTGTGTAGTGTGATGATGTGTTGCTGGCTTTGAGTTTTAGCAATGCCCAAACTTGCCACATGCCTTGAAGCCAAATAGACAGAATGTAAAACAAAGTGGTCTAACTATTTATATTGTAATTATAGATATTATTGTAGGTGTGGGGTGAATGAGGGAAAAAAATGTGGAATATCTGGTAAAATATCAAACGCACTGGGTTTCTTATATCAAGTACATAAATTTATGCATTTTATTTAAATTGGGTTTAGAGCATCAACCTGGTTTTAAGCATTTCAAACATATTGGAGCAATTAATATTGAATACATACACTGGTTATTAAGTATTCGAAACATATTTGATTTATTTATGATAAATACATAAATCTGTCATTGTGTATTAAAAGGCATTGGGTTTATTAGTATTATTACATAAATCTCATTGTGAATTGTTTCATTTATGTTCAACTGACAAATACGCACCACATTAAGTTTATTAGTCTGTTTATGTTAAATCTGTGTAATCCAAATGCATGGAAATTTTATATGCAATTGAAATACATAAATCTTAAATATTAGGCCTAAATATTTCTGAGTGTGGTGGGAATGCCCATGAAAAATGGACTTTGCTTCGCCTCCTTCCCCTGATAGTTGGAGAAAGAATACCAGAGAGTGAACCAACATGGTTGGTTCTTCTGAACCTTAAAGGAGATACGCAGAGCCTTTATTTTTAAATAAATTTCTGAGTGGATAGTATCTCCATCCTTGACTCTTGTATGCTGAATAAATGGGAATAAAAAATATATATTTTTGAGAGTTAAAAACGACCGCAAATTTGGCATTGGAGCTGAGCCAGCCAGCCCTGAGTGCATGATATCACTGCCGTAACCGATTTTAAGGCCGAGGCCTTTTACAGCTATAGACCAAAGTCTCATCTCATCTCATTATCTGTAGCCTCTTTATCCTGTTCTACAGGGTCGCAGGCAAGCTGGAGCCTATCCCAGCTGACTACGGGCGAAAGGCGGGGTACACCCTGGACAAGTCGCCAGGTCATCACAGGGCTGACACATAGACACAGACAACCATTCACACTCACATTCACACCTACGGTCAATTTAGAGTCACCAGTTAACCTGACCTGCATGTCTTTGGACTGTGGGGGAAACCGGAGCACCCGGAGGAAACCCACACGGACACGGGGAGAACATGCAAATTCCACACAGAAAGGCCCTCGCCGGCCACGGGGCTCGAACCCGGACCTTCTTGCTGTGAGGCGACAGTGCTAACCACTACACCACCGTGCCGCCCTAGACCAAAGTCATATAAATAAAAATTTATGGTGAAAGTAAGAAATACCGTTACTGACTCCCTCAACTAAGACTGATTTGACTTCATTGATTGTGGGTTGACTCTCATTAAAAAGGATAGGTGTTATAACTTGTGCAACATACATATACATGCATACATTTTCACTGATAAAACTGCGACCCTGTAGAACAGGATAAAGCGGCTAGAGATAATGAAATGAGATGAGATGAACTGAGACAATCACATTCTGAAGCAAATTAAATATTCTTATACCGGTAACTTAAATACACAATACATTCACAATAAATTCACAATACATTCAGGGGTGTCAAACTCAATCACAGAATGGGCCAAAATTGAAAACACAGTCTAAGTCGCAGGCCAAACAGGATTAACATTTACTGAACAGTCTAAAACTGACAATATTTTAATCAGCAATATAAATTTGAATAGCAAGAATACAACAACTTTTTTCCTCAACACATTAAATGAAAATTTGCAATTTTTTTCAAATAAAAAATGTGATGTGATATCAGCAAAAAGTCCAGAAAGAAGAAACAAAAAATTATTTAGTTTGCTCTCTTATTTCATTTCTCTGAGCCAGATGCTTGGCATCTTTTCTTGGCTGCAAGTTCATTTATGTTTGGGGTTAGGCTCTGAGCTGTGGAAACTCTCAGGATGGAGTGGAGATGTGCATCAGTGAGATGACTTCTTTGTGTGGTTTTGTTCATCTTTATCACAGAGTAAAGTTGCTCACGCAGGTATGTACTACCAAACATGCAGAGCATTCGAGCACCGTGTAGGTGGAGTTGGGGCATCATGTCAGGAATGAACTGGGGGAACTGTGCAGAACCCACAGAGTCATACTTTGCCCTAAATGTGCCGTTACACTGGAGTTCTATCAGTTCCATCTGGATATTTGCTGGAGCTTTCTCCACGTCAACTGCAAATGGACTTCTGAGCAGGTCAAAGTTACATTTCTGCGCTTCAAAGTTGGCAAAGCGCCGTGTAAACTCAGTGCGCAGTGTGTTCAGTTTATCAGCAAAAAATGCAGGAAACATAGCGGTGGAGACCTGGTCTGTGATTTTTTGGCAACATCGAAAGTGGCATAAGTTCCCTTTTTGCATCTGCATCTCCCACAGGTGCAACTTGACTTGAAAAGCTTTCACTGCGTCATACATGTCTGTAATCACACGGTCCCGTCCCTGAAGCTGGAGGTTTAATGCATTAAGATGCTTCGTTATGTCGCACAGAAAGGCCAACTCACACAGCCACTTTTCATTCTGGAGCCCTGTTGAGTCTTTTCCTTTACATTCCATGAACTGACAAATTTCCTCATACAGCTCGAAAAATCTGCTGAGCACTTTTTCTCGACTCCGCCATCGCACCTCTGTGTGATAAGGCATGTCAGAGGCGTTGCCAGGATGTCATGCTTGGGTGGGCATTTGGTTTATTTGGGGGGGCAACAAATTACATTTCTTATTGTAGTGTATGTGTATGTATGTGTGTATAAGTCCCCCATTTTCGTGATCAGACGTGTTTCCCATGATTAATAGCGCATTCAGACGGGTATGAGCAAATTAATAGGACAAAGATTTCCTAAATGATAGTTGCTGGTGATTGGTTGAAGCAAAGTGGATAAAATAACATAATGGTGGGAAATCTGCACTGCTTGGAAGAGGTTTTGTTTATTGCTCTTGTGACATTTGCTACTTTTTATCATCATCGTCCTCACCATCATCATCTGCTTGACCCCAGGGAGTTGGGTAGCCCCACTGGGCTCTGAATCTGCTACAAATCCAGTAATGCAATTTGAACTATAAGATGTTTTGATTGAACTAGGTTTTGATTCCAGTAATTATCACCTACTAATGCTTCCAATTTCACAAATGGCCAGTTTTAGTTCTTTACAAGAACAAAAATCTTTTGAAACTCTATTTTGCGTAATAATTTGGAACAGTCCATTTTTAGTTTTTTTTTATTTAAAAAAAAATACAGTTAGCATTGGAAGGTTCGTTCAAAAACAGTTGATTTGTACACTGACGGTTGATGACTTGAAAATTAGGACGATTGTCATTTCTATTGACTCTTCAGGAAAATCAGTGAAAAAAGTCATTTGCATAATAATTTGGAATGTAGTGTAAGTTGAGATCCATACTCACACACAAACATTCAGAGGGTCAAACATGAAAAAAACAGACACATGAAAAAAAAGGTTGGGCTTCATTATGCACCATATCTGCATCTAGTGATAAAAGGAAAGGACCTGTCATTACATGGACTTGTGTGATTAATAGAAGCAATGGAACATTTTTATATCAATATTTTTTTCCCTTTTTTTTCCCAGACAAATGTGAAAGGATTTGACTGCACATATATTCAGCATTAAGCTGGTCAAATTCAACTAAGCCAATTAAATGTTCCTCTGGAATGGAATTCCGGACAAATCGAATTATTATTGACAGGTTCTCAATGTTACAGCGGTCCCTGGTGCCATCACACTTGATGCTCATGCCAGGGGTGTCAGCCTCATCATATTTCCTTTTGATTTCTTTTAGAACCATTTTTGCCAGAGTTTCAATTATCTCGTTTTGGATGGTGTTAGACGTGTATTTAGCATTTTCGGGGATGCATTTTGCGATATCCTTCAGTTTTTGATCTTTGAGGAGTGTATACTCGAACAGCCGGATTAAAAGCCCTTCCTCATTCTCAGCCCCGTGACTGTGCCCCCAAAAAGCCAGTTCATTTACTGCGAGGAATTGTATGACTTCACCTACACTTTTCACATAGTATCTGTTCTTTTTAATCTGAGTTTGACCGAGAAGGTGAACGATACTTTCTCCTGTCTCTCCATGGCGTTGACACTCCTGCCAGGCGGACATCGCCCTAATGTGCACAAGGCTGGAAGCGTGCTTGTTAAAGCCACCGTCTTTTTCCAGAGCCTTTTTCCAATTAGTGTACCCACGTTTGGTGAATATGTTGTCCGAATTTAAACTAAATTTGCGACAGGCAAAGCAAAAGTTGGCATCTTGCAAAACTGAATATTCCAACCATGGCCGTGACTGAAACCAGCCTGCACTAAATGACCGGTAGGTTTGGCCAAAAAGGTGTTTTGGATAAATTTTTAGAATGGGCTGAGATGGGCTATCCGTGTTTAAATCAAGGGGAACGGAAGACTGTATGCCTGTAACGTTTGTGCAGAGCAATGCATCTTTATCGGTAATATCTGTTGTAGCAGAGGTGCTAGCGTCAACGGGAACAGAGACATGTACGATGTTAGCATCCACCGACAAAGATGCAGCGCTTAGCACGGTGTTGAGGCAACTTTGGTTGAGGGCAGAGGTGCTGGGCTGAGAAACGTCCTCAGTATCGGAGGAAGTGCTGGGCACGGGGGGTGAGGGTGTCTGCTTTTTAATGAGAAACCTATGCATGACTATGAGAAGGGAAAGTAAGCAATGTATTACTGTTAACTATTAACTCGGAATCTACAGTACTGCCGTACACACTGACTTTGCTACTACCGCTTGTGCGTAGAGCGAGCACGCACGCAGCTTTTTTATATATAGGGTGGGCAGGGCACCCCCCCTCCCCTTCCCTTTCGAAATGGCCAATGAGAAAGCAGTAGAGTGCAAAATGGATTTAAAGGAGAACACAAGACGCCACCTCCGAGCAAAATCGCGCATATTGTGATGATATTCACAGGCGTTTTTTATAGGATGGGCAACCAATTTATCAGGGTGGGCAAGGCTTATCTCAGGGTGGGCACTGCCCACCCCTGCCCCCCCCCCGTAGACACGCCCCCGAGGCACATCACCAAATTCAGAATGTATTTTCTCCAGGAAAGACTGAAACTGCCAGTGATTTAAATCTTTGCCTCTTATAAAGTTAACTGTTTGTGTTATGGTGCTTATGACATGTTCCATCTTCAGGACTTTGCTGCACAGCATTTCCTGGTGTATGATGCAGTGATACACTGTCAGCTCACCTGTGCAGTTCTCCCTCTGCATCTTCTCTTGCATCCATCCCACCAATCCACTCTTTTCCCAGCACGTTGCAGGCGCTCCATCTGTCGTCAGTCCCGTAAGTTTGTCCCAGGGCAGTTTCATGTCATTCATACATTTAGATACTTTTTCAAATATGTCTTTTCCTGTGGTTGTGTCGTGCATTGGTATAATACCCAAAAGTTCCTCTGTAACACATAAACTGGAGTCCACTCCACGGATGAAGATTGCCAGCTGTGCAGTGTCAGTCGTGTCGGTGCTTTCATTCACAGCAAGGGAATATGCAATAAAGTATTTTCCCTTTTCTATCAGCTGTGCTTGTAAATCAGTGGCAAGCTCACATATCCGATCAGCAAGCGTATTTTTGCTGAGACTTATGTTTGAAAATGCTTGCTTTTTATCTGGACACAAAACATCGCACACTTTAATCATGCAGTGCTTCAAAAACTTTCCCTCTGTAAAAGGCCGGGCTGATTTGGCTATCTCTTCTGCCACTACAAAACTAGCTTTCACGGCAGCTTCACTTTGTGATTTTGCTTTTGTGAACATAGCTTGTTGTAACACCAGACTCTTTTTAAACTCTTCTGCCTTCTCTAGCTTCTGCTGTATGTCCAGGTTTTTGTACTTGTCCTGATGTTTTGTCTCATAATGCCGCCTTATGTTATATTCTTTAATTACGACCACATTAGTTCCACAAACAAGACACAAAGGTTTACCTCCAATGTCAACGAACAGGTACTCTGCCTCCCACCTGTTTTGAAAATCCCTGTTTTCAAAGTCCACGTTTCGTTTGGCCATTTTTGGGGGGTCAGGCTAGCTTAAATGTCACTGTAAAAAGTGCTGACCGATGCTTTTATTCGCTGACCACTGATCAATGTGTCCTTGGCAGCGCGGAAAAATGGGTTGGTGCACAGGTCTTGACTTGCGTGGCAGCTGTTGCAGTGCATAGTGGGATTTGTAGTATGAGTGGTGGGAGCGCTATTTACCGGTGGTCCATTAATAATAGTCATAGGAAATTATCTCGCAGGCCATATATAATTATAACGCGGGCCAGATCTGGCCCGCAGGCCCTGAGTTTGACACCCCTGCAATACAAGTTACATGTATTAATCTAAATGCAGGGAAACAACGAGTTGTTGTTGTTTTTATCCAAATGAGAGTTGGAGCTTACCCGTCTGTGTTCTCGCTTCTTGAAGACTGATTGTTTTCGAAACAATCTGACATTCAGTTGTTTGTTCAGTTCTCCGTTCATTCACTTCCATGTAAGGATGAGATGGCAGCAATACCAGTTTAGAAATAAGACGGCTGCGCCACTCATTCACTTTTCTTCATACTGTGTGTTCCGCCATTACTGCTAGACTCAGGCAATTACTAAAACCCAGGATGCAACGGGATGTCACCGGTTTTAGCAACAACTGCGGGGAGGTCACTGCTCGAGCGATATGTCCCATCTTGTTATGTCCCGGGTTTTAGTAACAACCCTCGGCTCACTCCGGGAGGACTGGTGCAACTGAAGTAACATTCCATTTAAAAAAATAAATAAAATAAATACTTTCCTTTTCTTGTAGTTTTCTTTTATTGTTGGTACTGCACCCTCTTTCAATACAGGCTTACAGCCAACGCTCCTCCGGGTGGCACGGTGATGTAGTGGTTAGCACGGTCGCCTCACAGCAAGAAGGTTCTGGGTTCGAACCCAGCGGCCGGCGAGGGCCTTTCTGTGTGGAGTTTGCATGTTCTCCCCGTGTCTGCGTGGGTTTCCTCCAGGTGCTCTGGTTTCCCCCACAGTCCAAAGACATGCGGTTAGGTTAATATGGGACAGCTTTGGACTGAGGTGCCCTTGAACGAGGCACCGAACTCCCAACTGCTCCCCGGGTGCTGTAAGCATGGCTGCCCATTGCTCTGGGTATGTGTGTGTGTGTGTGCTCATTGCTCGCATGTGTGTGTTCACTGCTTCAGATGGGTTAAATGCAGAGAGGAATAAATGAATAAAGTTGTGCTTTCTTTCTTTTCAACAGATCAGAGGTCTCATATGAGTCTTCAGTAAAATGTGCAGAGCAGAGGAGAGACCACTTCGTAGGCGCCCAATGTGCCCGTGAACTTCTCGGAAAACGAGTCCAAATCTTTGCAGTTTGAACATTCTTGGGCTATGAATGCAACATAAATCCACCTTCTGTCGTGTTGCTGCACCTACTAAAACCACATCTATGTGGCATGGCAATAAATTAGCTCAAAATGGAGGATCGGAGTTGCAGTTAGCTCTGTGTTTTAGTATAGCGGAAATGGCGATGAGACTGATAGACTTCCTGCTCTGACATTACGGACGTCAAGGTCATTCACTCAGACCGCTACCTATATGAATCACATTAATCGTAAAAATTACTATGTTAGATTTATTGTTAATGCTTAAAACTATTCCTGTGCCATTCTTGAGGTCTCAAGGCATTTATAAATGAAAGTGAGGCCATGGCTCTGCGTATCTGCTTTAAGGACATAGTTGAACTTGTCCTTTCTTCTGTTCATAAAGACTTCACTATTTGTTTCCTTGACAGCAAGATTTCTGAGCATCGGCACAGATTCTTGGAGGCTTTCCCTCAGGAAAGACTTACCCCTAAGCATCATTTTCTAGAGCATTACCCACAGCTGATAAAGGTTTATGGTCCACTTGTCTTTTTGTGGACTATGCACTTTCAAGCTAAACACAGCTTTGTTTAAGCATGAGGTAAAGTATACCCACAGCTTCCGGAACATTCTATTGTCTCTCCCAGTGAAGCATCAGTTAATGGTTGCATACCATCTACATGGCAGTAAAATTGTTCAACCATCTCTACAGGTAACAAAACTGTCAACGGTGGATTTGACTGTGCTGAGGAAAGACATTCGGGAAGCACTGGAAACAAAATTTCCCGGTGAGTCATGTGTCCAGGTGGCAAACACAGTGTGCTACAGTGGCACCAGTTACTCCACTGGAATGATTTTGGCACATGGTTCACCAGGTGGTCTGCCAGATTTTGTGGAGTTGATTCAGATAGTTGTTGTGAATGGGAAGGTTGGCTTCCTTGTGAAATGTCTAAATGCATGGTATATTGAACATCTTAGAAGCTACTGGGATGAGCTTAAACACAAGAAGTGTTAACGTGATTGAGCCAAATGAGTTGTATGACATCTTCTTGCCAATGGCAGCATACACAATTGCAGGAAAATACATAGTGACCCTAAAGTGCTACATTTATGTACCATAGATGGCAAATTGCTCATTACACCATGTCATTTGTTTGACTTTACCCACAAAACCTCATAAAATGCATAATCAAAAATAGCCTCATCCTCTCCATATATGGGGTTATGGTTTCATGAGGAAAACAGAGTTTTTAAATTGGCGTACTTGCCCCAGACTTGAGCACAAATACTCAAAAGCCTGTTAAAAAAGGCGAGAAATTGCTTCAATGGACAACTGATGTGTTTAATTTTTGCTGGCTAGTTTGTCGACTTTGTATTGTGTTAATATTTTTTACAGTTCAAAAAGTGACAATGTTAAATCTATAATCTGACATTTGCCAATACTAGTATCTTGCTTTGATACAAGCCCAAGATGCCTTTAAACCCAGATCATGTTGATTTTCACTACAAGAGGAGTTTATAATTTGTTGATTAAGATATGTCATAGTGTAATGTGAAAGCTAATTTATTGGATACATAATCAACACAGAACACTTTCTGCATGCTAGTTAATGTTGCAAAGGTGAGAAAGTCCAAAGCTTACATCTCGGGTAATTCTGTGTTAATATTCTTCACCCATACTGAATGTTTAGGGGAAGTGACTGGATGTACTGTATAACTCAAACTGAAGTGATGTGGTTTCTCTTACAGATGCTTCAATGTCTCATCAGGTCAAACTTCCGATCATTCTTCAGGACCATGACATTCGGAAACTGGACTTGCCTCATGGAATCCCTGGGACTGTGGGTGAACTTGAGTCTATTGTGAGAGAGACATTTGGGCTTGATGGAAGCTTTACTTTGCATTATAAAGATGCTGATTTTGGAGAAGAATAGTTTTCTCTTTCCTCAACAAGTGACATCAAGGACACAATTAAGGTGATTCACATTGTTGAACCTCCCACAATTACTCTGAACTTAACTGATCTGGATAGTTCCATTGAAAGTACATCAGAGACCTCCATCCATAGCGCATCAGCCTTGGCCCATACAGTACTTCAGTGACCTCCATCCATCCTTCCATCAGCATTTTCTCCTCTGGATCGCAGGACACACTGATTCTTTCATCACTTGAACATGTTACCCAGCATTCCCAGCGTTGGCCTACTGAATTTCCAGTACCTCGCTTTGCTTATGACACAGAGCTTGTGCTTGCCTCGGGAGACAAAGCTTTCAAGAAGGATGGAATTCAACTCAACTTTACCACAATCCTTCCTGACATCCTTGAGAAACTGGCTGAAAGCATCTTTCAGTATGTTGCCTACCCAACTAGTGCACAGTTGTCTGATGTTGCTGAGGTGCTGATTCAGAAGCATCCTTGCCTTAAAGAACCTGGATCATATAATGGATGCTATGGATGGCAACAAAGACTAAAATATAAAATGGAGAACTATAGATCTAAATTGAGAGGGCTTGGATGCCCTGAGCTTGATATGAACTCTCTCAAAAAGAAGCGAGCACATGAGAAAGCACCCGCAAAGAATATTAAAAAGCCAAGAAAGGCAGAGGTGAACTATTTACCCCCCTCACCCACAAAGAGAAACAGAAAGAAAATTGGAACAAGAAAGAGTGGAGCTCCTTAATGAAGTTAAGAAGAGGAACAACTGTCAGATTATCAATGGTAAAATGGCAAAGACATTCTCCCTTCGCAGACAGGAAGTTGTCAATCAAGCACCACCAGTCAGTGACCTAAAAGACGGATGGCCTGCTCTTTTTGATGCAGCTCAGGTAAATATTGTTTTCATAAAGTAGTTCACAGTATGTGCTATATTAATTGTTTCAGTTGTTTACAGTCAGTTGTTAATTTTAACAAATTGTGCCTTTTTTATTTGTGTCTTATTTTTGTACAGATAAATGAAGAATTCTGAAGGCTCACCACTGTTCACCTGGAGACAACATTCATGGCAAAACTGGACCAGTACACCCCAAAAATAATGTCCTTGGTGTTCTCAAGAGGAGGAGCTACAAAAGTGAAGATTCAGCACATAAGAAACATACTGCTAGAGGTATGAGTAAATGTAACGTAGTTCATTTCAAAAAGGAAAATACACTTTTTTTTTCTAGTATGTGATATTGGGTTGGTTTCTAGCTGTACTGTTCAGTGTCACCAGAGAAAATTTGACAGGTGGCCAGAAATACATACGGTTTCAAATGCACACTAAGGGGAGTATCTCACTGGGCTGCAACAGCCTGTGATTAGTTGGAGACACAACAATTGTGATAAAATATTCGAATTAGCGACAATTTTCACTTGGAATCACACCGAATTGATATTCGCATATTTTACCGCAATTGTTGTGTCTCCGGGTGGCATGGCGGTGTAGTGGTTAGCGCTGTCGCCTCACAGCAAGAAGGTCCGGGTTTGAGCCCTGTGGCCGGCGAGGGCCTTTCTGTGTGGAGTTTGCATGTTCTCCCCGTGTCCGCGTGGGTTTCCTCCGGGTGCTCCGGTTTCCCCCACAGTCCAAAGACATGCAGGTTAGGTTAACTGGTGACTCTAAATTGACCGTAGGTGTGAATGTGAGTGTGAATGGTTGTCTGTGTCTGTGTCAGCCCTGTGATGACCTGGCGACTTGTCCAGGGTGTACCCCGCCTTTCACCCATAGTCAGCTGGGATAGGCTCCAGCTTGCCTGCGACCCTGTAGAACAGGATAAAGTGGCTAGACATAATGAGATGAGATGAGATGAGATGTTGTGTCTCCAACTAGTCGCAGGCTGTCACAGCCCAGCTTTCCCTCGGCAGGCAGGGAAGTAGAGGAAGCCTCACGGAAACTGATTTGAGAAGGGTTCACGACGACTTTGTGATACCAGGGAATCATTTGCGGCTATTTTGAGAGAAATTTTGTCGCACGAATTGTTTGAACATGTTCAAAATTTCAACGACGAAGGAGTGACACTTTGCGACTCATGCTAGAAAATTGAGAAGCCCCGCGAATGTTTCAAGATACTTTTGAAACTCTCTCGCGAATGACATTCACAATTTGTCGCAAGCTGTCGCAACCCAGTGAGATACTGGCTTAACAATGCTCACTGACTGCCTGATGTGTTAAAAGGCAACAGTTTGCAACACTAAATGGATAATATATCATATGATGTTTGCAGCTCAGTTGATGCCCAAGTTGCTCAGAAAAAAATCAATTAAAACCAAAACTATTAATACTGAACCAAAAAAAACAAATTGTGAGATGGTACAAGATAGGCAGTAAATGTAATTACAGTTAAATTTAAAAGCCTTCTTAAAAATCAATGTACTATTTGCATTTTTTAAAATCTTGAGTTTAAATGCACAGCTGAAATTGAAAATTCTACCAATCAAGTTATAACTTCTTTCTTTACAATGATCAATTTATAATTTGATTTTAATTAAACACAGAGATTGGTAATTGATGAAGTCTGGGTCTGAACATCATCCTTCAGTCTTTTTCCCCAGAGATATCATTATTAAAACACCAATCCTCAAAGGGGAGCAGGTTCACTTTTTTTTCATATTCACAGGAGTCTGTTGAAAGAAAGAGAGCGGTTGCTATCCATGGCTTGATGGTGTATCTCAGAGAAAAGGAGGAGGATCTCCTCAAAGAGCATTTGGTAGGTAAATCAGACACTTAAGTTCACAAACGCTGTGCTTTGTGTTACTCTTGTTCTTAAATATGTTTTAAAACATTGGTATTGATTCTGACCTACTGATACCAGGATGGTGGAGAGATTGCCAATGAGGTGATGAGGATTGTTGTATCCAGAGGTGCCACAATGTCTGATCCAGCCAGTGCAAAGATCGTGATGGAGGGAGTAGAAGTCCTGGAAGACCTAGATGGACCCAGAGCCTGTGCTTTGCTAATGGGGCTGATATATGCACTCAACCTCAGCTATCCAAAAGAATTGAAAAACACTTTTGAGGTGTTTCAGAAGGTATTCCTTGAGCTGGATGGTCTGAAAGCCAGTCCGAAGGTAATGTCTCTAAAACACAATCTGCTGTGCTAAAACGGTGAAGAATTTGGCGGTTCATAAGTTCAACAGGATATGCTGTTGCACTGTTCACAAAATTTTGTTCTGCAACATACCGCACGTCTACTGTTGACAGTTGATAGTTAATTAGGTGCAACTAGCTAAAATAAATGCAGTTTAATACAACAGCATTGCAATAAATCATATCGGTATGAATGTCACACTGGTCACTGTTCTTAAAGCAGATACGCAGAACCATGGCCTCACTTTTTGTTTATAAATGCCTGAGACCTCAAGAATGGCACAGGAATAGTTTTAAGCGTGAACAATAAATCTAATATAGTCATTTTTAAGATTAAAGTGATTCATATAGGTAGCAGTCTGAGTGAATGACCTTGAGATCCGTAATGTCACAGCAGGAAGTCTATCGGTCTCATCGCCATTTCCGCTATACTAAAACACAGAGCTGACTGCAACTCCGATCCTTCATTTTGAGCTAATTTATCACCATGCCACGTAGATGTGGTTTTGGCAGGTGCAGCAACACGACAGAAGGTGGATTTATGTTGCATTCATGGCCCAAGAATGTTCAAACTGCAAAGATTTGGACACCTTTTGTGAGAAATTCATGGTCATGTTGGGCGCCTCTGAGGTGGTCTCTACTCTGCTCTGCACATTTTACTGAGGACTTGTATGAGACCTCTGATCTGTTGAGGAGTGTTGGCTATAAGCCCGTATTGAAAGAGGGAGCAGTACCTACAATGAAAGGAAAATAAAACTATAAGAAAAGTAAAGTCAGTTCTTTACTGACTTTAAACCAGTTCTCCCGGAGTGAGCTGAGGGTTGTTGCTAAAACCCGGGACAGAATGGGACATATCGCTTGGGCAGTGACCTCCCTGCGGTTGTTGCTAAAACCGGTGATGTCCCATCCCGAGTTTTAGTAATTGCCTGAGCCGAGCAGTAATGGTGGAGTACTCAGTATGGAGAAAATGGAGAATGAGTGGAGCAGCTGTCTGATTTCTCCGCTGGATATGCTCGCCTCAGCAGCAATATCTCGCCCTTACAATACGTGGAAGAAGTGAAGGAACGGAGAACTGAACGAACAATTGAAAGTCAGATTGTTTCAAAACAATCGGCCACAAGATCGGCCTTCAAGAAGCGAGAACACAGACGGGTAAGCTCTGACTCTCATTTGGATAAAAAAAACAACAACACTCGTTGTTTACCTGCATTTAGATTAATATGTGTGACTTGTATTGTGCGTTTAAGTTACCGGTATAAGATTATTTAATTTGCTTTAGAATGTGATTGTCTCAGTTCATCTGATTATTTAATGAGCCTTTTATGTTTTATCAGTGAAAATGCATGCATGTACATGTATGTCGCATAAGTTATAACACCCATCCTGTTTTAATGAGAGTCAACCCACAATTAATGAAGTCAAATCAGTCTTAGTTGAGTGAGTCGGTAACGCTATTTCTTACTTTCAACATAAATTTTTATTTATATGACTTTGGTCTATAGCTGTAAAAGGCCTCAGCCTTAAAACCGGTTACTGCAGTGATGTTATGCACTCAGGGCTGGCTGGCTCAGCGCGGCAGCTTGAACGCTGACTTTGCGGTTGATTTTAACTCTCAAAAATCTATATTTTTATTCCCATTTATGCAGCATACAAGAGTCAAGGATGGAGATACTATCCACTCAGAAATTTATTTAAAAATAAATGTTCTGCGTATTTCCTTTAAGACAGTTTTACAGGTTTGTTATTTTAACTTTATGGTCATCTGTAATTTGATGTTGAACTGTATTGTGTGCTACTGAGGTGTTACTGATATTTAGTCTGCTGTCACTGAAATCCATGTAAATGGGGTGGACTGAACAAGCAGATCAGTATAATGGTTTTCAAAACCATTTTGATGATAAAACTGGAATTGCATGTAATTTATCCTGACTGAAGAGCAATAAGTGACACTCACTTAAAAAAAAAATACACTGGCTTAACTTAAAACTAGATAGAACTCGACGCCAACGGCGCTGATGGGGATGCCTCCGCCTGGTAGACTACACGCCTTATTAAGTTGTGATTTGGGAATGGACATTTGACCTCACAGTAATCTTGACCTGGTGAAATTACTTGTATTAGCCTTGGAGATATTGTGTTCACAAGGCTTTCGGACAGACATCTGACCTCACAGTGACCTTGACCTTAGACCTTTTGATCTCAAAATCTAATCATTTATCCTTGTCCCCAAATGCACAAATGGTGAAAGTTTGGTGAAATTCCTTTGATTTGCCTTGGAGATATTGTGTTCACAAGGTTCTCGGACAGACATTTGACTTCACAGCGACCTTGACCTTAGACCTTTTGATCTAAAAATCTAATCAGTTCATGTTTGTCCCAAAGCACACAAATGGTGAAAGTTTGGTGAAATTCCTTTCATCAGCCTTTGAGATCGCGTTCACAAGGTTCCGGGACGGACGCACGCACGCACGGACGGACAGATGCACGGACAGATGGACAACCTGAAAACATAATGCCTCCTGCACCTTACGGTGGCGGAGGCATAAAAATTAAGGTAACAATTTGTATGGACATTTGCTAAACCCTTTGTACCATCAAAAACACCAACAATGGGCACGCAAATATCAAAACTGAACCTTGGAGCAATGGAAGAAGATCACCTGGTCAGATCATCATGTTATTATATCTTAACATCATGCTAAAATGATGGACAGCTCATTTAAAACCAATGCGACTGAGTTCAGCTTTTCAGCTGTCTAAAGCGCATCATTTTACAGCATCATCATTTTCATGCTCCACTGGGATTTAATCAGAGTTTCCTGCCCTGTTCCATCTTCTTCAAACCAACATTATATTATTACGCCTCTGATTCAACAGGACATCACTATAATATATTTAAAGAATAAGTGTTTCTTTATTCTTTAGACTTTCATGGCAGGCTTTTCAACATATTTTTTTCCAAGAAACTGATGATGTAATAATATCCCTGCCCTGTGATAGGCTCACATTTGGAAATGGTTTCAGTGAACTTCTCCAAGATGCGTGTTTAGTGACTGTGGGGCTTTTATTTTTTTTTAGCATCAAGTCTGCTGTCTCTCTCAGGAAAAAAAAGAGTACTTAACTTTACCATTCTTTATTGCTGGAGGGGTACCTTTTGTACCTTTATTATGTATCTTTCTAATGGAAATATGGAAATAGCATACTTTAATGGAAGGTATATAATTAGACGGGAATTACCTTTAAAGCTGTAAAGGCACAACATTTGCACCTTTCAGTGCATATAAATAATGTTGAATTGGATTTAATGTGTACAATTGCTGGAAATTTTAAATATTAATTTAAAAAAAAAAACCTCCATACACCAACAAATAGCCACAGTGTCATTGTACACATTTAAATGACAAGTCTAATATTTCAATAGTCTGAATAGGATTATGTTAAGGGGTACAATAAATATTGTACTATGTGATTCCTCTCTCCTTAATATTTATGGAGAAAATAGCAAACCAATCAGCCATCTATCAACTTAATGCAACCTTTACATGAGCTAAAGGATTCAGAGGTTCAGTTCCTCCATGTTTTGTGATTCCCTCTTTCTTCATCTGACCTCATGCATACATATGAACACATACAGCACAAACACAGTGACGTCTAGTGGAGATACTGAGGCATCAGTGTTCATTTCAAATACATAATAGTACAGTACAGAGTTCATACAGTTTGAAAAACAGCCTTTCAGTCCAATTCAAGGTTACAGATATGTTCTTTATTTATCTTTTAGAGAGGCCGTGAACATAAGAGAAAGGAACAGAGCTGACAAAGTGTGACCTTTGAAAGTGTTGGTGGATTTGATTGAGGGGAAAGTCCGGAAATATTCAGACTGTGTATTATTTTGTTTTACCGGTTGAGTTGTTGTGAGCATTCTGAAAAGTGCCTGTTGGAGAAATAAAGCAAGACCCAAAGCTAAGTCAAAATCGGCTGGTCTCCTGAGTCCTCCTTCCCATCCACCTGCACACATACCAGGTTCGACAGTCTTTATATACAGGAAATTATTGCATAAAATATCTCTTCCTTATCTGACAAAGTTCGTAAATAAAGAGCTACATATCACTAAACCAAGCACTCCCAATCTTTTTGCAGTCAGGAACAACTTTAACTGTAGAATAAACTTCACAGATCCCCACCAAACATATCATTATTGGAATGTGAACAATATTATTTTGGATATTTATTTTTTTCAGTATCATAAACCCTGGTTGTGCAGTGGTTAGCACTGTTGCCTCACAGCAAGAAGGTTCTGGGTTCGACCTTGTGGCCAGCTGGGGTCTTTCTGTGTGGCGTTTCCTCCAGGTTTTCTGATTTCCTCCCACAGTCCAAAGACATGCAGATTAGGGCAACTGGCTCCTCTAAATTTCCCATTGGTGTGAATGTGAGTGTGATGGCTGTTCATCTCTGTGTTAGTCCTGCAATAGACTGGTGAGCTGCCCAGGGTGAACTCCGACTCTCACCTGAAATCATCTGGGATTGGCTTCAGGAACCCCCTCAACCCTGATAGATAAACAATATACATAATGGATGGATAGTTTAATTATTATTGATTATGCATCACAGACCCCCAGGGTGTCCTCAGATAACATTTTGAGAAGCATTGCATTAAATCAGTAAAGGCCCTCAGCATTTTATTAAAATTATTTGATGGTATAATATACACTCAGACTATCAAACCTCTGGTTTGAACCTAAGCTTGGTTTATTGTTTGTGTGGAATTTTGCATGTTCTCCCTGAGTTCCAGAGATTCTCCTAGGATTTCTTTTATCTTTTTTCCATGTTATTGCAATGGGGTAAATCACAACCCACAATTATCCATGTTATTATATTTTATGTTGTGATGATGATGATGATGATGATTAGCCTGTTTGACCTAATAAAACCTCAATCACTATTGAGGATGAAAAGGAAAAAGAGAAGACAATTTTACCAGAAGCAGCAGAAATATACAAATCAAAGTGAGTGCGCTAGCCAGTTAGCCAACACGCTATAAAATGAGTGAAGCTTCTTCAGGAGTGATTTCCACTACAGGAGCAAAACTGAACAGAACATTTGTTCAAATTTTGTCTGAAATGTGAGTTACTACAACACTATACAGTTACTTTGTCGGATACGATATTTATTTCTTCTTTACAGTCTTGTTGTAAAAAGGAAATTTGGCGGTTGGGATTAGCTACAGCACTCGGCCTGCAGTTTTGTGTCTACAGCTGAATCACAGCCATGTGGATATTTAGTATCACCACGCTCCTGTGAGTTCGTTATTGCTTCATTATCGCCCGTTTGAAAGGATCCCAAACGAGTGGCCACTATTTTCCTGGCATTATAAATAAAAAAACCAAACTGATTCAAAACTATGTCCATGTTAGATGTTTTTATAGACTCAAACTAAAGCAACAAATTTCATTAAATTCAGAAAAGTATGATTTCAGGAGCCATAAAAACAAAGACAGGTTTTTTTCTCCTAAAAATCAGAGGACTCTTGATTCTGCAGCTTTCGGTCTTCTTTCTTCTTCGCTCATCTCCTCCTCAGGACAATCATCAGAAAGAGACACGGCCAGATGAGGTGTCATGAACAAACAAATGAATCTTACTGTTCTTGATTATTTATTTTTTCAGACTTATTAGATCATAGATTTGATTATTCACTACTCAATATCATGATAACTTTCATATTTCTTGATAAAAATCAGGTTAAATTATCTGACTGAGCCCGAGTCAGAAGTCAGTGATAAGTGTACGATCTGTCTGAAAACCACTGAAACTAAACACTATACCTCGGTACAATTAAAATAAAATCCATCCACTGTTCAGTAAATATCTGCTAGCTCATGAGCTGTTAATTAGCAGCAAAAGTTAGCTACATAAATGGAGGTTACCTTCGCAACAGACCAATTTCCATATTATATCTGTTGGAGTGACAACTGGTTCTGTCACGTTTGCCAAAATTTCCAGAACTCCAGTCTGGCACACTGAATTATGGGATTGTCTTCTGACTGGGACAGTCCTTTTCTCAGGAGCGCACAGATGCTGCCCCAAGAATGCTGCCTACACAGGATGCCGTCTTCCGACTGGAACGCAGCAGTCCTTCAGTGCACTTGGAATTAAACATTTAATTGTGGTTTTCTACTGGACTACTGGTTGAGATGTGTCTCTGCAAAAAGTGAAACATAGTTCAGTTCAGGAACCCTTGTGGGTTTTTTTAGAAACACTAAAGTAAAAGATGTGGGAATTTGACTACGCAGGCCGCCACACATATAATGTGCACTACAGAGTGTATACAGTGTTTACACAATGCTATTTAAGACCGTCTGTAGTGAACTGTACAGAACACCACAGCAGATTTATTCACAAGAAAAGAGACGCCAGTACGTGTTTACTGACAAAACTACTTACGGTACAGATATCACTTCTAGCACAGACACTTTGTTTATTTTGTTTTATTGTTATAAAATGTGTACGATACCAAACATAAAATAGAACAGGATACACAGCTTTTCATTTCTTTCTTTCTTTTTTTTTAAATTCCAAACCCCTTTTTCTATGTCAAGAACAAAAGCTCAAAATTTCAGGAGCTGTAAAAATTAATGTCATTGTTGTTTGTTTAAACTTTGAAATCTAAACTTTTATTTTGTATTATTATTTCAGACCCTTTATTTATTTATTTTATTTATTTATTTATTTATTTATTTTATTTTTTACTATTTCAGGCACAAAAGCTCAAAAATTCAGGAATTATTATTATTATTATTATTGATGTTTTCTTGTTTGTTTGACCTTTGAAACCTAAAGACTATTCAGGATTTTAATATTGCTCTGATTTCTCGCTTTCTCTCCTGCTTGCTTTTCATTTCTTCCTTTTTGTGCTCCCAGTGTTTTAATTCTTTGTGTTTGTAATGATCAGCGCGCCTCAGTATGGAAAGAGTAAAGGATCAGGAATTGTGAAACTCACTTGAGTGTCTGCCTGAACCCAGCTGACTGTGAGGAGAGAACTGATCTGATTGGATGATTTATTTATCACTGACTCTGCACTCGGCTGTATTTCTGTCTCTATTCAGTGTGTGGAAGTCAGTGACAAGTGAATTCATCTGAGCTGCTGGTTTACTGACAAACTTCAGGATGAAATTATTTCTCATCTTTTTCACACTAATGTGTGTGAGGGACACTGAATCACAGTGTAAGTGAGATATTTATTTATGTGTAAATTTGCTGTAATATTTTTCCCCAGTGGTAATTAGAAGAGTGTATATAAAGTGTTAATGGTGGTGTTTTGGTTATTAAGCTGTAGAGCTTGATTTAAATGAGACAGATCGTTTCAGATCATCACAAAAATGATGTGATTTTGTCAGTGATAATGATGTTTTTATCTCACTGTAGTAACAGGCTGCTGCAGTTTGAACGTGTGTGTGTGTGTGTGTGTGTGTGTGTGTGTGTTTCTCCAGTTAAACATCAAGACCTGCAAATAATCGAATGTTCAGAGAAGAATAAGGAGTTTGTTAGGGTCCGATGGAGATGAGGAGTTTTATGCAGATTTTGAGAAGAAGAAAGGAGTGATAATGCTGCCTCCCTTCGCTGATCCGATTGGGTTCCCCGGACGGTACAAGTGGGCCGAGGCTAACATGCCCATCTGCCAAAACAACTTAGTGGTCGATAAAGGACTTTAAAGACCAGCCGGTGCCACAGGGTGAGAAACTCAGTGTTTATAGGAGCACAAATTTACCTTGATGATATTGAGTCTAAAATGATTTTCCAGCATGAAGATGTGAGATTTGTTGTAGATTTGACTGTAAATCACTGACCATTACACTGTCAGTAAACTACAGGAACAATCACAGTCTCCAGCCTGTAAAGCTCTCATTTACTGTGCAATACTCTAATCTCACAGCCGACACTACAGCACTGCTGTCTCACACTATTTTCATTTCATAAAGGCTTTTTATTCGACTAAAACATCCCAGAATGCAGCACATCATCACAGCAGCTGTTTGCTTCGCCCCGAACACAAACTATTTATCAGTTAAATTTATAGAAATGAAGAAAGTTCTCTCTGAACAGAGTAACTGTTGAAGTGTGGGGTTTGTAAATCTAAATAAATCTTTGCTTTTATTTCTATCCCCAACACACACACACACACACACACACACACACACACAAATTATGGATTATGAAACTAAAGATCAATTTTATAATTGACTTGCAAGAAAATATGAAGATGATCTGAGAAATACACCATTCATATTTTTCATATGAAATACATCGTGGATCTGAGTGACATAATTCCTGATATTTCACTCCGATGATGTCACTCCCAGTGTTTTCCCACTGACTAGACGTGTGTTGTCAAAATGGTGAACCATTTCAAAATTCAAATAGTTTTGATTAACTTGTGGGTTTTTTTGGATATGTTCATATAATACAAATATTACACACGGGCTTGAAGATATGAAGTTTATTTTCTCATGTTGAAAAATATTTCACTCGTTTGCTTCACTCCCTCATGATGTATCCATTCACCACTCAAAGATAAACTTCATATCTTCGTACCACCGTGTAACATCCTCTACATATCGACAGCCAGAAGAAATAATGAATGCATCACAGTCTCAGAGTCATAACAATGGTGCACATGTGCTTTATATTTTTCTCCAGATGCCCCACAAAGCTCCATCTATCCCAAACAAAAGATGCAGCTGGGTTCAGAGAACATGCTCATCTGTCATTCCGCACGATTTTTCCCTCCACCTGTTACTGTACGCTGGACCAAAAACAGTGTGGATGTGACGGAACAATCCACACTCAGCCGCTATTACCTGAATAAGGACAACACCTACAACCAGTTCTCCCACCTGCCCTTCACTCCACAGGAAGGAGACGTTTACACCTGCACGGTGGAGCACGATGCCCTGGAGACGCCTGACACCAAGACATGGGGTGAGACGGAGAGTTTAACTACTGATTCAGTCTTTCCTTAGAGTAGAAATAACGTGTGTGTGTGTGTGTGTAGAGGTGGATGTTGAGCTTCCCAGTGTGGGTCCCTCTGTGGTCTGTGGAGTGGGTCTGGCTGTCGGACTGCTCGGAGTCGCTACTGGAACTTTCTTCCTTGTCAAAGGAAACAGATGCAACTGACACTTCAGGTAACAACTCTAATAAAACATTATATTTATAATATTTAATACACCGTTTCTCCCTGATACACCTGTTTCTGTGTTTTCAGCCAGAAGTAAAGAGTTTAGAGAAGGTTTAGATTCATACCATGAATTCTCATTTTGATTTTTCACTGAGGAAACTGTTCATCCACTAGAGTTTAATTCATCTGTTAAACCATGTAAGTTTTTATTAAATATGAAGTTTTTCTTGTTCCATTGTACACCTGTTGGGCTGAATTTCTTATCTGTGTGCAGAAATCTGTGAATATGTCTTTCTTTTCCAATTTGTGTAATGTAATTAATGTTAGAAGAGAAAATGCAAATGAAAAGGAATGAGCGCCAGCAAATAAAGAAATAAACTTTATTTCCATGAATGTGAATGATGTGATTTCTGTTTACACACAGGTGTCACTTTCAGTGACTCGTTCCACCAGTAAAACATAATATCTGTATTAATCTAACTTGGAAATATATTGTCACAATCGTTACAGAAAAATCACACACACAACACCTAACATACACTACCGTACAAAAGTTTGGGGTCACCCAGACAATTTTGTGTTTTCCATGAAAAGTCACACTTTTATTTCCCACCATAAGTTGTAAAATGAATAGAAAATATAGTCAAGACATTTTTCTGGCCATTTTGAGCATTTAATCGACCCCACAAATGTGATGCTCCAGAAACTCAATCTGCTCAAAGGAAGGTCAGTTTTATAGCTTCTCTAAAGAGCTCAACTGTTTTCAGCTGCGCTAACATGATTGTACAAGGGTTTTCTAATCATCCATTAGCCTTCTGAGGCAATGAGCAAACACATTGTACCATTAGAACACTGGAGTGATAGTTGCTGGAAATGGGCCTCTATACACCTATGGAGATATTGCACCAAAAACCAGACATTTGCAGCTAGAATAGTCATTTACCACATTAGCAATGTATAGAGTGTATTTCTGATTAGTTTAAAGTGATCTTCATTGAAAAGAACAGTGCTTTTCTTTCAAAAATAAGGAAATCAAAAATAAGGAAATCCTTATTTTTGAAAGAAAAGCACTGAGTGTTAGGGTTTTGCTGGGATTCGAACCTGGTTGGCTGGTGTGATAATCCAGCAAACCCCCACTAGGCCACCAGGGGGATAACTCAAATGCAGAGGCGTGAGGCAGAAGTAGAAAAAGTATCAAAAGGTTTATTTACAATATATACACAAAAAAAATCCAAAAAGTAATAATCCAAAAACGCTTAGAAGATATCAGGGAAAAAATAAAAAATCCAAAAGTACAAAACAAAAGCCAAAAACCAGAAAAGAAAAGGCAAAAATACCAAAGCTCAGACGATCCAAAAACACAGTCACTACTAGGTCCAAAAGAAAAGCAAAGTGCAAAACAAAGAACACAGTACAGAGGAAACTGGAGATAAACATAACAGCACAAAGACTCCGTGACAAGAGGACTGAACTCAGGGGGTATAAATACACAAACTAAATTGAACACAGGTGAAAATAATCAGGACTAAACAGGCAATAAACACAAACACAAAACACAGTAACAGTGGCAGCCTCTAGAGGCCAAAACAAACATGACACGAAAAGGAAATAACAGCGGCCTCTAGAGGCCAAAACAGTCCCAGTCCTAACAGGACCCCCCCCCCAGGAGCGTCTCCTGACGTTCCCAGGGCGATCCGGATGGGCCGAATGGAAGTCCCGACACAGTTCTTTATCTAGGACATCCCGAGCAGGAACCCAGCAGCGCTCCTCAGGACCATAGCCCTCCCAGTCCACCAGATATTGCAGCCTGCCGCGGACCCGGCGGGAGTCAAGCAGGCGATGCACAGTGAACACAGTCTGGCCCTGGAAGATGCGGGGGGGTGGGGGGTTCCTAGGGGCAGGGGCATACGTAGACGTCAGTACGGGCCGCAACAGGGAAACATGGAAAGTGGGGTTGATCCTCAGAGTCCGGGGCAACTGGAGCCGGTAGGAGACAGGGTTCACCCTGCGCACCACCTTGAAGGGGCCAATGTAGCGAGGAGCAAGCTTGCGGTTCTCCACCCACAGCGGAAGGTCCTTAGTGGACAGCCAAACCCGCTGCCCAGGGTGGAAAGCGTGGGCAGGTCTTCTATGGCGGTTGGCCTGAGTCTGGTTGGTTCTGGAGGTCTGTATGAGGGTCTTCCTGACCTTGCTCCAGGTCTTGCGACACCGTCTCACATATTGGTTGACCGAGGGCACCCCCACGTCCTCCTCCTGGTCCAGGAACAGAGGTGGCTGGAACCCGAATTGGCACTGGAATGGCGACAGCTTGGTGGCCGATGACTGCAGGGTGTTGTGGGCGTACTCTGCCCATGGCAGCCAGGTGCTCCACGATGTCAGGTTATCCATAGCCAGGCCTCGCAGGGTGGTTTCCAGGTCCTGGTTGAGCCTCTCCGTCTGACCATTAGACTGTGGGTGAAACCCAAAGGAGAGGCTGGCAGTGGCTCCGATGACCTTGCAGAACCCGTGCCACGCTTGGGAGGAGAACTGGGGCCCTCGGTCTGAGACAATGTCCTGTGGGAGACCAAAGACTCGGAAGACATGATTAAACATAAGTTTCACTGTTTCAAGAGCAGAGGGGAGTTTGCACAGTGGTATAAAGCGGCAGGCCTTGGAGAATCTGTCAGCTATGACCAAAATGACAGTGTTACCTTGAGACTTAGGGAGACCCGTGATGAAGTCGACTGCCACGTGGGACCAGGGACGCCGGGGAATGGTCAGAGGATGCAGGAGACCCTGGGGATGCTGTTGTGGGTTCTTGGTTCTGGTGCAAACCTCACAGGACAGGACAAATGACCTTACTTCCTTCTCCATGTTAGGCCACCAGAAGCGTCTTTTCAGGAAGTCCAGGGTCCTCCGAGCTCCCGGGTGGGCGGTGAGAGGGGAAGAGTGACCCCACTGGAGAACCTTGGCCCGGGCTTGATGTGGGACGTACAAGAGGCCCGGTGGCCCCGTCCCAGGACCGGGGTCCTGGCGTTGGGCTCGTCGGACAGCCTCCTCAATACCCCAGTGGACAGGGGCCACAATCCGGGACACAGGGATAATAGGCCCGACTTCACTCTCCCTGTTAGTGGCAGAGAACAACCTGGACAGTGCGTCAGGTTTGGTGTTCTTGGAGCCGGGGCGGTACGAGAGGGTGAAGTCAAACCAACTGAAAAACAGGGCCCACCTAGCCTGTTGTGGGTTTAGTCTCTTGGCTTGCTGGAGGTACTCCAGGTTCTTGTGGTCAGTCCAAACCAGGAATGGATGTTGCGCTCCCTCCAGCCAGTGCCTCCACTCCTCAAGGGCCAGTTTGACCACTAGCAGTTCTCGATCCCCCACATCGTACCGGGACTCTGCAGGACTCAGGCGGTGGGAGAAGTAAGCGCAGGGGTGCAGCTTTCCTTCTGAACGTTGAGAGAGTACCACGCCGACACCACTGTCCGAGGCGTCCACCTCCATGATGAATGGTTGGGAGGTGTCCGGGAGGACCAGAATGGGTGCCATGCAGAAGTGGTCCTTGAGGTCTTTGAACGCCTTTTCCGCCTGAGGAGACCAGACATAAGATCCACCTGTCCCTTTGGTGAGGTCCAACATGGGTGCTGCTACAGAACTGAAGTTCCTGATGAACTTGCGGTAGAAGTTAGCGAATCCTAAGAACCGCTGAACCTCCTTAACGGACTTGGGAGTAGGCCAGTCCCGGACGGCCAGGGTCTTGGCTGGGTCCATTTGGAGTTGGCCTGTCCGTACAATAAATCCCAGAAAGGAGACCTCGGGAACATGAAATTCGCATTTCTGGGCCTTGGCGAACAGATTGTTCTGTAGCAGCCTCTGGAGAACCTGGCGGACATGGTGGCGGTGCTCCTGCAAGGTCTTGGAAAAGATAAGGATGTTGTCGAGGTAGACAAAAACGTACAGGTTAATCATGTCCCTTAAGACGTCGTTGATTAGGGCCTGAAAAACAGTTGGTGCATTGGTGAGTCCGAATGGCATCACCTGGTATTCGTAGTGCCCAGACGGGGCGTTAAAGGCAGTCTTCCACTCGTCTCCCTGTCGGATACGGATGAGGTGGTATGCGTTCCGTAGGTCCAACTTGGTGAAGACGGTGGTGCCTTGGAGCAGGTCGAAAGCTGTGGACATCAGCGGAAGGGGATATCGGTTGCGCACAGTGATCTTGTTCAGGCCCCTGTAGTCAATACATGGTCGGAGCCCCCCATCCTTCTTGCCGACAAAGAAGAAGCCGGCACCAGCAGGTGAGGTGGAGGGTTGAACGAACCCAGAGACCAGGGTGTCTTTGAGGTATTCCTCCATGGCCTTGCGTTCTGGCTGAGAGAGGGAAAACAGTCTGCCACGAGGAGGGGTAGTCCCAGGGAGCAAGTTGATGGCACAGTCATAGGCCCGGTGCGGAGGAAGAACGGCGGCCCTGCTCTTGCTGAAGACCTCTTTGAGATCCCAGTACTCTGTGGGAACTTGAGATAACTCGGTGAGATCAGGGGGCTTGGCAGAAGACACAGGAGAGCCAGAGAGCAGACAAGAGGCATGGCATGCAGGGCCCCATTCCACAACCTGGCTTGTTACCCAGTCTATGCGATGGTTGTGGCGAGTAAGCCAAGGAAGGCCTAGAATAACTGGGAACTCAGGTGAAGGAATCAGGTGCAGGGATATTTCTTCCTTGTGACCTTGAGACTGGAGGAAGACTGGAGAAGTAACTTGGGTGACTCTTCCATCACCTAACGCTTGGCCATCGAGGGCAGACACAGACAGTGGGACTTCAAGAGGTGCAGTCGGAACATTGATACTTTGGGCGAAGTGAATATCCATAAAGTTCCCAGCCGCCCCTGAGTCTAACAAAGCTTGACAAGAGTGGACAGACTCACCCCAGGAGATGGAGACCGGGATGTAGATTCCTTGGCCAGGGAGTCCGGGAGAGAGGGTAGGCCCCGTCACAACCCTCCCTCGGCTGGACGGGGCGGTCCTTTTCCCGAGAGTTCGGGACATGATGCTCGGAAGTGACCAGGCTTGCCACAGTAGATGCAGCACTTGTCCCTCCTTCTGCGCTCCCTCTCAGGTGCAGAGAGGCGAGTACGACCCACTTGCATGGGTTCTGGACAGTCACTGAAGGAGGTAGACAGGCTCCAGGTAGAGGTAGGGAGGCTGGGGGGGCTCAGGACTTGGCGGCGTTCTCTAATCCTGTTGTCCAGACGAATAGCATGTGAGATGAGAGTTTCGAGGTCACTTGGGCATCCAATAGAGGCCAGACCGTCCTTGACGGGGTCAGACAGACCATGGTGGAAGGCTGACACCAGGGCAGTCTCGTTCCATCCACTTACTGCTGAGAGCATCCGGAACGAGATGGCGTAATCTGCGACGCTTCCTCCTTGCCGGATGGACATGAGCTTTCTGGCTGCGTCGGTACTGATGTCCGCCTGATCGAAGACCCGAAGCATCTCTTCAGAAAACAGCTGGAAATCAAAGCACTCAGGTCCCTGTCTCTGCCAGATAGCAGTAGCCCAGGCTCGCGCCTTACCAGCTAATAAGGTTATCACAAAGGCAATCTTGCGGCGATCCGTAATGTAGGTGGTAGGCTGAAGCTCAAAGGTGAATTGACACTGGGTAAGGAACTCTCGGCACTCACAGTGCTTGCCGTCATACCTCTGTGGTGCAGGAAGGCTGGGTTTGTGAGGTGAAGAAGGCAGCATGGCAGGAGGCACTGGAGCAGAAGCGGGAGCTGGATCAGGATGAGGAGATGCAGGCAGAGGTGTCAGCTGTGCCAGGGTTTTCTCAATTTGCTGAAGCAGTTCCTCGTGGCGAGCAAGGGCCTCACGTTGGCTGGTGAGCGTTTGTCCATGAGCGTCCATGGTCGCTCCGAAGCGTGTCAAAGCTGCCATAATTCCCTGAAGGTTGACCGGGTAGACAGTAGAAGCCGCCTCTGCTGAGTCGGTCATGACGGAGTCTTTCTGTTAGGATTCGAACCTGGTTGGCTGGTGTGATAATCCAGCAAACCCCCACTAGGCCACCAGGGGGATGACTCAAATGCAGAGGCGTGAGTAGAAAAAGTATCAAAAGGTTTATTTACAATATATACACAAAAAAAATCCAAAAAGTAATAATCCAAAAATGCTCAGAAGATCTCATCTCATTATCTCTAGCCACTTTATCCTTCTACAGGGTCGCAGGCAAGCTGGAGCCTATCCCAGCTGACTACGGGCGAAAGGCAGGGTACACCCTGGACAAGTCACCAGGTCATCACAGGGCTGACACATAGACACAGACAACCATTCACACTCACACCTACGGTCAATTTTAGAGTCACCAGTTAACCTAACCTGCATGTCTTTGGACTGTGGGGGAAACCGGAGCACCCGGAGGAAACCCACGTGGACAACATGCAAACTCCACACAGAAAGGCCCTTGCCAACCCCGGGGCTCGAACCCAGGACCTTCTTGCTGTGAGGCGACAGGGCTAACCACTACACCACCGTGCCGCCCCTCGCTCAGAAGATATAAGGGAAAAAATAAAAAATCCAAAAGTACAAAACAAAAGCCAAAAACCAGAAAAGGCAAAAATACCAAAGCTCAGAAGATCCAAAAACACAGTCACTACTAGGTCCAAAAGAAAAGCAAAGTGCAAAACAAAGAACACGCTACAGAGGAAACTGGAGATAAACATAACAGCACAAAGACTCCGTAACAAGAGGACTGAACTCAGGGGGTATAAATACACAAACTAAATTGAACACAGGTGAAAATAATCAGGACTAAACAGGCAATCAACACAAACACAAAACACAGGAACAGTGGCGGCCTCTAGAGGCCAAAACAAACATGACACGAAAAGGAAATAACAGCGGCCTCTAGAGGCCAAAACAGTCCCAGTCCTAACACTGAGATCACTTTAAACTAATCAGAAATACACTCTATACATTGCTAATGTGGTAAATGACTATTCTTGCTGCAAATGTCTGGTTTTTGGTGCAATATCTACATAGGTGTATAGAGGCCCATTTCCAGCAACTATCACTCCAGTGTTCTAATGGTACAATGTGTTTGCTCATTGCCTCAGAAGGCTAATGGATGATTAGAAAACCCTTGTACAATCATGTTAGCACAGCTGAAAACAGTTTAGCTCTTTAGAGAACCTATAAAACTGACCTTCCTTTGAGCAGATTGAGGCCCTGTCCACACGGCAACGGATTCAGGTGACTCCAATACAATTGTTTATCGTTTCGGCCTGGCGTCCACACGGCACCAGCGTTTTGGGTGCCCCAAAACGCAATCTTTTGAGAACGGGGTCCAGAGTGGAAAGATCTGGCAACGTTGCCGTTGCGAAGTCGTCTGGATGAGTAGAACGGATTTGTTTACGATGACGTCACAACCACATGACTGTGAGTGCTTCACGCCGGGTAGAAGTGTAACGAATTCGATGCGAGTTGTCAACAAATCCTATAACTTGGTTCATGAAATGCGCTTACAAAATATTTTCACTGTGAATATTTATTGTGTAATGGTGCAGAGAGAGAGAGAGAGAGAATAGCCCTTAGGGCAGAGTCAATCCCGCCAGCAAAAATAGGGAAAAAAATGAGCGATCTCACCTCTTCAGATGTTGGTTTAAGTCCTACAATACATTCCTCAAAAAGGGCGTAGAAGAACAAATTAATCCATCAACATGTAGCATTCAATTTATTCCGGACCATTAAAGACGCCGCCTTCCGCGTAGAATCATACGTCATCCTCGCCGCCATATTGGATGGGTCAAAGTGGAGAATAAAGATGCCTCATTCATGTGCTGCATTTAACTGTACCAACAGGTTTACCGTCCAAACGAGATCACATGGGATTATCTTTCACAGGTGAGACTGGAAAAATACTTTTCATTGTATTTGGTCATTATAATGTAATTTTACGAACAGATTTTTCTGACTTTGTGGCTAATATGAAGTCTCGCGCATAATAGTTTATGCGCATGCGTCCTTACTACTTCTATTGTTCTGGTGTCTCCGAAGGGACCGTCTTACAGCGCCCCTAGAGGTGTGGCATGTGTATTGCATCGTTTTCAGCAAGCATTGCGTTGCCATATGGACCTGATATTTTACTGATCGTTGCCCATTTGGACGCGATATTTTTTTAAATAACATCTCGTTGCCGTTGTCGTGTGGATGTAGCCTGAGTTTCTGGAGCATCACATTTGTGGGGTCGATTAAGTGCTCAAAATGGCCAGAAAAATGTCTTGACTATATTTTCTATTCATTTTACAACTTATGGTGGTAAATAAAAGTGTGACTTTTCATGGAAAACACAAAATTATCTGGGTGACCCCAAACTTTTGAACAGTAGTCTCATCTCATCTCATTATCTCTAGCCGCTTCATCCTTCTACAGGGTCGCAGGCAAGCTGGAGCCTATCCCAGCCGACTACGGGCGAAAGGCGGGGTACACCCTGGACAAGTCGCCAGGTCATCACAGGGCTAACACATAGACACAGACAACCATTCACACTCACACCTACGGTCAATTTAGAGTCACCAGTTAACCTAACCTGCATGTCTTTGGACTGTGGGGGAAACCGGAGCAAACCCATGCGGACACGGGGAGAACATGCAAACGCCACACAGAAAGGCCCTCGCCGGCCCCGGGGCTCGAACCCAGGACCTTCTTGCTGTGAGGCGACAGCGCTAACCACTACACCACCATACCGCCCTTTGAACAGTAGTGTATATATAAAATGAGAAAATCACATCTAAAAATTAAAACCCCTTCCCTGGATGTCAAAAAATCAATGTGAAAATAAATGACTCATAAAAACCCACACACTACATGATTCACAGATTTATACAGAGGTGTTGAAAAACTAAAAATTTTCATGTGATTCTTCACGCATGATGTGATACAGATGGACTCATGACTTTATATTTCTGTGACTGAAATGGTGATTGTTTCCATTCTGAATTTTTGTAAATGTCCTAAAACTAATCAGGTAAATACATTCAGCTGTGTCACAAACTGACCAATCATCAATCTTGCACCCACATATGTGGAGCAAATCACCTTCCACATAACAAACCCTGGAAGAAGAGAGCACAGGGTCACACAGGTGATCAAGTTCAACCAACTTGCTCTCTGCGGTGCCCTCAACATAAACTTTTGTTTTATTTACATATGGTATATATTACATTACATTCATGGCATTTAGCAGATGCACTTATCCAGAGCAACATACAACATACCCAGAGCAGCTTGGGGGGCAGTTGGGGGTTAGGTGCCTCACTCAAGGGCACTTCAGCCACTCCTGCTGGTCCAGGGAATCAAACCAGCAACCTTTTGGTCCCATAGCTGCTTCTCTAACCATTAGGCCATGGTTTCTAATATATTTATTTTTATTCTTGTCCAAGGTTTTTGAGGGCATCCTGATACATTTATGGCCCTTTTCCACTACCCTTTTTCAGCTCACTTCAGCTCGCTTCAGCTCACTTCAGCCCGACACGGCTCGCGTTTCGACTACCAAAAACCAGCACGACTCAGCTCGTTTCAGCCCTGCTTAGCCCCTAAAACTCGCACCGTTTTGGAGTGGGGCTGAAGCGAGCCAAGCCGTGCCGAGTGAGGCTAGGGGCGTGAGCAGACACTCCCCTGTGCACTGATTGGTGAGGAGGAGTGTCCTCACATGCCCACACACGCCCCGCGAGCGCGCTGGGATCTGTAAACACCGCAAACCCGGAAGAAGAATAATTACGAATTACGAGAATTTCTGAAGCCTTATGCGCCTCGCCTCATCTATACGCTCTTGCCAGTATCTGTTGGCGTTGTCGGTGACAACAAGCCACAGCACCAAGACCAGCAACACTAACGACTCCATGTCTATTGTTTACTATTCGGGTCGTGAGACTACCGCTTAAAAGCTCACTGAATCAGTGACATACAGAGCATCGTGGACGAGTTCGCGGAGCGCAAGGCTCGTCGTATGCCCTTCAAATAATGCGCGCAGTAGGCTATTGATGTTTTATTATGAGCCATGTACAGTATGTCGCCTAATGTTTTTTTGTTTCTGAGTTACATGTTCGTTTGAAGGACTTAATGTACAAAATAACATAGTTGCACCCCGTAGTGTTGAAATTGGTAAACACAGTGCATTCAGTGAGGTTTGCACCGCCCTCCTTTTATTTCTGACTCTTCCTGTCACCGTTGCAACCTCTGAGCGCTCATTCGTATGCCCTTCAAATAATGTGCGCAGTATAGGCTATTGATGTTTTATTATGAGCCATGTACAGTATCCTAATGTTTTTTGTTTCTGAGTTACATGTTCGTTTGAAGGACTTGATGTACTAAATAACATAGTTGCACCCGGTAGTGTTGAAATTGGTAAACACCGCAGTTGCGGACATTTTGTAGCCTAAAATGATGTTATGATAAGCTTTAATAAAGGGCCCGGTCATTTGCCCCGCCCCCGGCCCGGCTCTGACTTGTTCCGCCACTGTCACTGATGTCACTGTTTGCGCTGCTTAACGACATCGCGTGACGTCCACCCACTTTCGCTAACTCCACCCAATGTGTCCACCCACTTCCAGCCAGCACGGTTCAGCGCGGTTGTAGTCGAAATGCAACTCCAACAGCCCCGCTCAGCTCGACTCAGCTCGACTCAGCACGGCACGGCTCAGCCGCGTTTGTAGTGGAAAAGCGGCATTAGATAATGACTTATCCAAAAAAAATAGTTTTAAGTGTCAATGTAAATTTAACATTAAAATTTTTCGACAGTGTAAAGGTACAAACAGCTGCATTAGAGCTGAAACCAGTCCAGTTATTTTACTGTAAATTTGATGACAGGTCCAACTGTATTGGAGGCTACATGGACGGTACATAGGACTCCATATGCTCACATTTGAACTGGTTTATTTTCAAATGTGTAGCAAAGGTGTTTGTTCGCATGACTGTGTAACTGACTGTGTATACCTTAAGTTACGAGTCAGAACATGGTGGAAGCAACACAGTCTTTTGACCGTGCGCCAGACCTTGTGATTTACCTTGTTGCTTTTAAGTAAACATTTTAGAAAGACAAAGGAAGTTGTCATGTCTCATTGCTCGCGTGGAAAAATAGTGGTTTTTTTTGACTGACTCTAGAAGTGGTACAGTAAACAAGGAAGAGCTAACGGAGTGCCATTACATTTAGTCAAAAGACTAGCTTAACGAGCGGAGCAGCAGAGCTGGAGTTGCACTGTGTATGTGTGAGAGAGCAGGGCCCGTTGCATGAAAGGAAAAAAGGAGAGCTCACCCAAGGATGCCGAAGCAGAAACGGACTATTGTTTGAAATATTCTCCAAGACAAGGTACTGATAGATCCTCGTAATATCCAAGTGCAGTAAGACGAGCAGACGTGAAGTGGATAATTATGGAGCTCGAGCCAAAATTAAAGGACGATTGCAAATAAAAATGCAAGTTATGGATTTCTCCCTATGAATTGTAATGCAAGTCTTGAGTCAAACAACGTGGAGTTTGGCGTTATTTTGAAAGGTTGTATTATACTAGTTTTATGAAGAAAAGTGACTTTGAAGAAAAGTGCTTTTAAACTTTGCATACTACTCAAGCCTTTACTCTGCAATACAAGATGGCTAATGAAAAGGAGCCAAGATGTCTTGAGGATACAGTGGAACAGGGAAGGTCACGCAAGCTGACAGAGAAAGCACTACAGGAGAAATTACAAAGGCACATAGCACTGAGGAAGCACAATTTAGGAGCTCTCACAAGTAAAATAAGGGACGTGGAGACATTGAAGAGTGATGCTCAAAATTTACAAAGAGTCAAAGAAGTGATGGGAAATTATTTTGCACTTCATTTACAGGGGCTTAGTCGCCTCAACAATGAAGTTGTAAATCTTTTGGCTGAAGATGAAAAAATATATGACCAGGAAAAATGGTTTGAACCCAAAATGGCATCCATCACAAAATTTATGAAAGAAACTAAAAAATGGATTGCAGATGTACATGAATCTGTCCTGCAAAGAGAGAAGGATGAGGACGTTGACCCCCAAGATACTGTTAAATCAAGTGACAGCATTTCTCAGGTTGATGTCAATGATGATGGGCACACCCGCCCATGTGGATCTCAAGTTAGTTGCACGTCATCCACAACACGAGTCTCATCAACACGCATTAAACAAGAAGCGGAACATGCAGCCCTGCTTGAGCGTGCGACTGCACAGAAGAAAAGGCAGCAACTTGAGCTTGAAATGACCAGACTTAAAGTTGCAAAGGAAGAACTTGAGCTGGAGACTGCATTAGCTGAAAGTAGTGCAAAAATAAAGGTGCTCAAAGAATATGAGAACTCCGAAGATGGCTTGAGTAGCCACAGACAAGCACAAAAGCTACAAGGTGGGAACGTGAAGCAAGAAAGAACCAGCTTTCCTCTTCAACCAGGCAGCATGAACTTTCACGCACCACCACAAACGTGCCACAATGTGGTTGCACAAGATTTGAACTATAATGCGCCAACCAACAGAGATGAGGACATAATAAAGGTCATGCAAAATCAGAATGTAATTACTGAACTGCTAGTTAAACAACAGAAACAATCTCAGCTACCAGTGAAGGATATTCCTGTCTTCAGAGGCGATGCACTGCAATACAAATCGTTCAATAGAGCATTTGAGCACTCAATAGAACAAAAGACAGACAATGATCAAGACAGATTGTATTTTTTAGAACAGTTTACAGCCAGTGAACCCCAAGAGTTAGTCCGCAGCTGTGCACACATGCCACCCAGCAAAGGCTACTATGAAGCAAAGTGTCTGCTTCATAAACACTATGTGGATGAACTACAGATCGCCAGTGCATACATCGATAAGGCATTAAAATGGCCGCAGATCAAGTCAGATGATGGAAAGGCATTGAGTGCTTATGCAATGTTTTTGGTTGGATGTCACAACTCTATGGAGGACAGACTTCTTAGACGAGATGGACAATCCTACTAACCTATGAACAGTGGTATCCAAACTACCTTACAAAATGAAAGAACGCTGGCGTGCTGAAGCTGTTGATATCAAAGAGCGAAGAGGCATAAGAGCAAGGTTTGCTGATTTAGTGAGTTACATAGACCGCCAAGCTAAAATAATGCTCAATCCCCTCTTCAGTAATATACCAGACAGCTGCTCAGTCACAACTGGAAAAACTGAGCACAAAGAAAGGTATCCTGCAAAGAGAGAGATCCGTGGAAGCAGTTTTGCCACAAACGTTTCAGCTGAAAACCAACGGTCTCCAGGATCATATGTGAAACCAGCAAACTCAAGCAAGACAGGGATTGCCTTTGAGAAGCCATGTTTGTACTGCCAGCAATCTCACACCCTAGCTATGGTACATGTAGCCAAATCAAAATGCAGCCACACAAAGAACGCGTGGAGTTCTTGAAGTTAAAGGGCCTGTGTTTTGGATGCTTAACCCCTGGCCATCTTGGCAAATTCTGCAAAAGAAGAATTGAGTGTAAAGAATGTGCATTAAGGCACCCAGACATTCTACACACACCAAAAAGGGAAGTTTCTGTCTCACCTGACAAGAGTGATGGTGGCCACGGAAATAAAGTAAGTTCTGTTTCATCTGAGAAGGCTTATGGTGCTCACAAAGAAGTATCATGTGCTCGAGTTTCTATCGCTCAAGAATCTTGCAGCCTCACAGGGGCTGGAGAACCTGAATGTGTGCTGTCAATAGTACCAGTGAAGATTACGTCAAAAAAGGGTGACAAGTATGTGGAAACATTTGCTTTCATGGATCCAGGAAGTACAGCAACGTTCTGCACTGGAGACCTGCAAAGGAAACTGAACGTTAAAGGGAAACCAACACAAATACTTCTCAGCACCATGGGTCAAAACAAATCTGGGGAACAGAAACTCATGAACAGTTATGCGATATCGGACCTGGAAGTGTGCGGACTGGAAGACAACAAGTATATTCAGTTACCCAAGGTGTACACTCACAGCAACATACAGTGGTGCTTGAAAGTTTGTGAACCCTTTAGAATTTTCTATATTTCTGCATAAATATGACCTAAAACATCATCAGATTTTCACACAAGTCCTAAAAGTAGATAAAGAGAACCCAGTTAAACAAATGAGACAAAAATATTATACTTGGTCATTTATTTATTGAGGAAAATGATCCAATATTCCATATCTGTGAGTGGCAAAAGTATGTGAACCTTTGCTTTCAGTATCTGGTGTGACCCCCTTGTGCAGCAATAACTGCAACTAAACATTTCCGGTAACTGTTGATCAGTCCTGCACACCGGCTTGGAGGAATTTTAGCCCGTTCCTCCGTACAGAACAGCTTCAACTCTGGGATGTTGGTGGGTTTCCTCACATGAACTGCTCGCTTCAGGTCCTTCCACAACATTTCCATTGGATTAAGGTCAGGACTTTAACTTGGCCATTCCAAAACATTAACTTTATTCTTCTTTAACCATTCTTTGGTAGAATGACTTGTGTGCTTAGGGTCGTTGTTTTGCTGCATGACCCACCTTCTCTTGAGATTCACTTCATGGACAGATGTCCTGACATTTTCCTTTAGAATTCGCTGGTATAATTCAGAATTCATTGTTCCATCAATGATGGCAAGCCGTCCTGGCCCAGATGCAGCAAAACAGGCCCAAACCATGATACTACCACCACCATGTTTCACAGTTGAGATAAGGTTCTTATGCTGGAATGCAGTCTTTTCCTTCTCCAAACATAACGCTTCTCATTTAAACCAAAAAGTTCTATTTTGGTCTCATCCGTCCACAAAACATTTTTCCAATAGCCTTCTGGCTTGTCCACGTGATCTTTAGCAAACTGCAGATGAGCAGCAATGTTCTTTTTGGAGAGCAGTGGCTTTCTCCTTGCAACCCTGCCATGCACACCATTGTTGTTCAGTGTTCTCCTAATGGTAGACTCATGAACATTAACATTAGCCAATGTGAGAGAGGCCTTCAGTTGCTTAGAAGTTACCCTGGGGTCCTTAATGACCTTGCCGACTATTACACGCCTTGCTCTTGGAGTGATCTTTGTTGGTCGACCACTCCTGGGGAGGGTAACAATGGTGTTGAATTTCCTCCATTTGTATATAATCTGTCTGACTGTGGATTGGTGGAGTCCAAACTCTTTAGAGATGGTTCTGTAACCTTTTCCAGCCTGATGAGCAACAGCAATGCCTTTTCTGAGGTCCTCAGAAATCTCCTTTGTTCGTGCCATGATACACTTCCACAAACATGTGTTGTGAAGATCAGACTTTGATAGATCCCTGATCTTTAAATAAAACAGGGTGCCCAGTCACACCTGATTGTCATCCCATTGATTGGAAACACCTAACTCTAATTTCACCTTCAAATTAACTGCTAATCCTAGAGGTTCACATACTTTTGCCACTCACAGATATGTAATATTGGATCATTTTCCTCAATAAATAAATGACCAAGTGTAATATTTTTGTCTCCTTTGTTTAACTGGGTTCTCTTTATCTACTTTTAGGACTTGTGTGAAAATCTGATGATGTTTTAGGTCATATTTATGCAGAAATATAGAAAATTCTAAAGGGTTCACAAACTTTCAAGCACCACTGTACCTGTCCACACTGACAACATACCAAAGCAATCAGATATAGAGAAGTGGCCTTACCTCAAAGAAGTACGCTTGCCAGAAATAGAAGCGGATGTAGGCCTACTTATTGGAGCAAACTGTCCAAAGGCAATGGAGCCATGGCACATCATCAACAGTAGAGATGGAGGACCTTATGCGGTGAAGGCTGCTGTTGGCTTTGTCATGAATGGACCCATAAGAAAAGAGCTGGACAACACAGAGAATAAACCATCTCAATGTTCAGTGAACAGGATCTCTGTGATGGAAATTGAGAAGTTGCTGGTCCAACAATACAATGCTGACTTCCCAGAGCGTAACTATGATGACAAAGAAGAGTTGTCACAAGAAGACAAACAATGAATGCAGTCTGTGCAGGAAACAGCAACTCTAGAGAATGGACATTACAGCATTGAATTGCCACTCAGGAACAGAAGGCTTCAAATGCCTAATAATCATTGTGTGGCAGAACAGCGCATAGCCACTCTACTCAGAAAGTTCAAGAAGAATCCTGGGTTCTATGAAGAGTACAAAGCCTTCATGGACACCATTATTGACAAAGGCTACGCCGTTCAAGTTCCAGCACATCAGCTGAACCGTGATGACAACAGGGTGTTCTACATACCACATCATGGGGTGTACCACCCTAAAAAAGGAAAGTTAAGAGTGGTCTTCGACTGCACAGCCTTGTTTCAGGGCTGGTCCTTGAATGATGAGTTACTTCAGGGACCCGACATGACCAACACACTGGTTGGAGTCCTCTTAAGATTTCGTGAGGAGCCAGTAGCCATGATGGCAGACATCGAGTCTATGTTCTACCAAGTCAAGGTCCCAGAAGAGGATGCAGATCTCCTCCGCTTTCTATGGTGGCCCAAAGGCAATTTGGATGGGCCTATGGAGGAATTTAGGATGTCAGTGCACCTCTTCGGGGCCACCTCATAGCCAAGTGTCACTTCATATGCACTGAGAAGAACTGCTGAGGACCACAAAGCCACTGCATCCCCCGAATCTGTGCAAACAGTCCTGCATAACTTTTACGTAGATGACTGTCTGAAAAGTGTAGCTACAGAAGATGATGCAGTGACCTTGGCTTGTGATCTTTGCACTTTGTGTGCCAGTGGAGGCTTCACTCTAACAAAATGGACGAGCCATAGCAGAAAGGTGTTAATGTCCATCCCAGAAGCACACCGAGCCAGTGAAGTAAAGGATCTGGATCTAAGCCACGACGCTCTACCAGCCGAGAGGGCTCTTGGCATACAGTGGAATACAAAAACAAATACTTTCACCTACAGTATGAAGCTGCAAGACAAACCGATAACAAGAAGGGGCATTTTATCAATCATCAATTCGATCTATGACCCCCTCGGGTTCCTGGCTCCAGTCATCTTGCCTGCTAAACTCCTGTTGAAAAGGCTTTGTAAAGTGCAACGTGGTTGGGATGAGAACATCGCTGAAAAACATGCTGAGGAGTGGAAAAAATGGAAAGATGTTGTTACTCACCTCTCCAAGTTCCATGTGGACAGATGTTTGAAACCATCAGACTTCGGATGCATTGCTGCAGCACGTTTGCATCATTTCTCAGATGCCTCAGAGTATGCATATGGCACTGTGTCTTGTCTACTGCTAGAGAACAAGCAAGGCAAGAAGCATTGTTCTTTCTTGATGGGGAAAGCAAGAGTGGCTCCACTCAAACAGGTCACAATTCCCCGACTCGAGCTGACGGCAGCAGTCGTCGCAGTGAAGATAGACAAGATGTTACATCAAGAACTTCAAGTTCTACTGCAACCATCTATCTTCTGGACAGACAGCACAACCGTGCTCAGATATATTGACAGTGAAACTGCTCGATTCAAAACTTTCGTTGCAAACAGAGTCACGCTGATTCGAGAAGCCACCAAGCCTTCTCAATGGAACTACATTGGAACAGCAGAAAATCCCACAGATCAAGCTAGCAGGGGCCTGAAGGCCAAGAGTTTGATGCAAGGAGGAACATGGATTAATGGACCAAACTTCTTGCTGAACAATGAATGCGATTGGCCAACACAACTTATAGAAAGGAAAGAAAGCCTTCAAAATGATCCAGAAGTCAAAAGCACAGTTACAGTCAACACAATCGAAGTCAAAGATAACATGGAACCAATTAACAATTTGATCTACTACTACTCTGACTGGCATAAGCTGAAAAGATCGGTTGCCTGGATTTTAAAGGTAAAGAAAACTTTGCAGCAACTGAAGGATGAAAGAAAAGAGTTCACAAGAACAATCAGTCAAACTGAAAAGGACCCTGAAAGGCAAAGGTCAAAGTTAGGACAGCATATGGAAAAATGCAAAACAACGATAGAATGGAAATCACTTACCTTGGATGATCTGGTTGCCTCAGAAAAGGAGATAATTATTTTTAGCCAAAGACAGAAATTTGGAGAAGAAATCAAAGCTCTGCAAAAAGGCAAACAAGTCAGTTGCAACAGTCGGCTGTTCAAACTAGACCCAATTCTTCAAGATGGCATTTTGAGAGTCGGAGGAAGACTTAACAAGTCGGCTATGCCAGAAAATGTCAAACATCCAGCGATACTCTCTAAGCACAGTAGAGTCGCCACACTGATTTTGAGAGACATACACCAAAGAACAGGACACTGCGGACAGAGTTATGTTTTGTCACGACTAAGATGCAAGTATTGGATCCCACAAGCCAATTCTGCCATCCGAAAGATAATCAATAAATGCACAGTGTGCCGCAGGACTAATGGAAAGGTCGGAGAGCAAAAGATGGCGAACCTACCTGAGGACTGCCTTATGCCTGACAAACCACCTTTTACGAACACAGGTGTTGATTACTTTGGGCCATTTGATGTCAAGCGGGGCCGGAGTACAGTCAAGAGATATGGCGTGATGTTTACCTGCCTCACCCTCAGAGCTGTGCATATTGAAGTTGCAGACAGCCTCGATACAGACTCCTGTATTAATGCCATTCAACGTTTTGTAAGCAAAAGGGGTCAAGTCACCATCATGCACTCTGACAACGGCACAAACTACACTGTATGTGGGCGCTGAAAGGGAGATGAGAGAAGCCATACAGCACCTGGATAATGATAAGATTGAAAGAGCTTTGCAACCAAAGGGAATAAAGTGGATATTTAACAGTCCAGCAGCTTCCCACCAGGGCGGGATCTGGGAAAGACAGATTCGCACAGTGCGAAGAATCCTCAATTCCCTGTTGAAAGAACAAGCTGTGAATGATGATGATTGTCTTCAGACAATAATGTGTGAGGTCAAGAGTATCATCAATGGCAGGCCGCTCACAAATATCTCAGATGATGTGAATGACCCTGAGCATCTAACACCTAATCACTTATTGCTGCTGAAGTCTCAACCCAGCGTGCCACCAGGCATCTTCAACAAAGATGACACATATACAAGAAAGCAATGGAAGCAAGTCCAATATCTTGCAGATTTATTTTGGACTAGATGGACGCGTGAGTATCTTCCTCTCCTCCAAGAACGCCAGAAATGGTCAAGACCAAGGAAAAACTTTATTACTGGAGATGTCGTGTTACTAGTGACTTAGACTTAGACTTCTTTATTGTCCATTAAACTTCCATGAAATGGAAATTTCTCTTTAGTAGTGGCATAAAAGACACACAGAGACAAACACACATCACAGTCAGCATAATACTCAATAAATAAATAAATGGGGAAGAAAAAGTGTCCATTTCACTCAGTTAAATATTAAAAAGTTAAAAGATATTAAAAGATGTAGAAACACCAGACTAATACTAAAAACTTTTAAGATGCACAACCTAACTAACTATAACGTGTCACTATCGCTTAGGCAGTTCTTTGTTGAGAATGGTCACAGCTGATGGAATAAATGACCGCTTGTAACCATTCTTCCTAGTCATTGGGACTTTAATGGCCCTTTTCCACTACCCTTTTTCAGCTCACTTCAGCTCGCTTCAACTCACTTCAGCCCGACACGGCTCGCGTTTCGACTACCAAAAACCAGCACGACTCAGCTCGCTTCAGCCCTGCTTAGCCCCTAAAACTCGCACCGTTTTGGAGTGGGGCTGAAGCGAGCCAAACCGTGCCGAGTGAGGCTGGGAGCATGAGCAGACACTCCCCTGTGCACTGATTGGTGAGGAGGAGTGTCCTCACATGCCCACACATGCCCCGCAAGCACGCTGGGATCTGTAAACACCACAAACCCGGAAGAAGAATAATTACGAATTACGAGAATTTCTGAAGCCTTATGCGCCTCGCCTCATCTATACGCTCTTGCCAGTATCTGTTGGCGTTGTCGGTGACAACAAGCCACAGCACCAAGACCAGCAACACTAACGACTCCATGTCCTCCATGTTTATTGTTTACTATCCGGGTCGTGAGACTCCCGCTTAAAAGCTCACTGATGTCACTGTTTGCGCTGCTTAACGACATCACGTGACGTCCACCCACTTTCGCTAACTCCACCCAATGTGTCCACCCACTTCCAGCCAGCACAGTTCAGCACGGTTGTAGTCGAAATGCAACTCCAACAGCTCCGCTCAGCCCGACTCAGCACGGCACGGCTCAGCCCGACTCAGCCGCGTTTGTAGTGGAAAAGCGGCATAAGTCTCCGTCCTGATGGCAGCATCTGGAAAGCACAGTGTAGAGGGTGAGTGGGGTCCTGGTAAACTTGAAATGCTTTTTTTGTTAGAGCCTGTGTGTATAGGTGTGAAAGTTGCAATTGTTTGTGTCCAATAATTTTTCCAGCCTGGTTGACGATCTGTACCAGTATATTTTTTTGTTTGACAGAGAGGTGCCCATACCATGACACGATGTTTAATGTCAGCACACTCTCTGTCAGTGATTTGTCCGCTGACTGGTGTTCAGGTTCCTGAGTTTCCTCAGAAGAGCCAGGCGCTGTCTCCCTTTTTTGAATGTATAGTCCACATGTTCTTGAAATTGTAACTGACTATTATTATTCCAAGGTATTTGAATTGAGTGACCTGCTCCACTTCCTGACCCTTCATGCTGATTGGCCTGAAGGTATGCCCAGAATCTTTGTTTTCTCCCTTCTTGCTGCTTCCCAGCCACATCTCCTTGGTCTTGGTGACGTTGAGATCCAGGAAGCTGCTATCAAACCATGCATCCAGGGTGTTGATGTAATGCAGGTAGGGGGAGCTGTCTGTGTCCCGCAGGCAAGCAATTAGGGCCATGTCATCTGCATACTTGATGAGGGAAAGGTCATCACTGTTGCATTGTATCTCGTTTGTGTATATGGAGAAGAGCAGGGGTGATAATACACATCCTTGAGGAACACCGGTGTTGAGTACTAGAGAGTCAGAGAGGCAGTTGTTAATACATACACGCTGGGGCCGGTTTCTCAGAAAGTCCCTGATGAGAAGGACTAGGCCACTACTGACTTTCAGGTCACAAAGGCGCTGTAAGAGGAGGTGTGGCTGCACAGTATTAAAAGCTGAGGAGAAATCCATGAAGAGAATGTGGGCATGAGTTTTTGGTTTATCCAGGTGACTACAGTGGTGCTTGAAAGTTTGTGAACCCTTTAGAATTTTCTATATTTCTGCATAAATATGACCTAAAACATCATCAGATTTTCACACAAGTCCTAAAAGTAGATAAAGAGAACCCAGTTAAACAAAGGAGACAAAAATATTATACTTGGTCATTTATTTATTGAGGAAAATGATCCAATATTACATATCTGTGAGTGGCAAAAGTATGTGAACCTCTAGGATTAGCAGTTAATTTGAAGGTGAAATTAGAGTTAGGTGTTTCCAATCAATGGGATGACAATCAGGTGTGACTGGGCACCCTGTTTTATTTAAAGATCAGGGATCTATCAAAGTCTGATCTTCACAACACATGTTTGTGGAAGTGTATCATGGCACGAACAAAGGAGATTTCTGAGGACCTCAGAAAAGGCATTGCTGTTGCTCATCAGGCTGGAAAAGGTTACAGAACCATCTCTAAAGAGTTTGGACTCCACCAATCCACAGTCAGACAGATTATATACAAATGGAGGAAATTCAACACCATTGTTACCCTCCCCAGGAGTGGTCGACCAACAAAGATCACTCCAAGAGCAAGGCGTGTAATAGTCGGCAAGGTCATTAAGGACCCCAGGGTAACTTCTAAGCAACTGAAGGCCTCTCTCACATTGGCTAATGTTAATGTTCATGAGTCTACCATTAGGAGAACACTGAACAACAATGGTGTGCATGGCAGGGTTGCAAGGAGAAAGCCACTGCCCTCCAAAAAGAACATTGCTGCTCATCTGCAGTTTGCTAAAGATCACGTGGACAAGCCAGAAGGCTATTGGAAAAATGTTTTGTGGACGGATGAGACCAAAATAGAACTTTTTGGTTTAAATGAGAAGCGTTATGTTTGGAGAAGGAAAAGACTGCATTCCAGCATAAGAACCTTATCTCAACTGTGAAACATGGTGGTGGTAGTATCATGGTTTGGGCCTGTTTTGCTGCATCTGGGCCAGGACGGCTTGCCATCATTGATGGAACAATGAATTCTGAATTATACCAGCGAATTCTAAAGGAAAATGTCAGGACATGTGTCCATGAACTGAATCTCAAGAGAAGGTGGGTCATGCAGCAAAACAACGACCCTAAGCACACAAGTCATTCTACCAAAGAATGGTTAAAGAAGAATAAAGTTAATGTTTTGGAATGGCCAAATTAAAGTCCTGACCTTAATCCAATGGAAATGTTGTGGAAGGACCTGAAGCGAGCAGTTCATGTGAGGAAACCCACCAACATCCCAGAGTTGAAGCTGTTCTGTATGGAGGAACGGGCTAAAATTCCTCCAAGCCGGTGTGCAGGACTGATCAACAGTTACCGGAAATGTTTAGTTGCAGTTATTGCTGCACAAGGGGGTCACACCAGATACTGAAAGCAAAGGTTCACATACTTTTGCCACTCACAGATATGGAATATTGGATCATTTTCCTCAATAAATAAATGACCAAGTATAATATTTTTGTCTCATTTGTTTAACTGGGTTCTCTTTATCTACTTTTAGGACTTGTGTGAAAATCTGATGATGTTTTAGGTCATATTTATGCAGAAATATAGAAAATTCTAAAGGGTTCACAAACTTTCAAGCACCACTGTATGTATGTTGTGTAGGAGGGTGAGTGTGGCGTCCTCCACCCCTCTGTTGGTAAGATAGGCAAATTGCATGGGGCCAGTGATCCTGCTACCTGGCGGGTCAGATCATTGCGAATTAGACGCTCAATGCAGATGGGTGTGAGAGCAATGGGTCTGAAGTCGTTATTTGTTTTGGCATGGGGAGTTTTAAGTACAGGGATGATAGTCGCTGTCTTCCAAGCTTGAGGATAAAAGTTGCAGTCCAGGAACAGCTGGAATACTTTGATGATAGTTGGACCTAGTTGGGTCACACATTCCTTTAACACCCTCCCCTTGAGTCCATCTGGGCCTGGGGCTTTGTGAGGATTAAGCCTCTGGAGTATGGAAATTACTGTGTGTTCCTGAATAATCATTGGGTCAGAGGTCAGACCAGTGCAGACAGCGTCACACTCTTTTTGAAAATCATGTATATCGAATCTAGAGTAGAATCTGTTTAGATTGTTTGCTAGCTGGACAAGGTCCTCGTCACACTGGCAGGTGTGTTTTTTCTCCCTACCCATCATTTTGTTCAACCCTCTCCATGCATCTCTAGCATTACCAGTCCTCAGTTTTCCTTCAACCTTATCCTTGTAATCCAATTGGGCCTTTTTTATTAGCCGTCTGACTTCCTTGGTCAGTTCTTTTGTTTTTTCTAGGTTACCCTCCATAAAGGCTATTTTCTTCATATTTAAATGTTGTTTCAGTTCTTTACTGACCCATGGTTTATTATTGGAATTGATTTTGATTTCTTTTGTTCCAACTACTGAGTCCACACAAAAATTAATATACTGTAGCTGGTTATAGTGTCAATTAAAAGTTCATTATTGTTCTCACAGTCATTAAAGAACAGTTCCCATTCTGTTGCCTCAAAACAACCCCTCAGTGTGTCTACTGTGCTCTCTGTCCAGGCCTGACAATGAATTACAATGGGTTTAATCCTCTTTAGTGACTGACGGTACTTTGGAAGAAGGTGAATGACGTTGTGATCTGACAGCCCCAGAGGGGGGCGGGACCGAGAAGCGTAGGCACCTTCCACATTCCCATAACATTTATCGAGTGTTTTGTTCAGTCTTGTCGTACATGTGACATATTGTTCCAAATTAGGCAAGTGTGGGGAGACATCACATTTATTAAAGTCCCCTAAGAGGAAAACAGGGTCATCACCTGAGTGGTGCAGCCAGGGCCGTTGACAGGGGGGGACAACCGGGTATTTTGTCCCGGGCCCAGGCATGGGGGGGGCCCAGAACTGGTCCCTCATGAAGATGCCATTAATCATTCTGTTTCATTTCAAAATGTGTTGATTTGGGGGAGAAAAATGTGCTGTATTTGCATTCAATGAATGATTTCTGGTTCTTTTGCCTTTATTGTCTTCGAAAATAGATTCAAGAACCCACCTACCACCCCTAATGCAGAAATGGTTTGGTCTTTGATTAAGGCGCCAAATAACACGGCACTATTCCATCATAACGCTTCGACAATAAGCGTGCGAGCCCGTTTGCCAACATGCACAAGTCAGGAGCAAAGAAAAGAAAAGAGAAAAAGAGATGAAGAAGCCAAGAGCCTCAGGGGCTCACTGCATAGATATTTTAGAAAAGATTCAGATGATGCAGCAGGTGGTGAAGGCAGTGGGGCAGCTGAGCCAGGTAAGACACAGATAACTTTTTTCCAGCCCCGTAATGTAACCCCAGCACGCGCGATGCGCCATTCATAATTATAAAGTAGGGGATAGCAGGGTACACTGAGTGAACACTGAAATGCACAGGGCATTGAATTATTTCATAAACATATCGGTTTAATAACACTGTGTTGCATATATCTCAATGAAGCAAAGAATAGCACATTGGACCGCAATCATATCCAAATGTTTTAGGCATGCTTGCTGAGCTGCGCTGAGCTGGACTCCGGTTAGCTGAAAGCCCGTGGAACACTGCCTCTTGTTAATTAAACCTTATTTTGTTGGAAATCATCCCGTGTAGATACGACGGCATGTGAAATTGCCAGCTAGATAGAGTTTAATGTAACAAATGGGCTATAAATGGGGTGTTTTGAGGTTAGTCTGTTGCAAAACATTAAACTTTCGCTTAGACTGGATACTCTTCAAACAATTCCCTTGCTCAAGTGAAAAATGATAGGCCTGTATGAAAAGCGCAATTAATGAAAGTAGCCTAATAAGCCCTAAATGAATAAAACAACCTCTGTTTTATTGTTGTTGCTTATACGTTAAGATTTTGAAATCTTCTCGGTCCAGTTCTATATCCAGGGAACGTTGTAATCCTTTTGGTTTATCCGTAATAAACGTGTCAGCCCCCAGGTCAGATAGGCTAATGTTACGTGGTTGGGAGGGTGTCAATTTTTTTTGTAACATTCTAAATCGAGTACGGTAAGGACGTTTATGAAAAACAAGACACAAAAAAATACACTGAAAAACTCACTGTACACATCACTAGTGGTGATGCTTCTATGTTCAGATTTTGGGAAAGCCATAACTCTGTTCTCATTGAGGCCCAGTTCCATCCCATAAACAATCATTTTGGTTTATCAACTACCTGCGCTCAAACATGTCACAGGAGAGGCTCAATGGGCTGGCTATGCTCTCTATAGAGCGCAAACTTGCAAAGAAGCTGGACTTCAATGACCTTATTGACGACTTTGCCACAGCAAAAGTCCGGCGCATTGCATTTCGCACCTGAATAGTTGCAGACTAAGGAAATGTTCAAACTGTAAATATGTTGAAATGTTGAAATAAAATGGTTGACTGTTATAATGGGCTTGGAATACCTGTTATTTAAGGGTTGGAGTGAATGGAGACTGTGAAAAGGGGGGTTGGGTGTGGGTGGTTGCTGTGTGGCGATGTGCGTGCGCGCGTATGTGTGTGTGTGTGTGGGGGGGGGCACTCAGATTATTTGGGGGGGGGCACTCAGATTATTTTGTCCCGGGCCCAGCCAAAGCGGTCAACGGCCCTGGGTGCAGCGCTTTGTTATAACTGGCGGCTATGCTGTCTGCCGCAAGATTGAAATCTGGACCAGGCACATACACCAAGATGACTGTTATCTGGCCAAATTCTCGGGGCAGATAATGCGGTCTAAATGAAACAGTCATTAGTTCATAATGGGCAGTACATTTAGTGTCACGTACCATGATGTTTGTTGCCCAGCTGGAGTTTATGAACATACACAATCCGCCTCCGATGCGCTTTGCTGTCTGTGTTGTGTCCCGATCATAGCGAATTAGAGAATATCCATCCAAACTTATGTTGTTAATATCGTCGTTCAGCCATGTCTCAGTTAGACATATCAGGTTGGCTTGTCTAAAATCCCTGTCAAACTTTATGAGCGCAGCAAGTTCATGCATTTTATTCTGAAGTGAGCGCACATTGGAAAGAGTCACTGTCAGGAGAGGGAAGCCACTTCCCCTCCGTTTGATCCTGTTCCGAATCTCGCCTCTTGATCCTCTTTTCTTTCTCTTCTTTTTGCTCCATCCATTGTAAATTATCCCAGGAGGGCTGAAGAGGAGTTTTGGTGGTTCATTGAAGGAATATCGGAGATTCAGTAGATCCTCCCGGGTGTAACGAAAGTTGGGCACCTGACAGTGCACTAAAGTTTCTCTTCCGTATGCGTGTACAGTGTCCCAGATTATTATTAGTATCCAAGTCAGTGTTGCGATCTTAATCAGCATACTGTCCGGCATGATTCCTACGTATTATCACCTGGCTTCATTTTACAAACTTACTACAGAAAATAAACAGACAAAGACAAACTCGCCACATGCTACTACCGAGGGTCAGCACATACGCATGCGCATGGACAGCTCTTCTCCTCGCAATTCCTGGCTCATGGGAAAAGTAGTCAAAACATTACCGGATTCCAGCAGAATGGTGCGAAGAGTGAAGATAAAAACCAAGACCAACATCTTGGAAAGACCTGTCAACAAACTGTGCTTGTTGGAAGAAGCAGCATCAGGAGAGATGACTGAGTGAGAAGATGTGGAAAAAAAAAAGGAAAAATCATAAGAAGCCAGTTTAAGTTGGACTGTTCAGAGATTTTGAAAGTAATTTGAATGTTTAAGTTTGTAATTGCTTAGTCTTCCTGCCTAACCAATTAGGGGCCGGGTAATGTAAGGGCCAGTTAAGCAATAATAATTTAAGTTAAAAACAGTTAAAAATGAATGATGATAATTTCATCATAATACATAATTAGTAACAAAAAAAGGAACGTAGAAAAGAGTTTTAGAACATAGAAAAGTGTTCCATGTTCTAAATCTTATAATGTGATGTCATTATAGTGGTAACTGACTGTGTATACCTTAAGTTTCGAGTCAGAACATGGTGGAAGCAACACAGTCTTTTGACCGTGTGCCAGACCTTGTGATTTACCTTGTTGCTTTTAAGTAAACATTTAAGAAAGACAAGGGAAGTTGTCATGTCTCGTTGTTCGCGTGGAAAAAGATTGTTTTTTTTTGACTGACTCCAGAAGTGGTACAGTAAACAAGGAAGAGCTAACGGAGTGTCATTACAACATTCGTATACCTCACAATGCCAAATCATTAGCAAAGCAGTATAACTCGATCAGATCTGCAGGACTGTAAACTTAAATAATAATCAAAACATTACACAAAAGCATCATTCATGTGCTCATTAACCAAAAGCTTTTTTTTTTTTATATCATCACAGATTCAGTCTATCAGGCTTTTTAATTGCTCTTGCAGATCTTCTCATGACCATTTCATTTGGAGTATGCACATCTGTGTCACAATTTTTCGACAGTGAAGAGATGGATTCCAACTCAGTCTGCACATTACTGAGCTCTTGGGCTGTAACAGTCTCTGGTGTTTTTAGAAGACTGCGCCGATTCCGTCTGATAAACTGTCCTTCTTTGGTTCTCACTGTGTAGGATTGTGGAGCAACTTCTTAAAGAACAGTGGCTTTGGTCATCCATCCTTCAGGACTTTCAATCCGGACTGGGTTGTCCCTTGACAGTGGTGGAAGCTGCTTAGCCGTTCTGTCATAGAAAGTCTTTTGTTTAATCTTTTGTTGTTTTAGCTTTTGTTCCAGCTTAGTATGTTTCGTTAGCTTTGAGCAGCTTGGTAGTGTTGTCCTGAGCTTCCTTTTCATGAGTAGCTCAGCAGGAGATAACCCACACTCCAAAGGTGATGCGCTGTAGCTGAGTAAAGCAAGGTAAGGATCTGAGTTGCTGTCAGATGCCTTTTTAGGAGTTGCTTGAGAATGTGAAGTCCTTTCTCAGCTTTTCCATTGGACTGTGCATACAGAGGGCTGGACATTATGTGGTTGAAATCATAAGCTTTTGCAAAGTCTTGCCACTCTTTGCTGTTGAAGCATGGTCCACTGTCACGCATTACTGTATGCGGAATGCCATGTCTGGCGAAGATTGATTTTGCATGTGTTATGGCACAGCTAGAAGAAGTGCTTGACAGTAATGCCATTTCAGGATAATCTGAGTAATAGTCAATGACTACTAAATAGTCCTTTCCTTTAAGATGAAACAAGTCCATTCCTTCTTTGTACCATGGTGCTGTTGGCGCATCTGTTACAGTCATGGGCTCTTTAGTTTGCTTGTTCCTGTATTTCTGGCATGTTTCACATCTGCTAATCATTTTGTCAATGTCTTTGTTTATTCCTGGCCAGAACACTGCCTCTCTCACCCTTCTTTTACATTTTTCAATACCAAGGTGCCCTTCATGAATCCTCTGCAGTATGTCCTGTCTTAACTCTAGTGGGATAACAATCCTATTTTGTTTTACAGTCCATTCACCACACTCAGGTCACCTCTTATGTGGTAGAACTGCAGACAGGATCCTGTAGCCCATCCATTCCGCATGTTTTCAATGACACATTGCAGTTCTGTGTCTCTCGCTGTTGCTTCAGCAATCTGTCTGGTTTTTGTGTCTGACACAGGGAGTGTAACAGATATCATGTTGACATGTGCTTGAACATCATCCTCAGTTGTGCTCACACTGTCCTTTGTGGGTGCTCTTGACAGTGCATCTGCGAGGATCAGGTGTTTTCCAGGTGTGTAGACAAGTTCAAAGTCATATCTGCATTTTCATCATCATTCGCTGTATTCTAGGTGACATCTCATTGAGATTCTTTTTAATGATGGCAACTAGTGGGCGATGGTCAGTCTCTACAGTGAAGGTGGGAAGGCCATATATGTAACTGTGAAACTTTTCTAGGCCAAAGACCAATCCTAGGCATTCTTTTTCTATTTGGGCATATCTACACTCAGTCTCTGTCATGGATCTGGATGCATATGCTACTGGTTTCCAATGCTCACCTTCAGCCTGCAGAAGCACTCCACCGATTCCATTCTTTGATGCATCTGTAGACACTTTAACCCTCTTTGTTGGATCAAAGAATGTCAGTACAGGTGCAGTGGTCAGTGTGTTTCTGAGTTTTTGCCACTCACTTTCATGGTTTGATGTTCACTTGAAGTCATTGTCCTTGTGCAGGAGTTCACGGATGCATGATGTCTTTGCTGACAGATTGGGAATGAATTTTCCTATGAAGTTTACCATTCCCATTATGCGTAGCACGCCTGCCTTGTCTGTTGGTTGAGGCATGTTGAGTATTGCATTGATCTTCTCTTGATCAGGTTGTATTCCTTGTGCTGAGAGCTTGTCACCAAGGAAAACAATTTCCTGTGCAGCAAACTGGCATTTGCTCTTATTGAGCTTAAGTCCATTCTTTTGTATTCGCTCCAGCACTCTATCAAGTCTCTGATTATGCTGCTGAAGTGTGGATCCCCATACAATAATGTCATCCACATAGGCTCTCACTCCATCCAGGCCTTCAATGATGTGCTCCATTGCTCTGTGAAATATTTCTGAGGCGGATATAATTCCAAAAGGTAACCTCTGGAAACAATATCTACCAAAGGGCATGTTGAAAGTGCAGTATTTGGTGCTACCTTCATCCAGCTTAAGTTGCCAAAACCCTTGTGATGTATCAAGCTTTGAAAAGTATCTGGCACCTGTCATCTCACTGGTAATCTCTTCATGTTTAGGAATTTGATAGTGTTCACACTTGATGTTTTCATTCAGATCTTTTGGATCCATGCATATTCGCAACTCTCCAGTCTTTTTCTTCATGCAGACCATTGAATTTACCCAATCTCTTGGTTCTTCAATCTTTCTTATCACATCAAGTGTGGTCATTCGTTCTAATTCTTTCTTTAGACTGTCTCTCAATGCTATTGGAACTCTTCTTGCAGCATGCACAACTGGTTGAGCATTTTCTTTGAGCTGTATCTTGTATGTGAATGGCAATATACCAAAACCTTTGAAGATATCTGAAAAGTTTTGTACTATGGTGTCAACAGAGTCAGGTGAGACAGTCACATCAGTGTTGATTCAATATACTCTTTTCACGAGCCCCATATCTTCACAGGCTTTATCACCAAGCAGTGAATCAAGTCCTTCAGGAACAACTGAGAAAAGTTGATGGTGCACTTTGTTCTTTACAGTGACTTTCAGCATGCAGGTGCCTAAACACTCAATTTCTGTCTATTATAGTCCTTCAGTGTGAGTGTTTTTCTTTGTATTTTTGGTCTTTCTTTCATTGTTTTAATATCAGACATGCTGATTAGGTTTGCTTTTGCACCAGTATCTAATTTCCAGTGTGACTATAGTTCCATTTATTTGCAGTGGTGCTAACCATTTATCTTCTTTAACAGCATGTAGCTTATCTTCTCCTTTGGTTTATTCTCACAGTTCACCATGCCGACAAATAATGTATCACTCAAATCAGTGTCCTCCACAACATTCACAGATTTTCCTCTCTGCTTTTCTTTTCTTTTTGAAAAACACTGTTTAGCAAAGTGGTTCTTGCCCTGATAATTGTTGCATTGCTTACCAAAAGCAGGACATTGTTTGGGTTTATGCTTTGTGCCACATCTCTTGCAGGTGAATGTGTCCATCTTCTGTTTGCTGTGCACACTGCGACATGCATTTTCCAGTCTGGAGATGGCATGAACATCCACGCTTTCTTTAATATTCACTTTAACAGCTCCAGTTTCACCGAATGTCTTTACATGTTTTTGGCACAATTCACTTGCATGGCAAATCTTCATGGCTCCTTCTAATGTCAACTCTGCGTCCCTTAGCAGTCTTTCTCTAATCTTTTTATCTTCTATGCTGAACACTATTTGGTCCCTTATCATAGAGTCCCTCAGTGTTCCAAACTTGCATGACTGTGCTTTTATTTTCAGGTCCGTCAGAAAACTATCAAAACTCTCTCCTTGCTGCTGCATTCTAGAGCGGAACATGTATCTTTCATATCTCTCATTTTTCATTGGAGAACAGTGAGCCTCAAACTTCCTTAGTACTTTATCCAGTTTTGTACTGTCACCCTCCTCATCAAAAACGAAAGTATTGTATACTTCCATGGCTTGCGGACCAGCTACTGTGAGCAGTAATGCTACCTTTCTAGCACCCGGCTTTGTATCCAGTCCCACGGCCTCCGTGTACAGTCAAAACTGCTGCTTGAAAGTGCGCCAATTGCTGTCGACATTCCCGGTCAACTTCAGGTACTCCGGCGGCTTCAGTCCGTCCATCATGTCACTCGTCGCAATCCGCTTCACTCTTCAGATTCTGTCTTCGCAGTAGTTTCACTCATGGTACCATGTTTTGTTCTCTTCAATAAAGAACTTCATTTCTTGCATTTTCTTAATTTATTAACAAGAAGGTTTAACTTAACACCGTACTTCCATGCTGTATTCTACATGTTCTTCTTCTACTACATTCTTACTGTCCTAACTCCTGTCTGCTGATACAACAATACTGACACCTGTGGTCTGGAGCAGAATACCACAAATCATCACAATTGTCTTGTCGGTTTTTTATTGAAAATCTGACATTGAAGTCTGGGATGAACACTGTCTATCAGATTTTCAATGGAAATGTCCTGGACTCGCTCAAAGCCAAAGTTTAGATATGAATGTGAGAGCTCAAGCTTAAAGGCTCAAATTCAAAAAGGAAAAATGAACTGAGTAAATTAGCTTCAGGAGCCTAAATGAAAGAAGGGCCATAGCGATGTGAGTGGTAAGATGGTGGCCAGATGGCTTCACTCGTCTCTATAGTGGGGAATAGGGTCTGAGCTCTCCAGGCCTGAGCTCAGTGGTTTAAACGTACAGTTGGATAATTATAAAGGTTCTCTCCTGCTCGAACACATCCTGTTACAGAGCTTCAACCCGGAAGCACAAAGCCCATGGCCTGCCTGTAAATCATGCTAACATTTGTGCAATACCACTGAGCAGGGCCGTGCAAAGACCTTTGGAGGGGCAGGGGCTCAACATTCAAAAAAGGGCACTTGGAACAAATTTTTCACACAAGTTAACTTTATTCAAAACTATTCAGCCTTAAGTTTTCGAAGCTGCTAGAATATGTTATTAACGCAATTGTTCAAACTAAAGTTTCCGAATCTGCCACGTTAATGAAATGGATGGAGCAAACGGTTTAAATATAGCCTAGGCGGCTTCATTAAACGATAAACAACCCTACGCATTTACTGTTGTGTTCTAAGCTGCACAATATTGCATGTTCAGATAAGAAATGAAAGGAGACTTTCAGTGTGACCTTACCATGCCGTTCCTCGCACTGTCTCCCACTGTCAACCGCCTGCATGCGCTTTCTGCACGGAGGCTCACTGAATGCATGATGTCACGGATTGATGCCCGCATTTACATAGAAAAACGTTATTTTATAAATCTATAATTTCATATATTATTGTCAAATTGTAGAGAATATTGATGTTGGAGCTAACTTATCTTTTACAAATATTAAAAAAAACAACAACAACAAAACAGTCCCCATGAAAAGGGCACTTTGGACAGCAAACAGAAAAGGGGCAGGGGCTAGAGCACCTGTAGCACCGGTTCATTGCACGTGGATGCCACTGAGCTTTATATAAAATCTGGAGAGCTCATCGGCTTGTCAGAGTGAAGCCATCTGACGGCCATCTTACCACTCGCATTGCGTGTGTTTGGCTTATGTGTTAAATTGTCGTATCCAATCAGACTTCCCCAAGAAAAGTATCTCCTGACTTTTTATTCTCTTTCATTACCTCCTCTTATTTTCTCAACTTCACCCCCATTCCTTACATATATTTATAGTGCTCCCTTTCACTGTTATTGTTTTTTTTCTTTTCCAGTTCCGTCATTTTTTTTGAACGGCTCTTTTACGACTATAATTATTTTTAGGGAGATTATTTCAGTTTTTCTCTCATAGTGTATCTTTCCCTTTCATATATTTATTCTTCCTTTTCTATCCACCTAGCTTTATCTATCTATCTATCTATCTATCTATCTATCTATCTATCTATCTATCTATCTATCTATCTATCTATCTATCTATCTATCTATCTATCTATCTATCTATCTATCTGTTTTATGGCAGCATGGTGATGCAGGCTAGTACTCGAATCCGACCCGTGCCCTAATTTTAAGGACTCGTGACTTGACTTGGACTTGAGCACTGATGACTTGGACTCAGACTTGTTGATTAACTGCATTCGGACTCGTAAACTGGAGATGAGGACTCAGATTTCTTCTTTATTTTTTGTAACATGCTGTAATAATTTTGCATAAAATATTTATGTCTACAGTAATTTTTGTACAAATTTCATGCAAGAATGTCACACCTGCGCACCTTAGTAAATGCATCAGACAGACTCTTGGGTTCACGCTGGACAGCACGCGCACCATAAACGGTTTCACAGAAGGCAGCAACAGCCACCGTCAAAGTAGTCATATCAGACGATCACTCACCGTGGTGTGAAAATTCTCCACGCAGACACTCATCTAAGTTTTCAAATCTGTCGTTGCTTAACTCTTGAATATTTTCTATCATGAATACAATCATTAAAAAGCTTATAATCTCTGCTTTCCACAGAAATGTATCTGGTTAAGATCTGTTCAGTACTTTGGGAGTAACAGCAGGTTGAAGTCGGTACAACAGAGTAAAAACTCTGCTCGCGGGACGTCGGGAAACTACCGGTGCTTTTCTTTTTGAGTCATGGGAAAGCAGTCAGGCTCTCTCTCTCTCTCTCTCTCTTCTGATCAGTTTCCCACTGGATTACTCATCAATATCAATCAGATCACTTTTATAGGGATGTTCTCTCACTCTCACTGTTTCTGATGAAGGATTCAGCAACATTTTCCGTCTGCTAGTTTTGATGTTCTGATTCACGGGAGACTTTGAAGTGAGCTTTCAGAGGTTTACCTACTTATTTTTTCAAATCAAACTGATTCCTGTAAATAACTATTTTAGAATATAACTGGAGTTGTTTTGATGAAAAATATTGAGATCTTTGTGGTCGGAATGAGATTTAAAAAAAAAACAGAAGTCAGAAATGTGAGTGTCAATTTCAGTTCAGTTAATGTGAATTGTTTACTGGATGTGGATCAGACAGTTTTTTCGAGGTTTGCTGTGAATATTAATTGAAATAAACACTAGTCGGCCCTACTTTGGTGAAATAGAAAGGCCTACAGAGCACAAAGAGGGGATGAGAAATAATCTTTTATTACTTTATTTATTTTGATAGAGGATGGTAGATGTGAGACATTCAATACTTATTTATGCATATTTTATAATTAACAGTGATTTGTCTTTCTTTGTGATGTATAAATGAGAGTTAAGATCAGCTTTATCAGCTGTCTCGTCTGTCTAGTGTCTATATTTTTGAGAGACACTCTCTGAATTGCTCTCTGAACTAAAAACCATGGAACTGATAAACTGGTCTCTTCACGCAATTGACACAATCTTCTCGACGAGAAGCCTGGGTTCAGGGGAACCAGCCTGTCCTGCTGGAACGTCCGCAGCCGGCTACACGATGGACACATGGGAGAAGTGGCGGGTCGTGTGTCTGGCGGTTCTTTCTGTGGAGGACATTGAAGACATCTACCTATTCGGAACCATGATTACAGGACTTTTGCTGATTGGATTATAGTAGAGCAGATAAGCAGATGAATCGTGCACAAGATGATAAAAGCATGAAACTTTCAGGGTTTGTTCTTGAGGGCATAACAATTAATTTAAGATCTGGAGGCGCTCTCAGTTTGACCTTGGAGGTCAATTAGAGGTCATTGAGGTCATCAATAGGACATTTCTATGCATGAGAGCTGAAATGGGTGTGTTTTTGGGAGCAATTTTGCTAAAAATGTACAGTAAGTATAAATATGCATGTATTAAGGCATAATCAAGTAAATAAACATAAATAGATATACACCCATAGAGGTAAATGAATGAAATAAACTAAAAACGTAATGATAATAACGTAAAATTGGGAAATGGCAGATGAACTGTAACTGATAGATACCCAGGTAAACTACATAAATTTAATCATTAAACTGGAAGGATTTCTTATCTGTTAGTGAAAACAAAACAGAATTGTTCCACTTTCTTTCTGTTCAAATTGCTGCCATGGCATTAGCTCCTGGCAAAGAAGTATATGCCACAAATGAAAAAAATGTCCTCAGCTCTCCTGTTGACTGTGATGTAAGTAATTTGGTTCCATGCACTCAAGAGGAGGCAGACACAAGGCTATTCCTTCATGTGGCAGATGCTGCTAAAAAGGGACTTAAGAATGTGTTAGTTAGAACAGTGGATTCAGATGTGGTCGTCTTGGCAGTAGCTGTATTTCAGAAAGTTGACCTTGAAGAAATGTGGATAGCCTTTGGAACTGGTAGCACTTTCTGCTATATTGGCATCCACAAGGTGGTTGTTGCTCTTGGTCCTTCCACTAGTGATGCTTTGCTCGCATTTCATTCTTTCACTGGCTGTGATACAACATCAGCATTCTGTGGCCATGGTAAAAAGACTGCTTGGGACACGTGGCTTGTGTACCCAGAAGTCACGGAGGCTTTTCACGAAATGTTGCAAATGCCACAAGAACTGAGTAACCTGTCTTTGTCACAGCTGGAACGCTTTGTTGTTCTCATTTATGACAGAACAAGTGCATGTGTAGGTGTCAATGAGGCACGGAAACATCTTTTCACACGAAAGTCAAGATCGTTGGAAAACATCCCCCCTACACAAGCTGCTTTGAGACAACACATCAAACGAGCCATGTATCAGGCCCATGTATGGAACCTTGCCTTGGTTATTAGGCCCCAGTTGCCAAGTCCTTCAGACTGGGGATGGGTTAACAGTGACGATGGATGGCAGCCACTTTGGACAACACTACCTGAGGCCTCACAGTCGTGCTATGAGCTTTTGCATTGTGGTTGCAAAAAGGGCTGTTGTGGTCACTGCAAATGCAAAAAGGCAGAATTGAAGTGTACTGCCCTTTGTGCATGTTCTGGAGACTGCAATGATTAAAATACTCACATTAGGCCTGTATCACTTGTATCACTCATTTGGAAGTCATTTTACAATTACAAAGTATATACTGCTTGGCAATATGCTACAAAATCATAAAAGTTGTTGAAATTGACATAACACATCATATATTTTAGAGTGACCTTCATCTTAACCTTGACTTCTAAGTGTAATATCACTATAAATGGACCCTCATGACCTAGAAAAATGGAAATCCACATGTAATTACAATTTTTGTCACACTTATATGATAAAATGCCCCAATTTTTAATCCTGTCCATTGAAATTGCACATAACAAGGGTCGATGACCTCTAAATGACCTCCAAGGTCAAACTGAGAGCGCCTCCAGATCTTAAATTAATTGTTATGCCCTGGAGAACAAACCCTGAAAGTTTCATGCTTTTATCATGTTGTGCACAATTCTTATGTTTATAGGGCCTTAACAGCTCTACTTGGCTTTTCCCTGGTTTATCAAGGAAATCAGAAAACGGTGACAGCTGTTCAAAGCCCCATAAAGCTGCCCGACATGATTGAAGCGGTGGGCAGAGCTGTCGGCACTCGGACTGTGGCTATTCAGAACTTGAACCGCAACATGAATAACATCATGGAGAAGCTTTCGGCTTTGCAATGGAAATTAGATCATTTTGGAGACCAAGATGGACATAGTGGACATACAGTGTAGGCATGCAAAGGAATGTGTCTGCTCACTAAGACCAAACAAATTCCAATCTTATCTATTTTTGGCTCCCTAGCCAGCACTGGCCTTGGCCAAGGCCGTTGCTGGGACAACAATTCCCCTGGAGAACACTGTTGTTAGACTCTCTCGTATTCCTTCCTGTGGTCGCCGCTTTCACCCCCAGTGTGACAAGCGGGTGCGTGACCAGCGCCCTCATGGCTGCAGGAGCGGACGGCTGCTTGCTTGTGCTGGGTCACCTCTACCGCCACAAATAGCACAGGCACGAACTTGTCCAGACATGTTTTCAGCTTGCTGTTAGGTCCTCTTTGTGAGCTACTGACGAGATGGGCTCTGCTATCTCTCTTCGGGCTTAAATCCGAACTTTCTTCCCGTGGGCGGTCGCAAGCCAAGGTGGGCGAGGCCATGAATACTATTTTACGAAGTGACGTAAGATCGTATGGCTTTTTCTGATCCTCTCATTTTTCCGACTATTTTCTTTCATAAGCTAATACAGGGAATGGGGGTAGAATTACATTTCACATGCAGCATGCATATGCAACTCGGAGTGAACTATGGCATTTCAAAAAGAGCCAGTATTAAACATTTTTGGTGTAAGGGCACCTTTAACAGTATTTATTGGTCATATAATTCACTGTCACAATATTCATGTAGCTTGTGACCAATAAATACTGTTAAGACATGACTGTGAGAATGAAGTGAAAATGGCAAATAACATGAGAAAATATTCTTGTTTCAATAAGTGTCCTAAATAGAAAGGAAGTGTTGTACACCCTGGCAAAAAAAAAAAACTTTATTGTATTTAAAGTATATTCATATTTTCAATAGTATATTGAAAATGTACTTACACAAATTGTACTTTTTGTAAATATATAAAAAGTATACTAACATCACGCTTTCACGCTAACACTTTTAACACACTTTAAAATAATTATACTATATTACACTTTATAGAAATATATTATACTAAAATATACTTTAAGTGAAAGTTATGTGTAATTTCTAAAGTGTACTTATTTAAGGTACTTATAATACAAACAAAGTACACGTTAATTTGACTAATTAAGCATATATTAGTACATATAAAGTCATGTACTTAAAGTATACAAAATATACTTTAAGTTGTTCCACTTCAGCATATAAAAGTACACTAAATACACTTCAAGTTGCACTTTTCTACAATTTAATTACAATTAAAATATATTTAGTGCAAAATTAGTTGTTCCAAAATAGCATGCCTCAAGTTAACTAATCATAAACACACTTGAAGTATATTGATGATTAGTGTGGCTTCAAGTACACAAAAGTATGCTCAATTTTAGTACACTTAGCACATTTATTTTTCACCAGGGCAGCCTTTGTGTTGGGATATGAATGATAATTCATTAATCAATTAATTAATGAATATAAAGGAAGAAAAACAAGAAGACAGAGTCATCTATATCCCACGCCCTATAGACCAACTATAGCCCAAGTTTCGTCTCGTCTCGTCTTCTTCCGCTTATCCAGGACCGGGTCGCGGAGGCAGCAGTCTAAGCATGGAAGCCCAAACTTCCCTTTCCCCAGACACCTCGGCCAGCTCCTCGGGAAGAACACCGAGGCGTTCCCAGGCCAGCCGAGAGACATAGTCCCTCCAGCGTGTCCTGGGTCTTCCCCGGGGCCTCCTCCCGGGGAGACATGCCTGGAACACCTCCCCAGGGAGGCGTCCAGGAGGCATCCGAAAAAGATGCCCGAGCCACCTCAGCTGGTTCCTCTCGATGTGGAGGAGCAGCGGCTCTACTCCGAGCTCCTCCCGAGTGACTGTGCTTCTCAGCCCAAGTTTCAAGATATTATTTGTCATATTTTTCAAGTTGGGGCGGCACGGTGGTGTAGTGGTTAGCGCTGTCGCCTCACAGCAAGAAGGTCCTGGGTTCGAGCCCCGGGGCTGGCGAGGGCCTTTCTGTGTGGAGTTTGCATGTTCTCCCCGTGTCCGCGTGGGTTTTCTCCGGGTGCTCCGGTTTCCCCCACAGTCCAAAGACATGCAGGTTAGGTTAACTGGTGACTCTAAATTGACCGTAGGTGTGAATGTGAGTGTGAATGGTTGTCTGTGTCTATGTGTTAGCCCTGTGATGACCTGGCGACTTGTCCAGGGTGTACCCCGCCTTTCGCCCATAGTCAGCTGGGATAGGCTCCAGCTTGCCTGCGACCCTGTAGAAGGATAAAGCGGCTAGAGATAATGAGATGAGATGAGATATTTTTCAAGTTCTGCTGCAGGAAACCAACCCGACCTCTTTACACTGACCTCAGCAGCCCATGGCATAAACCCACCAGATCTTTGGTCCAGGGGAGATAAAAATTAACATTTCTCACATTTCTTACTATCAAAAGGCACATGTACATTACTTAATCAACTCATACCAACTTTCAAGACCAAACCACTCATAGTTTTCAAGTTCTGCTCCAGAAACAAAACCTACCCCTAAGACCACCCACGTGCAATGAACCGGTGCTACAGGTGCTCTAGCCCCTGCCCCTTTTCTGTTTGCTGTCCAAAGTGCCCTTTTCATAGGGACTGTTTTGTTGTTGTTTTTTTTTTTTTAATATTTGTAAAAGATAAGTTAGCTCCAACATCAATATTCTCTACAATTTGACAATAATATATGAAATTATAGATTTATAAAATAACATTTTTCTATGTAAATGCGAGCATCAATCCGTGACGTCATGCATTCAGTGAGCCTCCGTGCAGAAAGCGCATGCAGGCGGTTGACAGTGGGAGACAGTGCGAGGAACGGCATGGTAAGGTCACACTGAAAGTCTCCTTTCATTTCTTATCTGAACATGCAATATTGTGCAGCTTAGAACACAACAGTAAATGCGTAGGGTTGTTTATCATTTAATGAAGCCGCCTAGGCTATATTTAAACCGTTTGCTCCATCCATTTCATTAACGTGGCAGATTCGGAAACTTTAGTTTGAACGACGGCGTTAATAACATATTCTAGCAGCTTCGAAAACTTAAGGCTGAATGACGACGTCCACAACATATTCTATCAAGACACACAGAATGTTCAGTTGCAATTGAAATTTAGTTTTGAATAAAGTTAACTTGTGTGAAAAATTTGTTTCAAGTGCCCTTTTTTGAATGTTGAGCCCCTGCCCCTCCAAAGGTCTTTGCACGGCCCTGCCTAAGACTAACCTGAAAGACTGAGTCTGAAATTGTTTCCATGGAAACATGAAAAATTTAAATTTCTCAAATTTCTTAGTATGAAAAGGCACATCTACATCACCTTAACAACATGTATACCAAGTTTCAAATTCGTATCATGAATAGTTTTGGATATATGCTCCGGAAACGAACATTTCTCTTAGAAACTCAGTCAAAATCTATTTTTTATGTAAAATTTTGGAAAATACTTTTTTTCAAAAATAGCAAAGGGCACCAGTTCACATGTGGCTTGATATGTATACAAAGTTTCATGAAGATATCTTCAGTAGTTTTAAAGATATGGCGCAAAAAACAAAATGTGACCAGACGGATGGACGGAACCCGTTTCTATAAAAATATGAAAGAGAAAGATACACTGGATGAGAGAAAAACTGAAATAATCTCTGTAAAAATAATTATAAAAGTAAAAAAAATTTTCAAAAAAGATCAGAGACTGGACTGGAAAAGAAAAAAAACACAACAGTGAAGGGGAGTGCCATAAAGATGTGTGTGTGTGGCGGGGGGGGGGTAAAGCTGAGAAAATAAAAGGAGGTAATGAAAGGGAAATAAAAATCAGGAGATACTTTTCTTGGGGAAAATTTGATTGGATATGACGGTTTAATATATTTGCCAAATACACGCAATGTGAGTGGTAAGATGGCGGCCAGATGGCTTCGCTTGTCTCTACAGCGGGGAATAGGGTCTGAGCTCTCCAGATTTTATACAGAGCTCAGTGTGCAAAACACACAATATATTATCAAAATAATAAATTTATACACCTAGTGAAAGGAAGAAAAATATATTAATTACAAATGTATTCTACTGCTCGCCACGCTTTAACACCGGAAGTGAAGAAAAAAAGGGCAATATAAACATCCATTAGCATTCACATGTAGTAAAATATAGCAAGTATCTCATCTCATCTTATTATCTGTAGCCGCTTTATCCTGTTCTACAGGGTCGCAGGCAAGCTGGAGCCTATCCCAGCTGACTACGGGCGAAAGGCAGGGTACACCCTGGACAAGTCGCCAGGTCATCACAGGGCTGACACATAAACACAGACAACCATTCACACTCACATTCACACCTACGGTCAATTTAGAGTCACCAGTTAACCTAACCTGCATGTCTTTGGACTGTGGGGGAAACCGGAGCACCTGGAGGAAACCCACGCGGACACGGGAAGAACATGCAAACTCCACACAGAAAGGCCCTCGCCAGCCACGGGGCTCGAACCCGGACCTTCTTGCTGTGAGGCGACAGCGCTAACCACTACACCACCATGCCGCCCCCATAACATGAAATAAGACTAAATAGAAACTCTGTTTATGTATAATGATGTACATGTTTTATATCTGCAACAGATTCATGATTGTAGATTAACAACAGAGCAGAAAATACACTGTTCATCTCTCTCTTCAGAAACAAGGCGCAGGCGGGAGTGACGTCACATGCACAGACATCCCAAGTCTCCCGGAAGTTCCGGGAGTCTCCTGCATATTGATAGTGGCTCCCTGATGCCCGCAAATTGGAGAATATCTCCTGGAATCTAGAGCATGCGAGCAAGGGCGTGCACGTGAAACATTAATGTCTGCATCGCACATATCATGGAGAGCGAGAGAGAGACTGCGTGTGTGCCTGTTTATGTAGCACATGGTGAAGTGTTATTGTTGTGAATAAAGTGATTAAATGAGGAGGAGACTCGGAGATGAGTTTAACGATACTTTACTGAGGTACTAATTAGCTGATATATTACAGACACAGTGTTGCTACGCGGGCCCTGTTCTAGTGTAGATCACTCCGCGTAAGGGCAATATAGTCCCATAACAACATACCACAACATACCCCCCTGTTTAGCTTAAGAGACAATCCTAGAATAAGAGGAGATGCATAGCTGTGTAGCAAACATAACCATGAACTACATTAAATTAACTTCATAAGATTAAGCTTTGGTTACCATTAAATATTTCACTTAAACTCACATCAACACTATATCATGCAGTTATAGTTACTTGCTTTTCTGTAGGCTGAACATTTCAATTCACATGTCATTCATTCATGTTAGAATTACTTATTTCTTCTTTACTGTAGGCAAAAGGCAAATTATATATAAAAAAATTTTTCAATCGCCTAGTCATTTAAGGCCTATCATATCTCTCACAGTACTGATTCAGAAAGATAGTGGAATATTAATACTGAGTAAACATATTACTGCAAAGTTGTAAACATCTGTCAATCACTGTCAAATAACAAGAGGAACATATGTAAAAGAATATAGAAAACACATTTCAACAGTCATGTTCAATCTCTGAAAGTGAGCAAGAGTGAGTTATACTTGCTACTGGACATAGTCCCTGAAGTGTGCTGGCTTGACCACAGCCCTTCCGAAGCGTGTACGGGCTGGCTGAGGGTTGTTGGGGTCGGGGGTTTGACCTACAGGTTCACAGGATGGTGCAGTCTCTGTCTGTTCACTGTGACCCTCTCGGTGTCCACCCAGCATTTGTGGCACTGCCAGGTGTGTTCTGCTCACAGTAGGTTGTTGTGTCTGTGTGGTGTGTGTGTTGTAAGGTCCATGCAGGTGGCTCCTGCAGCGCCTCAGCATGTGTCCATTGGGTGTCTGGACGATGGCTCCTTACACTTCTGCTGGACGACTGCTGGGTGCCATGTCCTTCTCTCCTTGCTCCACACTGTCACGTGCTGTCCAGGCTGGAGTGGAGGTAGTTCTCTGCGGCAGCTACGGTCGTGGTGTTCTTTCATCACAGCTGCTCTGTGGGCCAGGTGCTGATGGTGTTGCTCTTTACCTGGATTTGCTCGGCTTGGCAGTAGGGTGGTGACAGGCCTACCAAAGAGCAGTTCTGCAGGTGAAGGCAGCTTGCTGTCGATGGGTGTTGCTCTGACTTGCAGCAAGGCAATGTGGAGGTCACTTTTGTTTTGCTGTGTCTTCTTGATGATGCCTTTGATGTGTCTGACCTGCCTTTCGATGAACCTGTTGCTTTTGGGGTAGTGGGGGGAGCTGGTAATGTGTGTGATTCCCCACCTTTTCACAAATGCTTGGAAAGTCTGTCCCGTGTACTGTGGTCCGTTGTCTGTAAGGATTTTGTCTGGTCTTCCAAATAAAGACATGTAAGACTGCATCTTTTGTGTGACTGCATGGCTGGATACTAGGGTAGGCATTTCATCAACAAGTGGGTATTTTGAGTATCTGTCTACAGTCAATAGATAGTGGCATCCGTTGATTTCAAACAGGTCAGAGGCTATAGACTGCCATGGTCTGGATGGTATCTCATGTGGCTTGAGAGGTTGTTTTGGGTTGGTGTCTTGGTGTTCAGCACACACGCTGCACGATCTGCAAACTCTTTCAATGTCGTCATTCATTTTAATCCAATAGACACTATCTCTGGCCAGTTGGCGTGTTTTTTCTATGCCTTGGTGTGCTATGTGCAATTGTGTGAGAATGTCTGCAGTCATGGTGTCGGGGATGAGTTCCTGTCTGCCCTTGAAGATGACTCCTGACTCCGTGGCAAGTTCATCTCTGAAGGACCAGTATGGACGTAGATCTTTAGGCAAGTCCTTGATGTTTTCAGGCCACCCCTGCTGAATGAGTTCTGTCAGTGCACGGAGCTTTGGATCGTCAGCAGTTTGGTTGTGCAGAGTGTCTTGTTTTTCAGGTGAAAAGTTTACAATGGTGATGGTGTGCCTCTCTGGATCTTCAAACTCTGTGTCGATGCCATCTATCCTCTCATCCAGCTCGATGTCACCGTCGTTCTCGGGGTTTGGGAGTCGACTGAGGGTGTCTGCCAGGACCATTTCTGTGCCAGGTCGGTACTTCACCTCGTAGTTGTAGCCTTGAGTCTTGATCAGCATACGTTGGAGTCGGGGTGGTGCAGCATGCAGTGCTTTCGAACAGATGGTGACAAGTGGCTTATGGTCTGTAATCACGGTGAATGACTTTCCGTACAGGTAAGTATGGTATCTCTGCATTCCATAAACAATTGCAAGCAGTTCACGCTCAATGTTGCTGTACCTGGATTGGCAGTCAGTCAGGGTCTTTGATCCGAATGTGATGGGTCTGTTGTTCTGCACCAGTGCTATGCCAAGGCCTTTCTGTGATGCGTCTACTTCCAGTGTCAGGGGTATGCTGGTGTCGTAGTATTTCAGGCATGCGTCCTCTGTGATGGCAGATTTCAAGTCGTCGAAGCATTTTTGGTGGTCAGCTTCCCATATCCACATGGCGTCATTTTTCAGCAGTCCTCTGAGTGTGCGCTTTCTCTGCGAACTTTGGTATGTATGTGGCAAGGTAGGTTAACATTCCCAAGAATCTGTGCAGTTCGTCTTTGTTCTGTGGTATTGGCATTTTCTGAATGTCTCTGATTTTTCAGGGTCTGGTTTTATGCCACTGTCTGTGTACATGTTGCCAAAGAATGAAATGTGGTTTTGTTTGATGACACACTTGTCACTGTTGAACACAATACCTGCCTCTGCAGCTTGCTCCATCAGCGCAGTCAGGTTCCTGTCGTGCTCCTCTTCATCCTTCCCGTAGATGACGATGTCATCGGCAATGCTGGCCACGCCTTGAAGTCCCTCCAGGATTTGGTCCATCTTGGCCTGGAAGAGATCCTGAGACACACTCAGTCCGAATGGCAGATGTTTCCAGCAGTACCTGCCGAAGGGAGTGCGGAACGTTGTCAGGATTTGTGACTCTTCATCCAGATGTATGGACCAATATCCTGCTTTCACGTCCAGCTTGCTGAAGATCTTTGCATTTGCGAATCTGGGATTCAGTTCCTCCACGGTGGGTATTTTGTGTGGGCATCTCTTCAGGCTGGCATTTAGTTTTTGTGGGTCAAGGCATATGCGTAGGGATCCGTCTTTCTTGGTGCTGTATGCAAGGCTGGAGCACCAATCGGTGTGGTGTTCTACTTTCCTCAGGGCATCTTGTGCAACAAGCTTGTTCAGTTCACCTTGGAGCTTGTCTTTAATGTGAATGCTGCATTTGCGTGGTGGGTCGATGAATGGTTCAGCGTCGGGCTTCAGGATGAGTTTTGCAGTTCCTTTGAAGTTTCCTATTTGGTCGAATTGGTTAGGGTATGCTCTCATGAGATCACTGCAGGTGGTTACTTTCAGGTGTTTTGTCTGTTGTCTGTCTTCCTTGCTGTTGTCAGTCTTTTGCTTTACAGTGTCCACATGCAGGGTGACAAGGTTCAGCAGTTCGCTTGTGGGTAGTCCAATTACAGCTGGCCCTGGTACATCCACAACGTAGAACTTGGTGCTTACCCATCTGGAGTCCTTGTACTGGCACGGGATGTTGATGGTTCCGTAGCAAGGTATCTCATGTCCATTGTATGCTGAGAGCTTCATGTTGTTTTTCTTCAGCCGCTTGTATGCACTTGTGTCACTTCCGTACATCTGCCTGAATGTGCGCAGTGGAAGAGTGTTTCCTGATGCTCCTGTGTCAATTTTTAGACGAAGTGTGTGTCCATGACCTGGTACGTCGGGTGGTCTCACGTTGAGTGTTATGTAGGCTTCATCTCTAGGCGGGTTGCTGTTGATGCTGTGCATGCATTTTTCACTGATGGTGATAGAGTGGAATTGTTGCTGGTACATGTATTCATCCTCTGGGTCCTCACAGTCAACTACATTGACTCTGGCTCTGTGGTGTGGCTTGTATCTTCCCCTGGTTGCCTGGTGTTGTTTGTAGTGTTTGTTTGGTGGTGGATGGGACTTATTTCTCCGTGGAGTGGAGTCTGGCTTCTGTTGACGTCTGTTGTTTTTTCTGCAGCATCTCGCCCAGTGTCCCTTGGCGCAGCACGCAGAACACTTGTCATTGTAGGCAGGGCACTGACACAGCTGATGGCTTCTGCCGCAGTTCCGACATGTCCGTCCCCGGTGTATGGCGTGAACTTTTTCTGCAGTAGTCAGACCCAGCTGGTTCAACTGTTCATTGCCTGCCGATAGCGCTTCATATTTCCTCCCTTCTGTTAGCACTTCAGCCAAGGAGTAGCCTTGAGGTTTACTATACAGGTCATTCCTCAGTGCATCGTGTGGCGTACTGGCTATTACGAGCTCAATCAGACGTTCGTTCAGCTCAGCGTCAGTGAATTGGCATTTCAGCGCTAACATTCTGGCTCTAGTCACAAAGTCATCAATGTTTTCGTCGGCTCTCTGTCTGTACTGCATTAAATGAAGTCTGTGTATTCTAAAGTTCACATTCAATTTCAACTGACCTTCGAAAAACTTCCACAACTCATCAGGTTTCTTCTTATTCTCCTCACTGAGTCCACTAGCATTCAGTCTCTTTAGTCCTTCATCTCCGATCCCTCGGCATATTTTCCTCGCTTTTTTAGCTTCATCCACTATTTCCTCATCCTCTATATACAGACACATTTTCTGTTTGAAAAGAGAAATAGCCTCACTCAGATCCGGGTCGGACCAGTTCATCGTTGGTAGATGTGATGCCATTCTTGTCCTCTCTCTGGTCTTGAGCTTGAACTGTTACCACTGTTAGCCACCTAGCTTGATCCCGCTAACCGCAGTAGCCTTTTCCCCCGTCAGGCGAAAAAAATTATCCTCGGACAATTTTACTGCAAACTTCCGTCGGCACGAAACAGTACTGCGTGGCATCGTAGGCGATTGTTTTCCGCTGCCACCATGAAGTGTTATTGTTGTGAATAAAGTGATTAAATGAGGACGAGACTCTGAGATGAGTTTAACGATACTTTACTGAGGTACTAAATTAGCTGATATATTACAGACACAGTGTTACTACGCGGGCCCTGTTCTAGTGTAGATCACTCCGCGTAAAGGTAATATAGTCCCATAACAACATACCACAACACATGGTAGACAAAGAGCATCCTGATTGGTTTACAGACATCCCCCCCCCCATGGGAAAAAAGTCATGCGGCATCTCCCTGAAATGAGTTTCGGCAGGTTGGGATGTCTGCATGCAATACGTCAGAGATAGCAAGATGGGGGGGGGTTTCAAAACAGAGGTCAGTAGCTATAATCAAACAGTAGCTGTGTCCAAGGGTGTAACTTTGGGTCTACCACTGGGGGCGTTAAACTCTTATTTATTTATTTATTTATTTATTTATTTATTGAATCATTTACTTGAGTAAAATGAATCATGCTAATTTGGCATTCTTGTATTAGAAATACATTGTGATACTTTTACTCTGATTTACTTAACGTAGTTGCAGCTGTGCACTTGACTATTTATACCACAATGACACAGTAGTTAATTCATAGTGTTTAAGCACTAGCTAGCAAGACTGTGGCAGCTTCCACTCAATTGATTTTGTGTGTGTGTGTTCACTATCTATGAAAAAAAAAACAAGAACTTAAAGATTAATCAATTGCATCACTGTATTGACACCAATAAACTACACACAGCAAATGTCTTATGCACAATTCATGACAACACTCAATACATCACACAGTACAGGGTGGCACACTGGAGTGCAGCTTGCATCTCTGTTCTGAACATGGCAAACTAATTTTACATATTGGTGGGCATCACCAGTTCAAACTAACAAAATCCAAATGGGATTTGTATTTTCATGAAAGCATGAAAATACAAAAGTAGGCCTATCTGTGAATCACATATTAATGTATGTTACAACATATTAGGCTGCAACTTAACACACATACCATACCATGCCAAGTATTTGACTAAAATAAACAGGATGCCATACTGATGTCTATTCTGCCAGTAACTATACTACTAGCAGACTATAGATATTGTTGGGCAATTCAGATAAAAGCACCAAATACCTGTTTGCATCTCGGTGTAAAAAAAATGAACTGTGTACACACTGACTTCTTAGTTAAGAGGTCCAATTTGTCCTGATGTATGTGACACACTGCAACATGGTTCAGCCTCTGCTGTGTCATAGTTGTGCGTAACCAAGTCTTTAATCGTCTAAGAGCACTAAAGCTCCTCTCTGCCTCAGAGGACGAGACTGGTACCACAAGGAGTAACCTCATCAGAGTTTCAATTTCAGTGAATAAGCTTCACACCTCTAATGGCAAACCTTGGAGAATGTTTGTAGCCTCTCCACAGGAACTGTACATGTAATTATGTTTGAACATGGGTAGCTGGATTTCCAGCAGCTGGGCATTAATTTCTGGATAGTCATGAACCACCGGGTCAATATTTCCAGAAAGCAAGGTGTTCTCCAGCTTTTGCAGGGTAAGAAGACCACCCTGCTGGAAACATTCTGTGAACTGTGTGTGAATGGTGTCAAGTAGCTTATAAAACTCAACTCTGTAGTATTCCATAAGAGTTTTAGGAATGAAACCACTTGATTCTCCACTATTGCACTTGGGTGGTTGTTGAACTCTTGGCATTGTTATAGGTTCTAAGTCTAAAGAATTCACAACTGTAGATGCCTTCTCAAAAAGGCTTCGGAAGGCCTCATCACTTCTCTTGCCATTGAGAGTAGACTGAACCTTACAAACAGCAGCCTGCATACCAGAAACAGTCTGTGTCCTTCTCTGAAGAGAACTGTTGAGCCACTCTAGCTCTCCAACAACCGCTTGTGCCATCACAAGACCAAGTACAGTACTGCCTTTCATAAACTGCTGAAACAGACCATTTGCAGTAGTTGCAGTGGGAAAGTCAGTCCTTGCCATTTCCTCTAAGGCAGTGAGGATAGAATCATACTGTGTTAAAACAGAATGGATGGCACCATGTCTAACAGTCCACCTAGTTTCACACAGTGGTTTCAGGGCACTTGGGGTTCCATGGTCAGATATCGCTATCTGATGAAACATCTGTTTGAATTTGCCGGACTGTCCACACAAAACTCCTAATTGATGAACCCAATCAAGGGCATCTCACACAACTCTAGAAGCTGTGCATACCTTCTGTGCTATCAAATTCACACAGTGTGCTCCACAGTGCACATACAAAGCTAGTGGCTGTTTCTCCCTAATAAGAGCCTGTGTACCAGAACATTTGCCAGACATATTCGCTGTGCCATCGTATGTCTGCCCACACAGTGCTGACAATAGCAAATTTAGTCTGCAAAGTACATCTAATGCTACTTTTGCAAGATACTCTCCTGTTGTTTCAGGCACTGAATGCATCCCAATAAATTCCTCATGAGGATTTAAGTCATGATCCACATAACGAAGACATACAGATTCTTGTTCTTGACCTGATATGTCTTGTGTCCCATCAACAATCAAGGCAAACTGTGTGACTGGGAGGCATCGAATAGTGTCAGCTGTTCCTCTTATAATGTCATTGCTCATTATGCCTAGTATTTCGTTCTGAATGAGAGGACTTGTGTAATCCTGCTTGTGTGTCTCTAACCACTTCTGAAAAGCAGGGTCATCTTCTGCCTTGTCTTTAAGATGTTGGGATAGATTACCCTTTTCTTCCACATGACCTCGTAGAACTAAACCTTGCCGAGCTAAGTATTTGATGGAGCCTACAATCTTCAACAATCCATACCTTGCTTCCTCCTGTTGTCTGGCAACAGCTGAAGAAAGCTGTGAAGCTACAGTGTTCCCTTTTTGTGCATAGATGTTCATAGCATGGATATGCAACTGACTTTTTGCATGTTCTGAGAACCTCTGGATAGCCTTTTTCCAATTTCTAAAGCCTGCACTCACAAAGGCAGGGTCACACTTACTTGAAAATGTTGACTGATTCAAAAAAACTTTGGCACAGTGAAAATATATGTATGACCCCTTGTAAGGTAGCACTGTAATGCAACCAAGGAAAAGTTGTGAAGCATTTCTGTTGAAAAGACAACACACATTTAGCTCGCTTCTGCACTACTATAAACTTAGGATCAGGTTGCACAGGCTTTGTGCAGGTGATAATGTCTGAAACATCAAATCCTTCCCTGTCCCTGTTGCCGGTGTTCGACTGGTCCCTGACATGGGGCTTAAGATCCTGTGGTAAACATGACAAGAAAACTTGTCACTCTCTGAAATAACAATCCTATTAAATGAATGTATTGTACATATCAATAACACTATTCACAGCTAAATTATGTTTCCTTGCATTCTCACCTGCTCATTTGCCTGACTGCTGCCCTCATCATGTGTCCCTCTGTGAGGAAACCACACGGACCAAATACAAATCAGTTCAGTGTCCTGACAGTGTGTGCTTGCATGCACAATTTCGTTTTTTAAGGTCTGTTACCTGGTCATCTGTGCTCTCCCTCCCTCTCTTTGGTCACCTGACCCTCCGCTGCCTCCTATTCTCTCTCTCTTCAACTGCTGCAATTCCTCTGTCACCTCCTCCTCTCTCTTGCTCAACTGCCACACCTCCTCCGTCACCTCCTCCTCTCTCTTGCTCAACTGCCACACCTCTTCTGTCACCTCCTTCTCTCTCTCTCTCTCTCTGGCCACCTGTCTCTCTCTCATCACCTGTACCTCCTTGGCCATTTCCCTCTCTTTCCCTCTTCTCCTGATATATAAAAAAATCTCAGTTAATGTTCAAATGGTTGAGGGAGGGGGTATATCCACATCAGTTTTGGAGAATGCATGTTCCCTCACAAAAAAGTTGGAAAGCATTTTAAATAGCTTTTGCCGTCTTACTAGCATATTAAGATTGCTAAAAAAAAAAAAAACATTTTTAAATGTTGTTTCAGTGTTTCCCACATAATTTTACTGTCATACTGTAATATTCAGCCTACATTCTTTTTGCAATGTTATACTTTAGGTATTTCATTTTCCTGGTTAGAATGCTCACATGAATTTACCTGGGTTTGAAATTTGTCAAACCCATGAGGAAAATATTACTCATTTTATTATTTCAAGATTTTATTGTGTCAAGAGAGGAGTTTTCTTAGTGACCACTGTAACGGTTCAGTATTGGTGGGAGGAGCACAGAGGACGGCAGGACAGAGATCAGGTTCACAATAGCATTTATTGCTAGACTTTTCAGCTTAACAACGTTCCACACTCAAACAGACACACACAACTGGCATCTTGTTCAGGGCTGAGCTCCTTCCGCTCTCGCTCTCCCTCCTGATATAGGGTGCGGTCACTGGGAAGACACACAAACACAGGTTAATTGCTCTCAGGTGTAGTGATTCTGCCACTTACCTTCCCTGACTCCGCCCTCCTGTCACAGACCGGCGCTTGACCACGCCCCCGCTGCCACAACCACTTTAATGCTGTGATTGTAGATAATTAACAAGCTAAATGTCAGACATGCTAGTTAACATCAAAGTTTGCAGTGACTTGGGTTGGAAGACACCAGTAAATAGGGCAAACATTTCCTTTCCCTTACATTAGATTTTTTTACACCCATTGTTTTACATTAAATCTTTCGGATTTTTTGCATAAACTATTGAACAACTAACCAGATGTTTCTGGTAATCCTCAACACACCGTTTCAGTCATAGACTGCATCCTTGTCTTTTGTACCTTGGAGCTAGCCTACTCACATGCACCGTCATTCACCGTGTGTCTGTATGTTCCTGTGTCTGAAATCACTCGATCATTCACTATTCACTATCTAGGGAATTCTGTATAAAGGAATATATAGTGAGCTCATTGGTAAAATGGAGGGAAAAAAACAAAATCCCACTTTCAAGGCAAGGCAAGGCAAGTTTATTTATATAGCACATTTCATACACAATGGCAGTTCAATGTGTTTTACAGAAGTAAAAATAAAAACAGTAAACAATAGAGAAATAAAATTACATAAAATAATTTTATTTTTATTCTAAAATAATTAATTAAAAGAATTAAAAGAAAATAATAATAATTAAACAATAGTAGAAATAAAATAATAAAATGCCAAAAAGAAGAGAAAAAAAGAAACCAGCAGAATAAAATAGAATAAAGTTAAAGTAAATTTAAAACATGCAGAGAAAGTAAAGATTATAAAAAATGTAAAGAAGACAATATTAATTATTTAACAGAAAGCATCTGAAAACAGCTTGGTCTTTAACCTAGATTTGAAGCTGCCAACAGCAGGAGCATTTTTAATGTCCTCTGGCAGTTGGTTCCATAGCTGCACTGCATAGTAGCTAAAAGCTGCTTCACCACACTTTGTTTTAACAACTGGTTTTAATAGTAAATTTTTCTGTTGCGATCTGGTAGATCTGATTGGGTTAGGCCGCTGCAACATATCAGAGAGGTAATTGGGCCCTGTACCATTTAGAGATTTGTATACCAGCAGCAATACTTTAAAGTCAATTCTGTAGCTTACTGGAAGCCAGTGAAGGGACCTTAGAATTGGAGTAATGTGCTCTGTTCTTTTTGTTTCAGACACTACTCCACCCTGATGGTGTTTATGTCATTACTGTCGCCCGATTAAAATATGCCAGATCAGTCAGCTGGTGGGTTTCAAAATAATAAACACATGCATGTATTTAAGTGATAAACCCATATTATACTGGGTGTATTTCCCACATTAATCAATACAAAGTACCTGCAGCTTTCACTTCTTTTAAATCAAGGCTGAATCCTTTCTTTCTTCTTTGCCGCTGCCTTTTATTCAATCACATTTGAGGCTTTTGATGAATTCCTCGCTCTGCACTGTCACTTTTATTCTTGCATTTTATCTTTATTCTATTTTAGCTTTTTTCTATCCTCTTACTATTTTTAATTGTGCTTGAATGCCCGTTTATAATGTTAGTGCCCGTCGGTTGTTCACTACTTTTCACGGTGCATTGTGGGATACTATGAGTCCACTATATAGGGTGTAATAATTCTCACTATACATTCAGACAGCACTACAAAATGGCGAACTCAATATGTAATTCACTATACAGTGAGTGATTTCGGACACATGTAGTATATTTTCTGTAATTATATTAGAATTAAAGTTATTTATTTATAACTTCATATAAACCACAAAGGGTGTAGTGGTTAGCGCTGTTGCCTCACAGCAAGAAGGTCCGGGTTTGAGCCCCGTGGCCGGCGAGGGCCTTTCTGTGCGGAGTTTGCATGTTCTCCCCGTGTCTGCATGGGTTTCCTCCGGGTGCTCCGGTTTCCCCCACAGTCCAAAGACATGCAGGTTAGGTTAACTGGTGACTCTAAATTGACCGTAGATGTGAATGTGAGTGTGAATGGTTGTCTGTGTCTATGTGTCAGCCCTGTGATGACCTGGCGACTTGTCCAGGGTGTACCCCGCCTTTCGCCTGTAGTCAGCTGGGATAGGCTCCAGCTTGCCTGTGACCCTGTAGAACAGGATAAAGTGGCTAGAGATCATGAGATGAGATGAGATGCATATTTTTTTTTCTTTTTTCCTTCAGGTTGTTCTGTAATGTACTGTGGTGCTCTGGTGGTAAGTAATAAGTTGATGTACTTGAAACAAAATTGAATTGTGTGTGTTTGTGATTTTTAAAGCTGAAATAGGTCATTTCAGTTTGTCTATTTACCTTTTGTGCCACAGCTTATACTGCTGTGTTGTGGATCATAATGTTGATTTCAGTTTGTTGTCTTTGCAGATACCATCATGTTATAATGGAGACTGTGATAAGATTGGAGCTTTTACATGTTATTTTATGTTTACTTTTAATGCCAATATTTCATGTTTTCTTTGAATAAATTGGTATTAAGTTATGGATATAATTGTGTTTTGTGGTTTGTTTGTTTTTTTCCCCCCTGCAAACAGATTAAGTTTTGTGTCATAGCTCTACATGGTGAGCCATAACACTGGGACTACCTGTACACAGGTAGATCATGTGTAACACTGGTAAGAGTCAGTTAAAAATCAACACTCTTTGGAGTAATTTCTTAATCAACATGTAGTGTTAAGTACGTTTAACACTGGAAAAGTTATTTCTTAACACTTAACTCTTCAGTGTTGAATGTGAATAACACTATGGGTGTTATTTCTCACATAGTGTAAAACTTGATTGATACTTCGTAGTGTAGTGTAAAATATTAACTCTTACCAGAGTAAAATTGACTCTGGAAATTTAACTCTATGTTCAGTGTAGATTTTACACTTTCTGTAAATATCAGTGTTTTCCCCAGAAAAAAATTAAAGCCCTAAATTCTGGCATGATAATACATAGACAATTGAGTGCCAAAGGCACAAAGCGAAACTAGGGGGGGTCCGGGGGCATGCCCCCCCGGAAAATCTTTTGAAAACAGGTGCTCTCAGGTGCATTTTCAGGGTCTCTGAGAGGTTTTAGATACATGATTATAGGACAGATTTTACCAGTGTTTCAATGATTTCTGACCTAAATAGTATTAATGTAGACACATTTGAAATTTCACCTTAAAGTTCAACATGCAAGTTAAACTGTTTTGTTATCGATTACTGAGGTCTACAATAGATTGAAAATCTACGGGGATCCCTTAATTATCTATGATCAAGTAGTGTTGTAATAAAAATGTGCATGAAAATATGAACAGTGTTTTGCTCCATCTTATGCAATCCAGTGAAGAGAATCGATCATCATGACCTCCTGTTGATCACAAAGGGATCTGAACCTAAGACCTGCCACCTTAAAATAAGTTGCTGTATTACTATAACTGTAATGATTTAGAATGTTTCTGATGCAATTACCATAATACCGGTATATGTATAACTAAGGTACACTGAAAAGAAAAGTAAGGCAACTGCATATTATAAAGTTTAAATTTTGGCACTTTATTAAATGGACTAGATTAAGATTAAAACATATTTAAAGGAAAAGAAAACTTAATTCATACATTTAAGTTTGCAGAAAGATTATGTACTTATAAACACATTCATGAAGAGAATTTGTTAATAAGTGTGAAATGTAGCATAAGTTTGAATAATAATGATAAGCGTATTTGGCAGTGTGATGTCAATGTGAGCCTTTAACAAAAGAATAATCCAGAGCCGTCTTTTGTTAAATGGATCCCAGTGACATCACACTGCCAAAAATACTAATGATTATTATTTGAAATGATGCTATATTTGACACATTTGGACAACTTCGCTTCATGAGAGTGTTTATAAGTACATAATCTTTCTGCAAACCCAAACTAATGAATTAAGTTTTCTACTCCTTTAAAGCAGATTAATTCTCCTTGGCTTTTGGCCCAATGTTGGGCAGCCCTCTCATAGTCCATCTCGCTGTCATCCATGCTGATGTGGATCAAATTGTCCAGCAAGTCTTCTCCTAGTTTATTAAAATCAGTTGGCTTTGTCTGTCTGGTGGGGGACAACATCGGCAGCCAACAAGATTGCTTGTAATGAATTGGAAAATTCCGGGATGTCTGACATTTTCTTTCGATATTTTTATTGGACGGTTTGAACACGTGATCTTGACGTAGCCATCAGATTACATTTTGTTTACATCATACCACGCGGACATATTACTTTGACAGAATCAACATAAACACTGGAAAAAAAAACAAAAAATGCTTGTTTAACACAAATATCAATCAGTATGTAAATGGATCTGTTATTTGCTCTCCTATGTATCTAGTTACTTGTGGGTAGGAAATGTAACGTATCGGTATAAATCTAGGCGTATCGGATTTTAACTAAAGCGACTAAGCGTATTGGCAGGCAGAGCAAGCGGATCAGGCCCGATACGCTAAAACGCTTTGGGGAAAACCATGAGATAGGGACCATATGTTCACTGAGGTAGTGTTGAAATTAACTCTTTAAGTGTTATATTAACACTGGTGATTTTACTGTGAAGTGATGAAGTGTTTCAGGTGTTATTTTTGTCCCATTCTTCCTGTAAACAGGTCTTAAAGTGTGTAACAGTTCGGGGTCATCATTGTCATGTTTTTCATTTCTAAATTCTCTACACATTCTCTATTGGGGACAGAGGGGACACGCCCTCTTCTTCCACAGCCAAGCCTTTGTAATGTGAGCAGAATGTGGTTTTGCATTGTCTTGTTGAAATTTCCCTGGAAAAGACGTCGTCTTGTAGGCAGCAGATGTTGCTCCAAAATCTCAGTGTACTTTTCTGCATTAATGCTCCATCACAGAAGTGTAAGTTACCTTCGCCGAGGGCACTGACCCAACCCCATACCATGACACACCCTGGTTTTTGGACTTGTTCCTGGTAACAGTCTGGATGGTCCTTTTCCTCTTTGGTTCTGATCACACGGTGTCCATTTCTTACATAAAAGAACTGGAATATTGATACATCTGACCACAAAACCTGTTTCCACTGTGTGATGGTCCATCCCAGACACCTCCGAGCCCAGAGAAGCCGATGGCACTTTTGAACACCGTTAACATAAGGCTTCCTTTTTGCACAGTGAAGTTTTAACTGGTGTTTGTGGATGTAACTCTGTATTGTAGCTTGATAAAGGTTTGGAAAAGTAATCCTGAACCCATGTGGTTCTATCAGCTGTAGATGAATGACAGTTCTTGATGCAGTGAGGGATCAGAGATCACGGGGGTTCAGATTAAGCTTGTGCCCTTTATACACCGAAATCCCTGCAGATTCCTTGAATCTTTTAATGATATTATGCACCGTAGAGGGTGAATGTAACAGTTCTAATGAAGGGCTGGAGGACAGAGGACAGCAGGACAGAGATCAGGTTTGCAAATACGGCTTTTATTGCCACACTTTTCAGTGAAGAAATTTCCCACTCAGACATACATCAACACACAACCGGCGTCTGGTTCGGGATGAGCTCCTCTGCTCTCTGCTCTCCCTCTTTAAATAGCGCACGGTCACTGGGAAGACACACACAAACAGGTTAATCGACAACAGGTGTAGTGATTCTGCCACTTACCTTCCCTGACTCCGCCCTCCTGTCACAGACCGGCGCTTGGCCACGCCCCCGCTGCCACATACCCCCACCGCCCGACTCAGGCCGGGCGGCCATCCGGCCTGCAGCCGACTCCCCCCCCCTTGACGGGAGAGGAAGTCCGCCACGACCATCTGCGCCCCCGGCCTGTGGACCACCTTGAAATTAAAGGGTTGGAGTGCCAGATTCCAACGGGTGATCCGCGTGTTGGCATCCTTCATACGGTGGAGCCACTGGAGGGGCGTGTGGTCTGAACAGAGGGTGAAAGGGCGCCCCAGCAGGTAGTAACGGAGGGCGAGGACTGCCCACTTGATTGCCAGACACTCTTTTTCTATGGTGCTGTAGTGCCCCTCATGCACCGACAGCTTCCTGCTGATGTATAGGACTGGGCGGTCCTCCCCCTCTACCTCCTGGAACAAAACCGCCCCCAGCCCTCTGTCCGACACATCGGTCTGTAATATAAAGGGGAGAGAAAAGTCAGGGGAGAGTAAAAGTGGCCCCCCACACAGTGCGTCCTTTACCTCAGAAAAAGCCCGCTGGCATTGCTCTGTCCACTGGACCAGATCTGGTGCCCCCTTTTTAGTGAGATCAGTCAGCAGGCTGGTGACGTCCGAATAATTAGGTATAAACCGCGGATAATAGCCAGCCAGCCCCAGGAACTGTCTCACCCCCTTTTTGGTCTTGAGCCTCGGGCAGGCTGCAATTGCTGCAGTCTTGTTAATTTGGGGCCGCACCTGCCCGTTGCCCAAGTGGAAGCCCAGATACCGTACTTCCACCCGCCCAAATTGCACACTTCTTCGGGTTGGCTGTGAGACCCGCTCACCTCAGCGACCTAAGGACGGCCCTCAGATGTTCGATATGCCTCGGCCAGTCATTACTGTAGATGATAATGTCATCAAGGTAGGCGGCCGCAAAGGTGGCATGGGGGCAGAGGACCCTGTCCATCAGCCGCTGAAACGTAGCGGGCGCCCCAAACAGCCCGAACGGAAGTGTGACGAATTGGTGTAAACCAAACGGTGTGGAAAAGGCCGTTTTTTCTCGGGATAGTGGAGTCAAGGGGATCTGCCAATATCCCTTCGTCAAATCCAGTGTCGAATAAAAGCGAGCAGTGCCGAGTCGATCAAGCAGCTCATCAATACGAGGCATTGGGTACGCGTCGAATTTAGACACCGCGTTGACTTTTCTATAGTCCACACAGAACCGGACCGACCCGTCGGCCTTGGGTACCAAGACCACCGGGCTGCTCCAGTCACTGTGGGACTCCTCGACGATGCCCATTTCGAGCATGGTCTCAAGTTATTCCTGAACCACCTTTTTTTGTGTTCAGGTAACCGGTAAGGGCGGCTACGTACTACCACCCCCGGGGGCGTCTCTATGTGGTGCTCTATGAGGTTAGTTCGACCGGGCAGGGGCGAGAACACATCCGAAAACTCGGTCTGCAACTGGGCGACCTCCGTGAGTTGGGTCGGGGAGAGGTGGTCTCCACAGGGGACCGGAGAGGTATGTGATGCCAATGCCCCTTTTTGAACCTCCGGCCCCAGCTCCGCCTTCTCCGGAACCATCGACACCAACGCCACGGGGACCTCCTCATTCCAGAGTTTAAGCAGATTGAGGTGGTAAATCTGTAGTGCCCCACCCCTGTCCGTTCGCCTCACCTTGTAGTCGACGTCCCCGACTCGCCGTGTGACCTCAAAGGGTCCTTGCCACTTGGCGATCAATTTGGAGCTCGATGTGGGCAACAGTACGAGTACCTTATCTCCCGGTGTGAACTCCCTAAGGCGCGTACCCTTGTTGTACAGGCGGGCTTGTCGTTCTTGGGCCTGCTGCAAATTCTCCTGGGTTAGGTGGGTGAGCGTGTGGAGTTTTGTGCGCAGGTCCATAACGTACTGAATTTCGTTCTTACTTTGTGAAGGTCCCTCCTCCCAATTTTCCCACAGCATGTCTAGAATGCCGTGCGGCTTATGCCCATATAATAATTCGAACGGGGAGAACCCCGTGGAGGCTTGGGGGACCTCTTGCACTGAAAACAACAAGGGCTCAAGCCACTTATCCCAATTACATGCATCCTCACTTACAAATTTTTTAATGATATTTTTGAGGGTGCAATTGAACTGTTCCACTAAACCGTCCATTTGTGGGTGATAAACGCTGGTGCGGATCAGCTTAATCCCCAATAACCCATACAGTTCGCGCAGTGTCCGTGACATAAATGTGGTGCCTTGATCAGTCAGAATCTCTTTCGGGATTCCAACTCGGGAGATAACGCGGAAGAGCGCCTCTGCAATACTGCGTGCTGAGATATTGTGCAGAGGCACTGCTTCCGGGTATCACGTTGCATAGTCCACCAGAACTAATATAAAGCGGTACCCTCGTGCTGACCGATCTAATGGCCCGACGAGATCCATCCCAATCCTTTCGAACGGGGTCTCAATTAATGGTAGGGGGTGCAAAGGCGCTTTTGGAATGGCCGCTGAATTTACTAACTGGCATTCGCGGCACGCCGTACACCACCTACGACCATCGCCGCGAATCCCCGGCCAATAGAATCGGGCCATTATTCGGGCTAGTGTCTTATCCTGCCCTAAGTGTCCAGCCATGGGATTAAAGTGAGCCGCCTGGAATACCAATTCCCGGCGGCTCTTTGGAATTAAAAGTTGCATGACTTGCTCTTTAGTTTGAGTGTCCTGCGTCACTCGGTATAACCTATCCTTCATAATCGCGAAGTAGGGGAAGGACGGGGTGGCGTTCGGCTGGAGCGTTTGACCATCAATTACTCTGACTTGGTCAAACGCATGTCGCAGAGTCTCGTCTCGCGATTGCTCTAATGGGAAATCTGTGAGGGATTCCCCAATAGAGAGAGGAGGGGCCGGTGGCTCCTCACTCTGACGTGGAGATGACGTAGATGGCTCTGTGACAGCTGCTTTCGCCAAAGCGACACTGGGACCTCCCCCTGTTAAATGGCAGGACCCACTCTTTACTAAGCGTGTCATTAAATCCCGAAATCCCAGCCAATCAGTCCCCAAAATTAAAGAGTGGGTAAGGCGAGGATTAACCGCCGCCTTCACTATAAATTTTTCCCCTCTGAAAAAAATGTGGACCGACACCAAAGGGTAGCTGTGAACGTCCCCGTGCACACACAACATCTTCGCCCCCTGTGCTCCCCCCAATGCCTCGATTTGCACCAGGCTTTGGTGAATTGAAGTCTGATTACAACCCGAATCCACCAACGCCTGATATGTATCCTCTTGAATACTCACCGGTATGCGATACGCTCCGGCCCGATCGAGGGCGGCTCCTGGCACATCGGGGATCTGAACCACCGTGCCCACCTCCATGACTGTGCACTGTTGTTGGAGGTGGCCCGGCTCCCCGCAGTGCCAGCAAACCGGCCTGGGCTTCCTCTCCGCACCGGTGTTCTGGGGCTCACTCATCTGAGGGGGGGAAGAGACAGACACAGAAGGGAGAAACGGGAGGGCACCGCGGGTGCGGCGGGCCGGCACTGGCGCCGGCCCCCGCCTCCGCTGTGGGGGAATGGGGCGAGGACAAGACACAGGAGGAGAGAGAGAGAGAGAAGAGGAGAGAAGAGAAGAGGCTGTCTGCTGTACTGCCGCCGGGACAGCTGCCATATGGTCCTCCGCCAGCTCGACTGCCTGATCCAGCGACGCCGGGCGGTGGCACTGGACCCATGCCGCGGTTCCCGCTGGCAAGCGTGCGATGAACTGCTCCAGCACCACCTGGTCGATGATCCCCTCGGCGTCGCGGTTGTTGGCCCTCAACCACCGCCAGCAGGCGTCCCGGAGTTGCTGGCCGAACGCGAACGGCCGGCCGACTTCCTCCAAGCACAAAGCGCGGAAGCTCTGATGCTGCTGTTCAGGGGTGCGCCCCACACGCTGGACGATGGCCCGGTGAAGGTCCGCGTAGGCCAGCCAGCGGTCGGTGGGGAGCTGTAGCGCGGCCAGCTGCGCCTCTCCCGTTAGCAGGGGGAGGAGGCGCGCCATGTGCTGCTCCATCGGCCACCCCGAGGTCTCCGCGACTTGCTTGAAGAGGGTGATGAATGCCTCGGGGTCGTCCTGTGGGCCCATCTTTGTTAGGGTGAGGGGGGACTGGCCCGCGGTGGGAGCGTTGGTGGACCCCGCCGACGCGCGGAGGTGCCGGAAAACCTGTCGATCTTCTTGTTGGGCCAACACCAGGGCCTCGAACCGCTGTTCTTGCTCCTTTTGGAGGGTGAGTAGCACCTGGTGCTGGCTTTGCTGGGCCGTGGCGAGGGCGTGGACCAGTTCAGCGAACGGGGAGGACTCCATGGGGCTGTTAGGCTGCTGTGCTCCAGATCCTGGGTTTTGGCACCACTGTAACAGTTCTAATGAAGGGGTGGAGCACAGAGGATGGCAGGACAGAGATCAGGTTTGCAAATACGGCTTTTATTGCCATACTTTTCAGTGAACAAATTTCCCACTCAGACATACATCAACACACAACCGGCATCTGGTTCGGGATGAGCTCCTCTGCTCTCTGCTCTCCCTCTTTAAATAGGGTGCAGTCACTGGGAAGACACACACAAACACAGGTTAATCGACAACAGGTGTAGTGATTCTGCCACTTACCTTCCCTGACTCCGCCCTCCTGTCACAGACCGGCGCTTGGCCATGCCCCTGCTGCCACAGTGAAATATCCAAATCCCTTCCTATCTTTCTTTGAGGAACATTGTTTTAAACATTTCAATAATGTTCTCATGCAGTTGTTGACAAACTGAAGATCCTCAGCCCATCTTCACTCCTCAAAGACTAGGGCTTTCCTGGATACTGATTTTGTACCAAGTCATTATTCCAATCACCTGCTGACATCACCTGTTTCACATCACATCATTATTTAATTGTTTTACCTCATTACTCACCCTAAATTACCCCATCCAAACTTTTTTGGAATGTGTTGCAGGTGTGAAACACAGGAATAGCTGTATATTACAGTTTTTTTTTTTACAATTGCTTACACACTAAAATGAAAACTTTCCAACAGTTAGCAAAACCTTACACTCAAGGAGCAAAACACCAGCCCAGATTTGCACAACTGTAAGCACATTGTCAGCTTCACACTTTTTGCAAAACACTACACACAGTGATTTGCAAAACACTAAACACACTTGTATACATTTGACACAGATATTTATTATGATGTCATTTCTTTGCAATTTCAAAGCAAAAGCTTTCAAATGAACACACCCATGAACCAATTGGTTAAACACAGCCACCAGGTGTGCACACACACGTGCTTAATTGTAGTCACACCAATCAGGTTTAAACACTATAAAAAGGCAACAGGTAAGTTCACTTGTTTTCATCAAAAATGGACGGTGTCAGAGGAAGAGGGAGAGTGCGGATGAGAGGGGGAATCCAGAGAGAACAAGGTGGAGGAAGAGGTAGAAGAAGGCCTGGAGGAGGGGTTGGACATGCACAAAGAAGAAGACAACCAAATCTGTCTAATGAAATTCGTGCTACACTTGTGGACCATGTAATAAACTACGGGCTAACACTGAGGGAGGCTGGACTGAGAGTACATATCTGTTTAGTCAAGTCTTTTGTTAATGGTGTTTATGAGGTAAAGGTGTAGATATGGAGGGTCCTCAGACAGAGTGCCTTGGTAAACTGGGATGTATGGATGCTGTCAGTCCCCCACTCACTCGAGTTTGTTGACGGTCTAGTGGCTGCTGCTTTATGTCCCAGGGCTCTGTTCCCTTCTGGCTCTCCCCTTTTAGTTATGCTGTCATAGTTAGTTGCCGGAGTCCCTGCTTGTACTCCGTGCAATATGTATACTGTTCCTACTTATTCAGGTGACATTAGGCATACCTAACAACCTGTGTTCCCCCCCCCACCACCAGTCTGTCCCTCTGAGTTACATGTCGGTCCTGGGATCGAGATGCTGACCTCTTCTGCTCCTCGGACCTGCCTGATCCATCCTGGTGCCCTGTGTCTGGTTGGAGTCTCATCGCATCGCTCCTGTGGAGGATGGCCCCATGTGGACCAGTGGCGGCTGGTAGTCTTTCAAACAGGGGAGGCTGGTCAGTTACGATATTTCCATATTTTAAAAGAAAAAAGAAAAAACACATCAATTTTGCCCATACTCTTGCCTCTGATCTGGCTGATTGTTGGCAGGGTCACAAACTGTGAAATAACAGGTTCTTTTGGCCCATTAGCCTATTGTCCAATATACATGATGGTGGTGTTGGGGGGTATATTTTAACATTTTGTATTTTAAAATTGTGGCATGTTGTTTAAAAATTGATCATTACTGAAAGCAGCTCTTTGTCAGGAACCTCAGCAGTAACAGCAGAGTGTTCTGGAATAGGCACAAGCACTGACCTTGGGGAGCCAAACATAGAGCTGGGTGCCACACATTTCATTCAATGACACTTTCCCTATATTTTACTTATTTTGACTGAGAAATGTTTTATTGACAATTTTGATAACCCTTCACTTTTAATCCAGGTCTGTAGTGTGAAATGTTCTCGGCTGTGTTTTTGTTTAAAAATGTTTTCCAAATTGTAGCTGTGTTTAATTCATATCCAGAAAAAATATATTCCAATATAATATACTCAGCATAAACATTTTAAATAGATTCTATATTTTTGGTCCATCCATGACATATTACTAAAGTAGCCTGTTTACTGTTGTTGATGTGGGTCACTTGCTGTTAGCCAATTCACTTTCTCATACCAGGAGAGCTGAAAGGAACGAGTATTATTCCCTACCTTTTTCACCAAGTCAATTTGAGGCGTTGGTCTACCCTGCTCTTTAATTTTAATTTTTCCTCGAAAGGAAGACTGGCAAATGGCTTCGCCAAAATTACATCAGCAATGCTTGGCATCCGTGTGCACCTTTCTTGCTAGCTGACTAGCCCCCTCAAGTTCAAGTTCAGTCACTCAAATAAGCAAAATTTCTGGAACTAAGATAGCAAACTTGACAACACTATTTACACTTTATTTACAATGAAAATATATACAAACTAAAAAAGCTGGTAGAAACCGTATGTAATGAATGAAATCAAAATGTAAGCTGATCTCTTACAATACACCACAGCACTTGCGATTCCGCATGGGACTGAACTGAAATTCACCGCTGCCTGTCTATAGTTGAAACAAGCTGTCAATCAAAGAAAATATCCGGCCGCTTTCACCAATCACCAGTCTCCTCGCGGAAACTGCCATGTCCCTACCACTGTGAGGCTGGGAGTCCGTGGGCGGGCATTTTCACAGTATTTGTCCAATAACCATCTTGCATTTTGAGATTGATAAGCACATAGCTCCCAAATGCCGTTGAAGTCCACTGAGGCTGGGAGTCCATGAGACTCCGTGGGTGGGCATTTTCGCAGCATTTGTCCAATAACCATTTTGCATTTTGAGATTGAAAAGCGCATAGCTCCCAAATGCCATTGAAGTCCACTGAGGCTGGGCTGCATCGCGCTATCACAAGGGGGAAGAACTCACGCACACATTAGGCGAACTGGGGAAAGTTATAACGGAATGGTTTCGCACTGTAGTTGGGTTGAGCACATATATTTCTATGATTCTGGATCTGAAATAGCAATGTTATAAGGTCGGCTATAACATAAGCCTAGCGCAATTCATCCTACATGATGTTCATCATTTTTAGAGGAGGCTGAGCCTCCCTCGTTGTCTTAAAGCAATCGCCCGTGATGTGGACAGTTGGGGGTCATGCCTGGAGGACGCTCTGGACTCTTGCAGTGGTACTTTTGTGGTTGGGGACTTTAGTTGACTTTCGGACTGCAGTTGACTTGCTGGGAGGCGAAGTGGCCAAGTGGTTAGAGTGCTTGACCACTAAGCGAACGGTCCCCGGTTTGAGCCTCGGCTCGACGGGGATCTGGGGCTCGCTCCCTGTCCACCCAGCAGTGAATGGGGACCTGGTGGAAACACTGGGGGAAGGAAGGCGGCGAGGAAAGGAACTGGCCACCCTACCTCACTATGCCGATGGCCCAGGACAAGTGCGCTCTCTAACAGGCACTCCCCCAATGTATGAATCGTATATGGGACCCTCTCTTCTTCTTCTTGACTTGCTGACTTTAGGACTGCAGTTGACTTGCTGACTTGAGGACTGCAGTTAAGTCAAGTCAAGTTTATTTGTATAGCACTTTCAACAATAAACATTGTCGCAAAGCAGCTTTACAGAATTTGAACAACTTAAAACATGAGCTAATTTTATCCCTAATCTATCCCCAATGAGCAAGCCTGCAGCAACAGTGGCAAGGAAAAACTCCCTCAGACGACATGAGGAAGAAACCTCAAGAGGAACCAGACTCAAAAGGGAACCCATCCTCATTTGGGCAACAACAGACAGCATGACTATAATATTAACAGTTTTAACATAAAGACAGTTTCTTTGATGTTATAAACTCTTCATTGATGGAAACTTGAGTGCAAAACTGTTCATGACAACTGCAGTCCTAAAGTTAGCAAGTCAGCTGTGGTCCTCAGCCATAAAAGCATTACTGTATGATTCCAGAGCATCCTCCAGGTGTAACTTTCAACTGTCCTCATGGGGCCATCCTCCACAGGAGCGATGTGATGAGACTCCAACCAGACACAGGGCACCAGGATGAATCAAGCAGGTCTGAGGGGCAGAAGAGGTCAGCATCTTGATCCCAGGACCGACATGTAACTCAGAGGGACAGATTGGGGGGGGGGGGGGGGGGGGAGAGAAAAACACAGGTTGTTAGGTATGCCCTAAAAATGACACAAGTATTAAGTCTGTGTGGCAGGCTCGCAGAGATGAGAATCTTGACATCAGGCATAATACACAACAATGGCATGTTAATATGGTAGAAAAATATCATGACCTGCTCTGGCTGGATGCTTGATTAGGTGATGGGAGCACAATCCTCAGCAATGATGGGATGCAGATGGGACCCTTAGGGCTGGCCAAGACAATTCAGTTACATTTCACAGGGTCTGGGACATGCAACAGAATGTCTGACGGCTGATTCCCTGCAGGCTACGATAGTCAGTCGAGGTCTCCACCCTGTCCACCAAAAGATTTCCTGTTGACTGCATGTAACTCAGAGGGACAGATTTCGGGGGAGAGAGAGAGAGGGAAAGAAAATACAGGTTGTTAGGTATGCCCAATGTCACCTGAGTAAGTAGGAGCAGTATACATATTGCACTGAGTACAAGCAGGGACTCCAGCAACTAACTATGACAGCATAACTAAAAGGGGAGAGCCAGAAGGTAACACAGGCATGAGGGAGCCCCAGGACATAAAGCAGCCAGCCACTACACCGTCAACAAACTTGAGTGAGCAAGCAAGTGGGGACTGACAGCATCCATACATCCCAGTTTACCAAAACACTCTGTCTGAGGACCCTCCAGATCTACACCTTTACCTCATAAACACCATTAACAAAAGGCTTGACTAAATAGATATGTTTTCAGCCGAGACTTAAACGCTGAGACTGTGTCTGATTCCCGAACATTACTTGGAAGGATGTTCCATAACTGTGGGGCTTTGTAAGAAAAGGCTCCGCCCCCTGATGTAGCCTTCACTATATGAGGTACCAGCAGATAGCCTGCACCTTTTGATCTAAGTAGGCGTGGCGGGTCATAGAGGAGAAGAAGTTCACTCAGGCACTGTGGTGCGAGACCATTTAGTGCTTTAAAGGTCAATAGTGGTATTTTATAATCAATACGAAATTTGATTGGGAGCCAATGCAGTGTGGATAAGACAGGCGTGATGTGGTCATATTTTCTAGTTCTAGTAAGGACTCTTGCTGCTGCATTTTGAACTAACTGGAGCTTGTTTATGCACTTATTGGAACATCCAGACAGTAAGGCATTACAATAATCCAACCTGGAGGTAACGAAAGCATGAACTAGTTTTTCCGCGTCATGTAGTGACATTAAATTTCTTATCTTAGCAATATTTCTGAGATGAAAGAAAGCTATCCGGGTAATGTTATCAATGTGAGTTTTGAATGAAAGACTGGGGTCAATAATCACCCCGAGGTCTTTTACTGCTGCACGTGAAGAAACAGAAAGGCCATCCAGAGTCACTGTGTAATCAGAAAACTTACTTCTAGCTGCATGTGGTCCGAGTACAAGTACTTCAGTCTTGTCAGAGTTAAGCAGAAGGAAATTACATTTTTTTCTGATTGATTAGGCACAATTTTTGAAACCTTTGGCTATTTTTGCAAAACTCTTCACACAAATCGCAAAACATTACATCCAATTCACCAAACATCATAGATTACTTGCAAAAGCAAACACTTTTTGCTAAACTGTTAACACTCTTTTCAAAATGGTATTTTTGTACACAACAGTACACACAACGCATAACATTAATAAGCACACGAAGCAACAACTGAACACTGACAGTAAGAATGGAAAACACATCTGGCTTTTGCTTTCTCTGTGCATAAGGTAGTCTGTCAGTTTGAGATCATACTTTTTGGTCATAGTTCTGTAAACACACAGGGATCCAAATTTCAAGTATTTTCAAGTATTTTTATTCAAGGGGTTTACTGTATTTGCTGTAAACACATCAAAACAAACATAAGTGATGTGTTTTTACATACAGTTATTCACAGAGAGAAAAAAAACAGTCGTGTCGTCTCTCTGGGTCCGGCCACAAGATTTCGTCAACATCGCATGCAATGTCTTCAAGTCCAAGGCACCGAGGAAAATACCTACTGGAGTGCCGTATCCAGGCCTGACATGACACCTGGTCAATATCCCCACATGCCTCCTCCATTGCCTGTAAAAGGGCTATACGTTGATGGGGATGACAGTCATAGACCTTCCAGCGCCAGGCAGAGAAGAACTCTTCGATAGGGTTCAAGAAGGGAGAGTATGAGGGGATGTAGAGTAAAGCGAAGAGTGGGTGATCTGTAAACCATTTGCAGACCAAAGCAGCCCTATGGAAATGAACATTGTCCAATATGATGACATACCTGGTGTGCTCTGGTCTCTGAACATTAGTGAACATGTGATGTAAGGTGTCCAGGAATGTAATAATGTGTGCAGTGTTATATGGGCCCAGGGTTGCATGATGGTGAACAACACCATTTTGACTTATAGCTGCACACAGAGTTATGTTGCCACCACATTGTCCTGGGACATTGACTATGGCATGGTGTCCAATAATGTTCCTGCCATGTCTCCTCATTTTAGTAAGGTTGAAACCTGCCTCATCTACAAAAATCAGCTCATGACCCATGGCATCTGCATCTAGCTCCATCACTCTCTGGAAAAGACAAAACAAATTCAGCATAGCAGGCCCAAGCACAGCACTACAGAATGTACTTCCAGATCCAGCACCAATGATACTATAGCTTACCTGCACATATTCATATCGCAGTTGTTTTACATGTTCACTGTTTCTTTCAAAAAGGACTCTGTAGATTTGTTTCATTCTGATTCTGCTGCGGGCAAGTACACGAGACAATACAGAAATGCTCACACTGTTTATGTCTTGAAAGGTGGTGTCATCCTCTATTATGCGCTGTTGTATTTCTCATAGTCTTATGGAATTATTTGCAATGACCATATTGACTATATGAGTCTCCTGTTCTGCAGTGAACATTCTTCCTCTGCCCCCAGCTGCTGGATGTCTAGCAATTCTGTAAAGTAACAATTTCAGTATTTTTACATGCATGGTCTTCTTGTGTTTCTCATTAGAGTATGGCAGTGCTACAAAACTTAGTGTAAAGTGACTGTACTAACCGATTCTCATTTTGAAATGTCCTTATGATGCTCGCTACAGCGTAGCGGCTCAAGTTAGGCTGAACCCGTTGGCCAGCTTTCTTCAAGGTCATTCCATGGTTGATAACATGGTCCACTATTGTAGCTCTGATGTCATCAGTAATTCTATTTCTTACTCTCCTTCCTCCTTCACCTCCACGTCCTCTTCCTCAACCTCCTCTAATTCTCACTCTTCTCACTCTTCCTGCTCCCTCCATTATACTCCACACCGACAGCTTACCTGTGGCTTATTTATAGTGCTCAGGCTGATTGCAACGTGAACTAATTATCTAAAACTGTTTTCACATGTGACAGTGTGGCCAGACAGTTGGCCAAATAGTGTAAATAATAGCCATAAATGTGTATAGTTTTGCTAGGAGTGTGTTGGAAATTTGGAAATTGAGTGTAAAGCAGTGAGTTGTGTTTACAGTTCTGCAAAAGGTGTGCTCTGCAGTGGATTGTACTTACACTTTTGCAAAGTGTGTGTTACAAAATTACAAACTCCGTGCAAAGCAGTGTTTGTGCTTTTAGTTTTGCGAACTCAGTGAGTGGTTTTGCGATAGATATTACTAGTTTTAGAAATTGTGCTACAAGAATCATCGTTAGAGTTTAAGCATTCAGAAAAAACTGTTATAAGCATCCAGTGTCTCATGTCCTTTACACATTCCTCAATTCTATTAAGCTGGTGTCTCTCATCAGGTTTTGCAGAAACATACAACTGTGTGTCATCAGCGTAACAGTGGAAACTAATACAATGTTTACGAATAATATCACCCAGAGGGAACATATATAAAGTAAAAAGCAGTGGACCCAAGACAGAACCTTGTGGAACACTAAACTTTACCTCAGTATGTCTAGAAATATCACCATTTATATCAACATACTGATAACGATCAGTTAAATAAGAGCTGAGCCAGGAGAGGGCCATTCCCTTAACTCCCACAACATTTTCTAGTCTATCCAGAAGAATGGAATGATCAATGGTATCAAATGCTGCACTAAGGTCAAGCAACACAAGCAGTGAGACACAGCCCTGATCAGACGCCAACAGTAGGTCGTTTACTACTTTAACCAGTGCTGTCTCTGTGCTATGATGAGGTCTAAATCCTGACTGATACATTTCATGGATGTAATTCCTATGTGAATATGAGCATAACTGCTGTGCCACAGCTTTTTCAAGGATCTTGGAGATAAAGGGGAGGTTTGATATTGGCCGATAATTGGACAGTTGACAGGGATCAAGGTCAGGTTTTTTAATCAGGGGTTTGATAACTGCTAGTTTAAAGGATTTGGGTACAAAACCAATCCTAATAGAATAATTTATTATTTTTAGAAGTGGTTCAACTACTTCAGGCATTATCTGTTTGAATAGTTGTGTAGGTAAGGGATTTAGTACGCAAGTTGAGGCTTTTGATGCCGAGATTAATGAAAGTAATTCAGTTTCTTTAAGGGGAGTAAAACATTCTAATTGATGATCTGATACAGTTATATTGTTAACTACAAGGTCACTTTTATTGTCTGACCTTAAATTAGTAGTTTGAATTTTTTGTCGGATATTCTCAATTTTGTCATTAAAAAAAAATCATGAAATCGTTGCTACTACATACTACAGGTGTGCATGTGTCTATAGTGGACTTATTCCTGGTTAATTTTGCTACAGTATTAAATAGGAATCTAGGATTATTTTTGTTACCTTCTATTAGGGAGGAGAGATATGTTGATCTCGCAGCACTAAGAGCTTTTCTATACTTCAGGAAACTCTCCTTCCATGCTAATTTGAACGCTACCAATTTTGTTTGACGCCATTTACATTCCAATTTTCGAGTGGTCTGTTTTAAAGTGCGAGTATCATCATTATACCAGGGTGCTAATTTTTTGTCTCTGACCATTTTCCTTTTAAGAGGAGCTACATTATCTAAAGTATGGCGGAATGTTGACTCTAAGCATTCAGTTGCCTGATCGAGTTCTGCAGGGGCTGACAGTGACCCAATCAAAGTTGATAACTCTGGGAGATAATTTATAAAGCTCTGTGCAGTATTTGACGTGAATGTACGTTTAATACAGTAGCGTGGTGAGGTGCATATATTATTACTCAGACATAGTTTGAATGAGATGAGATAATGATCTGAGATAACTTCAGACTGTGGAAGTGTGACTATATTGTCTACGTTTAACCTGAATGTTAGTATTAGATCGAGGGTGTGACCACCATTATGGGTCGGTCCTATGACATTCTGCTTAATCCCGACTGAATCTAAGATGGACACAAACACTGTTTTTAAAGGGTCTTCTGGGTTATCGAAGTGAATATTAAAATCTGCGACAACTAAAGCTTTGTCTAAGGAAATAACCAGATCTGAGATAAAATCTGCAAATTCAGAAAGAAACTCAGAATATGGCCCCGGGGGCCTGTAAATAATAAGCAATGGAATTAACTAGGTAGACCTATTTTTCGAGGCTACATACATTATATGAGTATGAAGAACTTCAAATGTATTAAATTTATAACCAGGTTTTTGTGTTACACCTAGATAATCATTATAGATAACCGTGACGCCTCCTCCTCTGCCAGTTAGACGAGGCTGGTGTATATAACTGTATCCAGGAGGACTCGCTTCATTTAATGCTATATATTCATTTGGCTTAATCCATGTTTCAGTTAAACACAGTACATTAAACTCCTGATCAGTGATGAGTTCATTAACCATTAGCACTTTTGATGTAAGAGATCTAATATTTAATAGCCCCAACTTTAGATCAAAGGTGCTGGCAGCAGCTGTACAGTCAGTCTGATCTAATTTTATATTGATTAGGTTACTGGAACAAACTCTCTGAATATTTCTACCTTTTTGTTGAGCTCGGGGAACAGACACAGTCTCGATGTAGTGGACCCTGAGTGACGACTCTGTGCAGCTAGCAGACAGTCGGTTTAGCCTGTTCGTCTGCTCCCTGGCCTTGGCTCTGGATTGTCAGCAATTAACTAGGCCTGTCCTGAGACTATGACCTATGCTGCAGGAAATGAGAGCAGCACCTTCCCGAGTGGGATGGATACCATCCCGCCCTAACAGGCCAGCAGTGCCCTCAAAATTAGCCCAATTATCTATAAAGCCCACACTGTTTTCAGAGCACCACCTGGACAGCCAGTAGTTCAGTGACCATAACCTGCTGTAAGCTACATCGCCACGCCGCATTGGGATGGGGCCAGAGCATACTACAGCATCGGACATCGCCTTCGCTAATTTAAACACCTCTACAAAGTTACTCTTAGTAACCTCAGACTGACGAAGGCGTATATCATGAGCTCCCGCATGGATAACTATCTTTGAGAACCTGTGCTTGCCTAGGACCCTAAGATTACCTGCTATGTCCGGCACCCTGGCTCCCGGTATACACCTGACTAAAGCAGTTGACTAGCTGACTTCAGGACTGCAGTTGTCGTGAACGATTTTGCACTCGGGTTTCCGTCGGTGGGGGGTTTATAGCATCAACAAAGCTGACTTTATGTTAGCACTGTTAATGTTATCGTCATGTTGTCTGTTGTTGCCCAAATGAGGATGGGTTCCCTTTTGAGTCTGGTTCCTCTCGAGGTTTCTTCCTCCTGTCATCTGAGGGAATTTTTCCTTGCCACCGTCACCACAGGCTTGCTCATTTGGGATAAATTAGGGATAAAATTAGCTCATATTTTAAGTTGTTCAAATTCTGTAAAGCTGCTTTGCGACAATGTTTATTGTTAAAAGCGCTATACAAATAAACTTGACTTGACTAACCTAAGCAGGTACATGGTGGCATCAATAGTTCAGACATTTCATCAATAGCACAGGTGAGAAACTTATCTTCTGTCAACAGACTGCTTTACTGCATGTACTATATCAACAGTTTTGGTATCTATTCCTGTATCATTCTCCAGTAAGCTACATGTATTTTGTTTGGCCTACATAGGATTGAATGTTGAACACCAAGGAGGGAGGGGCCCCATATTCACTCAGGAGCAAGAGAGAGAGAGAGAGAGATCATAAACCTTGTTTTGACCAATAATGCAATCAGACTTGGAGAAATTCAAATCCATATTGTCAGTGATCACACAATTTTCAATAATGTCCAACAGGTCTCTGTTAACAATGGCTTGTATCCTTAAAAAGCATCAAGTTCTGAGAGCATTGCACTGTATAGAGTGCCATTTGAAAGAAATTCAGACAGGGTGAAAGTCCTGTGGCATGAATATGTGGAGGTAAGTTTTGTTCACTGACTGACTGTAGTGTTGTGTACTGCACACATAACCTTTTTACTATACATGTAATTTTACTGTATAGCAGACCTACAGTATATTGATCTACACAATGTGATCTTTTGCTGTATTTCAGAGAGTTTTGCAAATGGATGCAGAGGAAGTCCTGCATGAGTTTATATACATTGATGAGGCTGGAGTTAATCTGACAACAGTGAGAAGGGGAAGAACCATCATTGGCCACAGGACTATTGTCAATGTACCAGGGCAACGTGGGGGTAACATTACACTTTGTTCTGCCATTACACAGAATGGGGTCCTCCACCGCCATGCCAACTTGGGTCCTTACAACACTGACCGCATTCTTACATTTTTAGACAGATTACACAATATTATCACAGCAGCGAGCCAAAGGGACCAGATGCAATATGTTGTCGTCTGGGACAATGTACCAGTATCTGTCCATCGTTCTGCTCTGGTCCAAAACTGGTTTCATCAACACCCACAATTTATAGTTCAATACCTTCCACCATACTCCCCCTTCCTAAACCCCATTGGGGAGTTCTTCTCAGCATGGCAGTGGAAGGTTTATGATCTCCAGCCCTATGTCCAGACGCCCCCTCATTCAAGCTATGGAGGAAGCATGTGATCAGATTGATGCAGCATCAATACAAGGGTGGATTCATCACTCCAGAAGATTCTTCCCACGTTGCCTTGCAAATGAAAATATAGCTTGTGATGTTGACGAGGCCCTGTGGCCAGATCCAGCTAGGCGGAGAGATGTTTATTTATTTATTTTTTCAGTACTGAACTGGATATGTATTTTAGTGTTACAGTACTACTGTAAGCTTACAGTACAATGGTACATTCAGTAATACTGTATGAAAACTGGAAAATGTTTTGTTATGAATGTTCTGTTAATGTTCAGTATTGACTGACTTGAGTATATGAAAATAAATATTTTCATTTAGTCTGCACAACTGGTGTCATGTAGTGTTGGTGAATTTATTTTTACACTTTCTCTGTGTAAATGCTAAAAGTGTTTTAGGTTGAGCACAGGAGGGTTTAACTGATTCAAACAGAATCAGATCATATGATGGACGTTTGTTATGACAAGAATATAGGGGTTTTATAAGAAATTGTACTATAGTTTTGACTAAAGTGTTCCATTTTGCAAAGGATCTGAGGTGTTGTGCTAATTGTGTGAAGTGTTTTGAAAAACCAGGCCCTGTTTTCAAAATTTTGCTTAAGCAATTGAAGAAAACCATAACAAATGAAGTTGACCAACAAAACATGAGATATCTTGGGTTCATTCTGTCTGCAATGAAATACAAGTCAAAGTACGTTTAGAAATCACTGCATTCTTTTTTTTTTTTATTTGCATTTTCCATACCGTCCCAACTTTTCCTGATTTGGGGTTGTATCATTATCACAATTTGGTTTATTTGATTTGATCTGTTTCTACGTGTGTGTGTGTGTGTGTGTGTGTGTGTGTGTGTGTGTGTGTGTGTGTGTAAGCAGATGGCTGAGTGGACAATAGTTGCTATGATAAAATAACGTTTGATTTTTATGCAGAAAATAATATAATTTAAGAAAAATTAAAAAAACACCCCAAGATGTCTGATCCTACATGTGACAATTTTTATTGACACTAAACTTTTATTCACAAGGACATGACTGTCAGAGAAAAATGGCCCACATTCTTCTATATCTAAATGTAAAAAAAAAAAAAAAAAGGGGGGGATGTAGAGCAGCTGAAGTCATATTTTGTGAATATATGTTATTTACCAGCTGGGATGTCTGTATTGTGAAATACTGTGACCGAGGTCTTGAAAATATTCAAGGCCGAGGTCACGGTATTTCACCATACGGACCGACCTTAAGCTGGTAAATAATATATTTATTTTTTTCTTTACCAAATTCTAACAGAAAACGAGAGCGCCCAAAAGGGAAAACCGAGCCGCCATTTTGAATCCTCATTCACAGCTGTAATGCAAATGGCTTCCTCCTTGGTATACAAGTGCACTTCCATGGCAGGAAAAAAACTACATTTTGCCACCTATGTAGTCCCCTATTTATACAAAATTGAGTCATTCAGGATTCAGCCATGTTTTTGCTCGGCGTTAGCAAGTTACGGGTTTTTAGCTTTCTCCTGAAATGTTTTCTTTTATTTCTTCTTCCTCAGGGGAGTAAAACTCGCTTTCGCTGTGAACACTGTCGTTATCGCTATCCATGCTGTAAAATTAATGCTATTCTCCTGAGAAATGCGAAAATAAATGTTGACAAAAATTGCTACTATGTTTGTTGTTGTTGTGAACAAGCGAGTCACCAGAGGTCCGTAACTGGGGTCCGTATCGTAGGATACGGACCTGCTCGCCAGCCAATCAGAGCGCAGGATTTGATGGAAACTGGACCATGAAAAAAAAATTTCAGTGTAATAAAAATTTTCATTGTCATTTCTATAGTTTAAACTCATAATACATGTTGTTCGTATTATTGATGCTACAGCTATATACAGTTAGGTCCATATATATTTGGACACGACACAAATTTTGTTTTTTTACCTGTTTACTGAAACATATTCAAGTTATAGTTATATAATGGACATAAAGTCCAGACTTTCAGCTTTCATTTGAGGGTATCCACATTAAAATTGGATGAAGGGTTTAGGAGTTTAGGAGTTAGCTCCTTAACATGTGCCACCCTGCTTTTAAAGGGACCAAAAGTAATTGGACAATTGACTCAAAGGCTATTTCATGGGCAGGTGTGGGAAATTCCTTCGTTATGTCATTCTCAATTAGATAAGATAAGATAAGAGGCCTGGAGTTGATTTGAGGTGTGGTGCTTGCATTTGGAAGATTTTGCTGTGAAGAAAACATGTGGTTAAAGGAGGCAAGGCAAGTTTATTTATATAGCACATTTCATACACAATGGCAGTTCAATGTGCTTAACAGAAGTAAAAACAAATACAGTAAACAATAGAGAAATACAATTACATAAAATAATTTTATTTTTATTCTAAAACAATTAATTAAAATAATTAAAAGAATTAAAAGAAAATAATAAGAATTAAACAATAGTAAAAATAAAATAATAAAATGAAGTAGTAGTTCAAATAGGATGAGAAGAAAAAAAACCCAGCAGAATAGAATAAAGAATAAAATAGGATAAAGTTAAAGTAAACTTAAAACATGCAGAGAAGTAAAAATTATAAAGAATGTAAAGAGACAATATTAATTATTTAACAGAAAGCATCTGAAAACAGCTTGGTCTTTAACCTAGATTTGAAGCTGCCAACAGCAGGAGCATTTTTGATGTCCTCTGGCAGTTGGTTCCATAGCTGCACTGCATAGTAGCTAAAAGCTGCTTCACCACACTTTGTTTTAACAACTGGTTTTACCAGTAAATTTTTCTGTTTTGATCTGGTAGATCTGATTGGGTTAGGCCGCTGCAACATATCAGAGAGGTAATTGGGCCCTGTACCATTTAGAGATTTGTACACCAGCAGCAATACTTTAAAATCAATTCTGTAGCTTACTGGAAGCCAGTGAAGGGACCTTAGAATTGGAGTAATGTGCTCTGTTCTTTTTGTTCGTGTGAGAACCCTCGCTGCTGCATTTTGAACCAGCTGAAGTCGTTTGATGGTCTTTTTTGGCAGGCCTGTGAAAAGGCCATTGCAGTAATCAACCCTACTAGAGATGAAGGCATGTATTAGTTTTTCCAGATCATTTTTTGACATAAGTCCTCTTAGTTTGGAAATGTTTTTTTAGGTGATAAAATGCCGTTTTAGTGATTGGTTTCATGTGACTGTCAAAGTTTAGCTCGCTGTCAATGAAAACACCAAGATTTTTAACCATTTCTTTAGTTTTAATCCCTTTTGTGTCAAGAACAGTGGTAATCCTGAGTCTTTCATCTTTTTTTTCAAATAGAATTACTTCTGTTTTATCTGTGTTCAGCTGAAGAAAATTTTGTGACATCCAGCTATTGATTTGATCGATACACTGGTAGAGACATTCAAGGGGGGCATAATCATTAGGTGATAGAGCAAAATAAATTTGGGTGTCATCTGCATAGCAGTGATACAAAATTGAATTTTTATTGATAATTTGCCCAAGTGGGAGCATATAAAGGTTGAAAAGTAATGGTCCAAGAATCGACTCCTGGGGGACACCACAGGTCAAAGGAGCTCTCCATGCAGGTGAAACAAGCCATCCTTAAGCTGCGAAAACAGAAAAAAACCCATCTGAGAAATTGCTACAATATTAGGAGTGGCAAAATCTACAGTTTGGTACATCCTGAGAAAGAAAGAAAGAAAGAAAGAAAGAAAGAAAGAAAGAAAGAAAGCACTGGTGAACTCATCAATGCAAAAAGACCCACAGAAGACAACAGTGGTGGATGATCACAGAATAATTTCCATGGTGAAGAGAAACCCCTTCACAAGAGCCAACCAAGTGAACAACACTCTCCAGGAGGTAGGCGTATCAATATCCAAATCTACCATAAAGAGAAGACTGCATGAAAGTAAATACAGAGGGTTCACTGCATGGTGCAAGCCACTCATAAGCCTCAAGAATAAAAAGACTAGATTGGACTTTGCTAAAAAAACATCTAAAAAAGCCAGCACAGTTCTGGAAGAACATTATTTGGACAGATGAAACCAAGCTCAACCTCTACCAGAATGATGGAAAGAAAGTATGGTGAAGGCGTGGCACAGCTCATGATCCAAAGCATACCACATCATCTGTAAAACACGGTGGAGGCAGTGTGATGGCTTGGGCATGCATGGCTGCCAGTGGCACTGGGTCACTAGTGTTTATTGATGATGTGACACAGGACAGAAACAGCCGGATGAATTCTGAGGTATTCAGAGACATACTGTGTGCTCAAATCCAGCCAAATGCAGCCAAACTGATTGGTCGGTGTTTCATAATACAGATGGACAATGACCCCAAACATAAAGCCAAAGAAACCCAGGAGTTTTTTAAAGCAAAAAAGTGGAATATTCTTGAATGGCCAAGTCAGTCACCTGATCTCAACCCAATTGAGCATGCATTTCACTTGTTAAAGACTAAACTTCAGACAGAAAGGCCCACAAACAAACAAACAAACAACAACTGAAAACCGCTGCAGTAAAGGCCTGGCAGAGCATTAAAAAGGAGGAAACACAGCGTCTGGTGATGTCCATGAGTTCAAGACTTCAGGCAGTCATTGCCAACAAAGGGTTTTCAACCAAGTATTAGAAATGAACATTTTATTTACAATTATTTAATTTGTCCAATTACTTTTGAGCCCCTGAAATGAAGGGATTGTGTTTAAAAATGCTTTAGTTCCTCACATTTTTATGCAATCATTTTGTTCAACCGACTGAATTAAAGCTGAAAGTCTGAACTTCAACTGCATCTGAATTGTTTTGTTCACAATTCATTGTGGTAATGTACAGAACCAAAATTAGAAAAATGTTGTCTCTGTCCCAATATTTATGGACCTAACTGTAGTAATAATAATAAATGAGACTATTATTATTATGTCTGTTGTTGTTGATTTCTCACACTCATTCCTCCTGCAGTTTGAGAGAGAAATAATCCTGAACTTGTCTTAACTGATGAATTCAGAAGTTTTAAAGAGTGAACTGATGGATTTAAACCTGACAGCTTTAACAGGTGAACAGTATTGGTTTGAATTCTGCCTGGAAACATGTGACTGTGTGTGTGTGTGCGTGTGTGTGGTGCAGGATTGGTGTGTGTGCGAGATCACTGTGTGTGTGTGTAGTGCAGGATTGGTGTGCGTGTGTGTGTGTGTGTGTGTGGTGCAGGATTGGTGTGTGTGTGTGTGTGTGTGTAGAGTAGAGCTGCTTCACCCACACTTTCCTCAGTAAGAGAACACACTCAGAGAGGAACAATGTCGGAGCTGCTGAGAATACTGCTCCTCTTACTGCCTGCCATCCTGCACACAGCAAGTGAGTATTAGATCAGCTGCTGAGGTTAGGCTGTGTTAAAGAAAAAAAACACCACATGTGCTCTGTTTAAAAAAAAAAAAAACAGACAAATAAACAAAAGAAAGGATGTAAATTTGTCAGAGGAATATTACAGAACTGGAGATTTATTTATTTATTTATTTAGTGTTTAAAGGCAGGTTTAAGTACAGAATTAGTTTTTAAAACAAACATTCAAATCGATTCAAAATAAAAGCTGTATTACTCTCAGTTTTAGCAGTGAAATAAAGCTTTGTTGTTGTTTTTCTCTCAGATGGGCATTCCGAGGCAGTGCCATTTAGGTGCCTCTGGAGCTCTGATGGTCTCAGTGACATGGAGCTCATAGAGTCTTACATCTTCAATAAGATCAAATACATGGAGTATAACAGCACTGTGGGGAAGTTTGTGGGATACACTCAAATAGGCATCAAAAACGCAGAGAGATTTAACAATGACACTGCACTGCTGCAAGCACGGAAAGCTGCTGTGGATGGTGTCTGTAAGCACAATGCTCAGATTTACTACAGCAACATCCTCAGTAAAGCAGGTGAGATTATTTGTGAACCTCAAAACTTTAATTCGGTAATATTTCCAGTATTTCTTTATTCTGCAGCAGATTTATCTTTATTTCGCAGTGGTTTATTTACTCATATTAAAATACAGAGTATATAATATACCCTGAGCTGCTCTTCTCTAGCTGATTAGATACCAAATTAAATTCAGTGTCTAAAAATTATTATTATTATTATTATTATTATTATTATTATTATTATTATTATTAGTTTATAATGAATGACTCAGCTGTAAGTTGATGTTGTTGTGGTTTAATTGTGCAGTTGAGCCCCAGGTTGAGGTCACTTTGGTAAAGAAGTCAGATGGCACTCACCCAGCCAGGCTGATGTGCAGCGCTTACAGCTTTTACCCCCCAAAGATTGAGGTGACCTGGCTGAGAAACGGGAAAGAGATTGAGGGAGGTGTAACATCCACTGAGGAGATGGCTGATGGAGACTGGTACTATCAGATCCACTCACATCTGGAGTACATGCCTGAATCTGGAGAGGAGATCTCCTGTGTGGTGCAACACGCCAGCTTCCAAAAGCCCATGGTCTATAAGTGGGGTGAGTCTGATCATCACAGTCAGATCTAAATATCTGAGTCCACTGTCATGAACTGAGCTTAAAATAATGGAGATCCTGTTTCGCTCACATTATAACTCAGCTTTCAAAACCTGGTGTTCAGTCAACAACAATAATCAATGACTTAAAAAATATATAATCATCAAATAAAATTTATTCGGGGTTTTTTCATAGCTGAAAGTAAAATTAGTTCTTAACACTGTTGTTGTATAAAAATGCTATTCCATAGCGCTTAGTGCTGCTATTAACTGCTATTATATGAGTTATTTTTGTAATCTATCTATATAAACCCCTTTCTGTCTCAGATCCCTCGATGTCTGAACCTGATAAGAGTAAGATTGCTATCGGGGCTTCAGGGCTGGTGTTGGGGATCGTGCTTTCAGCTGCTGGATTCATCTACTACAGGAAGAAATGCTCAGGTCAGTGGAAGATTGCAGGAAATCTACAAACAGAAACGTGTATTAGAACATCTGTGTATTTGTTATTAAAATTGAAGTGCTATTAATAATTAATATTTAACCTTGCTACCTGATATTCATCATTCTGCTTTATTTCTGATTTGTGTTCACAGGACGGATCCTGGTGCCGACATAAACACAGGCATCATTTGAAGTTGACATGTTGGTTTCAGCTTCATTCCCCATATTGGATGGAGTTAATTTACCCATAATGCTCACTGTTTAGCTACAGTTAAGCTGAAATGTGATGATTTTTAAGCTCACACATGTGATGTTAATTTTTACAGGTCTGTGAGCAGAGAAACACTGGAGTGTTTGCTGAAATCGCTTTATCTGTTAAACATCTGCTTTATTCCAAACAATTAGTACCTGCTGAGAAATGAGCATTTCATAATATGTGCATCTGCGTCTGTATTATCACTTTCCTTAATGTAAGACCAGCTTTCTGTCAGATTTTGCTGAAACTGATGTTAAATATCTTGATTATAGGCTTTATAAGAGTTCTTGAGTAGAAATTTGACAAACTGAGCTGAGATACTACATTCAGCTTAAAAATGTATAAATTAATTCCTTATAATGCATCTGAAAGTTATGAAGTAATTAATTACTATTACAGAAGTTAATGTAGCCTTGTAAAATTTTCATTATAAAATCATTAGCACCGCCTACAGTCTATTTTAACCTGGATCACTTCCTCAGTTTTAGTGATGCTGTTTATTATGATTCAATACTAATATCTCATCTCATCATCTCTAGCCGCTTTATCCTGTTCTACAGGGTCGCAGGCAAGCTGGATCCTATCCCAGCTGACTACGGGCAAAAGGCGGGGTACACCCTGGACAAGTCGCCAGGTCATCACAGGGCTGACACATAGACACAGACAACCATTCACACTCACATTCACACCTACGGTCAATTTAGAGTCACCAGTTAACCTGACCTGCATGTCTTTGGACTATGGGGGAAACCGGAGCACCCGGAGGAAACCCACGTGGACACAGGGAGAACATGCAAACTCCGCACAGAAAGGCCCTCGCCGGCCCCGGGGCTCGAACCCAGGACCTTCTTGCTGTGAGGCGACAGCGCTAACCACTACACCACCGTGCCGCCCCTCAATACTAACAGTTATCTGTAAATTTCTGGTTTTGTATCATCAGTCACATAATTTCATTTTAATGGTAAGAACTGGATTGATTTTTGATTCTGTATGGATACTGACTCTTAATAAACTTTTGGTTGTAAAAGAAATTGATGTAAAATTTTCTTTAAAACAGTAAATGACTCTTAAATTATATTCATAAATATCATTAGACAGATTTATATATGTTGCATTATATAGCTGATGAAATTAACACAGTTCTTATGAGTAAACTTTTAATGCTGCTGTATTTCTGTGGCGTCATTACGACTGGATTATACATTATGAACTTAATTCAAACTGAAGTGGAGAATCAGGTCCAGTTTGGGGTCGAGAGCTTCACTTCCTCTGGAAAAAAAAAGCAATGCATAAATAATAATAAGAGGAAGAATGAAATGAATTTAAAAATGAAATGGTTTTCAGTGTGATGGATCATTTTGAGTTTATAAGATGATGCTTTTAATCAGGAGAGTCATTCAGCTGATTCTAAAATGTGTTCTTTAGCTTTGAAAAAACTCAGAGCTGAAATCTTGTCATTATTTTTGATCTGGAACACCAGAAAATATACACAATGATTTGATTGACTGTCTACTTTCTATAACAGTACATTTATTATTCTGTCAGAAAATGTTAATCATGTAAGCAAAGCATAATGTTACATTACAGGCATTTATCAGACGCTCTTAACTAGAGCAGCATACAACGTACCATGAGCAGCCTGGGGAGCAGTTGGAGATTAAGTGACTTATTGGTGCAGGGAACTGAACCAGTAACCTTTTGGTCCCCAAGCTGCTTCTCTATCCATTAGGCCATGGCTTCCCAACATAAATAAAGCACAGTGGTGACCAGCTGAGAGTTAAGTGTGATATTTACAGGCCTAACTGTGACTTCCTTTCAGTCATGGGATTTGACCTCACAACCTTTGGATCAGTAAGATCAAATCTTGTAGCCTGAGATTGAGAAATACTTTAACATGTGGAGTTTCAGCTGTGAGTGAAAGGTATAAACCGTATTACAGCTATCAAATCTGGAACAGGATTCCACCCTGGTATAGCTCCAATGTCCTATTTCATTCAAAGTGGCTTACAATTCAGACAGGTTATAATTGAACAGGTGGGGGTTCGAGCAGGTTAGGGTTCAGGATGTATGGATGTACAGGTTGTGGATGATTTCAATTTCTTATTAGAGTAATAGCCTGACTTGCTTGATTTAAATAAAAGAAACAAGTTTCACAATAGGGCGGCACGGTGGTGTAGTGGTTAGCGCTGTCGCCTCACAGCAAGAAGGTCCTGGGTTCGAGCCCCGGGGCCGGCGAGGGCCTTTCTGTGTGGAGTTTGCATGTTCTCCCCGTGTCTGCGTGGGTTTCCTCCGGGTGCTCCGGTTTCCCCCACAGTCCAAAGACATGCAGGTTAGGTTAACTGGTGACTCTAAATTGACCGTAGGTGTGAGTGTGAATGGTTGTCTATGTGTCAGCCCAGTGATGACCTGGCGACTTGTCCAGGGTGTACCCCGCCTTTCGCCCGTAGTCAGCTGGGATAGGATCCAGCTTGCCTGCGACCCTGTAGAAGGATAAAGCGGCTGGAGATAATGAGATGAGATGAGAAGTTTTACAATAGGTGGCACAGTGGTGTAGTGGTTACCACTGTCGCCTCATAGCAAGAAGGTTCTGGGTTCAAGCCCAGCGGCTGATGGGGGCCTTTCTGTGTGGAGTGTGCATGTTCTCCCCGTGTCTGTGTGGGTTTCCTCCGGGTGCTCCGGTTTCCCCCACAATCCAAAGACATGCAGGTTAGGATAATTGGTGGCTCTAAATTGACTGTAGGTGTGAATGTGAGTGTGAATGGTTGTGTGTCTCTCTGTGTCAGACCTGTGATGACCTGGTGACTTGCCTCTCACCCATAGTCAGCTGGGATAGGATCCAGCTTGCCTGCGACTGTACACAGGATAAGCAATTCCGGATAATGGATGGATGGAAGTTTCACAATAACAGCATCACACTCACTGATATTAAAAGTGATTTTGGCTGCAGTGTAATAAACCCACGAGTCAGAAATCATCATCTTTCAGTCTCTTGCTCTCACTGCTTATGTGTAGGTGATTATGCTGTATGTTAGCATTTGGCTAAAATGAAGATGTAAAACATAGAGGAAATCTGAAACCAGCGGGATGTGTTTGAGGAAATATTTACACTGATCAGCCATAACATTAAAACCACTGATCAGTGAAGTGAATATCATTGATTATCTCATTACAGTAGCACCAATCAAGCGGTGGGATATATTAGGCAGCAAGAAAGAGTACAGTCAGTTCTTGAAGTTGATGTGTTGGAAGCAGGAAAAATGGCTAAGTGTATGAATCTGAGCAACTTTGCCAAAACTGTGATGGTGAGATGACTGGGTCTGAGCATCTCCAATATGGTACATCTTGCGGGGTGTTCCCGGTATGCAGTGGTTAGTACTGAACAAAAGTGGTCCAAGAAAAGACAACCGGTGAACTGGCGACAGGGTCATGGGTGCCGAAGGCTCATTGATTCACATAGCACATATGGTACCATCCAGAAGAACAGAAGACCTACTGTAGCACAAAGTGCTGAAAAAGTTAATGCTGGCTAAAACAGAAAGGTGTCAGGTCTATAAAGGTGTCACTGGTTCACCGTTATTCACATTTTATACATTTGTGTAGATCTATATCCATTGTATTGCTTTTAAAAAGACTGCTTGCATTCCCACTTGCATCTGCCTCACATTCCCTGACTGATATTGGGAAAACTCATCTCATCTCATTATCTCTAGCCGCTTTATCCTGTTCTACAGGGTCGCAGGCAAGCTGGAGCCTATCCCAGCTGACTACGGGCGAAAGGCGGGGTACACCCTGGACAAGTCACCAGGTCATCACAGGGCTGACACATAGACACAGACAACCATTCACACTCACATTCACACCTACGGTCAATTTAGAGTCACCAGTTAACCTAACCTGCATGTCTTTGGACTGTGGGGGAAACCGGAGCACCCGGAGGAAACCCACGCGGACACGGGGAGAACATGCAAACTCCACACAGAAAGGCCCTCGCCGGCCCCGGGGCTCGAACCCAGGACCTTCTTGCTGTGAGGCGACAGCGCTAACCACTACACCACTGTGCCGCCTATTGGGAATACTGTATTTATGAAATCAGTTATTCCAGGCTGTAATGTAAAAATGAGGTAGAGTCAGACATTATGCCATGCCTCAATAACTCATGAAGAAATAATCTATAAATAAATGTAATCTTGGACCTAATATGTTATGTCCATGGAAATTTTAGCATAAAAAAGCTATATTGCTCTTTGGATTAGCCAAAGATATTGCAGTGTATAATGAACTCCCAAATAATGAGATTTCATTTGTGATTGCAATATATAGCATAAAAGCAAGACATAAAAAAAAAAATTAACCCAATTTTATGTACAAATGGAAATGCATAAGCATAAAATGACCATTTTAAATATTGTTTTATAATTTTATCCATTATATTAAGGCTGAATAGTCATATGTAAAAGATCTTATCGATTTTCAATCATTGAGTTTTTTTTTCTTAATTTAACAATACAGTATGTGTTTACCCACAATTATTGTCCACATTTTTTAATTATATTTTTGTTGCCAGCATACCACACTGTGCACCTGACAAACATCACGTGCGATGTGGCCATGATATAATACACTGATGTAATAAAATACTGTGTGGATTCAGTGTTCTGGATTATTTTGTGCTCCACATTATGGAAAACATTCCCATTGTTAAAGCTGATCAAGCACTCATCTGATACAGTTACAGCTCACTTCCAGTAAGTGTAGTTTACATTTTTGCTCATCAAAATGTCATTTATACATCCAGGATTGCATATTTATATATACACATTATTATACAGTAAGCAAACACTCAGTTCTGATCGTCAATATATTGGCTGTGGGAGAAATGGGCAGGCGTGAAATCCTGAGTGACTTTTATAAGAGCCAGAACCTTATTGCCAGATGACTGGGTTTGGAGCATCGCTGGTAAGGCTTATGGGCTGCTCCCACTCAGCATTTGTGAGTTCTGACTGAATGTGGTCTGCGGAGGAACAAACCATGAACCAGCACCGGGGGGTTGTGTGCCTGAGGCTGATTGACAGAGAGAGCAATGAAGCCCATCCCATCTGATCTAAACCAGGGTTGTAGTCGAGTCACTAAACCTCAAGTCCGAGTCCAGTCTCGAGTCCCCAGTGTTCAAGTCTGAGTCAAGTCCAAGTCATTAAATAAAATTTCAAGTCGAGTCCACAATTGGTCTGAGTCAAATCCGAGAACAAGACTCCAACTCCAACCGCACAATTTGACGATGTCTGTTTCAGTGCCATTAACATTAGTTTGTTCTTGAACATGCCGTATGAACAGGTGAATGTGCTTCTCTTTATCAGGGAGTGTGAAGTATTCTGTCAGAGATGGTTGGGAGACGGATGTAAGTGCAGAAGGTGTGTTTATTAATACAAGTGAAGATGGTAAACAATCCAGAACGGCAGGCAAAATCGCAAAACGGTGATACAGGCGATATGTCGAGCGAGGCACAAACAGGCTATCGTAGACTCGGCAGGATCAAAGAAGAGAAACAGGGAATCAGGGATCAGGAAACCAAACAAGGAAATTAGGCTCGGTAATGTATCAGTTTAATGCAGGCACGCTGATTGCACCTTAATCCTGTGCAGGTGCAAGTCGTTTATAGCGTGTGCGAGAGTCCGCTTGTCGTGTGCGATGTCCAGAGCGCCCGAGAGTCTATCTGATGCACGCGCCAAGGCACGCAGGTGTGACACTCTTGCACGAAATTAGTACAAAAATTAATGTAGCTATAAATATCTTATGCCAAATTATTATCCCATGTGACAAAAAATAAAGAAAAAATCAGAGTCCTTGTCTCCAATTTATGAGTCCGAATGCAGTTAATGCCTGTCTGAGTCATCCGTGCTCAAATCCAAGTCAAGTAACAAGTCCTTAAAATCAGGACATGAGTCGGACTCCGGTCTGAGTCCTGGACTCGAGTACTACAAGCCTGATCTAAACCAACAGGAGGGCTACTGTGGCACAGAAAAGCACAGATGATATTAATGATGGTTACGGGAGGAATGTGTAACAAAACACAGCACATCACACCCTTTTGTGTATGGGGCTGCATAGCTGGAGACTGGTCAGAGTGCCCATGCTAAACCTTTTGTACCATCAAAAGCACCTACAATGGGCATGCAAATATCAACCTTGGGACAATGGAAGAAGATCACCTAGTCAGATCATCATGTTATTATATCTTAACATCATGCTAAAATGATGGACAGCTCATTTAAAACCAATGGGACTGATTTCAGCTTTTCAGCTGTCTAAAGCGCATCATTTTACAGCATCATCATTTTCATGCTCCACTGGGATTTAATCAGAGTTTCCTGCCCTGTTCCATCTTCTTCAAACCAACATTATATTATTACGCCTCTTATTCAACAGGACATCACTATAATATATTTAAAGAATAAGTGTTTCTTTATTCTTTAGACTTTCAGGGCAGGCTTTTCAACATATTTTTTTTCCGAGAAACTGATGATGTAATAATATCCCTGCCCTGTGATTGGCTAACATTTGGAAAGGGTTTCAGTGAACTTCTCCAAGATGCGTGTTTAGTGACTGTGGGGCTTTTTTTTTTTTTTAGCATAAAGTCTGCTGTCTCTCTCAGAAAAAAAGAGTACTTAACTGTACCGTTCTTTATTGCTGGAGGGGTACCTTTTGTACCTTTATTATGTATCTTTCAAATGGAAATGGAGAAATAGCATACTTTAATGGAAGGTACATAATTAGACTGGAATTATCTTTAAAGCTGTAAAAGCCAACATTTGCACCTTTCAGTGCATATAAATAATGTTGAATTGGATTTAATGTGTACAATTGCTGGACATTTTAAATATTAATTTAAAAAAAACCCCTCCATACACCAACAAATAGCCACAGTGTCATTGTACACATTTAAATGACAAGTCTAATATTTCAATAGTCTGAATAGGATTATGTTAAGGGGTACAATAAATATTGTACTATGTGATTCCTCTCCCCTTAATATTTATGGAGAAAATAGCAAACCAATCAGCCATCTGTCAACTTAATGCAACCTTTACATGAGCTAAAGGAGTCAGAGGTTCAGTTCCTCCATGTTTTGTGATTCCCTCTTTCTTCATCTGACCTCATGCATACATATGAACACATACAGCACAAACACAGTGACGTCTAGTGGAGATACTGAGGCATCAGTGTTCATTTCAAATACATAATAGTACAGTACAGAGTTCATACAGTTTGAAAAACAGCCTTTCAGTCCAATTCAAGGTTACAGATATGTTCTTTTATTTATCTTTTAGAGAGGCCGTGAACATAAGAGAAAGGAACAGAGCTGACAAAGTGTGACCTTTGAAAGTGTTGGTGGATTTGATTGTGGGGAAAGTCCTGAAATATTCAGACTGTGTATTATTTTGTTTTACCGGTTGAGTTGTTGTGAGCATTCTGTAAAGTGCCTGTTGGAGAAATAAAGCAAGACCCAAAGCTAAGTCAAAATCTGCTGATCTCCTGAGTCCTCCTTCCCATCCACCTGCACACATACCAGGTTCGACAGTCTTTATATACAGGAAATTATTGCATAAAAATATCTCTTCCTTATCTGACAAAGTTCGTAAATAAAGAGCTACAGATCACTGAACCAAGCACTCCCAAACTTTTTGCAGTCAGGAACAACTTTAACTGTAGAATAAACTTCACAGATCCCCACCAAACATATCATTATTGGAATGTGAACAATATTATTTTGGATATTTATTTTTTTCAGTATCATAAACCCTGGTTGTGCAGTGGTTAGCACTGTTGCCTCACAGCAAGAAGGTTCTGGGTTCGACCTTGTGGCCAGCTGGGGTCTTTCTGTGTGGCGTTTCCTCCAGGTTTTCTGATTTCCTCCCACAGTCCAAAGACATGCAGATTAGGGCAACTGGCCCATTGGTGTGAATGTGATGGCTGTTCATCTCTGTGTTAGGCTACGTTTACATTACGTCGAATCAGCGGATCATCAGATTAACGTTCTTAAAACGATTCGCGTTTACACTAAAACCGTTAGCCGTGCACACAGCAACACCAATACGCGGATACGCTCGGCTCCGCAGGCATCCTGCGCTCCAAATCACTCCGCCCTGAACAGCGAGTGCCCTCTGGAGGGTGTGCACTCCGGCCCTGCGCAGCTCACAGAGCGCGCGAGTGAAGTGAACAAGCCACGATTCGGGACTGAGCCGCTGTGTGTGAGATCCCAGCGCATATCACTTATTACTTGCAAGTGGAAGGATGGCAAGCCTAAAGACAATCATAACTACACAATGGGCAGTATTTGCATCAGTATTTGCAGTATTTTCATACTTTTATACTCTTTAATGAAAGGTGATACAAGGCGGAAGTCTGCGCCGTTTTTCAGCAGTCGCGTCACATGACCAACGCCAGCGAATCAGGAAGGTGGATGTCACAGTGACGTTGTCCAATGAGACGCCAGCTAGAGCTCAGCACAGCGTATTCGCGTATTCTCAATGTTTACACAGCACCGGAGCTGATACGATCTAGATTGAATACGTGGACGCTGGCGGATTCCCGTTTCCCCGCTTTTTCAGGGGGGTTAATGTAAACGGACAGTGCATCCGCGAAGAAAACGAGACAGATACGGTCTAGTGTAAACGTAGCCTTAGTCCTGCAATAGTCTGGTGAGCTGCCCAAGGTGAACTCCGACTCTCACCTGAAATCATCTGGGATTGGCTTCAGGAACCCCCTCAACCCTGATAGATAAACAATATACATAATGGATGGATAGTTTAATTATTATTGATTATGCATCACAGACCCCCAGGGTGTCCTCAGATAACATTTTGAGAAGCATTGCATTAAATCAGTAAAGGCCCTCAGCATTTTATTAAAATTATTTGATGGTATAATATACACTCAGACTATCAGACCTCTGGTTTGAACCTAAGCTTGGTTTATTGTTTGTGTGGAATTTTGCATGTTCTCCCTGAGTTCCAGAGATTCCCCCAGGATTTCTTTTATCTTTTTTTCATGTTATTGCAATGGGGTAAATCACAACCCACAATTATCCATGTTATTATATTTTATGTTGGGGTGATGATGATGATGATGATGATGATGATGATGATGATGATGATGATGATGATTAGCCTGTTTGACCTAATAAAATCTCAATCACTATTGAGGATGAAAAGGAAAAAGAGAAGACAATTTTACCAGAAGCAGCAGAAATATACAAATCAAAGTGAGTGCGCTAGCCAGTTAGCCAACACGCTATAAAATGAGTGAAGCTTCTTCAGGAGTGATTTCCACTACAGGAGCAAAACTGAACAGAACATTTGTTCACATTGTGTCTGAAATGTGAGTTACTATGACACTATACAGTTACTTTGTCAGATACGATATTTATTTCTTCTTTACAGTCTTGTTGTAAAAAGGAAATTTGGCGGTTAGGATTAGCTACAGCACTCGGCCTGCAGTTTTGTGTCTACAGCTGAATCACAGCCATGTGGATATTTAGTATCACCACGCTCCTGTGAGTTCGTTATTGCTTCATTATCGCCCGCTTGAATGGATCTCAAACGAGTGGCCACTATTTTCCTGGCATTATAAATAAAAAAACAAACTGATTCAAAACTATGTCCATATTAGATGTTTTTATAGACTCAAACTAAAGCAACAAATTTCATTAAATTCAGAAAAGTATGATTTCAGGAGCCATAAAAACAAAGACAGTTTTTTTTTTCTCCTAAAAATCAGAGGACTCTTGATTCTGCAGCTTTCGGTCTTCTTTCTTCTTCGCTCATCTCCTCCTCAGGACAATCATCAGAAAGAGACACGGCCAGATGAGGTGTCATGAACAAACAAATGAATCTTACTGTTCTTGATTATTTATTTTTTCAGACTTATTAGATCATAGATTTGATTATTCACTACTCAGTATCATGATAACTTTCATATTTCTTGATAAAAATCAGGTTAACTTATCTGACTGAGCCCGAGTCAGAAGTCAGTGGTAAGTGCACAATCTGTCTGAAAACCACTGAAACTAAACACTACCGTATACCTCGGTACAATTAAAATAAAATCCATCCACTGTTCAGTAAATATCTGCTAGCTCATGAGCTGTTAATTAGCAGCAAAAGCTAGCTACATAAATGGAGGTTACCTTTGCAACAGACCAATTTCCATATTATATCTGTTGGAGTGACAACTGGTTCTGCCACGTTTGCCAAAATTTCCAGAACTCCAGTCTGGCACACTGAATTATGGGATTGTCTTCTGACTGGGACAGTCCTTTTCTCAGGAGCGCACAGATGCTGCCCCAAGAATGCTGCCTACACAGGATGCCGTCTTCCGACTGGAACGCACCAGTCCTTCAGTGCACTTGGAATTAAACATTTAATTGTGGTTTTCTACTGGACTACTGGTTGAGATGTGTCTGTGCAAAAAGTGAAACATAGTTCAGTTCAGGAACCCTTGTGGTTTTTTTAGAAATACTAAAGTAAAAGATGTGGGAATTTGACTACGCAGGCCGCCACACATATAATGTGCACTACAGAGTGTATACAGTGTTTACACAATGCTATTTAAGACCGTCTGTAGTGAACTGTACAGAACACCACAGCAGATTTATTCACAAGAAAAGAGACGCCAGTACGTGTTTACTGACAAAACTACTTACGGTACAGATATCACTTCTAGCACAGACACTTTGTTTATTTTGTTTTTATTGTTATAAAATGTGTACGATGCCAAACATAAAATAGAACAGGATACACAGCTTTTCATTTCTTTCTTTTTTAATTCCAAACCCCTTTTTCTATGTCAAGAACAAAAGCTCAAAATTTCAAGAGCTGTAAAACTTAATGTCATTGTTGTTTGTTTAACCTTTGAAACCTAAACTTTTATTTTGTATTATTATTTCAGAACCTTTATTTATTTTACTATTTCAGGCACAAAAGCTCAAAAATTCAGGAATTATTATTATTATTATTATTATTATTGTTGTTGTTTTGTTTGTTTGACCTTTGAAACCTAAAGACTATTCAGGATTTTAATATTGCTCTGATGTCTCGCTTTCTCTCCTGCTTGCTTTTCATTTCTTCCTTTTTGTGCTCCCAGTGTTTTAATTCTTTGTGTTTGTAATGATCAGCGCACCTCAGTATGGAAAGAGTAAAGGATCAGGAATTGTGAAACTCACTTGAGTGTCTGCCTGAACCCAGCTGACTGTGAGGAGAGAACTGATCTGATTGGATGATTTATTTATCACTGACTCTGCACTCGGCTGTATTTCTGTCTCTATTCAGTGTGTGGAAGTCAGTGACAAGTGAATTCATCTGAGCTGCTGGTTTACTGACAAACTTCAGGATGAAATTATTTCTCATCTTTTTCACACTAATGTGTGTGAGGGACACTGAATCACAGTGTAAGTGAGATATTTATTTATGTGTAAATTTGCTGTAATATTTTCCCCAGTGGTAATTAGAAGAGTGTATATAAAGTGTTAATGGTGGTGTTTTGGTTATTAAGCTGTAGAGCTTGATTTAAATGAGACAGATCGTTTCAGATCATCACAAAAATGATGTGATTTTGTCAGTGATAATGATGTTTTTATCTCACTGTAGTAACAGGCTGCTGCAGTTTGAACGTGTGTGTGTGTGTGTGTGTGTTTCTCCAGTTAAACATCACAGACTGCTAATAATCGAATGTTCAGAGAAGAATAAGGAGTTTATGTGGGGGGCCGATGGAGATGAGGAGTTTTATGCAGATTTTGAGAAGAAGAAAGGAGTGATAATGCTGCCTCCCTTCGCTGATCCGATTGGGTTCCCTGGACAGTACGAGTTTGCCGAGGCTAACCTGCCCATCTGCCAACAAAACTTACAGGTGTCGAATAAAGCCTTTAAAGACCGGCCGGTGCCACAGGGTGAGAAACTCAGTGTTTATAGGAGCACAAATTTACCTTGATGATATTGAGTCTAAAATGATTTTCCAGCATGAAGATGTGAGATTTGTTGTAGATTTGACTGTAAATCACTGACCATTACACTGTCAGTAAACTACAGGAACAATCACAGTCTCCAGCCTGTAAAGCTCTCATTTACTGTACAATACTCTAATCTCACAGCCGACACTACAGCACTGCTGTCTCACACTATTTTCATTTCATAAAGGCTTTTTATTCGACTAAAACATCCCAGAATGCACCACATCATCACAGCAGCTGTTTGCTTCGCCCCGAACACAAACTATTTATCAGTTAAATTTATAGAAATGAAGAAAGTTCTCTCTGAACAGAGTAACTGTTGAAGTGTGGGGTTTGTAAATCTAAATAAATCTTTGCTTTTATTTCTATCCCCAACACACACACACACACACACACACACACACACACACACACACACACACACACCAATTATGGATTATGGAGCTAAAGGTAGATTTTATAATTGACTTGCTAGAAAATGTGAAGATGATCTGAGGCAGTAGGATGGCACATTACTCAGTCGTCAACACAAGCAGAGGGTTTATTTGTAAATAGTCATGTTCCATGTTCTTTCTCTGGCATCTGTTTATCATCTATAAATGCTGAATGAAGTGTAATCCATTACATTTTATGTTTAATAAACCTGTAATAAAGCTGCTGTCCTCAGAATTCACATTTAAAATCACAGCTTATATTCCAGATTCCTGTTGGTTATTATTATATGGACACGAGTGTTTTACTGGGAAATACACCACTCATATTTTTCATAGGAGCTACATCCGGGACCTGAGTAACACAGTCTCCAATATCTTCACTCATGAGGAAATTAATGGATTGTTTTGATAAATTTGGGGACTTTTTGTTTGTGAATGTGTCAATAGAATAAAAAGAAAATCACACATTGGCTTGAAGATATGAAGTTTATCTTCTCATGTTGAAAAACTCACATTTTTCATATGAAATACATCGTGGATCTGAATGACATTATTCCTAATATGTCACTCTGATGATGTCACTCCCAGTGTTTTCCCACTGACTAGACGTGTGTTGTCAAAATGGTGACCCGTTTCAAAATTAAAATACTTTTGATTAACGAGGGTTTTTTTTATATGTTCATATAATACAAATAAAATTACATATTGGCTTGAAGATATGAAGTTTATTTTCTCATGTTGAAAAATATTTCACTTGTTCACTTCGCTCCCTCATGATGTATCCATTCACCTCTCAAAGATAAACTTCATATCTTCGCACCACCATGTAACATCCTCTATATATCGACAGCCAGAAGAAATAATGAACGCATCACAGTCTCAGAGTCATAACAATGGTGCACATGTGCTTTATATTTTTCTCCAGATGCCCCACAAAGCTCCATCTATCCCAAACAAAAGATGCAGCTGGGTTCAGAGAACATGCTCATCTGTCATTCCGCACGATTTTTCCCTCCACCTGTTACTGTACGCTGGACCAAAAACAGTGTAGATGTGACGGAACAATCCACCCTCAGCCGCTATTACCCGAATAAGGACAAAACCTACAACCAGTTCTCCCACCTGCCCTTCACTCCACAGGAAGGAGACGTTTACACCTGCACGGTGGAGCACGAGGCCCTGGAGACGCCCGACACCAAGACATGGGGTGAGACGGAGAGTTTAACTACTGATTCAGTCTTTCCTTAGAGTAGAAATAACCGTGTGTGTGTGTGTGTGTGTGTGTGTGTGTGTGTGTAGAGGTGGATGTTGAGCTTCCCAGTGTGGGTCCCTCTGTGGTCTGTGGGGTGGGTCTGGCTGTTGGACTGCTCGGAGTCGCTACTGGAACTTTCTTCCTCGTCAAAGGAAACAGATGTAACTGACACTTCAGGTAACAACTCTAATAAAACTTTATATTTATAATATTTAATACACTGTTTCTCCCTGATACACCTGTTTCTGTGTTTTCAGCCAGAAGTAAAGCGTTCAGAGAAGGTTTAGATTCATACCATGAATTCTCATTTTGATTTTTCACTGAGGAAACTGTTCATCCACTAGAGTTTAATTCATCTGTTAAACCATGTAAGGGTTTTTTTTTTTAAATATAAAACGTTGTTGCTTGTTCCACTGAACACCTGTTGTTTTATTTCTTAAATCTGTGTGTAAAAATCTGTTAAGTTTTTCTTTTCCAATTTATGTAAAATCTAATTAATATTTGAAAATGCAAATGAAAAGGAATGAGTACCTGCAAATAATTAAAAAATAAACTTTATTTCCTTGAATGTGAATGTTGATGTCATTTGTTTCCATATTGATTATATATTCAGTAACTTGATCCACCAGTAAAACAAACAATCTCTGTATTCGTCTAGTTTGGAAATATATTGCCACAATCGTTACAGAAAACTCACACACACACACACACACACATCACATGTAACATATTTCAGATATAATGTAATCACATGTGAGAAGCAGTGGGTTCCACCTTATTATGCCCTTAAATTGCACGTGTGAAAACAATGTACGATCACATTTGCAATTTATAAATCTCATCTCATCTCATTATCTCTAGCCGCTTTATCCTTCTACAGGGTCGCAGGCAAGCTGGAGCCTATCCCAGCTGACTACGGGCGAAAGGCGGGGTACACCCTGGGCAAGTCGCCAGGTCATCACAGGGCTGACACATAGACACAGACAACCATTCACACTCACATTCACACCTACGGTCAATTTAGAGTCACCAGTTAACCTAACCTGCATGTCTTTGGACTGTGGGGGAAACCGGAGCACCCGGAGGAAACCCACGCGGACACGGGGAGAACATGCAAACTCTGCACGGAAAGGCCCTCGCCGGCCCCGGGGCTCGAACCCAGGACCTTCTTGCTGTGAGGCGACAGCGCTAACCACTACACCACCGTGCCGCCCCAATTTTTATATATATATATATATATATATATATATATAAAGTTTCCCCCTCCTCCGCCGTGCGAAGCCTTTGAAAAATTGAGGCTACAATGGGACATTCTGAGAGGGAAATTGTAACAAATTGTTTGTCAACAGTGAAAAAGAAAATAAAACTTTGTCACAAACACTTAATTCAAATTCTAATACCTCATGATTCAAATTGAAATTTATAATTCAAATTCAAATGAATCAAACTTAAAGTATTAAACATTCACCAGAGAAATCTGTTTTCTTATACTAGAATAAGGCAGAGTTAGTTGTTCAAAATGAAAAAAAAAAATTGGAGAGCAAAATTTTCTTTAAAAAGGAAACTAAAAAAGTAAACATTGTAAAGTTGGAATCCAACCCAAATCACAAAGTTTGAAACCATGCAAAAAATGTAAGTGCGCTAAAAAAACAAAAAAATACTTGAACTTTTCCTGGAACTTGGTCTTTCTCTCATTTTACTTTTCCACTGAACACTCGGTGTCTTCATCAGAGCAAGACATCTGGTCTTCATTCGTCACGGATTCCGCGACACCGCTGTCACAGCGCTCGGTCGGCGCGTCCTTCAGTGAGGCCCCGGAACTGGCAGTATGGACCAATCCCTCGATTGTCGCGATCTCGCCATCGGAAACATCTTTATCTGCTTTGTGACAGAAAAAAGAAGTCATCTTCTTCTGCCCAGGACAGTCTTTGCCTTTCTTCTGTTTCGTGCCGCGGGACATCTTTAAATGCCCAAGTGTCAACAAAAACAACTCGCGAACTTCTGTCAAAAGTTCCCGCGCCCGTGGGTGAAAGGTCATTCAGTCTCGAGAAATCTTGCTCTACAAGTCAGTTGACCTTGTAGGTAACCCATGTCAAATCGCACAAGAGCAACTGCAACAAGTAAACAACTAAACAACATGGCGCCTCGGTGTGGAAAACGCCAATTCAGATCGTTTTTGCACCGTCTGGCGGTGTATCTACTATGATTGGAATATTTTTGGAGTAATTATAACGTATTTGATGATCAGACACATTGTCACGTGGTGTTGCTGGGATGTTTTCACAGAGGAAAGATCGTTTTGAGAAAGACTGCATGTTGTGCAGTAAGTGCGTGGCCTAAGTGTGACTTGGGGTTCAATCGGCATTTCGGTAAGGGGGCGCATGCCGAGAGTAAGAGGGTGCAGCGCCCCTGTTCCCCGGTTTAGACTAAAGCATACACACACACACACACACACACACACACACTGGTATGCAAAAGTTTGGGCACCCCTGGTCAAAATTGCTGTTACTGTGAACAGTTAAGCAAGTTGAAGATGAAATGATCTCCAAAAGGCATAAAGTTAAAGATGACTCATTCCCTTTATATTTTAAGCAAAAACATTTTTTTATATTTTCATCTTTTACATTTTCAAAATGACAAAAAAGGAAAAGGGCCCGAAGCAAAAGTTTGGGCACCCTGCATGGTTAGTACCTACTGTACAACCCCGATTCCAAAAAAGTTGGGACAAAGTACAAATTGTAAATAAAAACGGAATGCAATAATTTACAAATATCAAAAACTGATATTGTATTCACAATAGAACATAGACATCATATCAAATGTTGAAAGTGAGACATTTTGAAATTTCATGCCAAATATTGGCTCATTTGAAATTTCATGACAGCAACACATCTCAAAAAAGTTGGGACAGGGGCAATAAGAGGCTGGAAAAGTTAAAGGTACAAAAAAGGAACAGCTGGAGGACCAAATTGCAACTCATTAGGTCAATTGGAAATAGGTCATTAACATGACTGGGTATAAAAAGAGCATCTTGGAGTGGCAGCGGCTCTGAGAAGTAAAGATGGGAAGAGGATCACCAATCCCCCTAATTCTGCGCCGACAAATAGTGGAGCAATAGCAGAAAGGAGTTCGACAGTGTAAAATTGCAAAGAGTTTGAACATGTCATCATCTACAGTGCATAATATCATCAAAAGATTCAGAGAATCTGGAAGAATCTCTGTGCATAAGGGTCAAGGCCGGAAAACCATACTGGATGCCCGTGATCTTCGGGCCCTTAGACGGCACTGCATCACATACAGGCATGCTTCTGTATTGGAAATCACAAAATGGGCTCAGGAATATTTCCAGAGAACATTATCTGTGAACACAATTCACCGTGCCATCCGCCGTTGCCAGCTAAAACTCTATAGTTCAAAGAAGAAGCCGTATCAAAACATGATCCAGAAGCGCAGACGTCTTCTCTGGGCCAAGGCTCATTTAAAATGGACTGTGGCAAAGTGGAAAACTGTTCTGTGGTCAGACGAATCAAAATTTGAAGTTCTTTATGGAAATCAGGGACGCCGTGTCATTCGGACTAAAGAGGAGAAGGACGACCCAAGTTGTTATCAGCGCTCAGTTCAGAAGCCTGCATCTCTGATGGTATGGGGTTGCATTAGTGTGTGTGGCATGGGCAGCTTACACATCTGGAAAGACAACATCAATGCTGAAAGGTATATCCAGGTTCTAGAGCAACATATGCTCCCAACCAGATGATGTCTCTTTCAGGGAAGACCTTGCATTTTCCAACATGACAATGCCAAACCACATACTGCATCAATTACAGCATCATGGCTGCGTACACTGTAAGCCCGGACTTTGTATTTAATTAAATGTTTTAATTACAATGTACGTAAAAATTTAAGTTTGATTGCATTACTAAAAAATATTAAGTATATTCTACTAATTTGAACACATAGTCAAAAGTGTTAATAAGTTTAAGTTGAATGGCCTTAAAATTCTAAGTTTTAGTCATGACCACACCTCTTTTTTAATCTGCGCAGAGTTGTGAAGCCGCCATTTTAACTTTCACAGATCAGCAGCAGTTACGTGAGGTTTGGTAAAATTCAGAGTGAGCTTCAGCCAACGTTTGTTCTCTGAACTTAGTATTTTGGATCCTGACTGTCAGTGGGAATGTTTGTTTTAACTTTAAGAGCAGTGGAAATCGCGTGTTTTACAGTTACAGGTGGTATTTTACCAATTTCACGTCATTTTCATCTGTTGGCTAAGTTGCTTTTGTCACTGTGGAGAGCTCTCTGGATTTGGAATGGGACACTTTTGAAGACTTCGGATAATGTAAGTATACAGCACAACCATATCATAGGTTTAATCATTATATATTGTACGATTAAGTACCTAACGTTAGAATTGACGTTCTTCCCCTATTAGCGAAGTGCTCACTAGCTGTTAGCTGCATTGAACACCCGACCGACAGCACAGAAAACGCGGTCTTCCACGTTGCGCAGCACAAGGGAGAAGGAGAGCGAAAGGAAGGCAACGGTCCGTTGGTGTATCACTGTTCACTCAATTTGGTAAGTGCTGTTGCATTTTGAGACGACCATGAACTGAAATGGGCTAGGTTAGTTCATTATTCGGATCAAACAAAGCGAAATGGCTTAGTTAATTGGAAGTTTAATTAAATGTTTTAGCCCAAGTTTTTTGTTAAATCTTTGTTATTCCAAAAAGTGCACTCAAACCCCTTTAAGTTTCCTTAGTTGCCAAGGTACCAAACAGACAGTTTTGGAATTAGCACTTGCAACACTCAGATCCAAATATGACCAGTCTTTATTGTCCTTTCAATAATTACATTCAGTTCACTTATTTTCTGAGGCTTTTCATTTTAAATATCTAACTGGTATGATTGTGTCCTGCACTGTCAATCTTTCTCTTGTCAGGATGCAACTTGCAAGGACTTATACAGTCAGACTCCAGTGGGAATCCTCTGCATTGATGAAGAAAGTCCTCAGCTGAACCCATCCAGAGTAGGAATCATCCTGGAAGGCAGTGTGGTGATGGACGAGCTGCCCAACCTTCCTCAGGCCTTCTGTGTCCTTTTTGGGCTGATATACAGTACGCCCTACACCTGGATTATCCAAAGTACATGAAAAACACTTTTTACTTTGTCCAGCAGGTGATGTTCAACCTGGGTAAAAGTGAGCTGGCACCCAAAATTCAGACTCTGAAAAATCAGCTTGAAGTCTAATGCCGCTTTTCCACTACAAACGCGGCTGAGCCGTGCCGTGCTGAGTCGAGCTGAGTCGAGCTGAGCGGGGCTGTTGGAGTTGCATTTCGACTACAACCGCGCTGAACCGTGCTGGCTGGAAGTGGGTGGACACATTGGGTGGAGTTAGCGAAAGTGGGTGGACGTCACGTGATGTCGTTAAGCAGCGCAAACAGTGACATCAGTGACAGTGGCGGAACAAGTCAGAGCCGGGCCGGGGGCGGGGCAAATGACCGGGCCCTTTATTAAAGCTTATCATAACATCATTTTAGGCTACAAAATGTCCGCAACTGCGGTGTTTACCAATTTCAACACTACCGGGTGCAACTATGTTATTTAGTACATCAAGTCCTTCAAATGAACATGTAACTCAGAAACAAAAAACATTAGGATACTGTACATGGCTCATAATAAAACATCAATAGCCTATACTGCGCACATTATTTGAAGGGCATACGAATGAGCGCTCAGAGGTTGCAACGGTGACAGGAAGAGTCAGAAATAAAAGGAGGGCAGTGCAAACCTCACTGAATGCACTGTGTTTACCAATTTCAACACTACGGGGTGCAACTATGTTATTTTGTACATTAAGTCCTTCAAACGAACATGTAACTCAGAAACAAAAAAACATTAGGCGACATACTGTACATGGCTCATAATAAAACATCAATAGCCTACTGCGCGCATTATTTGAAGGGCATACGACGAGCCTTGCGCTCCGCGAACTCGTCCACGATGCTCTGTATGTCACTGATTCAGTGATCTTTTAAGCAGTAGTCTCACGACCCGAATAGTAAACAATAAACATGGAGGACATGGTGTCGTTAGTGTTGCTGGTCTTGGTGCTGTGGCTTGTTGTCACCGACAACGCCAACAGATACTGGCAAGAGCGTATAGATGAGGCGAGGCGCATAAGGCTTCAGAAATTCTCGTAATTCGTAATTATTCTTCTTCCGGGTTTGCGGTGTTTACAGATCCCAGCGCGCTCGCGGGGCGTGTGTGGGCATGTGAGGACACGCCTCCTCACCAATCAGTGCACAGGGGAGTGTCTGCTCATGCCCCCAGCCTCACTCGGCACGGTTTGGCTCGCTTCAGCCCCACTCCAAAACGGTGCGAGTTTTAGGGGCTAAGCAGGGCTGAAACGAGCTGAGTCGTGCTGGTTTTTGGTAGTCGAAACGCGAGCCGTGTCGGGCTGAAGTGAGCTGAAGCGAGCTGAAGTGAGCTGAAAAAGGGTAGTGGAAAAGGGCCAAAAGGGGTTTCAAGTAGTTATGCTACTGTTCCAGGTGCTACTGTATGCTACTATTCCAGATACAGTATTCTGCTGTTCCAGATATCAGGTGCTTAGTTTTTAATGTTGCTCTTTTAGATAAGTGTGCTGCCGTTTGTGCGCTGTTTTCACTTTGTCTGATGATGTGGGCAGTGATATCATGGGTTAATGATCCAGTTACTGTCATTTGTTTGGATTTATTTGGACATGTTATTTGGTTAAGTAGGATTTTGGTGTGTCAGTTCATCACTATTGCTTACCTTTTCCATCCTCTCTCTCTCTGCCCTCCTGTCTCTCTCTCCCTCTCTCTCTGAAAGTAAATATTTCTGTCAGTGAAAATCTTATATAGTATATGCATATTTTCTCAGTCCTGCCATTAAGAAAGATGAACACCATGCTGTCAGTCTTGTGAATCCAGGATTTGATTGTTTTTTTTCTGCTCCTTTTTTTTTGTAAATGTGCTATCTACAGTAAAATAAAAGAGAAAAAGAATGTACATTTGTTTTCTTTTTTTGTTCATTAAAGTTAATATTGCTATTTATATTGCATTAAACCAACTTGGCATTTAGTGTAATGAACTTAATATGTTACATTTAATGATTATACAAAGCAATTGGTTTAGCAAAAGATTTTAAGTTAAATCAACTTGGTATCTAGTGTGTTGTACTTAAAATAGCAATTCCATTCCCATCAAGCATTTAAGTTTAATTCACTCAAGTTTTGATTATACATTACTTAATTTTTTTAAGGCAACCACTTTCCTCAAATTTTTTAAGTAAACGCAACTTATCCGGGCTTACAGTGTAGAAGAAGGGTCCGGGAACTGAACTGGCCAGCCTGCAGTCCAGATCTTTCACCCATAGAAAACATTTGGCGCATCATAAAACGGAAGATACGACAAAAAAGACCTAAGACAGTTGAGCAACTAGAATCCTACATTAGCCAAGAATGGGTTAACATTCCTATCCCTAAACTTGAGCAACTTGTCTCCTCAGTCCCCAGATGTTTACAGACTGTTGTAAAGAGAAAAGGGGATGTCTCACAGTGGTAAACATGGCCTTGTCCCAACTTTTTTGAGATGTGTTGTTGTCATGAAATTTAAAATCACCTAATTTTCCTCTTTAAATGATACATTTTCTCAGTTTAAACATTTGATATGTCATCTATGTTCTATTCTGAATAAAATATGGAATTTTGAAACTTCCACATCATTGCATTCCGTTTTTATTTACAATTTGTACTTTGTCCCAACTTTTTTGGAATCTGGGTTGTAGTAACACCTATGGAATCAATTTTGGCACAAAATTGCTTCCATAAAAATCTGCAATGGAATCCCTCAAGAGGCACAAGCTGAAGGTTTTGCCCGGGCCCTCACAGTCCCCTGACCTAAACATCATTGAAAATCTATGGCTAGATCTCAAAAGAGCAGTGCTGGGTTGCTTGCTTTGGTTATTATTGTATTGTGTGCATGTAGTGTCTGTGTGTGTGTTTGTTCCGCTTATCCTTTAAAGGCAAAACGGCAGTGGCGCAATCGGGTTGGAAAACCTCAGCAGTTGGTCTTCATACAAGTAAGTGGTTTGGCTTTTTCTATTAACATGGCGTCAGAGTTACAGGAACTTAAGGAGCTGGTCCAGCAATTAAAACTGGACAATGAGCGCCTGCGTTGGGAACAGGCAGACGCTCAGGCTGCACTGTCTAACCCGACAGGTGTGTCGGGTGGTAGTGGGAATAATCATTCTGCTTCTTCTTCCTCTGCCCCTCAGTCAGCTGCTTCATATGATCGTTTGCTTTATATACCCAGAGAACGGAAGTGCCCCAAGTTCCGTGGCCCTGGTGGCATGGGGGTGGCCGAGTGGATCGAAGAGGTACGTGCTAGTATCCGTGCCAGACATCTGAACTTGGTAGACCAAGCCGATTTCATTTATGACCATTTGGAAGGTGAGGCTAAGAACGAAATCAAATTTAGGCCTGACTCTGATCGTGAAGACCCAGAGAAAATTTTGTCCATTCTTAACAACCTATATGGTTGTTCTCAGTCTTATGCCTCATTGCAGGAGGCTTTCTTTTCTTGCCGGCAAGGTGAAGGAGAATCCCTGCAGGAATACTCGCACGCTCTGTTTCGCCTTATGGATCAAGTAATAACTAGTGCTCCTGACAGGGTACCAAATTCAGATGTCTTGCTAAGGGACCAATTTATTGAGAATGTGCTCGATCCTTCTCTCCGCAGAACCCTGAAACAAAGTGTCCGTGCCAACCCTCTGCTGACTTTGCTGGAGGTTCGCGATGAGGCCTTAAGGTGGGAGCGAGAGGGGAGAGTGACCAAAGGTAGGCCAAGGAGTTATTCTGTGCCTTCCCTTTGTGCTGCAGTTGCGTCTAGGGCACCCCCCGCTGCTTCCACCTCCGTTGAGGCCCGTGAGGGGCTGTTTTCTGAGATTTCCGAGATTAAACAAATGCTAAAGCGACAGCAAGAGCAGCTTAATCAACTCTCTCAACAGGTCATGCAGATCTAGAATGCCACGCGGCCGCATTCGAGAAGTCGCAATGACCCCATGATTTGTAGACGCTGTAACCAGCCTGGTCATTACACTAGCCATTGCGATAATGAACGCGCCCCCCAAACTTTTCAGGCTCATCCGCCATTTAGGCTACCTAACTCTAGCCGGCCGTCGGAAAACTAGCACCCTCTGGAGTGCAGAGCCACATTTCAGATGGGGTTAAGTTGGGCTCGACTGGCGCTGGTGCTAACCAGTCCACCATATCCCAGGTCGTGGGGGCTTGTCCCTATGTCCCTGTGTGCATCGGTGGCGTTGAATTGCAGTGCTTATTGGACACCGGCTCTATGGTTTCTACTATGCCGGAGTCCTTTTTCTTTCAAAATTTCAAGGAGCAGCTTCAGACCTGTAATTGGTTGCAGTTGAAGGCGGCTAATGGACTTGATATTCCCTACCTCGGCTATGCCGAGTTTGATGTTTCTGTTTTTGGTAAGGTCATTCCCAGGCGAGGCATATTGGTGGTGAAGGATAGCCCGACTGCCATTCTGTGTCCTGGTGTGCACGGTGTCTTGGGGATGAACATTATCACTCAGTGCTATGAGGAATTGTTTAAACAACATGGCTCTGCTTTGTTCGATGCCTCCGGAAGTCTACCTGTGGCTGAAGTGTGGCGGCAAGCTTTTCAAGCTTGCCATATCTCGCCACCAGAAGAACGTCAGGCAGGTGTAGCAAAGGTCAGAGGAAGATATCCTATGTACATACCCGGGGGCACAGTGCATTTAGTGCCAACTACTTGTGCTCAGCGGTTCTTGGTCCAACCTTGCACGGTACTCCTCGAGCCATCCAATAGGCTAGATGCCCAATCCGTTGATGTGGTAGTACCATCCACTGTAGTGAAGGTCGTCAGGGGTACAGCCTATATTCCTGTGGCCAACGTTGGCACTCAGACTGCCAAATTGTACCCCAGGTCTGTACTAGGCTGTTTGAGTGCCGTCCAGGTGGTTAGCCTACACCCTGGGATTCATGAAGTGGTGGAGCCGGTAGCTGGGCCTGCCGCGGTCGTTGCAGTTGTTCACGCCCAGGAACAACAGCCAGATAAGATTGAGGCCTTGGTCCAGGTGATGGACTTATCAGCTCTTTCAGAGTCAGAACAAGGGAAAGTGCGGGCATTATTGCAGAAGCATAAGTCTGTTTTCTCCGTGCATGAGCGTGACTTAGGCTGCACTGATTTGATCCAATATGAAATCCCTCTCCTTGATAATGCCCCTATTCGCCAGCGCTATCGTAGGATTCCACCCTCTGACTTTGAGGCTGTGAAATCTCATATTCACCAACTTTTGGAGGCTCGTGTGATAAGGGAGAGCTGTAGTCCCTATGCCTCACCGATAGTGTTAGTAAGGAAGAAGGACGGCAGTTTAAGGCTTTGTGTGGACTATCGTCAGCTTAATAGTAAGACTCGTCGTGATTCCTGTCAGCCCATCTGAACACACAGTGCTGCTCTCAGCCCATCAGAACACACAGTGCTGCTCTCAGCCCATCAGAACACACAGTGCTGTTCTCAGCCCATCAGAACCCACAGCACTGCTCTCAGCCCATCAGAACACACAGTGCTGCACTCAGCCCATCAGAACACACATCGCTGCTCTCAGCCCATCAGAACACACAGAGCTGCGCTCAGCCCATCAGAACACACAGCGCTGCTCTCAGCCCATCAGAACACACAGCGCTGCTCTCAGCCCATCAGAACACACAGCGCTGCTCTCAGCCCATCAGAACACACAGCGCTGCTCTCAGCCCAACAGAACACACAGCGCTGCTCTCAGCCCATCAGAACACAAAGTGCTGCTCTCAGCCCATCAGAACACACAGTGCTGCTCTCAGCCCATCAGAACACACAGTGCTGCTCTCAGCCCATCAGAACACACAGTGCTGCTCTCAGCCCATCAGAACACACAGTGCTGCTCTCAGCCCATCAGAACACACAGTACTGCTCTCAGCCCATCAGAACACACAGTGCTGCTCTCAGCCCATCAGAACACACCGAGCTGTGCAATTGTTACACGCTTACATCCTTCCAGCACGATGACACAGTGGCTCGTGCATCTAAGCTAATAGAAAGAAACAGTGGTGCTTGAAAGTTTGTGAACCCTTTTGAGTTTTCCATATTTCTTTATCAATATGACCAAAAACATCATCAGATTTTCACACAAAATTATTTATTTATTTATTTATTTGTAAAAACCCATGAAGGTTTTTTTGTTTTTCTCTCCAAAAAGAAATGAAGCTTTAAAATAAGCAGCATGAACATCAGGACCACCCCAAATATCTTTTACAGTTCAAAAACTTCATTACAGTGCAATGCTCTATCAAATAATAATAATAATAATAATAATAATAATAATAATAATAATTATTATTATTATTATTATTATTATTAATGTTCTTGTTATATTTGATTTTAAAGCATCAAATCAGTTAGGACGGTGTGTTTAAACTGAAATTAAAACTGAAAGCAGTGAGTTGTAAATAATCTTTGACCTGTATTGAATTCAAAACAATTTGATTCAAAAGCACATAATTTGATCTTTTATGTCTCATCTCATCATCTCTAGCTGCTTTATCCTGTTCTACAGGGTCGCAGGCAAGCTGGAGCCTTTCCCAGCTGACTCAACCCCGGACCTTCTTGCTGTGAGGCAACAGCGCTAACCACTACACCACCGTGCCACCATGTTTTATGTCATTCATTCATTTATTTATTCAAAATAAACACTCATTTAAATTTTCATTCTTGGAACACATTTTAAAAAAGTCGGGACAGTAAAGCATTTCCCAATTTATAATGTTTATAATGTCCCCGTTCCTTCTCCCAACACTTAAAAGCTGTTTATGGACTGAAGACTCCAAGTGATGAAGTGTTTCAGGTGTTATTTTTGTCCCGTTCTTCCTGTAAACAGGTCTTAAAGTGTGTAACAGTTCGAGGTCGTCACTGTCATATTTTTCATTTCTAAATTCTCCACACGTTCTCTATTGGGGACAGAGGGGACACGCCCTCTTCTTCCACAGCCACGCCTTTGTAATGTGAGCAGAATGTGGTTTTGCATTGTCTTGTTGAAATCTCCCTGGAAAAGACGTCGTCTTGAAGGCAGCAGATGTTTCTCCAAAATCTCAGTGTACTTTTCTGCATTAATGCTCCATCATAGAAGTGTAATGGCCCTTTTCCACTACCCTTTTTCAGCTCACTTCAGCTCACTTCAGCTCACTTCAGCCCGACACGGCTCGCGTTTCGACTACCAAAAACCAGCACGACTCAGCTCGCTTCAGCCCTGCTTAGCCCCTAAAACTCGCACCGTTTTGGAGTGGGGATGAAGCGAGCCAAAGCAAGCCGAGTGAGGCTGGGGGCGTGAGCAGACACTCCCCTGTGCACTGATTGGTGAGGAGGAGTGTCCTCACATGCCCACACACGCCCCGCGAGCGCGCTGGGATCTGTAAACACCGTAAACCCGGAAGAAGAAGAATTACAAATTACGAGAATTTCTGAAGCCTTATGCGCCTCGCCTCATCTATACGCTCTTGCCAGTATCTGTCCGCGTTGTCGGTGACAACAAGCCACAGCACCAAGACCAGCAACACTAACGACTCCATGTCCTCCATGTTTATAGTTTACTATCCGGGTCGTGAGACTACCGCTTAAAAGCTCACTGATGTCACTGTTTGCGCTGCTTAACGACATCACCTGACGTCCACCCACTTTCGCTAACTCCACCCAGTGTGTCCACCCACTTCCAGCCAGCACGGTTCAGCGCGGTTGTAGTCGAAATGCAACTCCAACAGCCCCGCTCAGCCTGACTCAGCACGGCACGGCTCAGCCCGACTCAGCCGCGTTTGTAGTGGAAAAGCGGCATAAGTTACCTTCGCCGAAGGCACTGACCCAACCCCATACCATGACACACCCTGGCTTTTGGACTTGTTCCTGCTAACAGTCTGCATGGCCCTTTTCATCTTTGGTCCTGAGCACATGGTGTCAGTTTCTTCCAAAAAAGACCTGGAATACTGATTCATCTGATCACAATACCCGTTCCCACTGTGTGATGGTCCATCCCAGACGCCTCTGAGCCCGGAGAGGTCGACGGCACTTCTGGACACAGTTAACAGAAGGCTTCCTTTCTGCACTAGAGCCCTGCACTCCCGCGGGAGTCCCGCGGGACCCGCCGCAAAGCAGTGCGGCGCAGGACAAATTTTGAAAGCTCATTGCGGGCGGAACCTGCGCGCGCAGGCAGGAGTGCACATATGTGGCGCCGGTGGGAGCGGTGATAAACTGCAGTCCCCCTAACTAAAAATGCATTTGAAATAAAATGCATAAATTATTAATTTATATCTATAATTTGTGCTGGATATTTTATTTAGCATTAATAAAAACATTTTAAGATGCCTAAATTTGCAGAGAGAGTCAGATTACCAGAGGAATAGCAGCTTACATTTGCTATTCATTCCCCTAACGGGAAATCCTTTGATCATTCTAATGACTCACATTTCACACCCAGTTAGCAAGAGAACCATGAGTGAAGTGATTTAGGGCTTGCGTTAGTCTACAACTTTAGTCAGAGAGACATGTTACAGGCGGCACAGTGGTGTAGTGATGGTCCTGGGTTCGAGCCCCGGGGCCGGCAAAAGTCTTTCTGTGTGAAGTTTGCATGTTTTCCGCATATCCGCGTGGGTTTTCTCCGGGTGCTCCGGTTTCCCTCACAGTCCAAAGACATGTAGGTTAGGTTAACTAGTGACTCTAAATTGACCGTAGGTGTGAATGGTTGTCTGTGTCTATGTGTCAGCCCTGTGATGACCTGGCGACTTGTCCAGGGTGTACCCCGCCTTTCGCTCGTAGTCAGCTGGGATATGCTCCAGCTTGCCTACGACCCTGTAGAAGGTTAAAGCGGCTAGAGATAATGAGATGAGACATGTTACACAGTGACGGTAGGCTTGACTCAATGCTATCCCAGAAATCCTTCCTGCAATATGCAAATTTGGCCGCCTCTGATTGGACAGCCAAATTTGCATATTACAGGAAGGATTTCTGGGATAGCATTGAGTCAAGCCTACCGTCACTGTGTAACATGTCTCTCTGACTAAAGTTGTAGACTAACGCAAGCCGTAAATCACTTCACTCATGGTTCTCTTGCTAGCTGAGTGTGAGCTGCGAGTCTTTAGTAAGCTGCTATTTCTCTGGTAATCTAACTCTCTCTGCAAACTTAGGCATCTTAAAATGTTTTTATTAAAGCTAAATAAAATATCCAGCACAAATTATATATGATAGATATAAATTAATAATTTATGCATTTTATTTCAAACACATTTTTAGTTAGCGGGACTGCAGCTTATCACCGCTCCCGCCCGCGCCACATATGTGCACTCCCGCTCCTGCCCACGCGCAATGAGCTTTCAAAATTTGTCCCGCGCCGGGAGTCCCGCAGGATTCCCGCAGGAGTGCAGGGCTCTAACTCAAGCCTACCGTCACTGTGTAACATGTCTCTCCGACTAAAGTTGTAGACTAACTCGAGCAGTAAATCAATTCACTTCTCTTGCTCGCTCTGCTTTACAATAAAGAAAACAAACAAACCATACCATTGGTACAAAGCAAGCCCATTCACTTTTTTATGCTAATCAGAGAATTACAATGGTTTCTCATATGATAAATTAATAAATAATTGTATTATTGCCACAGCGCTTACAAAACCGAAGCTGTTTATTTGGCAAGATGCTAAAACATATTTCTGAAAGGACTTCAGATAAGTTAATGTTATTCATGTTAGCATAACTCCATTTTTTACATGCTAACTAACAGTGTCCAAGTTAACTAGCTATGTGTTAACGTTAGCCATGGACAAGGCTACGGCAACCTGGCGGGCAAATCCATAGAAAGTCATTTGACTAACCAGACTGCACAGCTATTGCAACGTTATCGCTAGCTTGAAAACCACAGACAACTTCACTGTAAGCTTTCTCTTGGAATAAAACATTTACAGACCTCAATATGCTTCTGCAGGTTGGACGGCGAGTTTTTGTCGGCCGTGATGTGGTTTGTTTTAGGCAAACAAAGCAAACATTTAAAACAAAACAAATCTTTAATCCTTTCAGAAAACTGAAACATGTGTTCTAGCAATAGTGTGTGTTCCCCAGAAGAACCGCCTCCTTCCATTCTGCCATCAAGTGATCGTGTTAAATAACGCTGCTGAGAAATCACTGAACTTGATTTTATACAGTCTATGGATGTGACGTGACCCGAGTGATTACTGATAGACTGTCTCAGTGTCACCTGCGAAGAAATCAATCACGTTTTAGAAAAGAAAAGAAAAAAACATCCATTTTCAAAACTGCTTCACAGTAACGAGGACCTTGATAGAAATGTAGTGGAGTGAAAAGTACGATATTTGTCTTTCAAATGTAGTGAAGTTAAAGTCATAAGTTTCCAAAAAAATAAAACTCATGTAAAGTACAGTACTCAAGTAAATGTGCTTCGTTACTGTCCACTCCTGTTCAGAAATCACTAGGTTTTTTGTTTCGTTTTTTTTAAATTTGCATTTTCCATACCGTCCCAACTTTAACTGATTTGGGGTTGTATTATTATCATCACAATTATTTGGTATAATTGGTTTGTTTTGATCAGTTATGTTTCTACAGTGTGTGTGTGTGTGTGTGTAAGCAGATGGCTGAATGGACAATAGTTGCTATGATAACATAATGTTTGACTGTTATGCAGAGAATAACATACTGTAGGAAAACAATTAAAATAAACACCCCACGATGTCTGATCCTACATGTAACTATTTTTATTGACACTAAACTTTAATTTTTAAAGACATGAAGGTTAAAGAAAAACAACCCACATTCTTCTATATCTAAATGGGAAAAAAAATTATAAAATCTAGAACAGCTGAACTCAGATTTTGTGAATTGAAAACTAGATTATTATTATTATTATTATTATGATTATTATTGTTGTTGATTTCTCACACTCATTCCTCCTGCAGTTTGAGACAGAAATAATCCTGAACTTGTCTTAACTGATGAATTCAGAAGTTTTAAATAGTGAACTGATGGATTTAAACCTGACAGCTTTAACAGGTGAACAGTATTGGTTTGAATTCTGCCTGGAAACATGTGACTGTGTGTGTGTGTGTGTGTGTGTGGTGCAGGATTGGTGTGTGTGTGTGTGTGTGTGTGTGTGTGTAGAGTAGAGCTGCTTCACCCACACTTTCCTCAGTAAGAGAACACACTCAGAGAGGAACAATGTCGGAGCTGCTGAGAATACTGCTCCTCTTACTGCCTGCCATCCTGCACACAGCAAGTGAGTATTAGATCAGCTGCTGAGGTTAGGCTGTGTTAAAGAAAAAAAAGAAAAGAAAAAAATGTGTTCTGTTAAAAGAAAAGAAAGGAAATAGACAAAGAAACAAAAAGAAGCTCGTGTTTAGAAGGATGCAGTTTGTTCATTAAATTTATCAGAGGAATATTACAGAACTGCAGATTTATTTATTTATTGTTTAAAGGCAGGTTTAAGCACAGAATTAGTTTTTAAAATAAACATTAAAATCGATTCAAAATAAAAGCTGTATTACTCTCAGTTTTAGCAGTGAAATAAAGCTTTGGTGTTATTTTTCCCTCAGATGGAAATTCCGAGGCAGAGCTATTTTGGTGCTTCTGGAGCTCTGATGGTCTCAGTGACATGGAGTACATACTGTCTTACACCTTCAATAAGATCAACTACATAGAGTTTAACAGCACTGTGGGGAAGTTTGTGGGATACACTGCACACGGCATCTATAACGCAGAGAGATTTAACAATGACACTGCAAGACTGCAAGCACGGAAAGCCGAACTGGAAAGTTTCTGTAAGCACAATGCTCAGATTTACTCCAGCGACGTCCTCAGTAAAGCGGGTGAGATTATTTGTGAACCTCAAAACTTTTATTCTGTAATATTTCCAGTATTTCTTTATTCTGCAGCAGATTTATATTTATTTCGCAGTGGTTTATTTACTCATATTAAAATACAGAGTATATAATAAACCCTGAGCTGCTCTTCTCTAGCTGATTAGATACCAAATTAAATTCAGTGTCAAAAAAATATTATTATTATTATTATTATTATTATTATTAGTTTATAATGAATGACTCTCAGCTGTAAGTTGATGATGTTGTGGTTTAATTGTGCAGTTGAGCCTCAGGTTGAGGTCACTTTGGTAAAGAAGTCAGATGGCACTCACCCAGCCAGGCTGATGTGCAGCGCTTACAGCTTTTACCCACCAGACATTGAGGTGACCTGGCTGAGAAACGGGAAAGAGATTGAGGGAGGTGTAACATCCACTGAGGAGATGGCTGATGGAGACTGGTACTATCAGATCCACTCACATCTGGAGTACATGCCTGAATCTGGAGAGGAGATCTCCTGTGTGGTGCAACACGCCAGCTTCCAAAAGCCCATGGTCTATAAGTGGGGTGAGTCTGATCATCACAGTCAGATCTAAATATCTGAGTCCACTGTCATGAACTGAGCTTAAAAAAAACAGAGATCCTGTTTCACTCACATCATAACTCATCTTTCAAAATCTGGTGTTCAGTCAACAACAATAATCAATGACTTAAAAAAATATAATCATCAAATAAAATGTATTACGGTTTTTTATAGCTGAAAGTAAAAGTAGTTCTTAACACTGTTGTTGTATAAAAATGCTATTCCATAGCGCTTAGTGCTGCTATTAACTGCTATTATATGGATAATTTTGTAATCTATCTATATAAACCCCTTTCTGTCTCAGATCCCTCGATGTCTGAACCTGATAAGAGTAAGATTGCTATCGGGGCTTCAGGGCTGGTGTTGGGGATCGTGCTTTCAGCTGCTGGATTCATCTACTACAGGAAGAAATGCTCAGGTCAGTGGAAGATTGCAGGAAATCTACAAACAGAAACGTGTATTAGAACATCTGTGTATTTGTTATTAAAATTGAAGTGCCATTAATAATTAATATTTAACCTTGCTACCTGATATTCATCCTTCTGCTTTATTTCTGATTTGTGTTCACAGGACGGATCCTGGTGCCGACATAAACACAGGCATCATTTGAAGTTGACATGTTGGTTTCAGCTTCATTCCCCATATTGGATGGAGTTAATTTACCCATAATGCTCACTGTTTAGCTACAGTTAAGCTGAAATGTGATGATTTTTAAGCTCACACATGTGATGTTAATTTTTACAGGTCTGTGAGCAGAGAAACACTGGAGTGTTTGCTGAAATCGCTTTATCTGTTAAACATCTGCTTTATTCCGAACAATTAGAACCTGCTGAGAAATGAGCATTTCATAATATGTGCATCTGCGTCTGTATTATCACTTTCCTTAATGTAAGACCAGCTTTCTGTCAGATTTTGCTGAAACTGATGTTAAATATCTTGATTATAGGCTTTATAAGAGTTCTTGAGTAGAAATTTGACAAACTGAGCTTAGATACTACATTCAGCTTAAAAATGTATAAATTAATTCCTTATAATGCATCTGAAAGTTATGAAATAATTAATTACTATTACAGAAGTAAATGTAGCCTTGTAAAATTTTCATTATTAAATCATTAGCGCCCCCTACAGTCTATTTTAACCTGGATCACTTCCTCAGTTTTAGTGATGCTGTTTATTACGATTCAATACTAACAGTTATCTGTAAATTTCTGGTTTTGTATCATCAGTCACTTAAATTTCATTTTAATGGTAAAAACTGGATTGATTGTTGATTCTGTAGGGATGCTGACTTTTAATAAACTTTTGGTTGTAAAAGAAATTGCTGTAAAATTTTCTTTAAAACAGTAAATGACAAACTCTATTCATAAATATCATTCTACAGATTTATATATGTTGCATTATATAGCTGATGAAATTAACACAGTTCTTATGAGTAAACTTTTAATCCTGCTGTATTTCTGTGGCGTCATTACGACTGGATTATACATTATGAACTTAATTCAAGCTGAAGTGGAGAATCAGGTCCTGTTTGGGGTCGAGAGCTTCACTTCCTCTGGGGGAAAAAAACAGTGCATAAATAATACGAATAATAATAATGAAATGAATTTAAAAATGAAATGGTTTTCAGTGTGATGGATCATTTTGAGTTTATAAGATGATGCTTTTAATCAGGAGAGTCATTGAGCTGATTCTAAAATGTGTTCTTTAGCTTTGAAAAAACTCTGAGCTGAAATCTTGTCATTATTTTTAATCTGCAACACCAGAAAATATACACAATGATTTGATTGACTGTCTACTTTCTATAACAGTGCATTTATTATTCTGTCAGAAAATTTTAATCATGTAAGCGAAGCATAACGTTACATTACAGGCATTTATCAGACACTCTTAACCAGAGCAGCATACAATGTACCATGAGCAGCCTGGGGAGCAGTTGGAGATTAGGTTTATTGGTCCAGGGAACGGAACCAGCAACCTTTTGTTCCCAAAGCTGCTTCTCTAACCATTAGGCCATGGCTTCCCAACATAAATAAAGCACAGAGGTGACCAGCTGAGAGTTAAGTGTGATATTTACAGGCCTAACTGTGACTTCCTTTCAGTCATGGGATTTGACCTCACAACCTTTGGATCAGTAAGATCAAATCTTGTAGCCTGAGATTGAGAAATACTTTAACATGTGGAGTTTCAGCTGTGAGTGAAAGGTATAAACCGTATTACAGCTATCAAATCTGGAACAGGATTCCACCCTGGTATAGAGCCAATGTCCTATTTCATTCAAAGTGGCTTACAATTCAGACAGGTTATAATTGAACAGGTGAGGGTTCGAGCAGGTTAGGGTTCAGGATGTATGGATGTACAGGTTGTGGATGATTTCAATTTCTTATTACAGTAATAGCCTGACTTGCTTGATTGAAATAAAAGAAACAAGTTTCACAATAGGCAGCACAGTGCTGTAGTGGTTAGCACTGTCGCCTCACAGCAAGAAGGTTCTGGGTTCAAGCCCAGCGGCTGATGGGGGCCTTTCTGTGTGGAGTGTGCATGTTCTCCCCGTGTCTGTGTGGGTTTCCTCCGGGTGCTCCGGTTTCCCCCACAATCCAAAGACATGCAGGTTAGGATAATTGGTGGCTCTAAATTGACTGTAGGTGTGAATGGTTGTGTGTCTCTCTGTGTCAGACCTGTGATGACGTGGTGACTTGTCCAGGGTGAACCCCGCCTCTCACCCATAGTCAGTTGGGATAGGATCCAGCTTGCCTGCGACTGTGCACAGGATAAGCAATTACGGATAATGGATGGATGGAAGTTTCACAATAACAGCATCACACTCACTGATATTAAAAGTGATTTTGGCTGCAGTGTAATAAACCCACGAGTCAGAAATCATCATCTTTCAGTCTCTTGCTCTCACTGCTTATGTGTAGGTGATTATGCTGTATGTTAGCATTTGGCTAACATGAAGATGTAAAACATAGAGGAAATCTGAAACCAGTGGGATGTGTTTGAGGAAATTTTTACACTGATCAGCCATAACATTAAAACCACTGATCAGTGAAGTGAACATTATTGATCATCTCATTACAGTGGCACCAATCAAGTGGTGGGATATATTAGGCAGCAAGAAAGAGAACAGTCAGTTCTTGAAGTTGATGTGTTGGAAGCAGGAAAAATGGACAAGTGTATGAATCTGAGCAACTTTGCCAAAACTGTGATGGTGAGATGACTGGGTCTGAGCATCTCCAATATGGTACATCTTGCAGGGTGTTCCCGGTATGCAATGGTTAGTACTGAACAAAAGTGGTCCAAGGAAAGACAACCGGTGAACTGGCGACAGGGTCATGGGTGCCGAAGGCTCATAGATTCACATAGCACATATGGTACCATCCAGAAGAACAGAAGACCTACTGTAGCACAAAATGCTGAAAAAGTTAATGCTGGCTAAAACAGAAAGGTGTCAGATCTATAAAGGTGTCGCCGGTTCACCGTTGTTCACATTTTATACATTTGTGTAGATCTATATCCATTGTATTGCTTTTAAAAAGACTGCTTGCATTCCCACTTGCATCTGCCTCCCATTCCCTGACTGATATTGGGAATACTGTATTTATGAAATCAGTTATTCCAGGCTGTAATGTAAAAATGAGGTAGAGTCAGACATTATGCCATGCCTCAATAACTCATGAAGAAATAATCTATAAATAAATGTAATCTTGGACCTAATATGTTATGTCCATGGAAATTTTAGCATAAAAAAGCTATATTGCTCTTTGGAATAGTCAAAGACATTGCAGTGTATAATGAACTCCCAAATAATGAGATTTAATTTGTGATTGCAATACATAGCATAAAAGCAAGACATAAAAAAATAAATTTAACCCAATTTTATGTACAAATGGAAATGCATAAGCATAAAAGAACCATTTTAAATATTGTTTTATAATTTTATCCATTATATTAAGGCTGAATAGTCATATGTAAAAGATCTTATCGATTTTCAATCATTGAGTTTTTTTTTCTTAATTTAACAATACAGTATGTGTTTACCCACAATTATTGTCCACATTTTTTAATTATATTTTTGTTGCCAGCATACCACACTGTGCACCTGACAAACATCACGTGCGATGTGGCCATGATATAATACACTGATGTAATAAAATACTGTGTGGATTCAGTGTTCTGGATTATTTTGTGCTCCACATTATGGAAAACATTCCCATTGTTAAAGCTGATCAAGCACTCATCTGATACAGTTGCAGCTCACTTCCAGTAAGTGTAGTTTAAATTTTTGCTCATCAAAATGTCATTTATACATCCAGGATTGCATATTTATATATACACATTATTATACAGTAAGCAAACACTCAGTTCTGATAGTCAATATATTGGCTGTGGGAGAAATGGGCAGGCGTGAAATCCTGAGTGACTTTTATAAGAGCCAGAACCTTATTGCCAGATGACTGGGTTTGGAGCATCGCTGGTAAGGCTTATGGGCTGCTCCCACTCAGCATTTGTGAGTTCTGACTGAATGTGGTCTGCGGAGGAACAAACCATGAACCAGCACCGGGGGGTTGTGTGCCTGAGGCTGATTGACAGAGAGAGCAATGAAGCCCATCCCATCTGATCTAAACCAGGGTTGTAGTCGAGTCACTAAACCTCAAGTCCGAGTCCAGTCTCGAGTCCCCAGTGTTCAAGTCTGAGTCAAGTCCAAGTCATTAAATAAAATTTCAAGTCGAGTCCACAATTGGTCTGAGTCAAATCCGAGAACAAGACTCCAACTCCAACCGCACAATTTGACGGTGTCTGTTTCAGTGCCATTAACATTAGTTTGTTCCTGAACATGCCGTATGAACAGGTGAATGTGCTTCTCTTTATCAGGGAGTGTGAAGTATTCTGTCAGAGATGGTTGGGAGACGGATGTAAGTGCAGAAGGTGTGTTTATTAATACAAGTGAAGATGGTAAACAATCCAGAACGGCAGGCAAAATCGCAAAACGGTGAAACAGGCGATATGTCGAGCGAGGCACAAACAGGCTATCGTAGACTCGGCAGGATCAAAGACGAAAAACAGGGAATCACGGATCAGGAAACCAAACAAGGAAATTAGGCTCAGTAATGTATCAGTTTAAAGTAGGCACGCTGATTGCACCTTAATCCTGTGCAGGTGCAAGTCGTTTATAGCGTGTGCGAGAGTCCGCTTGTCGCGTGCGATGTCCAGAGCGCCCGAGAGTCTATCTGATGCACGCGCCAAGGCACGCAGGTGTGACACTCTTGCACGAAATTAGTACAAAAATTAATGTAGCTATAAATATCTTATGCCAAATTATTATCCTATGTGACAAAAAATAAAGAAAAAATCAGAGTCCTTGTCTCCAATTTATGAGTCCGAATGCAGTTAATGCCTGTCTGAGTCATCCGTGCTCAAATCCAAGTCAAGTAACAAGTCCTTAAAATCAGGACATGAGTCGGACTCCGGTCTGAGTCCTGGACTCGAGTACTACAAGGCTGATCTAAACCAACAGGAGAGCTACTGTGGCACAGAAAAGCACAGACGATATTAATGATGGTTACAGGAGGAATGTGTAACAAAACACAGCACATCACACCCTTTTGTGTATGGGGCTGCATAGCTGGAGACTGGTCAGAGTGCCCATGCTAAACCTTTTGCACCATCAAAAGCACCAACAATGGGCATGCAAATATCAACCTTGGGACAATGGAAGAAGATCACCTAGTCAGATCATCATGTTATTATATCTTAACATCATGCTAAAATGATGGACAGCTCATTTAAAACCAATGGGACTGAGTTCAGCTTTTCAGCTGTCTAAAGCGCATCATTTTACAGCATCATCATTTTCATGCTCCACTAGGATTTAATCAGAGTTTCCTGCCCTGTTCCATCTTCTTCAAACCAACATTATATTATTACGCCTCTTATTCAACAAAACATCACTATAATATATTTAAAGAATAAGTGTTTCTTTATTCTTTAGACTTTCATGGCAGGCTGTTCAACATATTTTTTCCGAGAAACTGATGATGCAATAATATCCCTGCCCTGTGATTGGCTCACATTTGGAAATGGTTTCAGTGAACTTCTCCAAGATGCGTGTTGAGTAACTGTGGGGCTTTTTTTTTTTTTTAGCATAAAGTCTGCTGTCTCTCTCAGAAAAAAAGAGTACTTAACTGTACGGTTCTTTATTGCTGGAGGGGTACGTTTTGTACCTTTATTATGTATCTTTCAAATGGAAATGTAGAAATAGCATACTTTAATGGAAGGTACATAATTAGACTGGAATTATCTTTAAAGCTGTAAAAGCCAACATTTGCACCTTTCAGTGCATATAAATAATGTTGAATTGGATTTAATGTGTACAATTGCTGGACATTTTAAATATTAATTTAAAAAAAAAACCTACATACACCAACAAATAGCCACAGTGTCATTGTACACATTTAAATGACAAGTCTAATATTTCAATAGTTTGAATAGGATTATGTTAAGGGGTACAATAAATATTGTACTATGTGATTCCTCTCTCCTTAATATTTATGGAGAAAATAGCAAACCAATCAGCCATCTGTCAACTTAATGCAACCTTTACATGAGCTAAATGAGTCAGAGGTTCAGTTCCTCCATGTTTTGTGATTCCCTCTTTTTTCATCTGACCTCATGCATACATATGAACACATACAGCACAAACACAGTGACGTCTAGTGGAGATACTGAGGCATCAGTGTTCATTTCAAATACATAATAGTACAGTACAGAGTTCATACAGTTTGAAAAACAGCCTTTCAGTCCAATTCAAGGTTACAGATATGTTCTTTATTTATCTTTTAGAGAGGCCGTGAACATAAGAGAAAGGAACAGAGCTGACAAAGTGTGACCTTTGAAAGTGTTGGTGGATTTGATTGAGGGAAAAGTCCTGAAATATTCAGACTGTGTATTATTTTGTTTTACTGGTTGAGTTGTTGTGAGCATTCTGTAAAGTGCCTGTTGGAGAAATAAAGCAAGACCCAAAGCTAAGTCAAAATCTGCTGATCTCCTGAGTCCTCCTTCCCATCCACCTGCACACATACCAGGTTCGACAGTCTTTATATACAGGAAATTATTGCATAAAATATCTCTTCCTTATCTGACAAAGTTCGTAAATAAAGAGCTACATATCACTGAACCAAGCACTCCCAATCTTTTTGTAGTCAGGAACAACTTTAACTGTAGAATAAACTTCACAGATCCCCACCAAACATATCATTATTGGAATGTGAACAATATTATTTTGGATATTTATTTTTTTCAGTATCATAAACCCTGGTTGTGCAGTGGTTAGCACTGTTGCCTCACAGCAAGAAGGTTCTGGGTTCGACCTTGTGGCCAGCTGGGGTCTTTCTGTGTGGCGTTTCCTCCAGGTTTTCTGATTTCCTCCCACAATCCAAAGACATGCAGATTAGATCAACTGGCTCCTCTAAATTTCCCATTGGTGTGAATGTGAGTGTGATGGCTGTTCATCTCTGTGTTAGTCCTGCAATAGGCTGGTGAGCTGCCCAGGGTGAACTCTGACTCTCACCTGAAATCATCTGGGATTGGCTTCAGGAACCCCCTCAACCCTGATAGATAAACAATATACATAATGGATGGATAGTTTAATTATTATTGATTATGCATCACAGACCCCCAGGGTGTCCTCAGATAACATTTTGAGAAGCATTGCATTAAATCAGTAAAGGCCCTCAGCATTTTATTAAAATTATTTGATGGTATAATATACACTCAGACTATCAGACCTCTGGTTTGAACCTAAGCTTGGTTTATTGTTTATGTGGAATTTTGCATGTTCTCCCTGAGTTCCAGAGATTCTCCCAGGATTTCTTTTATCTTTTTTTCATGTTATTGCAATGGGGTAAATCACAACCCACAATTATCCATGTTATTATATTTTATGTTGTGGTGATGATGATGATGATGATGATGATGATGATGATGATGATGATTAGCCTGTTTGACTGGTCACTTGAACCGAAATGTGTTCAAATAAAACCTCAATCACTATTGAGGATGAAAAGGAAACAGAGAAGACAATTTTACCAGAAGCAGCTTTAACAGAAATGTACAAATCAATGTGAGTGAGCTAGCCAGTTAGCCGACATGCTATAATGAGTGAAGCTTCTTCAGGAGCGATTTCCACTACAGGAGCAAAACTGAACAGAACATTTGTTCACATTGTGTCTGAAATGTGAGTTACTACGACACTATACAGTTACTTTGTAAGATACAATATTAATTTCTTCTTTACAGTCTTGTTGTAAAAAGGAAATTTGGCGGTTGGGATTAGCTACAGCACTCGGCCTGCAGTTTTGTGTCTACAGCTGAATCACAGCCATGTGGATATTTAGTATCACCACGCTCCTGTGAGTTCGTTATTGCTTCATTATCGCCCGCTTGAATGGATCTCAAACGAGTGGCCACTATTTTCCTGGCATTATAAATAAAAAAACAAACTGATTCAAAACTATGTCCATGTTAGATGTTTTTATAGACTCAAACTAAAGCAACAAATTTCATTAAATTCAGAAAAGTATGATTTCAGGAGCCATAAAAACAAAGTCAGTTTTTTTCTCCTAAAAATCTTGATTCTGCAGCTTTCGGTCTTCTTTCTTCTTCGCTCATCTCCTCCTCAGGACAATCATCAGAAAGAGACACGGCCAGATGAGGTGTCATGAACAAACAAATGAATCTTACTGTTCTTGATTATTTATTTTTTCAGACTTATTAGATCATAGATTTGATTATTCACTCCTCAGTATCATGATAACTTTCATATTTCTTGATAAAAATCATGTTAAATTATCTGACTGAGCCCGAGTCAGAAGTCAGTGATAAGTGTACGATCTGTCTGAAAACCATTGAAGCTTAACACTATACCTCAGTACAATTAAAATAAAATCCATCCACTGTTCAGTAAATATCTGCTAGCTCATGAGCTGTTAATTAGCAGCAAAAGCTAGCTACATAAATGGAGGTTACCTTCGCAACAGACCAATTTCCATATTATATCTGTTGGAGTGACAACTGGTTCTGCCACGTTTGCCAAAATTTCCAGAACTCCAGTCTGGCACACTGAATTATGGGATTGTCTTCTGACTGGGACAGTCCTTTTCTCAGGAGCGCACAGATGCTGCCCCAAGAACGCTGCCTACACAGGATGCCGTCTTCCGACTGGAACGCACCAGTCCTTCAGTGCACTTGGAATTAAACATTTAATTGTGGTTTTCTACTGGACTACTGGTTGAGATGTGTCTCTGCAAAAAGTGAAACATAGTTCAGTTCAGGAACCCTTGTGGGTTTTTTTAGAAATACTAAAGTAAAAGATGTGGGAATTTGACTACGCAGGCCGCCACACATATAATGTGCACTACAGAGTGTATACAGTGTTTACACAATGCTATTTAAGACCGTCTGTAGTGAACTGTACAGAACACCACAGCAGATTTATTCACAAGAAAAGAGACGCCAGTACGTGTTTACTGACAAAACTACTTACGGTACAGATATCACTTCTAGCACAGACACTTTGTTTATTTTGTTTTTATTGTTATAAAATGTGTACGATGCCAAACATAAAATAGAACAGGATACACAACTTTTCATTTCTTTCTTTCTTTTTTTTTTAATTCCAAACCCCTTTTTCTATGTCAAGAACAAAAGCTCAAAATTTCAAGAGCTGTAAAAATTAATGTCATTGTTGTTTGTTTAAACTTTGAAACCTAAACTTTTATTTTGCATTATTATTTCAGACCCCCCCCCCCCTTTTTTTTACTCTTTCAGGCACGAAAGCTCAAAAATTCAGTTATTATTATGATGATTATTATTGTTTTTTGTTGTTTGCTTGTTTGTTTGACCTTTGAAACCTAAAGACTATTCAGGATTTTAATATTGCTCTGATTTCTCGCTTTCTCTCCTGCTTGCTTTTCATTTCTTCCTTTTTGTGCTCCCAGTGTTTTAATTCTTTGTGTTTGTAATGATCAGCGCACCTCAGTATGGAAAGAGTAAAGGATCAGGAATTGTGAAACTCACTTGAGTGTCTGCCTGAACCCAGCTGACTGTGAGGAGAGAACTGATCTGATTGGATGATTTATTTATCACTGACTCTGCACTCGGCTGTATTTCTGTCTCTATTCAGTGTGTGGAAGTCAGTGACAAGTGAATTCATCTGAGCTGCTGGTTTACTGACAAACTTCAGGATGAAATTATTTCTCATCTTTTTCACACTAATGTGTGTGAGGGACACTGAATCACAGTGTAAGTGAGATATTTATTTATGTGTAAATTTGCTGTAATATTTTCCCCAGTGGTAATTAGAAGAGTGTATATAAAGTGTTAATGGTGGTGTTTTGGTTATTAAGCTGTAGAGCTTGATTTAAATGAGACAGATCGTTTCAGATCATCACAAAAATGATGTGATTTTGTCAGTGATAATGATGTTTTTATCTCACTGTAGTAACAGGCTGCTGCAGTTTGAACGTGTGTGTGTGTGTGTGTGTGTGTGTGTGTTTCTCCAGTTAAACATTATGAAATGGAACTTCTGGAATGTTCCGAGAAGAATAATGAGTTTACGCATGAGGATGATGGAGATGAGCTGTTTTATGCAGATTTTGAGAAGAAAAAAGTAGTGATGATGCTGCCTCCCTTCGCTGATTCGTATTATTTCCCCCAACAGTACGAGTATGCCGAGGGTAGCATGCCCATCTGCCAACAAAACTTACAGGTGTCGAAAAAAGCCTTTAAAGACTGGCCGGTGCCACAGGGTGAGAAACTCAGTGTTTATAGGAGCACAAATTTACCTTGATGATATTGAGTCTAAAATGATTTTCCAGCATGAAGATGTGAGATTTGTTGTAGATTTGACTGTAAATCACTGACCATTACACTGTCAGTAAACTACAGGAACAATCACAGTCTCCAGCCTGTAAAGCTCTCATTTACTGTACAATACTCTAATCTCACAGCCGACACTACAGCACTGCTGTCTCACACTATTTTCATTTCATAAAGGCTTTTTATTCGACTAAAACATCCCAGAATGCACCACATCATCACAGCAGCTGTTTGCTTCGCCCCGAACACAAACTATTTATCAGTTAAATTTATAGAAATGAAGAAATTTCTCTCTGAACAGAGTAACTGTTTAAGTGTGGGGTTTGTAAATCTAAATAAATCTTTGCTTTTATTTCTTTCCCCAACACACACACACACACACACACACACACACACACACACACACACACACACACACACCAATTATGGATTACGGAGCTAAAGGTAGATTTTATAATTGACTTGCTAGAAAATGTGAAGATGATCTGAGGCAGTAGGATGGCACATTACTCAGTCGTGAACACAAGCAGAGGGTTTATTTGTAAATAGTCATGTTCCATGTTCTTTCTCTGGCATCTGTTTATCATCTATAAATGCTGAATGAAGTGTAATGTTATGTTTAATAAACCTGTAATTAAGCTGCTGTCCTTAGAATTGACGTTTAAAATCACAGCTTAGATTCCAGATTCCTGTTGGTTATTATTATATGGACACGAGTGTTTTACTGGGAAATACACCACTCATATTTTTCATAGGAGCTACATCCGGGACCTGAGTAACACAGTCTCCAATATCTTCACTCATGAGGAAATTAATGGATCATTTTGATAAATTTGGGGACTTTTTGTTTGTGAATGTGTCAATATAATAAAAAATCACACATTGGCTTGAAGATATGAAGTTTATCTTCTCATGTTGAAAAACTCGCATTTTTCATATGAAATACATCGTGGATCTGAGTGACACAATTCCTGATATTTCACTCTGATGATGTCACTCCCAGTGTTTTCCCGCTGACTAGACGTGTGTTGTCAAAATGGTAAACCATTTCAAAATTAAAATACTTTCGATTAACTTGTGGGTTTTTTTTGGATATGTTCATATAATATAAATAATATTACACATTGGCTTGAAGATATGAAGTTTATTTTCTTATGTTGAAAAATATTTCACTCGTTCGCTTCGCTCCCTCATGATGTATCCATTCACCACTCAAAGATAAACTTCATATCTTCACACCACCGTGTAACATCCTCTATATATCGACAGCCAGAAGAAATAATGATTGCATCACAGTCTCAGAGTCATAACAATGGTGCACATGTGCTTTATATTTTTCTCCAGATGCCCCACAAAGCTCCATCTATCTCAAAGAAAACATTCAGCTGGGTTCAGAGAACATGCTCATCTGCCACTTCACACGATTTTTCCCTCCACCTGTTACTGTACGCTGGACCAAAAACAGTGTGGATGTGACGGAACAATCTACCCTCAGCCGCTATTACCTGAATGAGGACAACACCTTCAACCAGTTCTCCCACCTGCCCTTCACTCCACAGGAAGGAGACGTTTACACCTGCACGGTGGAGCACGAGGCCCTGGAGACGCCCGACACCAAGACATGGGGTGAGACGGAGAGTTTAACTACTGATTCAGTCTTTCCTTAGAGTAGAAATAACTGTGTGTGTGTGTGTGTGTGTGTGTGTGTGTGTGTGTGTGTGTGTGTGTGTGTGTGTGTAGAGGTGGATGTTGAGCTTCCCAGTGTGGGTCCCTCTGTGTTCTGTGGAGTGGGTCTGGCTGTCGGACTGCTCGGAGTCGCTACTGGAACTTTCTTCCTCGTCAAAGGAAACGGATGCAACTGACACTTCAGGTAACAACTCTAATAAAACATTATATTTATAATATTTAATACACTGTTTCTCCCTGATACACCTGTTTCTGTGTTTTCAGACAGAAGTAAAGTGTTAGGAGAAGGTTTAGATTCTGACCATGAATTCTCATTTTGGTTTTTCACCGAGGAAACTGTTCATCCACTAGAGTTTAATTCATCTGTGAAACCATGTAAGGTTTTATTAAATATGAAGTTTTTTCTTGTTCCATTGTACACCTGTAGGGTTGAATTTCTTATCTGTGTGCAGAAATCTGTGAATATGTCTTTCTTTTCCAATTTTTGTAATGTAATTAATGTTAGAAGAGAAAATGCAAATAAAAAGGAACGAGCGCCTGCAAATAATTAAAGAAATAAACTTTATTTCCATGAATGTGAATGATGATGTGATTTCTGTTTCTACACGGATGTCACTCGTTCCACCAGTAAAACATAACCTCTGTATGAGTCTAACTTGGAAATATATTGTCACAATCATTACAGAAAAATCACACACACATCACATGTAACATATTTCAGATGTGATCATGAGAATAATGTGCGATCACATGTGAAAAGCATATAAAGGTGCATTCGACCTTGTTATGCCCTGAAATTGTATTTGTTAAAAAGTGAAAAGAATGTATGATTTGTGAAAAACCCAGGAGATCAGCAGTTTCAGAAATGCTCAAACCAAAATACAAAAACTCTGAAATACAAAAACTCAAATGTGTGTGAACACACACACACACACACACACACACACACACACACACGTTTGTATGGGAACACCCATCTACCTGCTGTTTTCTGCAGTTCTCTAATCAGCTGATCCCTTGACAGCAGCACAATGAATCAAATCCCGCAGATACAAATCAAGAGCTTCAGTTACTGTTCACAATGTTCAAACATCAGAATGGGAAAAATTGTGATCTCACAGTGCGACTTTCTTTCACTGTGGTATGGGTGTTGGTTTGAGCCAGATGAGTGTGAGGTTTGAGTATTTCAGAAACTGCTGATCTCCTCCTGGGGTTTTCACACACAGCAGTCTGTAGAGTTTACACAGAATGGTGTGAAAAACAAAAAAAACATCGAGTGAGCGACAGTTCTGTGGGTGGAAACAAACACCTTGTTGTTAAGAGAGGTCAGAGGAAATGGACAGATTTGAGGTGGCTCGAGCTTTTTTGCCAGGAAGGATATTGTAACTTATATAATCACTCTTTACAACCGTGGTGAGCAGAAAGAAAAACACATTGGGTTCCACTCCTGCAGCCAAGAACAGGGATCGTTCCTATTAAAGTGGCTGGTGAGGATATATATATATATATACACACATGAGAAAATCACATCTAAAAATTAAAACCCCTTCCCTGGATGTCAAAAAATCAATGTGAAAATAAATGAATCATAAAAACCCACACACTACATGATTCACAGGTTTATACATAAGTGTTGAAAAACTAAAAATGTTCATGTGATTCTTCACGCATGAAGTGACTATAGATGGACTCATGACTTTATATTTCTGTGACTGAAATGGTGATTGTTTCCATTCTGAATTTTTGTAAATGTCCTAAAACTAATCAGGTAAATACATTCAGCTGTGTCACAAACTGACCAATCATCAATCTTGCACCTACATTTTTTCTCTTATAGAGCAAATCACCTTCCGCATAACAAGCCCTGGAAGAAGAGAGCACAGGGTCACACAGGTGATCAAGTTCAACCAACTTGCTCTTTGCAGTGCCCTCAACATAAACTTTTGTTTTATTTACATATGGTATATATTACATTACATTCATGGCATTTAGCAGATGCACTTATCCAGAGCAATATACAACATACCCAGAGCAGCCTGGGGGGCAGTTGGGGGTTAGGTGCCTTGCTCAAGGGCACTTCAGCTACTCCTGCTGGTCCAGGGAATCAAACCGACAACTCAAAGCTGCTTCTCTAACCATTAGGCCATGACTTCCAATATATTTATTTTTATTCTTGTCCAAGGTTTTTGAGAGCATCCTGATACATTTAGATAATGACTTATCAAAAAAAAAAAGTTTAAAGTGTTAATGTAAATTTAACATTAAACTTTTGACAGTGTAAAGGTACAAACAGCTGAAACCAGTCCAGTTATTTTACTGTAAATTTGATGACAGGGCCAGCTGTATTGGAGGCTACATGTACAGAGGACTCAATATGCTCACATGGTTTATTTTCAAATGTGTAGCAAAGGTGTTTGTTCGCATACACATTTAGAGAATGAGACAATATATTTATATGGGATTTCTTATGAATACGCAATGAAAGTTTACTGCTACCAGTGCAGTAACCATGGTGGGCAACATGAGAAATAGATGTGTTTAGAAGACATTATACATGACATCGATTAATGCAGTCCTTTTGAAATTAAAGGGATATAACATTTTTTAGTCAATCTCTGATCAATCTCCAACACTGGCTCATGTAACCCCAGTAGCTGGGTATTTTTAACTCATGTACATAAAAAAAAAAATCTTCAAAGGCAGGGATCCTTTAAATCAGGACTTTTCAAAGTGTGGGGCGCGCCTCCCCTGGGGGGCGCAACGTGAGGAAAAATAAACCAGAATAAGTTACTATTGCGGACATTTAGCGAACTTCAGCTAGCCTTTACCAGAGACAATGGATCGATTTTTAGTACCTAAAGCTACAGTGAGTGAGGAGACAGAGTCTGGGCCAACCAAAAAAAACAGAGCCTCCAGGATGTTGCGATTTGCAACTTCAACGCAAATTCAACCAATCCCCATGAATTCAGGGCGGTGTTGCAATTATATCCAATCACCGCAACTTTCCCGCGAATTTGACCAATCGTTGGCGTCGTCTTGAGGTGACGTCGACAAACTATGTTTCACCTTACTTTTGTGTATACGTTCAAGAGAAGCAGCATGCACGCAGTGTTGCCAGATTGGGCGGTTTCAAGTGCATTTTGGCGGGTTTTGAACATATTTTGGGCTGGAAAACATCAGCAGTATCTGGCAAGATTGCATGATGTGTGAGTCAGTGTTTATATAGGCTTAAATTCTGTTACTGAAAGTGTGTGATGTTTACAGTGAAGGACTGTGCGCACTTTACATTATTTTTTTTTTTTTTTACTTAATACAAGAAGTTAATGGATGCCAGCATTTTTGCCAAAATGGTATTTTATTTTCCATTGTTTAGGCAGCTTCAGCATCATACTGTGAGATTCTGTTCAAATTGTTTTTTTTTTTTCTTCTATGAAGCCTGAGCCATTTATTTTATTAGTTTATAATTATTGTTTAATTTAGTCTTCAGGAGAGACTGCCTGCACACAGTACTAGTATTAATAGTTTTTTTTTTCTTACATGGAAGCTGAGGCATTTATATTATATTTTAAGGTAACTTCATGTTGTGCTGTGAGGTTCTCTGCACTTTAACTTTTGAACCAACAGGTGCATTTGGATAAGTAAAGCCTATTTTTCTGCATTTTTGTAGTCCTGGTAATCTTTTATATTGGTAAAGATGTTTATAGGACCATTTCTCAGTGTCTTTGTTATTTAACATATCACTCAATTTTAATCGCAAAAAGAGAAAATCGCAACAATTTCTCGCAACTTTCACTTCCGCCCGCAATGTAATCGCAACAAAAACCTAAAAAACACCGCAACTTTCATCGCAATTTTTTGGAAACCCCCTGCAACATCAGACATTTTAGCCCGCAACAATCACGAAAAAGGCCCTCGGAATCCTGGGGGGACTGAAAAAAGAAGGAAGTATGACCACGATTATTTAAAGTTTGGATTTTCATGGACTGGATCTGAAGATGCTCCACTGCCACAGTGTGTTGTCTGCCAAGAGGTGCTCGCTAACGATGCTATGAGATGTTTAAAATGTGTAAAACAAGATGTTTTAAAAAGCACAGATGTTTAAAATGTGAAAAAGAAAAAAAGAAAAATGTGTACAACCACCATTTTTTAAAAATACAAATGGAACATTAAGTATAGCAACAACAAAAATTGTAGGGGGGGGGGGGGGGGGGGGGCACTGTTGTTTATTTGCTCTCCGAGGGGGAGCTGACTCTCCCACACTTTTTAAATGAAGGTTTTTGGGCTCTTGGTATGGACATGCATTTTTCTGTTTGTTATTCATTTGGCCGCCATCTTGCCACTCACATCACGGAGTGGAACGGTCATTCAGACAACTGGAAGCTACACAAAACTGGACAAGTTATTTATGTAGTTGGTGAGAAAAAAATACAAGAAAAATGGCTGTATGTACAGCAGTGGGCTTTACAAATCATCAAGTCAAAGGTTGTGGACAGACATTTCACCTGTGAGTATTGAGTGTGTGATCATTTTTATACGTGTGTGTGCACAGTGGCGTTTGTGTGGACCCCCTATAACAGGGGTTTTCAAAGTGTGGGAGAGTCAGCCCCCCCTCAGAGAGCAAATAAACAACAGCGCCCCCCCTTACAATTTTTGTTGTTGCTATACTTAATGTTCCATTCGTATTTAAAAAAAAAGGTTGCTGTACACATTTTTATTTTTTTCTTTTACACATTTTAAACATCTGTGCTTTTTGAAAACATCTTTTTTTTTTACACATTTTAAACATCTGTGCTTGTTTTTTTTTTAAACATCTTGTTTTACACATTTTAAACATCTCATAGCATTGTTAGCTAGCACCTCTTGGCAGACAACACACTGTGGCAGTGGAGCATCTTCAGATCCAGTCCATGAAAATCCAAACTTTAAATAATCGTGGTCATACATCCTTCTTTTTTTGCTTGGCCCAGACTCTGTCTCCTCACTCACTGTAGCTTTAGGTACTAAAAATCGATCCATTTTGTCTCTGGCAAAGGCTAGCTGAAGTTTGCTAAACGTCCACAATAGTAACTTCTCATCTCATCTCATTATCTGTAGCCGCTTTATCCTGTTCCACAGGGTCGCAGGCAAGCTGGAGCCTATCCCAGCTGACTACGGGCGAAAGGCGGGGTACACCCTGGGCAAGTCGCCAGGTCATCACAGGGCTGACACATAGACACAGACAACCATTCACACTCACATTCACACCTACGGTCAATTTAGAGTCACCAGTCACAGCAAGAAGGTCTGGGTTCGAGCCCCGTGGCCGGCGAGGGCCTTTCTGTGTGGAGTTTGCATGTTCTCCCCGTGTCCGCGTGGGTTTCCTCCGGGTGCTCCGGTTTCCCCCACAGTCCAAAGACAGGTTAGGTTAACTGGTGACTCTAAATTGACCATAGGTGTGAATGTGAGTGTGAATGGTTGTCTGTGTCTATGTGTCAGCCCTGTGATGACCTGGCGACTTGTCCAGGGTGTACCCCGCCTTTCGCCCGTAGTCAGCTGGGATAGGCTCCAGCTTGCCTGCGACCCTGTAGAACAGGATAAAGCGGCTACAGATAATGAGATGAAATGAGATGAGCCTAAGTGAAAGAAGGACTGTAGCGATGTGAGTGGTAAGATGGCGGCCAGATGACTTCACTCTCTCCAGCGGGGAATAGGGTCTGAGAGGCAAGACAGCAGGGAACAGCAATGGCGGCTTTTTGTTTGACTTTAATGGTCCTTGTCATATTTACAAGTTTGTACAGTCTTTCTTCACTTGGTAAGAAAAGGATTTGCTCTGAAGGTGATAGAAGCTTCATAGATCACAGAGGGATACGATTGATGAGTGATTGTGACCGTGATGATGTGATATCGTGGCTGAAGAAATCGCTGCTAGGGACGCTGATCTTTGGTGGCAACATTGACTTCCGCCATGACAGAAGAAAATGTAAACAAACCATATCGACGCGAAGTGTCGATTTTTGCTGGTACTGTTTTGTTTTATTGCTGCTGTTGTCTGGTGATGTTGAAATTCATCCAGGCCCAGCAAATGCTGTGTACCCATGCGGGATATGTGAAAGGAATGTACGTGACAATCAAGCGGCAATCTGCTGCGACTCTTGTGATACCTGGACACATAGAAAGTGTATCGATATGCCACTCTCTGTCTACCACCGGCTTGGGGAAACGGACCAGGAATGGCTTTGTGACAGGTGTGTGCTCCCTCCGTTCTCCCATTCATTCTTTGATGACAGCTCTAATTTTATATCAGATGGGAAATGCAGATCACCACTTGATGATCCGGATTCATCACTTGGTGTCAATCTAACTTACCAGCATCTACGATCTAAGGGAGTTATCTTTGTTCATCTTAATGTACGGAGTCTGCTTCCAAAGATTGAGGAAATACGCGTACTCGCTGGCAATACCAAGGCCCAATCCCAATTCTAATTTCTACCCCTCCCCCTCCCCCTTCCCCTCCCCCTTCCCCTTCCCCTTGGCCCTTCCCCTTGAAACTGAGCTACAAGGTATAGGGCTTGAAATTCAACCCTTACGTATTGGGATAGCCCTTCAACGATCGCATACGTCATCGCGTACCTCCGTCAGCGTTTACGTTAGCAAAACGCGACCAAATGCGTCATTGGCTGCGACCAGCCGCTACAGTCAGAGCCAGAGATCTCTGCTGGCAGGGTGTGATTTGTTAACTAACACCACTGAATGGGATATCTTTGGCGCTTCGTGCACCACATCCGACAGAATGAGGTGTCAGAACACTCATGTAAACAATAAAAGCGAGAATAACAGAACAAAACGTACGCAGTCAAGCAACCGAAAACAATACTCACTCCCAAAGCTTTTTAGCAGCAGCTTGGATTTCAGAAATCGCTGCTCATTCTCAGCTCGAAAGCGAATCAAGCGGCGTGTTTCCTCTGGATAACAACTTAAAACACGTAAATAATGGAGAAAATACATTTATGACAATCTTTCGCCGCGGGAACCGCCATCTTTCTGAAATCCGCATGAAATCTCGCTGAAATCCGCATGGCATTGTGGGAAATCACTCAAACCCCTTCGTTCGGAGTCAGCTCCAGGAAAATCTCCGTTTGGAGGGGTACAGAAGCCCTACCCCTTCCCCTACCCCTCCGCGTTAACTGGGATTGGGATACCCCTACCCCTTCACGTGAACGCGCAAAATGGAGGGGAAGGGCCAAGGGGTTGGTCCAAGGGGTGAAATGGGATTCAGCCCAAGATCGCTGTGTTAGGCATCACCGAAACATGGATCGACTCTTCAGTGAGTGACTCAGAGGTAGAAGTGCCAGGTTATGTTATCGTTCGACAGGATCACAACCACGAAGGAGGTGGTGTATGCCTTTATATTCGCAATGACTTTGCTTTTAATCCTAGAAAGGACATCGGTTGTGGTCTTGAATCTGTATGGGTTGATTTGTTCCTACCAAAATGTAAACCAGTCTTACTGGGTGTGTGTTATCGTCTTCCCAAGCAATTAGATTTTTACAGTGTTCTGGAACAACAATGTTTTGAATGTTCTAACTTTAACGACTCTGAGTGTGTCATAATGGGTGATTTTAACACAGATTACAAAGTGTTCAATACCAGTGGCTCACAATTACATGAGTCACTCAGTCATTTTATTCGGATGTTATATTTGACCCAACTGATCTCCAAGCCTACAAGGATAACTAGTACCACGGCGACAGTTCTTGACCTTGTGTTTGTGTCCGATCTTAGCAAATATAGTAGATATGGTGTTTTAGATTTTTGTGTCAGTGATCATTTATTGACCTACTGTATACGTAAATCAGTAAAACTGCCTGTTAATGAACATCGTGGTATAAAAACTAGATCACTCAAAAGATACAGTAAGGAGAGTTTTATAACCAAACTCCAAGAGGTTGACTGGCAAAATGTGTTGTCATGTGAATGTGTACATGAATCCTGGCACCGATTCAAAACTAATTTCTTGAGTGTTGTTGATAGCCTTGCTCCTTTGAAATACATTTGAATCAAATATAGAAGTGAGCCATGGATGACTGGAGAAATTCTGGATTTAGTAAATGAGAGAGATTATACTTTTCGCAAATTCAAGAAATGTAAATCTCAAGAAAGACAAGAAGTGTACAAAGAATATATAAAACTTCGAAACCTGGTAGCTTACAGAAAAAAAGAGGCCAAATCTGAGTATATAGGTAATAAAGTATCAGAACTTAATAATCAACCAAAAAAGCTATGGAATGTACTCAAAAGTCTAGGAACATCATCGAAAACATCAAAGAATACATGTAATGTTGGTTTAGATATTGATGGTGACATATGCTTTGACAAATCAAAGGTGTCAAATTGTTTTAATAATTTCTTTACTACTGTCGCCTCAAAACTGGTAGATTGTTTGCCAGAATGTAGTGGAAAATATGGTAAACCACATGTAAATTCTTATTATAATTCACTAGGTGTGCCTGAAAATGGTTTCTCTCTCCAATGTGTCACTGAAGAAACGGTCCTCAATCTGTTGTCAAAACTTGAAGTCGGTAAGGCAACTGGTCTTGACCAGTTGTCTCCTAGGTTTCTCAAAGATGGTGCTACGGTCATTGTTGTCCCCCTGACTCATATTCTAAATTTGTCTTTATCAACAGGAGATATACCAGCAGACCTTAAATCTGCCAGGGTTACTCCTCTTTATAAGAAAGGTAACAAGCTCGAAGCTAGTAACTACAGACCTGTTTCAATCCTGAGCACAGTATCTAAATTACTAGAGAGGGTTGTCTACGATCAGCTAGACGCGTACCTCCGAGCTAATAAGCTCCTTTATCAATTTCAATCTGGCTTCAGATCTACCTATTCCACTAATACTTGTCTTGTTCACCTGACTGACTATATTAAACAAGAGCAAGACAAAGGCCATTACATAGGCATGGTCCTTCTTGATCTTCAGAAGGCATTTGACATGGTAGATCACAGAATAATGATAGATAAGTTAGAAGCCATTGGATTACAGCGTCCAGCCCTTAACTGGTTCCAGTTGTATCTTCATGATCGCAAACAGATGGTGGAAGTGGGTGGAACACTGTCTTCGTTTGCAGACATTACTTGTGGTGTTCCCCAAGGGTCCATACTAGGCCCTCTTTTGTTTTTGATATATGTTAATGACATTCCATCATCAGTCACCTGCAAATTGCTTCTGTACACAGATGACTCTGCCCTGATTGTTTCGGGCAAATCATGTATTGACATTCAAGAATCCTTGTCTACAGAGCTGGAATCAGTTACAGAATGGCTGGTAGACAACAAGCTGTCCCTACATTTGGGAAAAACTGAGTCAATACTTTTTGGCTCAAAACAGAAGTTGCACCAGTGCAACTCAATAGAGGTTCAATGTGCTGGAAAAACATTGACATGCTCTTCCCATGTCAAGTACCTAGGAGTTGACCTGGACCAATCCTTATCTGGAGACAGGATTGTAAAGAACATTATTGGCCAGTCAAATACTAAGCTCAAGTTTCTGTATAGGCAAGCCAAAAATATTAACCTTGAAACTAAAAAGCTCCTAGTGTTTGCTCTCATCCAGAGCCATTTTGATTATGCCAGCGCATCTTGGTACACTGGCCTCACTCAGAAGCACAAGTACAGGCTGCAGTGTACCCAGAACAAAATCATTCGGTATCTTTTGAATGCACCAGCCAGAACCCATATTGGGGCACAGGAATTTGAACAGGTCCGTATGCTGCCAGTTGAGCTAAGAGTCCATCAACTAAAGTTAAATATGGTCCATAGCATCATCCATCATCAGGCACCAGACTATCTCAATGATAATTTTATCAATATTAACCAGGTTCACAATATCAATACCAGATCCAGTAACAATGCTCTGTACGTTCCACATGTCAAATCATTTGGAAAAACATCATTTTATTACTCAGCAATCAAAATTTAGAATCAACTCCCCAACAATATTAAAAGTATTCAGAACAAGTCCAGTTTCAAACTGTCAGTGAAGTATCACCTTTTTAATGGTTTTAGACAGCAAGAAAATAATACCTTTTTATTTTCCTAAATTTTTTTTTTTAGTCAAAATTCTTATTATTGTTCTGTTGTCTATATTTATCAACATCTAATCATCATTTAATATTTACTATCAATATATATAACATTTTACTTTATAATTGTTATCCATAGGTACTAGTTATACTTTTTGAAATCAAATTTTATAATCAAATTCCAGTCTAGTCTATATAATACATTTTCATTGTCTACTAGTCTAGTTAATTTAAGTCAATTTATTATTATTATTATTATTATTATTATTATTATTATTATTATTATTATTATTATTATTGTGGTTGTTATTATTATTATTATTTTCACCATTTACATAGTACAGTGAGTCAATATTAAGTCTAATCATAACGTTGCCATTGCTGTTTTAATGGGACCACAATGGAAATAAGTGCTTGCGCTTTCTTGTGTAATCCTGATTTTAATGTATTTTGTATTTCATTTTACATTATGATCAAATAAAATCAAATCAAATAAAAAATGAGCTCTCCAGATTTTATATAGAGCTCAGTGGTTTAAATGTACAGTTGGATAATTATAAAGGGTCTCTCCTGCTCAATCACATCCTGTTACAGAGCTTCAACCCGGAAGCACAAAGCCCATGGCCTGCCTGTAAATCATGCTAACATTTGTGCAAAACCACTGAGCTTTATATAAAATCTGGAGAGCTCATCGGCTTGTCAGAGTGAAGCCATCTGATCGCCATCTTACCACTCGCATTGCGTGTGTTTGGCTTATGTGTTAAATTGTTGTATCCAATCAGACTTGCCCCAATAAAAGTATCTCCTGACTTTTTATTCCCTTTCATTATCTCCTCTTATTTTCTCAACTTCAGCCACATTCCTTACATATAGTATAGTATAGTATAGTATAGTATAGTATAGTATAGTATAGTATAGTATAGTATAGTATAGTATAGTATAGTATAGTGCTCCCTTTCACTGTTACTGTTTTTTATTCTTTCTTTTCCAGATCAGTTTCTGATAATTTTTTTTGAATGGCTCTTTTACTACTATAATTATTTTTAGGGAGATTATTTCAGTTTTTCCCTGATACAGTGTATCTTTCCCTTTCATATATTTCTTCTTCCTTTTCTATCTATCTATCTATCTATCTATCTATCTATCTATCTATCTATCTATCTATCTATCTATCTATCTATCTATTTTATGGGAGCATGGTGGTGCAGGCTTTTAGTACTCGAATCCGACTCGTGCCCTAATTTTAAGGACTCGTGACTTGACTTAGACTTGAGCACTGATGACTTGGACTCAGACTTGTTGATTAACTGCATTCAGACTTGTAAATTGGAGACGAGGACTCAGATTTTTTCTTTATGTTTTGTAACATGCTGTAATAATTTTGCATAAAATATTTATGTCTACAGTAATTTTTGTACAAATTTCATACAAGAGTGTCAGATCTGCGCGCCTTAGCAAATGCATCAGATAGACTCTTGGTTTCACGCCGGACAGCGCGTGCACCATAAACGGTTTCACAGAAAGGCAGCAACAGCCACCGTCAAAGTAGCCGTATCAGACTCTCGCTGGCTGTGCTGTGAAAATTCTCCACACAGACGCTCATCTAAGTTTCTAAATCTGTCATTGCTTAACTCTTGAATATTTTCTATAAAGAATACTCTCATTAAAAAGCTTATAATCTCTGCTTTCCACAGAAATGTATCTGGTTAAGATCTGTTCAGTACTTTGGGAGTAACAGCAGGTTGAAGTCGGTACAACAGAGTAAAAACTGTGCTTGTGGAACATCGGGAAACTGCTAGTGCTTTTCTTTTTGAATCACGGGAAAGCGGTCAGGCTCTCTCTCTCTCTCTCTCTCTCTCTTCTGATCGGTTTCCCACTGGATTACTTGTCAATATCAGTCAGATCACTTTTATAGGGATGTTCTCTCGCTCTCACTGTTTCTGATGAAGGATTCAGCAACATTTTCCCTCTGCTAGTTCTGAGGTTATGATTCATGGGAGACTTTGAAGTGAGTTTTCAGAGCTTTACCTACTTATTTTTTTCAAATCAAACTGATTCCTGTAAATAAATAACTTGTTTAGAATAGAACTGGAGTTGTTTTGATGAAAAATATTGAGATCTTTGTGGTCAGAATGATATTTAAAAAAAAAACAGAAGTCAGAAATGCGAGTGTCAATTTCAGTTCAGTTAATGTGAATTGTTTATTGGATGTGGATCAGACAGTTTTTTCGGGTTCACTGTGAATATTAATCAAAATAAACACTAGTCGGCCCTACTTTTGAGAAATACAAAGGCCTACAGAGCACAAAGAGGGGATTAGAAATAATCTTTTATTACTTTTTTATTTATTTTGATAGAGGATGGTAGATGTGAGACATTCAGTGCTTATTTATGCATATTTTATAATTAACAGTGATTTCTCCTTCTTTGTGATGTATAAATGAGAGTTAAGATCAGCTTTATATTGCACAAATAAAGCCATGTGGTGAATCATTGAAGAAGAGAGTGTACTGATTTAATGTTTTACCTAATTAGCATAATTGATACTAATTAAATTCTGTTGAAAAATAGAAAAGTTTTGAAGAAAAAAACATTTGATCTCATTAACCAGTGAGGCCCATTTTGGACTATGTGATCCTCATACAGAATATTACGGCAGTTTTGTAAAAATTAAGCCATTTTTCCAACCTTTGATTTGTAATATCTCAAGAACGGATAAACATATTTTAATTCTGTAAAAAAGTATGTTGTTCTACATTCAGTTCTGAATTCAATGAAACCAGTTTAAGCAATTTGGGTTGAATTTGAATTTTCACCTGATATGCCTCGTCAAATCGTGCGGTTGGAGTTTTGTTCTAGGACTCGACTTGAAATTTTCTTCAGTGACTTGGACTTGACTCGAGCTTGAACACTGTGGACTCGAGACTGGACTCGGACTCGAGGTTTAGTGACTCGACTACAACACTGCGGTGGTGTAGCGGTTAGCGCTGCCGCCTCACAACAAGAAGGTCCTGGGTTCAAGCCCAGCGACCGGCGAGGGCCTTTCTGTGTGGAGTTTGCATGTTCTCCCCGTGTCCGCGTGGGTTTCCTCCGGGTGCTCCGGTTTCCCCCACAGTCCAAAGACATGCAGGTTAGGTTAACTGGTGACTCTAAATCAGAGGTGGGCAAACTACGGCCCACGGGCCACATCCGGCCTGTTGGCGTTTTTAATCCGGCCCGCGGAAGACAATCATATAAACACGATTGAGCAGATCTATAAACTACAACCCCGATTCCAAAAAAGTTGGGACAAAGTACAAATTGTAAATAAAAACGGAATGCAATGATGTGGAAGTTTCAAAATTCCATATTTTATTCAGAATAGAACATAGATGACATATCAAATGTTTAAACTGAGAAAATGTATCATTTAAAGAGAAAAATTAGGTGATTTTAAATTTCATGACAACAACACATCTCAAAAAAGTTGGGACAAGGCCATGTTTCCCACTGTGAGACATCCCCTTTTCTCTTTACAACAGTCTGTAAACGTCTGGGGACTGAGGAGACAAGTTGCTCAAGTTTAGGGATAGGAATGTTAACCCATTCTTGTCTAATGTAGGATTCTAGTTGCTCAACTGTCTTAGGGCTTTTTTGTCGTATCTTCCGTTTTATGATGCGCCAAATGTTTTCTGTGGGTGAAAGATCTGGACTGCAGGCTGGCCAGTTCAGTACCCAGACCCTTCTTCTACGCAGTCATGATGCTGTAATTGATGCAGTATGTGGTTTGGCATTGTCATGTTGGAAAATGCAAGGTCTTCCCTGAAAGAGACGTCGTCTGGATGGGAGCATATGTTGCTCTAGAACCTGGATATACCTTTCAGCATTGATGGTGTCTTTCCAGATGTGTAAGCTGCCCATGCCACACGCACTAATGCAACCCCATACCATCCGAGATGCAGGCTTCTGAACTGAGCACTGATAACAACTCGGGTCGTCCTTCTCCTCTTCAGTCCGAATGACACGGCGTCCCTGATTTCCATAAAGAACTTCAAATTTTGATTCGTCTGACCACAGAACAGTTTTCCACTTTGCCACAGTCCATTTTAAATGAGCCTTGGCCCAGAGAAGACGTCTGCGCTTCTGGATCATGTTTAGATACGGCTTCTTCTCTGAACTATAGAGTTTTAGCTGGCAACGGCGGATGGCACGGTGAATTGTGTTCACAGATAATGTTCTCTGGAAATATTCCTGAGCCCATTTTGTGATTTCCAATACAGAAGCATGCCTGTATGTGATGCAGTGCCGTCTAAGGGCCCGAAGATCACGGGCACCCAGTATGGTTTTCCGGCCTTGACCCTTACGCACAGAGATTCTTCCAGATTCTCTGAATCTTTTGATGATATTATGCGCTGTAGATGATGATATGTTCAAACTCTTTGCAATTTTACACTGTCGAACTCCTTTCTGATATTGCTCCACTATTTGTCGGCGCAGAATTAGGGGGATTGGTAATCCTCTTCCCATCTTTACTTCTGAGAGCCGCTGCCACTCCGAGATGCTCTTTTTATACCCAGTCATGTTAATTACCTATTGCCAATTGACCTAATGAGCTGCAATTTGGTCCTCCAGCTGTTCCTTTTTTGTACCTTTAACTTTTCCAGCCTCTTATTGCCCCTGTCCCAACTTTTTTGAGATGTGTTGCTGTCATGAAATTTCAAATGAGCCAATATTTGGCATGAAATTTCAAAATGTCTCACGTTTGACATTTGATATGTTGTCTATGTTCTATTGTGAATACAATATCAGTTTTTGAGATTTGTAAATTATTGCATTCCATTTTTATTTACAATTTGTACTTTGTCCCAACTTTTTTGGAATCGGGGTTGTATAAGCATCAGTGTTATCACGTACACAGGTGTTCTAGAGATCCGTCTTTCCAGTCAGTTGTATTCACGCGAGATTACATTTGCAGAGTGGTGCAGCGCATGCCATGGAAGTCATTCTGGCGCCTGTGCCACTGATTATCTCAAGAAGACAGGATAAAACTTTACAATGAGTGGTCCTAAAAAAAGAAAAGTGGACAGTGAGTGCAGGGTGTTCAATAAGGAATGGACAACTAAATATTTTTTTGCTGAAGTCCAACCAAAGGCTGTATGCCTTATTTGCAAAGAAACCGTTGCAGTTTTAAAGGAATATAACATCAAATGGCACTTTTCCTCCAAGCATGCTAATTATGCTAACAACCAGTCAGCGCAAGCACGGACGAATACAGCTCAGCGGTTGCTGAGTGAATGTGAGTATTAACTTTCTCTTTTTAAAACTATGTTGGAGCTGTAATAAGATGGTAGTCACATGTTTACAGACATAATAATATAAAACGTATAACTCTTAGTAATTTTGGTTGTCGTGGGTGGCTGCTGTAGTGCTGGTGTTTGTTTTTAAGTACCGTGTGCTTTTGGGTGTCTGCTCCGCCCCTCATTTATGTCCCTGTCTGCTATTATAGGTGTATTATGAGCAGCTGACCTTGCTTCTGCTTATATCTGTTCCTGGACTTTTGCCTGTGGAGGTTATTCTGATGTATGAGTGGCCTTTTGGAATATGAAAACCTGTTTGGAACCTGTGTTTTGATTTTCTGAGGACTGGAAATATTTCAGTGAGTGACTTTGAACCTGAAAACCAGTTTGGAGTTTTTTGCTTTCTTGAGCTGTTTTCTTTGATTTTGTGGGCTGGATGGATCCAGTGCCAAACCACTGAACTGCAAACATGTTGGCATGGTGTGGTACCCAAACTGTTGAACTGCAAACATTTTGGAATGGTGTGGTGCCTCTCCTACTAATGGTGGTTGGTTGTACTGGCAGGCTGGAAGTGGATGGTTAAAAAAAAAAAACCACGCAGGTGTAAATCTACGAGTTCAGTGAAATGTACAAAAATGATATGTACTGATATGTAATTTAGTTCAATTTAATGATATGCATTTTAGTTGTATGTATAAAATGATACAAATATACAAATACACTGGCATCCTACTCATCCTGGCAGCTCAAAGATGTAATTTAAGAATTAAGTGTGCTACTTTTCTTACTATCACGTGTGTGTGTGTGTGTGTGTGTGTGTGTGTGTGTGTGTGTGTGTTACTTTTCTGGATGGATCCAGTGCCAATCGATTGAACTGCAAGCATTTTTCTGCTCTGCCTTTGTTGACCGAGAACTAAAATAAATGTCAATCTGATCTGCATTTGGGTCTCTGTCAGTGAAGGCCTTACAATAACACTAAAGCTTTTCCGGTTTATGTTCGATATGTATGAATTTGGTGTTGGCCCGGCCCGCCTGGCAAATTTCAAAAGTCAATGTGGCCCCTGAGCCAAAAAGTTTGCCCACCCCTGCTCTAAATTGACCGTAGGTGTGAATGTGAGTGTGAATGGTTGTTTGTCTCTGTGTGTCAGACCTGTGATGATCTGGGGAATTGTCCAGTGTGTACCCCGCCCCTCACCCGTAGTCAGCTGGGATAGGCTCCAGCTCACCCACGACCCTGCACAGGATAAGTGGTTATGGATAATGGATGGATGGATGGATCGATCTATCTATCTTATTATTTTCCCAACGCAAAGGCTGTACAATACTTCCTTTCTATTTAGGACACTTATTGAAACAGGATTATTTTCTCATGTTATTTGCCATTTTCACTTCATTCTCAGTCATGTCTTAACAGTGCTTATTGGTCATATAATTCACTGTCACAATATTCATGTCGCTTGTGACCAATATAACCAATAAACACTGTTAAGACATGACGACTGAGAATGAAGTGAAAATGTCAAATAACATGAGAAAATAATCCTGTTTCAGCAACTGTCCTAAATAGAAAGGAAGTATTGGACAGTCTTTGTGTTGGGATATGAATGATAATTAATCAATTAATTAATTAATATAAAAGAAGAAAAACAAGAAGACAGAGTCATCTGTATCCCCTGCCCTATATACCAACTATATACCAAGTTTCAAGATATTATTTGTCACGTTTTTCAAGTTCTGCTGCAGGAAACCAACCCGACCTCTTTACACTGACCTCAGCAGCCCATGGCATAAACCCACCGGATCTCTGGTCCAGGGGAGCTAAACATTAACATTTCTCACATTTCTTAGTATCAAAAGGCACATATACATTACTTAATCAACACAGATACCAACTTTCAAGACCAAATCACTCATAGTTTTCAAGTTCTGCTCCGGAAACAAAACCGACCCCTAAGACTAACCTGAGAGACTGAGTCTGAAATTATTTCCATGGAAACATGAAAAAATGTAATTTCTCTAATTTCTTAGTATGAGAAGGCACATCTACATCACCTTGTTAACATGTATACCAAGTTTCAAATCCGTATCATGAGTAGTTTTGGATATATGCTCCGGAAATGAACATTGCTCTTAGAAACTAAATCAAAATCTATTTTTATGTAAAACAATTAAAATAATTTTTTCAAAAATCCAAAATAGCAAAAGGCACCAGTTCACATGTTGCTTGATATGTATACAAAGTTTCATGAAGATATCTTCAGTAGTTTTAAAGATATGGCCCGGAAATGAAAATATAAACATCCATTAGCATTCACATGTAGTAAAATATAGCAAGTATATAACATAAGATATAAAACTAAATAGAAATGCTGTTTATGGATAATGATGTACATGTTTTATATCTGCAACACAGATTCATTATTGTAGATTAACAACAGAGCAGAAAATCTGCAGTTCATCGATCCCTTCAGAAACAAGGTGCAGGCGGGAGTGACGTCACATGCAATACGTCAGAGAGAGCAAGATGGGGGCGGTGTCAAAACAGAGATCAGTAACTAGCTAGGTATAATCAAACAGTGGCTGTATCTGAAATCACTAGTTCATTCACTATCTAGGGAATTCTGTAGAAAGGAATATATAGTGAGCTCATTGGTAAAATGGAGGGAAAAAACAAAACCCCACTTTCAGACACTATAGTGTATACACCACCGTGATGGTGTTTACGTCATTACTGTCGCCCGATTAAAATGTGCCAGATCAGTCGGCTGGTGGGTTTCAAAATAATAAACACATGCATGTATTTAAGTGATAAACCCATATTATACTGGGCGTATTTCCCACATTAATCAATACAAAGTACCTGCAGCTTTCACTTCTTTTAAATCAAGGCTGAATCCTTTCTTTCTTCTTTGCCGCTGCCTTTTATTCAATCACATTTGAGGCTTTTGATGAATTCCTCGCTCTGCACTGTCACTTTTATTCTTGTATTTTATCTTTATTCTCATCTCATCTCATTATCTCTAGCCGCTTTATCCTGTTCTACAGGGTCGCAGGCAAGCTGGAGCCTATCCCAGCTGACTACGGGCGAAAGGCGGGGTACACCCTGGACAAGTCGCCAGGTCATCGCAGGGCTGACACAGAGACACAGACAACCATTCACACTCTCATTCACACCTACGGTCAATTTAGAGTCACCAGTTAACCTAACCTGCATGTCTTTGGACTGTGGGGGAAACCGGAGCACCCGGAGGAAACCCACGCGGACACGGGGAGAACATGCAAACTCCGCACAGAAAGGCCCTCGCCGGCCACGGGGCTCGAACCCGGACCTTCTTGCTGTGAGGCGACAGTGCTAAACACTACACCACCATGCCGCCCTTATCTTTATTCTCATCTCATCTCATTATCTCTAGCCGCTTTATCCTTCTACAGGGTCGCAGGCAAGCTGGAGCCTATCCCAGCTGACTACGGGCGAAAGGCGGGGTACACCCTGGACAAGTCGCCAGGTCATCACAGGGCTGACACATAGACACAGACAACCATTCACACTCACATTCACACCTACGGTCAATTTAGAGTCACCAGTTAGCCTAACCTGCATGTCTTTGGACTGTGGGGGAAACCGGAGCACCCGGAGGAAACCCACGCGGACACGGGGAGAACATGCAAACTCCGCACAGAAAGGCCCTCGGCGGCCCCGGGGCTCGAACCCAGGACCTTCTTGCTGTGAGGCGACAGCGCTAACCACTACACCACCGTGCCGCCCCTATCTTTATTCTATTTTAGCTTTTTTTCTATCCTTTTACTATTTTTAATTGTGCTTGAATGCCCGTTAATAATGTTAGTGCCCGTCGGTTGTTCATTACTTTTCACGGTGCATTGTGGGATACTAGGAGTCCACTATAGGGTGTAATAATTCTCACTATACATTCGGACAGCACTACAAAATGGCGAACTCATTATATAGTTCACTATACAGTGAGTGATTTCGGACACAAGGAGTATCTCATCTCATTATCTCTAGCCGCTTTATCCTGTCCTACAGGGTCGCAGGCAAGCTGGAGCCTATCCCAGCTGACTACGGGCGAAAGGCGGGGTACACCCTGGACAAGTCGCCAGGTCATCACAGGGCTGACACATAGACACAGACAACCATTCACACTCACATTCACACCTACGCTCAATTTAGAGTCACCAGTTAACCTAACCTGCATGTCTTTGGACTGTGGGGGAAACCGGAGCACCCGGAGGAAACCCACACGGAGAACATGCAAACTCCACACAGAAAGGCCCTCGTCGGCCACGGGGCTCGAACCTAGAACATTCTTGCTGTGAGGTGACAGCGCTAACCACTACACCACCGTGTGTGAGGTCAAATCCCATGACTGAAAGGAAGTCACAGTTAGGCCTGTAAATATCACACTTAACTCTCAGCTGGTCACCTCTGTGCTTTATTTATGTTGGGAAGCCATGGCTTTGAAATATTTTCATACTCACATTTGAGATGGCTTTGTTTTCCCGTTTTTTTTTCATAATATGCATATTTTTTCTTTTTTCCTTCAGGTTGTTGTGTAACGTACTGTGGTGCTCTGGTGGTAAGTAATAAGTTGATGTGCAACCCCGATTCCAAAAAAGTTGGGACAAAGTACAAATTGTAAATAAAAACGGAATGCAATGATGTGGAAGTTTCAAAATTCCATATTTTATTCAGAATAGAACATAGATGACATATCAAATGTTTAAACTGAGAAAATGTATCATCTAAAGAGAAAAATTAGGTGATTTTAAATTTCATGACAACAACACATCTCAAAAAAGTTGGGACAAGGCCATGTTTCCTACTGTGAGACATCCCCTTTTCTCTTTACAACAGTCTGTAAATGTCTGGGGACTGAGGAGACAAGTTGCTCAAGTTTAGGGATAGGAATGTTAACCCATTCTTGTCTAATGTAGAATTCTAGTTGTTCAACTGTCTTAGGTCTTTTTTGTCGTATCTTCCGTTTTATGATGTGCCAAATGTTTTCTGTGGGTGAAAGATCTGGACTGCAGGCTGGCCAGTTCAGTACCCGGACCCTTCTTCTACGCAGCCATGATGCTGTAATTGATGCAGTATATGGTTTGGCATTGTCATGTTGGAAAATGCAAGGTCTTCCCTAAAAGAGACGTCGTCTGGATGGGAGCATATGTTGCTCAAGAACCTGGATATACCTTTCAGCATTGATGGTGTCTTTCCAGATGTGTAAGCTGCCCATGCCACACGCACTAATGCAACCCCATACCATCAGAGATGCAGGCTTATGAACTGAGCGCTGATAACAACTTGGGTCGTCCTTCTCCTCTTTAGTCCGAATGACATGGCGTCCCTGATTTCCATAAAGAACGTCAAATTTTGATTCGTCTGACCACAGAACAGTTTTCCACTTTGCCACAGTCCATTTAAAATGAGCCTTGGCCCAGAGAAGACATCTGCGCTTCTGGATCATGTTTAGATACGGCTTCTTCTTTGAACTATAGTGTTTTAGCTGGCAACGGCGGATGGCACGGTGAATTGTGTTCACAGATAATGTTCGGTTTCCCCCACAGTCCAAAGACATGCAGGTTAGGTTAACTGGTGACTCTAAATTGACCGTAGGTGTGAATGTGAGTGTGAATGGTTGTCTGTGTCTATGTGTCAGCCCTGTGATGACCTGGCGACTTGTCCAGGGTGTACCCCGCCTTTCGCCTGTAGTCAGCTGGGATAGGCTCCAGCTTGCCTGCGACCCTGTAGAACAGGATAAAGCGGCTAGAGATAATGAGATGAGATGAACTTTTCCAGCCTCTTATTGCCCCGTCCCAACTTTTTTGAGATGTGTTGCTGTCATGAAATTTCAAATGAGCCAATATTTGGCATGAAATTTCAAAATGTCTCACTTTCGACATTTGATATGTTGTCTATGTTCTATTGTGAATACAATATCAGTTTTTGAGATTTGTAAATTATTGCATTCCGTTTTTATTTACAATTTGTACTTTGTCCCAACTTTTTTGGAATTGGGGTTGTACTTATTGATGCAAAATTGAATTGTGTGTGTTTGTGATTTTTAAAGCTGAAATAGGTCATTTCAGTTTGTCTATTTACCTTTTGTGCCACAGCTTATACTGCTGTGTTGTGGATCATAATGTTGATTTCAGTTTGTTGTCTTTGCGGATACCATCATGTTATCATGGAGACTGTGATAAGATTGGAGCTTTTACATGTTATTTTATGTTTACTTTTAATGCCAATATTTAATGTTTTCTTTGAATAAACTGGTATTAAGTTACGGATATAATTGTGTTTGTGGTTTTTTTTCCCCCTGCAAACATATTAGGGACATTCCACCAAGTGGGTGCTATTTGCTTGTTGTACCACTCCCAAATTAAACTTAATTTGTTATATCTTTTCAACACTGATTATAATAACACACATATTTAACTATTCAAAATGTGTATTGGTCAACCTCAGGCTACGTTATTTTATTTTTTTACAAGGTTTGGAAGTCAACGATGGCTGCATTTTTTTCAGTCTTGTTACCAAAACAGGACTGAGTTTTTAGCCTAGGATTAGCTAATACATGGAATTAAGCCACATGGCATCATTGCTAATAGCATGACCACACTGCACATTCTAGTGATTTACCAAAAATCTGTATTTTTAAAATAAACAAATATCATCTAAGAAATAATTTAAGTAACAGGACAGTATGGTGACATTGACCTTATCAGTCAAAGTTAAAAAAAAATCATCAAATATACAGAAAAGTAAATGAGAGAACTAACTTTTGGTCTTCCCATGGCCTTCAGAAGACACAACTGATGTAACTTCCTGTTGAGCATGTGATTTATGGAATGTTCCAAATTTATCAGATGGGGTAATATGTTTGGGTAACAGGACTGAGTGAAAACCCAGGGACATGACTAAAATGTGTATTTTAACTAAGATATTGTGGATTTCTTTTGAAAAAAATATATTTAAGCCATGGATAGGATATGGAGTCACACAACAGTGCAAAAGAAATACTGTTTCTGAAGAATTTTAATCATAATATTTCATAGTTAAGTATAGAGTGCGGGGACAGGTAACACATGCTATTTTTCATTGTTTTAGGTAATTTTTATTAAAAATAGGCTTTACTTATCCAAATGCTCCTGTTGGTTCAAAAGTTTAAAGTGCATAGAACCTCACAGCACAACATGAAGTTACCTTAAAATATAAATGCCTCAGCTTTCATGTAAGAAAAAAAAAAAACTATTAATACTAGTACTGTGTGCAGGCAGTCTCTCCTGAAGACTAAATTAAACAATAATTATAAACTAATAAAATAAATGGCTCAGGCTTCATAGAAGAAAAAAAAACAATTTGAACAGAATCTCACAGTATGATGCTGAAGCTGCCTAAACAATGGAAAATAAAATACCATTTTGGCAAAAATGTTGGCATCCATTAATTTCTTGTATTAAGTAAAAAATAATGCAAAGTGCACACAGTCCTTCACTGTAAACATAACACACTTTCAGTAACAGAATTTAAGCCTACATAAACGCTGACTCACTCATGCAGTGTTGCCAGATACTGCTGACTTTTAAAACCCACCAAAATGCACTTAAAACCGCCCAATCTGGCAACACTGCGCACTTGCTGCTTCTCTTGAACATACAGTGGTGCTTGAAAGTTTGTGAACCCTTTAGAATTTTCTATATTTCTGCATAAATATGACCTAAAACATCGTCAGATTTTCACACAATCCTAAAAGTAGATAAAGAGAACCCAGTTAAACAAATGAGACAAAAATATTATACTTGGTCATTTATTTATTGAGGAAAATGATCCAATATTACATATCTGTGAGTGGCAAAAGTATGTGAACCTCTAGGATTAGCAGTTAATTTGAAGGTGAAATTAGACTCAGGTGTTTTCAATCAATGGGATGACAATCAGGTGTGAGTGGGCACCCTGTTTTATTTAAAGAACAGGGATCTATCAAAGTCTGATCTTCACAACACATGTTTGTGGAAGTGTATCATGGCATGAACAAAGGAGATTTCTGAGGACCTCAGAAAAAGCGCTGTTGATGCTCATCAGGCTGGAAAAGGTTACAAAACCGTCTCTAAAGAGTTTGGACTCCAGCAATCCACAGTCAGACAGATTGTGTACAAATGGAGGAAATTCAATACCATTGTTACCCTCCCCAGGAGTGGTCGACCAACAAAGATCACTCCAAGAGCAAGGCGTGTAATAGTCAGCGAAGCCACAAAGGACCCCAGGGTAACTTCTAAGCAACTGAAGGCCTCTCTCACATTGGCTAATGTTAATGTTCATGAGTCCACCATCAGGAGAACACTGAACAACAATGGTGTGCGTGGCAGGGCTGCAAGGAGAAAGCCACTGCTCTCCAAAAAGAACATTGCTGCTTGTCTGCAGTTTGCTAAAGATCATGTGGACAAGCCAGAAGGCTATTGGAAAAATGGTTTGTGGACGGATGAGACCAAAATAGAACTTTTTGGTTTAAATGAGAAGCGTTATGTTTGGAGAAAGGAAAACATTGCATTCCAGCATAAGAACCTTATCCCATCTGTGAAACATGGTGGCGGTAGTATCATGGTTTGGGCCTGTTTTGCTGCATCTGGGCCAGGACGGCTTGCCATCATTGATGGAACAATGAATTCTGAATGATACCAGCAAATTCTAAATGAAAATGTCAGGACATCTGTCCATGAACTGAATCTCAAGAGAAGGTGGGTGATGCAGCAAGACAATGACCCTAAGCACACAAGTCGTTCTACCAAAGAATGGTTAAAGAAGAATAAAGTTAATGTTTTGGAATGGCCAAGTCAAAGTCCTGACCTTAATCCAATCAAAATGTTGTGGAAGGACCTGAAGCGAGCAGTTCATGTGAGGAAACCCACCAACATCCCAGAGTTGAAGCTGTTCTGTACGGAGGAATGGGCTACATTTCCTCCAAGCCGGTGTGCAGGACTGATCAACAGTTACTGGAAACATTTAGTTGCAGTTATTGCTGCACAAGGGGGTCACACCAGATACTGAAAGCAAAGGTTCACATACTTTTGCCACTCACAGATATGTAATATTGGATCATTTTCCTCAACAAATAAATGACCAAGTAGAATATTTTTGTCTCATGTGTTTAACTGGGTTCTCTTCATCTACTTTTAGGACTTGTGTGAAAATCTGATGATGTTTTAGGTCATATTTATGCAGAAATACAGAAAATTCTAAAGGGTTCACAAACTTTCAAGCACCACTGTATACACGGAAGTAAGGCGGAAGGTAGTTTGTCGATGTCATCTCAAGACGACACCAACAATTGGTCAAATTTGCGGGAAAGTTGCTGTGATTGGATATAATTGCAACACCGCCCTGAATTCGCGGTGATCGGTTGAATTTGCGTTGAAGTTGCAAATCGCAACATCGCGAAATCCTGGAGGGTCTGAATAAGTTTTGTGTCATAGCTCTACATGGTGAGCCATAACACTGGGAGTACACAAGTAGATCATGTGTAACACTGGTAGGAGTCAGTTAAAAATCAACACTCTTTGGAGTAATTTCTTAATCAACATGTAGTGTTAAGTAGGTTTAACACTGGAAAAGTTTTTTTCTTAACACTTAATTCTTCAGTGTTGAATGTGAATAACACTATGGGTGTTACTTCTCACATAGTGTAAAACTTGATTGATACTTCTTAGTGTAGTGTAAAATATTAACTCTTACCAGAGTAAAATTGACTCTGGAAATTTAACTCTATGTTCAGTGTAGATTTTACACTTTCTGTAGATATCAGTGTTTTCCTCAGAAAAAAAAAAAAACTAAAGCCCAAATTCTGGCATGATAAAACACAGACAATTGAGCGCCAAAGGCACGAAGCGAAACTAGGGGGGTCCGGGGGCATGTCCCCCCTGGAAAATTTTTTGAAAATAGGTGCTCTCAGGTGCATTTTCAGGGTCTCTGAGAGGTTTTAGATCCATGATTATAGGACAGATTTTACCTGTTTTATTTATTTACTTGTATTTTAGTGTTTCAGTGATTTCTGACCTAAATAGTATTAATGTTTACACATTTGAAATTTCACCTTAAAGTTCAACATGTAAGTTAAACTGTTTTGTTATAGATTACTGAGGTATATGATAGATTGAAAATCTATGGGGATCCCTTAATTATCTATGATCAAGTAGTGTTGTAACAAAAATCGTTGACAATATGGCGGCCGTGAGGCTTGCCACAGTACAAGCAGTGTTCCTGTCAGTCTGTCTTATGTCCGCGTTATTTGTTTGTAAAGTGTCGTGTGTCATCCGTTATACCCGGGCTGAACTACTACACCTCACTTCTTCCTGTTATTCTGACTTGGACCCACTGTCATTCCAACTAGAGGAGAAACTTCGGGATTTGAACATCGCAAGGCGCGCAACACCACAGCTGCCGCCCAAACAAGGGCGCCGCTCAGGCACCTGTGCCAGGTTCAAGAGACGCCCGTACCGACCACCGCTCCCGGCCCTCCTGCTATCCAATGTCAGATCTTTCCGTCATAAAATGGATGAACTGCAACTCATGATACAAACCAACAAGGACTACAGCGACTGCTCCGCCATCTGCCTGACAGAGACCTGGCTCGATCACACAGTTCCTGATCAAGCGGTAACACCTCCAGGTTTCACGTTATACCATGCTGACAGATCACCTGAACTATCGCACAAGTCAAAAGGTGGTGGTGTCTGCATAATGATCAATGAACGCTGGTGCACTAACTCTACAGAACTCTCACATGCATGTTCCCCTCACCTGGAATACCTAACTGTGAAATGCAGACCATCATTCCTCCCACAGGAATTTGCATCAGTTGTTATCATCTGTGTTTACATCTCACCTGAGGCTAACGCTATCACCATCACAGCCGAGTTAGCCAACTACATCTCCTCAGTGGAAAGTAAACATCTGGATGCAGCAGTCATTGTCCTAGGGGACTTTAACCAGACTAACCTCTCATCTGAGCTCCCGGGTTACCATCAGCAGGTTACTTGCCCAAGCAGAGGAAGCAATACACTGGACCACTGCTATACCACCATTAAAGAGGCTTACCGTGCTTTTCCGAGAGCTCCGCTGGGAAAGTCCGACCATGCAATGCTGCTGCTAATTCCCCAGTACAGACAGAAAGTTAAGTTCTCTAAAACACTGACCAGGCCAACTAGGTGCTGGTCCTCAGAGGCAATTGAAAAACTTTGGGGCTGTTTTGCGTGCACAGACTGGGAAGTTTCCCATGCTGCAGGCGACCTCCACAACGTCACCGACGTGGTGACGTCATACATCGCGTACTGCGTGGACTTATGCATACCGTTCAAAAAAATGAAACACTATAATAATAACAAACCATGGTTCAGCAAGGACATAAAAGAACTAAGGAGAGAGAAGAACTCTGCATATCTGTCAGGAAATAATGAACAATATAAGAGTGCTAAATACAAACTCAGAGCAGCAATCAGGAGGGCAAAATCCAACTATGCCTCCAAACTAGAAAAACAAATCACCACCACTGACATACGCTCCATCTGGAAAAAACTACAAAATATGACAAACTACAAAAAGGAACCCTCCACCATACAACCAGCTTTCAGATAACCTCAACCACTTCTACAGAAGATTTGAGCAGGCCCCAACTTCACCACCATCTCCCCTGATCCTCTTCCTCCCCCTCCATTTACTATTCAGGAGGAGGAGGTGAGGAGCACTTTCAGGGGACTGAAGAGAAATAAAGCTGCTGGCCCCGACAACATTAGCCATGCTGTCCTCCACCAATGTGCTGGAGAACTGGCTGGGGTCTTCACCAACATCTTTAACACCTCACTCTGCCAAATCTCAGTACCAAAGTGTTTCAAAGAATCCATCATCATCCCAGTTCCTAAAACCAACATCATCTCTTGCCTCAATGACTACAGACCCATTGCCTTGACATCCACAGTGATGAAGTCATTCGAGCGCATCATTCTCAAACATCTAAAAACTGTCACTTCACCCCTCATGGACCCATATCAATTTGCTTATACAGCTAACCAATTAGTCGAGGACACCGTAAACCTGGCAATTTACCATATACTGAACCATCTGGAGTCTGCCAACACATGCGCACGTATATTATTCATGGATTTTAGCTCTGCCTTTAATACCATAAAACCAGCCATACTGCTTGACACATTACTGGATATGAAAATCAACCCATGCATCTGCTACTGGATCCACAGCTTCCTTCACAACAGGCAACAGAGGGTGAAAATCAGCAACAACATATCTTCCCCTCTGTCCCTCAGTACAGGCGCTCCACAAGGTTGCGTTCTTTCTCCATGGCTTTTCTCCCTCTATACTAACCAGCTCAAAGCACACCATAGATCTGTCAACATGTACAAATATGCAGACGACACAACTATCATAGGACTCATTACCAACAACCAAGAATCGGAATACCGTGCACAGATCAATCAAGCAGTGACCTGGTGCACAGACCATAGCCTACTACTTAACACATCGAAAACAAAAGAGCTCATTGTCGATTTTAGATGCCAGCCATCTCCCAAAACTCCTGTGTACATTCAAGGTGAACCCATCTCCATCACTGACTCATTCAAACTCCTCAGCCCTTATATCAGCAATGATCTCAAATGGAAAATAAATGCAGACCATATCTATAAAAAAGCTCAGCAAAGACTCTTCTATCTCCGACAGCTTAAGAAATTCAGAGTGAAACCTCATCTCCTGGTCCGTTTCTACACAGCCATTGTTGAAAAGCATTCTCTCCTCATCTATCACAGTCTGGTTCAGTAGTCTTGACACACTCTCCCGGAAGAAACTGCAGCGCATAATCAACAGAGCCTCAAAAATCATTGGCTCTCCCCTTCCATCCTTGGAATCACTACATCACAAAAGAACAGTATGCAGAGCCCACAAAATTGTCTCAGACCCCACTCACCCTGCACACTATGCATTTCAGCTTCTGCCCTCTGGAAGGCACTACAGGTCAATTGCCACCAAAACAACAGGCTTTAAAAATAGTTTTATCCCTACTGCCATACAACTTTTGAACTCTTGCAGATAAACATTGATCATGGACTGAAAATTGTTTGATGTTGGAATTGTCTGTGTCTATTTGTATGTATGATATCCATGTTGTCTTAGGTTGTGTCCCTAGTCCTTATGTTATATGTTGGAACCTGTACCATGCCGTACTGAAAACAAATTCCACCTGCTTGCAGTGTGGTCATTAAAGAATTATCTATCTATCTATCTATCTATCTATCTATCTATCTATCTATCTATCTATCTATCTATCTATCTATCTATCTATCTAAAATGTGCATGAAAATATGAACAGTGGTTTGCCCCATCTTATGCAATCCAATGAAGAGAATCGATCATCATGACCTCCTGTTGATCACAAAGGGATCTGAACCTAAGACCTGCCACCTTAAAATAAGTTGCTGTATTACTGTAACTGTAATGATTTAGAATGTTTCTGATGCAATTACCGTAATATATGTATAACTAAGATACACTGAAAAGAAAAGTAAGGCAACTGCATATTATAAAGTTTAAATTTTGGCACTTTATTAAATGGACTAGATTAAGATTAAAACATATTTAAAGGGAAAGAAAACTTAATTCATACATTTAAGTTTGCAGAAAGATTATGTACTTATAAACACATTCATGAAGAGATTGTGTTTATAAGTGTCAAATGTAGCATAATTTTGAATAATAATAATGATCAGCATATTTGGCAGTGTGATATCACTGTGAGCCTTTAACAAAAGAATAATCCGGAGCCGCCTTTTGTTAATGCTAAGGTCACAACCGGACGTATGATTTTTTGGCCGTGCAATTTTTGGCGTTTCCCAAATCGCTGCGTTTTTTTTTTCATGGAGAAAGACGGGCGTTGGCCGTAGGTTTGTCTTGCAACTTGAAAAAAAAAACGTAAGCACCCGTAGAGTTTGTTTGACATGACAAAGGACCCTGTGGCTGGTCTGCGGCTTGAAAATCAGCACGTCACACGCGCGCTCTCGTGCGTTTCACGCGCGCCCTACGTGCGTTTCTTGCGTTTTTTGCACGTAGACCGGCCGTAGGAGCACGTACGGCTGGTTGTGACCGAGGCTTAAATGGATCCCAGGGACATCACACTGCCAAAACTGCTTATGATTGTTATTTGAAATTATGCTATATTTGACACATTTGGACAACTTCACTTCGTGAGAGTGTTTATAAGTACATAATCTTTCTGCAAACCCAAACTAATGAATTAAGTTTTCTACTACTTTAAAGCAGATTAATTCTCCTTGGCTTTTGGCCCAATGTTGGGCAACCCTCTCATAGTCCGTCTCGCTGTCATCCATGTGTAGCATGCAGCAATGATCAAGCATGGATTAATTAACAAGAATACTTTTAATATTTTAAGTTGAAAATTGTGAATGCCTTTTAATAGAAAGAGTGTTGAATAAAGTTTATTCTGAAATGAAATATGTTTAAATGAAATAGTTTTGGAAATGGATTCCCCTTAGTCTCTCACTATAAAAGGTAATCATTTTCACTATGAATTCTCTTCTTAACAAAAAAAATGGGTCTTTTTAACCAAGAAAATGTTCAAGCAAAAATATGAAATAAAATATAAAATGAAACTTAAAGTTCGTTAGCAGACCCTTATCAAAGCACCTTTGTAAGAATGATAAACCCAAAATTAAAGCACCAACAATATGTGCAGTTAGACTTATCACGGGAGCAATGGCTCTGAATACTCAGTAAACAATAATTCAGTCTCTCAGTTCAATATTCTCACGTAAAAGTTCACGGTTTCCAACCTGTAGAATGCAATGTTTCCTCATAAAAGTTCACAGTTCCAAACGAGTGGGCTTACGTACAGTCTCTGTACCAAACGACTCTTCAAAACGACTGGTGGCAGGGTACTCACACACACTGGACACCACCGTGGCTGGAGGGAGAGAGAGAGAGAGAGAGAGAGAGAGAGAAATGGTCCAGAGACAGGCAGCTGCTGGAGTAGATGATCTTGCTCCGCTGTCGAAGGAAAGGCGTCGAGCTACAGAAGTCTATTGTCTGAGACTGCAAAACTACCTAGTGAGCTCAATCCATCTCACACACTAACGATGAGTACTACTTCCGTAGCCTACGGCTGAATACGGTCCTCAATGTCTTCACGTTGGTTCTCCCGACCACTGACAACTACCGTACTTCTTCCGCAAACAAACAACAATACTCAAGCTTTCACACTTAGCTTCCAACTTACATTAACTAGCGTAAAACTTGTTATTTTCTTCAGCGAGCCCAGTCGCGCGCCTACTCCTTGGACGCCGCCATCTTCTTCTCTCTCTCTGTCCCGCCCTCTCTTCCTCTCTCCCATTGGCCAGCGCACCAATGCCAGTGCTCCTGATTGGTCAGTCCTGTGATCAGTCCTGTGGCACATGGCTATGTGCATTTAAAGAAACAGTATCAAAACCAAACCATAGTCCATTACTGTGGTGCACCGCTACATTCCCCCCCTTCAAACCCTGCCACATCATAGGTTGTTTAGAAGCAAGTAACACAGGTTTCAACATGTCAACAGTTCAACATCTCACATATAACATATATCTTACAGAACACACTCTATCTTATCACAAAATCCTTAAATCTGCTAGGCAGTTGACCTCTTGTGCTCCTTTGAGGCCGGAGGGGCCTGTGCATAACCTCACTTTCACCCTCAGAGATATCTGCTTCATCCGACTGCGTACACTCATGTGACCTCCCCCCCCCCCCCCCCAGTGCAGGCAAGTTCTCCTGTTTCGCTCTGCCTGTCGCTAACACCCTCCCCATCGGTGTCTGAGATGTCGTGAGAGCTAAAGTGTGTGTCAGTGTGGTGAAAGTGTGGAGCGGGGGAATTGCTACGGGGAATGTATGCCACGTCATCATGATCAGACTCGGAATCATGGCACATGGGCCTACTCTCCTGTGTGACAGTAACTGGTGACGTGGTTTCAAATACGCATGGTTTTATTTGATCCCTGTGTACCACCTTGATAGGGCCACCAGCCTCAGGCTTCACAGTAAACACGGGCATGTCGGGATGGTTCTGGGCAACGACAAGGTAGGGGTCTGGCTCCCATCGGTCCTGGATTGTGTTCCTGCCACGGGGTTTATGGTTCCTCAGTAGAACCCGGTCCCCAGGCCGAATGAGTGCCCCACGTGCCCGCCGATCGTACAGCCGTTTACGTCGCTTGGAAGCACCTTGGGTTGCAGCTCTCACGGCCTCGGCAGCTATCCGCAGTCTCTCATGGTGCTTGAGCACCCAGTCATCCAGGTTCTCTGCACCGCTGTTATCCACGTCCATTTCACCCATGATGTCTCGGGGCAGACGAGCGTCTCTGCCAAAGACCAAATAGAATGGAGAGTAGCCAGTAGATGAATGAATGTGACTGTTATAAGCCATCACCAATTCAGGCAGGTGCTCCTTCCAATTCTTTTTCTTCTCCGGTGGGAGTGCTCGCAGCAGCTCATGCATTGTGCGATTAAATCTTTCGCACTGAGAGTTGCCCTGGGGGTGATAGGGCGTCGTTCGGCTTTTAGCGATACCATACATGCGACACAATTCTTTAATCACCCCAGACTCAAAATTGCGGCCTTGGTCGCTATGTAGTCGCGCAGGGCACCCATAGTAAGTGAACCAGTGCTTCACTAGGGCAGTGGCCGTAGTCCGCGCGGACTGGTCTTTGGTGGGTATAGCCATGGTAAAGCGTGTAAACATGTCGGTGAGAACCAGAACGCTCTCATACCCCCCTGTAGATGGTTCTAACAGGGTGTAGTCCATAGCTAGGACTTCCAGCGGGACAGTAACATTGCTGCAGACCATTGGGGCTTGTGTCTTTGGGAACACATCTCTGGCTAAGGCACATCTTTTACACTTTTGCACCTATGTTTGGACATCCATGGACATTGTTGGCCAATAATTGCTCCTTCTCAGCTTGGCTAGAGTGCCTTTCACACTGAAATGACCACCATGGTCATGGTGGGCCTCATAGATGGGCTGCTATAGTGACTTGGGCACCACAAGTTGACAGATTGTTACCCCATCACGTGGGTCTTGTAGATTTCGGACCAGCGTTCCTTGCTTTATCTTCAACCACTCCCACTGCCCACACACTTTATGCTGGGTCGGGTTCATGTCCTGGAACTGTTGCCTGCTGGGTTTCCTACCCATCTGCACAGCCTCCAGCATGGGCCCAACATCCCGGTCTTGCATTTGCAGGCTTCTGATTTCTTCCCAACTATAACCGCACACTCTGTCACCCTCAGTGGCCCGACGAGCCCAAACCCTCCCCGAATCCTTAAACTGGTCTCCATTGGCAGGCCACAAGCTTGCCCTCACTTCATCCGCTCGGATGACCAGGAAGTCTTTTCCCGTATCCTCCATCTCTGGTTCTGTGGAGACTGGCAGACTGGACAGCATATCCGCATTCTGATTGGATCTTCCCAGCTTGTAGTGGACTTCAAAATTGAATTCCGCCAACTGAGCCACCCACCGCTGCTCGACAGCGCCAAGGTTAGCCGTTTCCAAATGCCGGAGGGGGTTATGGTCGGTGACCATGGTGAGCTTAGCGTACATAAGCAAATCGTGGAATTTCTCCGTGATGGCCCATTTGAGGGCGAGCAATTCCAATTTGAATGCACTGTAGTTCTTATTGTTTCTCTCGGAGCCCCTGAGACCCCGACTTGCATATGCTATGACCTGTTCAACGCCATTCTGTCGCTGGCTTAGTACTGCTCCAAGCCCCTGGTGACTCCCATCTGTGGTAACTATGAAAGGAAGGTGGTAATCTGGGTAGGCGAGAACAGGAGGAGACATCAAGCAAGACCTCAGCTTGTCAAAAGCCATTTGACACTCTTCGCTCCAAAGGATTGGCTGCTGCTGAGCCCTCTTATCACCCCTCTTAGCTTTACTCATTAAGACATGCAATGGTCTTGCCACCTGTGCAAAATGGGGTACAAAGCGGCGATAATAGGACATGAACCCTATCACCTGCCTCACCTCCCTAATGGATTTGGGGATGGGCCAATCTTGCAGGATGCTGACCTTCTCCATGTCCACCTGAATCCCTGCTGCGGACACTACATGCCCAAGAAATTTGACCTCTGGCCTAAGGAGAAAGCATTTTTTGGGATTCAGCTTGAGGCCATGGTGCTGGAGATGGCTGAACACCAGGTCTAATTTCTCCAGGTGGCTTTGAAAGTCTTTGGAGAACACCAAGATGTCATCAAGATAAACAAGCAGGACATCAAACGCCAAATCACCCAGGACTGACTCCATAAGGCGTTGAAAAGTCGCTGGAGCATTACATAATCCAAATGGCATACACGTCCATTGGAAGAGTCCAAAAGGTGTGGTCACTGCTGTCTTCTCCTGGTCTTTCTCTTCCACTGCCACCTGGAAATAGCCTGAGGTAAGATCTAGAGACAAAAAGAAGCAGGCCTGTCCCAGGGCATCCAGAGATTCTTCCACCCTGGGAAGTGGATACGCATCCTTGGAGGTTACGCTGTTCAATTTTCTATAGTTGCAGCAAAATCGGACTGACCCATCCTTCTTCATCACAATGACTGCAGGGGAAGCCCAAGGACTGCAACTCTCCTTCAAGACCCCCTGAGCAACAAGGTCTTGCACGTGGCGCTTCACTTCCTGGAACACATGAGGAGGAATCCTCCGATGGCGCTGTTTAATAGGGTGGGCCTCGCCTGTTGAGATGTGATGCTTTACTGTGGTAGTATAGCCGTAGTCACCATCTTTCTGGGAGAAAGCGCCACGATGCTTCAGTAACAGCTGGTTCAGTTCCTCAATCTCAGTCGACGTGCGCCCATTTAAGTTAGCCTGAACAGGGACAGCTAAAGTTGGCAAACTCCCTTCATTGTGGGCTGCTGTGCACTGTACAGACTTGATGTACACTTCCCCATTAGCTTCCTCAAATGTGAGCGTGTCTTTGAGGAGTATCTTCTGTGGTTTACTCAACTCTGCCACTCTTGATCTGGGAGGAAGAACAACAGGCTGCTCGCGGGCATTGAGTAACCTCACCGACACTTTCCCTTCCACGGCACGGGTCGGCACATTGGCAACTAATAGTCCCTGAGGCATGCTAGTGGACAGGGAGGCCTCGACTAGCACTTGGCAGTGGCTCTTCGGAGGGACCCTGCAACGGCCCTCAATAACCACTTCACTACGTGGGGGCACCACAACTGCTTGCCGACCAGATACTTTGACATAGCCTATTCTACCACTGGGGCCTACATACTGTTCCTCCTTTGCCATCTCGGTGAAGACACGGCGTAGACTGTTCACTCCAGCTGGTTGCTCATGTTGATTCATCATCTTCAGCCCTTGCATGTCATTGAACAGGCTACGTAAATCGGCTAGGATATTCATCCCCAATATGCCGGGCACTTTGCTTGGTTCTTTTCCAGAGGCACTATCGTCCCGCAGCACAAACATGCATTTGTCGGTTAGCTTCTTGCCAAGGCATTCAACATCAGTGTAAAGGCAACCAAGGACAGGAATAGCTAGCCCATTCGCGGCCGTCAGCTTCACCCATTTGGCGGGAGATAACTCCTTCTCCATAAAGTGCTTCCTGAAGTGGGTCTCTGATATTGTAGTGACCTCTGACCCTGTGTCCAATAAACAGCACGTCTTCACCCCCCCTATGCTGGCATCGACCGTGAAACAGTCACCGAAGGCACCCCCTGGGGTAGTACTGTGTTCAGTGGCAAGAACTGATGCTGGTTTAATGGGGCCCACCGTGGCAGTACTAACTGCTCCTTCTGACTGACCCTCAGATGAAAAGGCACTTGTTGGGCGATGTTTCTTTTGACTTTTCATGCACTCGCGACTTATGTGCCCAGGTTCCCCACAGTTGTAGCAGATAAGTTGCCCGGTCTCATCCCGCTGGGGAAGCTTTCGCTGTTTACCCTTTGTGTATTTTCATTTTTCAGCCCCTTGTACTGCCTTATAGAGCTCTTCCTGTCTTGCAGCTAACTTTTGGATAGACTCGTGTAATGTCTGCAATGACAAAGCTGAAGGCGTTTCGTCTGTAACTACACTACTGACAGCTCTTGTATGGCTTTTGTCCCGAGGGGCCTGGGAAGTCTCCTCCTCCTCTGACCAATCAATGGCAGCCTGCATAAGCAGATTGAATGTCAGCATTGGTGTCTCTTTTGCCTGTCTTTTCATTTCCTTCCTAAGGTTGTCATCTTTGAGGCCCAACAAAAATTGTTCCTTTAGCATGACATCTGAGTTAGGAATGCAATTAGGATCACGGCGCTTTAAACGATGGAGTTTTTCTTGGAGGTCGTATCCGTATGCCCGTACCCTCTCATTTGCCATCTGTTTTCGGTCATAATATTCCCTCAGTCTGATGCCCACTGGGACTTTATCACCATATACCTCCTCTAAGAGCTTGAAGACGGCCTCAGTGTTGGATGTATTGTCTTCAAGATTTAGTTTCACCGTTACTTTAGCCTCACCCTTTAAATGCTGCTTAACTAGTTCAACTTTGTCATCATCTGGGATTTTGCATATTGCGAAGTGTGCTTTAACAGCTGCTATCCATTCCTCTACACACATGTTGTCTTGGTTTTGAGTGCCACTGAAGTCGGGGCATTTCCTGTCTCTTTGTATGTACACTGTAGCTGGTGTTTTCTGCTCTATGACCTGTTTTGCCATTGCAAGTGCCTCCTTCTGGTCAGTTCTGGCTTGTTCCAGCATAGCTACTTGCCTTGACTGTTCTTGGAATTTCAGTTGCAGATCTTCAAATTGCTTCTGTAACTCTTCCATGACTGCGCAGCCTGAGAACTGGGACCCCACTTCGGAATGGCACTAAATAATGACTGAAAAGGCTGTGATTAATAACTGGTGGCTAATAAAATGCTGCACTTTAGTATCCTGTTCGTGGACGCCAAGTATGTAGCATGCAGCAATGATCAAGCATGAATTAATTAACAAGAACACTTTTAATATTTTAAGTTGAAAATTGTGAATGCCTTTTAATAGAAAGAGTGTTGAATAAAGTTTATTCTGAAATGAAATGTGTTTAAATGAAATAGTTTTGGAAATGGATTCCCCTTAGTCTCTCACTATAAAAGGTAATCATCTTCACTATGAATTCTCTTCTTAACAAAAAAATGGGTCTTTTTAACCAAGAAAATGTTCAAGCAAAAATATCAAATAAAATATAAAATGAAACTTAAAGTTCGTTAGCAGACCCTTATCAAAGCACCTTTGTAAGAATGATAAACCCAAAATTAAAGCACCAACAATATGTGCAGTTAGACTTATCAGGGGAGCAATGGCTCTGAATACTCAGTAAACAATAATTCAGTCTCTCAGTTCAATATTCTCATGTAAAAGTTCACGGTTTCCAACCTGTAGAATGCAATGTTTCCTCATAAAAGTTCACAGTTCCAAACGAGTGGGCTTACGTACAGTCTCTGTACCAAACGACTCTTCAAAACGACTGGTGGCAGGGTACTCACACACACCAGACACCACCGTGGCTGGAGGGAGAGAGAGAGAGAGAGAGAGAGAGAGAAATGGTCCAGGGACAGGCAGCTGCTGGAGTAGATGATCTTGCTCCGCTGTCGAAGGAAAGGCGTCAAGCTACAGAAGTCTATTGTCTGAGACTGCAAAACTACCTAGTGAGCTCAATCCATCTCACACACTAACGACGAGTACTACTTCCGTAGCCTATGGCTGAATACGGTCCTCAATGTCTTCACGTTGGTTCTCCCGACCACTGACAACTACCGTACTTCTTCCGCAAACAAACAACAATACTCAAGCTTTCACACTTAGCTTCCAACTTACATTAACTAGCGTAAAACTTATTTTCTTCAGTGAGCCCAGTCGCGTGCCTACTCCTTGGACGCCGCCATCTTCTTCTCTCTCTCTGTCCCGCCCTCTCTTCCTCTCTCCCATTGGCCAGCGCACCAATGCCAGTGCTCCTGATTGGTCAGTCCTGTGATCAGTCCTGTGGCACATGGCTAGGTGCATTTAAAGAAACAGTATCAAAACCAAACCATAGTCCATTACTCTGGTGCACCGCTACACATGCTGATGTGGATCAAATTGTCCAGCGAGTCTTCTCCTAGCTTATTAAAATCAGTCGGCTTTGTCTGTCTGGTGGGGGAAAACATCGGCAGCCAACAAGATCGCTTGTAATAAATTGGAAAATTCCGGGATGTCTGACATTTCCTTTCGATATTTTTTTGGACGGTTTGAACACGTGATCTTGACATAGCCAACAGATTATAGTTTGTTTACATCATACCACACAGACATATTACTTGACAGAATCAACACAGACATTGGAAAAAAAACCCGCTTGTTTAACACAAATATCAATCAGTATGTAAATGGATCTGTTATTTGCTCTCCTATGTATCTAGTTACTTGTGGGTAGGAAATTTAATGTATTGGTATAAATCTAAGCGTATCGGCAGGCAGAGCAAGTGGATCGGGCCTGATACGCTAAAATGCTTTGGGGAAAGCCATGAGATAGGGACCATATGTTCACGGAGGTCGTGTTGAAATTAACTCTTTAAGTGTTATATTAACACTGGCGATTTTACTGTGAAGTGATGAAGTGTTTCAGGTGTTATTTTTGTCCCGTTCTTCCTGTAAACAGGTCTTAAAGTGTGTAACAGTTTGGGATCGTCATTGTCATATTTTTCATTTCTAAATTCTCTACACATTCTTTATTGGGGACAGAGGGGACACACCCTCTTCTTCCACAGCCACGCCTTTGTAATGTGAACAGAATGTGGTTTTGCATTGTCTTGTTGAAATCTCCCTGGAAAAGACGTCGTCTTGTAGGCAGCAGATGTTGCTCCAAAATCTCAGTGTACTTTTCTGCATTAATGCTCCATCACAGAAGTGTAAGTTACGTACCTTCGCTAAGGGCACTGACTCAACCCCATACCATGACACACCCTGGCTTTTGGACTTGTTCCTGGTAACAGTCTGGATAGTCCTTTTCCTCTTTGGTCCTGAGCACACGGTGTCGATTTCTTACATAAAAGAACTGGAATATTGATACATCTGACCACAATACCTGTTTCCACTGTGTGATGGTCCATCCCAGATGCCTCCGAGCCCAGAGAAGCCAATGGCACTTTTGAACACCGTTAACATAAGGCTTCCTTTTTGCACAGTGAAGTTTTAACTGGTGTTTGTGGATGTAACTCTGTATTGTAGCTTGATAAAGGTTTGGAAAAGTAATCCTGAGCCCATGTGGTTCTATCAGCTGTAGATGAATGACAGTTCTTGATGCAGTGAGGGATTGGAGATCACGGGGGTTCAGATTAAGCTTGTGCCCTTTATACACCGAAATTCCTGCAGATTCCTTGAATCTTTTAATGATATTATGCACTGTAGAGGGTGACATATCCAAATCCCTTCCTCTCTTTTTTTGAGGAACATTGTTTTAAACGTTTCAATAATGTTCTCATGCATTTGTTGACAAACTGAAGATCCTCAGCCCGTCTTTACTCCTCAAAGACTTGGCCTTTCCTGGATACTGATTTTGTACCAAGTCATTATTCCAATCACCTGCTGACATCACCTGTTTCACATCACATCATTATTTAATTGTTTTACCTCATTACTCACCCTAAATTAACCCATCCAAACTTTTTTGGAATGTGTTGCAGGTCTGAAACACAGGAATAGCTGTATATTGCAGTTTTTTTACGATTGCTTACACACTAAAATTAAAACTTTCCAACAGTTAGCAAAACCTTACACTCAAGGAGCAAAACACCAGCCCAGATTTGCACAACTGTAAGCACATTGTCAGCTTCACACTTTTTGCAAAACACTGCACACAGTGATTTGCAAAACAGTAAACACACCTGTATACATTTGACACAGATATTTATCATGATGTCATTTCTTTGCAATTTCAAACCAAAAGCTTTCAAATGAACACACCCATGAACCAATTGGTTAAACACAGCCACCAGGTGTGCACACACACGTGCTTAATTGTAGTCACGCCAATCAGGTTTAAACACTATAAAAAGGCAACAGGTAAGTTCACCTGTTTTCACCAAAAATGGACGGTGTCAGAGGAAGAGGGAGAGTGCGGATGAAAGGGGGAATCCAGAGAGAACAAGGTGGAGGAAGAGGTAGAGGGAGAGGAAGATCTGGAGGAGGGGTTGGGCATGCATAAAGAAGAAGACAATCAAATCTGTCTAATGAAATTCGTGCTACACTTGTGGACCATGTAATAAACTACGGGCTAACACTGAGGGAGGCTGGACTGAGAGTACATATCTGTTTAGTCAAGCCTTTAGTTAATGGTGTTTATGAGGTAAAGGTGTAGATCTGGAGGATCCTCAGACAGAGTGTTTTGGTAAACTGGGATGTATGGATGCTGTCAGTCCCCACTCGCTTGCTCACTCAAGTTTGTTGACGGTGTAGTGGCTGCTGCTTTATGGCCCAGGGCCCCTCATGCCTGTATTCCCTTCTGGCTCTCCCCTTTTAGTTATGCTGTCATAGTTAGTTGCCGGAGTCCCTGCTTGTACTCAGTGCAATATGTATACTGTTCCTACTTATTCAGGTGACATTGGGCATACCTAACAACCTGTGTTTTCTCTCTCTTCCCCCCCCCCCCAATCTGTCCCTCTGAGTTATATGTCGGTCCTAGGATTGAGATGCTGAACCTCTCTTGCTCCTTGGACCTGCTTGATCCATCCTGGTGCCCTGTGTCTGGTTGGAGTCTCATCGCATTGCTCCTGTGGAGGGCGGCCCCATGTGGACAGTTGGGGGTCGCGCCTGGAGGATGCTCTGGACTCTTACAGTGGTGCTTTTGTGGTTGGGGACTGCCATTGACTTGCTGACTTTGGGACTGCGGTTGTTGTGAACGGTTTTGCGCTCGGGTTTCCGTCGGTGGGGGGTTTATAGCATCAACAAAGCTGACTTTATCTTAGCACTGTTAATGTTATAGTCATGCTGTCTGTTGTTGCCCAAATGAGGATGGGCTCCCTTTTGAGTCTGGTTCCTCTCGAGGGTTCTTCCTCATGTCGTCTGAGGGAGTTTTTCCTTGTCACCGTCACCACAGGCTTCATCATTTGGGATAGATTAGAGATAAAATTAGCTCATATTTTAAGTTGTTCAAATTCTGTAAAGCTGCTTTGCGACAATGTTTATTGGCCTACATAGGCTTGAATGTCGAACACCAAGGATGGATGGGGCCCAATATTCACTCAGGAGCAAGAGAGCGGGATCATAAACCTCATTTTGGCCAATAATGGAATCAGACTTGGAGAAATTCAAACCCATATTGTCAATGATCACACAATTTTCAATAATGTCCAACAGGTCTCTGTCAACAATGGCCTGTATCCTTAAAAAAGCATCAAGTTCTGAGAGCATCAAACTGTATAGAGTGCCATTTGAAAGAAATTCAGACAGGGTGAAAGTCCTGTGGCATGAATATGTGGAGGTAAGTTTTGTTCGCTGACTGACTGTAGTGTTGTGTACTGCACACACCGAGATGCCTACTAGTACGGATTGGCCATATTTTGTACGGAAAAGTTACATAAATACGATGTTACGGCAAACAGTGTTATTCTGTACGGAATTATTATAAAGTCTTAAAAAATTCCAGTGAGCTGTTTTTAAATGTCCAAACGACTTTTTCAATCCATGCGCGATTCACGGCTATTTATTTTTACGACAACCACACATGCTGTGTGTGACATGCGCAGATACCGCACATCAGTGGCGGCTGCTGGTTTTTAAAACAGGGGAAGCCCATTTTACGCATTCATCGTAAAACCTGTAGGCCGGATATCAAAGCATAGAAAGGTGTGCCCCATTAGCACAGTGAACTAGACAACCCTACCTAGTGGCAGAAAGTATTTTTGCTTGTACATTTCATGTTATAGTCTGGCTTGCCAGGCTAGTGCCTCATATCCTTAATCAAAAATATCAAACATCCAAAAATCACTGGCTATTCAACGAAGAACCTTGAACATCATACCCTGATATGCAACACAGAGTCTTTAACACAACACCCAGCTGTGCAACACATCCTTGAACATCTTCTGCAACACAGTCTGGAAATTCATAACCAGGTAGGCTATGCAACACACAGAACCTTGAATATTATACCCAGGTATAACCTATAACACAGAGCCCACCATTCTCTTAACATTACTGAACAATATACACACTTCAGATTCATGAACATTATATGATGCACACTATTTAAACACAAATTCTGCCCTCTGCTCCTTTTCCAGAAAATGGTCTGTGGCCCTGTCATACTAGCTGGTTGTGCTTTCCAGAGACTTCACCAATTTCTGTTAGCAGCTAGCACTGCAGATCCCAATAAGGCTCAAGCTAGCCTACAACCAGATTGAACTACAAATGAAATAAACGAGTGAATTCGCGAATGATCAAACTGATAGAATGGATGAAAGTTAATGGAGCACAACGAGTAATATTTACATTTATTTACAGAGTAATGTACAGAGACATCAATGAGAAGAAACGTTTATATGAAAAGAAAGTCGGACAGCACTTTGGCACACGACTACACTTTCTCGACATCCGCTGGGGACTGACTGATCATGCTTCCGTGTTCCTCGCCGACGCCGAAGTACAGAGCCTGCCCTCCTCATGTCTTTCAAACACTACCTCCAATAATCCTTCATCAGCCCGGCTTCTTGTCCCTCCCACTGTCTTGTTAAGTCCCAGAGAAGCCCGGCTTCCCTGAAAGTGACGATTTTGTCGATTTTAACCAATAACAACTAGCCGAAATTGGCTGTTCAGAGCCCTCTCATAGACTGCAACGGATACCCAGCTGCCAGCCATAGAGCCCATTGAAATAAGAGGTTACAGCCAGTGTTGCCAGATTGGGCGGTTTTAAGTGCATTTTGGCAGGTTTTGAACATATTTTGGCTGGAAAACGTCAGCAGTATCTGGCAACACTGGTTACAGCCTGGCAGCAAAGGTGATTCTCGTAGCGAACTGCAAGTTCATCAGACATCACTCAAATAAGTTACAGGATAGTTATGAACGTAAATACAATCTTGGGCATATATTATGTTATGCAAGTTATTGTTTTAATGAGAATTCAATGTCGTAGATGCCGCAGTTTGGGGAGAGAATTTTAGGGGAAGCTCAGCTTCCCTTGTTGTCTCTGAGAAATCGCCCCTGCCGCACATGCTGTGTGTGACATGCGCAGACATAGACATATAAACATAGATGCCGCACTCTGCGTAGAATCATACGTCATCCTCGCCGCCATATTGGATGTGGCAAAGTGGAGAGTCTTCAACCGTCTCTGGTATAGCATCTAGACAGTAGCCGAGAATAAAGATGCCTCATTCATGTGCTGCGTTTAATTGTACCAACAGGTTTACCGTCCAAATGAGATATCATGGGATTACCTTTCACAGGTGAGACTGGAAAAATACTTTTCAATACTGCTCCTTCAGTCTTCAGTTTCCCAGCTCATCTCCACCGGGGAAGTGTATAGTTATAAGCAGTGAGAATTAGATAATACAGTGCCACACTATGATGAATGTTTTTGAACGTATGATGAATGTTTTTAACCTTTCTGAATGTGAAGGAATCAGTGATGTATTTTGTTTTGGTATGACGTTAGAACCTGGCCGAACTCAGTTTGGCGGTCATTCAGCTCACTTTATTCAATGAGAGTAGGTCTGTGTGGTGACTCAATAAATAAAACAGTACATTTTTATTTTCATTCACTATTTCCAGTTTTTCCACAATTTCCATCATTTATCATATTCAGTCTTTTAGGTTGGTTATTGTGGCCTCAGGTTTTGGTAGCTTGCTACGGTATGCTGACTGATTAGCTTACCTGAGCTACCTATCGCATATCTGTCACTAGTTTGCAGTGTACAGGGTATTTCGCACACTATTTATAACCATCACATTAAAAGTTATGTGTTGTTTTGATGCCTGTTTGTTTCCCAAATATATACGTGTGTGTCTTAATGGGTGAATAAAAGGCATCAAGTTAAATATTATTGTAGAAAGGGGCTTTATGAAGTTCAGTCCATTTACTTGCATTGGTTTACGGGGAAGATTTGCCACATCCAATATGGCGGACACTCTGATGTATCCCAGCAACGGGGCCACCAGCTCAATGCGCATCTATGTTTATATGTCTATGTGCGCAGATACCGCACATGCTATGTGTGACATGCGCAGATACTGCACATTTGTTCGCGCTATTTTCACAGGTCTCAGGTGTTCCTTCCACGATATACGGTAGAATGGCCGTGCATTACACCCAGTCAAAAGGGCAATGGATACGCGCACTGCAAACTGTGTAGAACTGACATTAACATCACTCATGGTGGTCGCGATGACTGCACGCGGCATGTCAACTACAAAAAACATATGGAGTATGCTGAAATGGCAAGTCAGGCGGAAAGTAAATCTGGGGGTATCCAGCAGTTTTTTAAGAAATCTGTGGATGAAAAGACATGGAATGTGACACGTGCTGAAGCGGTGATGGTTGACCTGTGCTTGGAGTTGAACTTGCCGATTAGTGCCATGAAATGTGAGTTAAACTTATTCAGTTTCTTTTTGCATGTATGATTTTTATTCACTGAAATATCAAACACTGGCTGTACTTCTTTAATTCAAAGTCTTTTCAGTGTTGCAAGTACAAATGTACATGTAGTATGATCAAAAACAGAATTTTATGATTAGTGTTGTTGGGATTGTGGCAAAAAATTGATCATTCCACTGTTTTAAATACAATTATAAATGTCATTTTATTCAATGTCTCTTCTGAAGCATTATGCTGAAGTATTTATATATTGGGACATTGTTATCTTAATGTCGGACTCTCTTTGGCATGAAATAAGAAATTTTGTAAAAATTTTATTAGAATCTGTTAACAGGTAGAACATTTTGCCAGGCAATATAATATAATACTTTTGAGGAGTTACATTCAATACCAATGATTGGTAGTCAACCGTAATGTCTGCAAACAGGGAACACTATTGTATTTAGAAAAATGTGATATATTGTATGCTCTAGAAATTTGTTGAGTGGAAATTCAATTGAGATGGTTGCTTGTGTTTTGTTTATTCAATTCACACAAAACAGTACTTTTTAAGAATTTAAATGTTAAACATATTGGTATATACACCTCTTATAATGGAAATGCGCATAAATTAATGTTACTGAAAGTCATTCCAAAATATTGAAAAATGTTTTCAAGAATACTGAAATTCAAAATTTAGGGTAGGCATCTCTGCACACATAACCTTTTTACTGTACGTGTAATTTTACTGTATAGCAGACCTACAGTATATTGATCTACACAATGTGATCTTTTGCTGTATTTCAGAGAGTTTTGTAAATGGATGCAGAGGAAGTCCTGCATGAGTTTATATACATTGATGAGGCTGGAGTTAATCTGACAACAGTGAGAAGGGGAAGAAACATCATTGGCCCCAGGACTATTGTCAATGTACCAGGGCAATGTGGGGGTAACATTACCCTTTGTGCTGCCATTACACAGAATGGGGTCGTCCACTGCCATGCCAACTTGGGTCCTTACAACACTGACCTCATTCTTACATTTTTAGACAGATTACACAATATTATCACAGCAGCAAGCCAAAGGGACCAGATGCAATACGTTGTCGTCTGGGACAATGTACCAGTATCTGTCCATCGTTCTGCTCTGGTCCAAAACTGGTTTCATCAACACCCACAATTTATAGTTCAATACCTTCCACCATACTCCCCCTTCCTAAACCCCATCGAGGAGTTCTTCTCAGCATGGCGGTGGAAGGTTTATGATCTCCAGCCCTATGTCCAGATGCCCCCTCATTCAAGCTATGGGGGAAGCATGTGATCAGATTGATGCAGCATCAATACAAGGGTGGATTCGTCACTCCAGAAGATTCTTCCCACGTTGCCTTGCAAATGCAAATATAGCCTGTGATGTTGACGAGGCCCTGTGGCCAGATCCAGCTACCAGTAGGCAGAGAGATGTTTTTTTCAGTACTGAACTGGATATGTGTTTTACAGTGTTACAGTACTACTGTAAGCTTACAGTACAATGGTACATTCAGTAATACTGTATGAAAACTGGAAAATGTTTTGTTATGAATGTTCTGTTAATGTTCAGTATTGACTGACTTGAGTATATTAAAATAAATATTTTCATTTAGTCTGCACAACTGGCGTCATGTAGTGGTGAATTTATTTTTACACTTTCTCTGTGTAAATGCTAAAAGTGTTTTAGGTTGAGCACAGGAGAGTTTAACTGATTCAGACAGAATCAGACCATATGATGGACGTTTGTTATGACAAGAATATAGGGGTTTTATAAGAAATTGTATAGTTTTGACTAAAGTGTTCCATTTTGCAAAGGATCTGAGGTGTTGTGCTAATTGTGTGAAGTGTTTTGAAAAACCAGGCCCTGTTTTCAAAATTTTGCTTAAGCAATTGAAAACTGTAACAAATGAAGTTGACCAACAAAACATGAGATATCTTGGGTTCATTCTGTCTGCAATGAAATACAAGTCAAAGTACATTTAGAAATCACTGCATTCTTTTTTTTTAATTTGCATTTTCCATACCATCCCAACTTTTCCTGATTTAGGGTTGTATCATTATCACAGTTTGGTTTATTTGATTTGATCTGTTTCTACGTGTGTGTGTGTGTGTGTGTGTGTGTGTGTGTGTGTGTGTGTGTGTGTGTGTGTGTAAAAGCAGATGGCTGAGTGGACAATAGTTGCTATGATAAAATAGCGTTTGATTTTTATGCAGAAAATAATATAATTTAAGAAAAATAAAAAAAAAAAACACCCCAAGATGTCTGATCCTACATGTGACAATTTTTATTGACACTAAACTTTTATTCACAAGGACATGACTGTCAGAGAAAAATGGCCCACATTCTTCTATATCTAAATGTAAAAAAAAAGGGGGGGGGGATGTAGAGCAGCTGAAGTCATATTTTGTGACTATATGTTATTTACCAGCTGGGATGTCCGTATTGTGAAATACTGTGACCGAGGTCTTGAAAGTATTCAAGGCTGAGGTCACAGTATTTCACCATATGGACCGACCTTAAGCTGGTAAATAATATATTTATTTTTTTCTTTACCAAATTCTAACAGAAAACGAGAGCGCGCAAAAAGGAAAACCGAGCTGAGGCGAGCCGCCATTTTGAATCCTCATTCACAGTTGTAATGCAAATGGCTTCCTCCTCGGTATACAAGTGCACTTCCATGGCAGGAAAAAAAACTACATTTTGCCACCTATGTAGTCCCCTATTTATACAAAATTGAGTCATTCAGGATTCAGCCATGTTTTTGCTCGACATTAGCAAGTTAGAGGTTTTTAGCTTTCTCCTGAAATGTTTTATTTTATTTCTTCTTCCTCAGGGTAGTAAAACTCGCTTTCGCTGTGAACACTGTCGTTATCGTTATATTGTTATCATTTTAATGATTTTACTTTAATTCTTTATTTTAATTTCTTTTTAATTTTGGATTTTAATGATTTCACTTTTGCTTTAATTCTTTGTTACTGTTCTTATGCTTTTATTTTTTGTGAAGCACATTGAATTGCCTGTGTGTATGAAATGCGCTATACAAATAAACTTGCCTTGCCATGCTGTAAAATTAATGCTATTCTCCTGAGAAATGCGAAAATAAATGTTGACAAAAATTGCTACTATGTTTGTTGTGAACGAGTGAGTCGCCAGAGGTCTGTAACCAGGGTCCGTATTGTAGGATACGGACCCGCTCGCCAGCCAATCAGAGCGCGGGATTTGATGGAAACTGGACCGTGAAAAAAAAAATTTCAGTGTAATAAAAATTTTCATTGTCATTTCTATAGTTTAAACTCATAATACACATTGTTAGTATTATTGATGCTACAGCTATATACAGTTAGGTCCATATAGATTTGGACACTGACACAAATTTTGTTTTTTTACCTGTTTACTGAAACATATTCAAGTTATAGTTACAGTGGGGTAAAAAAGTATTTAGTCAGCCACTAATTGTGCAAGTTCTCCCACTTAAAAAGATGAGAGAGGCCTGTAATTTTCATCATAGGTACACTTCAACTATGAGAGACAGAATGAGGGGAAAGAATCCAGGAAATCACAGTGTAGGATTTTTAATGAATTAATTGGTAAATTCCTCAGTAAAATAAGTATTTGGTCACCTACAAACAAGCAAGATTTCTGGCTCTCACAGACCTGTAACTTCTTCTTTAAGAGGCTCCTCTGTCCTCCACTCATTACCTGTATTAATGGCACCTGTTTGAACTCGTTATCAGTATAAAAGACATCTGTCCACAACCTCAAACAGTCACACTCCAAACTCCACTATGGCCAAGACCAAAGAGCTGTCAAAGGACACCAGAAACAAAATTGTAGACCTGCACCAGGCTGGGAAGACTGAATCTGCAATAGGTAAGCAGCTTGGTATGAAGAAATCAACTGTGGGAGCAATTATTAGAAAATGGAAGACATACAAGACCACTGATAATCTCCCTTGATCTGGGGCTCCACGCTCTCACCCCATGGGGTCAAAACGATCACAAGAACGGTGAGCAAAAATCCCAGAACCACACGGGGGACCTAGTGAATGACCTGCAGAGAGCTGGGACCAAAGTAACAAAGGCTACCATCAGTAACACACTACGCCGCCAGGGACTCAAATCCTGCAGTGCCAGGCGTGTGCCCCTGCTTAAGCCAGTACATGTCCAGGCCCGTCTGAAGTTTGCTAGAGAGCATTTGGATGATCCAGAAGAGGATTGGGAAAATGTCATATGGTCAGATGAAACCAAAATAGAACTTTTTGGTAAAAACTCAACTTGTCGTGTTTGGAGGAGAAAGAATGCTGAGTTGCATCCAAAGAACACCATACCTACTGTGAAGCATGGGGGTGGAAACATCATGCTTTGGGGCTGTTTTTCTGCAAAGGGACCAGGATGACTGATCCGTGTAAAGGAAAGAATGAATGGGGCCATGTATCGTGAGATTTTGAGTGAAAACCTCCTTCCATCAGCAAGGGCATTGAAGATGAAACGTGGCTGGGTCTTTCAGCATGACAATGATCCCAAACACACCGCCCGGGCAACGAAGGAGTGGCTTCGTAAGAAGCATTTCAAGGTCCTGGAGTGGCCTAGCCAGTCTCCAGATCTCAACCCCATAGAAAATCTTTGGAGGGAGTTGAAAGTCCGTGTTGCCCAGTGACAGCCCCAAAACATCACTGCTCTAGAGGAGATCTGCATGGAGGAATGGGCCAAAATACCAGCAACAGTGTGTGAAAAGTCTTCACCTTGTGAAGACTTACAGAAAACGTTTGACCTCTGTCATTGCCAACAAAGGGTATATAACAAAGTATTGAGATGAGCTTTTGTTATTATTGACCAAATACTTATTTTCCACCATAATCTGCAAATAAATTCTTTAAAAATCAGACAATGTGATTTTCTGGATTTTTTTCCCCTCATTTTGTCTCTCATAGTTGAGGTATACCTATGATGAAAATTACAGGCCTCTCTCATCTTTTTAAGTGGGAGAACTTGCACAATTGGTGACTGACTAAATACTTTTTTGCCCCACTGTATATAATGGACATGAACATAAAGTCCAGACTTTTGGCTTTCATTTGAGGGTATCCACATTAAAATTGGATGAAGGGTTTAGGAGTTTCAGCTCCTTAACATGTGCCACCCTATTTTTAAAGGGACCAAAAGTAATTGGACAATTGACTCAAAGGCTATTTCATGGGCAGGTGTGGGCAATTCCTTCGTTATGTCATTCTCAATTAAGCAGATAAAAGGCCTGGAGTTGATTTGATGTGTGGTGCTTGCATTTGGAAGATTTTGCTGTGAAGAAAATATGCGGTTAAAGGAGCTCTCCATGCAGGTGAAACAAGCCATCCTTAAGCTGCGAAAACAGAAAAAACTATCCGAGAAATTGCTACAATATTAGGAGTGGCAAAATCTACAGTTTGGTACATCCTGAGAAAGAAAGAAAGCACTGGTGAACTCATCAATGCAAAAAGACCTGGACACCAACAGAAGATAACAGTGGTGGATGATCGCAGAATAATTTCCATGGTGAAGAGAAACCCCTTCACAACAGCCAACCAAGTGAACAACACTCTCCAGGAGGCAGGCGTATCAATATCCAAATCTACCATAAAGAGAAGACTGCATGAAAGTAAATACAGAGGGTTCACTGCATGGTGCAAGCCACTCATAAGCCTCAAGAATAAAAAGGCTAGATTGGACTTTGCTAAAAAACATCTAAAAAAGCCAGCACAGTTCTGGAAGAACATTCTTTGGACAGATGAACCCAAGCTCAACCTCTACCAGAATGATGGAAAGAAAAAAGTATGGTGAAGGTGTGGTACAGCCAGAGGTGGAAAGAGTACTAAAATATTATACTCAAGTACAAGTACTGTTACTCTGATGAAATTTTACTTAAGTACAAGTAAAGTTACCAGACAAAAAATCTACAAGTAAAAATAAAAAGTAGATCATTTAAAATGTACTTTGAGTAAAAGTAAAATGTTACTTTTAACAATGGGTGTTTTCTGCCTCCATTGTGTTGTGCAAAAATGAAAAAGAAGAGGAAACAAGGTGTGGCAGCGGGGGCGTGGTCAAGCGCCGGTCTGTGACAGGAGGGTGGAGCCGGGGAAGGTGAGTGACAGAATCACTACACCTGACTGTGATTAACCTGTGTTTGTGTGTGTTTTCCCGGGAACCGCTCCCTATTTAAGGAGGCAGAGAGAGAGGAGAGGGAGCGCAACCCGGGATGAGAACGCAGAGTGTGTGTGTGTGTGTGTGTTTGTGCGTTATGCCGCATATTAGAAACGGGCGATTTAGACTGAAAAGTTGTGAAATAAAAGCCCTCTGTGTATCTAAAGCGTTGTCCTGTCGTCTTCTGTGCTCCACCCACACTCGATACGCGCTACAGTGGTGCCGAAACCCGGGATTAAGGTGGAGCACCAACGCAGCAGCCCCATGGAATCCTCCCCGTTCGCGGACTTGGTCCACGCCTTCGCCACGGCTCAGCAGAGCCAGCACCAGGCACTTGTCACGCTCCGAAAGGAGCAGGAGCGCCGCTTCGAAGCCCTGGTGCTGGCCCAGCAGGAAGATCGAGAGGCGTTCCGGCGGCTCCTCGCGTCGGCGGGGTCCACCAGTGCCCCGGCCGCGGGCCCGTCTCCCCTCACCGTGACCAAGATGGGCCCGCAGGACGACCCCGAGGCTTTCATCACATTATTCGAGCAGGTCGCCGAAGCCTCGGGGTGGCCGATGGAGCAGCGCGCGGTGCGGCTCCTCCCCCTCCTGACGGTAGAGGCACAGCTGGCCGCACTACAGCTCCCCGCCGACCGTAGGCTGGCCTACGCCGACCTTCGCCGGGCTGTCCTCCAGCGCGTGGGGCGCACGCCGGAGCAGCAGCGCCAGCGCTTCCGCGCGCTGCGGATGGAGGAAATCAGCAGCCCGTTCGCGTTCGGCCAGCAGCTCTGGGACGCCTGCTGGTGGTGGCTGAGGGCCGAAGATCGCGATGCCGAGGGGATCATCGACCAGGTGGCGCTGGAACAGTTCATCGCCCGCTTACCAGCTGGAACCGCGGAGTGGGTCCAGTGCCACCGCCCGGCGTCGCTGGATCAGGCCGTGGGACTGGCGGAGGATCATCTGGCGGTTGTTCCGGCGGCAGGACAGCGGACGACATCATCTTCTCTCTCCTCTTCTCTCTCTCTTTCTCGCCCCCCTCCTCCCGTGTCCCGTCCTCGGCCCGTTCCTCCGCGGTGGGGGCCGGCTCCACCCCAGCCGGTCCGCCGCACCCGTGGTGCCCCCCCGTTTCTCCCTTCTGTGTCTGTCTCCCCCCCCCCCTCAGGTGAGTGAGCCCCAGAACACAGCTGCAGAGGGAAGGCCCGGGCCGGTTTGCTGGCGCTGCGGGGAACCGGGCCACCTGCAGCAACAGTGTGCAGCGATGGAAGTGGGGGCGGTGATGCGGATCCCCGACGCGCCAGAGGCTGCCCTCGATCGGGCCGGAGCATATCGCATACAGGTAAGTGTACAAGGGGCTACATATCAGGCATTGGTGGATTCGGGTTGCAATCAGACCTCGATCCGCCAAAGCCTGGTGCAAGACGAGGCATTGGGGGGAGCACAAGGGGTGAAGGTGTTGTGTGTGCACGGGGATATTCACAGCTACCCGTTGGTGTCGGTCCACATACATTTCAGAGGGGAAAAATCGATAGTGAAGGTGGCGGTTAATCCTCGCCTTACCCACTCTTTGATCTTGGGGACTGATTGGCCGGGATTTCAGGGTTTAATGGCACACCTAGTAAAGAGTGGGTCCTGCCGGTTAACAGGGGAAGGTCCCGGTGTCGCTTTGGCTGGAGCTGCGGTCGCAGAGCCGTCTACGTCATCTCCGCGACAGAGTGAGGAGCCACCGGCCCCTCCTCTTTCTATTGGGGAATCCCTAGCGGATTTCCCACTGGAACAATCGCGAGACGAGACTCTGCGACACGCGTTTGACCAAGTGAGAGTAATCGATGGTCAGACGCTCCAGCCAAACGCCACCCCGTCCTTCCCCTATTTTTCCATTTTGAAGGATAGGTTATACCGAGTGATGCAGGACACTCAGACGAGAGAGTGAGTCACCCAATTGTTAATTCCAAAGAACCGCTGGGAATTGGTATTTCAGGCGGCTCACTTCAATCCCATGGCTGGACACCTCGGGCAGGATAAGACACTCGCCCGGATAATGGCCCGATTCTATTGGCCGGGGATTCGCGGCGACGTCCGTAAGTGGTGTACGGCGTGCCGTGAATGCCAGTTAGTAAATCCAGCGGCCATTCCAAAAGCGCCCTTGCGCCCCCTACCATTAATCAAGACCCCGTTCGAAAGAATTGGGATGGATCTCGTCGGGCCATTAGATTGGTCAACACGAGGGTACCACTTTATATTGGTTCTGGTGGACTATGCAACGCGATACCCGGAAGCGGTGCCTCTTCGCAATATCTCAGCACGCAGTATTGCGGAGGCCCTCTTCCACGTCATCTCCCGGGTTGGAATCCCGAAAGAGATTCTGACTGACCAAGGCACCTCGTTTATGTCACGAACACTGAGCGAACTGTATGGGCTACTGGGTATTAAGCCGAGCCGCACCAGCGTTTATCACCCACAGACGGACGGTCTAGTTGAACGGTTCAATCGCACCCTCAAGAATATTATCAAAAAATTCGTAAGTGAGGACGCACGTAACTGGGATAAGTGGCTCCAACCCTTGTTGTTTGCAGTGTGAGAGGTCCCCCAAGCCTCCACGGGGTTCTCCCCGTTTGAATTATTATATGGGCATAAGCCGCGTGGCATCTTAGATGTACTGCGGGAAAATTGGGAGGAGGGACCTTCACAGAGCAAAAACGAAATTCAGTACGTTATGGACCTGCGCGCAAAACTCCACACGCTCACCCACCTAACTCAGGAGAATGTGCGGCAGGCCCAGGAACGGCAAGCCCGCCTGTACAACAAGGGCACGCGCCTTAGAGAGTTCACTCCGGGAGATAAGGTACTCGTCCTGTTGCCACGTCAAGCTCCAAATTAATTGCCAAGTGGCAAGGACCCTTTGAGGTCACACGGCGAGTCGGGGACGTCGACTATGAGGTTAGGCGAACGGACAGGGAGGGGGCACTACAGATCTACCACCTCAATCTGCTGAAACTCTGGAACGAGGAGGTCCCCGTGGCGTTGGTGTCGGTAGTTCCGGAGAAGGCGGAGCTGGGGCCGGAGGTCCAAAAAGGGTCATTGGCATCACGTACCTCTCCGGTCCCCTGTGGAAACCACCTCTCCCCGACCCAACTCACGGAGGTTGCCCAGTTGCAGGCCGAGTTTTCGGATGTGTTCTCGCCCCTGCCCGGTCGCACTAACCTCATAGAACACCACATAGAGACGCCCCCGGGGGTGGTAGTGCGTAGCTGTCCTTATAGATTACCCGAACACAAAAAAAAGGTGGTTCGGGAAGAACTTCAGGCCATGCTCGAAATGGGCATCGTCGAGGAGTCCCACAGCGACTGGAGCAGCCCGGTGGTCTTGGTTCCCAAGGCCGACGGCTCGGTCCGGTTCTGTGTGGACTATAGAAAAGTCAACACGGTGTCTAAATTCGACGCGTACCCAATGCCTCGTATTGATGAGCTGCTCGATCGACTAGGCACGGCTCGCTTTTACTCGACACTGGATTTGACGAAGGGATATTGGCAGATCCCCTTGACTCCATTATCCCGGGAAAAAGTGGCCTTTTCCACACCGTTCGGCTTACACCAGTTCGTCACAGTTCCGTTTGGGCTGTTTGGGGTGCCCGCTACGTTTCAGCGGCTGATGGACCGGGTCCTCCGGCCCCATGCCACCTATGCGGCCGCTTACCTAGATGATATCATCATTTATAGTAATGATTGGCAGCGGCACCTACAACACCTGAGGGCCATCCTTAGGTCGCTGAGGCGGGCGGGACTCACTGCCAATCCGAAGAAGTGTGCGATTGGGCGGGTGGAAGTACGGTATCTGGGCTTCCACTTGGGCAACGGGCAGGTGCGTCCCCAAATTAATAAGACAGCAGCGATTGCGGCCTGCCTGAGGCCCAAGACCAAAAAGGGGGTGAGACAGTTCCTGGGGCTGGCTGGCTACTATCGTAGGTTTATACCTAATTATTCGGACGTCACCAGCCCGCTGACTGACCTCACTAAAAAGGGGGCGCCAGATCCGGTCCAGTGGACAGAGCAGTGCCAGCGGGTTTTCTCTGAGGTAAAGGCTGCACTGTGTGGGGGGCCACTCTTACACTCCCCTGACTTCTCTCTCCCTTTTTTGTTGCAGACCGATGCGTCGGACAGAGGGCTGGGGGCCATTTTGTCCCAGCAGGTGGAGGGGGAGGACCGCCCAGTCCTATACATCAGCCGGAAGCTGTCAGTGCATGAGGGGCGCTACAGTACAATTGAGAAGGAGTGCCTGGTGATCAAGTGGGCGGTCCTCGCCCTCCGTTACTACCTGCTGGGGCGCTCTTTCACCCTCTGTTCGGACCACGCGCCCCTCCAGTGGCTCCACCGCATGAAGGATGCCAATGCGCGGATCACCCGTTGGTACCTGGCACTCCAACCCTTCAACTTCAAGGTGGTCCACAGGCCGGGGGCGCAGATGGTCATGGCGGACTTCCTCTCCCGTCAAGGGGGGGGAGTCGGCTGCGGGCCGGACGGGCGCCCGGCCTGAGTCGGGCGGTGGGGGTATGTGGCAGCGGGGGCGTGGTCAAGCGCCAGTCTGTGACAGGAGGGTGGAGCCGGGGAAGGTGAGTGACAGAATCGCTACACCTGACTGTGATTAACCTGTGTTTGTGTGTGTTTTCCCAGTAACCGCTCCCTATTTAAGGAGGCAGAGAGAGAGGAGAGGGAGCACAACCCGGGATGAGAACGCAGAGTGTGTGTGTGTGTGTTTGTGCGTTACGCCGCATATTAGAAATGGGCGATTTAGACTGAAAAGTTGTGAAATAAAAGCCCTCTGTGTATCTAAAGCATTGTCCTGCCGTCCTCTGTGCTCCACCCACACTCGATACGCGCTACACAAGGATATATGTACATCTCAACCCAGATGTTTTATTTAAAGGAAGTGTATCAAATTGAATGCTTAGGATAATGCTGCATTAAAACTGAGACAAACAAAAAAGGTCAATACACACAGTCATGTCGTTTACATCGCCCTGACCACACACAAAGCATTGTACACGAAATATGAAAGTGAAATGTTGCACCGAAATCTCGTAGCTTGCCTGTGTGCACTGTGTGTTATTGAACAATTCAATTCAAACATTATTTATTTTGATTAGTATTCCTTTCTGGCCTGTTGGATGTAGAATGGTAGGAGGACTGATCACGTCAGGTTGGCGAGCTAACTTGCTTGCATGATTAGGCAACCGAATAACAGACTAGTTACCGTTATGTTACAGTACCAACAGGTTGCTACTTCAACATTAGCAATGCCATTCACTATTTTTGGAATATAACCAGCCTATTGTCGGTTTTACTATGGAAAGGAAACATTATGATCAGGGGCGCAGATACGTTTTTTGAACTGGGGGGGACAAAAAACTGGGGGGGACAAAGCTGCCAGCAAACCAACCCCAACCCCGATATGCCTGTCAAACTTGTTGTGGGTAACCATAGCAACCAAGCTCGAGCTCGCAACCTGTGCAGTCTGCGCAGCTCAACCAACCGAATATCAGTCTTTGTTTTGTTTTATGTGAGTTGTTGCAACTATGTATACACTGCTGTGCACCTCAATAAACCGAATGGTAATTAGTCTTTTGATTTTTCTGTGAGGTTTGCCTTATGCAAAGAAAGACAGCATAGACATTTTTTCCTCCCTATAAGTGGGGGGGGACCGAACGAGGTGAATTTAAATCTGGGTGGGACGAATCCCACCCGTCCCACCCTCTATCTGCGCCCGTGATTATGATGCCAATGACAATACTTACCTCAACATGCTTGCGCAGATTAGACGTCGAATTTTTGTATGCTGCAATGGTTGTCTTCTTGGGCACACAATCTGCATTGCATAATGAAACTGTCACCCCTTTTCTCTACGAAGCTGAAGTGATCACATATGTAGGGCCAGGGGTGCACTTCATTACTGGAAGCAATTGCGTTTTCTGCAGGGTCGTCCACCACAGGTTCCTCGGTCTCCTCCATGTCCGCAGGGGCGCTTTATCAACACCCATGGCCCAGGGGCTAGGCCCCTCATAGGCTACCTGTCAACCCTACCTTTACCGTTGGCCAGGAAAACACTCTTATTTTATTTGCAATACATGTCAAGCATTTACAGTGTAAGTGCGTAATTAGCCTAGAAGCCTATGATAGGTTACGTTTGGCTCAGCATAGCTGCGCAAGGCCCACGCTCACATCGCTCAACACATCCGACCACAGAGGGAGAGAAGAATGCGCACATTATCATTACAGAGCCGGTTCTGATTATTACCACGGACAGGACAGTGATACTGCGTAACTTTCACGCAGGGGCATGGCCAGAGATAACCACACAAGCCTGCGTGCGCTATAATGTAGACCTATGTGTTGTAAACATAAAACACACACACCTACAGACAAGTCCTTTTAAAAAATAAAATACATAAAAATAGCTCGGCGGCATGAAAACAAACATTCACTGCAAGTCAAGGTACTTGGCTCGGCGGCCACATGAAACGTAAACACCATGGACAGCGGCCAAACTCATAACTCTACAGACCGAAATACACGAACCCAAGTCCTACTAGGGTCTATTTTACCGATCTATGTTCAAGCATCATGCAAGTCTTCCTTCTCCTTGAATGAGACCGTGCATTCAACTGCCTTTTTGACATGACTGCATCAAAATACCACTTGCAACAATATTTCACGCTAGGGCTGTGCCGATAGATGATGCCATCGTCCATCGACGATGGTGGTCATCCATCACGATGGAGAGCCACCATCGTGATACCACGCCCCCTCCTGTCATAATCATGCATATACGGTATCATCTGGGCCTATTTAACCTATAAAGTTAGTTTTTTGTTAGTTTAGTTAGTTAGTTTTGTTTAATATATAAATATATAACATATTATAAATACATAATTATATAAATCATTATAAAGTAATATCTTATTACCGCTTGTTCACATAGGCTATGGTGCAGGGACGTGCTAGTGAACATAACATGTGGTTACACAAATACAGTATGCCACTAATAATAAATTTTGACTTCATTTTTTAGCCTACACTATACTTTTAATGTAAAATTTGTCATGTTGTTCAAACAAATAGCCACTATTAACAGTCGGGAAATATTGCACCTTATCAAACGGCAGTGAAGCGCAGACTTCGGCAGAAGTCAAATAACTTTAATCTGGTAAATAGGCCTACTTTCAGACTCAAAATGGTCCACTCTAAGCCATAATGTCAAACCAAATGGAAGAATGAAGGTGATTCTGACAAATGTAAAGACAGTAAAAAAAAACAAAACAATATTAAATCATGATTTTAAAAGCTGGTGCAATAATTCAAACACTAATAAATTGGAAAAATTAGCGCGTTCAAGTGCGCACTAAAGGCCGAAACGCATCTTCAATTGATATGGTGTAAATAAACAATGAGTAATAGCTTAAGTGTAGTTTCTTCTCATAGTTTGAATACTAGTCTTTCATTGTTAGAGCAGATTAATATCTTACCGTGATCAGTGAGTGCTCGGGGAGGTTCATTTCCACCTGCGCTTTGCGCAGCTCATTTCTCCGAAGCCAGCTGTGCGCAAATGCAGTGTTGACTGCTCGGCAAACTCCAAACGCTCGGTCTGTACTGGCCCTCTGTTGCGCAAGCGAGTTGGTTATGGCCAGGTTCAAATTGTGCCCAAAACAACTTAACCACGGCCATTTCAATTGCCTGATGGCTGTGACAATATTCGCCCCGTTGTTATACAGGCGATCTTTTTCTCCTCTATTTTCCATTCGGCAAGTGTCTCGCGCAATGCGTCTTCTAAATTGTCTGCTGAATGTGTCTCTGGCATGAAACTCGTCTGCAGGCATTTGGACTGCATTGCCCACTCTCGGTCCACATAATGTACGGTAGCTGACATATAGGGCATCATGTTGCAGCTGGACCACATATCCGTTATCAAGGCCAAATATTCCACATCACCTAGCGCTTTTTTTTTCTTAATGTGCCAAAGCCTTGGATGAGTATCTAATACTTTTAATAATAATAATAATAATAATAATAATAATAATAATATATTTAATAATGTGGTATTAAAATCCCCCCCCCCCCCCCCCCCCCCCCGGCCCACGATATGATCGTCCATCACGATGTTTGCACTGTAAACATCGTCGATGCCAATTAAGGGGACATCGCACAGCCCTATTTCACGCACTCCATCAAGAAAAAAGTTAAACATGATGAACACGGGCATACTGTTTTAAGCATACAATTTTTTTAAAAGAAACTAGCTACATCAAAGTCCTTCAATAAACCCATCCTTTAGTGCAAATGAGCTTAACCTAGTTCAAAGCATGACGCTAGCAGTAGCTGCATAAGGCAAAATCACATGGGCCTTTCGTCAACAACAAGCCACGGCAGGCAAACATTAATAATCAAGCGTCCTTACCTTAAAACGCTGTCTTGACCACAGAATTTCTCAAGTATTTCACTTAAATCCACACAGGTTAACAACACACCCAACACAGCTAGCAAGAAATGTGGATCTGCGCTAGCTTTGTATTGCTATTCCCCTCAGCATGCTTACTCTGTCTGCTGCCCGAACTGTGAACATTATAGGCTACAATCTTTTCATCAATTTATTCAGTAAATGCCGTTTTAGACATTTTATTATCCCCATCTTGATTTGATTTGATTTGATTTCATTCGATCATAATGTAAAATGAAGTACAAAATACATTAAAATCAGGATTACACAAGAAAGCGCAAGCACTTATTTCCATTGTGGTCCCATTAAAACACGTAAAACAGCAATAACAATGTTATGATTTGACTTAATATTGACTCACTGTACTATGTAAATGGTGAAAATAATAATAACAACAACCACAATAATTAGTAAAATAAAAAAGGTATTATTTTCTTGCTGTCTAAGACCATTAAAAAGGTGATTCTTCACTGACAGTTTGAAACTGAACTTGTTCTGAATACTTTTAATATTTTTGGGGAGTTGATTCCAAATTTTGATTGCTGAGTAATAAAATGATGTTTTTCCAAATGATTTGACATGTGGAACGTACAGAGCATTGTTACTGGATCTGGTATTGATATTGTGAACCTGGTTAATATTGATAAAATTATCATTGAGATAGTCTGGTGCCTGATGATGGATGATGCTATAGACCATATTTAACTTTAGATGATGGACTCTTAGCTCAACTGGCAGCATACGGACCTGTTCAAATTCCTGTGCCCCAATATGGGTTCTGGCTGGTGCATTCAAAAGATACCGAATGATTTTGTTCTGGGTACACTGCAGCCTGTACTTGTGCTTCTGAGTGAGGCCAGTGTACCAAGGTGCGCTGGTATAATCAAAATGGCTCTGGATAAGAGCAGACACTAGGAGCTTTTTAGTTTCAAGGTTAATATTTTTGGCTTGCCTATACAGAAACTTGAGCTTAGCATTTGACAGGCCAATAATGTTCTTTACAATCCTGTCTCCAGATAAGGATTGGTCCAGGTCAACTCCTAGGTACTTGACATGGGAAGAGCATGTCAATGTTTTTCCAGCCCATTGCACCTCTATTGAGTTGCACTGGTGCAACTTCTGTTTTGAGCCAAAAAGTATTGACTCAGTTTTTCCCAAATGTAGGGACAGCTTGTTGTCTACCAGCCAGTCTGTAACTGATTCCAGCTCTGTAGACAGGGATTCTTGAATGTCAATACATGATTTGCCCGAGACAATCAGGGCAGAGTCATCTGCGTACAGAAGCAATTTGCAGGTGACTGATGATGGAATGTCATTAACATATATCAAAAACAAAAGAGGGCCTAGTATGGACCCTTGGGGAACACCACAAGTAATGTCTGCAAACGAAGACAGTGTTCCACCCACTTCCACCATCTGTTTGCGATCATGAAGATACGACTGGAACCAGTTAAGGGCTGGACGCTGTAATCCAATGGCTTCTAACTTATCTATCATTATTCTGTGATCTACCGTGTCAAATGCCTTCTGAAGATCAAGAAGGACCATGCCTATATAATGGCCTTTGTCTTGCTCTTGTTTAATATAGTCAGTCAGGTGAACAAGACAAGTATTAGTGGAATAGGTAGATCTGAAGCCAGACTGAAATTGATAAAGGAGCTTATTGGCTCGGAGGTACGCGTCTAGCTGATCGTAGACAACCCTCTCTAGTACTTTAGATACTGTGCTCAGGATTGAAACAGGTCTGTAGTTACTAGCTTCGAGCTTGTTGCCTTTCTTATAAAGAGGAGTAACCCTGGCAGATTTGAGGTCTGCTGGTATATCTCCTGTTAATAAAGACAAATTTAGAATATGAGTCAGGGGGTCAGCAATGACCGTAACACCATCTTTGAGAAACCTAGGAGACAACTGGTCGAGACCAGTTGCCTTACCGACTTCAAGTTTTGACAACAGATTGAGGACCGTTTCTTCAGTGACACATTGGAGAGAGAAACCGTTTTCAGGCACACTTAGTGAATTATAATAAAAATTTACATGTGGTTTACCATATTTTCCACTACATTCTGGCAAACAATCTACCAGTTTTGAGGCGACAGTAGTAAAGAAATTATTAAAACAATTTGACACCTTTGATTTGTCAAAGCATATGTCACCATCAATATCTAAACCAACATTACATGTATTATTTGATGTTTTTGATGATGTTCCTAGACTTTTGAGTACATTCCATAGCTTTTTTGGTTGATTATTAAGTTCTGATACTTTATTACCTATATACTCAGATTTAGCCTCTTTTTTTCTGTAAGTTACCAGGTTTCGAAGTTTTATATATTCTTTGTACACTTCTTGTCTTTCTTGAGATTTACATTTCTTGAATTTGCGTAAAGTATAATCTCTCTCATTTACTAAATCCAGAATTTCTCCAGTCATCCATGGCTCACTTCTATATTTGATTCGAATGTATTTCAAAGGAGCAAGGCTATCAACAACACTCAAGAAATTAGTTTTGAATCGGTGCCAGGATTCATGTACACATTCACATGACAACACATTTTGCCAGTCAACCTCTTGGAGTTTGGTTATAAAACTCTCCTTACTGTATCTTTTGAGTGATCTAGTTTTTATACCACGATGTTCATTAACAGGCAGTTTTACTGATTTACGTATACAGTAGGTCAATAAATGATCACTGACACAAAAATCTAAAACACCATATCTACTATATTTGCTAAGATTGGACACAAACACAAGGTCAAGAACTGTCGCCGTGGTACTAGTTATCCTTGTAGGCTTGGAGATCAGTTGGGTCAAATCTAACATCTGAATAAAATGACTGAGAGACTCGTGCAGTTGTGAGCCACTGGTATCGAACACTTTGTAATCTGTGTTAAAATCACCCATTATGACACACTCAGAGTCGTTAAAGTTAGAACATTCTAAACATTGTTGTTCCAGAACACTGTAAAAATCGAATTGCTTGGGAGGACGATAACACACACCCAGTAAGACTGGTTTACATTTTGGTAGGAACAAATCAACCCATACAGATTCAAGACCACAACCAATGTCCTTTCTAGGATTAAAAGCAAAGTCATTGCGAATATAAAGGCATACACCACCTCCTTCGCGGTTTGCGATCCTGTCGAACGATGACAAAACCTGGCACTTCTACCTCTGAGTCATTCACTGAAGAGTCGATCCATGTTTCGGTGATGCCTATTGCAGCGATCTTGGTATTGCCAGCGAGTACGCGTATTTCCTCAATCTTTGGAAGCAGACTCCGTACATTAAGATGAACAAAGATAACTCCCTTAGATTGTAGATGCTGGTAGGTTAGGTTGACACCAAGTGATGAGTCCGGATCATCAAGTGGTGATCTGCATTTCCCATCTGATATAAAATTAGAGCTGTCATCAAAGAATGAACGGGAAAACGGGGGGAGTACACACCTGTCACAAAGTCATTCCTGGTCCGTTTCCCCAAGCCGGCGGTAGACAGAGAGTGGCATATCGATACACTTTCTATGTGTCCAGGTATCACAAGAGTCGCAGCAGATTGCCGCTTGATTGTCACGTACATTCCTTTCACATATCCCACATGGGTACACAGCATTTGCTGGGCCTGGATGAATTTCAACATCGCCAGACAACAGCAGCAATAAAACAAAACAGTACAAGCAAAAATCGACACTTCACGTCGATATGGTTTGTTTAGGTTTTCTTCTGTCATGGCGGAAGTCAATGTTGCCACCAAAGATCAGCGTCCCTAGCAGCGATTTCTTCAGCCACGATATCACATCATCACAGTCACAATCACTCATCAATCGTATCCTTCTGTGATCTATGAAGCTTCTATCACCTTCAGAGCAAATTCTTTTCTTACCGAGTGAAGAAAGACTGTACAAACTTGTAAATATGACGAGGACCATTAAAGTCAAACGAAAAGCCGCCATTGCTGATCCGCCCAAGCATCGAAATATGCTATTATACTAACAGGATTATAACTCATCACACGACACGTATTCAAATCACAACTGATTTATTTTACTGTTGGACAGATCATAGCATATCTAGCCTAGCTGCACATAGCCTAGCTGCTGGTAGGCTGATCACTGATAAGTAGCTGATATTCTGAACAGATTGGTGATCCTTACCTTAAAAAAGTCTGTGACTTTAGGCAACGATTCTATCATTACCTGCATCTCTCTTTTTTCCTTTTATGCACCCCGCTAACATGTGAACGCTTCATCTTTCAAAGTCTCTAAATTTGTGTCTCAGTAGTCTGCAGTCTTTGGCGCGTTTAGTGCGTGACGTTACATTTTGTTCCATTTTATTCTGGTCCAGTTGTGGGTGTTCGTTTCGCGAACCACATCCCCCATGTCTCTTACAGCAGGCTACTGTGCGCTCATTTATTTCTATCCGTACATTAATGTAGGCCCACGATTCCGACAGTTTATTATTTTATTAATATTACAAGGCCCCTGATTGGCTGTGGCCCAGGGGCGTGAGCCCCCCCGAAGCCCCCCCCCTTAAAGCGCCGGTGCATGTCCGCCATCGTCTGTGTGAGACTCGCGCGCGCGACAACTGTCCTTCCCGTGATTCATTTCCAGAACGCATTTCCCCTTCTCCGTTTTAGCCTTTATTTATTTATTTATTTATTTTTTACTCAGTAACGGTTGTGATGTAAAATGTACCGAAGTACACTACTTAAAAGAAAACATACTTAAGTAAAAGTAAAAGTACACTCTTTAAAAATTACTTGAAAAAGTATAAGTACACAAAAAAGCTACTCAAGTACAGTAACGCGAGTAATGTAATTCGTTACTTTCCACCTCTGGGTACAGCTCATGATCCAAAGCATACCACATCATCTGTAAAACACGGCGGAGGCAGTGTGATGGCTTGGGCATGCATGGCTGCCAGTGGCACTGGGTCACTAGTGTTTATTGATGATGTGACACAGGACAGAGGCAGCCGGATGAATTCTGAGGTATTCAGAGACATACTGTGTGCTCAAATCCAGCCAAATGTAGAGCCAAACTGATTGGTCGGTGTTTCATAATACAGATGGACAATGACCCAAAACATAAAGCCAAAGCAACCCAGGAGTTTATTAAAGCAAAGAAGTGGAATATTCTTGAATGGCCAAGTCAGTCACCTGATCTCAACCCAATTGAGCAGCATTTCACTTGTTAAAGACTAAACTTCAGACAGAAAGGCCCACAAACAAACAGCAACTGAAAACCGCTGCAGTAAAGGCCTGGCAGAGCATTAAAAAGGAGGAAACACAGCGTCTGGTGATGTCCATGAGTTCAAGACTTCAGGCAGTCATTGCCAACAAAGGGTTTTCAACCAAGTATTAGAAATGAACATTTTATTTACAATTATTTAATTTGTCCAATTACTTTTGAGCCCCTGAAATGAAGGGATTGTGTTTAAAAAATGCTTTAGTTCCTCACATTTTTATGCAATCATTTTGTTCAACCGACTGAATTAAAGCTGAAAGTCTGAACTTCAACTGCATCTGAATTGTTTTGTTAAATTCATTGTGGTAATGTACAGAACCAAAATTGGAAAAATGTTGTCTGTCCCAATATTTATGGACCTAACTGTATTATTATTATTATTATCTTTGCAGTCTGAGAGAGAAATAATCCTGAACTTGTCTTAACTGATGAATTCAGAAGTTTTAAATAGTGAACTGATGGATTTAAACCTGACAGCTTTAACAGGTGAACAGTATTGGTTTGAATTCTGCCTGGAAACATGTGACTGTGTGTGTGTGTGTGGTGCAGGATTGGTGTGTGTGTGTGTGTGTGTAGTGCAGGATTGGTGTGTGTGTGTGTGTGGTGCAGGATTGGTGTGTGTGTGTGTGTGTGTGTGTGTAGAGTAGAGCTGCTTCACCCACACTTTCCTCAGTAAGAGAACACACTCAGAGAGGAACAATGTCGGAGCTGCTGAGAATACTGCTCCTCTTACTGCCTGCCATCCTGCACACAGCAAGTGAGTATTAGATCAGCTGCTGAGGTTAGGCTGTGGGGATTTTTAAGTGGCTGTGTTTTGTTTTTACAAGAAAACAAATAAACAAAAAGAAGCTTGTGTTTAGAAGGATGCAGTTTAATTTAAATTAATCTAAATTAAATTTATCAGAGGAATATTACAGAACTGGATATTTATTTATTTATTTATTTATTGTTTAAAGGCAGGTTTAAGCTCAGAATTAGTTTTTAAAATAAACATTAAAATCGATTCAAAATAAAAGCTGTATTACTCTGTTTTAGCAGTGAAATAAAGCTTTGGTGTTGTTTTTCTCTCAGATGGAAATTCACAGGCACATCCATTTTGGTGCCTCTGGAGCTCTGATGATCTCAGTGACATGGAGTACATAGAGTCTTCCATCTTCAATAAGATCAAATACATGGAGTATAACAGCACTCTGGGGAAGTATGTGGGATACACTGCACACGGCATCTATAACGCAGAGAGAGCGAACAATGACACTGCACGGCTGCAAGCACTGAAAACCAATGTGGATAGTTTCTGTAAGCCCAATGCTCAGATTTACTACAGCAACATCCTCAGTAAAGCGGGTGAGATTATTTGTGAACCTCAAAACTTTAATTCTGTAATATTTCCAGTATTTCCTCATTCTGCAGCAGATTTATCTTTATTTCGCAGTGGTTTATTTACTCATATTAAAATAGAGTATATAATATACACTGAGCTGCTCTTCTCTAGCTGATTAGATACCAAATTAAATTCAGTGTCTAAAAACTATTATTATTATTATTATTATTATTATTATTATTATTATTATTTTATAATGAATGACTCTCAGCTGTAAGTTGATGTTGTTGTGGTTTAATTGTGCAGTTGAGCCCCGGGTTAAGGTCACTTTGGTAAAGAAGTCAGATGGCACTCACCCAGCCAGGCTGATGTGCAGCGCTTACAGCTTTTACCCCCCAAAGATTGAGGTGACCTGGCTGAGAAACGGGAAAGAGATTAAGGGTGATGTGACGTACACTGAGGAGATGGCTGATGGAGACTGGTACTATCAGATCCACTCAAATCTGGATTACATGCCAAAATCTGGAGAGGAGATCTCCTGTGTGGTGCAACACGCCAGCTTCCAAAAGCCCATGGTCTATAAGTGGGGTGAGTCTGATCATCACAGTCAGATCTAAATATCTGAGTCCACTGTCATGAACTGAGCTTAAAAAAACAGAGATCCTGTTTCACTCACATCATAACTCATCTTTCAAAACCTGGTGTTCAGTCAACAATAATAATCAACAACTTAAAAATATATATAATCATCAAATAAAATTTATTCAGGTTTTTTCATAGCTGAAAGTAAAAGTAGTTCTTAACACTGTTTTTGTATAAAAATGCTATTCCATAGCGCTTAGTGCTGCTATTAACTGCTATTATATGAGTTATTTTTGTAATCTATCTATATAAACCCCTTTCTGTCTCAGATCCCTCGATGTCTGAACCTGATAAGAGTAAGATTGCTATCGGGGCTTCAGGGCTGGTGTTGGGGATCGTGCTTTCAGCTGCTGGATTCATCTACTACAGGAAGAAATGCTCAGGTCAGTGGAAGATTGCAGGAAATCTACAAACAGAAATGTGTATTAGGACATCTGTGTATTTGTTATTAAAATTGAAGTGCTATTAATAATTAATATTTAACCTTGCTACCTGATATTCATCCTTCTGCTTTATTTCTGATTTGTGTTCACAGGACGGATCCTGGTGCCGACATAAACACAAGCAATGCCGGGGTGGCCCTATATTTAGCCGGGACCATCCCCGGCCCAAACCATCAATGGTGGCCTGCTGGGAGCATGGGGAAAATAATTTTCACTAATTTTGGTCACTGATCTTATTCTTGCATTAATCATCAATTCAACTGCACTCTGCATTTTCACATGGCAGCCCAGACGCCGACAGCATCGCAGCAGATTAAATAGGCGCTACCAAATAAGGAAATTCTCCCCTCCCCTCTATTGCAGTTGATTTGGTCCAAGACTCCTCCTCTGTATTGCGGGGAACTTAAACAACATTGGCGCGAAACAGCGCGCGTCAGTGATGGAGGGCAGAAAGAGGCCAGGTGGAACCGAAAGGGCGAAGCTTAAAAAAAGGAAGGAGGTGGCAGCAAAATGTGCCAAATTGACAGATATGTTCTCAAGACCAGCTGGTAGGTTACGAAAGATATGGAGTATGATAACCCTGTTTGTCGATTTTATCAGTCTATGCTAGGCCTATAATGTGTCGATAGTTTGCGATGTCAATTCAGCTTTTTGATGTCATGTGAAATCTCGCAATTTACACGGTATAGATGTGGTGTATGTCTTAATTCTAAGAAGAACCGGACATTGCTTTACATCCCAGTTATTAACAATTTTAGATGAACAGGTCCCAAATGTGCTGTTGTGCGTTATTTCCTCATCCAGCCTATTTCATCTCGCTGTCACACCGTGCATTTCCACAGGCGTGCGCACATTGTGGTTATGAACACATAGGCCTAGAAGTCATATTTGATGTTAAATAATTGTTGTTAAATATATAACTTAGAAGAGGTGTATGCGTATGCCAATATTCGAAGCAGAATCGAACACTTGCTTTAGCCTACATTTCATTTAACCATTTTTGAGTTGCCTAATGCGCCCTCACGCTTTATCTGCCGGTTGCTGAGTACCCAGCATTGTTGATTTGCCATTATTTTCGAGGCGTATGCGGCATGTAATGCACAAGCATTGGTTCAAATGCACGCGAGATGGGTGCTTTCGTTATTTTAAGACTATGTGACGAAAAATGTGTTGTGTAATTCGTCTTAAATAACGCGAAACAATCAGCCATACTCGCTGCTTTGCTATTTGGAGTGGCAGTCAGCTGGATTTCGCCCCCGACGTAAAAGTTCATTCCCACACCCGGGCCGAAGATGCCGATTTCTGAAGATGCATGTCCTTTGGATGTGTTTTCAAATATTTTCACTAAGGAACTTTGGGACATGTTGGTGACACAGATAAATGTATATGCGGATTAGACACGCGGCCACACACCATCCAATTTTAAGTGGAGCCCCGTCTCATACTAGATGAAATCGTTCGTCGGTCTCTGCATTACGTTTGTGGTCATTAAACTACCGCGTAATGGAAGTTTTATTAACCCTAAAGTAATGCAGAGAACGACGAGCAACATACATTGTCACTACCTGAATTTAAACCAAATAAAAAGCACTGTGAAAGAACAGTTATTTGTTTTATCTTTTTTAATGTACTCAAATTCCTCCTCCATTTCAAAGTGGCCTGAATGTGAATTAAACTCCCGGACTGAAAACAGGGCCCACTCCGGCCCTGAACACAAGCATCATTTGAAGTTGCCATGTTGGTTTCAGCTTCATTCCCCATATTGGATGGAGTTAATTTACCCATAATGCTCACTGTTTAGCTACAGTTAAGCTGAAATGTGATGATTTTTAAGCTCACACATGTGCTGTTAATTTTTCAGGTCTGTGAGCAGAGAAACACTGGAGTGTTTGCTGAAATCGCTTTATCTGTTAAACATCTGCTTTATTCTGAACAATTAGAACCTGCTGAGAAATGAGCATTTCATAATATGTGCATCTGCATCTGTATTATCACTTTCCTTAATGTAAGACCAGCTTTCTGTCAGATTTTGCTGAAACTGATGTTAAATATCTTGATTATAGGCTTTATAAGAGTTCTTGAGTAGAAATTTGACAAACTGAGCTTAGATACTACATTCAGCTTAAAAATGTATAAATTAATTCCTTATAATGCATCTGAAAGTTATGAAATAATTAATTACTATTACAGAAGTAAATGTAGCCTTGTAAAATTTTCATTATTAAATCATTAGCGCCCCCTACAGTCTATTTTAACCTGGATCACTTCCTCAGTTTTAGTGACGCTGTTTATTACGATTCAATACTAAGTTATCTGTAAATTTCTGGTTTCTATCATCAGTCACGGCGACACAGTGGTGTAGTGGTTAGCGCTGTCGCCTCACAGCAAGAAGGTCCGGGTTCGAGCCCCGTGGCCGGTGAGGGCCTTTCTGTGTGGAGTGTGCACGTTCTCCCCGTGTCTGTGTGGGTTTCCTCCGGGTGCTCCGTTTTCCCCCACAGTCCAAAGACATGCAGGTTAGGATAATTGGTGGCTCTAAATTGACCGTAGGTGTAAATGTGAGTGTGAATGGTTGTGTGTCTCTCTGTGTCAGACCTGTGATGACCTGGTGACTTGTCCAGGGTGAACCCCGCCTCTCACCCATAGTCAGTTGGGATAGGATCCAGCTTGCCTGCGACCGTGCACAGGATAAGCGATTACAGATAATGGATGGATGGAAGTTTCACAATAACAGCATCACACTCACTGATATTAAAAGTGATTTTGGCTGCAGTGTAATAAACCCACGAGTCAGAAATCATCATCTTTCAGTCTCTTGCTCTCACTGCTTATGTGTAGGTGATTATGCTGTATGTTAGCATTTGGCTAACATGAAGATGTAAAACAGAGGAAATCTGAAACCAGCAGGATGGGTTTGAGGAAATATTTACACTGATCAGGCATAACATTAAAACCACTGATCAGTGAAGTGAATATCATTGATTATCTCATCACAGTGGCACCAATCAAGTGCTGGGATATATTAGGCAGCAAGAAAGAGAACAGTCAGTTCTTGAAGTTGATGTGTTGGAAGCAGGAAAAATGGCTAAGTGTATGAATCTGAGCAACTTTGCCAAAACTGTGATGGTGAGATGACTGGGTCTGAGCATCTCCAATATGGTACATCTTGCGGGGTGTTCCCGGTATGCAGTGGTTAGTACTGAACAAAAGTGGTCCAAGGAAAGACAACCGGTGAACTGGCAACAGGGTCATGGGTGCCGAAGGCTCATAGATTCACATAGCACATATGGTACCATCCAGAAGAACAGAAGACCTACTGTAGCACAAAATGCTGAAAAAGTTAATGCTGGCTAAAACAGAAAGGTGTCAGGTCTATAAAGGTGTCGCTGGTTCACCGTTGTTCACATTTTATACATTTGTGTAGATCTATATCCATTGTATTGCTTTTAAAAAGACTGCTTGCATTCCCACTTGCATCTGCCTCCCATTCCCTGACTGATATTGGGAATACTGTATTTATGAAATCAGTTATTCCAGGCTGTAATGTAAAAATGAGGTAGAGTCAGACATTATGCCATGCCTCAATAACTCATGAAGAAATAATCTATAAATAAATGTAATCTTGGACCTAATATGTTATGTCCATGGAAATTTTAGCATAAAAAAGCTATATTGCTCTTTGGATTAGCCAAAGATATTGCAGTGTATAATGAACTCCCAAATAATGAGATTTCATTTGTGATTGCAATACATAGCATAAAAGCAAGACATAAAAAATAAATTTAACCCAATTTTATGTACAAATGGAAATGCATAAGCATAAAAGAACCATTTTTAATATTGTTTTATAATTTTATCCATTATATTAAGGCTGAATAGTCATATGTAAAAGATCTTATCGATTTTCAATCATTGAGGTTTTTTTTCTTAATTTAACAATACAGTATGTGTTTACCCACAATTATTGTCCACATTTTTTAATTATATTTTTGTTGCCAGGGCGGCACAGTGGTGTAGTGGTTAGCGCTGTCGCCTCACAGCAAGAAGGTCCGGGTTCGAGCCCCGTGGCCGGCGAGGGCCTTTCTGTGCGGAGTTTGCATGTTCTCCCCGTGTCCGCGTGGGTTTCCTCCGGGTGCTCCGGTTTCCCCCACAGTCCAAAGACATGCAGGTTAGGTTAACTGGTGACTCTAAATTGACCGTAGGTGTGAATGTGAGTGTGAATGGTTGGCTGTGTCTATGTGTCAGCCCTGTGATGACCTGGCGACTTGTCCAGGGTGTACCCCGCCTTTCGCCTGTAGTCAGCTGGGATAGGCTCCAGCTTGCCTGTGACCCTGTAGAACAGGATAAAACGGCTAGAGATGATGAGATGAGATGAGATTTTTGTTGCCAGCATACCACACTGTGCGCCTGACAAACATCACGTGCAATGTGGCCATGATATAATACACTGATGTAATAAAATACTGTGTGGATTCAGTGTTCTGGATTATTTTGTGCTCCACATTATGGAAAACATTCCCATTGTTAAAGCTGATCAAGCACTCATCCGATACAGTTGCAGCTCACTTCCAGTAAGTGTAGTTTAAATTTTTGCTCATCAAAATGTCATTTATACATCCAGGATTGCATATTTATATATACACATTATTATACAGTAAGCAAACACTCAGTTCTGATAGTCAATATATTGGATGTGGGAGAAATGGGCAGGCGTGAAATCCTGAGTGATTTTTATAAGAGCCAGAACCTTATTGCCAGATGACTGGGTTTGGAGCATCGCTGGTAAGGCTTATGGGCTGCTCCCACTCAGCATTTGTGAGTTCTGACTGAATGTGGTCTGCGGAGGAACAAACCATGAACCAGCACCGGGGGATTGTGTGCCTGAGGCTGATTGACAGAGAGAGCAATGAAGCCCATCCCATCTGATCTAAACCAGGGTTGTAGTCGAGTCACTAAATCTCAAGTCCAAGTCCAGTCTCGAGTCCCCAGTGTTCAAGTCTGAGTCAAGTCCAAGTCATTAAATAAAATTTCAAGTCGAGTCCACAATTGGTCTGAGTCAAATCCGAGAACAAGACTCCAACCGCACCATTTGACGGTGTCTGTTTCAGTGCCATTAACATTAGCTTGTTCCTGAACATGCCGTATGAACAGGTGAATGCGCTTCTCTTTATCAGGGAGTGTGAAGTATTCTGTCAGAGATGGTTGGGAGACGATGTAAGTGCAGAAGGTGTGTTTATTAATACAAGTGAAGATGGTAAACAATCCAGAACGGCAGGCAAAATCGTAAAACAGTGAAACAGGTGATCGGTCGAGTGAGGCACAAACAGGCTATCATAGACTCGGCAGAATCAAAGATGAGAAACAGGGAATCACGGATCAGGAAACCAAACAAGGAAATTAGGCTCGGTAATATGTCAGCAATGCAACTCAATACTTTGCAAAGTAAATGTGTTTTCACAGTTTAATGCAGGCACGCTGATTGCACCTTAATCCTGTGCAGGTGCAAGTCGTTTATGGCATGTGCGAGAGTCCGCTTGTCGCGTGCGATGTCCAGAGCGCCCGAGAGTCTATCTGATGCACGCGCCAAGTCACGCAGGTGTGACACTCTTGCACGAAACTAGTACAAAAATTAATGTAGCTATAAATATCTTTTGCCAAATTATTATCGTATGTGGGGCGGCACGGTGGTGTAGTGGTTAGCGCTGTCGCCTCACAGCAAGAAGGTCCTGGGTTCGAGCCCCGGGGCCGGCGAAGGCCTTTCTGTGTGGAGTTTGCATGTTCTCCCCGTGTCTGCGTGGGTTTCCTCCGGGTGCTCCAGTTTCCCCCACAGTCCAAAGACATGCAGGTTAGGTTAACTGGTGACTCTAAATTGAGCGTAGGTGTGAATGTGAGTGTGAATGGTTGTCTGTGTCTATGTGTCAGCCCTGTGATGACCTGGCGACTTGTCCACGGTGAACCCCGCCTTTCGCCCGTAGTCAGTTGGGATAGGCTCCAGCTTGCCTGCGACCCTGTAGAAGGATAAAGCGGCTAGAGATAATGAGATGAGATGAGATTATCGTATGTGACAAAAAATAAAGAAAAAAATCACAGTCCTTGTCTCCAATTTATGAGTCCGAATGCAGTTAATGCATGAGTCCGAGTCATGAGTGCTCAAATCCAAGTCAAGTAACAAGTCCTTAAAATCAGGACATGAGTCGGACTCCGGTCTGAGTCCTGGACTCGAGCACTACAAGCCTGATCTAAACCAACAGGAGGGCTACTGTGGCACAGAAAAGCACAGAAGATATTAATGATGGTTACGGGAGGAATGTGTAACACAGCACATCACACCCTTTTGTGTATGGGGCTGCATAGCTGGAGACTGGTCAGAGTGCCCATGCTAAACCTTTTGTACCATCAAAAGCACCTACAATGGGCATGCAAATATCAGGACTGAACCTTGGGACAGGGCGGCACGGTGGTGTAGTGGTTAGCGCTGTCGCCTCACAGCAAGAAGGTCCTGGGTTCGAGCCCCAGGGCCGGCGAGGGCCTTTCTGTGTAGAATTTGCATGTTCTCCCCGTGTCCGCGTGGGTTTCCTCCGGGTGCTCCGGTTTCTCCCACAGTCCAAAGACATGCAGGTTAGGTTAACTGGTGACTCTAAATTGAGCGTAGGTGTGAATGTGAGTGTGAATGGTTGTCTGTGTCTATGTGTCAGCCCTGTGATGACCTGGCGACTTGTCCAGGGTGTACCCCGCCTTTCGCCCGTAGTCAGCTGGGATAGGCTCCAGCTTGCCTGCGACCCTGTAGAAGGATAAAGCGGCTAGAGATAATGAGATGAGATGAGACCTTGGGACAATGGAAAAAGGTCACCTGGTCAGATCATCATGTTATTATATCTTAACATCATGCTAAAATGATGGACAGCTCATTTAAAACCAATGGGACTGATTTCAGCTTTTCAGCTGTCTAAAGCGCATCATTTTACAGCATCATCATTTTCATGCTCCACTGGGATTTAATCAGAGTTTCATGCCCTGTTCCATCTTCTTCAAACCAACATTATATTATTACGCCTCTTATTCAACAGGACATCACTATAATATATTTAAAGAATAAGTGTTTCTTTATTCTTTAGACTTTCATGGCAGGCTTTTCAACATATTTTTTCTGAGACACTGATGATGTAATAATATCCCTGCCCTGTGATTGGCTCACATTTGGAAATGGTTTCAGTGAACTTCTCCAAGATGCGTGTTTAGTGACTGTGGGGCTTTTGTACCTTTATCATGTATCTTTCAAACGGAAATGTAGAAATAGCATACTTTAATGGAAGGTACATAATTAGACTGGAATTATCTTTAAAGCTGTAAAAGCCAACATTTGCACCTTTCAGTGCATATAAATAATGTTAAATTGGATTTAATGTGTACAATTGCTGGACATTTTAAATATTAATTTAAAAAAAAAACCTACATACACCAACAAATAGCCACAGTGTCATTGTACACATTTAAATGACAAGTCTAATATTTCAATAGTCTGAATAGGATTATGTTAAGGGGTACAATAAATATTGTACTATGTGATTCCTCTCTCCTTAATATTTATGGAGAAAATAGCAAACCAATCAGCCATCTATCAACTTAATGCAACCTTTACATGAGCTAAATGAGTTCAGAGGTTCAGTTCCTCCATGTTTTGTGATTCCCTCTTTCTTCATCTGACCTCATGCATACATATGAACACATACAGCACAAACACAGTGACGTCTAGTGGAGATACTGAGGCATCAGTGTTCATTTCAAATACATAATAGTACAGTACAGAGTTCATACAGTTTGAAAAACAGCCTTTCAGTCCAATTCAAGGTTACAGATATGTTCTTTATTTATCTTTTAGAGAGGCCGTGAACATAAGAGAAAGGAACAGAGCTGACAAAGTGTGACCTTTGAAAGTGTTGGTGGATTTGATTGAGGGAAAAGTCCTGAAATATTCAGACTGTGTATTATTTTGTTTTACTGGTTGAGTTGTTGTGAGCATTCTGAAAAGTGCCTGTTGGAGAAATAAAGCAAGACCCAAAGCTAAGTCAAAATCTGCTGGTCTCCTGAGTCCTCCTTCCCATCCACCTGCACACATACCAGGCTCTACAGTCTTTATATACAAGAAATTATTGCATAAAAAATCTCTTCCTTATCTGACAAAGTTCATAAATAAAGAGCTACAGATCACTAAACCAAGCACTCCCAATCTTTTTGCAGTCAGAGACAACCAAACATATCATTATTGGAATGTGAACAATAATATTTTGGATATTTATTTTTTAGCATGGAGAAATTTCCCCCCACACATACACATTGGGTCCAAGTTTTAATTATTGATAGGTGACATTGGTTGGCACAGTCATGCAGTGGTTAGCAATGTTGCCTCACAGCAAGAAGGTTCTAGGTTCAACCTTATAGCCAGCTGGGGTCTTTCTGTGTGGCATTTCCTCCAGGTTTTCTGATTTCCTCCCACAGTCCAAAGACATGCAGATTAGGGCAACTGGCTCCTCTAAATTTCCCATTGGTGTGAATGTGAGTGTGATGGCTGTTCATCTCTGTGTTAGTCCTGCGATAGACTGGTGAGCTGCCCAGGGTGAACTCCGACTCTCACCTGAAATCATCTGGGATTGGCTTCAGGAACCCCCTCAACCCTGATAGATAAACAATATACATAATGGATGGATAGTTTAATTATTACTGATTATGCTTCACAGACCCCTGGTGTGTCCCCCGATAACGTTTTGAGAAGCATTGCATTAAATCAGTAAAGGTCCTCAGTATTTTATTAAAATTATTTGATGGTATGATATACACTCAGACTTTCAGGCCTCTGGTTTGAACCTAGGCTTGGTTTATTGTTTGTGTGGAATTTTGCATGTTCTCCCTGAGTTCCAGAGATTCCCTCAGGATTTTTTAAAGTCTTTTTTCATGTTATTGCAATGGGGTAAATCACAACCCACAATTATCCATTTTATTATATTTTATGTTGTGACAATGATGATGATGATGATGATGATTCTTCTTCTTCTTCTTTCATATATCATTAAATGGCCAACTCCGTGTCGTGCAGCCATGCCTTCATCTCTGAAGAAAAGAAGAAGAAGAAAGCAGAAAGCACAACTTTATTCATCACACACTTGTGAAATTTCCTCTCTGCATTTAACCCATCTGAAGCAGTGAACACACACATGCACACACATGTGAGCACATACCCAGAGCAGTGGGCAGCCATGCTAACAGCACCTGGGGAGCAGTTGGGAGTTAGGTGCCTTGCTCAAGGGAACCTCAGCCCAAGGCCATCCCATATTAACCTAACCTAACCGCATGTCTTTAAACTGTGGGGGAAACTGGAGTACCCGGAGGATTCCCATGCAAACACGGGGAGAACATGCAAACTCCACACAGAAAGGCCCTCGCCGGCCGCTGGGTTCGAACCCAGTCCTAAGTCGAAGAGGCCAGCTTCTGAGGGTGGGCTGTATCGGGGGCAGCCGGTGATTGTGCTTGGCAGTTTGTTCAGGTTCGCCACACTCGCATGCCACACTGTCCGATAGGCCCCACTTCTTCAGAGATGACTTGAAGCAGCCGACCCCAGTGCATAGACGGTTCAGTGAGGTCCCCAGGTGGCGTGGCAGGTCTTCTCCTTTTACATCACCTCCTGGGTCCTGATGTATCGTTGGTTGCGGGAGGGCCCAGCCATCTCCCACATCTGTTTCCAGGATGCTGCCAGCCAGGCGTCTCTGGACAAGTCCTCAGGGATAGACTGTAGCATCTCTTGTGCTGCCTTGTTGTAGGGATGGCGAGACTTGAGCCGTATTCGGCTACGGGTAGGAACAGTGCTTGCATGGACATGTGAAGGGTCTGGAGGAAGCTCCCCAAGCCGAACCCGCCAGACGGCGGATGAGCGAGACCCTTGCTGTTACCTTGGCCTTCACTTCATCCAGGTGTTGCTTATAGGACAGTGTCCAATCCAAGCCTACACTGAGGTACTTGGGGGCTTGCTGGAACTCCAGGCGGTTGTTGCCAACATACACGTCCAGTTCCCTTCTTGCTTCCTGATTGTTGAGATGGTATGCTGCAGACACTGTCTTGCCCACGCTGAGCTGAAGGTGCCACTTCTGGAGGTAGTCTGCCAGGATGCCCATGTCTCGGTTGAGACCATCTTCCATCGCCTTCCCTGTTGGGTGTCGAAGCATGATGGCCAAATCGTCTGCATAGCCATACTTGGTAGATATTGTATCCAGCAGGTCATGAATGTACGGTAGATGTTAAACAACATTGGTGAGAGGACGGAGTCTTGCAGGACACCGTTCTTCAGCCTTCAGAGCCTGCTGTTCTGGCCATCGCTGGTCTGTAGGATAAAGCTATGGTTTGATAGCATCTCCATGATGAACCTCACCATGTGCCGGTCCGGGATTGTCCTCAACAGTTTCAGATGTAGTCCACGGTGCCACACGGTGTCATAGGCAGCTGTCAGGTCCAGGAATATGACTCCAGCTTTCTCGTTATCCTGAAAGATGTTGTCAATGTCCTGAGTGAGTAGGGTTACCTGATACACTGTTGACCTGCCTCGGCGGAAGCCGGCTTGTTCCAGTGGGAGTTGTGGGTCCACCAGTGGCTCAATGCATCTGTGAATCAGCCTCACAGGATCTTATATGGGACACAGAGCAGAGAGATGGGCCTGTAGGACTTCGGATCTTCAGCGGGTTTGTTCGGCTTTGGCAAAGTTATGACGGAAGCATGGCACCAGGTCTTTGGAAGCTTGGACCTCCAGAAGCATGCTGAGAAGAATGAGCATAGCCAGCAAGATGTTCTTTCATTTTGGTGTATGACAAACTCTGAGTGGATATTGTCTCAACCTGGTGACTTGCCCGGCTTCAGTTTGTTAATTGCTGCACTTAGTTCGGCTGCTGTGAAGTCTCCTGAGAGGTTGGCATCGATGCTGACTGCCCTGTAGAGAGACAATACCTCACACAAGATCAGTCGTGTGAAGTTTTTGTCTGCATCTGGGGGCCATTTTTCAGGAGCTGGGAAGCAATGGCATCTGCTGTCGCTTGACACCTGTGGGGTGTTGCTTTTCTCCCTGAGAGCAGGTTGATGGTCTGCCACACCTTCTGGCTAGAGTGGGTGAAATCGATAGATTCCACTACTTCAGTCCACCTAGTCCTTCGGGTGTCATCCAGCTTCTGCAGTAAGGTTGTTGCTGTTGCATCCATTTCTTCCCTGGAGCTCGCCTGCTGGTGTTGGCGCAGCAGGCAGCTGCACTCCTCATCCCAGCCCAGGATGTAGTTCTTGTTGTCGCCACACGGGATGTTGTGCTTTGCTGCCCTTAGGAGGACTTTACAGTAGGTGGCGTATACAACATCCACATCAGCTGCTTCTGGGTCCAGCAGACCAGCAGTTCTTCTTTTCATTTCTGCCATAAACAACTGCCAGTTCACCTTCCTGAAATTCCATCTCCTGACTGGTTTGCCAGCTACCGGCTGTACCCGCAATGGTACTTTGATGACGTATGGCCGGTGGTGTGAATGAGGGAACCTGTCCAAGACACTTCTCTCCAGTTTCAGGTCGTTACCGCGATATATGATGAAGGCCAGGTCTGGTGTAAGAGTTCCAGCATGCAGAAAAGAAGCTTGGGGGCTCTTTTGGGTCAAAGAGCAGCAGCGCTTCAATGTTAGAAGCCCACTCACTCAGCGCTTCACCATCATGTGATGTGTGGTTGTAACCCCAATCTGTATGTTGGCAGTTGAAGTCACCTGCATAGATGGCGGGAGCAGGCACAGGTGGAAGTGATGATACAGTCAGCGCTGTTGGTTGGGGCTTGTATACATTCACAACAGATGTTTCTTGGATTTTGGTGACCAGCCACTCAATGTTGCAGCCAGGTGGAGAGTAGCTGCTCTCCACCTGGCTGCTGCTGATGATGATGATAATGATTAACCTGTTTGATTGGTCACTTGAACTGAAATGTGTTCAAATAAATCCTCAATCCCTATTGAGAATGAAAAGGAAAAAGAGAAGACAATTTTACCAGAAGTACCTGTAATATTCACACAGAATATCCTATACGATGTATTGATATGCAAGAAAGTAGTCCCTACCAATGCTCTAATCCTATTGGCTAGATATACTTACCGGAACCTCTTCCTGTCATGTACTTACCTGATACGCTGTGATAAAGTTCGTTGATAACGTGAAGACGGTTGAGTATGTACTGAGTTGAACCTTGTAATAAAACTACAAGTTTATTTTAGCATGCCAGGGTGCTCATCATTTCAAAGGATTACAACAACACGACATGGTGTCAGAGTGAAAAACGTGAAAAAAAAAGTAGAGAAGATGGACAAAGCAGGAGTTCCAACACCTTACATGAACTGCGATGCTAGCAACTTGCCCGTGGCATGGCGTAAGTTTAAGCTACATGTTGACTTGATGTTCGCAGGACCGTTCAAGGCTTTGAAGGAGGAAGAAAGATGTAGCTACCTTCTCCTATGGGTCGGTGAAAAAGGGAGAGACATTTATGACACATGGACATTAACAGCCACCCAGAGTAAGTCACTTGAGTCATATTATAGTCGTTTTGAAGAATATGTGATGCCGAAGTTGAACACAATTTTTGCTCGCTACAAGTTCAACGAGAAAGTACAAGGCGCCAACGAGCCGTTTGAACAGTTCGTAACAGACCTCAGGCTGCTAGTGAAGGACTGTAGCTACGCTAACAGTGAGGAGATTATATGGGATCGTATTGTTTTTGGGATTCACTCACCTAAAGTGTGCGAAAAGTTGCTGAATGTCGAATCGGAATTGAGTTTGGAGAAAGCGATTGACGTGGCCAGATCTCACGAACTTGCCCAAACACAAATTAAAACAATGGATGGTGGCAACTCGCGGGAACAGTCAGTTCATGCCATTAGCAAGCAACTGTTAAAGAAGGCAGCTTGGAGAGCGTGCCATGGCAGAACCAAAGACGGTGATGGCACATACAAGCACGAGGAGCACAGAGAACGGGGAACCAAAACATGCGGCTCCTGTGGCAACAAGCAACACGACATGAGAGAACACTGCCCTGCGAAAGGTAAACAATGCAAGATTTGCAATAAGTGGAACCATTTTGCCAAAGTGTGTCATTCTAGGACTAGAAAAGAAGTTCACACAGTGAGTGAGGATGGAACACAACACAATGACGCAGACAGTGAGGACGAGTTGTTTATCGATGCAGTGACACAGAGAAGCGGCGTTCACGATGCAGAACAGGCATTCGCAAACCTGCTGGTCGGACCAAAACAGAGTGTAGTCAAGTTCAAGCTGGACACCGGGGCCACAGCCAACATCATTCCCACACGCGTCTTCAAGGGACTGGGAATACAAGATGTGCTTCAGCCTTCAACATGCCCTCTCTATGGCTATGGTGGTGAGCAGCTAGTCGTCAGAGGCAAGTGCAACATGAAATGCCAGTACAAAGAAAAACAGCTGACTTTGAAGTTACATGTTGTCGACACACAGGCACCCCCAGTGCTAGGCTTAAGAGCATGCCTGGATTTCGGACTCATTGAGCTCATCCTCTCTGTGTCAAACCAACCTGAGCAACCTGTCATGGAGGAGTTTGCTGATGTGTTTAAAGGAATAGGACTATTCCCAGGAGAATGTACCATTCACCTTGACCACGATGCAGTGCCTGTAGTCCAGCCACCACGGCGCGTCCCTGTTGCGCTGCGAGATCGCCTGCGAGAGGAGCTACAGAGCATGGAGAGGCAACACATCATCAAAAGAGTCACCGAGCCAACCGAATGGGTCAACTCAATGGTAGCAGCAGAAAAACCATGCACAGGCAAGCTGAGGATATGCCTAGACCCCCGCGACTTGAACAAGGTAATTAAATGACCACATTACCCGTTGCCAATGCTAGATGACATCACAGCCAAGCTCACTGGAGCAAGCTACTTCAGTGTCATGGATGCAAAGTTGGGCTACTGGGCTATCAAGCTCACAGAGGAATCGTCGAAATTAACAACATTCAACACAGTGTACGGACGCTACCGGTTCCTACGGCTACCCTTCGGCCTGAAGTCAGCACAAGACGAGTTCCAGAGGAAGGTGAACGAGACCTACGAGGACCTACAAGGTGTCATGGCGATAGTGGATGACATCCTGATCTACAGAAAAAACAAGAAAGAACATGATGAGAACCTCCGTGCCATGCTGCAATGTTCCAGAGAAAGAGGAGTCAAGCTCAACCCAGAGAAGAGCATCGTCTGCGCTACTGAGGTCAGCTACTTTGGTCACCTCATCACCAAAGATGGAGTCAAGCCAGACCCTGCCAAGATTGCGGCCGTGAGAGAGATGAAAGCACCAAAAGACAAAGGTGAGCTCGAAACCATTCTCGGCATGGTCAACTATCTGTCGAAGTTTGCTCCAGGACTTGCAAGCATCAACGCACCCCTGCGACACCTGCTGAAAGAGTCCAGTGAATTCGTGTGGGATGCACAGCATGAGGCAGCATTCCAGAAAATAAAAGACCTCATCACACGCGAACCAGGTCCAGTCTTGACATACTTTGACCCCTGCAAACAGCTCACACTCCAAGTCGATGCCAGTAAATACAGATTAGGTGCAGTACTGTTGCAGGATGGCAAGCCCATTGGTTATGCATCAAAAGCCCTCACTGACAGTGAAGTCAACTATGCCCAGATCGAAAAAGAGCTCTTCGCCATTCTCTTCGGATGTAAACACTTCCACCAGTACATTTATGGTCATCACATCACTGTAGAGAGTGACCACAAGCCCCTTGAGTCCATCATTCGCAAGCCACTCGTAGCAGCACCACCGAGACTGCAGCGCATGTTCCTACAGCTGCAGAGATACGACTTCACCATCGTCCACAAACCCGGCAAAGACATTCCTGTGGCCGACACCCTCTCCAGAAAGTCGCTGGCAGACCAGGATGACAGCCTGAGTGAAGGTATGGACATGCAGGTACACATGCTGTACGACAACCTACCTGTGAGTGATGCGAAGTTGAGAGAAATACAGACAGAGACTGACAAAGACACACAGCTCAGGCAACTGAGAAAAACAATCACAGAGGGATGGCCTGAGCAGAGAAGATTGTGCCCACCGAGCATAGCAGAGTTCTGGAACCACCGTGATGAACTCACACAGCTGGACAACATCATCTTCAAAGGTGAGAAAATTGTTGTTCCTCTCTCACTACGAGCAGAAATGTTAACACGCATTCATCTTGGCCACATGGGCATCGAAAAGAGTAAACAGAGAGCAAGAGACATCCTGTTTTGGCCAGGCATGAGTAAACAGATCGAGGAGATGGTTGGGAAATGCTCCACCTGCCAGGAGTACAGACCCTCCAACACCAAAGAGCCCATGATCAGTCACAAGATCCCTGAGCGACCGTGGCAAACAGTTGCTTCTGATTTATTCACCTGGAACAATGAGCAGTACATCATTACAGTGGACTACCACAGCAGGTACTTTGAACTCGACAAGCTACACAACACCACAGCTTCTGCCATAATACACAAGCTCAAAGCAACATTCGCCAGACACGGCATACCAGAGACTCTTGTATCAGACAATGGCCCTCAGTACAAGTGCAAGGAGTTTGAGGATTTTACCAAGGCATGGGAGTTTACGCACATCACAACAAGCCCCCACTACCCTCAAAGCAATGGCCTTGCAGAGAAAACAGTGCAGATCGCCAAAGCCCTGATGACCAAGGCCAAAGCTGACAAGCAAGACCCATACTTAAGCCTGCTTGAGTATCACAACACCCCTGTCGACAGTCTCACATCGCCAGCTCAGCTGCTCATGAGTCGCCGTTTGAAGTCAGTAATTCCAAGCACACACAAGCAACTTCAGCCGAAGGTGATCAGTCAAGCACGAGTCTACAGTCGGAGAGTACACCAGCAACAACAGCAGAAGAAGTACTACGACAGATCGGCCAAGCATCTTCCACCACTGCAAGACGGTCAACACATTCGTTACCAGGAACATGGACACTGGAAGCCTGCAGTAGTCATCAGACAAGCCGACACAGACCGCTCCTACCACATCCGAGCTGCTGAAGGACAGGAGTACAGGAGAAACCGGCGACACCTCCTGCACACCAAGGAAGATCATCACACCCACACTGATAAGCATACACTTGACAATGCACAGCACACAGAACCCAGCAACTGGTTACCTACCACACCAGCAGCAGAAGAGACAGCCCCTGTTAGCGCTGCTGTGAGAACAAGGTCTGGACGAGAAATCAAGCCCAGAACTGTACTAGACTTGTAAAGCAATGTAAAAGGGTGTAGGCAGATCGCTGCCCTGAAACAAACAAACAAAAAAAAAAATCTTTGTAACAGTGTGAATGATACTTGAGTTCATGATGTGTTCAATGAGTTATGTGCATTATAATTCTAAGTAGTACAGTGCAAGTGAATAAGTAATACTGAGTTTAAAGTTGATTTGATATGTATGTTACTTACCTTGATTTAATGGTCCAAAGAAAGTTGATATGAAAATTTTGATATCACCAGCACTTGATATTATTAATGTTTGTTTAATGAGATTTATAGAAGCTTACAGTTAGTTACAGATTGCAGAAACTTTTTCCAGTTATTGTTATTTAACACATACAGGTAATGTATATGAGTAATGAGTTTTTAAGTTGGCACTTGAATCTTTTAAAAGAAGGGGGATGTAATATTCACACAGAATATCCTATACGATGTATTGATATGCAAGAAAGTAGTCCCTACCAATGCTCTAATCCTATTGGCTAGATATACTTACCGGAACCTCTTCCTGTCATGTACTTACCTGATACGCTGTGATAAAGTTAGTTGATAACGTGAAGACGATTGAGTATGTACTGAGTTGAACCTTGTAATAAAACTACAAGTTTATTTTATCACGCCAGGGTGCTCATCATTTCAAAGGATTACAACAACATGACAGCACCTTTAACGGAAATGTACAAATCAATGTGAGTGCGCTAGCCAGCTGGCCAACATGCTATAAAATGAGTGTAGCTTCTTCAGGAGCGATTTCCACTAGAGGAGCAAAACTTCACATTGTGTCTAAAATGTGAGTTACTATCACATTATACAGCTACTTTATCAGATACGATATTAATTTCTTCTTTACAGTCTTGTTGTAAAAAGGAAATTTGGCAGTTGGGATTAGCTACAGCACTCGGCCTGCAGTTTTATCGCCCATTTGAATGGATCCCAAACAAGTGGTGGCTATTTTCCTGGCACTATTTAAAAAAAATAAAAAATATGTGTGTTAGATGTTTTTATATACTCAAACTAAAGTAACAAATTTCATTAAATTCAGAAAAATATGATTTCAGGAGCCATAAAAACAGAGTTTTTTCTTCTAAAAATAAAATGACTTTTGATTTTGCAGCTTTCAGTCTTCTTTCTTCTTCGCTCATCTCCTCCTCAGGACAATCGTCAGAAAGAGACACGGCCAGATGAGGTGTCATGAACAAACAAATGAATATTACTGTCAGAAATGGGAGCTGAGGTGAAGTGAGGACCCAAGAGCAGACTTAAGACAGGCAGTGTACAAAAAGAAACCTCTTTAATGAAGTGCAGGGCAGAGGTACAATAGGGCTCAGGCAAAATCAGTGGTCAAAGAACGGGCCAAGAGGTCAAAACACAGAAGAGCAGGCAGGCACGGTCAGGGACAAAAACAGGACAGAAAAATCTTCACAAAAACTGAAGAAAACAGGGACAAGGGAAACCGAGGCAGAGGAAGCAAAACACAATCCAAAAGAACAGGCAGGTAAAACAGGGGCAAAAACCTGGACAGAAAACTAGACCAAAAAAACAGGGAACAATTCAGGCAGGGTGTAACAGGATGGAGGTGCGGGCGCCACTAGGGGCAAATGGATCAGGCCAAAAACAGAGGGAGAGGACAAAAAAATCAAGCAAGAGTTTTTATTTTTAAAACTTGGTGGCAATTTTTAGACAAACAATGTTCAAAGCATGCTGTTCCTTATTTTGGTATTTTTGATATTTTTAGAAAAGTAGATTTGTACAAAAATAGATTTTCAAAAAGAAAATACAAAAGTTGTCAACTAGAATGTCCCAGAAAATATTTTCTATGTCTCTTTAAGAGCAGAGAACAACAGGGAGCAAGGTCAATGTAAAGACAAACTCACCACATGAAGTCAAACGCTAGACTAAAGACACAGGACTAGACTAACATACATAAAGAAGGTGAAAAGCACCATTCCAACATGAAAGGGGAACACATAACAATCACTAAACACAAACAATAATATTACAGACTCTGATGCATCATAAGGACATTCTACAACATTTAAACAACAAGTTGACAACATAAACATTAAGACTAAACATTGCAAAACATCACCGTAATACAGAGATATAGAAGCGGCTTGATCAGGGCCGTCTCCGTCTTCCCTATGAAGTTCTGGCAAGATGGACCGGAGCAATTGTGGCTGGCACGAAATAAATGAGTCTCTGTTTCATGTCGGCACTCTTTTGCCACCCGCGGGACGCGACAAGACAGTTCATCACCACGTCAAGAAACGGTATGCTACTTTTTTCTTTTCAGCACCTAAGTCTCTGCAGCAACTTGGTACATTAAAAAGAAACATTAGAAATAGTCTGTGTTGAGTTTTCCTTTCCATAAATGTCTTTGGTAAAACAGTGTTCATGGGCAAAAGAGTACCAGCAAAGTTTAGCGTCTTAGCGTTTAGCTCAATGTTCCTGGAGTTGCCAGTCGGCATGTGTGTGTGTGTGTGTGTGTGTGTGTGTTTAGGCACAGGTAGGCAGTGAAACAAAGGCTGCCTTGCAGCCGCGAGGCAAGGGAAATGTGCGGTCCGTCCATGACCGTCACACAGGGGGAATCAAGAGACACAATATCAATGGGTTATGGCAAGGCAAGGAAAGTCTACTAGAGACAGTCAGGCAACTGGAGTAGCTCCAAACAGCTCTTAAGTAGGCCCTGGCTGATGGGAAAGGAGTGGTAGCAGGTGTGGGAGTGCCGCTTCAGGGAAGATGGCCTCCAGCACGGCAGGACTGAATTCCTGTCCCGGATCCGGCCTTGAGCCGGCGTGGAAGTCCCACAAACTCAGTCATCGATGGACTGGACTGGACTGTGACAATTACTGTTCTTGATTATTTATTTTTTCAGACTTATTCGATCATAGATTTGATTATTCACTACTAAGTACACAGCAAAATTCCCAGTGTTGAATTAACACCCAGAGTGTTGATTTAACACCCTACTGTGTTTATATAGGTCCAATTGGACACAAATTAACTCTGAAAGTGTTAATTCAACACTGAGGAATTTGCTGTGTATCATGATAACTGTCATTTCTTGATAAAAATCATGTTAAATTATCTGACTGAGCCCGAGTCAGAAGTCAGTGATAAGTGTACGATCTGTCTGAAAACCACTGAAACTAAACACTATACCTCGGTACAATTAAAATAAAATCCATCCACTGTTCAGTAAATATCTGCTAGCTCATGAGCTGTTAATTAGCAGCAAAAGCTAGCTACATAAATGGAGGTTACCTTCGCAACAGACCAATTTCCGTATTATATCTGTTGGAGTGACAACTGGTTCTGCCACGTTTGCCATAATTTCCAGAACTCCAGTCTGGCGCACTGAATTATGGGATTGTCTTCTGACTGGGACAGTCCTTTTCTCAGGAGCACACAGATGCTGCCCCAAGAATGCTGCCTACACAGGATGCCGTCTTCCGACTGGAACACACCAGTCCTTCAGTGCACTTGGAATTAAACATTTAATTGTGGTTTTCTACTGGACTACTGGTTGAGACTAGTCTGGTTAACACCAGACCATATCACAAGTGAAATATGGTCTGGAATCCGCCTATTGAATTTCTCGTTGGGGAGGTGTGGTTTACGATTGTCAACGGCCGTTTATTGGACGTTGCGAATGTCTATCATTTGGCGTATACGTAGCCCATGGCCAATCATGGCAGTTGTACCCAGTGATGTAGTTAGAGCGACGAAGAAAACGAAGAGGCGAAGAAGAGAAGGAAAGAGAAAGAGAAGGCAAAACAAAAATAGGAAAACAATGGCACCGAACGATTACTGCCGTTTGTGCAAGACAAAGCTTGATCGAAAGTTTGGTTCGTATCGCTCGCCGCCATGTTAAATGTGATCCTTAAACAGTCCCAAATAAACTACAAGCTTCCGTTTGTCGAGTAGTACGCGTTACCGTCTTTCCAGCCCTCCCCACTCTCTGATTGGCTCCCTAACTCAGGCGAGCCTTTAGACCATAGTTTCCATGCTGTCTTTTCAGATCGGAACGATTGTGCAAAGCAGCATTGGATTTCCCAGGCTAGGTTGAGACGTGTCTGTGAAACATAGTTCAGTTCAGGAACCCTTGTGGGTTTTTTAGAAATACTAAAGTAAAAGATGTGGGACTTTGACTACGCAGGTTGCCACACATATAATGTGCACTACAGAGTGTATACAGTGTTTACACAATGCTATTTAAGACCGTCTGTAGTGAACTGTACAGAACACCACAGCAGATTTATTCACAAGAAAAGAGACGCCAGTACGTGTTTACTGACAAAACTACTTACGGTACAGATATCACTTCTAGCACAGACACTTTGTTTATTTTGTTTTATTGTTATAAAATGTGTACGATGCCAAACATAAAACAGAACAGGATACACAGCTTTTCATTTCTTTCTTTCTTTTTTAATTTCAAACCCCTTTTTCTATGTCAAGAACAAAAGCTCAAAATTTCAAGAGCTGTAAAAATTAATGTCATTGTTGTTTGTTTGTTTGTTTGTTTGTTTGTTTGTTTGTTTGTTTAACCTTTGAAACCTAAACTTTTATTTTGTATTATTATTTCAGACCCTTTATTTATTTTACTATTTCAGGCACAAAAGCTCAAAAATTCAGGAATTATTATTATTATTATTATTATTGTTGTTGTTTTGTTTGTTTGACCTTTGAAACCTAAAGACTATTCAGGATTTTAATATTGCTCTGATTTCTCGCTTTCTCTCCTGCTTGCTTTTCATTTCTTCCTTTTTGTGCTCCCAGTGTTTTAATTCTTTGTGTTTGTAATGATCAGCGCACCTCAGTATGGAAAGAGTAAAGGATCAGGAATTGTGAAACTCACTTGAGTGTCTGCCTGAACCCAGCTGACTGTGAGGAGAGAACTGATCTGATTGGATGATTTATTTATCACTGACTCTGCACTCGGCTGTATTTCTGTCTCTATTCAGTGTGTGGAAGTCAGTGACAAGTGAATTCATCTGAGCTGCTGGTTTACTGACAAACTTCAGGATGAAATTATTTCTCATCTTTTTCACACTAATGTGTGTGAGGGACACTGAATCACAGTGTAAGTGAGATATTTATTTATGTGTAAATTTGCTGTAATATTTTCCCCAGTGGTAATTAGAAGAGTGTATATAAAGTGTTAATGGTGGTGTTTTGGTTATTAAGCTGTAGAGCTTGATTTAAATGAGACAGATCATTTCAGATCATCACAAAAATGATGTGATTTTGTCAGTGATAATGATGTTTTTATCTCACTGTAGTAACAGGCTGCTGCAGTTTGAACGTGTGTGTGTGTGTGTGTGTGTGTGTGTGTGTGTGTGTTTCTCCAGTTAAACATCGCAAACTGCAAATAACCGAATGTTCAGAGAAGAATAAGGAGTTTATGTGGGGGCTTGATGGAGATGAGGCGTTTTATGCAGATTTTGAGAAGAAGAAAGGAGTGATGATGCTGCCTCCCTTCGCTGATCCGATTGGGCACCCCGGATTCTACGAGGCTGCCGAGGGTAACCTGGCTGTCTGCCAACAAAACTTAAAGCTGCTCACAGAGGACTTTAAAGACCAGCCGGTGCCACAGGGTGAGAAACTCAGTGTTTATAGGAGCACAAATTTACCTTGATGATATTGAGTCTAAAATGATTTTCCAGCATGAAGATGTGAGATTTGTTGTAGATTTGACTGTAAATCACTGACCATTACACTGTCAGTAAACTACAGGAACAATCACAGTCTCCAGCCTGTAAAGCTCTCATTTACTGTACAATACTCTAATCTCACAGCCGACACTACAGCACTGCTGTCTCACACTATTTTCATTTCATAAAGGCTTTTTATTCGACTAAAACATCCCAGAATGCACCACATCATCACAGCAGCTGTTTGCTTCGCCCTGAACACAAACTATTTATCAGTTAAATTTATAGAAATGAAGAAAGTTCTCTCTGAACAGAGTAACTGTTGAAGTGTGGGGTTTGTAAATCTAAATAAATCTTTGCTTTTATTTCTATCCCCAACACACACACACACACACACACACACACACACACACACACACACACACACACACACCAATTATGGAGCTAAAGGTAGATTTTATAATTGACTTGCTAGAAAATGTGAAGATGATCTGAGGCAGTAGGATGGCACATTACTCAGTCGTGAACACAAGCAGAGGGTTTATTTGTAAATAGTCATGTTCCATATTCTTTCTCTGGCATCTGTTTATCATCTATAAATGCTGAATGAAGTGTAATCCATTACATTTTATGTTTAATAAACCTGTAATTAAGCTGTTGTCCAGAGATGTTTAAAATCACAGCTTAGATTCCAGATTCCTGTTGGTTATTATTATATGGACACGAGTGTTTTACTGGGAAATACACCACTCATATTTTTCATAGGAGCTACATCCGGGACCTGAGTAACACAGTCTCCAATATCTTCACTCATGAGGAAATTGATGAATTGTTTTGATAAATTTGGGGACTTTTTGTTTGTGAATGTGTCGATAGAATAAAAAGAAAATCACACAATAAAAACTCACATTTTTCATATGAAATTCATCGTGGATCTGAGTGACATAATTCCTGATATTTCACTCTGATGATGTCACTCCCAGTGTTTTCCCGTTGACTAGACGTGTGTTGTCAAAATGGTGAACCGTTTCACAATTAAAATACTTTTGATTAACTTGTGGGCTTTTTCTGGATATGTTCATATAATACAAATAACATTACACATTGGCTTGAAGATATGAAGTTTATTTTCTCATGTTGAAAAATATTTCACTCATTCGCTTCACTCCCTCATGATGTATCCATTCACCTCTCAAAGATAAACTTCATATCTTCACACCACCGTGTAACATCCTCTACATATCGACAGCCAGAAGAAATAATGAATGCATGACAGTCTCAGAGTCATAACAATAGTGCACATGTGCTTTATATTTTTCTCCAGATGCCCCACAAAGCTCCATCTATCTCAAAGAAAACATTCAGCTGGGTTCAGAGAACATGCTCATCTGCCACTTCACACGATTTTTCCCTCCACCTGTTACTGTACGCTGGACCAAAAACAGTGTAGATGTGACGGAACAATCCACACTCAGCCACTATTACCCGAATAAGGACAAAACCTACAACCAGTTCTCCCACCTGCCCTTCACTCCACAGGAAGGAGACGTTTACACCTGCACAGTGGAGCACAAGGCTCTGGAGACGCCTGACACCAAGACATGGGGTGAGACGGAGAGTTTAACTACTGATTCAGTCTTTCCTTAGAGTAGAAATAACTGTGTGTGTGTGTGTGTGTGTGTGTGTGTGTGTGTGTGTGTGTGTGTGTGTGTGTGTGTAGAGGTGGATGTTGAGCTTCCCAGTGTGGGTCCCTCTGTGTTCTGTGGAGTGGGTCTGGCTGTCGGACTGCTCGGAGTCGCTACTGGAACTTTCTTCCTTGTCAAAGGAAACAGATGTAACTGACACTTCAGGTAACAACTCTAATAAAAACATTATATTTATAATATTTAATACACTGTTTCTCCCTGATACACCTGTTTCTGTGTTTTCAGGCAGAAGTAAAGCGTTCAGAGAAGGTTTAGATTCATACCATGAATTCTCATTTTGGTTTTTCACCAAGGAAACTGTTCATCCACTAGAATTTAATTCATCTGTTAAACCATGTAAGGTTTATATATATATATATATATATATATATATATATATATATATATATATATATATATATATATATATATATATATATATATATATATATATATATATATATATAAAGTTGGGTGGCACGGTGGTGTAGTGGTTAGCGCTGTCGCCTCACAGCAAGAAAGTCCTGGGTTCGAGCCCCGTGGCCGGCGAGGGCCTTTCTGTGCGGAGTTTGCATGTTCTCCCCGTGTCCGCGTGGGTTTCCTCTGGGTGCTCCGGTTTCCCCCACAGTTCAAAGACATGCAGGTTAGGTTAACTGGTGACTCTAAATTGACCGTAGGTGTGAATGTGAGTGTGAATAATAATAATAATAAGAAGAAGAAGTTTAATTTATATAGCGCCTTTCAAGAAACCCAAGGACGCTTTACAATAATAGACAAATAAATCTTGTCTCGTCTTCTTCCGCTTTATCCGAGACTGGGTCACGGAGGCAGCAGTCTAAGCATGGAAGCCCAAACTTCCCTCTCCCCAGACACCTCGGTCAACTCCTCAGGAAGAACACCGAGGCGTTCCCAGGCCAGCCGAGAGACATAGTCCCTCCAGCATGTCCTGGGTCTTCCCCGGGGCCTCCTCCCGGGGGACATGCCTGGAACACCTCCCCAGGGAGGCGTACAGGAGGCATCCAAAAAAGATGCCCGAGCCACCTCAGCTGGTTCCTCTCAATGTGGAGGAGCAGCGGCTCTACTCCGAGCTCCTCCAGAGTGACTGTGCTTCTCACCCTATCTCTAAGGGAGCGCCCAGCCACCCTGCAAAGGAAACTCATTTTGGCCGCTTGTATCCGCGATCTTGTTCTTTCAGTCATTACCCAAAGCTCATGACCATAGGTGAGAGTCGGAACATAGATCGACCTGTAAATTGAGAGCTTTGCCTTTTGGCTCAGCTCCTTCTTCACCACGAGGGACTGGTAAAGCGACCGCATCACTGCGGAGGCTGCACCGATCCGCCTGTCGATCTCACACTCCATCCTTCCCTCACTCGTGAACAAGATCCCGAGATACTTAAACTCTTCCACTTGAGGCAGGACTTCTCCACCAATCTGGAGAGGGCAAGCCACCCTTTTCCGGTCAAGAACCATGGCCTCAGACTTGGAGGTGCTGATTCTCATCCCAGCCACTTCACACTCGACTGCAAACTGCCCCAGTGCATGCTGGAGGTCCTGGTTTGAAGAAGCCAACAGGACAACATCATCCGCAAAAAGCAGAGATGAAATCCTGTGGTTCCCAAACAGGATTCCTTCCGGCCCCTGGCTGCGCCTAGAAATTCTGTCCATAAAAATTATGAACAGAACCGGTGACAAAGGGCAGCCCTGCCGGAGTCCAACATGCACTGGGAACAGGTCTGACTTACTGCTGGCAATGCGAACCAGACTCCTGCTCCGTTCGTACAGGGACCAGACAGCCCTTAGCAAAGAGCCCCGATCCCCATACTCCCGAAGCACCCCCCACAGAATACCACGGGGGACACGGTCGAATGCCTTCTCCAGATCAACAAAGCACATGTGGACTGGTTGGGCAAACTCCCATGAACCCTCGAGCACCCTATGAAGGGTATAGAGCTGGTCCAGTGTTCTGTGACCAGGACAAAAACCGCATTGTTCCTCCTGGATCCGAGGTTCGACTATTGGTCGAATTCTCCTCTCCAGTACCCTAGAGTAAACTTTCCCCTGGAGGCTGAGAAGTGTGATTCCCCTATAATTGGAGCACACTCTCCGGTCCCCTTTCTTGAAAAGAGGGACCACCACCCCAGTCTGCCACTCCAGAGGCACTGTCCCCGACCGCCACGCGATGTTGCAGAGGCATGTCAACCAAGACAGCCCCACAACATCCAGAGACTTGAGATACTCAGGGCGGATCTCATCCACCCCCGGTGCCTTGCCACCGAGGAGCTTGCAAACCACCTCAGTGACTTCGGCTTGGGTAAGGGATGAGTCCACCTCTGTGTCATCAGCCTCAGTCTCCTCAATGGAAGACATGATGGTGGGATTGAGGAAATCCTCAAAGTATTCCTTCCACCGCCCGACAATGTCCCCAGTCGAGGTCAACAGCTCCCCACTCGCACTGTAAACAGTGTTGGCAGAGTACTGCTTCCCCCTCCTGAGGCACCGGACGGTTTGCCAGAATTTCTTCGAGGCCGACCGATAGTCCTTCTCCATGGCCTCCCCGAACTCCTCCCAGTTCTGAGTTTTGCCTCCGCAACTGCCCGAGCTGCAGCATGCCTGGCCTGCCGATACCCGTCAGCTGCCTCAGGGGTCCCGGAGGTCAACATGGCCCGATAGGACTCCTTCTTCAGCTTGACGGCATCCCTTACTTCCGGTGTCCACCACTGGGTTCGGGGATTGCCACCACGACAGGCACCGGAGACCTTGCGGCCACAGCTCCGAACAGCTGCGTCCACAATGGAGGTAGAGAACATGGTCCACTCAGACTCAATGTCCCCCGCCTCCCTCGGAAGCCGGGAAAAGCTCTCCCAGAGGTGGGAGTTAAAGATCTCCCCAACAGAGTGCTCGGCCAGACGTTCCCAGCAGACCCTTACCATATGTTTGGGCCTGCCAGGTCTGTCCAGCTTCCTCCTCTGCCAGTGGATCCAACTCACCATCAGGTGGTGATCAGTTGACAGCTCAGCCCCTCTCTTCACCCGAGTGTCCAAGACATAGGGCCGGAGATCAGATGAAACGACAACAAAGTCTATCATCGACCTCCGACCTAAGGTGTCCTGGTGCCACGTGCACTTATGGACACCCCTATGCTTGAACATGGTGTTCGTTATGGACAAACCGTGACTAGCACAGAAGTCCAATAACAAAACACCACTCGGGTTCAGATCGGGGAGGCCGTTCCTCCCAACCACGCCCCTCCAGGTGTCACTGTTGTCGCCCACGTGAGCATTGAAGTCCCCCAGTAACACAATGGAGTCCCCAGTCTGAGCACCCCTCAGTACCTCTCCCAGGGACTCCAAGAAGGCCGGATACTCTATACTGCTATTCGGCCCGTAGGCACAAACAACAGCAAGAGCCCTCTCCCCAATCCGAAGGCGCAGAGAGGCGACCCTCTCGTTCACTGGGGTAAACTCCAACACATGGCGGCTGAGCTGGGGAGCTATAAGAAAGCCCACACCAGCCCGCCGCCGCTCACCATGGGCGACTCCAGAGAAGTGGAGAGTCCAGCCCCTCTCGAGGAGCTGGGTTCCAGAGCCCAAGCTGTGCATGGAGGTGAGCCCGACTAACTCTAGCCGGTACCTCTCAACCTCCCGCACAAGCTCAGGCTCTTCCCCCCCAGCAAAGTGACATTCCATGTCCCAACAGCTAGCCGCTGTGTCCGGGGATCAGGTCGTCAAGGCCCCTGCCTTCGACTGCCACCCAATCCACACTGCACCAGTCCCCTACTGCTACCTCTGTGGGTGGTGAACCCACAGGAGGTCAGGCCCACGTCACCTCTTCAGGCTGAGCCCGGCCGGGCCCCATGGGCAAAGGCCCGGCCACCAAGCACTTGCATACGAGCCCCAACCCCAGGCCTGGCTCCAGGGTGGGGCCCCGGCTGCGCCATACCGGGTGACGTCACGGTCCTTGATGGTTTCTCCATAAGGGTTTTAGTGAACTGCTCTTGGTCTGGCCTGTCACCTAGGACCTGTCTGCCTTGGGAAACCCTGACAGGGGCATAATGCCCCCGACAACATAGCTCCTAGGATCATTCAAGCACACAAACCCCTCCACCACAATAAGGTGGCAGTTCTAGGAGGGGTAGACAAATAAATAAATAATTAAATAAATAAAGGGGAAAAAATAATAATAATAAAAAATAATAAATAAATGAATAAATAATAAAAAGTAAAAAGTCCACCAGGTCAGGATGTAATTCACGTGGTGTAGCAGCCACAGTCCCACCGAAAGGCACATGAAAACGAGTCCCACATCTCCAGCACAGCCGCCGCGACGCCGCCAGCCACATCGCCCGAACACCACGCCGTGGATCCACAAAGCGAGCAAAGAAGCTCTGCCACGCAGAGCGCTAGTGTGTCCCAAACCGCCCGCACAGCCGCTGCGACGCCACCGAGCAACATCGCTCGGAACATCACGCCAAGCATTAAATCGCAAAGCGCTGGACAACCACGAATGTTAAATGAGCAACGAGTTCACTGCAGTCCACAGGTGGGAGCGCAGGCATCACCCACAGCGAACCAAAGCCTGGAGGGAACCGACGCCCAAAACTGGGTTCGGAGCTACACCACAACCGGCGGACAAAACACTAAACAAACATCAAACTACACAAACACACAAAGAAAAAAAAATAATAAAAATTGAAAAAGAAAGAAATAAAAATAAAATACAAAAAGCTCTGGTGAGAAGCGGCAGCCAGAATGCGCACGACGTACTCTCAACCGGAAACAGAAACGAAAAAAAAAATGAATGCTTGCCTGTGTCTATGTGTCAGCCCTGTGATGACCTGGCGACTTGTCCAGGGTGTACCCCGCCTTTCGTCCGTAGTCAGCTGGGATAGGCTCCAGCTTGCCTGCGACCCTGTAGAAGGATAAAGCGGCTAGAGATAATGAGATGAGATGAGATGGGATGAGATGAGATGAGATGAGATGAGATATAAAAAGTTGTCGCTTGTTCTACTGTACACTTGTGTTGAATTTCTTATCTCTGTGCAGAAATCTGTTAAGTCTTTCTTTTCCAATTTATGTAAAGTGTAATTAATATTAGATGATGCAAATGAAAAGGAAAGAGTGCCTGCAAATAATTAAAGAAATAAACTTTATTCCATGAATGTGAACGATCATGTGATTTCTGTTTCCACATCAATGATACTTCGTTCCACCAGTAAAACAATCTCTGTATTAGTCTAGTTTGGAAATATACTGTCACAATCATTACAGAAAAATCACACACACACAATCACATGTAACATATTTCAGATGTAATATAGAAATATATAAATGCATTCCACTTTGTTATGCCCTTAAATTGCATGTGTGAAAAAGTGAAAACAATGTACGATCACATTTATTATTATTTATTTTTTTATTTGCATTTTCCACACCGTCCCGACTTTTCCTGATTTGGGGTTGTATTATTATTAGAATCAGAATCACTTTTATTGCCAGGTATGTGAACACACATGAGGAATTTGACTCCGGTTTCATTTAGCTCTCTTAGTACAAACAGATTAAAAAAAAAGCGTAGACAAAAAACAAAAACAAAACAAAAAGCTATGTACATGTAGAAGGGTAAATATATGTATAGACAAGGATTTTTTAAATCTTTTTGGTGCAAAATGGTGCATAGTGCAAGGATGACTGAGTAAATATAAATATACAGTGTGCACAGAATGACGGTATGAGTGTGCAGATATTTCACAGTTGATGTTAACGATATTTGAGTCCGGTTTCAGCTGTTCATCACAGAGACTGACAGACTGAGGGAAAAAATGTTCTTGTGTCTGGTTGTTTTTGCGTACAGTGTTCTGTAGCGTCTCCCAGAGGGGAGAAGTTTAAAGAGTTTGTGACCAGGGTGTGATGGGTCTGCAGAGATGTTACCTGCCTGTTTCCTGACTCTGGACAGGTACAGGTCTTGGATGGAGGGCAGGCTGACACCAACAATTTTCTCTGCAGACCTTATTGTCCGTTGCAGTCTGTTCTTGTCCTGTTTGGTGACCAATCCAAACCAAACAGTGATGGAAGAGCAGAGAATAGACTGAATGATGGCAGAGTGGAATTGTGTCAGCAGCTCCTTAGACAGGTTGAGCTTCCTGAGCTGATTATCACAATTATTTGGTTTGTTTTGATCAGTTTTGTTTCTATAGTGTGTGTGTGTGTCTAAGCAGATGGGTGAGTGGACAATAATTACTATGATAGCATAATGTTTGACTGTTATGCAGAAAATATAATTTAGGAAAACAATTAAAAAAAATCCCAAGATGTCTGATACTACATGTAACTATTTTTTATTGAAACTAAAGTTTAATTATTAAGGACATGAATGTTCAAGAAAAACAGCCCACATTCTTCGATATTTTGTGAACTGAAAATGAGAAATGTATTATTATTATTATTATTATTATTATTATTATTATTATTATTATTATTATCTTTGCAGTTTGAGAGAGAAATAATCCTGAACTTGTCTTAACTGATGAATTCAGAAGTTTTAAATAGTGAACTGATGGATTTAAACCTGACAGCTTTAACAGGTGAACAGTATTGGTTTGAATTCTGCCTGGAAACATGTGACTGTGTGTGTGTGGTGCAGGATTGGTGTGTGTGTGTGTGTGTGTGTGTGTGTGTGTGTGTGTGTGTGTGTGTGTGTGTGTGTGTGTAGAGTAGAGCTGCTTCACCCACACTTTCCTCAGTAAGAGAACACACTCAGAGAGGAACAATGTCGGAGCTGCTGAGAATACTGCTCCTCTTACTGCCTGCCATCCTGCACACAGCAAGTGAGTATTAGATCAGCTGCTGAGGTTAGGCTGTGTTAAAGAAAACACCACCTGTGTTCTGTTAAAAAAAAGAAAACAGACAAATAAACAAAAGAAAGGATGTAGATTTGTCAGAGGAATATTACAGAACTGGAGATTTATTGATTTAGTGTTTAAAGGCAGGTTTAAGCACAGAATTAGTTTTTAAAATAAACATTAAAATCGATTCAAAATAGAAGCTGTATTACTCTCAGTTTTAGCAGTGAAATAAAGCTTTGGTGTTATTTTTCTCTCAGATGGGCATTCACTGTCAATAGAATCTTGGTGCTTCTGGAGCTCTGATGGTCTCAGTGACATGGAGTACATACTGTCTTACACCTTCAATAAGATCAACTACGTAGAGTTTAACAGCACTCTGGGGAAGTTTGTGGGATACACTGAAATAGGCATCTATAACGCAGAGATTTGGAACAATGACACTGCAGAGCTGCAAACACGGAAAGCCAATGTGGATCGTTTCTGTAAGCCCAGTGCTCAGACGTACTCCAGCGCCGTCCTCAGTAAAGGAGGTGAGATTATTCGTGAACCTCAAAACTTTAATTCAGTAATATTCCCAGTATTTCCTCATGATGTATGCCTGTAACAGATTTTACATTATTTTTAGTTCAGTTTAATATTTTAGTTGCATTTAAATGCATGTATAATACACACCGAGCTGCTCTTCTGTAGCTTACTAGTTACCTAATTAAACTGATTACCTTTTAGATACCTACATACTATTATTATTATTATTATTATTATTATTATTATTATTAGTTTATAATGAATGACTCGAAGCTAGAAGTTGATGTTGTTGTGGTTTAATTGTGCAGTTGAGCCCCGGGTTAAGGTCACTTTGGTAAAGAAGTCAGATGGCACTCACCCAGCCAGGCTGATGTGCAGCGCTTACAGCTTTTACCCCCCAGACATTGAGGTGACCTGGCTGAGAAACGGGAAAGAGATTGAGGGTGATGTGACGTACACTGAGGAGATGGCTGATGGAGACTGGTACTATCAGATCCACTCACATCTGGAGTACATGCCTGAATCTGGAGAGGAGATCTCCTGTGTGGTGCAACACGCCAGCTTCCAAAAGCCCATGGTCTATAAGTGGGGTGAGTCTGATCATCACAGTCAGATCTAAATATCTGAGTCCACTGTCATGAACTGAGCTTAAAAAAAAACAGAGATCCTGTTTCACTCACATCATAACTCATCTTTCAAAACTTGGTGTTCAGTCAACAACAATAATCAACGACTTAAAAAATATATAATTATCAAATAAAATTTATTCGGGTTTTTTTCATAGCTGAAAGTAAAAGTAGTTCTTAACACTGTTGTTGTATAAAAATGCTATTCCATAGCGCTTAGTGCTGCTATTAACTGCTATTATATGAGTTATTTTTGTAATCTATCTATATAAACCCCTTTCTGTCTCAGATCCCTCGATGTCTGAACCTGATAAGAGTAAGATTGCTATCGGGGCTTCAGGGCTGGTGTTGGGGATCGTGCTTTCAGCTGCTGGATTCATCTACTACAGGAAGAAATGCTCAGGTCAGTGGAAGATTGCAGGAAATCTACAAACAGAAACGTGTATTAGGACATCTGTGTATTTGTTATTAAAATTGAAGTGCTATTAATAATTAATATTTAACCTTGCTACCTGATATTCATCCTTCTGCTTTATTTCTGATTTGTGTTCACAGGACGGATCCTGGTGCCGACATAAACACAGGCATCATTTGAAGTTGACATGTTGGTTTCAGCTTCATTCCCCATATTGGATGGAGTTAATTTACCCATAATGCTCACTGTTTAGCTACAGTTAAGCTGAAATGTGATGATTTTTAAGCTCACACATGTGATGTTAATTTGTACAGGTCTGTGAGCAGAGAAACACTGGAGTGTTTGCTGAAATCGCTTTATCTGTTAAACATCTGCTTTATTCCGAACAATTAGAACCTGCTGAGAAATGAGCATTTCATAATATGTGCATCTGCGTCTGTATTATCACTTTCCTTAATGTAAGACCAGCTTTCTGTCAGATTTTGCTGAAACTGATGTTAAATATCTTGATTATAGGCTTTATAAGAGTTCTTGAGTAGAAATTTGACAAACTGAGCTTAGATCAAATCAAATCAAATCAAGTTTATTTGTACAGCGCTTTTAACAATAAACATTGTCGCAAAGCAGCTTTACAGAATTTGAACGACTTAAAACATGAGCTAATTTTATCCCTAATCTATCCCCAATGAGCAAGCCTGTGGCGACGGTGGCAAGGAAAAACTCCCTCAGACGACATGAGGAAGAAACCTCGAGAGGAACCAGACTCAAAAGGGAACCCATCCTCATTTGGGCAACAACAGACAGCCTGACTATAATATTAACAGTTTTAACAGGTATAACCCTCAACTGTCCTCATGGGGCCGTCCTTCACAGGAGTGGGGCGATCAAACTCCAACCAGACACAGGGCACCAGGATGGACCAAGCAGGTCCGAGGGGCAGAAGAGGCCAGCATCTCAATCCCAGGATCAACATGTAACTCAGAGGGACAGATGGGGGGGGGGGGGGGGGGGGAGAGAGAGAAAGAAAACATGTTGTTAGGTATGCCCTAAAAATGACAAGTATTAAATCTGTGTGGTAGGCTCGCAGAGACGAGAGTCTTTACATCAGGCATAACACACAATGGCATGTTAATATGGTAAAAAATATATCATGACCTGCTCTGGGGGCGGCACGGTGGTGTAGTGGTTAGCGCTGTCGCCTCACAGCAAGAAGGTCCTGGGTTCGAGCCCCGGGGCCGGCGAGGGCCTTTCTGTGTGGAGTTTGCATGTTCTCTCCGTGTCCGCGTGGGTTTCCTCCGGGTGCTCCGGTTTCCCCCACAGTCCAAAGACATGCAGGTTAGGTTAACTGGTGACTCTAAAATTGAGCGTAGGTGTGAATGTGAGTGTGAATGGTTGTCTGTGTCTATGTGTCAGCCCTGTGATGACCTGGCGACTTGTCCAGGGTGTACCCCGCCTTTCGCCTGTAGTCAGCTGGGATAGGCTCCAGCTTGCCTGCGACCCTGTAGAAGGATAAAGCGGCTAGAGATAATGAGATGAGATGAGATGACCTGCTCTGGCTGGATGCTTGATTGGGTGATGGGAGCACACTCCTCAGCAATGATGAGATGCAGATGGGACCCTTAGGCCTGGCCAAGACAATTCAGTTACATTTCACCGGGTCTGGGACATGCGACAGAATGTCTGATGGCCAATTCCCTGCAGGCTACAATAGCCAGTTGAGGTCCCCACCGTCTCCACCAAAAGATTTCCTGTTGACTCCATGTAACTCAGAGGGACAGATTTGGGGTGGGGGGGAGAGAAAGAAAACACAGGTGGTTAGGTATGCCCAATGTCACCTGAATAAGTAGGAACAGTATACATCTTGCACCGAGTACAAGCAGGGACTCCGGCAACTAACTATGACAGCATAACTAAAAGGAGAGAGCCAGAAGGTAACACAGGCATGAGGGAGCCCCGGGACATAAAGCAGCCAGCCACTGCACCGTCAACAAACTCGAGTGAGCAAGCGAGTGGGGACTGACAGCATCCATACATCCCAGTTTACTAAAACACTCTGTCTGAGGACCCTCCAGATCTACTCCTTTACCTCATAAACACCATTAACAAAAGGCTTGACTAAACAGATATGTTTTCAGCCTAGACTTAAATGCTGAGACTGTGTCTGATTCCCGAACATTACTTGGAAGGCTGTTCCATAACAGTGGGGCTTTGTAAGAAAAGGCTTTGCCCCCTGATGTAGCCTTCACTATACATAGATACTACATTCAGCTTAAAAATGTATAAATTAATTCCTTATAATGCATCTGAAGGTTATGAAATAATTAATTACTATTACAGAAGTCAATGTGGGGCGGCACGGTGGTGTAGTGGTTAGCGCTGTCGCCTCACAGCAAGAAGGTCCGGGTTCGAGCCCCGGGGCCGGCGAGGGCCTTTCTGTGTGGAGTCTGCATGTTCTCCCCGTGTCCGCGTGGGTTTCCTCTGGGTGCTCCGGTTTCCCCCACAGTCCAGAGACATGCAGGTTAGGTTAACTGGTGACTCTAAATTGACCGTAGGTGTGAGTGTGAATGGTTGTCTGTGTCTATGTGTCAGCCCTGCGATGACCTGGCGACTTGTCCAGGGTGTACCCCGCCTTTCGCCCGTAGTCAGCTGGGATAGGCTCCAGCTTGCCTGTGACCCTGTAGAAGAGGATAAAGCGGCTAGAGATAATGAGATGAGATGAAATCATTAGCGCCCCCTACAGTCTATTTTAACCTGGATCACTTCCTCAGTTTTAGTGATGCTGTTTATTACGATTCAATACTAACAGTTATCTGTAAATTTCTGGTTTTGTATCATCAATCACATAATTTCATTTTAATGGTAAGAACTGGATTGATTTTTGATTCTGTATGGATGCTGACTCTTAATAAACTTTTGGTTGTAAAAGAAATTGATGTAAAATTTTCTTTAAAACGGTAAATGACTCTTAAATTATATTCATAAATATCATTAGACAGATTTATATATGTTGCATTATATAGCTGATGAAATTAACACAGTTCTTATGAGTAAACTTTTAATCCTGCTGTATTTCTGTGGCGTCATTACGACTGGATTATGCATTATGAACTTAATTCAAGCTGAAGTGGAGAATCAGGTCCAGTTTGTGGTCGGGAGCTTCACTTCCTCTGGAAAAAAAAAAAGCAATGCATAAATAATAATAATAAGAAGAGGAAGAATGAAATGAATTTAAAAATGAAATGGTTTTCAGTGTGATGGATCATTTTGCGTTTATAAGATGATGCTTTTAATCAGGAGAGTCATTGAGCTGATTCTAAAATGTGTTCTTTAGCTTTGAAAAAACTCAGAGCTGAAATCTTGTCATTATTTTTGATCTGGAACACCAGAAAATATACACAATGATTTGATTTACTATCTACTTTCTATAACAGTGCATTTATTATTCTGTCAGAAAATGTTAATCATGTAAGCGAAGCATAATGTTACATTACAGGCATTTATCAGACGCTCTTAACCAGAGCAGCATACAACGTACCATGAGCAGCCTGGGGAGCAGTTGGAGATTAAGTGACTTATTGGTCCAGGGAACTGAACCAGTAACCTTTTGGTCCCCAAGCTGCTTCTCTAACCATTAGGCCATGGCTTCCCAACATAAATAAAGCACAGAGGTGACCAGCTGAGAGTTAAGTGTGATATTTACAGGCCTAACTGTGACTTCCTTTCAGTCATGGGATTTGACCTCACAACCTTTGGATCAGTAAGATCAAATCTTGTAGACTGAGATTGAGAAATACTTTAACATGTGGAGTTTCAGCTGTGAGTGAAAGGTATAAACCCTATTACAGCTATCAAATCTGGAACAGGATTCCACCCTGGTATAGATCCAATGTCCTATTTCATTCAAAGTGGCTTACAATTCAGACAGGTTATAATTGAACAGGTGAGGGTTCGAGCAGGTTACGGTTCAGGATGTATGGATGTACAGGTTGTGGATGATTTCAATTTCTTATTACAGTAATAGCCTGACTTGCTTGATTGAAATAAAATAAACAAGTTTCACAATAGGCGGCACAGTGGTGTAGTGGTTAGCACTGTCGCCTCACAGCAAGAAGGTTCTGGGTTCAAGCCCAGCAGCTGACGGGGTCCTTTCTGTGTGGAGTTTGCATGTTCTCCCCATGTCTGTGTGGGTTTCCTCCGGGTGCTCCGGTTTCCCCCACAGTCCAAAGACATGCAGGTTAGGATAATTGGTGGCTCTAAATTGACCGTAGGTGTGAATGTGAGTGTGAATGGTTGTGTGTCTCTCTGTGTCAGACCTGTGATGACGTGGTGACTTGTCCAGGGTGAACCCCGCCTCCCACCCATAGTTAGCTGGGATAGGATCCAGCTTGCCTGCGACCGTGCACAGGATAAGCAATTACAGATAATGGATGGAAGTTTCACAATAACAGCATCACACTCACTGATATTAAAAGTGATTTTGGCTGCAGTGTAATAAACCCACGAGTCAGAAATCATCATCTTTCAGTCTCTTGCTCTCACTGCTTATGTGTAGGTGATTATGCTGTATGTTAGCATTTGGCTAACATGAAGATGTAAAACATAGAGGAAATCTGAAACCAGCGGGATGTGTTTGAGGAAATTTTTACACTGATCAGGCATAACATTAAAACCACTGATCAGTGAAGTGAATATCATTGATTATCTCATTACAGTGGCACCAATCAAGCGGTGGGATATATTAGGCAGCAAGAAAGAGAACAGTCAGTTCTTGAAGTTGATGTGTTGGAAGCAGGAAAAATGGCTAAGTGTATGAATCTGAGCAACTTTGCCAAAACTGTGATGGTGAGATGACTGGGTCTGAGCATCTCCAATATGGTACATCTTGCGGGGTGTTCCCGGTATGCAGTGGTTAGTACTGAACAAAAGTGGTCCAAGGAAAGACAACCAGTGAACTGGCAACAGGGTCATGGGTGCCGAAGGCTCATTGATTCACATAGCACATATGGTACCATCCAGAAAAACAGAAGACCTACTGTAGCACAAAATGCTGAAAAAGTTAATGCTGGCTAAAACAGAAAGGTGTCAGGTCTATAAAGGTGTCGCCGGTTCACCACTGTTCACATTTTATACATTTGTGTAGATCTATATCCATTGTATTGCTTTTAAAAAGACTGCTTGCATTCCCACTTGCATCTGCCTCCCATTCCCTGACTGATATTGGTAATACTGTATTTATGAAATCAGTTATTCCAGGCTGTAATGTAAAAATGAGGTAGAGTCAGACATTATGCCATGCCTCAATAACTCATGAAGAAATAATCTATAAATAAATGTAATCTTGGACCTAATATGTTATGTCCATGGAAATTTTAGCATAAAAAAAGCTATATTGCTCTTTGGAATAGTCAAATATATATATATATATATATATATATATATATATATATATATATATATATATATATATATATATATATAAGCATAAAAGAACCATTTTTAATATTGTTTTATAATTTTATCCATTGTATTAAGGCTGACTAGTCATATGTAAAAGATCTTATCAATTTTCAATCATTGAGTTTTTTTCTTAAATTAACAATACAGTATGTGTTTACCCACAATAATTGTCCACATTTTTAAATTATATTTTTGTTGCCAGCATACCACACTGTGCACCTGACAAACATCACGTGCGATGTGGCCATGATATAATACACTGATGTAATAAAATACTGTGTGGATTCAGTGTTCTGGATTATTTTGTTCTCCACATTACGGAAAACATTCCCATTGTTAAAGCTGATCAAGCACTCATCTGATACAGTTGCAGCTCACTTCCAGTAAGTGTAGTTTAAATTTTTGCTCATCAAAATGTCATTTATACATCCAGGATTGCATAATTATATATACACATTATTATACAGTAAGCAAACACTCAGTTCTGATAGTCAATATATTGGATGTGGGAGAAATGGGCAGGCATGAAATCCTGAGTGACTTTTATAAGAGCCAGAACCTTATTGCCAGATGACTGGGTTTGGAGCATTGCTGGAAAGGCTTATGGGCTGCTCCCACTCAGCATTTGTGAGTTCTGACTGAATGTGGTCTGCGGAGGAACAAACCATGAACCAGCACCGGGGGGTTGTGTGCCTGAGGCTGATTGACAGAGAGAGCAATGAAGCCCATCCCATCTGATCTAAACCAGGGTTGTAGTCGAGTCACTAAACCTCAAGTCCGAGTCCAGTCTCGAGTCCCCAGTGTTCAAGTCTGAGTCAAGTCCAAGTCATTAAATAAAATTTCAAGTCGAGTCCACAATTGGTCTGAGTCAAATCCGAGAACAAGACTCCAACCACACCATTTGACGGTGTCTGTTTCAATGCCATTAATACTAGCTTGTTCCTGAACATGCCGTATGAACAGGTGAATGTGCTTCTCTTTATCAGGGAGTGTGAAGTATTCTGTCAGAGATGGTTGGGAGACGGATGTAAGTGCAGAAGGTGTGTTTATTAATACAAGTGAAGACGGTAAACAATCCAGAACGGCAGGCAAAATCGTAAAACGGTGAAACATGCGATAGGTCGAACGAGGCACAAACAGGCTATCGTAGACTCGGCAGGATCAAAGACAAGAAACAGGGAATCAGGGATCAGGAAACCAAACAAGGAAATTAGGCTCGGTAATGTATTAGCAACGCAACTCAATACTTTGCAAAGTAAGTGTGTTTTCACAGCTTTATGTAGGCACGCTGATTGCACCTTAATCCTGTGCAGGTGCAAGTCATTTATAGCGTGTGCGAGAGTCCGCTTGTTGCATGCAATGTCCAGAGCGCCCGAGAGTCTATCTGATGCACGCGCCAAGTCACGCAGGTGTGACACTCTTGCACGAAATTAGTACAAAAATTAATGTAGCTATAAATATCTTATGCCAAATTATTATCGTATGTGACAAAAAATAAAGAAAAAATCAGAGTCCTTGTCTCCAATTTATGAGTCCGAATGCAGTTAATGCATGAGTCCGAGTCATCAGTGCTCAAATCCAAGTCAAGTAACAAGTCCTTAAAATTAGGAAACGAGTCAGACTCCGGTCTGAGTCCTGGACTCGAGCACTACAAGCCTGATCTAAACCAACAGGAGGGCTACTGTGGCACAGAAAAGCACAGAAGATATTAATGATGGTTACAGGAGGAATGTGTAACAAAACACAGCACATCACACCCTTTTGTATATGGGGCTGCATAGCTGGAGACTGGTCAGAGTGCCCATGCTAAACCTTTTGTACCATCAAAAGCACCTACAATGGGCATGCAAATATCAACCTTGGGACAATGGAAGAAGATCACCTAGTCAGATCATCATGTTATTATATCTTAACATCATGCTAAAATGATGGACAGCTCATTTAAAACCAATGGGACTGATTTCAGCTTTTCAGCTGTCTAAAGCGCATCATTTTACAGCATCATCATCTTCATGCTCCACGGGGATTTAATCAGACTTTCCTACCCTGTTCCATCTTCTTCAAACCAACATTATATTACGCCTCTTATTCAACAGAACATCACTATAATATATTTAAAGAATAAGTGTTTCTTTAGGGCGGCACGGTGGTGTAGTGGTTAGCGCTGTCACCTCACAGCAAGAAGGTCCGGGTTTGAGCCCCATGGCCGGCGAGGGCCTTTCTGTGCGGAGTTTGCATGTTCTCCCCGTGTCCACATGGGTTTCCTCCGGGTGCTCCGGTTTCCCCCAAAGACATGCAGGTTAGGTTAACTGGTGACTCTAAATTGACTGTAGGTGTGAGTGTGAATGGTTGTCTGTGTCTATGTGTCAGCCCTGTGATGACCTGGCAACTTGTCCAGGGTGTACCCTGCCTTTCGCCCGTAGTCAGCTGGGATAGGCTCCCGCTTGCCTGCGACCCTGTAGAAGGATAAAGCGGCTTGAGATAATGAGATGAGATGAGTGTTTCTTTATTCTTTAGACTTTCATGGCAGGCTGTTCAACATATTTTTTTCTGAGAAACTGATGATGTAATAATATCCCTGCCCTCTGATTGGCTCACATTTGGAAATGGTTCCAGTGAACTTCTCCAAGATGCGTGTTTAGTAACTGTGGGGCTTTTTTTTTTTTTTTAGCATAAAGTCTGCTGTCTCTCTCAGGAAAAAAAGAGTACTTAACTGTCCCGTTCTTTATTGCTGGAGGGGTACCTTTTGTACCTTTATTATGTATCTTTCAAATGGAAATCTAGAAATAGCATACTTTAATGCAAGGTACATAATTAGACAGGAATTATCTTTAAAGCTGTAAAGGCCAACATTTGCACCTTTCAGTGCATATAAATAATGTTAAATTGGATTTAATGTGTACAATTGCTGGAAATTTTAAATATTAATTTAAAAAAAAAACCTCCATACACCAACAAATAGCCATAGGGTCATTGTAGACATTTAAATGACAAGTCTAATATTTCAATAGTCTGAATAGGATTATGTTAAGGGGTACAATAAATATTGTACTATGTGATTCCTCTCTCCTTAATATTTATGGAGAAAATAGCAAACCAATCAGCCATCTGTCAACTTAATGCAACCTTTACATGAGCTAAAGGCGTCAGAGGTTCAGTTCCTCCATGTTTTGTGATTCCCTCTTTCTTCATCTGACCTCATGCATACATATGAACACATACAGCACAAACACAGTGACGTCTAGTGGAGATACTGAGGCATCAGTGTTCATTTCAAATACATAATAGTACAGTACAGAATTCATACAGTTTGAAAAACAGCCTTTCAGTCCAATTCATGGTTACAGATATGTTCTTTATTTATCTTTTAGAGAGGCCGTGAACATAAGAGAAAGGAACAGAGCTGACAAAGTGTGACCTTTGAAAGTGTTGGTGGATTTCATTGAGGGGAAAGTCCGGAAATATTCAGACTGTGTATTATTTTGTTTTACCGGTTGAGTTGTTGTGAGCATTCTGAAAAGTGCCTGTTGGAGAAATAAAGCAAGACCCAAAGCTAAGTCAAAATCTGCTGATCTCCTGAGTCCTCCTTCCCATCCACCTGCACACATACCAGGTTCGACAGTCTTTATATACAGGAAATTCATCTCATCTCATCATCTCTAGCCGCTTTATCCTTCTACAGGGTCGCAGGCAAGCTGGAGCCTATCCCAGCTGACTACGGGCGAAAGGCGGGGTACACCCTGGACAAGTCGCCAGGTCATCACAGGGCTGACACATAGACACAGACAACCATTCACACTCACATTCACACCTACGGTCAATTTAGAGTCACCAGTTAACCTAACCTGCATGTCTTTGGACTGTGGGGGAAACCGGAGCACCCGGAGGAAACCCACGCGGACACGGGGAGAACATGCAAACTCCACACAGAAAGGCCCTCGCCGGCCCCGGGGCTCGAACCCAGGACCTTCTTGCTGTGAGGCGACAGCGCTAACCACTACACCACCGTGCCGCCCCATACAGGAAATTATTGCATAAAAAATCTCTTCCTTATCTGACAAAGTTAATAAATAAAGAGCTACAGATCACTAAACCAAGCACTCCCAATCTTTTTGCAGTCAGGAACAACTTTAACTGTAGAATAAACTTCACAGATCCCCACCAAACATATCATTATTGGAATGTGAACAATAATATTTTGGATATTTATTTTTTTAGCATGGAGAAATTTCCCCCCGCACATACACATTGGGTCCAAGTTTTAATTATTGATAGGTGACATTGGTTGGCACAGTCATGCAGTGGTTAGCACTGTTGCCTCACAGCAAGAAGGTTCTAGGTTCAACCTTATAGCCAGCTGGGGTCTTTCTGTGTGGCATTTCCTCCAGGTTTTCTGATTTCCTCCCACAGTCCAAAGACATGCAGATTAGGGCAACTGGCTCCTCTAAATTTCCCATTGGTGTGAATGTGAGTGTGATGGCTGTTCATCTCTGTGTTAGTCCTGCGATAGACTGGTGAGCTGCCCAGGGTGAACTCCGACTCTCACCTGAAATCATCTGGGATTGGCTTTAGGAATCCCCTCAACCCTGATAGATAAACAATATATATAATAGATGGAAAGTTTAATTATTACTGATTATGCTTCACAGACCCCTGGGGTGTCCCCCGATAATGTTTTGAGAAGCACTGCATTAAATCAGCAAAGGTCCTCAGTATTTTATTAAAATTATTTGATAGTATAATATACACTCAGACTATCAGGCCTCTGGTTTGAACCTAAGCTTGGTTTATTGTTTGTGTGGAATTTTGCATGTTCTCCCTGAGTTCCAAAGATTCCCCCAGGATTGCTTTTATCTTTTTTCATGTTATTGCAATGGGGTAAATCACAACCCACAATTATCCATTTTATTATATTTTATGTTGTGACAATGATGATGATGATGATTCTTCTTCTTCTTTTATATATCATTAGATGGCCAACTCAGTGTCGTGCAGCCGTGCCCTCATCTTTGAAGAAAAGAAGAAGAAGAAAGCAGAAAGCACAACTTTATTCATCACACACTTGTGAAATTTCCTCTCTGCATTTAACCCATCTGAAGAAGTGAACACACAGGCACACACATGTGAGCACATACCCAGAGCAGTGGGCAGCCATGCTAACAGCACCTGGGTAGCAGTTGGGAGTTAGGTGCCTCGCTCAAGGGCACCTCAGTCCAAGGCCATCCCATATTAACCTAAACTAACTGCATGTCTTTAAACTGTGGGGGAAACAGGAGCACCTGGAGGATTCCCACGCAAACACGGGGAGAACATGCAAACTCCACACAGAAAGGCCCTCGCTGGCCACTGGGTTCGAACCCAGTCCTAAGTCGAAGAGGCCAGCTTCTGAGGGTGGGCTGTATCGGGGGCAGCCGGTGATTGTGCTTGGCAGTCTGTTCAGGTTCGCCACACTCGCATGCCACACTGTCCAAAAGGCCCCACTTCTTCAGAGATGACTTGAAGCAGCTGACCCCAGTGCATAGACGGTTCAGTGAGGTCCCCAGGTGGCGTGGCAGGTCTTCTCCTTTTACACCACCTCCTGTGTCCTGATGTATCATTGGATGCGGGAGGGCCCAGCCATCTCCCACGCCTATTTCCAGGATGCTGCCAGCCAGGCATCTCTGGACAAGTCCTCAGGGATAGAATGTAGCATCTCTTGTGCTGCCTTGTTGTAGGGATGGCGAGACTTGAGCCGTATTCGGCTACAGGTAGGACAAGTGTTAATATGCGAAGGGTCTGGGGGAAGCTCCCCAAGTTGAACCCACCAGACGGCGGATGAGCGAGACCCTTGCTGTTACCTTGGCCTTCACTTCATCCAGGTGTTGCTTATAGGACAGTGTCCGATCCAAGCATACACTGAGGTACTTGGGGGCTTGCTGGAACTCCAGGCAGTTGTTGCCAACATACACGTCCAGTTCCCTTCTTGCTTCCCGATTGTTGAGGTGGTATGCTGCAGACAATTTCTTGCCCACGCTGAGCTGAAGGTGCCACTTCTGGAGGTAGTCTGCCAAGATGCCCATGTCTTGGTTGAGACCATCTTCCATCGCCTTCCCTGTTGGGCGTCGAAGCATGATGGCCAAATCGCCCGCATAGCCATACTTGGTAGATATTGTATCCAGCAGGTCATGACTGTAGATGTTAAACAACATTGGTGAGAGGACAGAGTCTTGCGGGACACCGTTCTTCAGCCTTCGGAGCCTGCTGGTCTGGCCATCGCTGGTCTGTAGGATAAAGCCATGGTTTGATAGCATCTCCATGATGAACCTCACCATATGCCGGTCCGGGATTGTCCTCAACAGTTTCAGATGTAGTCCACGGTGCCACACGGTGTCATAGGCGGCTGTCAGGTCCAGGAATATGACTCCAGCTTTCTCGTTATCCTGAAAGATGTTTTCAATGTCCTGAGTGAGTAGGGTTACCTGATCCACTGTTGACCTGCCTCGGCAGAAGCCGGCTTGTTCCAGTGGGAGTTGTGGGTCCACCAGTGGCTCAATGCATCTGTGAATCAGCCTCACAGGATCTTATATGGGACACAGAGCAGAGAGACGGGCCTGTAGGACTTCGGATCTTCAGCGGGTTTGTTCGGCTTTGGCAAGGCTATGACGGAAGCACGGCACCAGGTCTTTGGAAGCTTGGACCTCCAGAAGCATGCTGAGAAGAACGAGCATAGCCAGCAAGATGTTCTTTCACTTTGGTGTATGACAAACTCTGAGTGGATATTGTCTCAACCTGGTGACTTGCCCGGCTTCAGTTTGTTAATTGCTGCACTTAGTTCAGCTGCTGTGAAGTCTCCTGAGAGGTTGGCATCGACACTGACTGCCCTGTAGAGAGACGATACCTCACACAAGATCAGTCGTGTGAAGTTTTTGTCTGCATCTGGGAAGCGGCCATTTTTCAGGAGCTGGGAAGCAATGGCATCTGCTGTCACTTGACTCCTGCGGGGTGTTGCTTTTCTCCCTGAGAGCAGGTTGATGGTCTGCCACACCTTCCGGCTAGAGTGGGTGAAGTCGATAGATTCCACTACTTCAGTCCACCTAGTTCAGGTGTCATCCAGCTTCTGCAGTAAGGTTGTTGCTGTTGCGTCCATTTCTTCCCTGGAGCTCGCCTGCTGGTGTTGGCGCAGCAGGCAGCTGCACTCCTCATCCCAGCCCAGGATGTAGTTCTTGTTGTAGCTACGCGGGATGTTGTGCTTTGCTGCCCTAAGGAGGACTTTACAGTAGGTGGCATATACAACATCCACATCAGCTGCTTCTGGGTCCAGCAGACCAGCAGTTCTTCTTTCCATTTCTGCCATAAACAACTGCCAGTTCACCTTCCTGAAATTCCATCTCCTGACCGGTTTGCCAGCTACCAGCTGTACCAGCAATGGTACTTTGATGATGGATGGCTGGTGGTGTGAATGAGAGAACCTGTCCAAGACACGTCTCTCCGGTTTCAGGTCGTTACCGCGACATATGATGAAGGCCAGGTCTGGTGTAAGAGTACCAGTGTGCAGAAAAGAAGCTTGGGGGCTCTTTTGGGTCAAAGAGCAGCAGTGCTTCAATGTTAGAATCCCACTCACTCAGCACTCGGCCTGCAGTTTTATCGCCCATTTGAATGGATCCCAAACAAGTGGTGGCTATTTTCCTGGTACTATTTTTAAAAAAATCAAAAATATGTGTGTTAGATGTTTTTATATACTCAAACTAAAGTAACAAATTTCATTAAATTCAGAAAAATATGATTTCAGGAGCCATAAAAACAGTTTTTTTCTTCTAAAAATAAAATGACTCTTGATTTTGCAGCTTTCAGTCTTCTTTCTTCTTCGCTCATCTCCTCCTCAGGACAATTGTCAGAAAGAGACACGCCCAGATGAGGTGTCATGAACCAACAAATGAATATTACTGTCAGAAATGGTGAGCTGAGGTGAAGTGAGGACCCAAGACCAGACTCAAGACAGGCAGTGTACAAAAAGAAACTTCTTTAATGAAGTGCAGGGCAGAGGTACAATAAGGCTCAGGCAAAATCGGTGGTCAAAGAATGGACCAAGAGGTCAAAACACAGAAGAGCAGGCAGGCACGGTCAGGGACAAAAACAGGACAGAAAAATCTTCACAAAAACTGAAGAAAACAGGGACAAGGGAAACCCAGGCAGAGGAAGCAAAACACAAAAGAACAGGCAGGTAAAACTGGGGCAAAACCTGGACAGAAAACTAGACCAAAAAAACAGGGAACAATTCAGGCAGGGTGTAACCGAATGGATGTGCGGGCGCCACTAGGGGCAAATGGATCAGGCCAAAAACAGAGGGAGAGGACAAAAAAAATCCAAGCAAGAGTTTTTATTTTTAAAACTTGGTGGCAATTTTTAGACAAACAATGTTCAAAGCATGATTTTCCTTTTTTTTTGGTATTTTTGATGTTTTTAGAAAAATAGATTTGTACAAAAATAGATTTTCAAAAAGAAAATACAAAAGTTGTCAACTAGAATGTCCCAGAAAATATTTGCTATGTCTCTTTAAGAGCAGAGAACAACAGGCAGCAAAGTCAATGTCAAGACAAATTCACCACATGAAGTCAAACGCTAGACTAAAGACATAGGACTAGGCTAACATACATAAAGAAGGTGACCAGCACCATTCCAACATGAAAGGGGAACACATAACAATCACTAAACACAAACAATAACATTACAGACTCTGATGCATCATAAGGACATTCTACAGCATTTAAACAACAAGTTGACAACATAAACATTAAAACTAAACATTGCAAAACATCACCGTAATACAGAGATATAGAAGCGGCTTGATCAGGGCCGTCTCCGTCTTCCCTATGACATTCTGGCAAGATGGACCAGAGCAATTGTGGCTGGCACGAAATAAATGAGTCTCTGTTTCATTTCGGCACTCTTTTGCCACCTGCGGGACGCGACAAGACAGTTCATCACCACGGCAAGAAACGGTATGCTACTTTTTTCTTTTCAGCACCTAAATCTCTGCAGCAACTTGGTACATTAAAAAGAAACATTAGAAATAGTCTGTGTTGCATTTTCCTTTCCATAAATGTCTTTAGTAAAACAGTGTTCATGGGCAAAAGAGTACCAGCAAAGTTTAGCATCTTAGCATTTAGCTCAATGTTCCTGGAGTTGCCAGTCGGTGTGTGTGTGTGTTTAGGCACAGGTAGGCAGTGAAACAAAGGCTGCCTCGCAGCCACGAGGCAAGGGAAATGTGCGGTCCGTCCATGACTGTCACACCCCCCCCACACCTCTGGTCTCACGCCGACAGGCGAGAGAGGAAATCTGCAGTGGCGTTATCCCTCCCTGGGATATGGCAGATGGTGAACCAGAAAGGCTGCATGGAGAGGTACCACCTGGTGATGCGCGCGTTGAAATCATGCATGTGGTCCACCCACTGCAGAGGACAATGGTCTGTCTCCAGCAGGAACTCACGGCCAAGGAGGTAATACCTGAAGGCATCAAGGGCCCATTTCACCGCCAGGCATTCCTTCTCGACGGTTGAGTATCGCACCTCCCTGGGATACAGCTTCCGGCTGATGTACGCCACTGGATATCTCTCGCCTGGTTCACCCTGCAGGAGCACTGCCCTCAAACCTCTATCAGAGGCGTCTGTCTGCAAAACAAATTGCTTTTCAAAATTAGGACAGTACAACACAGGTTCATGGCAAAGGGCATTCTGAATGTCCTCGAACGCCTTCCTGGCGTCCTCTGTCCACCGGACCTGGACTGGGGAGTTCTTTTGGGTCAAGTCTGTGAGGGTGGCTGCCCTGACCGAGAAGTTTGGCACGAATCTCCTGTACCACCTGGCCATGCCTAAGAATGACCGCACCTGGGTCTTGGTCTGGGGCAAAGGGCACTGCTGGATAGCCTCCAGCTTCTGCACCTGCGGTTTGATGACACCCCCACCAATTACATGCCCCAGGTACTCTGCTTTCTTCCGAGCGATGGCACACTTAACTGGATTGATGGTCAGGCCTGCCTCCTTGATCCTCCTCAGGACTTCGCACAGGTGACGTAGATGCTCCGCCCATGACGCACTGTAAATAATTACATCATCAAGGTAAGCAGCCGCGTACCCCTGCGTTCCCTCCAGCACATGATCCATCAATCTCTGGAAGGTGGCAGCAGCACTGTGGATCCCAAACAGCATGACTGAGAACTGAAAAATCCCCCAAGGGGTACGAAATGCAGTCAGTTCTTTAGTTGAAGCACTCAGGGGGACTTGCCAATATCCCTTGGCCAAGTCTAAGGTAGTTACCCAGTTAGCTGAGCCAAGAGAGTCAATGAGGTCATCAATTCTCGGGGTAGGGTATGAATCAAACTTAGAAACAGAGTTCAAATACCTGACGTCAACACAGAACCAAAGACTGCCGTCCTTCTTTGGGACAAGGACTATTGGGGAGCACCACTCGCTGCTGGATGGTTCGATAATCCCCATGGTGAGCATCTGGTCAGTCTCCTTCCTCAGTCCATCAAGGAGTCGCTCTGGAATCTTGTAACTCATGCGACGAGGAGCTGCCCCCTCACACAGGGAAATGTGATAACTCACCAGCTGAGTGTGGCCTGGTTGTTCTTTGAACAGGTGGGGACCACAGAGCCACTTGATGGCCGCCTGTTGGTCAGAGGAGAGATGGTCAAGGTTAAGGGCGCCCTCTGTTGGTAAAGGTAGGTACTGCTCCTCGACCTCATCCTCTTCTTGCACCCGACAGATCATCAGGGACTCTGCACTCACACCTGGACATTCCCTCCACTCCTTCAGAAGGTTGATGTGCAGCACTCATCTGGAGCGCCTCTCTCCTGGCTTAACAACTTCATAATTGGTTGAGCCGAGCCTCCGCACCACCTCAAAGGGACCTTGCCGTTTGGCGAGCAACTTACTGGAGTCACTCAGCAACATCACCAACACTTTGTCTCCCTCATTAAAACTCAGAGCGTGAGCCCTGCAGTCATAGTAGGATTTCTGGCGCTGCTGGGCTTGCTCAAGGTTCTGCTGTGCCAGTTCTGCCATGCTCTTCAGCCTCTCACGCATCTGCAACACATACGAAAGCGTGTCCTGCAAGGGTGGAGTCTCCTCCTTCATCCAGGTCTCTTTCAGGAGTGCCAGGGGGCCTCGAATGTCATGTCCATAAAGCAATTCAAAAGGTGCAAATCCAGTTGAGGCCTGCGGCACCTTGCAATAAACAAATAGAAGGTAGGGGAGCCAATTGTCCCAGTCAGAGCCCGATTCATCCACAAACTTGCGTAGCATCTGCTTAAGGGTCTGGTTGAACCGTTCAGTCAGGCCATCCATTTGTGGGTGATAAGGGGTGGTCCATATACCTTTTATGCCTAACAACCCATACACCTGCTTGAGAAGTTTGGACATAAAATTGGACCCCTGGTCAGTTATTATAGCTCTAGGGAACCCCACCCTTGAGAACAACTGGATTAGACACGTGGTCCTAGCCTTAACAGCTTTAAGAGCAAAAACCTCTGGGTATCTCGTAGCGTAATCAGTAATCACAAGCATGAACCTATTCCCAGCTTTGCTGCGCTCAAGGAGACCTACTACGTCCATACCCAACTGCTCAAAAGGAGTGCCTACTATAGGAAGAGGTTCTAAGGGGACCTTAGGGGGAGCTCTGCTTGCAGTTTTCTGACACTCAGGACATGTCTTACAAAAATCTGCAATGTCTTTTGCCATACTTGGCCAATAAAAATAACAGCTGATTCTGGCAACAGTTTTATGTTTGCCTAAATGGCCTGCCCATGGTATGGAATGGCCCAAGTCAAGGACTACCCCCCTAGCCTTCAATGGAACCACCATCCTGGCCTCAGCCCCTCCCACTTTATGCAAAACTCCATCTTTAATAGCAAAACCTTGCCCTGGCATCTCCTCCTCAACACTAAGCTGAGCCTGCCGAAACAAAGGGCCAATGTCTAGGTCTTGCTGCTGCATTGAAGCCATATCTTGGGGAATTTTTACAAGGACATCTGCCAGCTCTGGACAAGGATCCTCCTGACTACCAGAAATTCCAAACTGGAACTTCTCCTGTCTCCTCTATCTTTTTGACTTATGGCTCTTACCAGGCAGAGCCTCAACATCTGCATTGAAAAAGGGCAAAGCAGAAAGTGGAGTTTCCTCCTCGCTACTCTTAGCCATTGCCCTGGTCACAGCCACATTACACTCGTTATTACCAGCTACGAGCTGACACAATAAAGAAAAATCCCGACCCAAAATCATGGGATATGGTAAGCTATCCACTACCCCAACATCCAATAAGTAAGACTGTCCCAAAACCTTCACATACATGCTTGCAGTAGGGTATGACCTTTCATCTCCGTGCACACACTTTAACTGGGTCATCACAGCATAATTATGAAGTTGAGCTGAAACATAATTAGCATTGACTAGAGACTGCATGTTGCCAGTGTCAATCAGTGACTCAACCTCCCGCCCATTTAACACTACAGTATGAAAGCTAAGAGCTACCGACTTTCTGGGGGTGCTAGCTCTAGGTACTGTACAAATGTTGGACTGGGTGGCATTGTTTGGGCATTTGGGAGTAATATGACCTTCCTCACCACACTGAAAACACACAGGTACTTTGGGGCTACTGGGGTTAAAAGTAAGGTTGGACCTAACAGCAGGGTTATAATTCTGGGGACCACTCTTACCACCCACAGATGTCTGGCTGCTGTTGAACTTCTTTGGTGGTCCACTGCTGCTCTTTGTGGGTGGAGGATGACGTTGGGGCCTACTGGAGTCTTTGCCTGCCCTCCATTGGGCATAGGTCCATGGCTGCATCTTCTGCCGGGCTGCCACAAAGATGTCTGCCAGGGAGGCAGCTTCGGCTGCTGAGACCGGGTCGTGTTCCCTGATCCACACCTGGAGGTCAGGGGACGTCAAACGAAGGAACTGTTCCAGGATTATCATTTCTCCAATCTGCTCCTTGGTGTGCTTCTCAGGCTGGACCCATCGTTGGTACAGGTCTCGCAGGCGGGTGTACAACTCCTTCGGTGACTCCTCCTCCTTCACCTCAGCACCTCTGAAGTTCAGCCGATAGGTCTCCTTGTTGATGTTGTACTTGGCCAATATGGTCTCCTTCAGCTTGTTGTAGTTCAGGGCATCGTGCTGGTCCATAGCAACATAAGCGGCCCTAGCCTTGCCCATCAGGAGGGGCGCTAACCTTACTGCCCAGTCAGTTGTTGGCCACTGACACGCCATGGCCACTCTTTCAAATGTGACCAAGTAATGCTCAACATCATCTTGCTCACCTAGACACTGCAATCTGGGCTCCCTCTCCACCATGGTCCTTGCTTGGCTGCTGGGGCGAGGTGGCTCTGCTGACGATGGAGGCAGTGGTGGTGGGTGCCACGGCATCGCATCAGCACCGCTGTCTGGCACGCCAACCGCTGCATCTGGGACTGGTGTAGTTCTGGTGTGTACTTCCTGTTGCAGGAGGCTAAACTGGTGTTGAAGGGTTCGCCAACGGCTTTCCTGTCGCGCGGCTTCCTGCTCCAGCTTGACGTCACATGCTTGTTGCTGTGCCATCATAGACCGGAACATATCTTGCAGCTCCTGTACCGATAGGTCTTCAGCCACCTCGGCCAGTTCAGGATCATTGCTGTCATCTCCGCCACCGGCCCCGCCTTCTTGATGAACAGGTTTCCATTCACCAGTTTTCTTCAGCCCCATCACATCAGCTGGTGTCACCACCCCAAGGACATGAAGATCGTGGAGGGAAAACGAAAAAATAATCTGCCACAAAAAAATTGAAAAACTCGCTGCTGCCCTCTAGGCCTTGATCCCACTTCTCTGACACCAGTTGTAACGGGATGGATGTGCGGGCGCCACTAGGGGCAAATGGATCAGGCCAAAAACAGAGGGAGAGGACAAAAAATCCAAGCAAGAGTTTTTATTTTTAAAACTTGGTGGCAATTTTTAGACAAACAATGTTCAAAGCATGCTGTTCCTTTTTTTGGTATTTTTGATATTTTTAGAAAAGTAGATTTGTACAAAAATAGATTTTCAAAAAGAAAATACAAAAGTTGTCAACTAGAATGTCCCAGAAAATATTTGCTATGTCTCTTTAAGAGCAGAGAACAACAGGGAGCAAAGTCAATGTAAAGACAAACTCACCACATGAAGTCAAACGCTAGACTAAAGACACAGGACTAGACTAACATACATAAAGAAGGTGACCAGCACCATTCCAACATGAAAGGGGAACACATAACAATCACTAAACACAAACAATAACATTACAGACTCTGATGCATCATAAGGACATTCTACAACATTTAAACAACAAGTTGACAACATAATCATTAAGACTAAACATTGCAAAACATCACCGTAATACAGAGATATAGAAGCGGCTTGATCAGGGCCGTCTCTGTCTTCCCTATGATGTTCTGGCAAGATGGACCGGAGCAATTGCGGCCGGCACGAAATAAATGAGTCTCTGTTTCATGTCGGCACTCTTTTGCCACCCGCGGGACGCGACGCGGGTATGCTACTTTTTTCTTTTCAGCACCTAAGTCTCTGCAGCAACTTGGTACATTAAAAAGAAACATTAGAAATAGTCTGTGTTGAGTTTTCCTTTCCATAAATGTCTTTGGTAAAACAGTGTTCATGGGCAAAAGAGTACCAGCAAAGTTTAGCGTCTTAGCGTTTAGCTCAATGTTCCTGGAGTTGCCAGTCGGCATGTGTGTGTGTGTGTGTGTGTGTGTTTAGGCACAGGTAGGCGGTGAAACAAAGGCTGCCTTGCAGCCGCGAGGCAAGGGAAATGTGCGGTCCATCCGTGACCGTCACACAGAGGGAATCAAGAGACACAATATCAATGGGTTATGGCAAGGCGAGGAAAGTCTACTAGAGACAGTCAGGCAACTGGAGTAGCTCCAAACAGCTCTTAAGTAGGCCCTGGCTGATGGGAGAGGAGTGGTAGCAGGTGTGGGAGTGCCGCTTCAGGGAAGATGGCCTCCAGCAGGGCAGGACTGAATTCCTGTCCCAGATCCGGCCTGGAGCCGGCGTGGAAGTCCCACAAACTCAGTCATGGATGGACTGGACTGGACTGTGACAATTACTGTTCTTGATTATTTATTTTTTCAGACTTATTCAATCATAGATTTGATTATTCATTACTAAGTATCATGATGACTGTCATTTCTTGATAAAAATCATGTTAAATTATCTGACTGAGCCCGAGTCAGAAGTCAGTGATAAGTGTACGATCTGTCTGAAAACCACTGAAACTAAACACTATACCTCGGTACAATTAAAATAAAATCCATCCACTGTTCAGTAAGTATCTGCTAGCTCACAAGCTGTTAATTAGCAGCAAAAGCTAGCTACATAAATGGAGGTTACCTTCGCAACAGACCAATTTCCATATTATATCTGTTGGAGTGACAACTGGTTCTGCCACGTTTGCCATAATTTCCAGAACTCCAGTGTGGCACACTGAATTATGGGATTGTCTTCTGACTGGGACAGTCCTTTTCTCAGGAGCACACAGATGCTGCCCCAAGAACGCTGCCTACACAGGATGCCGTCTTCCGACTGGAACGCACCAGTCCTTCAGTGCACTTGGAATTAAACATTTAATTGTGGTTTTCTACTGGACGACTGGTTGAGATGTGTCTGTGCAAAAAGTGAAACATAGTTCAGTTCAGGAACCCTTGTGGTTTTTTAGAAATACTAAAGTAAAAGATGTGGGAATTTGACTACGCAGGCCGCCACACATATAATGTGCACTACAGAGTGTATACAGTGTTTACACAATGCTATTTAAGACTGTCTGTAGTGAACTGTACAGAACACCACAGCAGATTTATTCACAAGAAAAGAGACGCCAGTACGTGTTTACTGACAAAACTACTTACGGTACAGATATCACTTCTAGCACAGACACTTTGTTTATTTTGTTTTTATTGTTATAAAATGTGTACGATGCCAAACATAAAATAGAACAGGATACACAGCTTTTCATTTCTTTCTTTTTTAATTCCAAACCCCTTTTTCTATGTCAAGAACAAAAGCTCAAAATTTCAAGAGCTGTAAAAATTAATGTCATTGTTGTTTGTTTGTTTCTTTAACCTTTGAAACCTAAACTTTTATTTTGTATTATTATTTCAGACCCTTTATTATTATTTTTTACTATTTCAGGCACAAAAGCTTAAAAATTCAGGAATTATTATTATTATTATTATTATTGTTGTTGTTGTTTTGTTTGTTTGACCTTTGAAACCTAAAGACTATTCAGGATTTTAATATTGCTCTGATTTCTCGCTTTCTCTCCTGCTTGCTTTTCATTTCTTCCTTTTTGTGCTCCCAGTGTTTTAATTCTTTGTGTTTGTAATGATCAGCGCACCTCAGTATGGAAAGAGTAAAGGATCAGGAATTGTGAAACTCACTTGAGTGTCTGCCTGAACCCAGCTGACTGTGAGGAGAGAACTGATCTGATTGGATGATTTATTTATCACTGACTCTGCACTCGGCTGTATTTCTGTCTCTATTCAGTGTGTGGAAGTCAGTGACAAGTGAATTCATCTGAGCTGCTGGTTTACTGACAAACTTCAGAATGAAATTATTTCTCATCTTTTTCACACTAATGTGTGTGAGGGACACTGAATCACAGTGTAAGTGAGATATTTATTTATGTGTAAATTTGCTGTAATATTTTTCCCCAGTGGTAATTAGAAGAGTGTATATAAAGTGTTAATGGTGGTGTTTTGGTTATTAAGCTGTAGAGCTTGATTTAAATGAGACAGATCGTTTCAGGTCATCACAAAAACGATGTGATTTTGTCACTGATGATGATGTTTTTATCTCACTGTACAGGCTGCTGCAGTTTGAACGTGTGTGTGTGTGTGTGTGTTTCTCCAGTTAAACATCATGAACTGCATCTAATCGAATGTTCAGAGAAGAATAAGGAGTTTATGTTAGGGTCCGATGGAGATGAAGAGTTTTATGCAGATTTTGAGAAGAAGAAAGGAGTGATAATGCTGCCTCCCTTCGCTGATCCGATTGGGTACCCCGGAGGGTACGAGTCTGCTGAGGCTAACCTGGCTGTCTGCCAAAACAACTTAAAGCTGTCGATAGAGGACTTTAAAGGCCAGCCGGAGCCACAGGGTGAGAAACTCAGTGTTTATAGGAGCACAAATTGACCTTGATGATATTGAGTCTAAAATGATTTTCCAGCATGAAGATGTGAGATTTGTTGTAGATTTGACTGTAAATCACTGACCATTACACTGTCAGTAAACTACAGGAACAATCACAGTCTCCAGCCTGTAAAGCTCTCATTTACTGTACAATACTCTAATCTCACAGCCGACACTACAGCACTGCTGTCTCACACTATTTTCATTTCATAAAGGCTTTTTATTCGACTAAAACATCCCAGAATGCACCACATCATCACAGCAGCTGTTTGCTTCACCCTGAACACAAACTATTTATCAGTTAAATTTATAGAAATGAAGAAAGTTCTCTCTGAACAGAGTAACTGTTGAAATGTGGGGTTTGAAAATCTAAATAAATCTTTGCTTTTATTTCTATCCCCAACACACACACACACACACACGTCCCAATTATGGATTATTGAGCTAAAGATTGATTTTATAATTGACTTGCTAGAAAATATGAAGATGATCTGAGTAATACAGTATTCATATTTCATACAAACTCCATCCGGGACCTGAGTAACACAGTCTCCAATATCTTCACTCATGAGGAAATTAATGAATTGTTTTGATAAATTTGGGGACTTTTTGTTTGTGAATGTGTCGATAGAATAAAAAGAAAACCACACATTGGCTTGAAGATATGAAGTTTATCTTCTCATGTTGAAAAACTCACATTTTTCATACGAAATTCATCGTGGATCTGAGTGACATACGTAATTCCTGATATTTCACTCTGATGATGTCACTCCCAGTGTTTTCCCGCTGATTAGATGTGTGTTGTCAAAATGGTGAACCTGTTGTGTCCTGTGCTTTTATTTTGACTGCAGGAAGTATCTCCGTGTAGTGTATGTTGCTAGGATACGTATGTATGTGTATGCTCTTGAAGAAACGCTTAGTAAATGTTGAGACGCACACTTGTTCCCGCCGTCATTCTTTACATGAAACACTACAAAATTGGCGACGAGAGTACGAATTCTTTTCTGCAACGATGACGGCTGCAAACGTGCCTTTCCTGACCTTCTTCTTACCATGCCCGGGTGAGCCTGCAATGTCTTTTGAAACGTGGAAAAAAATCTTCGAAAACTACCTGCTAGTTATCAACACGAGTGGAGCCGAATGGCTGGTTGCCAGGAAGAGGGCAATTCTACTACACTGCCTTGGCTCGGAGGGCCAGAGAATCTTCTACTCCCTGCCTGATACAGGTGATACTTACGACTCTGCTTTAACTGCATTGGAAACGTACTTCAACCCAAAGACTAACACAGTTGCCGAGCGTCATGCATTTCGTAAGCGTGCTCAGGCTTCTCATGAAACGATACTACAGTATGTCGCTGCGTTGTGTGACCTTGCTTCAACTTGTGATTTTGGTGTGAAGACAGACAAAATGATCTGCGACCAATTGATAGAACATGTGTGCAATCCAAGAATATGTGAGAGACTGCTGTTAGATGCTACACTTACTTTGCAAAAAGCTATAACTTTAGCTACTCAAGTCGAATCAGCTGTGGACCACGCCAAGAGCATTACTGATGCACGCGTGGTCCCCGTGCAAGCCATGCAGCAAACTTCCAAACGCAGGGGGAGAGGTCACAAGTCGAATGCTGCTGGCGCCAGTGCTTCTGCCAAAGGTAAACAAAAGACATGCTACCGCTGCGGTATGCAATGCACCCAACTGTCCAGCAATTACAGCTACATGCAAGCAATGCAAAAAGACTGGACACTTTGCTAAAGTTTGCCGTTCTGCTCAACCTAATACACAAGAGGTGCGTGAAGTAGAACTCCCTGAGGTTTTGGTGCTTTACACAGACAATGCTACCAGCCCAACTGCTAAAATTACATGCACTGTGGAGATTGCAACCGAACAGTCACAGCCCTGCACAGCTGACTTAGTCATGGACTCTGGGTCTTCTGTATCCATACTGCCACAGAGCCTCCATGTGCTCCACTTCAGCCACGTTCGGCTGACTCAGCCCAAAGCCAGGCTTGTGTCTTACTCTAAAACGCACATTCCTGTCCTTGGCTGCATGTCCGCGAATGTGTCTCTACATGGCCGCACAGCTCTATGTACATTCTACATTTTGACCAACGGAACTCCACTGCTTGGGCGAGACCTCATGGCATCACTACAGGTGCACATCCAGCACAACAGAGTCCTGCCTCCTACTGCTCCTGCACCTGTGCTGGAATGTGCCACTACTACACCTACATCTACATCACCTATCATCGGCTGTGCAAAGAACTTTGTTCATCTGGTGAAAATTGATGGCACCGTTACACCAGTGCGCCAAAAGCTCCATCACCTGCCACTGTCAGTTCGAGATGCAGTGACAGAGGAACTGAACAACCTACAGGCAGCGGGCATAATTGAGCGCATTGATGCTTCAGCATGGGTGTCACCAATTGTTGTTACACAGAAAAAGTCAGGCAAAATCTGCATGTGCGTTGATCTGTGCGAACCAAACAAGGCGGTGATCATTGATGCACACCCACTGCCTCACATGGATGAACTGCTGTCCAGCTTAAAGGGTGCCACCGTCTTCTCTACAATTGACTTGGTTAGTGCGTACTACCAAATGCCCCTACATGAACAGAGCCGTGACCTTACAGCATTTATTACCCATGACGGCCTGTTTCGTTTCTGTCGTGTGCCATATGGGCTTGCTTCAGCTCCTGCCGCTTTCCAGAAAATGATGAGCTTAGTCCTGGATGGCCTGTCAGGGGTGGAGTACTACCTGGACGACATAATAGTCCATGGATGCAACATGCCTGCTCACAACAAGGCTTTGGCTGTTGTACTGCATCGCCTGAGAACTGCTGGCCTATAACTCAACAACGACAAGTGCCGCTTCCGCCAGCCTAAACTGCCATTCCTGGGACACATCGTGTCAGCGGATGGACTACAGCTTGACCCTGAACGCATTCAGGCCATCGCTGATGCGCCTGCACCTACCGATGCCTCAACTCTTCGCTCCTTCCTCGGACTGCTCTCATGGTACTCCAAGTTCCTGCCGAACCATGCCACTGTGGTGGAACCAATGCAAGCATGCCTGAGAGTGTCTGACAGTGCTTTTCAATGGACTGCTGAGGCACAAGCTAGCTTCGACACTGTCAAGAAAATGCTGGTCTACAGTCAGGCTCTAGCTTTGTTTGACCCCACACTGCCTACAATTGTGTCTACAAACACTTCCAACTACGGCCTAGGTGGCGTGCTGTCACAAGTGGGCCCAGACAAGATTGAAAGGACTGTGGCATTTGCATCCCAAACTCTGTCTGTGGCTGAACGCAAATATGCTACGGTGGAAAAGGAAGCCCTTGCATGCGTATGGGCTGTCGAGCGATGGCGTACTTACCTCTGGGGACGCCACTTTACCCTGCGAACCGACCATCAGGCATTGACAACCCTACTTACCACAAAGGGTGTCGGCCATGCCGGTCTCCGTGTGTCAAGATGGTCTGCGCATCTCATGTCCTACAACTACGACATCATCTACCGTCCAGGTGCCGAAAACGCTCCAGCTGACTGCATGTCCCGCCTGCCTTTACCTGCTGCTCCAGAGTGCTCTGCTGCATCCTCCCACTCTGATGATGCTGATCCTGAGATAGTTGCTCTCCTCTCTACTGCTCGTAATACACTGTCTGCCACTGACCTTGACTCTGCCTGCGCTTCATGCCCTGAGATCACAAAACCCCGGCTCCAGATCACACGTGGATGGCCTGCTTCATCCAAAGGCCTCGACCCTGACCTGCTGCCATACTACAAGCTCCGCACGGAGTTATGCGTCAAAGACCAATTTGTGTTTCGTGACTCTCGGCTGGTCGTACCCATTGCATTGCGACCAGACCTGATTTCAATTGCACACGAGTCCCATCAAGGGGTGGTACGGACAAAGCAATGCCTACGTGAACTCTACTGGTGGCCAAAGATGGATACAGACGTACTTAGTGCCATCCACTCCTGTCATTTGTGCCAGCTGAACGACAAAACAGCAAAGCCCCATCCAGCTCCTCTGCAACCAGTGCCTCTGCCAGACGGTCCATGGCAGAAAGTTGCAATGGACATTGTTGGTCCGTTTGAGCTTGCCCCTCCAGCCTGCAGGTATGCAATTACACTTACCGACTACTATAGCAAGAGGCCGGAGGTTGCTTTTACACAGAACATTACCACAGATACTGTCCTGACATTCCTGTCCTTGGTGTTCAGCTGACATGGCAACCCCCTGAACATCGTGACAGATAACGGTGTTCAGTTCACCTCTGCTGCATTCATTGCTTTCCTACAAGACCGACAAATACGTCACCACCGCTCCTCTCTCTACTACCCTGCTGCCAATGGGCAAATTGAGAGATTCAATCGTGTGCTCAAGCAAACAATCCAGCTTGCCATACAACAGCACAAGCCATGGAAGCCAGCTGTTACTGACTTTTTACACATCTACCGTGCTACACCCCATGCCACGACTGGGACTTCACCTTTCCAGCTCCTCTGTGGACGTCCCATGCGCACCAAGCTGTCTGTGCTACTTCCTTCTTCTCCTGTGCCCGCTCAAAAGGATACTGACATTCGTCACAGGGTTAGCCAGCGCCAGTCGAAAATGAAGGCCTACACCAATGCCAAGCATGGCGCTCAGCCTCCTGCTTTTCAAAAAGGGGACAGAGTGCATGTGAGAAACCCACTACATGTGCCTAAGGGTCACAGGAAGTTCAGCGATCCTCTTACCATCAGTGCAAAAGTTGGTGAGAGCACATACAAGCTGATCAATGGTAATAAGTGGAATGCCTCCCACCTTACCAGTTTTCCTGACACTACACCTACTCCAAGGCCTGCAGACGAGGACACTGATTCAGCCAACCATTCCCCGGAACCCAGGCCCATGCAAAAGATTCGCCAGCCTACCTGGCTGAAGGACTATGTCACTTAAATGTGTACTCTTTGTCACAAACCTTACTTACCTCCCAGGTTACCTCTCAGTGGATTACAAGTTCAGTTAGTTGATTCACTCTATGTAATCTTGCTCTACTTATCTTAAACTATGCAGTTGTGCTTACTTACATTTAAGTGATAATTCAGTTAATGGGTAAGTTGTCTTTACCCATGTTGCTATTTCAGAAATGTTTCATTTCTTCTATGACCAAGAATAAGCTAGTGAAACGTACTGCCTCAGGTTACATGAGTGATATTTCAAATTCTTAAGTATTCTGGGGTATGTGCTTCTTCTTTAAAAAGGGGGAAAATGTTGTGTCCTGTGCTTTTATTTTGACTGCAGGAAGTATCTCCGTGTAGTGTATGTTGCTAGGATACGTATGTATGTGTATGCTCTTGAAGAAACGCTTAGTAAATGTTGAGATGCACACTTGTTCCCACCGTCATTCTTTACATGAAACACTACAGAACTGTTTCAAAATTAAAATACTTTTGATTAACTGGTGGGTTTTTTTTGTTTGCTTTTTGGATATGTTCATAGAATACAAATACATTGGCTTGAAGATATGAAGTTTATTTTCTCATGTTGAAAAATATTTCACTCATTCGCTTCACTCCCTCATGATGTATCCATTCACCACTCAAAGATAAACTTCATATCTTCGCACCACCATGTAACATCCTCTATATATCGACAGCCAGAAGAAATAATGAATGCATCACAGTCTCAGAGTCATAACAATGGTGCACATGTGCTTTATATTTTTCTCCAGATGCCCCACAAAGCTCCATCTATCTCAAAGAAAATATTCAGCTGGGTTCAGAGAACATGCTCATCTGCCACTTCACACGATTTTTCCCTCCACCTGTTACTGTACGCTGGACCAAAAACAGTGTGGATGTGACGGAACAATCCACACTCAGCCGCTATTACCCGAATAAGGACAAAACCTACAACCAGTTCTCCCACCTGCCCTTCACTCCACAGGAAGGAGACGTTTACAGCTGCACGGTGGAGCACAAGGCCCTGGAGACACCCGGCACCAAGACATGGGGTGAGACGGAGAGTTTAACTACTGATTCAGTCTTTCCTTAGAGTAGAAATAACCGTGTGTGTGTGTGTGTGTAGAGGTGGATGTTGAGCTTCTCAGTGTGGGTCCCTCTGTGGTCTGTGGAGTGGGTCTGGCTGTCGGACTGCTCGGAGTCGCTACTGGAACTTTCTTCCTTGTCAAAGGAAACAGATGTAACTGACACTTCAGGTAACAACTCTAATAAAACATTATATTTATCATATTTAATACACTGTTTCTCCCTGATACACCTGTTTCTGTGTTTTCAGCCAGAAGTAAAGCGTTAGGAGAAGGTTTAGATTCTGACCATGAATTCTCATTTTGATTTTTCACCGAGGAAACTGTTCATCCACTAGAGTTTAATTCATCTGTTAAACCATGTAAGTTTTTATTAAATATTAAGTTGTTGCTTGTTCCACTGTACACTTGTGTTGAATTTCTTATCTCTGTGCAGAAATCTGTTAAGTCTTTCTTTTCCAATTTATGTAAAGTGTAATTAATATTAGATGATGCAAATGAAAAGGAATGAGTACCTGCAAATAATTAAAGAAATAAACTTTATTCCATGAATGTGAACGATCATGTGATTTCTGTTTCCACATCAATGATACCTCGTTCCACCAGTAAAACAATAACTGTATTAGTCTAGTTTGGAAATATACTGTCACAATCATTACAGAAAAATCACACACACACACATCACATGTAATATATTTCAGATGTAATATAGAAATATATAAATGCGTTCCACTTTGTTATGCCTTTAAATTGCATGTGTGAAAAAGTGAAAACAATGTACGATCACATATGAGATTTTATAAGTGTGAGAAAATCATATCTGAAAATGAAAACCACTCATAAAGTGTGAATCATCTCATCTCATCTCATTATCTCTAGCCGCTTTATCCTTCTACAGGGTCGCAGGCGAGCTGGAGCCTATCCCAGCTGACTACGGGCGAAAGGCGGGGTACACCCTGGACAAGTCGCCAGGTCATCACAGGGCCGACACATAGACACAGACAACCATTCACACTCACACCTACGCTCAATTTAGAGTCACCAGTTAACCTAACCTGCATGTCTTTGGACTGTGGGGGAAACCGAAGCACCCGGAGGAAACCCACGCGGACATGGGGAGAACATGCAAACTCCGCACAGAAAGGCCCTCGCCAGCCACGGGGCTCGAACCCAGGACCTTCTTGCTGTGAGGCGACGGCGCTAACCACTACACCACCGTGCCGCCCCAGTGTGAATCATAAAGTGTTTAAAAACCTGTAAAATGTTCATGTGAATCTTCACACAGTGAAGTGACAACAAACCGACTCATGACTTCGTTTTCTTATGACTGAAATGATGATTGTTGCCAGTCTGAATTTTTGTAAATGTCCTAAAGTTAAATCAGGTAAATGCCTTCAACTCCTCCACAAACTGACCAATCATCAATCTTGCTCCAGCATTTTTTCTCTTAAAGAGCAAATCACCTTTAGTAGAGCAAACCCTGGAGGAAGAGAGCACAGGGTCACACAGGCAATCAAGTTTAGACAACCTGCTCACTGCAGTGCCTTCAACGTAAACTTATTTTTATTCCCGTCTCAGGTTCTTGGGAGCGTTCTGATAGTTTAAAGTTTAAATGTAAATTTAACATGAAACTTCCTACAGTGTTAAAGTGTAAACAGCTGCATTGGAACTAAAACCAGTCCAGTTACTTTACTGTAAATATGATTGCAGAGCCAGAGGCTACATGTATGAAGGACTCCATATTACACTCTTCTACATGCTCACATTTGAACTGGTTAATTTCAAGGTGTATCACAAAGATGCTTGTGATCGCATACACATTTAGAGAATGAGACAATATATTTATCTGGGATTTCTTATGAATACACAATGAAGCAGTTTACTGTTACCAGTACAGTAACCATGATGGGCAACATGAGAAATAGATGTGTTTAGAGGACATTATAGATGACCTACAACCACGCGATCAAAATGTGCTACGTCATGAGCATCTGATATGATGGTGGATATCCAAAGCAACTCGGACGACAGATGCTGAAAGTGTGCCTGTAGACAATGCTGAATTTTCTCAGTATTACCACGATTTGAACAGTCGAGCGAAGATTCAATACAAAGAGAAGATAGATGTGTGTGGGTTTGACCCATATTATTCAAAAAAAGTCAGACTTTTCTGAAAATAAGACGCTTCTACTAACCATCGAGTAACCAGATATCGCGTTCTATCTGGTTTGGCTGCCGAAGAATCGAGTCCAACCTTGGATGAAACGTAGCCCATGTTCTGAGTGGGCGCCCAGTCTGGATTGTTTCTGTTGTATAATTTTGCTGGCGCTCCTAGAAGCAAAACAGTAATACACATGTTAAAATCATAATGACCGATAGCCCTTTTCCACCAAATCAGTTCCAGGGCTGGTTTGGGGCCAGTGCTTAGTTTGGAACCGGGTTTTCTGTTTTAGACTAGGTCAGAATTGCAAAAAGGGGCTTAAATAAGGAGTTGCAGGCATTTGTGAGTAAAAGTTGGCAAACAAACTTTTCTAAAGGTATTTTTTGCACTGAATCAATTTTTGCTGTTTGCCAAGCTGTATCTCATACGTGGAGCCCAGTAGAGGGCACATTTGCATATAATTTGCATATTTCGAGTATTTCAATATAAAACTCTTCAATGTTGTACAGTATGAAAAAAGTAAAATAGCAGAAAGTTGCATGTACCTCTTGGCTAAAGAAGTACCAAATTTGGCTTCAATTGGGTGAAAGGAACTCTCAAAAACAGACTTTAGGTAGTGTGTGTGGTCCAAATTACCATATTAAATTATAAAATTTGTGGTCTTGAGTTTATAGACTATATAATAGACTATATAAAGGGTAATTCTTTCTGCTGAATCCATTTAGGCAGTCTTTTTATTTGTAACTCAGTAGAGTGGCAGTCTCATAGGCTAAAAAAATAAACAAATTTCTCAGCTCTGGCTCAAAAATAAAATCTTAAATTGCGACAGAAGATTTATTGGGTACAGAAAACAAACATAGGCTAATATTTAAAATACATAATATTTATCTCAGAATATTTTTGGTGAACACTGAACTTTTTATCCATTTTTTTAATATATATATATTTTTTTTGGTCTTTTTTGCCTTTATGTAGGACATTTAGAGGGCGAGAGGAAATGATTGGGAGAGAGAGACGGGGAAGGATCGGGAAATGACCTTGGGTCAGACTCAAACCTGGGTCCCCGGGTTTATGTTACGGCATCCCAGCCAACCAAGCCACGGCACCTCCAGAACTTTGATTTTTTTTTTTTACTTGAATGCATCCATATAGGAACATCAAAATCATATGTACATAAATGATCTGTAACTATGTAATGTAACTAGGGTGATGGTTTAACATATAAACATATATTAACATATACATTAACATAATGATGTTCTTACAATCTGACAGACTTCATGGATGATCTTACCGACAGAAATATTTCAAATGCTACCAGAAATGTTGGCTTATATAGCTCTTTGGATAGAGTTTTATGGTGATGAACTAGGGCTGGGCGATATGGAGGAAAAACATATCTCGATTTCTTCTATATCTCGATATACGATATATATCTCGATATTTTCAAATCCCCCTAAATAAAAAAAAAAATAAGTAAAACTTCTGCTAGTAGGGACAGAACTGTATCAGTTTTTAAACTGCTGTGGGACAAAACTGTCTGTGCTGCTGCTCCGCAGTAAGATGTTTGCCTACTGCAGCATGGGCGATCGAAGCACGGGCAGTCTGAGTGAAGTCGCTGGAGTAGCCAACCGAAGGCATGCAGTGGAAATATGTGAAAACGCAATCAAGTAAATGCTACTGCACAATATTAAATGCTACTTATCTTTCAACTAACAGTGTTTTGAGGTGTTACAGAGTGATAGGGTGACCAAACCTCTGTAATTCCAAAAAGTAATTTTTTTCTCGATTAATTCGACGTCTCAAAATCCATATCGAGATACTTGTCCATCTCGATACATCTTAAATATCAATATATTGCCCAGCCCTATGATTAGCAATATTTAAACACTGTATGGAAATAGAAATGATGGCAAAAAGTGATTTTATTTTGAATTAAAGTTCTTGTGGATAAGTTAATTTACAAACTCTGATGTGATGGCAACAGTTTCCTTGCATCCTCAATGAAATGACTCAGGAATGTAAGATTTTCTATTTGTCTGCTTGAAATATAGGGATAAAAGAAGACATATTCAGGACAACAATAAGAAATGAAAGTGCAATTGTCCTTGTCACATACAAGTACCATAATTCTCACTACAAATAAACCTCCTAGACTTGATCATTATTGTTGTACATGATGTAAAATAAAAAAAACGGAATTTACTGAAATTTTAGAGGTTGTCTTAGATTTTGTGCTCTACAGACTTCCACATAAGAGATACAGCTTGGCAAACAGCAAAAATGGATTCAGCACAAAAAATACTTTTAGAAAAGTTTGTTTGCCAACTTTTACTCAAAAATGCCTGGGGGTGTCACATTATCTGAAAATCGACCTAGTCTATTTCCACTGACAAAGAACTGGCTCTGGGCCAGAAAAACCGGTTCCAGGGTAGCACCAGCTGTTTGCTGGGCTACAGGAAAGAGCTGCTTACGTCAGCGGGGGGGCGGAGTTGTTAAGACCAACAACAATAGCAAGACCGCGAGAGGGCGCCATTTTTAAATAAGTGACAAACGCGAAGTCATCCATTATTGTCGTTGTTGTTGCTGCTTCTTCTTCTTCTTTTTCTTCTCTGTGTTGTTGTTGCTTCGATGTTCGCACCAAGGTTTATGCAAACGCAGCGACGTAACTGACGTATACAGTGACGTAATGACGTGGCTCCCCTTAGCACCCTGAGCTATGGAAAAGCAAACTGCTTCTCAGCTGGCTCGCAAGTTGAACAAGTTGTGAACCAGCACCAGCACTGGCCCCGAACCAGCCCTGGAACTGATTTGGTGGAAAATGGGTACGAGTGAACCACAACAAGAGAACACTCATTTTATAGCAAAATTCTAGCAACACGAAATAAAATTCTTCCATGATATTATCGAGAAAGCTTTTGAATCTCACCTGAGATAAAATGATCACTGCAAACATGAGCTGTTTTGGTTTTAGTCTCTGTTAGATCAGCCCTGCCGATGTTGTTCAGCCGCGCTCATCTCCTCTCCAGACTGAGCCTCAGAGTTTCCTCACCCTCTTTCTGAATCACAGACGAAATTCTAAAAAATTCAGAACGCGCCAAGATCACAAGTACTGTTGTGACCACGACCATATACAGCACAAAGAAATGGCAGAGCTAAAAGAATGACAAAGAGAGTTGCGCATGTGTGACTGTGTTTTGTATGGAATGTTGCTTGACCCCGCATTTGTATCTCCACCAACATGGCCGACATCTGGGTTTCTATTTTGCTTTGACGTCACTCGCAAGTCAAGGATACAGTAGTTACACTTAACATTGGTAGGCATATGAGGTGAAAATTCAAATGCTGATTTATACAGTCCTTTGAAAACAGATATAAATTTAGCCGTAAAATGTCACATCGTGAGGTTTTACTCCCCAGCAACTGATGATGATTCCTCTATTCGACCCTGATTGGATGATCTATCTTGGTGTCCTGACATATTACCAGTAAAGACAAATTAAACTTCACATTTTAATAAATCAGTGCACAATATTTATTCCCAACATTTTTACTGCATTAGCAGAAATATTTGAAATTATATAAAAAAATTACAATTTTCAGGAGGCAGGGACACTTTAAATGAAGGTGTTCAGGGCTGTTGGTTGGACATGTACAGTTACGCTTGAAAGTTTGTGAACCCTTTAGAATTTTCTAGATTTCTGCATAAATACGACCTAAAACATCATCAGATTTTCACACAAGTCCTAAAAGTAGATAAAGAGAACCCAGTTAAACAAATGAGACAAAAATATAATACTTGGTCATTTATTTATTGAGGAAAATGATCCAATATTACATATCTGTGAGTGGTAAAAGTATGTGAACCTCTAGGATTAGCAGTTAATTTGAAGGTGAAATTAGAGTCAGGTGTTTTCAATCAATGGGATGACAATCAGGTGTGAGTGGGCACCCAGTTTTATTTAAAGAACAGGGATCTATCAAAGTCTGATCTTCATAACACGTGTTTGTGGAAGTGTATCATGGCATGAACAAAGGAGATTTCTGAGGACCTCAGAAAAAGCGTTGTTAATGCTCATCAGGCTGGAAAAGGTTACAAAACCATCTCTAAAGAGTTTGAACTCCAACAATCCACAGTCAGACAGATTGTGTACAAATGGAGGAAATTCAATACCATTATTACCCTCCCCAGGAGTGGTCGACCAACAAAGATCACTCCAAGAGCAAGGCGTGTAATAGTCAGCGAAGCCACAAAGGACCCCAGGGTAACTTCTAAGCAACTGAAGGCCTCTCTCACATTGGCTAATGTGAATGTTCATGAGTCCATCATCAGGAGAACACTGAACAACAATGGTGTGCATGGCAGGGTTGCAAGGAGAAAGCCACTGCTCTCCAAAAAGAACATTGCTGCTCATCTGCAGTTTGCTAAAGATCATGTGGACAAGCCAGAAGGCTATTGGAAAAATGTTTTGTAGACAGATGAGACCAAAGTAGAACTTTTTGTTTTAAATGAGAAGCGTTATGTTTGGAGAAAGGGAAACACTGCTTTCCAGCATAAGAACCTTATCCCATCTGTGAAATATGGTGGTGGTAGCATCATGGTTTGGGCCTGTTTTGCTGCATCTGGGCCAGCACGGCTTGCCATCATTGATGGAACAATGAATTCTGAATTATACCAACGAATTCTAAAGGAAAATGTCAGGACATCTGTCCATGAAGTGAATCTCAAGAGAAGGTGGGTCATGCAGCAAGGCAATGACCCTAAGCACACAAGTCGCTCTACCAAAGAATGGTTAAAGAAGAATAAAATTAATGTTTTGGAATGGCCAAGTCAAAGTCCTGACCTTAATCCAATCAAAATGTTGTGGAAGTACCTGAAGCGAGCAGTTCATGTGAGGAAACCCACCAACATCCCAGAGTTGAAGCTGTTCTGTACGGAGGAACGGGCTAAAATTCCTCCAAGCCGGTGTGCAGGACTGATCAACAGTTACCGCAAACATTTAGTTGCAGTTATTGCTGCACAAGGGGGTCACACCAGATACTGAAAGCAAAGGTTCACATACTTTTGCCACTCACAGATATGTAAAATTGGATCATTTTCCTCAATAAGTAAATGGCCAAGTATAATATTTTTGTCTCATTTGTTTAACTGTGTTCTCTTTATCTACTTTTAGGACTTGTGTGAAAATCTGATGATGTTTTGGGTCATATTTATGCAGAAATATAGAAAATTCTAAAGGGTTTAAATGTATAGCTGGATAATTATAAAGTTGCTCTCCCGCTTGAACACTTCCTGTCATAGAGCTCTAACCCGGAAGCACAAAGCCCATGCCCTGCCTGTAAATCACTGCTCGCATTTGTACAAAAAACACATTATCAAAATGATAAATGAACACGCCTTGAGAAACAAAGAGAAAAACCAAGTGTTTCCAGGCAAAACAAACCTCGCCCGGTAGCACTTACGATGAATATGACGGAAAATATCACGAAAAAATGATTTTGGCCTTTTTGGTGACCTTGTGTGTGAACATACAGTACTTAGCCAATAAACATGGTTCTGACTCTGATTCTCTGCTGTTTTCAGCCAATCAGGACACACCATGCTGCTCTCAGCCAATCAGGACACACCACGCTGCCCTCAGCCAATCAGGACACACCGCGCTGCTCTCAGCCAGTCAGGACACACCGTGCTGCTCTCAGCCAATCAGGACACACTGTGCTGCTCTCAGCCAATCAGGACACACTGCGCTGCTCTCAGCCAATCAGGACACACCGCGCTGCTCTCAGCCAATCAGGACACATCACGCTGCTCTCAGCCATTCAGGACACACTGCGCTGCTCTCAGCCAGTCAGGACACACCGTGCTGCTCTCAGCCAATCAGGACACACCGTGCTGCTCTCAGCCAGTCAGGACACACCGCACTGCTCTCAGCCAGTCAGGACACACTGCGCTGCTCTCAGCCAGTCAGGACACACCGTGCTGCTCTCAGCCAATCAGGACACACTGTGCTGCTCTCAGCCAGTCAGGACACACTGCACTGCTCTCAGCCAATCAGGACACACTGTGCTGCTCTCAGCCAATCAGGACACACCGTGCTGTGCAATTGTTACACTCTTACATTCTTTCAGCGCGATGACATAACCTACCGCTTCAATATGAAACAGTGGCCACAAAAACCTTGACCGGATGACCCCCAAAATGTTGGAGGTTCTATTTGAAACCAATGTCCATCTATCCTGAAAGTTTCATGAAGTCCAGCTGTTTTCCTGTAACATCAAAGAAAGAAAGAAACCCCACTGAAAACAATCCCTCTCCCCCGGTGGACTCAGTCCCGGAGTGAGGTACAATTATTCATTACAACTGTAATTAATGCCATGCTTTAACACCGGAAGTGGAGAAAAAAGGCATACATGTTAAAACTGTTAATATTATAGTCAGGCTGTCTGTTGTTGCCCAAATGAGGATGGGTTCCCTTTTGAGTCTGGTTCCTCTCGAGGTTTCTTCCTCATGTCGTCTGAGGGAGTTTTTCCTTGCCACCGTCGCCACAGGCTTGCTCATTGGGGATAGATTAGGGATAAAATTATCTCATGTTTTAAGTCGTTCAAATTCTGTAAAGCTGCTTTGCGACAATGTTTATTGTTAAAAGCGCTATACAAATAAACTTGATTTGATTTTATTTGACATGTCAAGCTATACGGATTGTCCGGAAATTATACGGATTTTAGCTCATTTCAAGGGCGTACGGGCGTATAAACAAAGTCTTACGGATTTTCAGTATTTTCTGACCTAAATTTATTTTTTGTATCTTACTTGAACATTGTCAGCTGATCGTCGCAAAAACATACAAAAGCTCGATTTATAGACAAAGAACAGTGTGTATGCAGGGGCAGATAACCCAGACTATGTGAAACTGGATGTTTATTCCTCAAGCCTCGTGCAGTATCGCGACTGCGAGACTTCGCTCATTCCGGTCATGCGCATGATCTGCATTTAAACGCGCCAAATGGTCATTGTTCGAACGATTTTCTCATTGTGCAGAGCGACATTGTTTACACCTGAGAGATTTTGAATAGCGTCTGCTGAGTGAAAGAATGGGAACACCGAGAAAGAAAATGAGATACGACGGGCGGTATCTTCCTGAATGGAAGGAGACATTTAATGGTGTCATTGTTCAGGCGAAAAATGAGGAGTACGTGCACTGCACAGTTTGTGTGCGAGATATAAAAGTTGCGGCGTCTGGAGTTTACGACGTGAGGGAACACATGAGGTCCAAACTACATCAGTGAAATTTGCACCAGAAACAGAATCAGCCGCAAATGACGATGTTTGCAAAGCCTAAGACCGATGATCAACCAACAAGTGTAATAAGTGCAGAAGTTACGATCTGTAATTTTATTGCTCAGCACAATTTGCCGCTAGCCGTTGCGGACCACCTGACAGAACTGTTGCCACGAATTTGCACGGACAGTATGATTGCGAAATCTACCAGCTGTAGGCGCACCAAAACAACGCAAATAATCAAAAAGAGCTTGGCCCCCGAAGCTACACTACCGATCATCCAGCACTGCCGGACGTCACCATTTTCCTTGATCGATGAATCCAATGACAAAAAGACGGACAAGCGACTGGCCGTTTTGGTGCGGATCTTCGACATAAACAGAGGGGCGAAGTCAAGAATCCTAGACATGCCCGTGTGCAATATCGGCACGGCCGAGGCGATTTTCGACATGCTGGACGAAGTTCTCAGGTAAGTTATATTTACTTATTTATTTATTAAGTTTGGTGCGATTTGAAGGCTATAAGGATTTTATGTTGATTTTATGGATTTCTTCCTCTGATACTACAGGTGGACGCCCAAAGGGGTTGACATGTATGAAAAGGCAACATAAACATCCATTAGCATCACAGCATTCGCATGTAGTAAAATAAAGTGCTTGCGACCCTGTAGAAGGATAAAGCGGCTAGAGATAATGAGATGAGATGAGCGAGATGAGATAACATATTCAATAAAAATATAAATAGAAAGGTTGTTTGTGACAAATACTGTACACATTTTACTCCGGCTTATAAATACAACATAACTTAATGACTGTCGAGTAACACCAGAGATGAAAACATGCTGTTCAGCTCCTTCCTCAACAAGGCGAAGGAGGATATTACATCACAGGTGAAAGGTCAGAGAGAGAGCTGGGGTCAAAATAAAAGTCAGTAACTAGCCAAGCATAATATATTCTTAATTATATTTAATATTTTCTTAATAATATTAAAATTAAATGTATTTATTTGTTTGTTTGTCAAAACCCTTGAAGGTTGTTTTCCCTCCTCCAAAAAGAAATGAAGCTTTAAAATAAGCAGAATCAGCATCAGGACCACCCCAAACATCTTTTACAATTCATATATACAATACTCAACAAAAACACATCATAATGCAAATCTCTAACAAGTTATTATTATTATTGATTTTAAAGCATCAAATCAGTTAGGATGGTGTGTTAAAATTGAAATTAAAACTGAAAACAATGAGCTATAAATAATCTTTGACCTGGATTGAATTCTAAACAATTCAATTCAAAGGCACATTATTTGATGTTTTATGTTATTAATTTATTTTCATTCATTCATTCAAAATAAACACTCATTTCAATTTTCATTCTTGCAACACATTTCAAAACAGTTGGGACAGTAAAGCATTTCCCACTTTCCCGTTCCTTCTCCCAACACTTAAGATGTTTGTGGACTGAAGACTCCAAGTGATGAAGTGTTTCAGGTGTTATCGTTTGTTCTGTTCTTCCTGTAAACAGGTCTTAAGGTGTGTAACAGAATGGGGTCGTCACTGTCATATTTTTCATTTCTGCTCTGGATATGTGTGTGTGTGTGTGTGTGTGTGTGTGTGTGTGTGTGTGTGTGTGTGTGTGTGTGCTCATTGCTCATGTGTGTGTTCACTGCTTCAGATGGGTTAAATGCAGAGAGGAATTTCACAAGTGTGTGATGAATAAAGTTGTGCTTTCTTTCTTTCTTTCTTTCTTTCTTTCTTTCTTTCTTAATTCTCCACACATTCTCTATTGGGGACAGAGGGGACACGCCCTCTTCTTCCACAGCCACGCCTTTGTAATGTGTGCAGAATGTGGTTTTGCATTGTCTTGTTGAAATCTCCCTGGAAAAGACGTCGCCTTGAAGGCAGCAGATGTTTCTCCAAAATCTCAGTGTACTTTTCTGCATTAATGCTCCATCACAGAAGTGTAAGTTACCTTCGCCGAGGGTATTGACCCAACCCCATACCGTGACACACCCTGGCTTTTGGACTTGTTCCTGCTAACAGTCTGCATGGCCCTTTTCATCTTTGGTCCTGAGCACATGGTGTCAATTTCTTCCAAAAAAGACCTGGACTACTGAATTATCTGACCACAATACCCGTTCCCACTGTGTGATGGTCCATCCCAGACTCCTACGAGCCCAGAGAAGCCGATGGCGCTTCTGGACACAGTTAATATAAGGCTTCCTTTTTGCACAGTAAAGTTTTAACTGGTGTTTGTGGATGTAAAGATGCAACTCTGCATTGTAGCTTGATAAAGGTTTTCCAGAGTAATCCCGAGCCCCTGTGGTTCTATCAGCTGTAGATGAATGACGGTTCTTGATGCAGTGCCATCTGAGGGATCGGAGATCACGGGGATTCAGATTAGGCTTGAGTACGGTGGCTGGGAAGTGCAAAACAAAATTACAAACTGTGAAACACTTTTACATTTTATAAAGCAAAATGACATGAGCAAAACACTTTTACCAAGGACAAAACAAATTTACATCTTAGAAAACAAATTGACAAGATGCGAAACAAAGTGTTTTGCTAATGTAATTTAGTTTCATAAAATGTAAGTGTTTATAAAATATAAAAGTGTTTCATGGTTTGTAATTTTGTTTTGCACTTTCCGGCCAGCGTACTTGGGCCCTTTGCTCTTTATGCACTGAAATTCCTCCAGATTTCATTGAATGGTTTAATGATATTATGCACCGTATAGGGTGAAATTTTCAAATCCCTTCCTCTCTTTCTTTGAGAAACATTGTTTTAAAACATTTCAATAATTTTCTCACCCATTTGTTGATAAACTGGAGATCCTCGGCCCGTCTTTACTCCTCAAAGACTCGGCCTTTCCTGGATACTGATTTTGTCCCAAATCATGATTACAGTCACCTGTTGTTTTCACCTGTTTCACATCACATCATGATTTACAGTGGTGCTTGAAAGTTTGTGAACCCTTTAGAATTTTCTATATTTCTGCATAAATATGACCTTAAACATCATCAGATTTTCACACGAGTCCTAAAAGTAGATAAAGAGAACCCAGTTAAACAAATGAGACAAAAATATTATACTTGGACATTTATTTATTGAGGAAAATGATCCAATATTACATATCTGTGAGAGGCAAAAGTATGTGAACCTCTAGGATTAGCAGTTAATTTGAAGATGAAATTAGAGTCAGGTGTTTTCAATCAATGGGATGACAATCAGGTGTGAGTGGGCATCCTGTTTTATTTAAAGAACAGGGATCTATCAAAGTCTGATCTTCACAACACATGTTTGTGGAAGTGTATCATGGCATGAACAAAGGAGATTTCTGAGGACCTCAGAAAAAGCGTTGTTGATGCTCATCAGGCTGGAAAAGGTTACAAAACCATCTCTAAAGAGTTTGGACTCCACCAATCCACAGTCAGACAGATTGTGTACAAATGGAGGAAATTCAAGACCATTGTTACCCTCCCCAGGAGTGGTCGACCAACAAAGATCACTCCAAGAGCAAGGCGTGTAATAGTTGGCGAGGTCACAAAGGACCCCAGGGTAACTTCTAAGCAACTGAAGGCCTCTCTCACATTGGCTAATGTTAATGTTCATGAGTCCACCATCAGGAGAACACTGAACAACAATGGTGTGCATGGCAGGGTTGCAAGGAGAAAGCCACTGCTCTCCAAAAAGAACATTGCTGCTCATCTGCAGTTTGCTAAAGATCACGTGGACAAGCCAGAAGGCTATTGGAAAAATGTTTTGTGGACGGATGAGACCAAAATAGAACTTTTTGGTTTAAATGAGAAGCGTTATGTTTGGAGAAAGGAAAACACTGCATTCCAGCATAAGAACCTTATCCCATCTGTGAAACATGGTGGTGGTAGTATCATGGTTTGGGCCTGTTTTGCTGCATCTGGGCCAGGACGGCTTGTCATCATTGATGGAACAATGAATTCTGAATTATACCAGCGAATTCTAAAGGAAAACGTCAGAACATCTGTCCATGAACTGAATCTCAAGAGAAGGTGGGTCATGCAGCAAGACAACGACCCTAAGCACACAAATCGTTCTACCAAAGAATGGTTAAAGAAGAATAAAGTTAATGTTTTGGAATGGCCAAGTCAAAGTCCTGACCTTAATCCAATGGAAATGTTGTGGAAGGACCTGAAGTGAGCAGTTCATGTGAGGAAACCCACCAACATCCCAGAATTGAAGCTGTTCTGTATGGAGGAACGGGCTAAAATTCCTCCAAGCCGGTGTGCAGGACTGATCAACAGTTACCGCAAACGTTTAGTTGCAGTTATTGCTGCACAAGGGGGTCACACCAGATACTGAAAGTAAAGGTTCACATACTTTTGCCACTCACAGATATATAATATTGGATCATTTTCCTCAATAAATAAATGACCAAGTATAATATTTTTGTCTAATTTGTTTAACTGGGTTCTCTTTATCTACTTTTAGGACTTGTGTGAAAATCTGATGATGTTTTAGGTCATATTTATGCAGAAATATAGAAAATTCTAAAGGGTTCACAAACTTTCAAGCACCACTGTAATTGTTGTACCTCATTACTCGCCCTAACTTTCCTTGTCCCAATTTTTTTTGGATTGTGTTACATTCCAAAAAATGGTCCTGTGTCTGAAGCACAACAAATTAAATGAAGTTGACCAACAAAACACGAGATATCTTGGGTTCATTCTGTCTGCAATGAAATACAAGTCAAAGTACACTTAAAAATCCTGCTTTATTATTATTATTTTTTTATTTGCATTTTCCACACCGTCCCGACTTTTCCTGATTTGGGGTTGTATTATTATTAGAATCAGAATCACTTTTATTGCCAGGTATGTGAACACACATGAGGAATTTGACTCCGGTTTCACTTAGCTCTCTTAGTACAAACAGATTTAAAAAAAAGTGTAGACAAAAAACAAAACAAAAAGCTATGTACATGTAGAAGGGTAAATATATGTATAGACAGGGATTTTTTTTAAATTTTTTTGGTGCAAAATGGTGCATAGTGCAAGGATGACTGAGTAAATATAAATATACAGTGTGCACAGAATGACGGTATGAGTGTGCAGATATTTCACAGTTGATGTTAACGATATTTGAGTCCGGTTTCAGCTGTTCATCACAGAGACTGACAGACTGAGGGAAAAAAATGTTCTTGTGTCTGGTTGTTTTTGCGTACAGTGATCTGTAGCGTCTCCCAGAGGGGAGAAGTTTAAACAGTTTGTGACCAGGGTGTGATGGGCCTGCAGAGATGTTACCTGCCTGTTTCCTGACTCTGGACAGGTACAGGTCTTGGATGGAGGGCAGGCTGACACCAATAATTTTCTCTGCAGACCTTATTGTCCGTTGCAGTCTGTTCTTCTCCTGTTTGGTGACCGATCCAAACCAAACAGTGATGGAAGAGCAGAGAACAGACTGAATGATGGCAGAGTAGAATTGTGTCAGCAGCTCCTTAGACAGGTTGAGCTTCCTGAGCTGATGATCACAATTATTTGGTGTATTTGGTTTGTTTTGATCAGTTTTGTTTCTATAATGTGTGTGTGTGTGTGTGTGTGTGTGTGTGTGTGTGTGTGTGTGTGTGTTCAAGAAAAACAGCCCATATTCTTCTATATTTTGTGAACTGAAAATGAGAAATGTATCATTATTATTATTATTATTATTATTATTATTATTATTATTATCTTTGCAGTTTGAGAGAGAAATAATCCTGAACTTGTCTTAACTGATGAATTCAGAAGTTTTAAATAGTGAACTGCTGGATTTAAACCTGACAGCTTTAACAGGTGAACAGTATTGGTTTGAATTCTGCCTGGAAACATGTGACTGTGTGTGTGTGTGTGGTGCAGGATTGGTGTGTGTGTGTGTGTGTGTGTGGTGCAGGATTGGTGTGTGTGTGTGTGTGTGTGTGTGTGTGTGTGTGTGTGTGTAGAGTAGAGCTGCTTCACCCACACTTTCCTCAGTAAGAGAACACACTCAGAGAGGAACAATGTCGGAGCTGCTGAGAATACTGCTCCTCTTACTGCCTGCCATCCTGCACACAGCAAGTGAGTATTAGATCAGCTGCTGAGGTTAGGCTGTGTTAAAGAAAAAAAACACCACGTGCTCTGTTAAAAAAAAAAGTTAACAGACAAATAAACAAAAGAAAGGATGTAAATTTGTCAGAGGAATCTTACAGAACTGCAGATTTATTTATTTATTGATTTAGTGTTTAAAGGCAGGTTTAAGTACAGAATTAGTTTTTAAAATAAACATTAAAATCGATGGCGGCACGGTGGTGTAGTGGTTAGCGCTGTGGCCTCACAGCAAGAAGGTCCTGGGTTCGAGCCCCGTGGCCGGCAAGGGCCTTTCTGTGTGGAGTTTGCATGTTCTCCCCGTGTCCGCGTGGGTTTCCTCCGGGTGCTCCGGTTTCCCCCACAGTCCAAAGACATGCAGGTTAGGTTAACTGGTGACTCTAAATTGAGCGTAGGTGTGAATGTGAGTGTGAATGGTTGTCTGTGTCTATGTGTCAGCCCTGTGATGACCTGGCGACTTGTCCAGGGTGAACCCCGCCTTTCGCCTGTAGTCAGCTGGGATAGGCTCCAGCTTGCCTGCGACCCTGTAGAACAGGATAAAGCGGCTAGAGATAATGAGATGAGATGAGATTAAAATCGATTCAAAATAAAAGCTGTATTACTCTCAGTTTTAGCAGTGAAATAAAGCTTTGGTGTTATTTTTCTCTCAGATGGGCATTCCGAGACAACGGAAGTTTGGTGCTTCTGGAGCTCTGATGGTCTCAGTGACATGGAGTTCATACTGTCTTACACCTTCAATAAGATCAAATACATAGAGTTTAACAGCACTCTGGGGAAGTATGTGGGATACACTGCACACGGCATCTATAACGCAGAGAGATTTAACAATGACACTGCAATGCTGCAAGCACGGAAAGCTGCTGTGGAAAGTTTCTGTAAGCCCAATGCTCAGATTTACTACAGCGCCGTCCTCAGTAAAGCAGGTGAGATTATTTGTGAACCTCAAAACTTTAATTCAGTAATATTCCCAGTATTTCCTCATGATGTATGCCTGTAACAGATTTTACATTATTTTTAGTTCAGTTTAATATTTTAGTTGCATTTAAATGCATGTATAATACACACCGAGCTGCTCTTCTGTAGCTTACTAGTTACCTAATTAAACTGATTACCTTTTAGATACCTACATATTATTATTATTATTATTATTATTAGTTTATAATGAATGACTCTCAGCTGTAAGTTGATGTTGTTGTGTTTTAATTGTGCAGTTGAGCCCCGGGTTAAGGTCACTTTGGTAAAGAAGTCAGATGGCACTCACCCAGCCAGGCTGATGTGCAGCGCTTACAGCTTTTACCCCCCAAAGATTGAGGTGACCTGGCTGAGAAACGGGAAAGAGATTGAGGGTGATGTGACGTACACTGAGGAGATGGCTGATGGAGACTGGTACTATCAGATCCACTCACATCTGGAGTACATGCCTGAATCTGGAGAGGAGATCTCCTGTGTGGTGCAACACGCCAGCTTCCAAAAGCCCATGGTCTATAAGTGGGGTGAGTCTGATCATCACAGTCAGATCTAAATATCTGAGTCTATTGTCATGAACTGAGCTTAAAAAAACAGAGATCCTGTTTCACTCACATCATAACTCATCTTTCAAAACCTGGTGTTCAGCCAACAACAATAATCAACGACTTAAAATATATATAATCATCAAATAAAATTTATTCGGGTTTTTTTCATAGCTGAAAGTAAAAGTAGTTCTTAACACTGTTTTTGTATAAAAATGCTATTCCATAGCGCTTAGTGCTGCTATTAACTGCTATTATATGAGTTATTTTTGTAATCTATCTATATAAACCCCTTTCTGTCTCAGATCCCTCGATGTCTGAACCTGATAAGAGTAAGATTGCTATCGGGGCTTCAGGGCTGGTGTTGGGAATCGTGCTTTCAGCTGCTGGATTCATCTACTACAGGAAGAAATGCTCAGGTCAGTGGAGGATTGCAGGAAATCTACAAACAGAAACGTGTATTAGGACATCTGTGTATTTGTTATTAAAATTGAAGTGCTCTCATCTCATCTCATTATCTCTAGCCGCTTTGTCCTGTTCTACAGGGTCGCAGGCAAGCTGGAGCCTATCCCAGCTGACTACGGGCGAAAGGCGGGGTACACCCTGGACAAGTCGCCAGGTCATCACAGGGCTGACACATAGACACAGACAACCATTCACACTCACATTCACACCTACGCTCAATTTAGAGTCACCAGTTAACCTAACCTGCATGTCTTTGGACTGTGGGGGAAACCGGAGCACCCGGAGGAAACCCACGCGGACACGGGGAGAACATGCAAACTCCACACAGAAAGGCCCTCGCCGGCCACGGGGCTCGAACCCGGACCTTCTTGCTGTGAGGCGACAGCGCTAACCACTACACCACCGTGCTGCCCCAAATTGAAGTGCTATTAATAATTAATATTTAACCTTGCTACCTGATATTCATCCTTCTGCTTTATTTCTGATTTGTGTTCACAGGACGGATCCTGGTGCCGACATAAACACAGGCATCATTTGAAGTTGACATGTTGGTTTCAGCTTCATTCCCCATATTGGATGGAGTTAATTTACCCATAATGCTCACTGTTTAGCTACAGTTAAGCTGAAATGTGATGATTTTTAAGCTCACACATGTGATGGTAATTTTTACAGGTCTGTGAGCAGAGAAACACTGGAGTGTTTGCTGAAATCGCTTTATCTGTTAAATATCTGCTTTATTCCGAACAATTAGAACCTGCTGAGAAATGAGCATTTCATAATATGTGCATCTGCGTCTGTATTATCACTTTCCTTAATGTAAGACCAGCTTTCTGTCAGATTTTGCTGAAACTGATGTTAAATATCTTGATTATAGGCTTTATAAGAGTTCTTGAGTAGAAATTTGACAAATTGAGCTTAGATACTACATTCAGCTTAAAAATGTATAAATTAATTCCTTATAATGCATCTGAAAGTTATGAAATAATTAATTACTATTACAGAAGTAAATGTAGCCTTGTAAAATTTTCATTATTAAATCATGAGCGGGCGGCACGGTGGTGTAGTGGTTAGCGCTGTCGCCTCACAGTAAGAAGATCCGGGTTGGAGCCCCGTGGCCGGCGAGGGCCTTTCTGTGCGGAGTTTGCATGTTCTTCCCGTGTCCGCGTGGGTTTCCTCCGGGTGCTCCGGTTTCCCCCACAGTCCAAAGACATGCAGGTTAGGTTAACTGGTGACTCTAAATTGACCGTAGGTGTGAATGTGAGTGTGAATGGTTGTCTTTGTCTATGTGTCGGCCCTGTGATGACCTGGCGACTTGTCCAGGGTGTACCCCGCCTTTCGCCCGTAGTCAGCTGGGATAGGCTCCAGCTTGCCTGCGACCCTGTAGAAGGATGAAGCGGCTAGAGATAATGAGATGAGATGAGATGAGAAATCATGAGCGCCCCCTACAGTCTATTTTAACCTGGATCACTTCCTCAGTTTTAGTGACGCTGTTTATTATGATTAAATACTAATAGTTATCTGTAAATTTCTGGTTTTGTATCATCAGTCACATAATTTCATTTTAATGGTAAGAACTGGATTGATTTTTGATTCTGTATGGATGCTGACTCTTAATAAACTTTTGGTTGTAAAAGAAATTGATGTAAAATTTTCTTTAAAACGGTAAATGACTCTTAAATTATATTCATAAATATCATTAGACAGATTTATATATGTTGCATTATATAGCTGATGAAATTAACACAGTTCTTATGAGTAAACTTTTAATCCTGCTGTATTTCTGTGGCGTCATTACGACTGGATTATACATTATGAACTTAATTCAAACTGAAGTGGAGAATCAGGTCCAGTTTGGGGTCGGGAGCTTCACTTCCTCTGGAAAAAAAAAAAAAATCAATGCATAAATAATAATAATAATAATAATAATAATAATAATAAGAGGAAGAATGAAATGAATTTAAAAATGAAATGGTTTTCAGTGCGATGGATCATTTTGAGTTTATAAGATGATGCTTTTAATCAGGAGAGTCATTAAGCTGATTCTAAAATGTGTTCTTTAGCTTTGAAAAAACTCAGAGCTGTAATCTTGTCATTATTTTTAATCTGCAACACCAGAAAATATACACAATGATTTGATTTACTGTCTACTTTCTATAACAGTGCATTTATTATTCTGTCAGAAAATTTTAATCATGTAAGCGAAGCATAATGTTACATTACAGGCATTTATCAGACACTCTTAACCAGAGCAGCATACAACATACCCTGAGCAGCCTGGGGAGCAGTTGGAGATTAAATGACTTATTGGTCCAGGGAACTGAACCAGCAACCTTTTATTCCCCAAGCTGCTTCTCTAACCATTAGGCCATGGCTTCCCAACATAAATAAAGCACAGAGGTGACCAGCTGAGAGTTAAGTGTGATATTTACAGGCCTAACTGTGACTTCCTTTCAGTCATGGGATTTGACATCACAACCTTTGGATCAGCAAGATCAAATCTTGTAGCCTGAGATTGAGAAATACTTTAACATGTGGAGTTTCAGCTGTGAGTGAAAGGTATAAACCGTATTACAGCTATCAAATCTGGAACAGGATTCCACCCTGGTATAGATCCAATGTCCTATTTCATTCAACGTGGCTTACAATTCAGACAGGTTATACTTGAACAGGTGAGGGTTCGAGCAGGTTAGGGTTCAGGGTGTATGGATGTACAGGTTGTGGATGATTTCAATTTCTTATTACAGTAATAGCCTGACTTGATTGATTGATTGATTGATTGATTGATTGATTGATTGATTGATTGATTGATTGATTGAAATAAAATAAACAAGTTTCACAATAGGCGGCACAGTGGTGTCGTGGTTAGCACTGTCACCTCACAGCGGGAAGGTGCTGGGTTCAAGCCCAGCAGCTGACAGGGGCCTTTCTTTGTGGAGTTTGCATGTTCTCCCCATGTCTGTGTGGGTTTCCTCCGGGTGCTCCGGTTTCCCCCACAGTCCAAAGACATGCAGGTTAGGATCATTGGTGGCTCTAAATTGACTGTAGGTGTGAATGTGAGTGTGAATGGATGTGTGTCTCTCTGTGTCAGACCTGTGATGACCTGGTGACTTGTCCAGGGTGAACCCCGCCTCTCACCCATAGTCAGTTGGGATAGGATCCAGCTTGCCTGCGACTGTGCACAGGATAAGCAATTACGGATAATGGATGGATGGAAGTTTCACAATAATAGCATCACACTCACTGATATTAAAAGTGATTTTGGCTGCAGTGTAATAAACCCACGAGTCAGAAATCATCATCTTTCAGTCTCTTGCTCTCACTGCTTATGTGTAGGTGATTATGCTGTATGTTAGCATTTGGCTAACATGAAGATGTAAAACATAGAGGAAATCTGAAACCAGCGGGATGTGTTTGAGGAAATATTTTCACTGATCAGCCATAACATTAAAACCGCTGATCAGTGAAGTGAATATCATTGATTATCTCATTACAGTGTCACCAATCAAGTGGTGGGATATATTAGGCAGCAAGAAAGAGAACAGTCAGTTCTTGAAGTTGATGTGTTGGAAGCAGGAAAAATGGCTAAGTGTATGAATATGAGCAACTTTGCCAAAACTGTGATGGTGAGATGACTGGGTTTGAGAATCTCCAAAATGGTACTGTACATCTTGCAGGGTGTTCCTGGTATGCAGTGGTTAGTACTGAACAAAAGTGGTCCAAGGAAAGACAACCGGTGAACTGGTGACAGGGTCATGGGTGCCAAAGGCTCATTGATTCACATAGCACATATGGTACCATCCAGAAGAACAGAAGAGCTACTGTAGCACAAAATGCTGAAAAAGTTAATGCTGGCTAAAACAGAAAGGTGTCAGGTCTATAAAAGTGTCAGCAGTTCACCTTTGTTCACATTTTATACATTTGTGTAGATCTATATCCATTGTATTGCTTTTAAAAAGACTGCTTGCATTCCCACTTGCATCTGCCTCCCATTCCCTGACTGATATTGGTAATACTGTATTTATGAAATCAGTTATTCCAGGCTGTAATGTAAAAATGAGGTAGAGTCAGACATTATGCCATGCCTCAATAACTCATGAAGAAATAATCTATAAATAAATTTAATCTTGGACCTAATATGTTATGTCCATGGAAATTTTTGCAGAAAAAAGCTATATTGCTCTTTGGAATAGCCAAATATATATATATATATATATATATATATATATATATATATATATATGTGGGCGGCACGGTGGTGTAGTGGTTAGCGCTGTCGCCTCACAGCAAGAAGGTCCGGGTTCGAGCCCTGTGGCCGCCGAGGGCCTTTCTGTGCGGAGTTTGCATGTTCTCCCCGTGTCCGCGTGGGTTTCCTCCGGGTGCTCCGGTTTCCCCCACAGTCCAAAGACATGCAGGTTAGGTTAACTGGTGACTCTAAATTGACCGTAGGTGTGAATGTGAGTGTGAATGGTTGTCTGTGTCTACCGGTATGTGCCAGCCCTGTGATGACCTGGCGACTTGTCCAGGGTGTACCCTGCCTTTCGCCCGTAGTCAGCTGGGATAGGCTCTAGCTTGCCTGCGACCCTGTAGAAGGATAAAGCGGCTAGAGATAATGAGATGATATATATATATATATATATATATATATATATATATATCTCCTTCCTCTAGTGTTAGGGTCGGCACCGACCCGTTTTAGGTTTAGCATGCATAAAAGTACTACATAAATTTGTTTATTGAATCAAGACTTTTTGACTTTGTTAGGAACTTCTATTTAAACAAAATAAAATCCAAAAAAATAATTTTACTAAATTATAAAATGCTCTGGTGAAAATTGTGACCTTTGTGTTGTCAGGGTCAATTTCAACCCAGTTAAAATATAAGATTATAAAACAATAATAAATGCCAAAACTGAAATCATAAACACACAATCAGCCAACAGCCTACAGCCAGCTCTTCCTCCAACCACTTGAGCTTCAGTCAGGGGCTTTTCTCTTTGCCTGTTTGACAGAACAAACAAAGACAGACATGTCCAGGCATGTAAGGCCAATTGAGTTTAGAGTTGGTGACTTGCAGAGTACACATCTCCAATTTACAGCATGCAACAATGAGATGAGGACTGAATGTAAGCCAAGCTCTGGATCATATCTTTGCTGATAATGAGGCAGAGGACACAGAGCAGTATAGCGATGGAGATGAGCAGGTCTCTGAGGAGGAAGATGATGTGGTGTTTCAACCGGAAGACACAGACACATCTGATCAGTCTGATGAGGAGGTCACCGGTGCTGAAGCTGCTCCTGCTGAAACATTCAGATCCCAAAGTGGCAACATCAGTTGGAGCTCAGTACGTACATGGCAGGACAGCTGCTGCAAATGTCATCAAAATGACCCCTGGGATCACAAGGTTTGCTGTGACGAGAGTAAGTGACATCAAGTCATGTTTTGATCTGTTTATGCCATTGTCACTAAAAAAAGTCATAATTGCTATGACAAACCTTGAAGGAAAAAAAGTCCATGGCAACATGTGGAATGACATTGATGAGGAATGCCTGGATGCCTACATTTGTGTTCTTCTCCTTGCTGGAGTGTACAGATCTAGCAATGAGGCCACTGATAGTCTCTGGGATGCATCGACAGGCAGGAATATTTCCCGGGCAACAATGTCACTTCAGACCTTTCGAATGATATCAAGAGTCCTCAGATTTGACAACAGAGACACCAGAGCAAAATCTGACAAACTTGCTCCCATCAGGGATGTCTGGGAGAGATGGGTGCAACTCCTTCCACTGATGTTCAACCCAGGGCCAGAGGTGACAATAGATGAACGTTTTCTCCCTTTCCGTGGAAAATGCCCATTCCGGCAATACATGCCCAGTAAGCCAGGCAAATATGGCATAAAAATCTGGGCATGCCTGTATGCCTACTTTGGTGTTCTTCTCCTTGCTGGAGTGTACAGATCCAGCAATGAGGCCACTGATAGTCAACAGAAAAAAAAAAAGACTTGTTTTTTGCCCTTTTCTTGAAGTAAATATATATGGGTCGAAATTGACCCGAAACACCATAGATGTTACTATACTTGATAATATTAAAATTAAAATCTTTTTTTTTGAACATTTAAAAGATGTGATCTAATACCCCTCAGTAATAGTCAGATAACAGAACAACCTTTTATTTGTTTACATTATTTTCTTGAGGTTCATTTGACCACTTTTTTATATTGAAAACGAGGGGTATGCTGTTAAAAGAAAGGCCCAGGGGGCCACGACAAAAATATTAAAAACCAATCTTTTCATGGATAAGGGAGGCTAACAAGGTAACCAAGAGGTAAGAAACAAATTGGATGATAAATAATTGTTTTTAGGGTATTTTATGGCTGATTTTAGACACAGGTCAAAACCGACCCATTAACATATGAGATAGTAACAGAAAGCTAACACCAGAGGAAGGATATATATATATATATATATATATATATATATATATATATATATATATATATATATATTACAGTGTATAATGAACTCCCAAATAATGAGATTTCATTTGTGATTGCAATACATAGCATAAAAGCAAGACATAAAATAAATTTAACCCAATTTTAGATACAAATGGAAATGCATAAGAATAAAAGAACCATTTTTAATATTGTTTTATATAATTTTATCCATTATATTAAGGCTGAATAGTCATATGTAAAAGATCTTATCCATTTTCAATCGTTGAGTTTTTTTTTTCTTAATTTAACAATACAGTATGTGTTTACCCACAAATATTGTCCACATTTTTTAATTATATTTTTGTTGCCAGCATACCACACTGTGCACCTGACAAACATCACGTGTGAAGTGGCCATGATATAATACACTGATGTAATAAAATACTGTGTGTATTCAGTGTTCTGGATTATTTTGTGCTCCACATTACAGAAAACATTCCCATTGTTAAAGCTGATCAAGCACTCATCTGATACAGTTGCAGCTCACTTCCAGTAAGTATAGTTTAAATTTTTGCTCATCAAAATGTCATTTATACATCCAGGATTGCATATTTATATATACACATTATTATACAGTAAGCAAACACTCAGTTCTGATAGTCAATATATTGGATGTGGGAGAAATGGGCAGGTGTAAAATCCTGAGTGACTTTTATAAGAGTCAGAACCTTATTGCCAGATGACTGGGTTTGGAGCATCGCTGGTAAGGCTTATGGGCTGCTCCCACTCAGCATTTGTGAGTTCTGACTGAATGTGGTCTGCGGAGGAACAAACCATGAACCAGCACTGGGGGGTTGTGTGCCTGAGGCTGATTGACAGAGAGAGCAATGAAGCCCATCCCATCTGATCTAAACCAGGGTTGTAGTCGAGTCACTAAACCTCAAGTCCGAGTCCAGTCTCGAGTCCCCAGCGTTCAAGTCTGAGTCAAGTCCAAGTCATTAAATAAAATTTCAATTCGAGTCCACAATTGGTCTGAGTCGAATCTGAGAACAAGACTCCAACCGCACAATTTGACGATGTCTGTTTCAGTGCCATTAACATTAGTTTGTTCCTGAACATGCCGTATGAACAGGTGAATGTGCTTCTCTTTATCAGGGAGTGTGAAGTATTCTGTCAGAGATGGTTGGGAGACGGATGTAAGTGCAGAAGGTGTGTTTATTAATACAAGTGAAGATGGTAAACAATCCAGAACGGCAGGCAAAATCGTAAAACGGTGAACAGGCGATATGTCGAGTGAGGCACAAACAGGCTATCATAGACTCGGCAGGATCAAAGATGAGAAACAGGGAATCGGGGATCAGGAAACCAAACAAGGAAATTAGGCTCAGTAATGTGTCAGCAATGCAACTCAATACTTCACAAAGTAAGTGTGTTTTCACAGTTTTATGTAGGCACGTTGATTGCACCTTAATCCTGTGCAGGTGCAAGTCGTTTATGGCGTGTGCGAGAGTCCACTTGTCATGCGCGATGTCCAGAGCGCCCGAGAGTCTATCTGATGCACGCACCAAGTCGCACAGGTGTGACACTCTTGCACGAAATTAGTACAAAAATTAATATAGCTATAAATATCTTACGCCAAATTATTATCGTATGTGACAAAAAATAAAGAAAAAATCAGTCCTTGTCTCCAATTTATGAGTCCGAATGCAGTTAATGCATGAGTCCGAGTCATCAGTGCTCAAATCCAAGTCAAGTAACAAGTCCTTAAAATTAGGACACGAGTCGGACTCCGGTCTGAGTCCTGGACTCGAGTACTACAAGCCTGATCTAAACCAACAGGAGGGCTACTGTGGCACAGAAAAGCACAGAAGATATTAATGATGGTTACGGGAGGAATGTGTAACAAAACACAGCGTATCACACCCTTTTGTGTATGGGGCTGCATAGCTGGAGACTGGTCAGAGTGCCCATGCTAAACCTTTTGTACCATCAAAAGCACCTACAATGGGCATGCAAATATCAGGACTGAACCTTGGGACAATGGAAAAAGGTCACCTGGTCAGATCATCATGTTATTATATCTTAACATCATGCTAAAATGATGGACAGCTCATTTAAAACCAATGGGACTGATTTCAGCTTTTCAGCTGTCTAAAGCGCATCATTTTACAGCATCATCATTTTCATGCTCCACTGGGATTTAATCAGAGTTTCCTGCCCTGTTCCATCTTCTTCAAACCAACATTATATTATTACGCCTCTTATTCAACAGGACATCACTATAATATATTTAAATCATAAGTGTTTCTTTATTCTTTAGACTTTCATGGCAGGCTGTTCAACATATTTTTTTCTGAGAAACTGATGATGTAATAATATCCCTGCCCTGTGATTGGCTCACATTTGGAAATGGTTTCAGTGAACTTCTCCAAGATGCGTGTTTAGTAACTGTGGGGCTTTTTTTTTTTTTTTTAGCATAAAGTCTGCTGTCTCTCTCAGAAAAAAAAAGTACTTAACTGTACCGTTCTTTATTGCTGGAGGGGTACCTTTTGTACCTTTATTATGTATCTTTCAAATGGAAATCTAGAAATAGCATACTTTAATGGAAGGTACATAATTAGACTGGAATTATCTTTAAAGCTGTAAAAGCCAACATTTGCACCTTTCAGTGCATATAAATAATGTTAAATTGGATTTAATGTGTACAATTGCTGGGAATTTTAAATATTAATTTTTTAAAAAAAACTACATACACCAACAAATAGCCACAGTGTCATTGTACACATTTAAATGACAAGTCTAATATTTCAATAGTCTGAATAGGATTATGTTAAGGGGTACAATAAATATTGTACTATGTGATTCCTCTCTCCTTAATATTTATGGAGAAAATAGCAAACCAATCAGCCATCTGTCAACTTAATGCAACCTTTACATGAGCTAAAGGAGTCAGAGGTTCAGTTCCTCCATGTTTTGTGATTCCCTCTTTCTTCATCTGACCTCATGCATACATATGAACACATACAGCACAAACACAGTGACGTCTAGTGGAGATACTGAGGCATCAGTGTTCATTTCAAATACATAATAGTACAGTACAGACGGACCCGGCGCCGTGGGGGTGGGGGGGCGAAAGGGGGCGTCGCCCCCTCGTGGCTACAGCCCCGCCCCCTCAACGGAGACTCAGATCACTTAATTGTTTTCTTATGAAAATATAATGTATTATAGACGAATTAATAATTTGCATTTTCAAATACGAAATATTAAGTGGTTGCGCATTGCACAAAAATACATTTCACATAAATCACTACTAAAACTGGCACGGTAGAACAAATCTGATTGGTTGTTATGACACTTACAAGTGCACGGTCTCTGCAATATCCTGCAATATGCAGTCAGTTTACGGGAGTAGTCTTTCCCCCACCGAATTAAACGAATTCACTCACAATATTGTGAATCCATTTTCTTTCTTTGTAGGCTAAGTTTATCTCCGTTTATGTTGGTGTATGTGTGGCAGAGTGTGATTTGACAGATAGGAAAAAGACTTGATTTAGAGAAAAGACTGAACACATGTCATTTATATTATAGAACTGCCACTTTATAGAAATTTCAGTGATATAATTCACTCCTGCTGAGAATAAATTCACCAGCAGATGGCGCTCTCACATAGGAATACACATAGGAAGCTTGCAAAGAGCTGACATCAGAACGAAGTGTCAATGAATGAATGTACGTGAATGAGAGCGCTATCTGACCTGTTGCATCTTTGTGTATTCCCAACAGGTAAATACACTCAAAACATAATTCTGTAAACAGTAACACTTACTGGCGGCACGGTGGTGTAGTGGTTAGCGCTGTCGCCTCACAGCAAGAAGATCCTGGGTTCGAGCCCCGGGGCCGGCGAGGGCCTTTCTGTGTGGAGTTTGCATGTTCTCCCTGTGTCCGCGTGGGTTTCCTCCGGGTGCTCCGGTTTCCCCCACAGTCCAAAGACATGCAGGTTAGGTTAACTGGTGACTCTAAATTGACCATAGGTGTGAGTGTGAATGGTTCTATGTGTCAGCCCTGTGATGACCTGGCGACTTGTCCAGGGTGTACCCCGCCTTTCGCCCGTAGTCAGCTGGGATAGGCTCCAGCTTGCCTGCGACCCTGTAGAAGGATAAAGCGGCTAGAGATAATGAGATGAGATGAGTAACACTTATAGGAGCACAGATAGCGACCTTTGTAATGGGATTAGCAATGAGTTTTCCTGTCAGTTGTTTCTGGTGCAGCGAGGGCGGCCAGTTAACGGTCACCAGTGAAGCCACTGAGTGTTTGGTACAAAATAACCTGTCAGCTAAATGAGGAATGCAGTTTGGAGATGGATATGTAATGTATGAGGTTTACTGTGAAATGTGCTGGTAATGAATATGTTTACCGTAGCCTAAACATGCTAGTAATGAATACTGCAGGTAGTTGGGTTTCGTTCTGTGTTTCCCTCAGCCCTAATGAACGAACGTTAGCTAGCCTAATGCTAATCGCGATTGCTAACTCTTAGCATTTAAGCATTACAGTAGAGGGAACTTGTCTGTATGTTGTTGCTGAGGGAAGGATATACCAAGACACGATTGTTCTTTAAAGTGTTATGTGTCACACTATTTCATCTCATCTCATCATCTCTAGCCGCTTTATCCTTCTACAGGGTCGCAGGCATCCTATCCCAGCTGACTACGGGCGAAAGGCGGGGTACACCCTGGACAAGTCGCCAGATCATCACAGGGCTGACACATAGACACAGACAACCATTCACACTCACATTCACACCTACGCTCAATTTAGAGTCACCAGTTAACCTAACCTGCATGTCTTTGGACTGTGGGGGAAACCGGAGCACCCGGAGGAAACCCACGCGGACACGGGGAGAACATGCAAACTCCACACAGAAAGGCCCTCGCCGGCCCCGGGGCTCAAACCCAGGACCTTCTTGCTGTGAGGCGACAGCGCTAACCACTACACCACCGTGCCGCCCCGTCACACTATTTCTGTATCTATTTTATTGTTATTCCCTGTTGAGTGAGAAATGTAAATTGAATGGCAAGAATATGTGGCAGATCACAGAATCCAGGGACACATGTCTGCCCGGGGGCATTTTGAGTTATTGACAGATTCAGAAAGTACAGTTTCTAAGCTTTCCAATGATGCCTTCCATCTGGAGATCTGACAATATTTGAAGAACGTGTGGCCTTTTGAAAGTGTATACTTCTTAAAACAGAAAAGGGAGAAAATCGCCCTCAAAGTTTTCCATCTCAGCTACTCTGGGTGTAGGGCGGGCACATAATGGTGCTCATTTGCATGACATTAAGGAAAGCCCTACCCCCTATTAGCTAGCACGATACTACTTTCATGTAAACAAAGATCACCATGTCAATTTTCCTTCCATGCAAAGTATGCCCAACACAATTATGAAGTACAAAAATAAGTCCTAAAGTATACTTTAACGTTTTGTGGTTGAAAAATTACTCACACCGTAAGAAAGAAAGATAGCATGATGATGACACAACTAACACAACACTAGTTTCATGTAAAGCCTCGGTCACAACCGGCCGTACAGTACGCTCTCCTACAGCCGGTCTACATGCAAAAAAACGCAAGAAACACACGGAGAGCGCGCATGAAACGCACGAGAGCGCGCGTGTGAAAAGCATGAGAGCGCGCGTGTGACGTGCTGATTTTCGAGCCGCAGACCGGCCGCAGAGGTTCTTTGTCATCTCAAACAAACTCTACGGGCGCTTACGTTTTTTTCAGGTTGCAAGACAAACTTACGGCCAACGCACGTCTTTCTCCGTGAATAAAAAAAAACGCAGCGATTTGGGAAACGCCAAAAATCACACGGCCAAAAAATCGTACGTCCGGTTGTGACCTAGGCTTAACCAAACCACAACACTCTCCGTTACATGCAAAAATAACCACACAGCCTTAGATTAATAAACTCACCCCATCAGAAAGAGAAACAGTGCCTTGCACACACCAATGCCTCCGATGGAATGTAATCCTAGAACGGTCCGTGTATCATCCGATCATTCAAGTATTCCATTCAATCTGGAAAACGAGGTTGCGTTTTTTTTGCTGGAAATGGTGATCTCCGATGTAAATACCGTGTGTCTGTTTGCTTCGCGGTGTTTGCTCCTCTGCGCTCTGTTTAGTAACTCATTCCATAGTGAAATTACATGCCTGTATGCAGGTTAAGTAGCCATGCGCTCAACTCGGATCATACAGCTGATTCGCGGAAGAAAAAAAAACACATGACTTAAATCTTCATGTGAATGGCCCATATGGTAATTTACCCACACCCCCCAGCAGGCTACAGTCCTGACAAAAACGAGACAATTTGCAACAAAAAATGTATGCTTTTCCAACAAAACAATCTATTATCTGAAATACTGATTGCATTCTTCAAGGTCTCAACTTGCACATGATGGAAAAAAAACAAAAATCACAAATTTCGAAAAAAAATGCTTCTTTTGCGATTATCTCGGACTCATTTTGGCCGACATGTGTCCCTGGATTCGGTGAGCAGTCACATATAAGCAAGACAAATGTTGTTCCGTGGTGGGAACGTTACAAATGCGCGTGCAGGCACAGGAACACACACGCGCACACACACACTCACTACGCACCCACCCACAAACACACTAGATCTTCTCCCAGTAGACACTAAGATTTATCTGCATGTTTACTATGTAGAGAGAGAGACATGATTATTGATTGAAATGCATACTGTTATTGTTGATGTCTCATCTCATCTCATTATCTCTATCCGCTTTATCCTTCTACAGGGTCGCAGGCGAGCTGGAGCCTATCCCAGCTGATTACGGGCGAAAGGCGGGGTACACCCTGGACAAGTCACCAGGTCATCACAGGGCTGACACATAGACACAGACAACCATTCACACTCACATTCACACCTACAGTCAATTTAGAGTCACCAGTTAACCTAACCTGCATGTCTTTGGACTGTGGGGGAAACCGGAGCACCCGGAGGAAACCCACGCGGACACGGGGAGAACATGCAAACTCCACACAGAAGGGCCCTCGCCGGCCCCGGGGCTCGAACCCAGGACCTTCTTGCTGTGAGGCGACAGCGCTAACCACTACACCACCATGCCGCCCCTATTGTTGATGTAAGATGTTGAATTTGGTTACTGGCGAAATACTTCCTTTTAATGGAATACATGTCCATAGAGAGTGAATGCACACACAGTATTTTGTCTATTGTAAGGGACCAGAACGTGGCATATGATCAGTTGTATGTTAAGTAACACCTATGTTATTATTTACAGTTAGTATGGAATCCAATATGAAAGAGCTGACATCAGAACGAAGTGTTGTCAATGAATGAATGTACAGTGGTGCTTGAAAGTTTGTGAACCCTTTAGAATTTTCTATATTTCTGCATAAATATGACCAAAAACATCATCAGATTTTCACACAAGTCCTAAAAGTAGATAAAGAGAACCCAGTTAAACAAATGAGACAAAAATATTATACTTAGTCATTTATTTATTGAGGAAAATGATCCGATATTACATATCTGTGAGTGGCAAAGTATGTGAACCTCGAGGATTAGCAGTTAATTTGAAGGTGAAATTAGAGTCAGGTATTTTCAAGCAATGGGATGACAATCAGGCATGAGTGGGCACCCTGTTTTATTTAAAGAACAGGGATCTATCAATGTCTGATCCTCAGAACACATGTTTGTGGAAGTGTATCATGGCACGAACAAAGGAGATTTCTGAGGACCTCAGAAAAAGTGTTACTGATGCTCTTCAGGCTGGAAAAGGTTACAAAACCATCTCTAAAGAGTTTGGACTCCACCAATCCACAGTCAGACAGATTGTGTACAAATGGAGGAAATTCAAAACCATTGTTACCTTCCTCCGGAGTGGTCGGCCAACAAAGATCACTCCAAGAGCAAGGCGTGTAATAGTTGGCGAGGTCACAAAGGACCCCAGGGTAACTTCTAAGCAACTGAAGGCCTCTCTCCCATTGGCTAATGTTAATGTTCATGAGTCCACCATCAGGAAAACACTGAACAACAATGGTGTGCATGGCAGAGTTGCAAGGAGAAAGCCACTGCTCTCCAAAAAGAACATTGTTGCTCATCTGCAGTTTGCTAAAGATCACGTGGACAAGCCAAAAGGCTATTGGAAAAATGTTTTGTGGACGGATGAGACCAAAATAAAAGTTTTTGGTTTAAATGAGAAGCGTTATGTTTGGAGAAAGGAAAACACTGCATTCCAGCATAAGACCCTTATCCCATCTGTGAAACATGGTGGTGGTAGTATCATGGTTTGGGCCTGTTTTGCTGCTTCTGGGCCAGGACAGCTTGCCATCATTGATGGAACAATGAATTCTGAATTATACCAGCAAATTCTAAAGGAAAATGTCAGGACATCTATCCATGAACTGAATCTCAAAGAAGATGGGTCATGCAGCAAGACAACAAACCTAAGCACACAGGTTGTTCTACCAAAGAATGGTTAAAGAAGAATAAAGTTAATGTTTTGGAATGGCCAAGTCAAACTCCTGACCTTAATCCAATCAAAATGTTGTGGAAGGACCTGAAGCAAGCAGTTCATGTGAGGAAACCCACCAGCATCCCAGAGTGGAAGCTGTTCTGTACAGAGGAATGGGCTAAAATTCCTCCAAGCCGGTGTGCAGGACTGATCAACAGTTACCGGAAGCGTTTAGTTGCAGTTGTTGCTGCACAAGGGGGTCACACCAGATACTGAAAGCAAAGGTTCACATACTTTTGCCACTCACAGATATGTAATATTGGATCATTTTCCTCAATAAATAAATGACCAAGTATAATATTTCTGTCTCTTTTGTTTAACTGGGTTCTCTTTATCTACTTTTAGGACTTGTGTGAAAATCTGATGTTGTTTTAGGTCATATTTATGCAGAAATATAGAAAATTCTAAAGGGTTCACAAACTTTCAAGCACCACTGTACGTGAATGAGAGCGCTATCTGACCTGTTGCATCTTTGTGTATTCCCAACAGATGATATTTCATTAAATATGTTACTCCAGACCACAGTGTCATTTTTGGGACCCGTAACATATTTTGGCGAGCCAGCCAGGAGGAGTAGTTAACAAGAAAACACCGCCCCTTTCATACGGAGACGAGCCTTGAGTGAGACAATGGGAGACATCCAGTATCTTCGAGACAAAGTGAGTGAAGCACTGTGGCAGTTGGCGGAGAAGGAACTTTCTGAAGTCTGCATGTATCTGAAATGCGATGGACTGGACAGAGGAGAACCCTGCAGCAGGACCCGGAGATCACTCATCAAAATGGTCGAAGGTTTGCTGGATGAAAAAGAGGAAACTCAGGAAGAAAGTGAGGTTAGTTCATTATTGACTGACACACTGTCATTTGTGACTGAGATGGGGGAACGGGCTGCCCAGGAACAGACTGCTTTCAAGGAACCCAGCCAATGTAAAGGGCTGGGTGAAAAGTACCTGCAGCCCAGACACACTAGATATGAGACAGAGGAACACACACGAGACAATGTGGATGCAAAACTCAGCCACAGGCCTACTCTGTTTTGTAGCAGACGCGAACAGCCTGCTGGATTGCCCGAGGTCACTCTGAGAAGAGAGTTTAAGATCTTTGGGCAAATCGGGGAGAGTGGTCAGAAGGATAAACTATCTTACCATAGCCTGATCAGACGGATTGAAGTAGGACTGGACAAAGGACACTCAGATATAGAGATAATTGAGGTGGTGATCAGAGCCATAACCCCAGGTCTACCTTTGAGAGATATGCTAGAAATCAAGCACGGGCTAACACTTAATTCCCTGTTCACAATCCTAAAAGGCCACTATAAAGTAGACAGTGCCACCGACCTCTATCACCAACTGATCAACATATCGCAAGACCAGAGGGAGACAGCGTTAAACTTTGTGTTCAGAGCTACTGAACTGAAGGACAAGCTCCTATGGAAGGCCACAAATGGGGATCTTGAGGTGCAGTATAGCAGGGACACCATACAACGCAAATTCCTACGCTCAATAGAAACTGGATTGCTGAGTGACTCGGTGAAATTTCAGATCTTGCCCTACCTCAGTGATGTCAGAACGTCAGATGAGGAATTGATTGAGCTAGTGAATGAGGCAACAAAACTGGAAGGTGAGCGTCTGGAGAAAAGGAAAAGGCTCACCACGGCAAGGAGTCCACGTGTGCAGGAACTTCACACAGAAACTCAGCCTGCTCGCCCAACTGTTTAAGTGTCTCAGCCACCCAAACAAGCCAGCCCTGCTGCTACAGCAGCGGCAGTGAGGTCTGTGAAGGGAAGGGAGAACAAAGTGGAGACATTGTGTACACAGGAGATCATTGAAGAGCTCAGAACTGAAATGAAGCAAATGTTCTGCGAAGCAATGGAAGCCAATTCTACCCCATCATGGCCTAGGCGGCGTGGTAGAGGTTGCAATAAGTGTCAAGAGGAACAGAATGGGGACAACTGTCAGCACTACTTCAGGTGTGGTCGGGAGGGCCATTTCTCACGTGGATGCCGGGCACCAGTCGGGAATAACCAGTCGGGAAACGGACAGGGGCTGCTGAGACGGGACACTCAGTAGTTCCTCAAGAAAAGTCCCACCCACTACAAAACAGCCAGTCCACTCAAATAGCCCCAATGGACATAAAGGTAGCCAGTAATAATCCTTCTAAGCCATTCAGGGTTCAGTACTTATCACCCCAACACCAGTCGCAGCTAGTCAAACTGGTAGGGAGATGATGCATGGTCAGCTGCTTCCTGGACAATCATCCAGTTGAAGCATTGTGGGACACTGGGGCTCAGTCTAGTGTAATTAATGACCGTTGGCGACAGCAGCACCTCCCTCATACAACCATTAGACCCATCAAGGAACTACTAGGGGAAGACACTCTCACTGTTCATGCAGCTAATAACACACCAATTCCCTACCTTGGCTGGATTGAGGTGAATTTCACACTGGCTGGAGAACCAGATACAGTAACAGAACTAAGAGTCCCCCTGTTAGTGTCCAGTGACCCAGCAGTGGCCGATGACCCCATAATAGGCTATAATGTAATTGAGACTGTCTTCCAGCAAGAGGAGGGCAAAGCTGCTCTGGAGAGACAAGAACTGGTACACAAGGTGAGCAAAGCTTTCGCCATAACAGTGAGCAGGGCACAGACAGTAATGAAACTGATGCAGCACTCAAAGACTCAACCTAACACTGGTGTTGTCAGGACAGGGTGGAAGAGAATGTTAGTACCAGCGAAACAAGTGATCACTGCTCATGTCCGAGCTCACATCAGCCCTCAGTTTAGGGGCCAGGATGTGTACTTCTCACCAGATGTGCTCCACCCACCACAAGAAGGCCTAGTCATCAATGAAGTGCTCGTTCGAATTCCAGTTAAGAAGAGGATGTATGTACCCATCCCCATAAGTAACACCACAGACCACAACATTGTCCTGGAGCCACACCGAATCATGGGACATTTAGAGGCAGTGAAGACTGTGTATGCACCAGAAACACAGGCTGTGGACAAGCCACTGGAGGACAAGTCGATGTCCAATTCTGTTGACACACAGTGCAGTCAGAGAAGGCACCAGCAGTCACCGGTGTGGGATCCCCCAGTGAACCTTGACCATTTAACAAACACAGAACAGGAAGTAGCAAAGCAAATGCTAAGAGAGGAATGCCAGGCCTTTGCATATGATTGGCAGGACTTTGGGTACATCCCCTCTCTCAAAATGCATATCACTCTTCAGGACACCCGTCCGGTACTGAAAACTTACATGTCCATCCCTAAACCTCTACATAAGGAAGTTAAAGAATACCTGCAGGACCTCTTGAACAGGGGGTGGATTAAGCCGTCCCGGTCACCATACTCTTCACCAGTCGTATGTGTGCGGAAGAAGGACGGGGGGCTACGGCTGTGCTGTGACTATCGAAAGTTGAATCAAAAGTCAGTCCCAGATCGCCACTCCATCCCAAGAATTCAGGACATGTTGGATGCACTAGGTGGGAGCTCATGGTTCTCAGTCCTGGACCAGGGAAAGGCGTACCACCAGGGGTCCCTTGATGAAGAGAGTCAACCATTGACAGCATTCATAACTCCGTGGAGCCTCTACCAGTGGGTGCGTATACCATTTGGTTTAAGCTCCGCCCCTGCAGAATTCCAACGGAGCATGGAACACTGTCTAGCTGGGTTGAGGGACACTATCTGTTTACCTTACTTAGATGACAACCTCGTACACAGCAGCAGCTTTGAAGACCATCTCAAACATGTCCGAGCTGTGCTTCAGCGCTACCAGGAACATGGGGTAAAGCTCACTCCAAAGAAATGTGACCTTTTCCAGAGAAGAGTGAAGTTCCTTGGGAGGATAGTGACCGGTGAAGGCTACACAATGGACCCAGCTGAAACTGCGCCTGTGAAAGCCCTGAAAGAGAAAACACCAGCTATGGTGGGTGACCTGCATCAGCTGTTAGGATTTCTCTCTTACTACCGGGCTTATGTCCCTAACTTTTCACGGATTGCCCAGCCTTTGTATGCATTACTGACTAGTGCCCATGTCGAGAGCACCACGCCAGACTCGTCAGACCCCCACTGCAGGAAAAAGAGGAGGCCTGGTGAGGCAAAGAGAGCACAACTCCCATCACGCACTCCAATACAGTGGACCAGTTCACACCAAGTTGTTCTCAACCAGTTGATAGACACCCTCATGACACCTCCAGTCCTGGCCTACCCTGACTTCACGCAGCCATTTGTGTTGCACTGTGATGCATCCCAGGAGGGTTTGGGCGCGGTTCTGTACCAACGGCAGGAGGGGAGGATGAGGGTGATCAGTTATGGCTCATATACCCTTAGTATATCAGAGAAGAACTACCATCTCCACTCAGGAAAATTGGAATTCTTGGCATTGAAGTGGGCGATATGTGAGCGATTCCGTGACTACCTCTTCCACACCCCATCTTTTGTCGTATACACAGACAACAACCCCTTGATGTACATGCTCACTTCAGCTAAACTCAATGCTACTGGACATTGGTGGGTGGCGGAATTGGCGGATTTCAATTTCACCGTACGGTACCGGCCTGGGAAGAATAATGCTGATGCGGATGGACTATCCCGTATGCCCATGGACCTGGAGAGCTACATGGAGAAGTGCACAGAAGAAGTGTGTCAGGATGCTATTAGTGCATCGTTTGAAGGAGTGACAGTAGAGAGAGAGAGCCCTCGCCAAGGGGTAGGAGTGGTCCAGCTATGTGCCCTTCAGTTTGTGAAAAATGGTGGCAATAGCAACCCTGGCCAGTCACTCATCCCTGCACAAATCCAAAAAGCTCAAGAGGAAGACAGCGTAATTGGCAAGGTTCTAGATTATAGGCTAAAGAACCATCACCCCGGGAGAGCAGAAACAAAGAAGGAGCATCCAGAAGTGGCCCTACTGTTAAAACAGTGGACAACTCTCTTTGTCAATGAGGATGGAATACTGCGGCGAAAGACCTCCAGACGAGAACAGCTTCTGCTACCTAGAACTTACCACTCATTGGTCTTTAAAGAGTTGCACAAAGACATGGGCCACTTGGGGGTGGAGAGAACACTCGGTCTGATTAGGGAGAGGTTTTATTGGCCCCAGATGGAGAGGGATGTGGAACACTTTGTCACAAAGGAGTGTGAATGTCTGAAGAAAAAGAGGCCAAACAAACAGACCCGAGCCCCTCTGATACCCATACATACCACCTACCCTTTTGAAATTGTATCCATAGACTTTCTACATTTGGACAAGTGCAAACATGGATATGAGCACATCTTAGTAGTTATGGATCATTTCACAAGATTTGTCCAGGCATATGCCACCAAAGACGCATCTGCTAAAACAGTGGCGGATAAGATCTTCAATGACTATGCACTGAAATTCGGATTTCCGAGTAAACTACATCACGATTTGGGCAAGGAATTTGAGAACAAATTGATGGCCAGACTGAAACAGCTGTCAGGCATCCATGGGTCCCATACTATGCCCTATCACCCTCAAGGTAATGGGCAGGTAGAGCAGTTTAACCGCACCCTGTTAGCCATGCTACGGACCCTCGCGGATGAGGAGAAACTGAACTGGAAAGAGTCACTAGCAAAAGTTGTGCATGCATACAATTGCACACGTAGCGATGCAACAGGCTACTTACCCTATTACCTTCTCTTCGGTCGATCGCCCCACCTGCCAATCGATCTCTTGTTCAACTTGCCAACAGGGGATTCACACCATACTTACCAGGATTACGTAAAAACCTGGAAAAAGAGAATGGAGGATGCATATGAGATAGTGTCTAAGACAGCCAGGAAATGTGCAGCTCGGGGCAAAGCTCAGTACGACAAGAGAGTACAAGGGGGTGACCTCAATGTAGGCGACCGGGTCCTTGTCCGCAACCTCACTCCCAGAGGAGGGACAGGAAAGATTCGATCATACTGGGAGGATCAGGTCTCCATTGTGAAAGGACGGAAAGGTGACAACAGTCCTGTTTATGAGGTAAGCCCTGAGACTGGCCAAGGCAGAAACAGGGTCCTCCATAGGAACCTTCTCCTTCCTTGTGACTGCTTGCCTCTGGAAGAACATGGGGGGTCAAAGCACCAACCACGAAACATCATTGCTGCTTGTCCGAGGAACAAGTCTCAGCCAAATCTAAGACAGCCCACGGCAGACAGTGACTCAGATGACAGGGACAGAGTCGCTTATCAGTGGCATCAGGGCACCAACAGGGACCCTTGCAAGCAATCCTCCTTGAACCCCCAAGCAGAGCCTTTCTGTTTAAGGCAGCAGCTACAGGGTCATCCTCGAAAGGATGTGCCACTACATGAGTTAGAAGAGGATGTGCCACTACAGCATCAATTAGAAGAGGATGTGCCACAACAGCATCAGTTAGAAGAGGATGTGCTACTACAGCATCAATTAGAAGAGGATGTGCCACTACAGCATCAATTAGAAGAGGATGTGCCACAACAGCATCAGTTAGAAGAGGATGTGCCACTACAGCATCAATTAGAAGAGGATGTGCCACTACAGCATCGTACACAAGCTTCCACCTCATCTAATGCTAGTGAGGAGGCTGATACCTCTGACTCAGAGGGAAGTCAGCCACAGCAGGGGAGACAACAACCGAAGAGACTGAGAAAGCGACCAGTGATGTTGAGGTATGACACATTGGGCGAACCGTGCTATGCACAGCGGGATTGTAAGGTAACAGAGACTCGAATCTCAGAGCCTGTGACTTTTTGGCGCCCCTGGGCCAGTGTGACCATGGTATATTGACAAATGTCAGGAGACATTTATTTTTGTGGGGGAGAGTGTGGCAGAGTGTGATTTGACAGATAGGAAAAAGACTTGATTTAGAGAAAAGACTGAACACATGTCATTTATATTATAGAACTGCCACTTTATAGAAATTTCAGTGATATAATTCACTCCTGCTGAGAATAAATTCACCAGCAGATGGCGCTCTCACATAGGAATACACATAGGAAGCTTGCAAAGAGCTGACATCAGAACAAAGTGTTGTCAATGAATGAATGTACGTGAATGAGAGCGCTATCTGACCTGTTGCATCTTTGTGTATTCCCAACAGGTAAATACACTCAAAACATAATTCTGTAAACAGTAACACTTATAGGCGCACAGATAGCGACCTGTGTAATGGTTGTAATGGTATTAGCAATGAGTTTTCCTGTCAGTTGTTTCTGGTGCAGCAAGGGCGGCCAGTTAACGGTCACCAGTGAAGCCACTGAGTGTTTGGTACAAAATAACCTGTCAGCTAAATGAGGAATGCAGTTTGGAGATGGATATGTAATGTATGAGGTTTACTGTGAAATGTGCTGGTAATGAATATGTTTACCGTAGCCTAAACATGCTAGTAATGAATACTGCAGGTAGTTGGGTTTCGTTCTGTGTTTACCTCAGCCCTAATGAACGAACGTTAGCTAGCCTAATGCTAATCGTGATTGCTAACTCTTAGCATTTAAGCATTACAGTAGAGGGAACTTGTCTGTATGTGGTTGCTGAGGGAAGGATATACCAAGACACGATTGTTCTTTAAAGTGTTATGTGTCACACTATTTCTGTATCTATTTTATTGTTATTCCCTGTTGAGTGAGAAATGTAAATTGAATGGCAAGAATATAAGCAAGACAAATGTTGTTCCATGGTGGGAACATTACAAATGCGCGTGCAGGCACAGGAACACACACGCGCACACACACACACTCACTACGTACCCACCCACAAACACACTAGATATTCTCCCAGTAGACACTAAGATTTATCTGCATGTTTACTATGTAGAGAGAGACATGATGATTGATTGAAATGCATACTGTTATTGTTGATGTAAGATGTTGAATCTGGTTACTGGCGAAATACTTCCTTTTAATGGAATACATGTCCATAGAGTGAATGCACACACAGTATTTTGTCTATTGTAAGGGACCAGAACGTGGCATATGATCAGTTGTATATTAAGTAACACCTATGTTATTATTTACAGTTAGTATGGAATCCAATATGAAAGAGCTGACATCAGAATGAAGTGTTGTCAATGAATGAATGTACGTGAATGAGAGCGCTATCTGACCTGTTGCATCTTTGTGTATTCCCAACAGATGATATTTCATTAAATATGTTACTCCAGGGGGCGGCACGGTGGTGTAGTGGTTAGCGCTGTCGCCTCACAGCAAGAAGGTCCTGGGTTCGAGCCCCGTGGCCGGCGAGGGCCTTTCTGTGTGGAGTTTGCATGTTCTCCCCGTGTCCGCATGGGTTTCCTCCGGGTGCTCCGGTTTCCCCCACAGTCCAAAGACATGCAGGTTAGGTTAACTGGTGACTCTAAATTGACCATAGGTGTGAGTGTGAATGGTTGTCTGTGTCTATGTGTCAGCCCTGTGATGACCTGGCGACTTGTCCAGGGTGTACCCCGCCTTTCGCCTGTAGTCAGCTGGGATAGGCTCCAGCTTGCCTGCAACCCTGTAGAAGGATAAAGCAGCTAGAGATAATGAGATGAGATGTTACTCCAGACCACAGTGTCATTTTTGGGACCCGTAACATATGTCTTCATATATGGTCCGCTTTGTGCGCAAATAGCGTAAGAATATGTGTCGTTGACATCACCCCCCATGCAGCGGGGGTGAAAATTCATCACTTCAGAGTGTTTTGTCCCCTACACACCTAAACTGGGATCGCGGATTAAGTGGTTAGCGTTGACTTGGTGCGAGTCAGGAAGGCAGCCGCGGGGTCTGTTGATTTTTTTAAATTATGATTTTGGCCGATGAGCCAAGTACCTTAGACTTGCATTGATGTTTTGTTTTCATGCAGCGGAGCTATTTGTATGTATTTTAAATTTAAAGGACTTGCCTGTAGGTTTGTGTGTGTTGTTTTATGTTTGGCATCTTTCCGGTTGTAACACGTGTCTGTGAGAAAATTGGAGGGGAGGGTTAACAGGTGGGCACGGGTGTTGATAAAGCGCAACTGCCCTGGTAATATGTCACATGATTTTCCCGTACTAAAGCAACCTTCGGGGCCGTGGTTTTGTGGTTGGCGCAGTTAATTGTTTGAAACACGTTGTCAGACCGCCATCACTACTACACACTATATGAAAAATATTTGCCCCCTTGCGATTTCTAATTGCCCTCTTAGTAAACTGTTCCTGGTGCCGGGCCTGAGTACAGAGTTCATACAGTTTGAAAAACAGCCTTTCAGTCCAATTCAAGGTTACAGATATGTTCTTTATTTATCTTTTAGAGAGGCCGTGAACATAAGAGAAAGGAACAGAGCTGACAAAATGTGACCTTTGAAAGTGTTGGTGGATTTGATTGAGGGGAAAGTCCGGAAATATTCAGACTGTATATTATTTTGTTTTACCGGTTGAGTTGTTGTGAGCATTCTGAAAAGTGCCTGTTGGAGAAATAAAGCAAGACCCAAAGCTAAGTCAAAATCTGCTGGTCTCCTGAGTCCTCCTTCCCATCCACCTGCACACATACCAGGCTCGACAGTCTTTATATACAGGAAATTATTGCATAAAAAATCTCTTCCTTATCTGACAAAGTTCATAAATAAAGAGCTACATATCACTAAACCAAGCACTCCCAAACTTTTTGCAGTCAGGGACAACCAAACATATCATTATTGGAATGTGAACAATAATATTTTGGATATTTATTTTTTTTAGCATGGAGAAATCCCCACACACACAGATACACACATTGGGTTCAAGTTTTAATTACTGATAGGTGACATTGGTTGGCACAGTCATGCAGTGGTTAGCACTGTTGCCTCACAGCAAGAAGGTTCTAGGTTCAACCTTATAGCCAGCTGGGGTCTTTCTGTGTGGCGTTTCCTCCAGGTTTTCTGATTTCCTCCCACAGTCCAAAGACATGTGGATTAGGTCAACTGGCTCCTCTAAATTTCCCATTGGTGTGAATGTGAGTGTGATGGCTGTTCATCTCTGTGTTAGTCCTGTGATAGACTGGTGAGCTGCCCAGGGTGAACTCCAACTCTCACCTGAAATCATCTGGGATTGGCTTCAGGAACCCCCTCAACCCTGATAAATAAACAATATACATAATGGATGGATAGTTTAATTATTACTGATTATGCTTCACAGACCCCTAGGGTGTCCCCCGATAATGTTTTGAGAAGCATTGCATTAAATCAGTAAAGGTCCTCAGTATTTTATTAAAATTATTTGATTGTATAATATACACTCAGACTATCAGGCTTCTGGTTTGAACCTAAGCTTGGTTTATTGTTTGTGTGGAATTTTGCATGTTCTCCCTGAGTTCCAGAGATGCCCCCAGGATTTCTTTTAACTTTTTTCATGTTATTGCAATGGAGTAAATCACAACCCACAATTCATCTCATCTCATTATCTCTAGCTGCTTTATCCTTCTACAGGGTCGCAGGCAAGCTTGAGCCTATCCCAGCTGACTACGGACGAAAGGCGGGGTACACCTAGCCTGGGCCCGCCTATCCTAAGCATGACACAACACAAGGGCCTGTTGCGAGCTTAGTCTGGCCAGGCAAGCTATCTACAACTCTTCCAAGCTCCCAAAAAATCGGGAACCAATCAACTTTGAGCATCTCCAATGGCCCTGGGTAGAGGCGTGTTCAAGGCACTGACGTAGTAGAACTGTGACCAGAAGCCATAGATTGTTTACAGAATCTATGCCGGAAGCGCTTCATTCACGCTTCCGCATCTATTACGCATAGATGCTGTATTGAAAGCATTCAACGGGAAGTTCTCATTGAAAACGGAGCAAAGAGCAGCCCTGGAGGTGTTTATTGAAAGGAAGGACGTTTTCGCCTTGCTCCCGACCAGTTAGCCCCGTCGCGTCGCATACGTCAGAGGAAAGAATGATGTGATTGGTTTAAGCTTCATCACAGCCTTTTCTGGCTTCGACCAGTAGCAAACTGAGGCATTTCAGGGAGGCGGGTCAACCACGGGCTCTGGGAAACGGTTGGGCTTAATATCTTGGCCAGACCAATAGCTCGGAGAGCTTTGAAGTCACGTTAGCCAGACTAGGGTACACCCTGGACAAGTCGCCAGGTCATCACAGGGCCGACACATAGACACAGACAACCATTCACACTCACATTCACACCTACGGTCAATTTAGAGTCACCAGTTAACCTAACCTGCATGTCTTTGGACTGTGGGGGAAACCGGAGCACCCGGAGGAAACCCACGCGGACACGGGGAGAACATGCAAACTCCGCACAGAAAGGCCCTCGCCGGCCACGGGGCTTGAACCTTCTTGCTGTGAGGCGACAGCGCTAACCACTACACCACCGTGCCGCCCCTACAACCCACAATTATCCATGTTATTATATTGTATGTCATGACAATGATGATGGTGATGATGTTGGCATCCATTCGTCAACGAAAGATGATGGTGTCGTGTCGTCTTATTTGCACCTTTGCATATGGCTAAACAAGCCAATGCATGAAAGACAGTCTCTATTGCAATTGCTGCAAGAGTACTGAGATGCCTGGGAAGGCTGGTTTTGTGTCTTCTTCCTTTTGGCACATTTTTTAATCAGGTTTAAGCTCCTGTCATGCTCAGCCCTCTGAGCACCTGCTCGGACAGCAAGGCGCCAAGCAGCACGGTCCTCTGAACACTGCTTCCACGTATTCACGTTGATACCACATGACTTCATGTCCCTCTTACAGACATCCTTGAAGCGCAGGCGAGGTCAGCCGACCAAATGGCTCCCCTCCGCTAGCTCGCCGTACAGTAGGTCTTTGGGAATGCGGCCCGAGTCCATTCTCCTTACGTGACCAAGCCAGCAGAGGTGCCTCTCGCCAAGAATGGTGAACATGCTGCTTAAGTTGGCGCGTTCCAGGACCTCTGTGTTGGGTACCTTGTCTTGCCAGCTAATGTGCAGAATCCGTCTGAGGCACCTCAGATGGAAGCTGTTGAGCTTCTTCTCGTGTCTGGCATAGGTGGTCCATGCCTCACTACTATAAAGGACAATGCTGAGCACGCAGGCTTGGTAGATGTGCAGCTTCATTTTCACAGTGAGGCTGGAGTTGTTCCAGACTCGTTGAGTTAGCCTTGCCATCACTGCAGCTGCCTTAGCAATCCTGCGGTTCACCTCTGTGTCGACAAAGAGCGAGTTGGAAATCGTGGACCCAAGGTAAGTGAAATGCTCCACGACTTCTAGGCTGTGCCCATCGATGGTGATGTTAGGTGGGGCTAGTGCACTTTGAGCCAATACTTTCATCTTCTTCAAGCTGACGGTCAGACCAAACGCCTTACAAGCGTGAGAGAGGCGACTGACAAGCTGCTGCAAACCGTCTTCGGTGTGCGTCATCAGCATAGTGCATCTCTCGGATGAGTACCTTCGTGACCTTGGTCTTGGTGCGAAGTCGGGCGATGTTGAAGAGCTTTCCGTCGGCCCTGGTGTAAATATACACTCCCTCGCTGCAATCTTGGAAGGGATGTTGGAGAAGCATAGAGAAGAAGATTCCAAAAAGTGTTGGTGCAAGGACGCAGCCTTGCTTTACCCCACTGCTGACTGGGAAGGCCTCAGACGTTGCACCGTTAAAGCGAACTGTGCAATGCATGTTCTTGTGGAGTGAAGAAACCACTGCAAGGAGTTTTAGAGGACAGCCAATCTTCTGAAGGATCTTAGAGTCCAGTATGACTGACCAGGTCAAAAGCCTTAGTTAGATCTATAAAGGCAATGTAGAAGAGCATTTGCTGCTCTTGGCACTTCTCCTGCAACTGACGTAGTGAGAATATCATGTCTACTGTAGCCCATCCAGCTCGGAAGCTGCACTGGGACTCTGGATAGACACGCAGGGCCAAGATCTGTAGATGGGACGAGGCGACACGGGCGAAGGCCTTACCAATGATGCTAAGGAGGGAGATGCCTCTATAGTTGTTGCAGTTGCTTCTATCTCCTTTGGACTTATACAAGGTGATAATGCACGCATCTCGCATGTCCTGGGGAATGCGTCCCTGTTCCCAGCAGAGACAGAGGAGATCGTGCAGAGGTTGTAGCAGTGTGGATTTAGCACACTTTAACACTTCTGATGGAATGCCGTCGCTCTCTGGGGCCTTTCCATTGGCAAGGCAATCAATAGCTTTTCCTAGTTCTTCCTTGGTTGGAGTTGCATCTAGCTCGATCATGACCGGCAGGTCTGGGATATTTTCGAGAGCCGTGTCAGTAACGACGTTCTGGGTTGCATACAGCTCAAGGTAATGCTCAACCCAGCGTTGTAGCTGCTTCCCTTGATCTGCTATGACTTCGCCTGTCTTTGATTTAAGCGGTGCAGATTTACAGGGGGACGGGCCTGTTGCCTTCTTGATGCCCGCGTACATACCTCTTGCATTCCCAGTTTCGGCGTCTAACTGTATACTGTTGCACAGATTTAGCCAGTACGTGTTGGCACAGTGGCGGGCGGTACGCTGAACTTTACTCTTGGCGGCTCTTAGAGCTTCTAATGTGTTCAGACTGGGTGCTGCCTTGTAGGCCAGGAGAGCTTTTCTCTTGGCCTCGATTACAGGTTCAATGATGTCCTAGTGGGCCTCATACTAGTCGGCGTTTTTGCGTTCTTTCTTCCCAAAGGTGTCAATGGCTTATTTGTACATGACTTCACGGAGGTGAGACCATTTGGCATCGATGGCACCCACTTCATCTACTGGTGCTACTTCCGTGAGGGATTCTTGCAGCTTGCTGCTGAACTGCTGCGTTTTCGCTGGGCTGCCAACGCAGCAGGTGTTGATACATGGGCGACCCATCTTCTTGGAGTGGTGTAGCTTTCTCGGGACTATACGCATTTTGCTGGCCACAAGGGAGTGGTCCGTATCGCAGTCTGCGCTATGGTAGCTTCGAGTGAGAAGGACACTAGCAAGGGCTGCACGCCTGGTGATGACTAGATCTAACTGATGCCAGTGGCGGGACCGCGGGTGTCTCCAAGACACTTGGTGTATGTCCTTGCATTTAAAGAAGGTGTTGGTCACACATAGGCCATGATAGCAGCACAGCTCCAGTAGGTGCTGGCCGTTCTCGTTGATCTTACCCCTTCCATATGTAAGAGAATGGACTATTTTTGTGGTGGGTGGGTGCAATGCCTGGGCCGGGGCACTAGGGGAGCTGTGATGTCGAGCAGCAGGAAGTGCCTGAGCTGTAAAGATGGCTGCCATATATAAACAGGAAGTGGAAGGTGCCGGGTCTTTTTTTTTGGTCTCCTTTTTGTGCAAGGGGTAAGGTTGGTGGTGTACAGATTTTTCTTTTGTTTGTCCAGGTGTGATGTGTGCCGTGTGTTAGAAACTTGGTGTGTGTCGCGACTGTTTGATTGACCTGTTCAGATTTTACAGATTGGTTGTGTAGACTGGTATATTAGCCTCCATTCTGTAGGTCTGTTGTATGTATGTAGGCAGTTGCAGTTTCAGAGCGTGAGTGTTGCTGTGTGTGCGTAGTTGTGTGTGTGGTGTCAGTTTCATATTGGTTGTGTTTGTTTGTTTGTTTGTTTTGTCCCAGGCAGGGTGGCCAACCTGTACTGGGACACTGTACACTGCCAATTGCTTCAGCCAGTGGCCCAGCATAGATACCAGTTTGTGCAATATGTGGTAGTGGTTGATTTTTATTGTTACTGGTTCATGAACTCAATAAAATTAGCTTAATAACTTTGTTTAGTACTATTTTAAAAACATATTTAATTGTAGGGTTTTAAACTTGCTATTTGTGGGCCACTGGATGTAGTAGGGGTCAGCTGCTCGCCACAGGTCTATTGTGTTTGTAATGTTTTTTATCTGTTCACCACAGAGCTATTGAGTGTGTTTTGTAGTGGGTTTTTACAACTGGATTGATGGACTGTTTTTTTGATTGCTGTGGTTGCTGTGTGTGTAGTGCTATCCTGAAGGTGAGCAGCTGTCTCCCCCCCCCCCCCCCAAACCCCTCTTCTGTCTCTATTGTGTAAGCTTTTAATAAACCCCACATTATTTGCAAACATGTCTTGGTCTTCTTTGGTGTTAAACAACATTGCTGGTGTTTTGACCCTGTTACATCTTTGGCGTAGTCAGCAGGACTGGCATTAAAGTTGTTACACCACTGAAGATGTCTGAAAATCAGAACGAGGGAGGTGGGAGACCAAGAGCTTTTTCCATGCCATCTTTTTTTCCATGCATGATGCCTTGTTCTAGGTTCTCAGGGGGAAGAGGGGCAAATGACATCTCTTTTAAACAATGGAAATGTGATTTAGAAATGTGGTTTTGAATGTACCGTATGCCATACCTGTAGACAGCCAGCTTGACTGGGTAGTTAATTGCTTAGATGGGGAAGCGAAGCGGGAGGTGGCCATTCTGCTTGACTCTGAGAAAGACACAGTTGCTAAAGTGTTTCAAAAGCTTTGAGATTTGTATGCTAGCCCTGCCTCTGCCTCAGTCACTCGCTCTCTGTTCTTCAATTGTAGGCAACACTCAGAAGAGAGTGTAAGAGTTTTTGCCCTTCGCCTACAGGAGTGTTGGCAAAAGATGATGGTCAGTGATGCCAGAAATATCCTGAACCCAGATGTGCTGATGCGCGACCAGTTCATCGCTGGACTGTTTGACGATGGTCTGAAGAGGGACCTGAGGTTAAAGGTAACTTTAGATAACAGTCTTATGTTTTCAGATGTGAAGACCAAGGCCGTACTGCGTGTGGGGTTAGAGGAAGATGGCTATGCTTATTGCAGGACAGTGAAGACTGCCCCACAAAAACAACCTTGGGATGATGATCTTCAGAGGCTCAAGGTGGAACTCAAAACAGAATTGTCCAAGGAAGTTGAGCTCCAAGTGACCAGTCTTTCTCAGACTCTCCTGCAGGGCTTTCGAGAAGAATTCCAGAAAGCCAGGCTGGAGGGAAGTCCACAGAGCCATGGCTTACTTCAGGTCGCACAAAGATCACGGAGCTATTCCCCAGGCCCAAGACACCAGAGGGCAAGACAGCAATCTCGGCCACATGAGTACGATGAACAAGGATGCCCGATTTGCTTTATTTGTAGAACTCCTGGTCATATTGCCCTCCAGTGCCCTAAGCAGAACCCACAGGCCAATTTAAACTAGCGTGCCCTGCTGTTGAGGATCGAACAGCAGGCCTATTGGCAAAGGATCCTTCCCCACTCCCCAGGTCAAAAGAAAATTCACGTCCCATCCCTCCTCAAGCTGTACCTGTGGTAAACCCTGCACCTTTTAAGTCAGCCTCTGATCCAATTGTCGCCATTTTACCTATACATAAGTCCCTTGTGACACTGCCTATACCAACATCTGACCTACCCACTGCAAGCTTTCTGCCATTGCATGTAGCCAACTCCACGGTGCCAAATGCCACTTCAAGCATGACTGCCCCCTTGTGGCCTTGTTGGGGAATGCCCTATGATCCAGGTGTCTATGGATGGAGTTGACGTCTTATGCTTGCTGGATACTGGCTCCCAGGTATCCATGATGCGTCAGGACTGGTTTGAAGAGCATTTTGGGAAGAATGGTCAATGGCTAAAGAATCCAACCTCCTGGCTAAAGCTGAGAGCGGCCAATGGCAAGGAGATCCCGTACTTGGGGTATGTAACACTTCAGGTAGATGTAGCTGGTGTGAACCTAGTAAATGTGGGGGTAATTGTGGTCAAAGATTCCTGTCTGACAGTTCCTGCATTAGTGGGGATGAATATTATTAAAGAAGTGTGGCAAGTCTTGTTCCAGAACATTGTTCCCTGTGAGGTCAAGGACTAGCCATCCATGAATACCCTAGGGAGGGTTATGTGGAAGAAGGCCATGCACATCTGCCAAAAGGAACATCGCTTTGTATCACCGGAGGGGTTCGTGGGCTATGCACGCCTGGCAAGTAGACGCCCTGTGACCATACCCGGTAATCGTGAGGTGCTACTGAATTGTAGAGCTAGAAGCGGGCCGTGTGGTCGAAGTTATGAAGCCCTTATGGAGCCATTGCCTATTTGAGATGGACTGTTGGTGGCCCGTTCCTTGGTGACTGTGAAAAGCAGCCAAATGCAGGTGCGTGTTCGAAACATCAGTAATACACCACTGGCAGTATACCTATACCAGAAGTTGGGAGAATTGCTGGCATTAGATGTGTGTGAGGTGTTCAATGACGGTCCTGACTTGCAGTTGATCCCAGATGAAGCCAGTGGGGTGCCAGTAAATACTGTAGGAACAGGCAGTGTAAACACCTACCCACCACCTGGGTTTGATCTAGAAGGGGTTCCATTGTCGGTTGAACAAAAGGATAAGCTGGTGACACTGTTGACCAAATATCAGTCTGTCTTTTCACAGCATGACGAAGACTATGGCTGCATTGACGCCATCCTGCACGAGATCCCAACAGGTGATGCAGCCCCTATTAGACAGAGATATCGTCAGATTCCCCCAAATCTGTATGGTGAGGTCAGAGCTTTGTTGAAGCGGATGTTGGATGCCGACGTAATCAGACCAAGTTCAAGTCCATGGTCTTCCCCTATAGTGCTAGTGCGAAAGAAGGATGGTTCCATTCGCTTGTGTGTGGACTATAGGCAGCTGAACCAAGTCACTAGGAAGGACTCGTATCCACTGCCTCGGGTGGAGGAAGCACTGGCCAGCTTAAAGAAGGCTCGCTGGTACTCAACCTTGGATCTTGCGTCTGGTTACTGGCAAGTCAAAATGCATGAAAAGGATAAGGACAAGACTGCATTCACAACCCCCATGGGGCTATTTGAGTTCCAGTGAATGCCGTTCGGGTTGTGTAATGCCCCAGCCAGCTTCCAGTGCTTAATGGAGAGTTGCTTGGGAGATCAAAACTATCAATTATTTCTGATCTATTTGGATGATGTGATTGTTTTTGCTGCAGACTTTGATACCCACCTTGATTGTCTTGATTTTGCCTTTTCTCGCCTTTCCCAGCAGGGGTTTAAAGTTGAAACCAAAAAAATGCAAGCTCTTACATAGCAGCGTCCAATACCTGGGTCATGTGGTATCTGATGCTGGCATAGCTCCAGACCCTGAGAAAGTGCTGGCTGTTCAGCAGTGGAAGGTACCAAGTTCCCCAACAGAGCTACAAGCATTTCTTGGCCTGGCTGGGTATTATTGCAGGTTTGTTAAGGGATTCTCACAAAAAGTGGCACCACTGCATAAGCTACTGGGGGGACATCCTACAAAGAAACCTAAATCTAGAGCTTCATGCCCTCCCTGGAATTGGTCCAATGAATGTGAAACAGAATTTGTGTCCCTAAAACAGGGTCTCATGCAGGCACCAGTCCTAGCCTTTGCAAATTTCACATTACCCTTTTTGCTCTACAATGATGCAAGCCATCAAGGCTTAGGTGCAGTGCTCTTACAGATACAGGATGGGCATGAAAAGGTAATTGCTTATGCCAGCAGGTGTCTCCAGGGTGCAGAACACAATGATGCTAATTATAGCTCCTTCAAGCTGGAACTACTAGCCCTTAAATGGGCCATCACTGAAAAGTTTCATGAGTATCTCCTTGGCTCAGACTTCACGGTATATACTGATAACAATCCACTTGCACATCTGGCTACAGCACGATTAGGGGCAGTGGAGCAACGTTGGGTGGCTTGGCTGGCTAGTTATAGGTTCCAAGTCAAACACCGCTCTGGCAGATCATATGTAAATGCTGATGTTCTGTCCCGATATCCAGTGGGTGCTGCAGTGGTGCCAGATGAAGATGATGGCATGGAGATTCCAGGATTCCAAGAGGTTACCGTTGAAGTGGTGCAAGCTTGCCTCTTGGGATCCTGTTCAGAAGGGGCTATAACACTAGCAGAGGACCAGCCACTGTCTGGGGGTACCAGGATAGGACAGAACTGGACAGTAGAAAGGTGGGCAGAAGTGCAAGTGCAAGACCCTGTAATCTCTCGTGTGTTGTGGTTCCTGCAGACAAAAAGGTCATTGCAGGCTCCTGAACGACCACGTGAGGGCCCCAAAATACTGAGACTGCTGAGAGAGATGCCCTGTCTGCAGTTTTGAGAAGGAATTCTGTATCGGTGTATCCAAGATCCGAACACTGACATGTTGTGTTACCAACTTCTGCTCCCTCAAAGTCTACAGAAGGAGGCCTTCATCTGTTGTCATGAGAAGATGGGACATTTTGCTGTTGAAAAGACTCTGAAAACACTGCAGATGAACTACTACTGGCCTTATATGGCCACAGATGTCCAGAGATGGTGCTCAGAATGTCAAGCATGCACCCTTACGAGAAGGCCTGGTACGTCAGCTGCCGGGTTGACCCCTGTTGTGGCCTCTTACCCTCTTGAAATTGTCACCATGGACTTTCTGTCCCTTGAAGCAGCAGTAGGGGGCTTTCAAAATATTATGGTGTTGACTGACCACTTCACCAAGTTTGCATGGGCAGCAGCCACCCGAGACCAAACTGCTGCAACTACAGTGAGAGTGATGTGGCAGCAGGTCATACAGTATTTTGGCTGTCCATCCCGGTTTCACTCAGACCAGGGTCCAAACTTTGAGGCGGCAGTGGTGAAGCAGCTCTGTGATCTATACGGCTGTAAAGAGTCATACCACCCCTTACCACCCAGAGGGCAACGGTCTCACAGAACATTTCAACCGCACCCTACTGGGCATGCTGGGAATCCTAGTGGAGGAAAAGAAACACAGGTGGGTTGACTACTTACCGGAAATGCTGCATGCTTATAATAACACTGTCCACAGCTCCACAGGGTATACACCATCCTACCTCATTTTTGGCCGGCATGTCAGGACCCCCCTGGATGTGATGTTGGGACACCCCGTGGATCAACAGAATACCATGGAGGAGTGGGTGAGAAGACATCACGAGCGCCTGCATTATGCCTACAGAAGAGCTGGTGAGTTGACTGTAGGGGCAGGGCAGCATCAAAAGAAACATGATAATCAACGTCTTCTTGGGCCTTTAATGGTGGGAGAAAGGGTGTTGGTGCATAATGTTGGTCCCAAGGGACAAGGTAAACTGGTTAATTTCTGGCATAGTATGCCGTATGTGGTGATTAAACAACCAAACATTCCTGTTTGTGGTTAAACCTGAAAAGGGGGGTGGGAAAGAAAGGTTGTTGCATAGAAAGTTGCTTCGGCCTTGTCCTCTGATTTTACAGGCTCCCGTTGAAGCTGGAGCAGCAGATGGGCCTGGGCCATCAACTTCAGCGGCACATTATTTGCAAACGTGTCTTGGTCTTCTTTGATGTTAAACAACATTGCTAGTGTCTTGACCCTGTTACACATACATGCCAAGGCACATGGACCAGGCTTCATGATCAGCACCCACTCTCGCATTGAAATCACCGAGCAGATAGAGTCCTACTGTGCTAGGGATCTGAGATATAACTGCATCTAGGGACTCATAGAACTGGTCTTTTTCCTCTGAGTCTGAGTAGAGAGTTGGAGCATACACACTAATGATGATGACCGGGCCTGAAGATGTTAAAAGCTGGAGTTCAAGGATTCTCTCGCTGCCATTTGATGGTGGCTCAATGCAGGGGATCAGTGAGTTCCTAACCGCAAAACCGACACCATGCTGACGGGGGTCCTCCGAGGACTTTCCTTGCCAGAAGATGGTGTAATTTGCCTCCGTGATGGTACTACTACCTGCCAGTCGAGTCTCCTGGATGCAGGCAATGTCGCCATTTAGTCGGGAAAGTTCTCTGTTAATGGCCGCGGTTTTTCGGGCATCATCAATTTGCTGCAAATTTGCAGAGAGGCCAGGACACATGGTCCTGACATTCCAGCTTGCAAAACGAAGAGCTGGGGTCTTCTTTAGTCTTGTGTTCTTCTTGCCAGGTGCAGAATTTACAGGCTCACTTTTCGAAGTTTTACTCTAGCTCCACGCACCCAGTGGAGCAAGCAAGCCGTGGCGGGACAGCACCTAACTGGCCGAGGGCTGCCCAGCTTGAGGCGGGCGGTAGCTGTCCAATGAGATGCAATGATCTCTCCCACCATCAGAAGTGGCCCCTGGCGCCCATGTCCTTCGCCAAATGGACAGAGCTTATAACGGGTAAATTGCCATCTTCTCGTGTTATGCCGGCATCTTACTGATGACGCTGGAGTGTCCTCTCCAGTCGAGCTACAGAGCCTGGGCAGGCTAGTATGGAGGAGCCGCTGTTGCCCATGCAGCAGGTCCCCCCTCTCCACACTGACACTGTAATCCAAAGGAAAGGCAGGAGCCGATACAGTCTGGCAGTGCCAGCGTCACAGGAGTTGCTGAGAATGTGCTGAAGTACAGCGACAGACCACCTTCGGAACTCCATTTCCGGATTTATCCTCAAGGTTTACTCCTGAAGCCTTTTCCATAACAGGATACAGCCGCAAGGCAGCGGAGGTTTGAAATCAGAGTTTTCCTTCTCCAAGATGGACTGCCATCCAAGGCTATCGAGCTCCATCTACCTGAAGTATCTGGTTTTGAGGCGCCAGAAACCCACCTTTGCCCCTTCTCCTGTCAGTAAAAGCAGTTCCACCAGGCAGGCTTTGAGAATAAGCCACAGAAGCAGGCCAGGAGTTGGACTTGGTTGTCAGAGGCTATTTGAGACGCACGCCATATGGGAGCACTTTATTAGGTAGTGGGAGCTTATCCCCACTACCACCCCCGGCAATGACAACCTTGGAACCGATGATGATGATGATGATGATGATTCTTCTTTCATATATCATCAGATGGCCAACTCAGTGTCATGCAGCCATGCCCTCGTCTCTGAAGAAAAGAAGAAGAAAGCAGAAAGCACAACATTATTCATCACACACTTGTGAAATTTCCTCTCTGCATTTAACCCATCTGAAGCAGTGAACACACACATGCACACATGTGAGCACATACCCAGAGCAGTGGGCAGCCATGCGAACAATGCCTGGGGAGCAGTTGGAAGTTAGGTGCCTCGCTCGAGGGCACCTCAGCCCAAGGCCGTCCCATATTAACCTAAACTAACCGCATGTCTTTAAACTGTGGGGGAAACCGGAGCACCCGGAGAAAACCCATGCAAACACGGGGAGAACATGCAAACTCCACACAGAAAGGTCCTTGCCGGCCATGCTCCAGTTTCCCCCACAGTCCAAAGACATGCAGGTTAGGATAATTGGTGGCTCTAAATTGACCGTAGGTGTGAATGTGAGTGTGAATGGTTGTGTCTCTCTGTGTCAGACCTGTGATGAACTGGTGACTTGTCCAGGGTGAACCCTGCCTCCCGCCCATAGTCAGCTGGGATAGGCTCCAGCTTGCCTGCAACTGTGCATAGGATAAGCGATTACAGATAACGGATGGATGGAAGTTTCACAATAACAGCATCACACTCACTGATATTAAAAGTGATTTTGGCTGCAGTGTAATAAGCCCACAAGTCAGAAATCATCATCTTTCAGTCTCTTGCTCTCACTGCTTATGTGTAGGTGATTATGCTGTATGTTAGCATTTGGCTAACATGAAGATGTAAAACATAGAGGAAATCTGAAACCAGCGGGATTTGAGGAAATATTTACACTGATCAGCCATAACATTAAAACTACTGATCAGTGAAGTGAATATTATTGATCATCTCATTACAGTGGCACCAATCAAGCGGTGGGATATATTAGGCAGCAAGAAAGACAATAGTCAGTTCTTGAAGTTGATGTGTTGGAAGCAGGAAAAATGGACAAGTGTATGAATCTGAGCAACTTTGCCAAAACTATGATGGTGAGATGACTGGGTCTGAGCATCTCCAAAATGGTACATCTTGCGGGGTGTTCCCGGTATGCAGTGGTTAGTACTGAACAAAAGTGGTCCAAGGAAAGACAACCAGTGAACTGGCGACAGGGTCATGGGTGCCGAAGACTCATTGATTCACATAGCACATATGGTACCATCCAGAAGAACAGAAGAGCTACTGTAACACAAAATGCTGAAAAAGTTAATGCTGGCTAAAACAGAAAGGTGTCAGGTCTGTAAATGTGTCGCTGGTTCATCGTTGTTCACATTTTATACATTTGTGTAGATCTATATCCATTGTATTGCTTTTAAAAAGACTGCTTGCATTCCCACTTGCATCTGCCTCCCATTCCCTGACTGATATTGGTAATACTCTATTTATGAAATCAGTTATTCCAGGCTGTAATGTAAAAATGAGGTAGAGTCAGACATTATGCCATGCCTCAATAACTCATGAAGAAATAATCTATAAATAAATGTAATCTTGGACCTAATATGTTATGTCCATGGAAATTTTAGCATAAAAAAGCTATATTGCTCTTTGGATTAGCCAAAGATCTATATCCTTGTGTGGTGTTCGTATTTTTGTTACTCAGCCAGTGTTCGTGGGTCTGGTGGACCCACTGCATTTTGGTGCTTTAAATTCCACACAATCAAACAATTTTACATTAAATACTTAACAGATGTTTACTTCACCCCAATTACAAGCAACATAAACAGCATATATGGTTAATATTTGCCCTTTACCTTTGTTAGATTATATTTATTTTAAAAAAAGTGCTACTTGTTTTTTATTTGTTTTTTAATAAAATGTAATTTTACAAAAAGAAAATCAATTACAGTCAAGATATGAGTGGAAAAAAAGATGTTTATCTTCAAATTTACCAATGAAGCTAAGTTGTTTTTCATAACAACTGATTATTTCTTTGAATTTCATTAGAAATTTAACCCATTCAGTTCAGTTTACACAACACAAGCTGAACACATCCAGTAACCATGTCAGTCTATACAACACATCATCCCCATGCTCGTCTTCGTTTCGGGAATGGCTGATGCTCCGTCTCATCCTCTTCTTCACAGCCACTGTCAGACTCTGAATTTTCAGAAATGTGATCCTCACGTTCTGAAACGTCTTCCTCTACATCATCATCAAAAGCTTCTCTCTCTTCCAAAATCATTTGCAGGTCCATCTGAGCAGAGAATCTTTTGGCTGTCTTCATCAGCTGTGATAAGGAGCCACATTGGAGAAGCTATATTTATTGTGTCCCGCCCCCAATTTATGGGAACTTCTGTCTTGGTTCCCACAAGACAGAGGGTAAAATGTGTAGGAACGTGAGAGCAGACAGGTGTCGGTTCTTGAATGGCAGGGGCAGAAACACGAAACACACACACACTAACAGCAGGCCCAGACAGCAAGAGGACAGTGAAGGTGCACACTTTTATTAGCCCCAGGTCCAGTGGACCCGAACATCCTGTATGTAATATCAGGGTTAGAAATTCGCGGTGGTCCGGTCGCCCGAGGCGACTTAATTTGTCATTTGGCGGGTAATTCCTGTCACTAGCCAGTTGAAAATAATATGAAGCGAAGATTCAGACACACCGTCAACTAAAGCCGCCACATATTAAGCGCGTGCTGTGTCTGTGTTAATCGATGTGTTTATCGGCAGGATGGAAACTACCGAAGAATTCTGAATCCTATCATGTACGAGTCAGGCTGTTGGTTTTTTCACTACTGCGCATGCGTATAACCATGGGCGTAGTGGACGCGGGGTACACTTCCCGTATTTGTGCCCTCTGTCCCCCGCACTTTTTACAGCCATTACAACCACTCAATTCATTTTTAACACGTGGAAACGCGTTTTTCCGAGCTGCCTCTAAACGCATCATGAGCAGGCGGAGCTCAGGCGGCAAACAAACCCCACTGTAGTGTGATCAGAGACGCTTTAGAAAATATTGTATGAGTATCTTTGGTGTGATTCAGATCTGGGCAGTGCTTCTGTATGTTCAGCAAACCAGCCAAGAGACTAAAGACTTTAGACAGTTTTTTCCAAACAAACAGTGTAAGTTGAGTAATGCTGTTGAATGTAGATAAAGTTTAGCTAAAAGATGACAAATAGATGTCAGTTTAGTTAGTTAAGCTAGCTAGCTAACTTAGAGGCGGTAGTAACTGGTTACATTTACTCCGTTACATTTACTTGAGTAACTTTTTGGATAAATTGTACTCTTAAGAGTTCTCATCTCATTATCTCTAGCCGCTTTATCCTTCTACAGGGTCGCAGGCAAGCTGGAGCCTATCCCAGCTGACTACGGGCAAAAGGCGGGGTACACCCTGGACAAGTCGCCAGGTCATCACAGGGCCGACACATAGACACAGACAACCATTCACACTCACATTCACACCTACGGTCAATTTAGAGTCACCAGTTAACCTAACCTGCATGTCTTTGGATTGTGGGGGAAACCGGAGCACCCGGAGGAAACCCACGGGGAGAACATGCAAACTCCGCACAGAAAGGCCCTCGCCAGCCACGGGGCTTGAACCCAGACCTTCTTGCTGTGAGACGACAGCGCTAACCACTACACCACCATGCCGCCCCCTCTTAAGAGTTGTTTTGCTGCAAAATGCGTTTTACTTTTACTTGAGTAATATTATTCTAAAGTAACAATACTCTTACTTGAGTAGCGTTACTATTTTGGCTACTCTAAGATTACTCACTTCTGGGTAGAAAATAAGAAAGCTGCATTTGTGTTCCTTTGACTGTTATTTTTGTAAAGATTTAATTTATTTTTGTGGTAGTTAAAGTTTAAAGTACATGAATTTGCTGATTATTATTACTGTATTCCTAATTCTATTTCAAAATGTTGCTTTCCACATATTTTTTTATCTTTATTGCCACAATAGAAAGAGCAGGGTGAGAGAGGAGACAGTGGACCAGAGGCCAACAGGGATGATTATGCAGGGTCACAGGTGAGAAGAGAATATAACTAGCTATGTCACTACTACTATTCTTAATTCATTCATCTCATCTCATTATCTCAAGCCGCTTTATCCTTCTACAGGGTCGCAGGCAAGCTGGAGCCTATCCCAGCTGACTACGGGCGAAAGGCGGGGTACACCCTGGACAAGTCGCCAGGTCATCACAGGGCCGACACATAGACACAGACAACCATTCACACTCACATTCACACCTACGGTCAATTTAGAGTCACCAGTTAACCTAACCTGCATGTCTTTGGACTGTGGGGGAAACCGGAGCACCCGGAGGAAACCCACACGGACACGGGGAGAACATGCAAACTCCACACAGAAAGGCCCTCGCCGGCCCCGGGGCTCGAACCCAGGACCTTCTTGCTGTGAGGCGACAGCGCTAACCACTACACCACCGTGCCGCCCTATTCTTAATTCTATTTATAAATTTTACTTTAGGGGTGGCACGGTGGTGTAGTGGTTAGCGCTGTCGCCTCACAGCAAGAAGGTCCGGGTTCGAGCCCCGTGGCCGGCGAGGGCCTTTCTGTGCGGAGTTTGCATGTTCTCCCCATGTCCGCGTGGGTTTCGTCCGGGTGCTCCGGTTTCCCCCACAGTCCAAAGACATGCAGGTTAGGTTAACTGGTGACTCTAAATTGACCGTAGGTGTGAGTGTGAATGGTATTACCCAGGGCTCCTATTGATAGCAGGTTTGCTCTTGTGGCTACCTGATTGGACTACCCTGGGTGATTTATCTTTTATTTTTAAATAAAGGTGTTATCTATCTATCTATCTATCTATCTATCTATCTATCTATCTATCTAATGGTTGTCTGTGTCTATGTGTCAGCCCTGTGATGACCTGGAGACTTGTCCAGGGTGTACCCCGCCTTTCGCCCGTAGTCAGCTGGGATAGGCTCCAGCTTGCCTGCGACCCTGTAGAACAGGATAAAGCGGCTACAGATAATGAGATGAGATTAATTTTACTTTATAGATTTATAGATTTTGACTTTAGATTTTGATAGTATATAATTTTAAAGAACTAAAGTTCGTTCCCTGGTGCTGTGCTGTTTGTGGTTATGTGGTTCTTTAGCTGCTAAGGAGAGGTGCAACTGAATGCGAGAGGATGATAAATCACTCAATAGACTTCTGAACAATTTGTCCCCCTCACTTCTAAAATGATGGCTACGCCCCTGCATATAACGCATCTCGTTGAATATTGCAGTAATCATGTTATCAAATTTAATAAATTTGGCCGCATTATCGCCCGTTTAAACACGTGGTTTTGTTGTTATTTACATCTACATCTGACAAAGCTACGTTGCGATGTGGAATTTTCTGAAAGGTGTACGGAAACCACCAGAGACAGGGACAAAGCGACCTTGGTATGAAGAGGAGAAAAAGGCCGCCGATAAAGCGTATGAGAAGGAGAAACGACAAAGGACTTATAAGCAAACGTGGGAGCAGGGTAGGCCTTGGCTGCGATACGATTTTTATGGAATAATTAATTTTTTTCAAGTTGATTCCTAGTCAATATGAAGCTCCTAATGCTTTCTCTCTCATAAATGGTGAAATACAGAAAGCATGTTGGACATATTTTGGGTGCTATAGTCATGATAGTAAGTATATATGTTTTCAATAATCATACACCAAGTTGCCAAGTTTTCCAATATATTATTATTTGTTGATATTATATTATGGTGCTCTGTGTTGTTCTCATTTATGTATTTCAGAATCAGAAACACTTTTATTGCCAGGTATGTGGACACACACGAGAAATTTGACTCCGGTTTCACTTAGCTCTCATAGTACAAAACAGATAAAAAGCGTATACACAAAACAAACAGCAACAACAACAACAACAAAAAGGGGGGGTGCAATAGGTGCATAGTGCAAAGTAATCCAGGTAAATCAAGTATGAAATAGATAAATAAATATAAAGTATACAGTGTGCACAGAATGACGGTATGAGTGTTCAGATATTTTACAAGTGATATTACTGATATAGGAGTCTGGATTTTAGCTGTTTATCACAGAAAGGATTTTCTGTTTTGGTGCAATATGGTGCATAGTGCAAAGATGAAAAAGTAAATATAAATAAGTATAAATATAATATAAGTAGGGCGGCACGGTGGTGTAGTGGTTAGCGCTGTCGCCTCACAGCAAGAAGGTCTGGGTTCGAGCCCCGTGGCCGGCGAGGGCCTTTCTGTGTGGAGTTTGCATGCTCTCCCCGTGTCCGCGTGGGTTTCCTCCGGGTGCTCCGGTTTCCCCCACAGTCCAAAGACATGCAGGTTAGGTTAACTGGTGACTCTAAATTGAGCGTAGGTGTGAATGTGAGTGTGAATGGTTGTCTGTGTCTATGTGTCAGCCCTGTGATGACCTGGCGACTTGTCCAGGGTGTACCCCGCCTTTCGCCCGTAGTCAGCTGGGATAGGCTCCAGCTCGCCTGCGACCCTGTAGAACAGGATAAAGCGGCTAGAGATAATGAGATAATATAAGTAACAGTGAGCACAGAATGACTGTATGAGTGTGCAGATATTTTGCAAGTGATATTACTGATATATGAATCCGGATTTTAGCTGTTCATCACAGAGACAGCCTGAGGGAAGAAACTATTCTTGTGTCTGGTTGTTTTTGCATACAGTGATCTACCGTATATCGCCTCCCTGAGGGGAGAAATTCAAACAGTTTGTGACCAGGGTGTGATGGGTCCGCAGAGATGTTATCTGCCCGTTTCCTGACTCTGGACAGGTACCAAGGCCGGATTAACTATATGGGCCTGCGGCACAGTGCCCAGGGGCACTAACCACTCACAGCCAGTGGGGGGGCACCACATGACAGAAATTTTAGAAATATTTTTCGTGAATGTTTGTACACTTACAATGGTTATACACTTGACATTGTTAAATAGTCATATATAATTCATTATGAACACTAATTTCATAAGAACAACAACAATAATCATAATTCTGAGCAAGAATGGCCTATGTGACCATTAACCCCCCTTTCCTCAACCTGTCAGTTGAGCCAGTCCATCTACGGTGAATTGTATAAATTTTTTAAAAACCACGGTAGAAATGAAAAATGGACAGACATCAATTGAGTGGTTGTGCGAAGAGAAAATTAAAAAAAGAGAATGACTCCAGGCGTGTAGCTGCAATTAAAAATGTTCCAGTGTTAGATCATTTTTTTATAAAAACATCGACAACTGCTGTCACTACCAGCGCTGAAGCCGAAGCTAGTGAAATCAGCGATGCTAGTGAGGGAGATGGCCCTGCTAGCACTAGCCGGGGAGATGCTGCAAGTTGTACGGTACTGGATGTTATTTGAATTTATATTTTGAATTGAGACATTTGAATATGTTGCCTAGATCGATGCTATTTTAATTGATACACATTTTGAATTGACACATTTGAATATGCTGTATTGTATATAGATGGATGCTGTTTAAATTGCTGATGCTGTTTGAATTGATACACATTTTGAATTGAGACATTTTAATATGGATAGAATAAAGTATGGATGCTTTGAAGGTTTTTATTAAGACATACAAATATATGTTGCTCATTTTTGAATAAGACATTTCAATATGGCTACATGCATATCGTTGGTTGTTTTCAGTGAATTTGATGGGCTGATGTAGCCTACTTAATAAATTTTCAATGAGGAAGAATGACCTTGTTTATGTGTACTATTGTTTATGTATATGCTACTATTTTTGACAGCAAAGGGCAAGGTTTGTGAGTGTGTACAGGAGGTTACTGAACGCGTGCACGCAGGGTGGTGGTGGGCGGGGGCACTTGAGGTATAGTGCCCAGGGGCACTGCATTGGCTTAATATGGCACTGACAGGTACAGGTCTTGGATGGAGGGCAGATTGACACCAATAATTTTCTCTGCAGACCTTATTGTCCGTTGCAGTCTGTTCTTCTCCTGTTTGGTGACCGATCCAAACCAAACAGTGCTGGAAGAGCAAAGAACAGACTGAATGATGGCAGAGTAGAATTGTGTCAGCAGCTCCTTAGGCAGGTTGAGCTTCCTGAGCTGGCGCAGAAAGTACAACCTCTGCTGAGCCTTTTTGATGATAGTGACTGTGTTGGTCTCCCACTTCAAGTCCCGAGAGATTGTGGAACCCAGAAACCTGAAGCTTTCAACAGCAGTCACAGTGTTTATTGAACAACAGTATCAAAATACTCGGGTCTTGAAATAAATGCACATTAGTCATGAACAATGGTAACTACTCCCTTTTGTGTTATTTTTGACAGAAGTAAAATTCATACATGAATAAATTTTGGCTAGTTGATTTTCTGTTTGGCGAGTTACTTTGGAAGGTAACTAGTCCGGCTGGCTGGTGAAAAAATATATGAATTTCTAGGCCTGAATATAAATGTGTAGGGGGGTGTACAGTGTGTGGTCATTGAAAATGTGTTCTGATATATGCTCTTCACAGAAAATGAGCCAAGGCCAATGAGTCCGAGTTTGAAAAAATAATTAATCATATCATTGTTCCTTTGATAAAAAATGAAAACAGGTCCCACAGACCCGAACACCATACAAGGGATATATTAATTACAGTGTATAATGAACTCCCAAATAATGAGATTTCATTTGTGATTGCAATACATAGCATAAAAGCAAGACATAAAATAAATTTAACCCAATTTTAGATACAAATGGAAATGCATGAGCATAAAGGAACCATTTTTAATATTGTTTTGTAATTTTATCCATTATATTAAGGCTGAATAGTCATATGTAAAAGATCTTATCGATTTTCAATAATTGAGTTTTTTTTTCTTAATTTAACAATACAGTATGTGTTTACCCACAATTATTGTCCACATTTTTAAATTATATTTTTGTTGCCAGCATACCACACTGTGCACCTGACAAACATCACGTGCGATGTGGCCATGATATAATACACTGATGTAATAAAATACTGTGTGTATTCAGTGTTCTGGATTATTTTGTGCTCCACATTACGGAAAACATTCCCATTGTTAAAGCTGATCAAGCACTCATCTGATTCAGTTGCAGCTCACTTCCAGTAAGTGTAGTTTAAATTTTTTCTCATCAAAATGTCATTTATACATCCAAGATTACATATTTATATATACACATTATTATACAGTAAGCAAATACTCAGTTCTGATAGTCAATATCTTGGATGTGGGAGAAATGGGCAGGCGTGAAATCCTGAGTGACTTTTATAAGAGCCAGAACCTTTTAGCCAGATGACTAGGTTTGGAGCATCGCTGGTGAGGCTTATGGGCTGCTCCCACTCAACATTTGTGAGTTCTGACTGAATGTGGTCTGCGGAGGAACAAACCATGAACCAGCACCGAGGGGTTGTGTGCCTGAGGCTGATTGACAGAGAGAGCAATGAAGCCTATCCCATCTGATCTAAACCAGGGCTGTAGTCGAGTCACTAAACCTCAAGTCCGAGTCCAGTCTCGAGTCCCCAGTGTTCAAGTCTGAGTCAAGTCCAAGTCATTACGTAAATAAAATTTCAAGTCGAGTCCACAATTGGTCTGAGTCAAATCCGAGAAAAAGACTCCAACTCCAACCACACAATTTGACGATGTCTCTTTCAGTGCCATTGTGGTAATTTCCCTGTGGGTGGGTGGAGCACAGAGGACGGCAGGACAGAGATCAGGTGAAACAAGGCCTTTTATTGCCACACTTTTCAGTTTAAGCAATATGGGTCGGATGCACAGAGACACACACATCAGTGTCTCGTCCAGGGGTGAGCTCCTTCCGCTCTCGCTCTCCCTCCTGATATAGGGCGCGGTCACTGGGAAGACACACAAACACAGGTTAATTGCTCTCAGGTGTCGTGATTCTGCCACTTACCTTCCCTGACTCCACCCTCCTGTCACAGACCGGCGCTTGACCACGCCCCCGCTGCCACATACCCCCACCGCCCGACTCAGGTCGGGCGGCCGTCCGGCCTGCAGCCGACTCCCCCCCCTTGACGGGAGAGGAAGTCCGCCACGACCATCTGCGCCCCCGGCCTGTGGACCACCTTGAAATTAAAGGGTTGGAGCACCAGATACCAACGGGTGATCCGCGCATTGGCATCTTTCATGCAGTGGAGCCACTGGAGGGGCGCGTGGTCCGAAAAGAGGGTGAAAGGGTGCCCCAGCAGGTAGTACCGGAGGGCGAGAACCGCCCACTTGATGGCCAGACACTCTTTCTCTATGGTGCTGTAGCGCCCCTCACGCACCGACAGCTTCCTGCTGATATACAGGACAGGGCGGTCCTCCCCCTCCACCTCCTGGGACAAAACCGCCCCCAGCCCTCTGTCCAACGCATCGGTCTGCAACATAAAGGGGAGAGAAAAGTCAGGGGAGTGTAGAAGTGGCCCCCCACACAGTGCAGCCTTTACCTCTGAGAGAGCCCGCTGGCACTGCTCCGTCCACTGGACCGGATCTGGTGCCCCCTTTTTAGTGAGATCAGTCAGCGGGCTGATGACGTCCGAATAATTAGGTATAAACCTACGATAATAGCCAGCCAGCCCCAGGAACTGTCTCACCCCCTTTTTGGTCTTGGGCCTCGGGCAGGCCGCAATTGCTGCCGTCTAATTAATTTGGGGACGCACCTGCCCGTTGCCCAAGTGGAAGCCCAGGTACCGTACTTCCACCCGCCCAATCGCACACTTCTTTGGGTTGGCTGTGAGCCCCGCTCACCTCAGCGACCTAAGGACGGCCCTCAGATGTTCGAGGTGCCGCTGCCAGTCATTGCTATAGATGATTATGTCATCTAAATACGCTGCCGCATACGTGGTGTGAGGGCGGAGGACTCTGTCCATCAGCCGCTGAAACGTCGCGGGTGCCCCAAACATCCCAAACGGAAGGGTGACGAATTGGTGTAAACCAAACGGTGTGGAAAAGGCCGTTTTTTCTCGGGATAGTGGAGTCAAGGGGATCTGCCAATATCCCTTCGTCAAATCCAGTGTCGAATAAAAGCGAGCAGTGCCGAGTCGATCGAGCAACTCATCAATACGAGGCATTGGGTATGAGTCAAATTTAGACACCGCGTTGACTTTCCTATAGTCCACACAGAACCAGACCGACCCGTCGGCCTTGGGTACCAAGACCACCGGGCTGCTCCAGTCACTGTGGGACTCCTCGACGATGCCCATTTCGAGCATGGTCTGAAGTTCTTCCCGAACCACCTTTTTTTTGTGTTCGGGTAGCCTGTAAGGGTGGCTATGCACTACCACCCCCGGGGGCGTCTCTATGTGGTGCTCTATGAGGTTAGTGCGACCAGGCAGGGGCGAGAACACATCCGAAAACTCGGTCTGCAACTGGGCGACCTCCGTGAGTTGGGTCGGGGAGATGTGGTCTCCACAGGGGACCGGAGAGGTATGTGATGCCAATGTTCCTTTTTGAACCTCCGGCCCCAGCTCCGCCTTCTCCGGAACTACCAACGCCACGGGGACCTCCTCGTTCCAGAGTTTAAGCAGATTGAGGTGGTAAATCTGTAGTGCCCCACCCCTGTCCGTTCGCCTCACCTCATAGTCGACATCCCCGACTCGCCGTGTGACCTCAAAGGGTCCTTGCCACTTGGCGATCAATTTGGAGCTCGATGTGGGCAACAGTACGAGTACCTTATCTCCCGGAGTGAACTCTCTAAGGCACGTACCCTTGTTGTACAGGCAGGCTTGCCGTTACTGGGCCTGCCGCAAATTCTCCTGAGTTAGGTGGGTGAGCGTGTGGAGTTTTGCGCGCAGGTCCATAACGTACTGAATTTCGTTCTTACTTTGTGAAGGTCCCTCCTCCCAATTTTCCCGCAGCACGTCCAGGATGCCGCGCGGCTTACGCCCATATAATAATTCGAATGGGGAGAACCCCGTGGAGGCTTGGGGGACCTCTCGCACTGAGAACAGCAAGGGTTCGAGCCACTTATCCCAATTATTTGCGTCCTCACTTACGAATTTCTTAATAATATTTTTGAGGGTGCGGTTGAATCGTTCTACTAAACCGTCCGTTTGTGGGTGATACACGCTGGTGCGGATCGGCTTAATCCCCAATAACTCATACAGTTCGCGCAGTGTTCGTGACATAAACATAGTGCCTTGATCAGTCAGAATCTCTTTCGGGATTCCAACTCGGGAGATGACGCGGAAGAGTGCCTCTGCAATACTGCGTGCTGAGATATTGCGCAGAGGCACTGCTTCCGGGTATCGCGTTGCATAGTCCACCAGAACTAATATAAGGCGGTACCTTCGTGCTGACCGATCTAATGGCCCGATGAGATCCATCCCAATTCTCTCAAACGGGGTCTCGATTAATGGTAGAGGGCGCAAAGGCACTTTTGGAATGGCCGCTGGGTTTACTAACTGGCATTCGCGGCATGCCGTACACCACCTACAGACATCACCGCGAATCCCCGGCCAATAGAATCGGGCCATTATTCAGGCTAGTGTTTTATCCTGCCCCAAATGTCCAGCCATGGGATTAAAGTGAGCCGCCTGGAATACCAATTCCCGGCGGCTTTTCGGAATTAAAAGCTGCGTGACTCGCTCTTTAGTTTGAGTGTCCTGCGTCACTCGGTATAATCTATCCTTCATAATCGCGAAGTAGGGGAAGGACGGGGTGGCGTTCGGCTGGAGCATTTGACCATCGATTACTCTCACTTGGTCAAACGCATGCTGCAGAGTCTCGTCTCGCGACTGCTCTAACGGGAAATCCGTGAGGGATTCCCCAATAGAGAGAGGAGGAGCCGGCGGCTCCTCACTCTGACGCGGAGATGACGTAGACAGCTCTGTGACAGCTGCTCCCGCCAAAGCGACACCGGGACCTCCCCCTGTCAAATGGCAGGACCCACTCTCTACTAGGCGTGTCATTAAACCCCGAAATCCCGGCCAATCAGTCCCCAAAATTAACGAGTGGGTAAGGCGAGGATTAACCGCCACCTTCACTATAAATTTTTCCCCTCTGAAAATAATGTGGACCGACACCAAAGGGTAGCTGTGAACATCCCCGTGCACACACAACACCTTCACCCCTTGTGCTCCCCCCAATGCCTCGTTTTGAACCAGGCTTTGGCGAATTGAGGTCTGATTACAACCCGAATCCACCAACGCCTGATATGTAACCCCTTGGATACTCACCGGTATGCGATACGCTCCGGCCCGATCGAGGGCGGCCTCTGGCGCGTTGGGGATCCGAACCACCGCGCCCACTTCCATTGCTGTGCACTGCTGTTGAAGGTGGCCCGGCTCCCCGCAGCGCCAGCAAACCGGCCCGGACTTTCCCTCTGCACCGGTGATCTGGGGCTCACTCACCTGAGGTGGGGGAGAGACAGACACAGAAGGGAGAAACGGGAGGGCACCGCAGATGCGGCGGGCCGGCTGGGGTGGTGCCGGCCCCCGCCTCCGTGGTGGGGGAATGGGGCGAGGACGGGACACAGGAGGAGAGAGAGAGAGGAGAGAAGAGACGATGCCATCTGCTGTCCTGCTGACGGGACAGCCGCCAGATGATCCTCCGCCAGCTCAACTGCCTGATCCAGCGACGCCGAGCGGTGGCACTGGACCCACTCCGCGGTTCCGGCTGGTAAGCGGGCGATGAACTGTTCCAGCACCACCTGGTCGATGATTCCCTCGGCGTCGCGATTGTTGGCCCTCAGCCACCGCCAGCAGGCGTCCCGGAGCTGCTGGCCGAACGCGAACGGCCGGCCGACTTCCTCCAGTCGCAGCGCGCGGAAGCGCTGGCGCTGTTGCTCCGGTGTGCACCCCACGCGCTGGAGGACGGCCCGGCGGAGGTCCACGTAGGCCAGCCGGCGGTCGGCGGGGAGCTGTAGCGCGGCCAGCTGTGCCTCTCCCGTGAGCAGGGGGAGGAGGCGCGCTGCTCCATTGGCCACCCCGAGGCTTCGGCGACCTGTTCAAAGAACGTGATGAACGCCTCGGGGTCGTCCTGCAGGCCCATCTTGGTGACAATGAGGGGAGACGGGCCCGCGGCCGGAGCGCTGGTGGACCCTGCCGACGCGAGGAGATGCCGGAACGCCTCGCGATCTTCCTGCTGGGCCAGCACCAGGGCTTCGAAGCGCCGCTCCTGCTCCTTTCGGAGCGTGACGAGTGCCTGGTGCTGGCTTTGCTGAGCCGTGGCGAGGGCATGGAACAGATCGGCGAACGGGGAGGATTCCATGGGGCTGCTGGTTTGGTGCTCCACTGTCCCGGGTTTCGGCACCACTGTGGTAATTTCCCTGTGGGTGGGTGGAGCACAGAGGATGGCAGGACAGAGATCAGGTGAAACAAGGCTTTTATTGCCACACTTTTCAGTTTAAGCAATATGGGTCGGATGCACAGAGACACACACATCAGCGTCTCGTCCAGGGGTGAGCTCCTTCCGCTCTCGCTCTCCCTCCTGATATAGGGCGCGGTCACTGGGAAGACACACAAACACAGGTTAATTGCTCTCAGGTGTCGTGATTCTGCCACTTACCTTCCCTGACTCCGCCCTCCTGTCACAGACCGGCGCTTGACCACGCCCCCGCTGCCACAGCCATTAACATTAGTTTGTTCCTGAACATGCCGTATGAACAGGTGAATGTGTTTCTCCTTATCAGGGAGTGTGAAGTATTCTGTCAGAGATGGTTGGGAGATGGATGTAAGTGCAGAAGGTGTGTTTATTAATACAAGTGAAGACGGTAAACAATCCAGAACGGCAGGCAAAATCGTAAAACGGTGAAACAGGCGATAGGTCGAGTGAGGCACAAACAGGTTATCGTAGACTCGGCAGAATCAAAGATGAGAATGCAGATAAGTCCGAATGCAGATGATGCATGAGTCTGACTGCTCAAATCCAAGTCAAGTAACAGGTCCTTAAAATTAGGACACAAGTCGGACTCCGGTCTGAGTCCTGTACTCGAGTACTACAAGCCTGATCTAAACCAACAGGAGGGCTACTGTGGCACAGAAAAGCACAGACGATATTAATGATGGTTACGGGAGGAATGTGTAACAAAACATAGCACATCACACCCTTTTGTGTATGGGGCTGCATAGCTGGAGACTGGTCAGAGTGCCCATGCTAAACCTTTTGTACCATCAAAAGCACCAACAATGGGCATGCAAATATCAGAACTGAACCTTGGGACAATGGAAGAAGATCACCTGGTCAGATCATCATGTTATTATATCTTAACATCATGCTAAAATGATGGACAGCTCATTTAAAACCAATGGGACTGATTTCAGCTTTTCAGCTGTCTAAAGCGCATCATTTTACAGCATCATCATTTTCATGCTCCACTGGGATTTAATCAGAGTTTCCTGCCCTGTTCCATCTTCTTCAAACCAACATTATATTATTACGCCTCTTATTCAACAGGACATCACTATAATATATTTAAAGAATAAGTGTTTCTTTATTCTTTAGACTTTCATGGCAGGCTGTTCAACATATTTTTTTCCTGAGAAACTGATGATGTAATAATATCCCTGCCCTGTGATTGGCTCACATTTAGAAATGGTTTCAGTGAACTTCTCCAAGATGCGTGTTTAATAACTGTGGGGCTTTTTTTTGGCATAAAGTCTGCTGTCTCTCTCAAAAAAAAGAGTACTTAACTGTACCATTCTTTATTGCTGGAGGGGTACCTTTTGTACCTTTATTATGTATCTTTCAAATGGAAATGTAGAAATAGCATACTTTAATGGAAGGTACATAATTAGACTGGAATTATCTTTAAAGCTGTAAAGGCCAACATTTGCACCTTTCAGTGCTTATAAATAATGTTAAATTGGATTTAATTGCTGGAAATTTTAAATATTAATTTAAAAAAAAACTACATATACCAACAAATAGCCACAGTGTCATTGTACACATTTAAATGACAAGTCTAATATTTCAATAGTCTGAATAGGATTATGTTAAGGGGTACAATAAATATTGTACTATGTGATTCCTCTCTCCTTAATATTTATGGAGAAAATAGCAAACCAATCAGTCATCTGTCAACTTAATGCAACCTTTACATGAGCTAAATGAGTCAGAGGTTCAGTTCCTCCATGTTTTGTGATTCCCTCTTTTTTCATCTGACCTCATGCATACATATGAACACATACAGCACAAACACAGTGACGTCTAGTGGAGATACTGAGGCATCAGTGTTCATTTCAAATACATAATAGTACAGTACAGAGTTCATACAGTTTGAAAAACAGCCTTTCAATCCAATTCATGGTTACAGATATGTTCTTTATTTATCTTTTAGAGAGGCTGTGAACATAAGAGAAAGGAACAGAGCTGACAAAGTGTGACCTTCGAAAGTGTTGGTGGATTTAATTGAGGGGAAAGTCCTGAAATATTCAGACTGTGTATTATTTTGTTTTACCGGTTGGGTTGTTGTGAGCATTCTGAAAAGTGCCTGTTGGAGAAATAAAGCAAGACCCAAAGCTAAGTCAAAATCTGCTGGTCTCCTGAGTCCTCCTTCCCATCCACCTGCACACATACCAGGTTCGACAGTCTTTATATACAGGAAATTATTGTATAAAAAATCTCTTCCTTATCTGACAAAGTTCATAAATAATGAGCTACAGATCACTAAACCAAGCACGCCCAAACTTTTTGCAGTCAGGGACAACCAAACATATCATTATTGGAATGTGAACAATAATATTTTGGATATTTATTTTTTTAGCATGGAGAAATTTCCCCCCGCACATACACATTGGGTCCAAGTTTTAATTATTGATAGGTGACATTGGTTGGCACAGTCATGCAGTGGTTAGCACTGTTGCCTCACAGCAAGAAGGTTCTAGGTTCAACCTTATAGCCAGCTGGGGTCTTTCTGTGTGGCGTTTCCTCCAGGTTTTCTGATTTCCTCCCACAGTCCAAAGACATGTGGATTAGGTCAACTGGCTCCTCTAAATTTCCCATTGGTGTGAATGTGAGTGTGATGGCTGTTCATCTCTGTGTTAGTCCTGCGATAGACTGGTGAGCTGCCCAGGGTGAACTCCGACTCTCACCTGAAATCATCTGGGATTGGCTTCAGAAACCCCCTCAACCCTGATAGATAAACAATATACACAATGGATGGATAGTTTAATTATTACAGATTATGCTTCACAGACCCCTGGGGTGTCCCCCGATAATGTTTTGAGAAGCATTGCATTAAATCAGTAAAGGTCCTCAGTATTTTATTAAAATTATTTGATGGTATAATATACACTCAGACTATCAGGCCTCTGGTTTGAACCTAAGCTTGGTTTATTGTTTGTGTGGAATTTTGCATGTTCTCCCTGAGTTCCAGAGATTCCCCCAGGATTTCTTTTATCTTTTTTCATGTTATTGCAATTGGGTAAATCACAACCCACAATTATCCATGTTATTATATTTTATATTGTGACAATGATGATGATGATGATTCTTCTTCTTCTTTTTCATATATCATCAGATGGTCAACTCAGTGTCGTGCAGCCACGCCCTCGTCTCTGAAGAAAAGAAAGCAGAAAGCACAACTTTATTCATCACACACTTGTGAAATTTTCTCTCTGCATTTAACCCATCTGAAGAAGTGAACACACACATGCATACACATGTGAGCGAGACCCTTGCTGTTACCTTGGCCTTCACTTCATCCAGGTGTTGCTTATAGGACAGTGTCCAATCCAAGCATACACTGAGGTACTTGGGGGCTTGCTGTAACTCCAGGTGGTTGTTGCCAACATACACGTCCAGTTCCCTTCTTGCTTCCCGATTGTTGAGGTGGTATGCTGCAGACACTGTCTTGCCCATGCTGAGCTGAAGGTGCCACTTCTGGAGGTAGTCTGCCAAGATGCCCATGTCTCGGTTGAGACCATCTTCCATCGCCTTCCCTGTTGGGCGTCAAAGCATGATGGCCAAATCGTCCGCATAGCCGTACTTGGTAGGTATTGTATCCAGCAGGTCATGAATGTAGATGTTGAACAACATTGGTGAGAGGACGGAGCCTTGCGGGACACCATTCTTCAGCCTTTGGAGCCTGCTGGTCTGGCCATCGCTGGTCTGTAGGATAAAGCTACGGTTTGATAGTATCTCCATGATGAACCTCACCATGTGCCGGTCCGGGATTGTCCTCAACAGTTTCAGATGTAGTCCACGGTGCCACACGGTGTCATAGGCTGCTGTCAGGTCCAGGAATATGACTCCAGCTTTCTCGTTATCCTGAAAGATGTTTTCAATGTCCTGAGTGAGTAGGGTTACCTGATACACTGTTGACCTGCCTCGGCATAAGCCGGCTTGTTCCGGTGGGAGTTGTGGGTCCACCACTGGCTCAATGCGTCTGTGAATCAGCCTCATAGGATCTTACGTAGGACACAGAGCAGAGAGATGGGCCTGTAGGACTTCGGATGTTCAGCGGGTTTGTTCGGCTTTGGCAAGGCTATGACGGAAGCACGGCACCAGGTCTTTGGAAGCTTGGACCTCCAGAAGCATGCTGAGAAGAAGGAGCAAAGCCAGCAAGATGTTCTTTCACTTTGGTGGATGACAAACTCTGGGTGGATATTGTCTCAACCTGTTGACTTGCCCGGCTTCAGTTTGTTAATTGCTGCACTTAGTTCGGCTGCTGTGAAGTCTCCTGAGAGGTTGGCATCGACGCTGACTGCCCTGTAGAGAGACAATACCTCACACGAGATCAGTCATGTGAAGTTTTTGTCTGCATCTGGGAAGCGGCCATTTTTCAGGAGCTGGGAAGCAATGGCATCTGCTGTCACTTGACACCTGAGAGCAGGTTGATGGTCTGCCACGGCTTCCGGCTAGAGTGGGTGAAGTCAATATATTCCACTACTTCAGTCCACCTAGTCCTTTGGGTGTCATCCAGCTTCTACAGTAAGGTTGTTGCTGTTGCGTCCATTTCTTCCCTGGAGCTCGCCTGCTGGTGTTGGCGCAGCAGCACTCCTCATCCCAGCCCGGGATGTAGTTCTTGTTGTCGCCATGTGGGATGTTGTGCTTTGCTGCCCTTTGGAGGACTTTACAGTAGGTGGTGTATACAACATCCACATCAGCTGCTTCTGGGTCCAGCAGATCAGCAGTTCTTCTTTCCATTTCTGCCATAAACAACTGCCAGTTCACCTTCCTGAAATTCCATCTCCTGACCGGTTTGCCAGCTACCGGCTGTACCAGCAATGGTACTTTGATGATGGATGGCCGGTGGTGTGAATGAGGGAACCTGTCCATGACACGTCTCTCCGGTTTCAGGTCGTTACTGCGGCATATGATGAAGGCCAGGTCTGGTGTAAGAGTTCCAGTGTGCAGAAAAGAAGCTTGGGGGCTCTTTTGGGTCAAAGAGCAGCAGTGCTTCAATGTTAGAAGCCCACTCACTCAGCGCTTCACCATCATGTGATGTGTGGTTGTAACCCCTATCTGTATGTTGGCAGTTGAAGTCACCTGCATAGATGGCAGGAGCAGGCACAGGTGGAAGTGATGATACAGTCAGCGCTGTTGGTTGGAGCTTGTATACATTCACAATAGATGTTTCTTGGATTTTGGTGACCAGCCACTCAATGTTACAGCCAGCTGGAGAGTGGCTGCTCTCCACCTGGCTGCTGCTGCTGCTGCTGCTGATGATGATGATGATGATGATGATGATGATGATGATGATGATTAGCCTGTTTGACTGGTCACTTGAACTGAAATGTGTTCAAATAAATCCTCAATCACTATTGAGGATGAAAAGGAAAAAGAGAAGACAATTTTACCAGAAGTACCTTTGACAGAAATGTACAAATCAATGTGAGTGAGCTAGCCAGCTGGCCAACATGCTATAAAATGAGTGTAGCTTCTTCAGGAGCAATTTCCACTAGAGGAGCAAAACTGAACAGAACATTTGTTCACATTGTGTCTAAAATGTGAGTTACTATCACATTATACAGCTACTTTGTCAGATACGATATTAATTTCTTCTTTACAGTCTCGTTGTAAAAAGGAAATTTGGCGGTTGGGATTAGCTACAGCACTCGGCCTGCAGTTTTATCGCCCATTTGAATGGATCCCAAACAAGCTATTTTCCTGGCACTATAAATAATAATAAAAAAAATGATTCAAAAATATGTGTGTTAGATGTTTTTATATACTCAAACTAAAGTAACAAATTTTATTAAATTCAGAAAAATATGATTTCAGGAGCCATAAAAGCAGTTTTTTTCTTCTAAAAATCAAACGACTCTTGATTTTGCAGCTTTCAGTCTTCTTTCTTCTTCGCTCATCTCCTCAGGACAATCATCAGAAAGAGACACGGCCAGATGAGGTGTCATGAACAAACAAATGAATATTACTGTCAGAAATGGCAAGCTGAGGTGAAATGAGGACCCAAGAGCAGACTCAAGACAGGCAGTGTACAAAAAGAAACCTCTTTAATGATGTGCAGGGCAGAGGTACAACAGGGCTCAGGCAAAATCGGTAGTCAAAGAACGGGCCAAGAGGTCAAAACACAGAAGAGCAGGAAAAGCTAGCTACATAAATGGAGGTTACCTTTGCAACAGACCAATTTCCATATTATATCTGTTGGAGTGACAACTGGTTCTGCCACATTTGCCAAAATTTCCAGAACTCCAGTCTGGCACACTGAATTATGGGATTGTCTTCTGACTGGGACAGTCCTTTTCTCAGGAGCGCACAGATGCTGCCCCAAGAATGCTGCCTACACAGGATGCCGTCTTCCGACTGGAACGCACCAGTCCTTCAGTGCACTTGGAATTAAACATTTAATTGTGGTTTTCTACTGGACTACTGGTTGAGATGTGTCTGTGCAAAAAGTGAAACATAGTTCAGTTCAGGAACCCTTGTGGGTTTTTTTTAGAAGATGTGGGAATTTGACTACGCAGGCCGCCACACATATAATGTGCACTACAGAGTGTATACAGTGTTTACACAATGCTATTTAAGACCGTCTGTAGTGAACTGTACAGAACACCACAGCAGATTTATTCACAAGAAAAGAGACGCCAGTACGTGTTTACTGACAAAACTACTTACGGTACAGATATCACTTCTAGCACAGACACTTTGTTTATTTTGTTTTTATTGTTATAAAATGTGTACGATGCCAAACATAAAACAGAACAGGATACACAGCTTTTCATTTCTTTCTTTCTTTTTTAATTCCAAACCCCTTTTTCTACGTCAAGAACAAAAGCTCAAAATTTCAGGAGCTGTAAAAATTAATGTCATTGTTGTTTGTTTAACCTTTGAAACCTAAACTTTTATTTTTTATTATTATTTCAGACCCCCCCCCCCCCCCCCCCTTTTACTATTTTAGGCACAAAAGCTCAAAAATTCAGGAATTATTATTATTGTTGTTGTTGTTGTTGTTTTGTTTGTTTGACCTTTGAAACCTAAAGACTATTCAGGATTTTAATATTGCTCTGATTTCTCGCTTTCTCTCCTGCTTGCTTTTCATTTCTTCCTTTTTGTGCTCCCAGTGTTTTAATTCTTTGTGTTTGTAATGATCAGCGCGCCTCAGTATGGAAAGAGTAAAGGATCAGGAATTGTGAAACTCACTTGAGTGTCTGCCTGAACCCAGCTGACTGTGAGGAGAGAACTGATCTGATTGGATGATTTATTTATCACTGACTCTGCACTCGGCTGTATTTCTGTCTCTATTCAGTGTGTGGAAGTCAGTGACAAGTGAATTCATCTGAGCTGCTGGTTTACTGACAAACTTCAGGATGAAATTATTTCTCATCTTTTTCACACTAATGTGTGTGAGGGACACTGAATCACAGTGTAAGTGAGATATTTATTTATGTGTAAATTTGCTGTAATATTTTCCCCAGTGGTAATTAGAAGAGTGTATATAAAGTGTTAATGGTGGTGTTTTGGTTATTAAGCTGTAGAGCTTGATTTAAATGAGACAGATCGTTTCAGATCATCACAAAAATGATGTGATTTTGTCAGTGATAATGATGTTTTTATCTCACTGTAGTAACAGGCTGCTGCAGTTTGAACGTGTGTGTGTGTGTGTGTGTGTGTGTGTGTGTGTGTGTGTGTGTGTGTGTGTGTGTGTGTGTGTTTCTCCAGTTAAACATCAAGACCTGGAACTAATTGAATGTTCAGAGAAGAATAAGGAGTATATGTTAGGGTCCGATGGAGATGAGATGTTTTATGCAGATTTTGAGAAGAAGAAAGTAGTGATAATGCTGCCTCCCTTCACTGATCTGATTGGGTTCCCTGGAGCGTACGAGTCTGCTAAGGCTAACCTGGCCGCCTGCCAACAAAACTTAAAGTTGTCGATAGAGGACTTTAAAGCCCAGCCGGAGCCACAGGGTGAGAAACTCAGTGTTTATAGGAGCACAAATTGACCTTGATGATATTGAGTCTAAAATGATTTTCCAGCATGAAGATGTGAGATTTGTTGTAGATTTGACTGTAAATCACTGACCATTACACTGTCAGTAAACTACAGGAACAATCACAGTCTCCAGCCTGTAAAGCTCTCATTTACTGTACAATACTCTAATCTCACAGCCGACACTACAGCACTGCTGTCTCACACTATTTTCATTTCATAAAGGCTTTTTATTCGACTAAAACATCCCAGAATGCAGCACATCATCACAGCAGCTCTTTGCTTCGCCCCGAACACAAACTATTTATCAGTTAAATTTATAGAAATGAAGAAAGTTCTCTCTGAACAGAGTAACTGTTGAAGTGTGGGGTTTGTAAATCTAAATAAATCTTTGCTTTTATTTCTATCCCCAACACACACACACACACGCACACACACACACACACACACACACACACATCAATTATGGATTATGGAGCTAAAGGTAGATTTTATAATTGACTTGCTAGAAAATGTGAAGATGATCTGAGGCAGTAGGATGGCACATTACTCAGTCGTGAACACAAGCAGAGGGTTTATTTGTAAATAGTCATGTTCCATATTCTTTCTCTGGCATCTGTTTATCATCTATAAATGCTGAATGACGTGTAATCCATTATATTTTATGTTTAATAAACTTGTAATTAAGCTGCTGTCCTCACAATTCACATTTAAAATCACAGCTTATAGATTCCAGATTCCTGTTGGTTATTATTATATGGACACGAGTGTTTTACTGGGAAATACACCACTCATATTTTTCATAGGAGCTACATCCGGGACCTGAGTAACACAGTCTCCAATATCTTCACTCATGAGGAAGTCGATGAATTGTTTTGATAAATTCAGGGACTTTGTTTGTGAACATGTCAATAGAATAAAAAGAAAATCACACAATAAAAACTCACATTTTTCATACGAAATACATCGTGGATCTGAGTGACATAATTCTAGATATTTCACTCTGATGATGTCACTCCCAGTGTTTTCCCGCTGACTAGACATGTGTTGTCAAAATGGTGAACCATTTCAAAATTAAAATACTTTTGATTAACTTGTGGTTTTTGGGGGTTTTTTGGATATGTTCATATAATACAAATGATATTACACATTGGCTTGAAGATATGAAGTTTATTTTCTCATGTTGAAAAATATTTCACTTGTTCGGTTCGCTCCCTCATGATGTATCCATTCACCACTCAAAGATAAACTTCATCTTCACACCACCGTGTAACATCCTCTATATATCGACAGCCAGAAGAAATAATGAATGCATCATAGTCTCAGTCATAGCAATGGTGCACATGTACTTTATATTTTTCTCCAGATGCCCCACAAAGCTCCATCTATCTCAAAGAAAATATGGAGCTGGGTTCAGAGAACATGCTCATCTGCCACTTCACACGATTTTTCCCTCCACCTGTTACTGTGCGCTGGACCAAAAACAGTGTGGATGTGACGGAACAATCCACACTCAGCCGCTATTACCCGAATGAGGACAAAACCTACAACCAGTTCTCCCACCTGCCCTTCACTCCACAGGAAGGAGACGTTTACAGCTGCACGGTGGAGCACGAGGCCCTGGAGACACCCGACACCAAGACATGGGGTGAGACGGAGAGTTTAACTACTGATTCAGTCTTTCCTTAGAATAGAAATAACTCTGTGTGTGTGTAGAGGTGGATGTTGAGCTTCCCAGTGTGGGTCCCTCTGTGGTCTGTGGAGTGGGTCTGGCTGTCGGACTGCTCGGAGTCGCTACTGGAACTTTCTTCCTCGTCAAAGGAAACAGATGCAACTGACACTTCAGGTAACAACTCTAATAAAACATTATATTTATAATATTTAATACACTGTTTCTCCCTGATACACCTGTTTCTGTGTTTTCAGCCAGAAGTAAAGTGTTCAGAGAAGGTTTAGATTCATACCATGAATTCTCATTTTGGTTTTTCACCGAGGAAACTGTTCATCCACTAGAGTTTAATTCATCTGTTAAACCATGTAAGGTTTTATTATTAAGATAAAGTTGTTGCTTGTTCCATTATACACTTGTTTTATTTCTTAACTCTGTGCAGAAATCTGTGAATACGTCATTCTTTTCCAATCTATGTAATGTCTAATTAATGTTAGAAGAGAAAATACAAATGAAAAGGAATGCGTGCCTGCAAATAATTAAAGAAAAAAACTTTATTTCCATGAACGTGAACGATCATGTGACTTCTGTTTTCAGACAGTTGTATCTTTCAGTAACTCGTTGCACCAGTAGAACATAATCTCTGTATTCGTCTAGTTTGAAAATATATTGCCACAGTTGTGACAGAAAAATCACACACACATCACATGTAATATATTACAGATGGGATCATGAGAATAATGTGCAATCAGACGTGAAAAGAATATAAACATACATTTAACCTTGTTATGCCCTGAAATTGTACATGCAAAAAAGGTTAAAAAAAAAAATAAAGTATGATCATGTGTTCAAATGTATCATCACTGCATGAGAGCTGAAACCAGTCCAGTTATTTTACTGTAAATATGATTACAGGGCCAGTTGTATTGGAGGCTACGTGCAAGACTCCATTAGATTATTCTACATTCTCACATTTCAACTGGTTTATTTTCAACTGTGTAGCAAAGCTGTTTGTGTTAGCAGACACATTTGAAGAATTAGACAATATATTTATATTAGGGATGCACCGATACCACTTTTCACAAACTATTTCAGTCAGCATAAAATGGTGTTGTCTATAAGAACTAAACATTTTATGGAAAAGTGAGAGGCAGGTTCGTTTTGATGAACAGAATCATCTGTGTATGATCAGCTGTGGGCCTATTTCTGTTTTCATTCACAATATGTGACACTGAACTGAACAGCCTTTCGCGGTCAACACTACTGCATGGTGTGGAGAGTTACGGTATCTGCCTGATATCTGGGCCAGAATGGAGAACCACGCTTTGTTAATCACCCAGCACTGCAGTGGGTTGCTTTCTCAAGAATTTGTGCTCTCTCCGAGGTATATCTCTCACTGTTTGACTGTGACAGTACCTACTGGAGCTCTGTTCAGTGTTGATGCTTGCTCATCTGCTATTTCATCAAACACACTGTCTAGACGGCTGCTGGCCTGGGCCCTGCATGGTTTTCTGGCAGGTGGTTCATCCTGATTTCCCTGCTTGTCTGCCTTTTCTCCAGGCAGCTTCAGCAGCTCAAGCATCACCATCTCTTTGGCCTCTGTAGCAGCATTGGTGCTGGAGGGAAAAAACAAAATTTTATACATACAACAGGAGAAAAGAACATTTTAACTCACGGGCATGTTTGCCTGAATATGTTGCGACTTACGAAACTAAAATGATCAAATTGTCCATTATATGGATTATATTAAAGTGAATTTCTAAAAAATTACCAGGCCAGAATGACATCATGTTTAATTTTCATCTCTCTCTCTCTCTGTCTCACACACATGCACACACACACACACACACACAAACAACAACTGGGATCAAGGGAGAGTTGCAATGTTGCAGAGTGTGTTTTTCTCCACATAAAAAAAAAAAAAAGCCTCTTGACAGCTGCAGCTAAGGGTTCCTTCATGGTTTTGATACCATGGTCTTCATCTGTTTCTTTGGATAAACATCTCTACAGCACAGACACAGCAGGGATCACGTCTGCGGCCGTAGCGTCAGAGGAGCTCACTTTTCTGGCTCTGGTCAGAGAGTTTCTAATCTAATCAATATAAAATTAGATCATACTGACTGTACAGCCGCTGCCAGCACCTTTGGTCTAAAGGTAAGGCTATTAAATATTAGATCTCTTACATCTAAAGCGCTAATTGTTAATGAATTCATTACTGATCAGGAGTTTAATGTACTGTCTTTAACAGAAACATGGGGTTAAGCCAAATGAATATATAGCATTAAATGAAGCAAGTCCTCCTGGATACAGTTATATACACCAGCCTCGTCTAACTGGCAGAGGAGGAGGCGTCGCGGTTATTTATAATGATTATCTACGTAGGTGTAACACACAAACCTGGTTATGAATTCAATACATCTGAAGTTCTTCAAATGAATCTAACATATGTAGCCACAAAAAAAAAAAAAAAACCTCAATCCAGTTAATTCCATTACTTATTATTTACAGGTCCCCGGGGTCATATTCTGTTTCTTTCTGAATTTGCTGATTTTATCTCCGCTCTGGTTATTTCCTTAGACAAAGCTTTAGTTGTCGGAGATTTTAATATCCACGTCGATAACCCAGAAGACCTTCTGATAACAGCGTTTGTGTCCATTTTAGATTCAGTAGGGATTAATCAGAACATTATAGGACCGACCGACCCATAATGGTGGTCACACCCTTGATTTAATACTAACATTCGGGTTAAACGTAGAAAATATAGTCAGTCACACTTCCGCAGTCTGAAGTTCTCAGATCATTATCTCATCTCATTCAGAATATGTCTGAGTAATAATATATGCACCTCACTGTGTTAAATGTATGTTCACATCAACTACTGCACAACGTTTTATCAATAGTCTCCCAGAGATATCAACTTTGGAGTCTGATGGTGATCCAATCAAAGAACTTGATCAGGCAACTGAATGCTTAGAGTCAGTGTTCCACTATACTTTAGATAATGTAGCGCCACTTAAAAGAAAAATGGTAGACTATGAAATGGACAATAGATAGACTAGAAAATGTTGTGGGAGTTAAGGGAACGTCCCTCTCCTGGCTCAGGTCTTATTTAACTGATCACCATCAGTATGTTGATGTAAATGGTGATTTTTCTAGACATACTGAGGGAAAGTTTGGTATTCCACAAGGTTCTGTCTTAGGTCCACTGCTTTTTTCTTTATATATGTTCCCTCTGGGTGATATGATTCGTAAACATTGTATTAGTTTCCACTGTTATGCTGATGACACACAGTTGTATGTTTCTGCAAAACCAGATGAGAGACACCAGCTTAATAGAACTGAGGAATGTGTAAAGGACATTAGACACTGGATGCCTATTAACTTCCTTCTGCTTAACTCTGACAAGACTGAAGTACTTGTACTCGGACCACATGCAGCTAGAAGTAAGTTTTCTGATTACATAGCGACTCTGGATGGCCTTTCTGTTTCTTTGCATGCAGCAGTAAAATACCTCGGGGTGATTATTGACTCCAGTCTTTTGTCTGAAACTCATATCGATAACATCACCTGGATAGCTTTGTTTCATCTCAGAAATATTGCGAAGATAAAAAATATTATCTCACAATACACGATGCAGAAAACCAAGTTCATGTTTTGTTTTGTTTTTTGGTTACCTCCAGGTTGGATTATTGTAATGCCTTACTGTCTGGATGTTCCAGTAGGAGCATAAACGAGCTCCAGTTAGTTCAAAATGCATCAAGAGTCCTTACTAGAACTAGAAAATATGACCACATCACCCCTGTTTTATCCACACTGCATTGGCTCCCAATCAAATTTCGTATTGATTATAAAATACTACTATTGACCTTTAAAGCACTGAATGGTCTCGCACCACAGTACCTGAGTGAACTCCTCCTCTATGACCCGCCACGCCTACTTAGATCAAAAGGTGCAGGCTATCTGCTGGTACCTCGTATAGTGAAGGCTACATCAGGGGGCGGAGCCTTTTCTTACAAAGCCCCACAGTTATCGAACAGCCTTCCAAGTAATGTTCGGGAATCAGACACAGTCTCAGGGTTTAAGTCTAGGCTGAAAACATCTGTTTAGTCAAGCCTTTTGTTATGGATTTTTATTAGGTAAAGGTGTAGATCTGGAGGATCCTCAGGCATACAGTGTTTTGGTAAACTGGGATGTATGGATGCTGTATCCCCCCCAACTCAGGTTTGTTGACGATGTACTGGCTGCTGCTTTATGTCCCAGAGTGCCCTCATGTCTGTGTTACCTTCTGGCTCTCCCTTTTAGTTATGCTGTCATAGTTATTCTTACTGGAGTCCCTGCTTCCACTTGGCACAAAATGTATACTGTTCTTAACCATTAAGTGACACTGGGCATACCTAACAACCTGTGTTTTCTTTCTCTCTCTCTCTCTCTCTCTCTGTTGAGTTACATGTCGATCCTGAGACACCAGTGATGTTGACCTCTCCTGATCTTCAGACCTGCCTGATCCATCCTGATGTCCTATGTCTGGCTGGAGTCTCATCACACCCCTCCTGTGGAGGATGGCTCCATATGGACAGTCGAAAGACACACTCAGAAGATGGCTCTGGACACTTCAGTTTTGCTATGATGACTTAGGACTAGGTGGCACAGTGGTGTAGTGGTTAGCATTGTTGCCTCACAGCAAGAAGGTTCTGGTTTCGAGCCCAGTGGCCGACGAGGGCTTTTCTGTGTGGAGTTTGCATGTTCTCCCCCGTCACCATTATCGACACCCTGTGGGATTAAGTGGCATTTACAACTGTCATGGATCGATCTTTGTGTAGCATTGTTGAAGTAGATGAAGTACTTTAAAAATAAAAGTGCTGTGATTTATATTTTTTTTCCTGATTCATAACAGAATGGAATGTTTATAGAGTATTTGGAATCCTACTGCAATAAATAGAAATAGACCAGAATTAAATGCCTAACATATAAAAAATAACATGCTTGAAATATTCATGGATTTTCATGTGGTTACAATGTCGATTCCCTGTTGATATTTATTGGTAAACAACAAAACTAGAAATTAATACAAACAACAATGAATGGTTAAAAAATGTGATCTAAGAAAATACTTAGAAAGTGGAACAAAAAGATTTTCTGACGCAGGTTAAACATTAGGGCGGCACGGTGGTGTAGTGGTTAGTGCTGTCGCCTCACAGCAAGAAGGTCCGGGTTCGAGCCCCGGGGCCGGCGAGGGCCTTTCTGTGCGGAGTTTGCATGTTCTCCCCGTGTCCGCGTGGGTTTCCTCCGGGTGCTCCGGTTTCCCCCACAGTCCAAAGACATGCAGGTTAGGTTAACTGGTGACTCTAAATTGACCGTAGGTGTGAATGTGAATGGTTGTCTGTGTCTATGTGTTAGCCCTGTGATGACCTGGCGACTTGTCCAGGGTGTACCCCGCCTTTCGCCCGTAGTCAGCTGGGATAGGCTCCAGCTTGCTTGCGACCCTGTAGAACAGGATAAAGCGGCTAGAGATAATGAGATGAGATGAGGTTAAACATTATCAGTTCATTTGTTTACAAACATTAGAATTACTTCCTCATTTATGTAAAACACCGATGTCCATATATTTACAGTGGATATAAAAAGTGGACACACACCATTAAAATGATCGGTTTTTCTGATGTAAAAAAAAATGAGACCACAATAAATAATTTCAAAACTTTTCCCACCTTTAATGTGACCTATAACCTGTACAGTTCAATTAAAAAATAAACAAATCTGTTTGGGGGAAAAACATAAAAAAACAAGTGTTGCCAGGCAAAACAAACCTTGCCCGGTAGCACTTATGATGAATATGAAGGAAGATATTGCAAAAAAAAAAAAAAAAGGTCCCCTATGGATCCATGTGGCTCCTGATTATAAATAAAATAGTTTTCTGATCCCATGTCCATCCAGTAAATACAGCATATATATTTACTCTATGAGACAGTAGCGACAAAAATAAAGCATAATCTAAAAATGAACAATTTAAAAATCACAGAATTAAAATATACCAAGTGTTTGTACTTTATATTATTCTACTCTTACCTCTTACAGTTTTCGAAACTGAAACCTCCGAACCGAGGCTGACATACACACGCTGTCGCCATGACCCAAACTCTTATTTCCCTGAAATGGCCCGCCGCTAGAGCTCAGTGGAACACACTTTCCCTCTGTAATAAGCATAAACATGTCTGAAAGCGATTTCTTTCGTCCATTTATTTCGAATGATGAATCGAATTGTATACACTCACCGGCCATTTTAATTGGAACACGTGTATGTGCATGCGCAGTGCGCGATTGTTACACTCTTACATTCTTACAGCACAATGACATAGTGGCTAGCATCTCTATATGAGGCAGTAGACACAACAAAAATTATTTTGACCTTTTTGGTGACCTTGACTGGATGACTCTCAAAACGTTGGAAGTTCTATTTGAGACCAATGACCATCTGTCCTGAAAGTTTCATAAAGCTTGATCCAGCCGTTTTCCCGTAATATTGTTTACAAATAAAAATAAAATGAAGAAACAAAGAAACCTGACCGAAAACAATACCTCACCCCCGGTGGATTCCGTCCTGGGTGAAGTAATAAAAAATGTACAATAAGCTGGTTGCGTAAGTGTGCACACCCTTAAACAAATATTTTATTGAAGCACCTTTTGATTTAATTATAGCATTCAGTCTTTTTGGGTCAGAGTTTATCAGCCTGCCACATTTAGACTTGGCAATATTTGCCCACTCTTCCTTGCAAAAGCGCTCCAAATCTGTCAGATTGTGAGGGCATCTCTTGTGCACAGCCCTCTTCAGGTCACCCCACAGATTTTCAATTACTGAACTTTTTTGGGGTCACTCTTGTGCTGAAAGATGAAATTCCTCTTCAACTTCAACTTTCTAGCAGACACCTGAAGGTTTTGGGCCAAAATTGACTGGTATTTAGAACTGTTCATAATTCCCTCCACCTTGACTAAAGCTCCTGTTCCAGTTGAAGAAAAACAACCCCAAAACATGACGCTGCCACCATCATGCTTCACTGTGAGTATGGTGTTCTTTTGGTGATGTGCAGTGTTGTTTTTGCACCAAACATACCTTTTAGAATTGTGGCCAAAAAGTTCAACCTTGGTTTCATCAGACCATAACACATTTTCCCACATGCTTTTGGGAGAACTAGTGTATTTTTTTTGCAAAATTTAGCCGGGCCTGGATGTTTTTCTTTGACCCTACCTCATAGTCAGACATATGGAGAATACGGGAAATTGTTATCACATGTAGTACACAACCAGTACTTGCCAGAAATCCCTGCAGCTCCTTCAGTGTTGCTGTAGGCCTCTCGGCAGCCTCCCTGACCAGTTTTCGTCTTGTCTTTTCATCAATTTTGGAGGGACATCCAGTTCTCGGTAATGCCACTGTTGTCCCAAATTTTCTCCACTTCTTGATGATGGTCTTCACTGTGCTCCATGGTATATCTAATGCCGTGGAAATGTTTTTGTCCCCTTCTCCTGACTGAGACCTTTCAACAATGAGATCCCTTTGATGCTTTGTAAGCTCTCTGTGAACCCTGGCTTTTGCTGGAGGATGGAACTGAGTAAATGTCTGAAATTTATTTGGGGTTAATCAGAGTCAGTTTAATTGATGGCAGGTGTGAACCCAAAAAGACTGAATGATGTAATTAAATCAAAAGGTACTTCAACAAAGTATTAGTTTAAGGGTGTGCATACTTATGCAACCAGCTTATTGTACATTGTTTTTGTTGTTTTTTCTTAATGTTTCCCCCCCCAAACAGATGTGTTTGTTTTTCAGTTGAACCGTACAGGTTATAGATCACATTAAAGGTGGGAAAAGTTTTGAAATTATTTATTGTGGTCTCATTTTTTTTTACATCAGAAAAACCTATAATTTTAAGAGAGTGTGTACACTTTTTATATCCACTGTATATAAAATATATTTTGTACAAAATATAGGCCTATGTCAAACAAATTTTAAATAAAAACTATGTTCTGTTAACTTAATATCACATACTGATTATTTTTTAGAAATAATCGATAATTGTGGAACGGTGTCGATAACTGTGGACAAAGGTGTCAATAATTGTGGAAGGGCATCATGTGATCTGATATGCTAAGTCATTACGAATCAATTCATTTTTTCCAGTGGAAGTTTGAGTGGAAATTTTATTTATGCACAATTTATATACTGAAAGTATTTTCTACCTTTGCAATGGCCAAAAGATCGAGAAGGTGTCGATAATTGTAACTGCCGCTCTAGTACACATTTATAATGCAGCTCGCCATGCTTTAACACCGGAAGTGTAGAAGAAAAGCAACATAAACATACTTTAGCATCTATTAACATTCACATGCAGTGAAATACAAACTATATTACAATAAAATAAATTAAAATGTTGTTTATAGAAAATGATGAACATGTTTTATATCTGCAACACAGCTTAATTACTGTAAATTAACAACAGAGCTGAAAATGTGTTGCTCATCTCTCCCTTCCCAAATCTTCTTCTTCTTCTTCTTCTTCTGTCAATTTATTGGCGGTTAACAATCGATGTGTATTACCGCCATCTACCGGGCTGAGGTGTGATCTCAAGGGATATTAATCATTGCAAATGCCTGCATGAGGATAAATCAAAACTGAGCTGGCCAAATTGTCTAGAATTTGTGTAGAATGCTAAACCACAGCGATTCATCCAATCCCGTGGGTTTTTCTCAGGGTCTGGGTACCTTAACACAATTTCCCCTCCCATTGGTGACACGAAAGGACAATCTCAAGATTAATTATTCTGTGTTAACTCATACAGACGTGCGCGCACTAATTCTTCCCATGGTATTCTCCACGAGGATAAACCAATTCTTCCCGTGACGACCAGTCACGAGGATAAACAAATCATCCCATGAAACCATTCATGAGGATAAACAAATCTTCCTGTGAAACCCTTCACGAGGATAAACAAATATTCCCATGAAACCATTCATGAGGATAAACAAATCTTCCCATGAAACTCTTCACGAGGATAAACAAATCTTCCCATGAAACCATTCATGAGGATAAACAAATCTTCCCATGAAACCATTCATGAGGATAAACAAATCTTCCCATGAAACTCTTCACGAGGATAAACAAATCTTCCCATGAAACCATTCATGAGGATAAACAAATCTTCCCATGAAACCATTCATGAGGATAAACAAATCTTCCCATGAAACCATTCATGAGGATAAACAAATCTTCCCGTGAAACCCTTCATGAGGATAAACAAATAAACAAGTAATTGCAGACTGATTATAACAAAAAAAACTAAATTCTATTTGCTAGTCGAGTGTCCTTTAAATACTGTGTTAGAGCTGTTACTGCTGATTGTGTGAATGGCTGACTTAATAAGTTATCTATAGTTACAGATTTTCTTAATGTTCTCCCCATCTTCTCTCCCAGAATGATGTTTCCCTATTGTATACAACCCACTATTTAGACTTGTATGTCCTATCCTCAGCCTCGTCAACCAAACCTCCTCCTGTCGTTTCAGTTCACCACCCCTTCTCAACACCACCTCCTTTTGTAAATTATATAGATGCCTTCCTTTCTCCTCTGTATTCCATCTCTCCTGCCACATTTTGTTGATGTTGTCTTTAATTATTACTTTAATTTCTGCCTTGCTTAATGGGACTTCTAACTCAACCTCATTTGCCTTGATGGCCTCTTTGGCCATTTTATCCACTTTCTCATTACCCTCAACCCCCTTATGAGCTGGAACCCATGTGAACTGAATAAAAGTTTTATGTTGATTTATCTTAAATACGAGATGGTTAATTTCATCTAAGAGATCTTGTCGGCATTTTAACGTTTCCGGTTTTGGGTTCCACCATTAAATAGACGTTCCCGAACCGGTTAGAACAAAAAAATTTCGTTCCCGGAACGGTTAATTACGTTCCCTGTCAGCTGTTTAACAAAATGGCTATAAAATTATGTCTCTGTCTCATCCAGCTTAAGCCAAATGTAGGCTAATTCTATTTCAACCTTCATTAAATAAGACAAGAAATAATTCAAAACAATTATTATTTCAAATGTTGGCGATTTGGATTCTCAGTATGTCTTCCCATCTACACAAACAGAAAAAGTGCCAAAAATGAAAGATAATTCGTTTAGTGTTTTACCAAAGGCGAGTCAGGCCCTATAGAGGGCTACCACATGACGTCACCGCGCCGCGAGATTGTTAGGCGCCATATTGGAAGACCAAGTACACATCTATGGAAGTACATACATTCATAAAACAAACTACACCTGAAATGTAGCCAGGGCCGGTTCTGCCCTAATCTGGACCCGGGTGCAACATCGCGCACCCCCCCCCCCAAAAAAAAAAAAAAAAAACCAGTCTAAATCAGGACAACCATCACATAACTATAACTATAAACATTTTATATCAACTATTTTAACTAAATGGGCTATAATAAATAAGCCTGCAGGCAGCCACGGCGGGCTGCCTCAGAAAAGTAACCATTCAATGACACAACTGAAAGCCTGCAGCCACGGCGGGCTGCCTTAAAAAGTAACCATTTGTCCTACCTTAAAACTCGTTTTGCTTTTTCTGCCTCCTTTTTTGTATTTTCGACCCTCCGTTTATTTTCTTTCCTTTTCTGAAAACCCGATTTGTGTCCAGACATTTTGTTCTGCTACCAACGAACTAACTCGTCAGGTCTCGTCTCTCGAGTCCGCGATGATTCCCATGGGAAGGGCAACAATTGATACATTTTTACAAACAGCCAATAGGGAGGTTGCAACGTTCAGGCTCTTCTTTGCTCAGACACTCAGTAATGCACTTACTCACTTATTATCACGTGGAGATGTGATAGTAGTCCACCTTCCCGCTCTCTCCATTCAATCAGCGAACGTCACACAGGAAGTGAACCCCAGCGGGTCATAGAAACTTGCGCAGGAGAAGAATGACTTTATTTGTAGGCTACAGAAACTTTGAGGAACGAAATAAAAACCGGTATTAACCGGTTACCATTATTTTTAATAAGTGTTTCTGTTCCGGAACATAAAAAATAAAAAAGTTTCTGGTTTCGTTTCTGTTCCATGTGAAATAGAAAAAGTTCCCGGTTTTTGTTTTCGTTCCTTGAACCGGTTCAAAGCCCTGGTAAAAACCCATGAAAATTATTTGTTTTCAGGAAATTAAGCTTAAAAAAAGGTGAATCAACAATATTTAACAATTCAATATCCTTCTTCCACAGCCACGCCTTTGTAATGTGAGCAGAATGTGGTTTCGCATTGTCTTGTTGAAATCTCCCTGGAAAAGTTGTCGTCTTGAAGGCAGCAGATGTTGCTCCAAAATCTCAGTGTACTTTTCTGCATTAATGCTCCATCACAGAAGTGTAAATTACCTTTGCCAAGGGCACTGACCCAACCCCATACCATGGCACACAGTGGCTTTTGGACTTGTTCCTGCTAACAGTCTGGATGGTCCTTTTAGTCTTTGGTCCAGAGCACACAGATTCCATTTCTTCAATAAAAGACCTGGAATATTGATTCATCTGACCACAATATACATTTCCACTGTGTGATGGTCCATCCCAGATGGTTCCAAGCCCAGAGAAGTCGATGGCGCTTCTGGACCCAGTTAACATAAGGCTTCCTTTTTGCACAATAAAGTTTTAACTGGTGTTTGTGGCTGTCACTCTGTATTGTAGCTTGACAAAGGTTTAGAAAAGTAATCCCGAGCGCATGTGGTTCTATCAGCTATGGATGAATGATGGTTCTTGATGCCATCTGAGGGATCAGAGACCACGGGGGTTCAGATTAGGCTTGAGCCATTTGCCCTGTACACACTGAAATTCCTCCAGATTCCTTGAATTGTTGAATGATATGTTGAATGCACCATAGAGGGTGAAATATCCAAATCCCGTCCTATCTTTCTTTGATGAACATTGTTTTAAACATTCCAGTAATTTTCTCACTCATTTGTTGATAAACTGGAGATCCCCGGCCCATCTTTACTCCTCAAAGACTTGGTCTTTCCTGGATACTGATTTTGTACCAAATCATGATTACAGTCACCTGTTGACATCACCTGTTTCACATCACATCATTAATTAAATGTTTTATCTCAATTGCCCTAAAGTGCCCCTTCCCAACTTTCTTTGGAAAGTGCTGCCAGCCTGAAATGTAGGAATGGATATATTATAACAAATTAAATAATGTTGACAAAGCAAAACATGCACTGCAAAAAACAATATCTTAGCAAGTGAAAATATCTTGAAAATAGTTGCATGATCTAGAATTTCCTTTTAGAAGAATACAAGACACCAATTCTGAGATTATTAAACTTAGTTCTAGATTGCAACCAACTTATTCTGTCTTATCAAGTAAAAATATCTGTCCATGCAGCAAGATCATTTCACTCATATTAAGTAATTTTCTCCTCAAATTCAGTTTTCAATTTTTTGCAGTGTGAAATATCTTGGGTTCATTCTGTCTGCAATCAAATACAAGTCAAAGTACATTTAGAAATCACTGCTTTCATTTTATTTGCATTTTCCACACTGTACCAACTTTTTAGGGTTGTATTATTATGAAAATTATTGGGTGTATTTGGTTTAATTTTAACGATTTTGTTTTTACTGTGTGTGTGTGTGTGTGTGTGTGTGTGTGTGTGTGTGTGTGTGTGTGTGTGAGCAGATGGCTGAGTGGAGAATAGTTGCTATGAAAATATAATGTTTTATGTTTATGCAGAAAATCACATAATTTAGGAAAACAATTAAAAAAAAACACCCCAAGATGTATGATACTACATGTCACTATTTTTATTGACAATAAACTTTAATTCGCAAGGAAGTGAAGATCAGACAAAAACAGCCCACATTCTTCTATATCTAAATGTAAAAAACGTGTAAAATATAGATAAGCTGAACTCCTATTTTGTGAATATAAAAATTGATCTCAATGTAATAAATATTTTCATTGTCATTTCTTTTGAGTTTACAATCATAATACACATTTTAGTATTATTGATGCTACAGCTTAATAATAATAATAATAATAATAATAATAATAATAATAATAATAATACGAAGAGGAAGAAAACAACGAGAAGCAGATGATGGAATTGAAAATGAGACTTATTATTATTATTATTATTGTTGTTGTTGTTGATTTCTCACACTCATTCCTCCTGCAGTTTGAGACAGAAATAATCCTGAACTTGTCTTAACTGATGAATTCAGAAGTTTTAAATAGAGAACTGATGGATTTAAACCTGACAGCTTTAACAGGTGAACAGTATTGGTTTGAATTCTGCCTGGAAACATGTGACTGTGTGTGTGTGTGTGTGGTGCAGGATTGGTGTGTGTGTGTGTGTGTGTGTGTGTAGAGTAGAGCTGCTTCACCCACACTTTCCTCAGTAAGAGAACACACTCAGAGAGGAACAATGTCGGAGCTGCTGAGAATACTGCTCCTCTTACTGCCTGCCATCCTGCACACAGCAAGTGAGTATTAGATCAGCTGCTGAGGTTAGGCTGTGTTAAAGAAAAAAAAGAAAAGAAAAAAATGTGTTCTGTTAAAAGAAAAGAAAGGAAATAGACAAAGAAACAAAAAGAAGCTCGTGTTTAGAAGGATGCAGTTTAAATTTAAATTAATCTAAATTAAAATTAAATTTATCAGAGGAATATTACACAACTGGAGATTTATTTATTTATTTAGTGTTTAAAGGCAGGTTTAAGCACAGAATTAGTTTTTAAGATAAACATTAAAATCGATTCAAAATAAAAGGTGTATTACTCTCAGTTTTAGCAGTGAAATAAAGCTTTGTTGTTATTTATCTCTCAGATGGGCATTCCGAGACAGCCGAATATAGGTGCCTCCGGAGCTCTGATGATCTCAGTGACATGGAGTACATACTGTCTTACACCTTCAATAAGATCAAATACATGGAGTTTAACAGCACTGTGGGGAAGTTTGTGGGATACACTGCACACGGCATCTATAACGCAGAGAGAGCGAACAATGACGCTGCATACCTGCAAACATGGAAAGCCGAACTGGATCGTTACTGTAAGCACAATGCTCAGATTTACTACAGCATCATCCTCAGTAAAGCAGGTGAGATTATTTGCAAACCTGAAAATCATTTATTCAGTAATATTCCCAGTATCTCCTCATGATGTATGCCTGTAACAGATTTTACATTATTTTTAGTTCAGTTTAATATTTTAGTTGCATTTAAATGCATGTACAGTGGTGCTTGAAAGTTTGTGAACCCTTCAGAATTTTCTATATTTCTGCATAAATATGACCTAAAACATCATCAGATTTTCACACAAGTCCTAAAAGTAGATAAAGAGAACCCAGTTAAACAAATGAAACAAAAATATTATACTTGGTCATTTATTTATTGAGGAAAATGATCCAATATTACATATCTGTGAGTGGCAAAAGTATGTGAACCTTTGCTTTCGGTATCTGGTGTGGCCCCCTTGTGCAGCAATGACTGCAGCTAAATATTTCCAGTAACTGTTGATCAGTCCTGCACACTGGCTTGGAGGAATTTTAGCCCATTCCTCCATACAGAACAGCTTCAGCTCTGGGATGTTGGTGGGTTTCCTCACATGAACTGCTTGCTTCAGGTCCTTCCACAACATTTCCATTGGATTAAGGTCAGGACTTTGACTTGGCCATTCCAAAACATTCACTTTATTCTTCTTTAACCATTCTTTGGTAGAACGACTTGTGTGCTTAGGGTCGTTGTCTTGCTGCATGACCCACCTTCTCTTGAGATTCAGTTCATGGACAGATGTCCTGACGTTTTCCTTTAGAATTCGCTGGTATAATTCAGAATTCATTGTTCCATCAATGATGGCAAGCCGTCCTGGCCCAGATGCAGCAAAACAGGCCCGAACCATGATACTACCACCACCATGTTTCACAGATGGGATAAGGTTCTTATGCTGGAATGCAGTGTTTTCCTTTCTCCAAACATAACACTTCTCATTTAAACCAAATAGTTCTATTTTGGTCTCATCCGTCCACAAAATATTTTTCCAATAGCCTTCTGGCTTGTCCGCATGATCTTTAACAAACTGCAGACAAGCAGCAATGTTCTTTTTGGAGAGCAGTGGCTTTCTCCTTGCAACCCTGCCATGCACACCATTGTTGTTCAGTGTTCTTCTGATGGTGGACTCATGAACATTAACATTAGCCAATGTGAGAGAGGCCTTCAGTTGCTTAGAAGTTACCCTGGGGTCCTTTGTGACCTCGCCGACTATTACACGGCTTGCTCTTGGAGTGATCTTTGTTGGTTGACCACTCCTGGGGAAGATAACAATGGTCTTGAATTTCCTCCATTTGTACACAATCTGTCTGACTGTGGATTGGTGGAGTCCAAACTCTTTAGAGATGGTTTTGTAACCTTTTCCAGCCTGATGAGCATCAACAACGCTTTTTCTGAGGTCCTCAGAAATCTCCTTTGTTCATGCCATGATACACTTCCACAAACATGTGTTCTGAGGATCAGACATTGATAGATCCCTGTTCTTTAAATAAAACAGGGTGCCCACTCACACCTGATCGTCATCCCATTGATTGAAAACATCTGACTCTAATTTCACCTTCAAACTAACTGCTAATCCTAGAGGTTCACATACTTTTGCCACTCACAGATATGTAATATTGGATCCTTTTCCTCAATAAATAAATGACGAAGTATAATATTTTTGTCTCATTTGTTTAACTGGGTTCTCTTTATCTACTTTTAGGACTTGTGTGAAAATCTGATTATGTTTTAGATCATATTTATGCAGAAATACAGAAAATTCTAAAGGGTTCACAAACTTTCAAGCACCACTGTATAATACACACCGAGCTGCTCTTCTGTAGCTTACTAGTTACCTAATTAAACTGATTACCTTTTAGATACCTACATATTATTATCTCATCTCATCTCATTATCTCTAGCCGCTTTATCCTGTTCTACAGGGTCGCAGGCAAGCTGGAGCCTATCCCAGCTGACTACGGGCGAAAGGCGGGGTACACCCTGGACAAGTCGCCAGGTCATCACAGGGCTGACACATAGACACAGACAACCATTCACACTCACATTCACACCTACGGTCAATTTAGAGTCACCAGTTAACCTAACCTGCATGTCTTTGGACTGTGGGGGAAACCGGAGCACCCGGAGGAAACCCACGCGGACACGGGGAGAACATGCAAACTCCGCACAGAAAGGCCCTCGCCGGCCCCGGGGCTCGAACCCGGACCTTCTTGCTGTGAGGCGACAGCGCTAACCACTACACCACCATGCCGCCCTCACATATTATTATTATTATTATTATTATTATTATTATTTTATAATGAATGACTCAACTGTAAGTTGATGTTGTTGTGGTTTAATTGTGCAGTTGAGCCCCGGGTTAAGGTCACTTTGGTAAAGAAGTCAGATGGCACTCACCCAGCCAGGCTGATGTGCAGCGCTTACAACTTTTACCCCCGACACATTGAGGTGACCTGGCTGAGAAATGGGAAAGAAGTTAAGGGAAGTGTAACGTCCACTGAGGAGATGGCTGATGGAGACTGGTACTATCAGATCCACTCACATCTGGAGTACATGCCTGAATCTGGAGAGGAGATCTCCTGTGTGGTGCAACACACCAGCTTCCAAAAGCCCATGGTCTATAAGTGGGGTGAGTCTGATCATCACAGTCAGATCTAAATATCTGAGTCCACTGTCATGAACTGAGCTTAAAAAAACAGAGGTCCTGTTTCACTCACATCATAACTCATCTTTCAAAACCTGGTGTTCAGTCAACAACAATAATCAACAACTTAAAAATATATAATCATCAAATAAAATTTATTCGGGTTTTTTCATAGCTGAAAGTAAAAGTAGTTCTTAACACTGTTGTTGTATAAAAATGCTATTCCATAGCGCTTAGTGCTGCTATTAACTGCTATTATATGAGTTATTTTTGTAATCTATCTATATAAACCCCTTTCTGTCTCAGATCCCTCGATGTCTGAACCTGATAAGAGTAAGATTGCTATCGGGGCTTCAGGGCTGGTGTTGGGGATCGTGCTTTCAGCTGCTGGATTCATCTACTACAGGAAGAAATGCTCAGGTCAGTGGAAGATTGCAGGAACTCTACAAACAGAAACGTGTATTAGGACATCTGTCTATTTGTTATTAAAATGAAGTGCTATTAATAATTAATATTTAACCTTGCTACCTGATATTCATCCTTCTGCTTTATTTCTGATTTGTGTTCACAGGACGGATCCTGGTGCTGACATAAACACAGGCATCATTTGAAGTTGACATGTTGGTTTCAGCTTCATTCCCCATATTGGATGGAGTTAATTTACCCATAATGCTCACTGTTTAGCTACAGTTAAGCTGAAATGTGATGATTTTTAAGCTCACACATGTGATGTTAATTTTTACAGGTCTGTGAGCAGAGAAACACTGGAGTGTTTGCTGAAATCACTTTATCTGTTAAACATCTGCTTTATTCCGAACAATTAGAACCTGCTGAGAAATGAGCATTTCATAATATGTGCATCTGCATCTGTATTATCACTTTCGTATAAACTAATTCCTTATAATGCATCTGAAAGTTATGAAATAATTAATTACTATTACAGAAGTAAATGTAGCCTTGTAAAATTTTCATTATTAATTCATTAGCGCCCCCTACAGTCTATTTTAACATGGATCACTTCCTCAGTTTTAGTGATGCTGTTTATTATGATTCAATACTAACAGTTATCTGTAAATTTATGGTTTTGTATCATCAGTTACTTAAATTTCATTTTAATGGTAAGAACTGGATTGATTTTTGATTCTATATGGATGCTGACTCTTAATAAACTTTTGGTTGTAAAATAAATTTATGTAAAATTTTCTTTAAAACAGTAAATTGCTTAAATTCTATTCATAAATATCATTAGACAGATTTTTATATGTTGCATTATATAGCTGATGAAATTAACACAGTTCTTATGAATAAACTTTTAATCCTGCTGTATATCTGTGGCGTCATTACGACTGGATTAAAAATTATGAACTTAATTCAAGCTGAAGTGGAGAATCAGGTCCAGTTTGGGGTCGAGAGCTTCACTTCATCTGGAAAAAAAAGCAATGCATAAATAATAAGAAACATAAAATAAATTTAAAAATTAAATGGTTTTCAGTGTGATGGATCATTTTGAGTTTATAAGATGATGCTTTTAATCAGGAGAGTCATTGAGCTGATTCTAAAATGTGTTCTTTAGCTTTAAAAAAACTCAGAGCTGAAATCTTGTCATTATTTTTGATCTGCAACACCAGAAAATATACACAATGATTTGATTGACTGTCTACTTTCTACAACCCCGATTCCAAAAAAGTTGGGACAAAGTACAAATTGTAAATAAAAACGGAATGCAATGATGTGGAAGTTTCAAAATTCCATATTTTATTCAGAATAGAACATAGATGACATATCAAATGTTTAAACTGAGAAAATGTATCATTTAAAGAGAAAAATGAGGTGATTTTAAATTTCATGACAACAACACATCTCAAAAAAGTTGGGACAAGGCCATGTTTCCCACTGTGAGACATCCCCTTTTCTCGTTACAACAGTCTGTAAACGTCTGGGGACTGAGGAGACAAGTTGCTCAAGTTTAGGGATAGGAATGTTAACCCATTCTTGTCTAATGTAGGATTCTAGTTGCTCAACTGTCTTAGGTCTTTTTTGTCGTATCTTCCGTTTTATGATGCGCCAAATGTTTTCTATGGGTGAAAGATCTGGACTGCAGGCTGGCCAGTTCAGTACCCGGACCCTTCTTCTACGCAGCCATGATGCTGTAATTGATGCAATATGTGGTTTGACTTTGTCATGTTGGAAAATGCAAGGTCTTCCCTGAAAGAGACGTCGTCTGGATGGGAGCATATGTTGCTCTAGAACCTGGATATACCTTTCAGCATTGATGGTGTCTTTCCAGATGTGTAAGCTGCCCATGCCACACGCACTAATGCAACCCCATACCATCAGAGATGCAGGCTTCTAAACTGAGCGCTGATAACAACTCGGGTCGTCCTTCTCCTCTTTAGTCCGAATGACACGGCGTCCCTGATTTCCATAAAGAACTTCAAATTTTGATTCATCTGACCACAGAATAGTTTTCCACTTTGCCACAGTCCATTTTAAATGAGCCTTGGCCCAGAGAAGACGTCTGCGCTTCTGGATCGTGTTTAGATACGGCTTCTTCTTTGAACTATAGAGTTTTAGCTGGCAACGGCGGATGGCACGGTGAATTGTGTTCACAGATAATGTTCTCTGGAAATATTCCTGAGCCCATTTTGTGATTTCCAATACAGAAGCATGCCTGTATGTGATGCAGTGCCGTCTAATGGCCCGAAGATCACGGGCACCCAGTATGGTTTTCCGGCCTTGACCCTTACGCACAGAGATTCTTCCAGATTCTCTGAATCTTTTGAGGATATTATGCACTGTAGATGATGATATGTTCAAACTCTTTGCAATTTTACACTGTTGAACTCCTTTCTGATATTGCTCCACTATTTGTCAGCGCAGAATTAGGGGGATTGGTGATCCTCTTCCCATCTTTACTTCTGAGAGCCGCTGCCACTCCAAGATGCTCTTTTTATACCCAGTCATGTTAATGACCTATTGCCAATTGACCTAATGAGTTGCAATTTGGTCCTCCAGCTGTTCCTTTTTTGTACCTTTAACTTTTCCAGCCTCTTATTGCCCCTGTCCCAACTTTTTTGAGATGTGTTGCTGTCATGAAATTTCAAATGAGCCAATATTTGGCATGAAATTTCAAAATGTCTCACTTTCGACATTTGATATGTTGTCTATGTTCTATTGTGAATACAATATCAGTTTTTGAGATTTGTAAATTATTGCATTCTGTTTTTTTATTTACAATTTGTACTTTGTCCCAACTTTTTTGGAATCGGGGTTGTATTATTATTATTATTGTTGTTGTTCTTGTTTTTTGTTGTTTGCTTATTGGTTTCAACTTTGAAACCTAAAGACTATTCAGGATTTTAATATTGCTCTGATTTCTCGCTTTCTCTCCTGCTTGCTTTTCATTTCTTCCTTTTTGTGCTCCCAGTGTTTTAATTCTTTGTGTTTGTAATGATCAGCGCACCTCAGTATGGAAAGAGTAAAGGATCAGGAATTGTGAAACTCACTTGAGTGTCTGCCTGAACCCAGCTGACTGTGAGGAGAGAACTGATCTGATTGGATGATTTATTTATCACTGACTCTGCACTCGGCTGTATTTCTGTCTCTATTCAGTGTGTGGAAGTCAGTGACAAGTGAATTCATCTGAGCTGCTGGTTTACTGACAAACTTCAGGATGAAATTATTTCTCATCTTTTTCACACTAATGTGTGTGAGGGACACTGAATCACAGTGTAAGTGAGATATTTATTTATGTGTAAATTTGCTGTAATATTTTTCCCCAGTGGTAATTAGAAGAGTGTATATAAAGTGTTAATGGTGGTGTTTTGGTTATTAAGCTGTAGAACTTGATTTAAATGAGACAGATCGTTTCAGATCATCACAAAAATGATGTGATTTTGTCAGTGATAATGATGTTTTTATCTCACTGTAGTAACAGGCTGCTGCAGTTTGAACGTGTGTGTGTGTGTGTGTGTGTGTGTGTGTGTGTATGTTTCTCTAGTTAAACATCATGAAACGGAAATACTTGACTGCTCAGAGAAGGATAATGAGTTTACACATGGGACTGATGGAGATGAGCTGTTTTATGCAGATTTTGATAAGAAAAAAGTAGTGATGATGCTGCCTCCATTTGCTGAGCCATATGATTTCCCTAAACAGTACGAGTATGCCATGGCTAATGTGCCCATCTGCCAACAAAACTTAAAGCTGCTCACAGAAGTCTTTAAAGACCAGCCGGAGCCACAGGGTGAGAAACTCAGTGTTTATGCATAAATTTACCTTGATGATATTGAGTCTAAAATGATTTTCCAGCATGAAGATGTGAGATTTGTTGTAGATTTGACTGTAAATCACTGACCATTACATCACATCACATCACATTATCTCTAGCCGCTTTATCCTTCTACAGGGTCGCAGGCAAGCTGGAGCCTATCCCAGCTGACTACGGGCGAAAGGCGGGGTACACCCTGGACAAGTCGCCAGGTCATCACAGGGCTGACACATAGACACAGACAACCATTCACACTCACATTCACACCTACGGTCAATTTAGAGTCACCAGTTAACCTAACCTGCATGTCTTTGGACTGTGGGGGAAACCGGAGCACCCGGAGGAAACCCACGCGGACACGGGGAGAACATGCAAACTCCACACAGAAAGGCCCTCGCCGGCCACGGGGCTCGAACCCAGGACCTTCTTGCTGTGAGGCGACAGTGCTAACCACTACGCCACCGTGCCGCCCACTGACCATTACACTGTCAGTAAACTACAGGAACAATCACAGTCTCCAGCCTGTAAAGCTCTCATTTACTGTACAATACTCTAATCTCACAGCCGACACTACAGCACTGCTGTCTCACACTATTTTCATTTCATAAAGGCTTTTTATTCGACTAAAACATCCCAGAATGCACCACATCATCACAGCAGCTGTTTGCTTCGCCCCGAACACAAACTATTTATCAGTTAAATTTATAGAAATGAAGAAAGTTCTCTCTGAACAGAGTAACTGTTGAAGTGTGGGGTTTGTAAATCTAAATAAATCTTTGCTTTTATTTCTATCCCCAACACACACACACACACACACACACACACACACACACACACACACACACACACCAATTATGGAGCTAAAGGTTGATTTTATAATTGACTTGTTAGAAAATGTGAAGATGATCTGAGGCAGTAGGATGGCACATTACTCAGTCGTGAACACAAGCAGAGGGTTTATTTGTAAATAGTCATGTTCCATGTTCTTTCTCTGGCATCTGTTTATCATCTATAAATGCTGAATGAAGTGTAATCCATTACATTTTATGTTTAATAAACCTGTAATAAAGCTGCTGTCCTCAGAATTCACATTTAAAATCACAGCTTAGATTCCAGATTCCTGTTGGTTATTATTATATGGACACGAGTGTTTTACTGGGAAATACACCACTCATATTTTTCATAGGAGCTACATCCGGGACCTGAGTAACACAGTCTCCAATATCTTCACTCATGAGGAAATTGATGAATTGTTTTGATAAATTTGGGGACTTTTTGTTTGTGAATGTGTCAATATAATAAAAAATCACACATTGGCATGAAGATATGAAGTTTATCTTCTCATGTTGAAAAACTCGCATTTTTCATATGAAATACATCGTGGATCTGAGGAACAGAATTCTTGATATTTCATTCCGATGATGTCACTCCCAGTGTTTTCCTGCTGATTAGATGTGTGTTGTCAGGGAGGCCAAGATGGCGTCTGTGTAGGAAGGCGTGTTCGTTTGAGCTCGTCAAGGGAAGTGGTAATAACAATGCAATTTATGATCATTTTGATGCATACCGTTTGAATTTCAATAACTACGAGCTACACTCATACTGTGGACTTTATGGGAAAGAAATTAAGAGGGAAAGGTAAAAGAATTCCAAAGATGGCTACAGATTCAGCAACCTTCAGCGAGGCTAACCCAGCTAAGCTTGGAGGACAAGATATGATTTGGTTCGACTCGCATCCAACAATTACCGAAAAAGTTACATTAATTCCCTTGCCTGATACCCCCGAGAAACCTTCGTGCAAAAAGACAAAATGAGAAGAATCACACGGTAATGTTAATGAGGACATTTTAGCTGCGATTAGCAAGCTGTCCCTCAAGCATGATGCTACCTTCCAGAAGGTGCCAGCGAATGAAAGAACAACTCAGGCTACCTCAAGAGAACTAGAAAATTTGTCCACTACAGTGAAGCAACTCGTTTCCGAGGTAGGTGAAAACAAGAAGGAGCTTTCTCGTCTGCAGACTGAAGTGCAAACGCTACAAAAAGACAATGCCGCTTTGAAAAAAGCCTTGATTGAATCGCAGCGCTACAACTGGAGATCCTTTTTGAAACTCCATGGTCTAAAAGAACTAGCAGGAGAAGATATAAGAAGAAGAGTCATCGAGGTGCTACAACAAGTGGCGACAGATCTTTCAGCTGATCTCCTTGACGCTGGTGTGGATGTGGTACACCGCCTCGGGCCACCACCGACTGATGCAAAGTGCCGCTCGGTTATCATCCGCTTTTCATTCAGAAGAGTGAGAGACACAATCTGGCAAGCATCGAAAAAATGCAAGTTTCTCCTTCAGAATAAACTGTCTATCATGGAACCTGTACCACCGGAGGATAGAGCGGTGCGAGAGAAGTTGTGGCCTTTAGTCCAGAAGGCAAGAAAGCAGGGGAAGAAGGCTTCTTACAAAGACTCCCATGCTCTCATCGATGGAAAGAGATATGACTATGCAGAGGTCATTGTGAGTTGAATCAAGGCTCATAGCTATAGCTCTCCACAGAAATTTTTAACCTGCCGAGCCTACCTCCCTTTTGTTTGCCATTAGAGGTGCTTATAACCTTGATCGTAATTTAGACCTGGCATCTTAAGTTCTATGGTCCTCTAAATGATAGGCTATCCTTCCCAATCTAAGCCACATCAGAATTAATCTTTGCTGATAATAAGCTAGGCCATACCAAAGTTTCTTCTTTTCAGTAAACTCTCTTCATAAAACAAAAAGTCAAACAGTCAGTTTACATTCAGTGAGCTAAATGTAGAAACTTTCTATAAGCTTAATGATTGTTGGTGTTTTTTGCATCTGACTACACTGTAAAAAAAGAATAGTTGAGAATACTTGAAATTTCAAGGCAACAGTCTGCATTAAGAATTTTATGTTTTGCCAATGATGTGCCCATGATAATCCAAACTATGATAAAACTGTTATCTTTATTAAGAATTCTTAATTAAGTCAATTTTCAATTCCTCATTCTGCCAACATAGATTTCTCTTTTTGCTGAACAGTGGCATTCACAGTAGTGCAAAAAGGCAATTGAGGTTATTAGACTTTTTGGGGGGGCTTTTTTCACCTTTATTTGGATAGGACAGTGTCGAGACAGGAAATGAGCAGGAGAGAGGGATCGGGAAATGACCTCAGGTCAGAATCGAACCCGGGTCCCCAGTTTTATGGTATGGCGCCTTATCCACCTGAGCCACAACGCCATACCCATGACGTGGGTTTTAAAAACTTTATTTCAATATTGAAGCTTTGTAATTGTGTAGAACAATGAAAAAAGGCATGTATAGTTTAATGGTAAATTGTGGGGGTGTCGTGGCTCAGGTGGATAAGGCGCCATACCATAAATCCGGGGACACGGGTTTGGTTCCGACCCGAGGTCATTTCCTGATCCCTCCCCGTCTCTCTCTCTCCTGCTCGTTTCCTGTCTCTACGCTGTCCTATCCAAATAGAGGTGAAAAAAGCCCCAAAAAAATCTAAAAAAAAAAATTGTGATAACCTCAATTGCCTTTTTGTACTACTGTGAATGCCACTGTTCAGCAAAAAGAGAAATCTATGTTGGCAGAATGAGGAATTGAAAATTGACTTAATTAAGAATTCTTAATAAAGATAACAGTTTTATCATAGTTTGGATTATCATGGGCACATCATTGGCAAAACATAAAATTCTTAATGCAGACAGTTGCCTTGAAATTTCAAGTAATCTCAACTATTTTTTTTTACAGTGTATGTTAAAGTTGTTTTCCACCTCCCTTTTGTAGGTGAGTTTTTGCAAGTTCTTGCAAATCAGTGTTTATTGTTGGGTTTTTGTATTCATGGTTGATTCTCTGTGTTGTGTGTCCTTAAATGTCAGAGGAATATGAGAAAGTGTGAAAAGAAAGGCTTTATTTTTATTTTGCAAGAGAAGTGAGGCAGATTTTGTACTGCTACAAGAAACACATTCACTTGAAGAAGATGGTAAATTTTGGAAATTACAGTGGGGGAACAGCATATACTATTCTCATGGTAGCAACCACTCTGCAGGTGTTGCAATACTCGTTCACAGATTTAAAGGAGAGGTTTTGGAAATGATACATTCTTTAGAAAGTAGATGGGTCTTAATTGTTGCCAAACATGGTAACACTACTATTATTATAGGCAATATCTATGGGTATAATTCTAGTCAACTCAACAAAATCCTTTTTGCTGAGATCTCCAGTAAAACTAAATTACTCAGCAACAAATATAAAGGTTCAATAGTTATTTTGGGAGGGGATTTCAATGAATGTATGGATGCTACAGTTGATAGATTTCCACCAAAGTTGAATCAAAATTCAATTTCAAATAACTTAATCTTGACTTTAACTTCTGACCTGTCCTTAACTGATACTTGGCGTTTCTTTAACCCAGACTTAGTTGATTTCACCTGGTCTAACAGTACTTTGACATTGAAGTCAAGAATTTATCTTTTTTTAATCTCACAGTCTGCTTTGTCTTTAGTTATAAATGCCATGCACTCTGCTGCACCTTTAACAGACCACAAATTCATAACTCTCAAGATGGGTGACCAACATAATAAACCAGCAATAAGGGGATACTGGAAATTTAATAATTCCTTATTAAATGATGAGGAATTCAATGACTGTATTAAAGAACTTGTAAAAGAATTATTCGCTGATTGTAGTGATGGATACAAACAAAAATGGGAGTTTTTTAAGTATAAAGCTAGACTTATTGCTACTAAAAGATGTAAACTGATCAAGGCTAGAAGGAGTCAGTTAGAAACTGAGCTAGTGCAACATTTAAATGGGTTAACCAAAGAAAATAATACAGAAGAAGAAAAATTAGAAATTAAAAATATCAGTTTGCAACTGGATGATCTTTATTTGAATCTAGCAAGAGGTGCCTTTGTGCGCTCTAGAGCCAAATGGCTGGAAGAGGGGGAGAAAAACTCCAGTTATTTTTTTGCCTTGGAGAAAAGGAATGGTCAAAGGAAAATGCTGAGTTCTCTTAATATTGATGGAAAAATCTGTAAGGATGCTACTCTAATTTCAAAACATATTTATAATTTCTATAAAGAACTATATACATCCAAATTTAATAGTTGTACAGCGGAAGTGTTCATTAAAAAAATAGAGAAATACATCCCAGCCGTAGATAATTCATATGTATTGCTTTATGACTCTGGCATAACTAAAGCTGAGATGAAGAAAGGCAAAGCCCCAGGTATAGATGGGCTATCTGTAGAATTCTATGTTCATTTCTGGGAACACATTGAGAATCCATTATTTTGTATGTTTCAAGAATGCATTGAGCAGAGACATATGACTTCAACTATGAAGCAAGGTGTAATTTCTCTAATCCCTAAACCAGGGAAAGATGCACATTCTGTTGAGAATTGGCGCCCAATATCACTGTTAACAATTGACTATAAAATTTTAGCGTTAGTCTTTGCAAAGAGATTTAAGACTGGCCTTGATGATATCATATCAGAGACACAATCAGGTTTTATTAAAAATCGCCATATTACGAATAACATAAGATTGGTACTTGATCTGTTAGATTATTCAGATGAGGTACACTCTGAAGCTCTCATGCTACTGCTGGACTTTAATAAAGACTTTGACTCCATTGAGCATCAGTTTATATTTCAATCTCTCAAGCTATTTGGATTTGGTCAACCCTTTATTAATATAATTCAGATGCTTTATAATGACATAAACAGTTCAGTAATAGTTAACCATAACACTACCCAAAGATTTAATGTTGAGCGTGGAATAAGGCAAGGGTGTCCTCTTTCTCCATTTTTATTTCTTCTAGTGACAGAGCTTCTTGCTTTAAATATACGTAGTTAATGACCCTGATTTAAAGGGTCTATCTATTTTTCAGAGGGTAATCAAAATATCGCAACTGGCAGATGACACGATTTTATTTTTGCAAGATAAAGAACAACTTCCCCATGCGCTGGCTCTTGTAGAGCAATTTTCTAATGCATCAGGTCTCAAGTTGAATATTTCAAAATGTGAGATATTACCCCTACATGACTGCAACAACACCATAATGAATAACATCCCAGTAAAGCAAACAGTTAAATATTTAGGAATACAAATAACTAAGGACCCTAAGAATAGAGAGGAGTTGAATTTTGCAGGAAAAATAATTAAAGCCAAGAACATCTTTAACTCCTGGTTACAACGAGATCTAAGTGTATATGGAAGAACTTTACTGTCTAAAGCAGATGGTTCTCATTTTGTTTATCCCTCTCTTTCCCTATTTTTGAAAGATAAAACAATAAAACAGATCAACAAAATATTTCTGGATTTCATATGGAGAAATAAACCTCATAAATTGAAGAAGGAAGTGCTGACTGAGGGCGGCACGGTGGTGTAGTGGTTAGCGCTGTCGCCTCACAGCAAGAAGGTCCTGGGTTCGAGCCCCGGGGCCGGCGAGGGCCTTCCTGTGTGGAGTTTGCATGTTCTCCCCGTGTCCGCGTGGGTTTCCTCCGGGTGCTCCGGTTTCCCCCACAGTCCAAAGACATGCAGGTCAGGTTAACTGGTGACTCTAAATTGACCGTAGGTGTGAATGTGAGTGTGAATGGTTGTCTGTGTCTATGTGTCAGCCCTGTGATGACCTGGCGACTTGTCCAGGGTGTACCCCGCCTTTCGCCCGTAGTCAGCTGGGATAGGCTCCAGCTTGCCTGCGACCCTGTAGAAGGATGAAGCGGCTAGAGATAATGAGATGAGATGAGATACTCCTTCTTCAGAAATTGTATTGAACGGCATTAATATATTTGATAAAAAATGCGACAATAAACATGTGCGTCGGTCTCTTCAACTCAGGAGCAAAATTTCTCCTAGAGGGAAATTCTTTTGGAACTCTTTAGTTCATAATATCAACTGGAAGAAGGCTTGGCTGCTACCTCACAAATACTGTATCACTAATAAAATAAAAGAAATTCATTTTAAGATTCTTCACAAGATTTACCCTACAAATGTAAATATTTCCAAATACACTGACATAAGTTTGAATTGTTCTTTTTGTGATAAAGAAGGTGAAACACTTGTACATTTATTTTTTGACTGTAAGATGGTAAAACAATTTCGAACAGACCTTAGTTTCTATCTTTTTGTGCAGCAGGGTCATTATGTTTTCCCTCTTAAAGATATTTTCTTCTACTATGAAAACCCAACTGAATTATTGTTTGAATTTTTAGTTAATTTTTATATTTTACAGGCTATGTTTTTCATTCATAAACAGAAATGGCAAAAGAATCAGTCTCTCTTTAATATTTTTATTCTAGAAATGACCTCTCTTCTCAACTCTCTTAAGTTTGTACGTAATAAGAAAAATACAAGACTTCTAAACGTTCTCTAATATATATTTGTGGCAGCGGGGGCATGGTCAAGCGCCGGTTTGTGACAGGAGGGCGGAGTCAGGGAAGGTAAGTGGCAGAATCGCTACACCTCACAGCAAGAAGGTCCTGGGTTCGAGCCCCATGGCCGGCGAGGGCCTTTCTGTGCAGAGTTCGCATGTTCTCCCCGTGTCCACGTGGGTTTCCTCCGGGTGCTCCGGTTTCCCCCACAGTCCAAAGACATGCAGGTTAGGTTAACTGGTGACTCTAAATTGAGCGTAGGTGTGAATGTGAGTGTGAATGGTTGTCTGTGTCTATGTATCAGCCCTGTGATGACCTGGTGACTTGTCCAGGGTGTACCCCGCCTTTCGCCCATAGTCAGCTGGGATAGGATCCAGCTCGCCTGCGACCCTGTAGAACAGGATAAAGCGACTAGAGATAATGAGATGAGATGTTCATATAATACAAATAATATTACACATTGGCTTGAAGATATGAAGTTTATTTTCTCATGTTGAAAAATATTTCACTCGTTCACTTCGCTCCCTCATGATGTATCCATTCACCTCTCAAAGATAAACTTCATATCTTCGCACCACCGTGTAACATCCTCTATATATAGACAGCCAGAAGAAATAATGAATGCATCACAGTCTCAGTCATAGCAATAGTGCACATGTGTTTTATATTTTTCTCCAGATGCCCCACAAAGCTCCATCTATCCCAAAGAAAATATGCAGCTGGGTTCAGAGAACATGCTCATCTGCCATTCCGCACGATTTTTCCCTCCACCTGTTACTGTACGCTGGACCAAAAACAGTGTGGATGTGACAGAACAATCCACACTCAGCCGCTATTACCCGAATAAGGACAAAACCTACAACCAGTTCTCCCACCTGCCCTTCACTCCACAGGAAGGAGACGTTTACACCTGCAAGGTGGAGCACGAGGCCCTGGAGACGCCCGACACCAAGACATGGGGTGAGACGGAGAGTTTAACTACTGATTCAGTCTTTCCTTAGAGTAGAAATAACCGTGTGTGTGTGTGTGTGTGTGTGTGTGTGTGAGTAGAGGTGGATGTTGAGCTTCCCAGTGTGGGTCCCTCTGTGTTCTGTGGAGTGGGTCTGGCTGTCGGACTGCTCGGAGTCGCTACTGGAACTTTCTTCCTCGTCAAAGGAAACAGATGTAACTGACACTTCAGGTAACAACTCGAATAAAACATTATATTTATAATATTTAATACACTGTTTCTCCCTGATACACCTGTTTCTGTGTTTTCAGACAGAAGTAAAGTGTTCAGAGAAGGTTTAGATTCCAACCATGAATTCTCATTTAGGTTTTTCACCAAGGAAACTGTTCATCCACTAGAGTTTAATTCATCTGTTAAACCTTGTAATGTTTTATTAAATATGAAGTTTTTTCTTGTTCCATTGTACACCTGTTGGGTTGAATTTCTTATCTGTGTGCAGAAATCTGTGAATACGTCATTCTTTTCCAATTTGTGTAATGTAATTAATGTTAGAAGAGAAAATGAAAATGAAAAGGAATGAGCGCCGGCAAATAAAGAAAAAAAACTTTATTTCCATGAATGTGAATGATGATGTGATTTCTGTTTCTACATGGATGTCACTTTCAGTCACTCGTTCCACCAGTAAAACATAATCTCTGTATGAGTCTAATCCAGCATGTCCTGGGTCTGCCCTGGGGTCTCCTCCCAGTGGGGCATGCCCAGAAAACCTCCCTTGGGAGGCTTACAGGGGGCATCCTAACAAGGTGCCCAAACCACCTCAACTGACTCCTTTCGATGTGGAGGAGCAATGGTTCTACTCAGAGTCTTTCCCAAATGACTAAGCTTCTCACCCTGTCTCTAAGGGAGAGCCCAGCCACTCTGCAAAGAAAACTCATTTCTACCGCTTGTATCCGTAATCTCATTCTTTTGGTCACTACCCATAGCTCGTGACGATAGGTGAGAGTGGGAACGTAGATGGACCAATAAATTGAGAGCTTTGCCTTTTGGCTCAGCTCTCTCTTTATCACAACAGACCAGTTTAGCGTCCACATCACTGCTGACACTGCCCCGATCCATCTGTCCAACTCCCACTCTCCCTTACCCTCACTCGTGAACAAAACCCCGAGATACTTAAACTCCTCCACTTTAGGTAGCAACTCCCCCCTGACCTGGAGTAGGCACTCCACCCATTTCTGGCTGAGCGCCATGGCCATGGACTTGGAGGTGTTGATCCTCATCCCAGCCGCTTTGCACTCAGCTGCAAACCATCCCAGCATATGGTGTAAGTCACAGATTGATGAAGCCAACAGGACCACATCATCCGCAAAAAGCAGAGACGTGATCCTGATGCCACCAAACCAGACACCCTCCTCCCCTTGGCTGCACCTAGAAATTCTGTCCATAAAAGTTATGAACAGAACCGGTGACCAAGGAGAGCCCTGGCAAAGTCCAACATGCACCAGGAATGAGTCCGACTTACTGCCAGCAATGCAAACCAAACTCCTGCTCCGGTCATACAGGGACCGAATGACCTGCAGTAGTAAGCCCTGAACCCCATACTCCCAAAGCACCCCCGACAGGGCACCATGAGGGACGCAGTCGTAAGCTTTCTCCAGGTCCACAAAACACATGTAGACCAATTGGGCAAACTCCCATGCACCCTCCAGTACCCTTGCAAGGGTAAAGAGTTGGTCCAGTGTTCCACGACCAGGATGAAAACGGCATTGTTCCTCCTGAATCCAAGGTTCGGCTATCAACTGGACTCTCCTCTCCAGCACCCCAGCATAGGCTTTCCCAGGGAGGCTGAGAAGTGTGATCCCCCCACGGCCGGCCCAAGGCATAAGCAAATTAAGCGCCCGCTTAGGGCCCCACACACCACCAGGGGGCCCCCAAGAGCAGTTGGAATGCCCACCTGCGAAAATATTTTTAATTAAAAAAACGTAATATCAATGACATGATATAGCAGAAACAAAAGACACAAAAATAAGACACAAAATAACGTTTTTTGTATCATTTTCATAGTTGGTACATTAGGTTAACTAATCCTTGCTGCTGGTTGCTGCCACTGCGCTCCTGCACAACCAGACGCACGTGACGTGACAGGAGTTATTCACTTCGGAAGATAGGTGGACTAGATGGCTAAGCCATGTCTCAAAAAAGAAATTATCCATCTGGGGCAGAGAAGAGGAAGAAACAAGAGGAAGATGATCAAGCACTGATGATGACAGGAAAAAGGACAAGTGTTGTCTTTCCGAACAGCGAGTTATTTTAGGCGAGTTTTCATATTTTCTCCTATAAATAGTTTTAAGTGTAACATAATAGGTTGTTGTTGTGTTATTGTTGATGTTATTATGCTGCAAATTTCTCTGTTCATTTTGTGAATTTATTTAAGATTTCTTTTAAGATGTAAGGTTTATTCCAGATTTTAAGATTTATTTATTTGTTTGTTATTTAATAACAGTTACAAGTACAAGTACTAAGTACTGTTTGTAAGAACTGTGTATGTTAGGTTTTGTTTTGCACATTAGTGCAAAATAAACTGGTTAACTTGTTTACATATACAGTGTCTTGTCTACTGATTTGTTGTTTTACTTACAAATATGCCACACATCACTCTGAATATTTTATATTGCAATAGCCACAAGTTGCAGTATAATGTAAACCAACTAAAAATGCAGATTATGGTGGGTGGCTAGACTAACTAGACTAACTGTGTAGCCTAAGAAATAATAAGGCAGCTAGCAGTGTAGTTTTGGTGGTGTGGGGGCCCCCAAATCAAATTCTGCTTAGGGCCCCTTAAAGGCTTGGGCCGGCCCTGGATCCCCCTATAGTTGGAACACACTCTCTGGTCCCCAACCTCCACGCAATGTTGAAGAGGTGTGTCAGCCAAGACAGCCCAACAACATCCAGTGTCTTCAGGAACTCAGGATGAATCTCATCCACCCCCAGAGCCTGGCCACCGAGGAGCTTTTTAACCACCTCAGCAACCTCAGCCCCTGTGATGGGCGAGTCCTCCCAAGCACCCTCAGACTCTGCATCCTCCTCAGACAACATGGAGGTGGGATTGAGGAGATCCTCAAAGTATTCCTTCCACCGTTGGATGATGTCCCCAGTTGAGGTCAACAGCACTCCATCCTCGCTGTAAACAGTAGGGACAGAGCACTGTTTTCCTTTCCTGAGCCGCCGGACAGTTTGCCAGAATCTCTTTGAGGCTGACCGAAAGTGTTTGTTATGGCCAAACCGTGCATGACACAAAAGTCCAACAACTGAACACCACTCGGGTTCAGATCAGGTAGGCCGTACCTCCCAATCACACCCCTCCAGGTCTCACTGTCATTGCCCACGTGAGCATTGAAGTCCCCCAATAAAACAATGAAGTCCCCTCGTGGTGCACTGTCTAGCACCCCACTCAAGGACTCCAAGAAGGCTGGGTACTCTGAACTACCATTTGGCGCATAAGTGCAAATGATAGTCAGAGTCCGTTCCCCGACCCAAAGGCGCAGGGAAACAACCCTCTCATTCACTGGGGAGAGCTCCAATGTTAGCGCACCAAACTGGGGGGCTACCAATAGCCCCACCCCTGCCCGGCGCCGCTCACCCTTGGCAACTCCAGCATAGAAGAGAGTCCAACCCCTCTCCAGGAAATTGATTCCAAAGCCCAAGCTATGCTTTGAGGTGAGCCCAACTATATCTAGTCAGTACCACTCAACCTCACGCACAAGCTCAGGCTCCTTTCCCACCAGAGAGGTGACATTCCATTGCCCAAAAGCCAGTTTTGTCAGCCGGGGATTAGTACGCCAGGGCCTCCGCCTTTGGCTGCCACCCGATCCACAGTGCACCGGACTTTTACGGTACCTCCTGCACGTGGTGGGTCCACAGGAGAGTGGTTCCGTGTTGCTCATTCGGGCTGGGTCCAGCCAGGCCCCACGGATATAGGCCCGACCACCAGGCATTCGCCAATGAGCCCCTCCTCCGGGCCTGGCTCCAGGGTGGGGCCCCGGCATTCCTGGTCTGGGCGAGGGTACTTGGATACCTGTTTTTTTTTTCTTTCATAAGGGTCCTTTTGAATAAGAAGAAGAAGAAGAAGAGAAGAAGAAATTGAAAATGAGATCATTGTTGTTGATTTCTCACACTCATACGTACTTACAGTTTGAGAGAGAAATAATCCTGAACTTGTCTTAACTGATGAATTCAGAAGTTTTAAATAGTGAACTGATGGATTTAAACCTGACAGCTTTAACAGGTGAACAGTATTGGTTTGAATTCTGCCTGGAAACATGTGACCGTGTGTGTGTGTGTGGTGCAGGATTGGTGTGTGTGTGTGTGTGTGTGTGTGTGTGTGTAGAGTAGAGCTGCTTCACCCACACTTTCCTCAGTAAGAGAACACACTCAGAGAGGAACAATGTCGGAGCTGCTGAGAATACTGCTCCTCTTACTGCCTGCCATCCTGCACACAGCAAGTGAGTATTAGATCAGCTGCTGAGGTTAGTCTGGATGTTTTTATTTGTTTGTTTGTTTAAGTAGCTATGTTGTGTTTTTAAAGAAAACAAATAAATAAAATAAGCTCATGTTTAGAAGGATGCAGTTTGTTTATTAAATTTGTCAGAAGAATATTACAGAACTCGAAATGTATTGATTTATTATGTGTTTAGAGGCAGGTTTAATCACAGAATTAATTTTTAAAATAAACATTAAAATATATTTTAAAAATAAAAGCTGTATTACTCTCCATTTTAACAGTAAAATAAAGCTTTGGTGTTATTTTTCTCTCAGATGGACATACACTGTCACTGTGACATCGGTGCTTCTGGAGCTCTGATGATCTCAGTGACATGGAGTTCATAGAGTCTTCCATCTTCAATAAGATCAAATACAAGGTGTTTAACAGCACTCTGGGGAAGTTTGTGGGATACACTGCACACGGCATCTATAACGCAGAGAGATTGAACAAAGACACTGCAAAACTGCAATCACTGAAAGCCGAAGTGGAACGTTTCTGTAAGCACAATGCTCAGATTTACTACAGCAACGTCCTCAGTAAAGCAGGTGAGATTATTTGTGAACCTCAAAACTTTGATTCGGTAATATTTCCAGTATTTCCTCATTCTGCAGCAGATTTATCTTTATTTTTGCAGTAGTTTATTTGCACATTAAAATACAGAGTATAATATACACTGAGCTATTCTTCTGTAGCTTATTAGATACCAAATTAAATTTGTTATCTAAAAACCTAATTCATACCTACATATTATTATTATTATTATTATTATTATTATTAATGACTCGAAGCTAGAAGTTGATGTTGTTGTGGTTTAATTGTGCAGTTGAGCCCCGGGTTAAGGTCACTTTGGTACAGAAGTCAGATGGCACTCACCCAACCAGGCTGATGTGCAGCGCTTACAGCTTTTACCCCCGACACATTGAGGTGACCTGGCTGAGAAAAGGGAAAGAAGTTAAGGGAGGTGTAACGTCCACTGAGGAGATGGCTGATGGAGACTGGTACTATCAGATCCACTCACATCTGGAGTACATGCCTGAATCTGGAGAGGAGATCTCCTGTGTGGTGCAACACGCCAGCTTCCAAAAGCCCATGGTCTATAAGTGGGGTGAGTCTGATCACATTAAACTAAACTAAAAAAAAAGACATTATTTTTGAAACAGGGCGAAACTGACCTGCTGATTTATATTCTTCATTCTGACATTTATTTATTTATTTATTTATTTTACTACCTCACAGACTCTTCTGCTCCTGCATCTGATAAGAGTAAGATTGCTATCGGGGTTTCAGGTCTGGTGTTGGGGATCATGTTTTCAGCTGCTGGATTCATCTACTACAGGAAGAAATGCTCAGCTGCTTACTAAGGTGAAGATCAGAGTTTGATGTGCTAAAAGCAAAATTAGTAAAGATAAAAATGAACAATTTAGTAACAATGCTCAGTCATCTTTTTTTAACAAATCTAATAATTTCTAATAAAGCTCTAATATGCCCAATCATTAATTTCTCAATGATTAAACATAACTAAACGATAACCTACACTATGCTTATTTATTCTCATTATCTCTAGCCGCTTTATCCTGTTCTACAGGGTCGCAGGCAAGCTGGAGCCTATCCCAGCTGACTACGGGTGAAAGGCGGGGTACACCCTGGACAAGTTGCCAGGTCATCACAGGGCTGACACATAGACACAGACAACCATTCACACTCACATTCACACCTACGGTCAATTTAGAGTCACCAGTTAACCTAACCTGCATGTCTTTGGACTGTGGGGGAAACCAGAGCACCATACCTGTCAACCCTCCCGTTTTTCCCGGGAAATCCCTTATTTTGACTTATTTCCCGCTGTCTTCCCGTTTTTTTTTTTTTTCCTGAAAATATCCCGTATTTTCACATTATATAAAAGTCGGTAGGTCCAGAATTCATGACACGCCTCTGACAGGAGTTTACAGCAGGAAGTCGGGCCATGAATTCACGTCCCCACCCTCTCCAGTACAGCAGGTGGCAGTCTAGTAATTACACATTGATTTTAATTGCATGTCTGTGAAGAAGACTGTCAGAACCATAGTGCTAGTCTGACCCATAGATTTACATAGAAGACTAGATTCCTCACCGCGTATTCCAGAACGTCCGCACAGGGCGGCCATCTTACCACAGACAAGGGGTATGAAGACTTACGCAAGCACAGCCCAGGACTCACATTATGATTTACAGGAAATCAAAGTACTGACTTTGATGACAAGATGATGTGTGTGTCTGTTTTAATTGTAGATGTTTATATCAGTATGTTTAGTTTTATTTTAACTGCACATTGGAGCCTAGTCAAATGAAATTTCAATCTTCTGTGCTAACATATATTGACTTTGACATGATAATCAGCTTTGAATGTTCTTTTTGTAAATGTAAAAATATCTTTTTATCCTTGGAAGTATAACCACGTGTGATTAATTAAATTTTTTTTTTTGTCACAAACTACCGTGACTCGCTGTCACTGTTTTATACTATTACTTACTCGGGCAGTGCATTTGTTATTATGCTATGATGTGAGTTTACATTTGTTATTATGCTATGATGTGAGTTTACATTTGTTATTATGCTATGATGTGAGTTTACATTTGTTATTATGCTATGATGTGAGTGCATTAGGTTTTTGAGGTGGATGAAGTATTTCTGAAGTTTCAGAAGTGAGTAAGCTGTTTATTTAACTTTAGCTTCCCCTACGGCCCTATCACATATAAAAATATTTTCACTAAAAATTGGAAATAAATTGTATGGTTATTTGTCCTAAGGCCGCAGTTATCCATAAGTATGCAGTGTTAGGCTTCTCACAGCAGAGGAATTTCAGCATGCATCCTATCTTACAGTCTGTAGTATACTGAAATATTTTCACCAAGCAATGCGTATTTTTTTAAAACATAAAATGATTATTCATCATTAATACCATAAATACATACTTCCGTTTGTTTTTTTTTATATAACAAACCAAACCGTTTGAATATCGATTGAAATTTGAGGACGTTACGGTCATCTGAAAAGTACATATCGCTACCAACACAATGTAATGGGTAAGCCAGCTGTCTGAGGTAAGATGGCCGCCATGTGCGGCTGTTCGACTTCATTGACGGGCAACGGGGACGAGGCATCTAGTCTTCTATGTAAATCTATGGTCTGACCAAGGTCACTGCTCGGAACTTCTCACAAAACTAAAAGATGGTCATAATTCTTTCCTCAGGGAGCGAGTTTCAGTAGACGGCGAGACTAGAGACATGAATAAAGAAAGGAGCGAGGCAAAACCAAAAAAGGTGTATTGCTGCTACTTGCCCAAATGGCAGGACGAATTTAATTTTGTGAAGAAAAGTCAGTTCGATTACCGACTTTCTGAAATTTTCGGAAAGTTTGACTTTCCGAAATTTTCCCTTATTTTGAGTTAAAATCTGGGAAATATCCCTTTTTTTCAAACCTCAAAGTTGACAGGTATGCAGAGCACCTGGAGGAAACCCACGTGGACAACATGCAAACTCCGCACAGAAAGGCCCTCACCGGCCACGGGGCTCAAACCCTGACCTTCTTACTGCGAGGCGACAGCGCTAACCACTACACCATTGTGCCGCCCTGCTTAACTATTATTACATTAAAAGTTGTTGATTTAGAAATGTATTTGCAATTTGGGATGGCCTTACCTTTCACAAGAATGAGGTGGGATGCATAAATATAATTATCAGAACCACTTTTATCAAAGAACATTATTTACATTACAGTATTTGCAATGAGTGGTATTTGGCGGGTGGCTCTGTTCTGGGACCTCCCTACCCTTCCACATGCATACGTGGAAAGCCATGTGCCTACATGGAAAGGCTAAAGCATGGAGAGCCACAGCAAACCTCCCCTCCCAGTAGGGTACAGAACAGAGCAGGCATGACAACAGATGACATTGATTAAGGTCGGAATATGGGACCTCCCTGCCCTTCCATATGGCTAAAGCAGGGAGGGTGCAGCAATGGAAATGGCATGGATTAAGGGACCTCCCTGCCCTTCCACATGCCTGCATGGAAAAGCTTGAGGTAGGGAGAACACCTCCTTGGCTTTCTATGTGCCTGCATGGAATGGCTAAAGTAGGGAGGATGGCAGCAACAAAAATGGGGGTGTTCCCGGTCTGCAGTGATTATCATGTATCAGAACGTGGTTCAAGGAAGGACAATGAGTGAACCACAGAAGAGTACCTGCACAACTGCTAAAAAGTTAATGCTGGCTATGACAGAAAGGTGTTAGAATGCACAGCATATCACAACTGCTTTGTATGGGCTGAGTAGCTGCAGACTGGTCAGGGTGCTCATGCTGACTCTTGTCCATTAGGACAATAGGCATGTGAGCATCAGAACTGGACCATGGAGCAATGGAAGAAGGTGCCTGGACTGGGCATCAATGATATAGAAATGACATTGATTAAAGTCAGACAGCGTGAAATGGGAGGAGTTGGGGTGGAGGTGGGTTGCAAAATGGCTTTCAGAGGAAACAGCAAAGGTAGACACGTTAAAGCATCTTAAATAAGGTGCTCTATGAAAGACTTGTCAATAGAACGCATTGAAGGGAATCAGCTGAGCTGACAGTTGATGTGGGCTGGCTTGAGATCAGCTGCAGTCAGCTGATGTTGCTGGGATTGAGGGCTGATCTTGACTTCATGGCCTGCCAGAACTAGGCTACACTTGATTTCTGTCAGAACCACTTTCATCAAGGAACATTATTTACATTGAAATATTTGCAACAAGTTGTGTTTGTCAAGTGGCTCTGTTCTGGGACTTCCCTGCCCCTCAACATGCATACATGGACAGCCTTGGGGCAGGGGCAGCACACCTCCCTGTCTTATCATGTGCCTACATGGAAAGGCTAAAACAAGGAAAGCCACAGCAAAAAAAAAAAACCTACCACACCAGGCAGACCTCCCTGGCCTTCTATGCTTTCATGGAAGAACCAGCTGGAGGAGCTCACTGATTATTAAATAGGAAGCAAGTTAAACAAAGATGAAATATGGTGAGATGAGTTGAAGCTTCACAGATTGCTATTTGAGGTAACATTGCTAGTAAGTTTATACAGAGAGCCTGGGCAGCTATGCAATAACATTCCATCCATCCATTACCACTTATCCTGTGCAGGGTTGCAGGCAAGTTGGAGCCTATCCCAACTGACTACGGGCAAGAGGCAGGGTACACCCTGGACAAGTTGCCAGGTCATCGCAGGGTTGACACATAGAGACAAACAACTATTCACACCTACAGTCAATTTAGAGCCACCAATTAACCTAACCTGCATGTCTTTGGACTGTGGGGGAAACTGGAGGAAATTCACACAGACACAGGGAGAACATGCAAACTCCACACAGAAAGGCTCTCGTCAGCCACTGGCCTTGAACCCATGACCTTCTTGCTGTGAGGCAACAGTGCTAACCACTACACCACCATGCTGCCCCTACACAATAACATTTATTCTTTAATCTAGTGCAGTTTGAATGAATAAGGGCAGGTCAGGCTGGATGGTACTGCCTCCGGGCACAGTTGGTAAAATTCTGAAATTCAAAGCAGGACAAGAATCAGCCATGGTTGTCCAAGCCTGGAATATGGCTGTTCAAATGATGAAATTATCCAACACAGAGGACCATGTGAGGCACGTCATGAATCTATTAATAACAGAACTGAGGAGTGCCCTTGTTAATGATGTTTACAGCTGCTGCCTCATTGTCACAAAAACAGGATTTGCTTCTTGACAAGTGTTTACCCCATAGAAGATGAGCTACACAATTGGGTAGATTCCATTAGAGCAGTGGAAGAAGTGTCAGCTGACAAGGATGTCAATTCTTTTGTGGGGAAATGTAGGAAATGACAATGTTATTGCTTTTGTTGCTGTTTTCTTCCCTGTCCGTTATGTTTCTTTTTCTGGTCTTGACGAAAGCCCAGTTGGGATACCCACACTTCTGAAGTGCTTCCTTGATTGTGTTTTTGCTCCTTCTCTTTTCCCTCTACCGTGGTAATGGTATGACAGAATATTGTCTCATTTCAGGACTGCAATGTATGCATTTTAGCCAGAGGTGGTTTGAAAGAGGGGTAAAATAAGCCACCTTCATCAACGTGGAATGACCATCACTGAACAGAGGAGGTGGTCTGAGACGTCACTTATCAGCCACCTACAATGCAGTCCTTGGCACACTTCCCAGGAAATTGAATACACATCCACACCAAGGCTCAGCTGACTTCAATGACTCACATGATGGCAGAGAGAGCCAACAACCCACAGATCGCCCTAATGACCTTCTAGGCTGCTAATATAGTTCACACCCAACCTCCAGTGAGCCTAACACCTACAGGATGACTGAGAGGGTCAACAACCCAAGTGACCTCAACAACTCTCTTTAGGGTTCTGTGGTTGGTAGAAGAGAGCAACTGGACTTGCTTGAAGATTCTTGAAGACGTTTCGCATCTCGTCTGAAAGGCTTCCTCAGTTCTGTCTGACTAATAGGGAGTATCAAGTATTTATCCTCTCATGGATCATCATAGAATCCGAATCAGAATGCTGATGGCTGCATTGTAGGTGGCTGATAAAAGATGTCTTAGACACCCACCTCTGTTCAGTGATGGATCTGATTCGGATTCTATAATGATCCATGAGAGGATAAATACTTGATACTCCCTATTAGTCAGACAGAACTGAGGAAGCCTTTCAGACGAGAGGCGAAACGTCTTCAAGAATCTTCAAGCAAGTCCAGTTGCTCTCTTCTACCAACCACAGATTACTATGTACCTGGATGACTGGGTATCTTCACAGATATCTCTTTAGGGTTGCTTTTGGTCCACTAGAAGATAAATACCTGGAACTCCCCATAAATCAGCCAGAGCTGAAGAAGCCTTTCAGATGAGAGGTGAAACGTCTTCAAGAATTTCAAGCAAGTCCAGTTGCCTTCTTTAGCACATACAGTTTAAGCCACATGTTTTGGACTGTGGGAGGAAACCCATACAGGCACAACATGCAAACTCAGACATGGAGAAAACATACAAACTCCACACAGTCAGCTGCAAGGTTCACACCCAGAACCTTCTTGCTTGAAGACAATGGTGCTAACCACTGCACCATCATGCCACCCAGGCTGGAACTGATCTGATGGAAATTTCAAATGATCAGGTGTTTGCCTGTAAATAATAATTCTGAAATGAACACAGCAGGATGACATTTTTTAAAAATGCCAAATGGAACATAAAAAGAGGAAATGCGTTAGCCTTTTTGGGGGGGAAATGGTTAATTTGTCATATTTTTCTATAAAGGAACAAAGTGAACTTCGCTTTTGAAAGTAGAAAAAAAGGCCTTGATTTTACCGCTCCCCAGGCTTCTATGTGGCTTCAATCAAAGATACAAAAGTGTAGTATGATGTTTTCAATCATCTATAATGTTTTTGGGGAATTTATGAACTGTACAGCAATGTTCATTTGGCCTGAATGTTTGGTATGTTGTGTGTGCCCATGGTGGAGCTCTGGGGATTTTTTTTTTCTGAACTGGTATTATCCAGTTTACCACACAGGTACCTTATATATAACAGCTACATTTTTCCAACACAGAATTTCCGCATTATTTGAGTTTTCTTGTTATTTTATCAGTATTCAAGCCATTTCATATGATTATTAGCTAATTATCCTACCTATCTTTTGACTGTTGGTCTCTCTGTGTGTTTTTAGGGTACATAATACTAAAGTATTTTAGAATTAGAATCACTTTATTCACTTTGTATACAGGAATGTACAGAAGTTTGGCAGATCATTGTTAGCACAATCAGACCTTCAGACCTACAAAAAATGCAGACTTTATACACAATGCACTTCATTAGAACATCTGTAAATCTGCTCATTTATATGTAGTGATCCAGTCAGCCAATCATGTGGCAGCAATGTAATACATAAACTCATATAGATTTAATGACTTTTGTTGTGGCATGGCTGTTGGTGAGTATTTCAGAAACTGTTGATCACATCCAAGTCTCTAGGGTTTACACAGAATAGTGGTGGTGGGAGCATAAAAACATACAGTGAAAATAGCAGTTCTGAGGGTGGAGATGCTTTGTTTATGAGAGAGGTTAGAAGAGAATGGCCAGATGGGTTCGAGCTAACAGGAAGTCTATGGTAACCGAAATAGAGCAGACAAGCTCACCCAAACTTGACAGGTGAGGACCGAGTCTGTGGTGTATGTGTATATACTGCCATCTAGTGTTTCCTAAATGGGCAATGCACTTCTGAAATGGTGAAAAACTGCAGCTCCATACAGGAACAGAGATTCTGCTGCTCAGAAACACAAGTATAACATCAAGAGTAAATAGTGATGTAGCAAGTCTTCAGTGAGTATAGACCTAACACCATCTGGTTAAATATATATAAGAGTTAAGGATCTCTCTCTCTCTCTCTCTCTCTCTCACACACACAACATAAACACACAATTGTTCTTAATATCTTGGCATTTAAGGCCATGTGTGTGAATTGTAACATGCTATGGAGAGAAACAGGATGTGTGGAGGCTCAGAGTGATGTTTACTGTGGGAGATCCAACAGCTATAGCCCTACTTCACTGCAGGCAGGGCTGCTGACAGCTTTGGCTGGGCCCGGGACAAAATGCTCTGAATGGGCCCCCCCAACAACCCCCCCGGGCCAACCCACACACACACACACACACACACACCTCTCTTATCCCAGTCTCTACTCACTCCAACCCTTAAATGACAGGTATTCAAAAACCATTCAACCGGTCAACAACCATTTCATTTTAGCATTTCAACATTTTTACAGTTTTAACATTTTAACATTTCCTTAGTCTGCAACTATTCAGGTGCAAAATGCAATGTGCCGGACTTTTGTTGTGCGTGCGTGCGTACTGTCCAGTGTGAAAAGCAGAGAAGAACACACCGCTCGAGAAACGGCGGGATATGATTGCGGGCTAATGTGAATATTCTTAGCTTCAATCAGATATATGAAACACAATGTTATTAAGCCGTTGTGGTTATGAAATGATTCAATGCCCTGTGCGTTTGATATGGTGTTCAGTGTGACTTGCTCTCCCCTCGTTTTTTGTAACATGAATTGCGTGCCGCGCGTGCCTTGGTTGGGGTTACTTTACGGGGCTGGAAAAAGTTGGCTGTGTTTTACCCAGTGATGGGAATAACGGCGTTAGAAATAAACGGCGTTACTTTTTTTAGTAACGAGTAATCTAACTAATTACTTTTTACATCGTTATAACGCCGTTCCCATTACTTACAATAAAATACTACGCGTTACTTTATTAAAGCTGTTCTCATCTGGCACGCTGCTCGTTCAGCCTTTCTTTACTCTGCTTTCGTGTGGGGCGGGGAGACACGAGACAACGGCACAGTAAGCCAATCAGAGTAGATTTGGACAACATACGTAGGTAGGCCACGCCTACTGCACTACTGCGCACTTTCAATCGGAAGACACAGCGATGGCGAGTGGTCAGCCCAGCACTGCGCTTTCACACTGGAAATACAGCCAGGACTTTTCATTACTTGAAATAAAAGGCAAGAGTGTTTACGTGCAATGCACATTATGTCGAGGAACAAAGCGTTTGTCCTCGTCAGTGGCCAGTAATTAGTAACATAATTTTAATAACTACAAAAATATATTACATTTGATAGATGTCATCTCACATTGTCCCACAAAAATATTAATATAGTGTAGATAACATTACTAATTGGTTCTGTTAAGTGTCCATTTCAGTCATTAAACACATTTAACATTCACTTTTATTATGATTACACTAATTGAATTTGATTTTTTTTGAGGGGGAACAAAATGTAACGGAATAATTACTTTCCCTGGTAATTAGTTACTTTTATGACAAAGTAACTCCATTACTAACTCAGTTACTTTTTGGGAAAAGTAACTAGTAACTATAACTAATTACTTTTTGAAAGTAACGTGCCCAACACTGGTCTTACCTGGCTCAGCTGCCCCACTGCCTTTGCTAGTACCTGCTGCATCATCCGAATCTTTGTTAAAATATTTATGCAGTGAGCCCCTGAGTCTCTTGGTTTCTTCCTCTCCTTTTCTCTTTTCTTTTCTTTTCTGTGCTCCATTGTGCATGTTGGCAAATGGCACGCACGCTGATTGTCGAAGCGCTATGATCGAACGATGTCGTTTTTTTCCCCTTAATCAAAGAGTCAGACCAAACCATTTTTGCATTAGGGGTGGTAGGGGGTTCTTGACGCCTTTTTCAAAGACAATAAAGGCAAAAGATCTAGAAATCATTTATTGAATGCAAATATAGCACATTTCTCCCCCAAATCAACACATTTTGAAATGAAATAAAATAATCACAACTTCATGAGAGCCCAGTTCTGCCCCCCCCCCCCCCCCCCATTCCTGGGCCCGGGACAACATACCCGTTTGTCCCCCCCTGTCGGCGGGCCTGACTGCAGGGGTCAACACATAGGACGGCAGCAAACAGAGCGGCAAACAGTCTCAAAAGCAGGAAACACAGTATATGGAATTTACAAACTCAAAAAAGGGAACTGAGACTAAAAGCCAATTTACACTAAAAATCTGCAACATGACAAAAGCATTTCACAATGTCACAGAGACAAGCTGCAGTGGTCTAAATTGATAGCAAGCCAATGAGAGAACAGTGGTGCCCCCTTTCCACCACAGACCTCCCAAATGACCCACATCTGGTGGGTCAGACTGGAAAAATGATATCCAAACCAGCTGACCCACCAAGATATGGAAAAACCTGATATCAGAAAAATCTAAAGAGCAATGTCAGTGATCTGTCAGGCTTTATAGTGGAGCTCCATTAAGAGAATATGGTAATATTGACATGAATTTTGATGGGTTTTGTGACCACAGGGTACCCAATCGTAAGTGCAAGATAACGTAGCTCATAAACACTTGACCACCAGACAATGAAATTTGTATCTTTATTTAAATAAGATAGATGGGTTTTTATCCAGCACTTATTTTTAATTTGCTTTTTAAAAAATATGTGGGATTATTTACTAACACATTTTACACTCATTAGTAGCTCTGCTTTTAGGCAGTACCTACACCTTTTAAAACTTTACGCTGACTTTCAGAAAGTTAACTTTTGGTATAATTGTAACAGCATTTACGTATGAGTGGGACAAATTTCAGGATTAGGCCTGGATAATGCCATAAGTAATGGTCTTTAGGTCTCAAGTTGATATCTGGAAACAGTGCCTTCCTGGTTTCCAAATATTCTTGAATGAAAGCATCCAGATAAGTGACCTGAGCCTTAGAAATTTGCTGAGCACAAATTCGGTCAACAATGTCCTTAAACTGCAAAGTTAACTGCCCCACATTATCTTGGGGGTCCTGCACTTTGTCTCCAATTATGAGAGGCAACAATCTCAAGAAGTTCCAATTTTGAACAGCTTGTCCACCAAGTTTCAATGTTTTAGGACTGACCTCACAAGGTTTGGAGCAAGCATCTGTTGCTTTGTATTTAAACTGCTTGATGAGGTAAAGAGCAACATCGTATGAGAGGACACCCTCAAAGATGTCATGACCGAGACATGGGGGCATGCTAGGTCAGCAAACATCAAAGTTTTGTAAAGAATTAAATACTGACCTGAACTTTATCCCTTGTACTTCTGGCTTATCTTCTGTCTCCAGCTGTTCAGTGGCAGATCTATATGTTTCTCGAGTCTGCTCAGGTCCAGAGATAGCTGGATCAGCACCCTGAAATTCAGTTCGAGTAATCAGACAATATCTGCAGAAGTACTCAGATGAACTGAAATTTTCTGTAAAACCACCAATGCAGTGAGAGCCCAAGTTGTCTCCAGCAATGCAGTAGAGAGCTCCCTTTACAACAGATTTATCTATCATTGTTATCCCATTTTCCTCTAGTACCTTCAAATCAGCCAGGAGTTCTGAAAAATCTTTGGCATGGCCAAATTCCTTGAAATCCTTCTCTCTACACAGTAAAACTGTCATGCTCAGCCCCGGACTTCCACTCCGGAGATTTATTATCTCCCAGTTCAGCGCTAATCCGGATCCGGGACGGGACTTTCATCTTGCTGGCATTCACTTCCTGGTTTGCTCTGCTGTGTATAAAAAGGCGGTTCTCAGACAGGGACCCTGCCAGAATGTCTCGTTGGTTTTTCACATTGTCTCTGTGCTATTATTGCTTCTTGGATTTTTGCTCTGTTTTGCCTGTTTCTTGTCAGCCTTTAGCACTACGTTTTTGTCTTTTTTCATGTTTGTTGTGCTCCGTTTTTGTCTGGACTATTTTTTTATGCTAGTGTTTTTTGTCCCAAGTTTTTTCTGGATTATTTTTGGTTTATTTTTACTCCTGTTAAATCTTATTATTGGATTTACTGGTCTGTGTTCTGCTCTTGGATCCTACTCACCACATCTCGCCTCCCATAACAAAACCCAGCTGCATATGATCAGCATTTGATCAGGCATGGGGGGAGATGTTGAGTAGAGAGAAGTACACAACCAAAACCTTGTGCTTCTTTTTCACAGAACCCAGCATGTTCACTACTTCAGATGCATCCTGGTATACTAGAACCAGCTTGAGACAACTTGGGTTTTCCTGAAAAAAATGCTTGACACAAACACCTTACCATTGCAACAGTCACTGAGAGCATCTATTTTGGAAACATTATTAGGATCCACTGACATGAGACCTTGCCAAAAATCAGATTCCAGCATACCCTTTAAAGTATTTAGCACAGGCACATAATAGACAAATCTCTCTGTCTTGTTCTCGTCGCTGCCCAAAAACACTGTTTTGGGCTCAACATATTTGAACACATCTTTAAAGCACTGGGCTCTCGAGTAAGCAGTCCTCATGGGCCCTGTGTGGCAAGCTGAGAACAAGTCAGATTGTTTTCCTGTGTCACAGATTTTTAGTGTCTTCATCTGAAACTGACTTTTCTTTTAGAAGTGAGTTTAATCTATTCAAAGTATATGTCTGTCCCAATTCATGTACTAGTACATCTCAAAGAATTAGAATACCATGAAAAAGTTCCTTTTTTTCATAATTTAATTCAAAAAGGTAAACTTTCATATATTCTATATTCATTACATGTAAAGTGAAATAGTTAAAGCCTTTTTTGTTTTAATTTTGATGATTATGGCTTATAGCTCATGAAAATCAGAAATCCAGTATCGCAAATTATTAGAATATTCCCTAAGATCAATCAACAAAAGGATTTACAATACAGAAATGTCCAACTTCTGAAAAGTATATTCATTTATACACTCAATACTTGGTTGGAGCTCCTTTACCATGAATTACTGTATCAATGCGGTGTGGCATGGAGGTGATCAGTCTGTGGCACTGCTGAGGTGTTATTGAAGCCCAGGTTGCTTTGATAGTGGCCTTCAGCGTATCTGTATTTTTGGGTCGGGTGTTTCTCATCTTCCTCTTGACAATACCCCATAGATTCTCTATGGGGTTCAGGTCAGGCAAGTTGGCTGGCCAATCAAACACAGTAATATCATAGTCAGCAAACCATTTGGTAGTAGTTTTGGCACTGTGGGTAGGTGCTAAGTCCTGCTGGAAAAGGAAATCAGCATCTCCAAAAAGCTCGTCAGCAGATGGAAGCATGAAGTGCTCTAAAATCTCCTGGTAGATGGCTGTGTTGACTTTGGACTTGATAAAATACAGTGGACCAACACCAGCAGATGACATGGCACCCCAAATCATCACAGACTGTGGAAACTTCACACTGGGCTTCAAACACCTTGGATTCTGTGCCTCTCCACTCTTCCTCCAGACTCTAGAACCATGATTTCCAAATTAAATGCAAAATGTACTTTCATCTGAAAAGAGGACTTTGGACCACTGAGCAACAGTCCATTTCTTTCTCTCCTTAGCTCAGATAAGACACTTCTGACATTGTCTCTGGCTCAGGAGTAGCTTGATATTAGGAATGTGAAAGTTGTATCCCCTTTCTTGAAGATGTCTGTTCGTAATGGGTCTTGATACACTGACACCAGCCTCAGTCCACTCCTTGTGAAGCTCTCCCAAGTTCTTGAATCAACTTTTCTTGACAATCCTCTCAAGACTGCGGCCATCCCTGTTGCTTGTGCACCTTTTCCAGCCACCCTTTTCAGCAATGACCTTTTGTGGCTTACCCTCCTTGTGGAGGGCATCAGTAATCATCTTCTGGACAACAGTCAAGTCAGCAGTCTTCCCCATGATTGTGGTTGTGTGTACTGAACTAGACCGAGAGATACACTGTGTTCATACTGTTTTACTCAAACTCGAAATGAAATATTCTAATATTTTGAGATGGGGTTTTTTATGTTTTTGTACTGTATGCCATACTGATTAAAATTAAAATAGAAAAATGCTTGAAACATTTTAGTTTATGTGTAATGAGTCTATAATATATAACATTTTCACTTTCTTAAATAACTGATGGAAAATATCGAACTTTTTCACAATATTCTAATTTTTTGAGATGCACTAGTATATTCTGTATTTCTTCAACAATGTTTTGAATGGTAGATGCTGGAAGATGATGTTCATACATGTCAACCCCTCACGGCTCTCACCTGTACTCCCTGGTAAAGAAATCCATAATTTCCATACCAAATCCATAGTAATATTTCATGCATAATAAAAATGTATCAGATCTTACCTAATACCTAATGTCAGATACAACCTTTGTTGGCTTTTGCGTGAAGAAATGAATTGACGGCTGTCTCTTTTTCTGGTTTGCATTCTTCATATGCATTTGAGATTTCATGTGTTCCCTCACGTCGTAAATTCCAGAGGCAAACACTTTCACGTCTCTACAACAAATTGTGCAGTTGACATACTCAGCACCCATTCTGGAAGCGATAATTATTCCATTGAATGTTTCTGTCCATTCGGGTAGAAAGCGACCTCCAGTTTTAGATGTTTTGAGTTTTTTCTTCGGTGGTGCCGACATCTTGACCTCTTGACCTGTCTATTGTTACGCTACATGTGCTGTTTTTCCCAATGTCTGTGTTTTCTGGACATATGGGAGGTAAATGAAGATTTTACAGAGAACACACTTTTGCATCCTCCCACTGGGCAAGCCCCATGATGTCCCTCTTCTATGTGCTCCTTTAAGTGAGCAACCAAAGCTTTAGTCGTTCAAATTCTGTAAAGCTGCTTTGCGACAATGTTTATTGTTAAAAGCGCTGTACAAATAAACTTGATTTTGATTTTTTTTTTTAGTTCCCTCACACTGGCATTCACAAAGTGAAACGGTGCATTTTAATGCTGTTAAGGTCATATCCTGAGTAACTGTTGTGGTACCATTGTGGTGGCGATAGAAGTGAGATCTTAAAGCTGCATATCCAGAAAACACCTGCTTACAACTTGTTTCAACACATTTAAAAATATATTGGGGTTCATTGCGATGCAGTTTGCAATGCAAAACATGTGCTTTCACAGACTGAACAGATTCTCCACATATGGTACAAGAATACATCCTCAATATTCAAACACACCGATGTTACATATATCCACTATCAACACGAGCGGCAAGGTTAGCTAACCTGAGGCTTCAACCTGAGGCTTCAGCCTGATGTCCAGCAAGGCGGGAAAATCCACACCTCATTAATCCAAAGCATTTTATCATGCACCATAAAACGCAGTTACACTAATGAAACGATTGCTATTAATACACCCCATCTCCGAAACACGTCTTAACCTACAAAATTGACGTTACCAGGCTGTTATCAAAGTCTAATGTGGCTAACGTTAGCCGTAAAGCTAAGGCGACATATTGTTTGTGACGTTGACTGTAACACAACCGTCTTGATAAACTGAATAAACCCAATCCAACTTTGATTATTTTCTTACCAAGATAACTGAAGGTGGGCTCTGGTTGAGGCAAAAATCCAGAAGGTTGACAAAGCTACTCCGTGAAAACCAAGGACGTGAACGTGTTGGTGCAGTCCAAAGCAAAACTTCCCCGGTGCTTATCAGAGGTTACTGGAGCCAGATGCAGTGCGCTGATTGGTCTGTTTGAATTCAGGCGCCTTGCTGCCAAATGATGCACAATGTCCAAACTACAGGGGGAAAAAATCTTATGAACTCAGTTGTGAGATGCTTTTAAAATCATTCAGATACGTTTTCCATATACTGTATAAATTGAATTTACCTCCATATGGTAACTAAAGAGGGACAGACAGAACAGACAACAGATTAATATTTTAATATTTTTAATATTTAAAAAAAAATGTAAGTGATCATAACACCCATCATTTCATTCGATGATGTAGTATCATAATACTAGCTACATCAAAAGGAATATAAAGGCCTGGCTTTTTTTTTTTTGGCTGTTATAAATATTATGGGGGCAGCACAGTGGTGTAGTGGTTAGCACTGTCACCTCACAGCAAGAAGGTCCTGGGTTCAAGCCCAACGGCCAGCGAGGGCCTTTCTGTGTGGAGTTTGCATGTTCTCCCCATGTCTGCGTGGGTTTCCTCCGGGTGCTCCGGTTTCCCCCACAGTCCAAAGACATGCAGGTTAGGCTAATTGGTGGCTCTAAATTGAGCGTAGGTGTGAATGTGAGTGCGAATGGTTGTTTGTCTCTGTGTATCAGCCCTGCGATAACCTGGCAACTTGTCCAGGGTGTACCCCGCCTTTTGCCCGTAGTCAGCTGGGATAGGCTCCAGCTTGCCCGCGACCCTGTAGAACAGGATAAGCGGCTACAGATAATGCATGGACGGATAAATATTACGGCATATTTCCCTTATGAGCACAACAGCATGTACATTTAACAGTTACAAACTGTATTCCTTACAAGAAATAAATGCAAAAATTGCAGTGTTAGCTGTTATATATATTATGGCCTATTTCAATTATCAGCATAAGAGTTAGTGTATTAAATGGTTAATATATGTATTTTCTCCAAGAAATATATGCAAAAATTGTGGTGATAGCTATTATAACAATTACGGCATATGTCCGTTATCAACATAAAAGTACATTAACTTGACAGTTACAAACTGTATTCTATACATGAAATACATGCAAAAATTGCTGTGTTGGCTGTTATAAACATTACAGCATATTTCCATTTTCAACACAAATGCAGGTACATTTGACAGTTAGAAAATGTATTCTTTACGTGAAATAAATACAAAAATCACGGTGTTGGCTGTTGGAAATATTACGGCATATTTCCGTTATTGTTAGTAAACCTGCTGAGAACGCTATGACATGGACTCCCTGAACTACAGTTCCCAAGACCCACAGCGCCCTCTGTCTCCCAATTACTCATTACAGCTGTCACACATCTTCATAATTACCTCTTCCCCATTTAAGCCACTCACTCGCTCTACTCCAGTGTGAAATATCATTCTGCTCCCTCAGTTTATACCAAGCCTTGTATCTTTCTGACTGCCTTTCATATTTCTGACTTTTGCTTATCCTCTCACGGTTTCACCCTTTGTCTTCCCTTTACTACATTGTTCGCCGATCGCCCTCCCCATGCTAAGTTACCTACCACGATTCCTGTCTCTCATCTTAGCTTTGTTTACTGTTTGCATCCTGTTCTCTTCTGCATCTACATCCGTAAGTGCCCGCACTCTGACAGGATATTTTGCCATCATGGACGTAGTGGAAGAGGCGAAGCAGACGGCTCTTAATGCCCAGGGACAACTGCTGGGAGAACATCAGCAGATGCTAGCAGATCTGAACACTTGTATGGAGCAGCTAGCTACAGTGATGTCACAGGCCCTCCTAACTCATCTCGAGTCTTCCACAAGCCCCGTGCTGCAACTTCCTGTTCCGCACTCGCTTGTAAACGTTTTTTACTTCAATCTTCCATGTATTTCACTACAAGGCCTAACCTATCTGAGGAGCACAAGATTGCCAAGTTCCTTTCTTTCCTCACTGGTAAAGCGCTCCGATGGGCCAGCGCAGTTTGGAACCAGGGCAGTGAACAGACTAAATCCTACGAACTCTTCCTCTCTCAGTTCAAGAGAGTATTTGATCACAAACCAGAAGGAATTAAAGTAGGTAAAAGCTTACTTATCATTTCACAAGGCTCCAGAAGCATGGCCAAGTACGCCCTAGATTTCAGAATGCTAGTGGCAGCCAGCAGGTAGAATGATCCGGCTCTTAAGGCAGTTTTTCGCCAAGGTCTGTGCCCCAAGATTCTAAGCGAGCTCACCTGCAGAGATGAACAGTGCAATCTGGACTCTCTTATTGACTTGGCCATTCGTCTTGATCATCTGTTGGCTCACCGACCTCAGAATAGTGGCAAATTGGTCTTCACCTCTGATGACAGTGCATCCATGGAGGTGTCACATACCTGGCTAACATGCACTGAGCGCTTAAGGAGGAAGAAGGAGGGGTTATGTTTCTACTGCAGAAGTTCTGAACATCAGCTCAACCATTGTCCCATCTGTCCATCCTGTGCAGCTCCCGCTGAAGTTCCAGCATGCAATGTGAGTCCAGTAAGAAAGTTCAGTTGCAAATCATTCAAGGTTCCAGTGTTGTTAAAGTTGGCAGATGCCACACACATCCTTTCTGCTTTTATCAATTCAGGGGCAGAAGGCAACTTCATCAGCAGCTCTGTCATTCAGAAGTTCAACCTTCCAACAACCCCTCTTCAAAGCACACTCAGCATTTGAGCTATCAATGGAGGGCCCATAGGAGAAGGTTATGTCACCATGCGTACAACTCCCATTCACATTCAAGTAGGCACACTGTATTCAGAGTTCATTTCCCTCTATGTCACCGCTACTGTAAGTCACAACATCATTCTCGGCTATCCTTGGCTACAACTTCATGACCCCTTGATTTCATAGCAGAACAAGGAGATTCTCCAGTGGTCCCCTGCATGCTTTCAGAGTTGCATTTCTCATCCTCAAGTCAACATCTCATCCACCTCTGTGGAGAGCCCGCAGCCCGACTCTCTAGACAATGTTCCGGAGTGTAATTTGGACCTCAAGGAGATGTTCAGCAAGGGAAAGGCTTGTGGGCTACCACCTCATTGACCCTGTGACTGTGCAATTGATTTGCTGCCAGGCACGTGACCACCATGAGGTCGTATACACCCACTCTCCCAAAAAGAGCACACGGCTATGGCAGAGTGCATTCAGGAAGCCCTCAAGCAGGGTTATATTTGTCCTTCCAAATCTCTGGCCTCAGCAGGCTTCTTCTTCATGGAGAAACAAGGTGGGGGTCTTAAACCATGTATTGACTATAGGGGACTTAATCAGGTGTCAGTCAAGTACCCATATCTGCTTCCTCTTGTTCCTGCGGCCCTGGAGCAACTCAGATCAGCTAAAATCTTCTCAAAACTCGACTTACGCAGTGCCTACAACTTAATCAGGATTAAGAAGGGTGATGAGTGGAAGACCACCTTCAGCACTACCGCCGGCCATTTTGAGTACCGGGTAATGCCGTATGGCCTTTCTTCAGCACCTAGTGTTTTCCAATGCCTGATTAATGATGTGCTATGGGACATGCTAGGTAAGTATGCCATTGCCTGTATAGGTGATATTCTCATCTACTCCCCAGATGAAGGAAATCACAAGGATCATGTAAGAGTGGTTCTCTAATGCCTGCTTCAGAACCACCTCTATGTCAAAGCAGAGAAATGTGAGTTCCATAAAAGTCACATCTCCTTCTTAGGGTATATTATCAGTGCTGAAGGCATCAGCATGGACTCATCCAAGGTATCTGCAGTCACCTCTTGGCCTACACCCATGTCTATAAAGGACCTTCAATGTTTCCTGGGCTTTGCTAACTTCTATCGCCATTTTATTGGGAGTTTCAGCGTGATTGCCGCTCCCTTAACAGCCCTACTAAAGAAGGGACCCAAGCGCATTAAGTGGAACCCTGTGGCAGAAGAATTACAGCACCTTGATCTGTGCAAACCCTTCACCCTAGAGGTTGATGCCTCTGATACAGGAGTAGGGGCAGTACTGTCACAATGTTTTGGGGAGAAACAGAAACTCCATCCTGTAGCATTCTTCTCTAGAAAGCTCTCACCTGCAGAGAGAAACTACAACGTGGGCAACAGAGAACTTCTCACCATTAAGCTAGCCCTGGAGGAGTGGCAACATTGGCTAGAGGGAGCCACACACCCTTTCGTCATCCTCATGGACCACAAGAATTTAGAATATCTCTGCAAAGCTAAGAGGTTAAACCCTCACCAGGCCAGGCAGGCTCTCTTCTTCATTCACTTCAAATTCACCATTTCATTCCATCCGGTCTCCAAGAACACCAAAGCAGATGCCCTATCTCAAATCTTTGCGCAATCACACCAAGATTTTGTCACCCATCCTATTCTTCCACTCCAATGCTTCATACAGTCAATTACCTGGGACCTTGACAAAGAAATAAGGAACTCTCAACCCCAGACTCTCCCCAACAATCTCCCACCTGGTTTACTATATGTGCTGAAACACTTTAGAGGCAGACTCATCACTTGGATACCCTGGCAGTCAACGTACGCATCTTATGTTGAGAAACAAGTACTGGTGGGAGAACATGCTGACTGAAATTAATCAGTATATCGCCTCATGCTCTGTCTGTGCCCAAGCCAAGGTTCCTAGAACCTCCCCAGCTGGTAAACTTTGCCCTCTCCCTGTGCTTCAAAGACCCTGGTCCCACATAGCCATCAATTCCATCACTGACCTCCCTTCCTCACAAGGCAATACCACCATAATGGTAACCATCAACCGCTTCTCTAAGGCTCTTAAACTCATTCTGTTACCTGGTATCCCCACAGCCTCCCAAACAGCTGAACTATTATTCCAGCAGGTGTTCAGATACTATGGCCTCACAGAGGACATAGTCAGTGGCCGGGGCTCTCAGTTTGTTTCATGCTTCTGGACTTGCTTCATGGAAAGACTGGGAGTATCTGTGAGCCTCACGTCCGGATACCATCCTCAGTTGAACAGCCAAGTAGAGAGGGCTAATCAAGAAATATGCTGTTTCTTAATAATCTTCTGCATGCATAACCAGGGGGACTGGGCATGTTTCCTTCCATGGGCTGAGTATGCACAAAACTCTCTCAGACACTCTGCAACTCAGCTAACACCATTTCAGTGCATACTCAGCGACCAACCATCCCTGTTCCCTTGGGATGACATGCCAAGCCAAGTACAAGCTGTAGATGAATGGTTTTCACGCAGCCAGACTATATGGGAGGAGGTACATCAACGGCTCGAGACTGTCAATGCCAAGTATAAAGATTATGCTGATAAACATAGAGCAAGTAACCCTGACTTTTCCCCAGGAAACAGAGTATGGATAGCCACAAGGAATCTAAGAGAACCACACACCTGTAAGAAACTTCAGCCATGATGCATCAGACCTTACAAGGTACTTCATCACATCAAAGAGGTCTCGTACAGTCTTGAACTCCCCCCTCACAGCAGGTTGTCCCCTATATTCCATGCCTCTAACCTGAAACCTGCCATTCCAGGTCCCCTTGCTGAGAACACACCACTCCAGGAGCACCCAGCTCTTGACATAGAGAGGGACCCCATCTACCAGGTAAATAAGATCCTCAACTCTAGAAGAAGAAGAGGGCAAGTTGAGTACCTGGTAGATTTGGAAGGTTATGGACCTGAGGAGCAAAGCTGGGTTGCTGCTAAGGACATTCTAGACCCACTCCTCAAACAAGAGTTCCATGCCCTACATCCCAACAAACCAGCACCCAGAGGTTGGGGGCATACCAAAAAGAATGTAGCTCCCAGAGGGAGCACCATGGGGGGGTTGGGGTTCTGTCAGTAAACCTGCTGAGAACACTGTGACTACAAAGATGGACTCCCTGAACTACAGTTCCCAGGACCCACAGCACCCTCTGTCTCCCGATTACTAATTACAGCTGTCACACATCTTCCTAATTACCTCTTCCCCTATTTAAGTCACTCACTCACTCTACTCCAGTGTGAAGTATCGTTCTGCTACCTCAGTTCATACCAAGCCTTTATCTTTCTGACTGCCTTTTGGATTTCTAACTTTTACTTATCCTCTCACGTTTTTGCCCTTTGTCTTCCCTCTACTACATTGTTCGCAGTTCGCCTGACCCACACTAGTTTACCTACCATGATTCTTGTCTCTTGCCTTGGCTTTGTTTACTGTTTGCATCCTGTTCTCTTCTGCATCCATATCCATAAGTGCCTGCATTCTGGCAGTTATCAGCACAACAGCACTTACATTTAACAGTTAATAACTGTATTCTTTTCAAGAAATAAATGTAAAAATCATAGTGTTGACTGTTATAAATATTACGGCATTTTTCCGTAAAAAAAAAAAGTGCAATTGCGCTTTACAGTAGGGCAATGTATTTTTTTCAGAGAAAAAAAATTTAAAAATTACTGTTTTCCCTGATTAATTTATTTGCAGTGATTAAATCAAATAAACAGTATTAAACCTATTTACAGTTTACAGATTTTTACTGTCATGGTTTCACAGTTTTTCACCGTAAAATCTATGGACATTTTTTACAGGAACATCTGTGCTGAGTATGAACTAGAAGTCCCAAGTTCAAAGTGGGACACACCTCTGAAGGTGGTTGAGAATGACCAAGTTAAGATCCTGTGGGACTTCCAGATGCAGACGGAAAAACTGGTAATGGCTAATCAACCGGACATGGTAGTGGTGGACAAACGGGAGAACAAGGCTGTGGTGATAGATGTGGCAATACCAAGTGACAACAACATCAGGAAAAAGGAACTTGAGAAGCTCGAGAAGGATCACATGCTGAAGGAAGAGCGAGAAAAGATGTGGAAGATGAAGACAACTGTGGCCCCTCTGGTGATAGGAGCCCTTGGTGCAGCGACCCCCAAATTGGGAGAGTGGCTCCAATAGATCCCAGGAACATCATCCACAATGTCTATCCAGAAAAGTGCAGTCCTAGGAACAGTTAAGATACTGCACAGGGCCCTCAAACTCCCAGGCCTCTGGTAGAGGACCGAGCTTGAGGGGGAAAAAAGACCGTCCACAGGAGGGGCGAGTGGGGTAATTATGTATGTATAAGGTCTGTAGGTCTTCTGTCTTCTGGTATGTATGGTATGTCCACTGGTCATGCTGACAACTGACAAATGAAATCTGGTCTTTTCATCCACAACAGTCTGACTACTCAACCACTTCTGAAACTGCTTTTTGGCATTTCAAATGCCAAGATTTTCTGATTGCTTTGAACACAGCCTCAGCCTTCAGGATCACTGCAGAAATGGACCAGCATTTGGAACTTGGAAACTTGGGACCTATGCACTGACACAAACCAGGTACTATTCCTGGGCTGGTGTTAGTACTGGTTCAGAACTAGTTCAACTTGCGAAACTTCTAAGAATTGGTATGCTTTTCCACAGGCTAGAGAGTCAGCATAATTTCACTGTATACATCTCTGCTTTCCCAGCTGCTAGCTCTGCTGCAGGCACTGCTAGACTGCCATGCAGACACTGCTACCCTGTTACTAGCCTGCCACATTAGTGACACTATTACCAAGCATAACAACAACAATGGAGGATGACCTCTCTTTTTCTTCTTCTTATTTGGATCAGCCAGACTAGACACAACACTAGCTCTGCTTTTTTTAAAAATGGTCATCACAAAGTTTTAGCTGGTGTTGTTAGTCACAGTAATCCCATCTCTTGCCCCTGGCATACGGTAAGTGGCTCTTGGTTCGAGACAAGCAAAGGTGGTGCGGCTCTGGAACCAGTTTCCCTGGCAGAGAGCCAATTCTTTGGCTCTTGAAATGCAAAGAACTGGTTAAAGTTTAGGTACTGGCTCTGAACCAGCCTTGGACCTGCCTTGAGGAAAAAGGGCCATGGGGGAGACCGGACTAGAACAAAACCCACAACAAACAAGAGCTTTTGGTGTTTGATGTGATGTGAAGAGGGAATCCCTGATATTTGCAAGTTTTGTTTGTGGCTGCAACAGTGGTTCTACAACTAATTAGAGGAGCATGAGAATGCGTTACTTCCTGAACTAGTGTAGGATTCCCACGTTTGATTCCTAGCTGAGTACCAATAACAAAGATGCCCCCATATCACACCCATGATCTCATGTGTGTAATCTCTTAAAGGATCATGCTTATACTCTGGTCTTTCATGGCCTGATGGTCTCCCAGTCTTGTGAGAGAACCTTCCAGTGTAAAAGTAATGTGAAAAAAAAATCACTTGTGATTAATGAAATCATGTGCTCTGCATGTCCCAACCAGTGAGTACATGGCAATTCTACACTGGTTCAGGAAGTAACCTGGGCCCTGTACTACGAAGCGGGTTTTCTGGCTTACCAGGGTAACTTCGAGAGTAACTTGATCACGTGCAGCGTAACTTCCCGATTAACCCATACTACGAAAGTTGGCTATGTTCAAACCGAGGTACGCTGCCATGGCAATTTACGCTGCATCTCAAACCTGCTCGTCTCAGGTTATGTTCTTGGTTAACCCGAGGTTTCCGATTAACCACACCCTTTTTAAACACCACCTCTCCACCGACATTTCCTCTAGAGACAATGCCAGCGTACCTGGATGACCCGTGCGATATCAGAGCGCAGATTAGAGATGGGATTTATGGCTCTTTGATGGGATCCGCATCTTTGTGATCCGTTCTTTGAAAAGAGCCATTCAAAAGACTGGCTCATTTGGCTCTTTTTAAATATTTATTCAGTTTTAAGAAGACAGCGTCTAAAGAAGCCAGATCCCTCTGCTTAGACAGTGACATCAATATTTCTGGACATACCTTTTATATAAAGCAACCTAGACTTACATTATTGTAACCCCTAAACGCTCATAAATAACCATTAAAAAACAATGAGGGCTTCAATGAATGTCCATGCAGAACGGCTTTTCTGTAAAAAAAAAAACCCACTCAAGAACATAGTTACCAAGAACGCAAGAATATTTTATAGAAAAACACTTGTTTTACAAAAATATTTAAGTCTGAGATACAAAATAGATACAACTACAATAAATATAACACAAGAACTAGTTATCACACAAGAACATTTTAATAGAAAAAAACAAACTTTCTATATTAAAAATATTGAAATTGTAACAAAAATAGATACAACTAAACAGTCAGATAAATAGATAAAGTTATAACAAGAACACAAGATTATTTTAATAGGAAAAAACAAACTATTAATGCAAAAAATATATATTATTATTAGAAAAATAGATACAACTAGACAAACAGATAAAATACACAAAAATAGAACAAACAAAATGACGATAGAATAAATTAAATGAACGTCCGTGCAAAGTAGTTTTCCCACGATATTATCATTAATATCACACAACAACATTATAAACTATATACAAAACAATTTGAACTATTAGGCAAACAGATAAAACTTGAATAAATAAAAGGCAAATGAATGCTTGCTTGCACGCGCACACACACACCCCATTATGAATGATGTTTTTATATTTCATTTTCACCTGTTGCCAGGTGCGTTTGGCACTGCTGTTGCCTCGGAAATGTTCACAGGACATACACCAACTTAGTCAAAGGGACTGAACAGTCAGTCATCCTAATTCATGTGACTCTGTGCACATATCAGCTTAAGTAGGCTACTCCATGAATTTACCATACCAAATTTTATTCAGGATTTTTCGGACATTAAACAAGCTATATATGACTGGAGTCACGTCGAAGTCACGACGTGGAGTCACATCGAAGGACCATTTTCTGTGACTTGTGATTGATCATGAAGCTTTCTCTCATCCTATACTTCTGTTCTGGAACATGTAGAAACATGTAGAAGGGAGAATGTACTTGCGCATTTACCCGATCGGCAATTCGTTGCCAACATGCTTGCCGCTCCTTATTGGCAGCCGCTGTGTTAGATTTTTAATGTTGTTTTGAACTCCTCGTAGCTTTGCATTATAACCGCCCATTCTTCCTCCGTGAAGTACGGCGACCGTGCCATTGTGAACAGTGGGGATTTGCGCTGATAACCTCCCCTTTAGCGTGAACGCGCATTAACCCTGATTAGGTTAACACAGGTTCAACAAGTCAACTTCATAATTGGCATCGTAGTACCGTTTAATCCCAAACAAGATAACCAGGTTTTGTCAACCCCGGTTTAGCGGGGGAACCCTGGGTTACTTCTGGGTAGGTTGACCTCCGTTCGTAGTACAGGGCCCTGGTCTGGTTGTTAGGGTTTTGCTGGGATTCGAACCTGGTTCGTTGGTGTGATGATCCAGCAAACCCCCACTAGGCCACCAGGGGAATGACTCAAATGCAGAGGCGTGAGGCGGAAGTAGAAAAAGTAACAAAAGGTTTATTTATACCAGGGGTGTTCAAATTGATCCATAAAGGGCCGTGTGGCTGCAGGTTTTCATTCCAGCCATGCAGCAGCACACCTGATTTGGCTTATTCAATCAACTGACACACCCACCCTTTAATCAAGGGTGGGTGTGGCTGCAAGTATTTGACTGTGTGAAGACAGTTCAGTTGATTGAATGAGCCAAGTCAGGTGTGCTGCTGCATGGCTGGAATGAAAACCTGCAGCCACACGGCCCTTTATGGATCAATTTGAACACCCCTGATTTATACTATGTACACTATATACAATCCAGGGCAAAACAAAAAAAAAACAAAAACAAAGAGTATAATTCAAAAAGAAAAAGGCAAAAATGCAAAAGCTCAGAAGATCCACAAAACACAGTACAAAGGAAACTGGAGATAAACATAACAGCACAGAGACTCCGTGACAAGAGGACTGAACTCAGGGGTATAAATACACAAACTAATTAAGGACACAGGTGAAGATAATCAGGACAAACAGGCAATTAACAAAAAACACAAAACACAGGAACAGTGGCGGCCTCTAGAGGCCAAAATAAACATGACACGAAAAAGAAATAACAGCGGCCTCTAGAGGCCAAAACAGTCCTAGTCCTAACACTGGTAGAATCACTTTTACAGACACAAACAAACCTTACAAATGTCACAGATTCCCCCTTCCCGTAGCAACAAGCTCAATATGCTTGTGTTTGTTTTGGTTGTTTTTCTCATCCTGTTTCCATCCGTGTCCTGTCATTGGTCTGTTATCTGATTGTGTCCACCTGTTTTGTGTTAGTCTTGATTAGGTTGCTTATTTATACCCTGTTGATCCTGAGTATTTCTGTGAAGTCATGTTATGTTTTATGTCCATAAGTTTCAGAATTCACAGATTCCACATACTGTACTGTGTTTCCAGGTTTTTGAGACAGTTTGTCTCTCTTTTGGTTCCAGATTATTAGTTTGTTGACTCCTGTCATGATCTATGACTAGAGTTGTTGGACCGTCCACATTAAACATCATGCCAAGTACCTGCACATGTCCTACAGCCAGACGGTGTGAAACAATACTTGTACTAGTTGAAGATTTGTTACAGCCTTGTTAGCTCTCCGTGTTCTGCTTATGTTTTTGAGGAGCAGATTCTCTGTTCCTGTTGCAGCTTTTCACTTGGTTTGAACTGTATAGTCTGTTAGGAGCACTAGGTGGCAATATTTACACATACACTCTCTTTCCTTATGTCTTTGCAACATAAAACTAGATAGCACAATCTTCTTTCTCTTAAACACTGCAGTTATCTCATTTGATATTTTTTTTATTTTTAATCTCATCTCATCTCATTATCTCTAGCCGCTTTTGTATTATACTGTCTATTATAACAATTTTTATATTTTGTATTTTACTCTTTTTTTAAACTCTACTACAGCACCTAGAAGAGTGTGCAGACTAAGAATGTAATTGTACAAAGTTTTGGAATCTTGACTAAAACTCTTGGCTTTGCTTTGGCATCTTACTACTACTACTACTACTACCACCAAGGAGAAGAAGACGAGGAGGAGGAGGAAGAAGATTGAAAGTTGAATCAAATTGAACAAATTTGTGTGTACTGGTTTCATTAATAAAGTTTTGCAGATGAAGAGGAAAAACAATGAATTAAAAAGAAGTGTATTGTTCAGTCACAATATTTCCATCAAAGCACACAAGCAGTCACACAGTTCTGCATTGAATACCTGTAATGTATAGTGTGCCACCTAGTGACAGACAGACAGACAGACAAATAAATAAATAAATAAATAATTGAACTACATAGTGCTCATCTCATCTCATTATCTCTAGCCGCTTTATCCTGTTCTACAGGGTCGCAGGCAAGCTGGATCCTATCCCAGCTGACTACGGGCGAAAGGTGGGGTACACCCTGGACAAGTCGCCAGGTCATCACAGGGCTGACACATAGACACAGACAACCATTCACACTCACATTCACACCTACGCTCAATTTAGAGTCACCAGTTAACCTAACCTGCATGTCTTTGGACTGTGGGGGAAACCGGAGCACCCGGAGGAAACCCACGCGGACACGGGGAGAACATGCAAACTCCGCACAGAAAGGCCCTCGCCAGCCACGGGGCTCGAACCCGGACCTTCTTGCTGTGAGGCGACAGCGCTAACCACTACACCACCATGCCGCCTATAAGGAGATGTTTATTTAAATAAAGAGCCATCTGGTATTGGTTTGTATGTTTTAACTTATTTATTGTGAATAAGTATGCAGTGGTATGTTGCCAAGTGCACCGTTTATATTGTTTTAGGTTTATTTTGCATTATGTGTAATTTGGTGTTCATGTTGTTAGCTTTCAGTGACGTAACGCAGCCAATCTGTGGAAGGTGCAAACAACCTCTCTGAGCATATCTTATAAGTAAATGCTGGTAACTGATTGCTGCAAAAGGTATGTTTTTATGGGAAGCATCCATTCCCATTTATGTGGTGTAGTGCAGTTCCTGAGGCATATATCCTATAATGTGGTGGTGGTGGTGGAGGGGTATGTTGCTGATATTGTGCATATTACAACTAATGTTTGTGTATTCTGTTTAATTAGGCTCCAAGCTTTTTTTTTTTTTTTGCCTTTCCTTGGGCCATGTTATCAGTCTACGTATATCTACAAGTTCCCACTGTATGTGCATTACATATCGAGAATATAAAAGATTTAAGGTACCTTTTCTTTTGGCATTTTTAGATTGCCATAGCTGATGTTTCGCTACTAGAGTGGTGGCTACAATTATCAACACTTTAACGATCTTTTTGCCGTCTCAAAAGTAGAAAAGACTTTCAATACATAAATTGTGCATGAATAATTACTCAAACTTCCACTGGGGGGGAAAATGAATTGATTCCCGATTACTTAGCGTATCAGATCACATGACACTGTTCCATAATTATCGACATCTTTGTCCAGTTATCGACACCCAGATGATTATTTATTTAAAATAATCGGTATGTGGTATTAAGGTAATAAAACAGTTTTTATTTCAAATTTGTTTTACATAGACTTATATTTAGTCCAAAATATCTTTTATATAAATATATGGATGTTGGTGTTTACGTAAATGAGGAAGTAATTCTAATGTTTGTAAACAAATGAACTGATAATGTTTAACCTGCGTCAGAAAATCTTTTAGTTCCACTTTCTACCCGCTTTCTAAGTATTTTCGTAGATCACATTTTGTTAATCATTTGTTGTTGTTTGTATTAATTTCTAGTTTTGTCGTTTACCAATAAATGTCGGGCGGCACGGTGGTGTAGTGGTTAGCGCTGTCGCCTCACAGCAAGAAGGTCCGGGTTCGAGCCCCGTGGCCGGCGAGGGCCTTTCTGTGTGGAGTTTGCATGTTCTCCCCGTGTCCGCGTGGGTTTCCTCCGGGTGCTCCGGTTTCCCCCACAGTCCAAAGACATGCAGGTTAGGTTAACTGGTGACTCTAAATTGACCGTAGGTGTGAATGTGAGTGTGAATGGTTGTCTGTGTCTATGTGTCAGCCCTGTGATGACCTGGCGACTTGTCCAGGGTGTACCCCGCCTTTCGCCCGTAGTCAGCTGGGATAGGCTCCAGCTTGCCTGCGACCCTGTAGAACAGGATAAAGCGGCTAGAGATAATGAATGAATGAAAGTATAAAATGTCTACTGATATTGTAATATGTGGTAGATATTTACAACAAACTGCAAATAAATAAATAAATAATTTCTGAATGGAATAGAAAAATCTGAATATTTCAAGCATGTAATTTTTTATATGTTAGGAATTTAATTCTGGTCTATTTCTATTTATTGCAGTAGGATTCCAAATACTTTATAAACATTCCATTCTGTTATGAATCAGGAAAAATAAATATTATGAATCACAGCACTTTTATTTTTTTAAAGTATTTCATCTAATTCAACACAAAGATCGATCCATAACAGTTGTAAATGTCACTCAATCCCACAGGGTGTCGATAATGGTGGACACCCTGTGGTTGGGCAGCATGGTGGTGTAGTGGTTAGCGCTGTCGCCTCACAGCAAGAAGGTTCTGGGTTTGAGCCCAGTGGCCGGCGAGGGCCTTTCTGTGTGGAGTTTGCATGTTCTCCCCGTGTCTGCATGAGTTTCCTCCGGGTGCTCCGGTTTCCCCCACAGTCCAAAGACATGCAGTTAGGTTAACGTGGGGCGGCCTTGGGCTGAGGTGCCCTTGAGCGAGGTACCGAACCCCTGACTGCTCCCCGGGCGCTCTGGTGTGGCTGCCCACTGCTCTGGGTGTGTGTGCGCGTGTGTTCACTGCTTCAGATGTGTTAAATGCAGAGGATGAATTTCACTGTGCTTGAAGTGTACATGTGACAAATAAAGGTTTCTTCTTCTTCTTCTTCACCGGTGTTATCAACACCTCACGTGACTTCTCAAACACTCATCTAGATACAAAATGGCGACTGTAAAATGAAAGAGTAAGAAACAAAGTAGGTTTCGACGAGAAGATCATGAAACATTGGTGAATTTCTCATCTCATCTCATCTCATTATCTCTAGCCGCTTTATCCTTCTACAGGGTCGCAGGCAAGCTGGAGCCTATCCCAGCTGACTACGGGGGAAAGGCGGGGTTCACCCTGGACAAGTCGCCAGGTCATCACAGGGCTGACACATAGACACAGACAACCATTCACACTCACATTCACACCTACGCTCAATTTAGAGTCACCAGTTAACCTAACCTGCATGTCTTTGGACTGTGGGGGAAACCGGAGCACCCGGAGGAAACCCACGCGGACACGGGGAGAACATGCAAACTCCGCACAGAAAGGCCCTCGCCGGCCACGGGGCTCGAACCCAGGACCTTCTTGCTGTGAGGCGACAGCGCTAACCACTACACCACCGTGCCGCCCACATTGGTGAATTTGATCAGTAAAAACATGCCCATGATCTTTCCACCATACTTACCTGCAATGATAACGTCCGGGTTTTCCTCAACTTGCTGATCGTGCTGAAAAAAATTCCATCTCAGGTAACGAGCTGTGTCATCAGATGACAAGCTCGGGGGGGCTTCCAGTTGATTAATTAACCAGTAATAACTGTTGTAACTGAAACTCACCTTTGTAAAATTGTTTTTTATTGGTAAATCTGAAAAGGTGTTGATAATCCTGGACTGTCGATAACTGTAGCCGCTGCTCTAGTTGCTGTTTCTCTACCACAATTATTATGACTGTTTTTATGTTTTACTTGGGATGCTGCTTTAAATTTTAAGAGTATTTTAGTGTTTAGTTTCCCTAAAGCCCCAATAGCCTCTACTGTAACATCCCTCTAGTTGATGCTTCAAAGATTATTTAGTAAAGTTTGTATTTTATATTTTTCTAAATCCATATTCTGGGTTTTTTTTCTATTGAAGATAGAGCTCCATTTTGCTCTGAGAATAAACCAAGGGGTGGCGTAGTCAGTGAACCAGTTCATGCACATATGGAGGTGCTACACAAACATAAAAATAAATACCTCCACAATCCTAAGAACCCATAAGGAACCCTGATTTCCTCATGTGTGTGTGTGTATAGATCTGGTACACGTTTAACCTCCAATCCTTTGTATAATTTGCATTTTTCCATCTCACCTTTAGCAGTCAAGTGATATAAATATGCTTTTTTATTCACTTTTTTCTTTCATGCTTCCATACTTGCATCCCTCAGTCACATAAATAACACATGTGGAGGAAATCCAGAGAGAAATCAGCAGAGCGTGTTTTTAATCGAAAAGCACCAGGAATAAATCATGCAAACATACACACACAGACATCTTTTACCACCTGTGCTCAACAACCAAGTAATGTTCTGTCCCAGAAACCTGCAATATTTATATTTTATAACATTTATTTTAAAATATTAAACATACTTTCTCTAAATCTCACTGATGTTTTGATGTAATATCATGTTCACAAAAACGGAGTCCAAAAGTCATTCTTGTGCTCTGGTATCCTTCTAACAAGGGAAATAGAAAAGCCAATATCTCCACCTTATTTTATAACATCTTGTATTATTGTTGGCTCTAAATGACAATCTGGGCATCATCTCTGTAAAATATACATGATCTATGCAAAGAAAAATCATCTCCATCATCATTCATATTGATCTGAGGAGCCAAACACATGCAAAAAAGTTCACACTGGAATATATATTGTTAATAATAAAATCAAAATGGGTCATTTTAGAGAACATTATGTACATAATCATGTAAAATAAATTCTAAAACATTGTAGATTATCCCCAATCTGCTTGGGTTTGAGGGTATTAGTGAAGAAAGGGGCTTTTATGTAGGTATAAATACCATTAAAGAGGACAAATGGGTGAATAGATAAACGCTTTTGTGGTGTGAATGTAAAACAGGACATTATGCTCCGGGCATTTTTCTTATCGCTGGAAACTGCAGCAACCAAACACACACAGCAAAATAATAAGTGCCAGAAATATCTGCTTAATTTAAAGAGTTCAGTGGGAGGAAATTTGTTGAGGGAAGGAAAAAAAAAGTGATTATCATGATGTTTGATAATGAATCTAGTTAGGCATCAGCAAAGGTTGTAAAGGTATAGACTCCATTTGAAGATATTAGTCAAGACATACAGTATATGTTATACTGTATAAGATAAGATAAGGAAATTTCCCCATTGCGGGATACCAAAGGTCATCTTATATATACACACACCATCTACTTTAATATGAACATCTGCTCATTCACGCAGTTCTCTAATCAGACAGTCACGTGGTAATGGGTAAAATCATGCAGATACAGGTCAAGAGCTTCAGTTAATGTTCACATTAAACATCACACTAAAGAAAAAAATGTGATCTCAGTCACTTTATGGTATGGTTATTGGTGAGTATTTCACAATCTGTTGATCTCAGAATTTCTGTTGATTCTACTGTGAGTGGAAACACTATTGATGAGAAAGGTTAGAAGAGAACGGTCAGACCGGTTCTCCTCAAAAAGCAGGAAAACTATGGTAACTAAACTAATCACTCTTTGCAACCATGGTGAGCAGAAAAGCATCTCAGAAAGCACAACACGTCAAACCTTGAGGCGGATGAGCTACAACAGCAGAAGACTGTATCAGTATATAAAATATGTGTTAGGGTTTTGCTGGGATTCGAACCTGGTTCGTTGGTGTGATAATCCAGCAAACCCCCACTAGGCCACCAGGGGGATGACTCAAATGCAGAGGCGTGAGGCGGAAGTAGAAAAAGAATCAAAAGGTTTATTTAAACTATATACACTATATACAGGGCAAAACAAAAGACAAAAAAAAACCCAAAGAGTATAATCCAAAAGAAAAGCAAAGTGCAAAAATACAAAAGCTAAGAAGATCAAAAAACACAGTACAAAGGAAACTGGAGATAAACATAACAGCACAAAGACTCCGTGACAAGAGGACTGAACTCAGGGGTATAAATAGACAAACTAATTAAGGACACAGGTGAAGATAATTAGGCAATTAACACAAACACAAAACACAGGAACAGTGGCGGCCTCTAGAGGCCAAAATAAACACGACATGAAAAGGAAATAACAGCGGCCTCTAGAGGCCAAAACAGTCCTAGTCCTAACAGGACCCCCCCCTCTAGGAGCGTCTCCTGACGTTCCCAGGGCGATCCGGATGGGCCGAATGGAAGTCCCGACATAGTTCTTTATCAAGGACATCCCGAGCAGGAACCCAGCAGCGCTCCTCAGGACCATAGCCCTCCCAGTCCACCAGATATTGCAACCCGCCGCGGACCCGGCGGGAGTCAAGCAGGCGATTCACAGTGAACACAGTCTGCCCCTGGAAGATGCGGGGGGGTGGGGGGTTCCTAGGGGCAGGGGCATACGTAGATGTCAGTACGGGCCGTAACAGGGAAACATGGAAAGTGGGGTTGATCCTCAGAGTCCGGGGCAACTGGAGCCGGTAGGAGACAGGGTTCACCCTGCGCACCACCTTGAAGGGGCCAATGTAGCGAGGAGCAAGCTTGCGGTTCTCCACCCGCAGTGGAAGGTCCTTAGTGGACAGCCAAACACGCTGCCCAGGGCGGAAAGCGTGTGCAGGTCTTCTATGGCGGTTGGCCTGAGTCTGGTTGGTTCTGGAGGTCTGTATGAGGGTCTTCCTGACCTTGCTCCAGGTCTTGCGACACCGTCTCACATATTGGTTGACCGAGGGCACCCCCGCGTCCTCCTCCTGGTCCGGGAACAGAGGTGGCTGGAACCCGAATTGGCACTGGAATGGCGACAGCTTGGTGGCCGATGACTGCAGGGTGTTGTGGGCGTACTCCGCCCATGGCAGCCAGGTGCTCCACGATGTCGGGTTATCCATAGCCAGGCCTCGCAGGGTGGTTTCCAGGTCCTGGTTGAGCCTCTCCGTCTGACCATTGGACTGTGGGTGAAACCCAGAGGAGAGGCTGGCAGTGGCTCCGATGACCTTGCAGAACCCGTGCCACACTCGGGAGGAGAACTGGGGCCCTCGGTCTGAGACGATGTCCTGTGGAAGACCAAAGACTCGGAAGACATGATTAAACAAAAGTTTCGCAGTTTCAAGAGCAGAGGGGAGTTTGCACAGTGGTATGAAGCGGCAGGCCTTGGAGAATCTGTCAACTAAGACCAAAATGACCGTGTTACCTTGTGACTCAGGGAGACCCGTGATAAAGTCGACTGCCACGTGGGACCAGGGACGCCGGGGAATGGTCAGAGGATGCAGGAGACCCTGGGGACGCTGTCGTGGGTTCTTGGTTCTGGTGCAAACCTCACAGGACAGGACAAATGACCTTACTTCCTTCTCCATGTTAGGCCACCAGAAGCGTCTTTTCAGGAAGTCCAGGGTCCTCCGAGCTCCCGGGTGGGCGGTGAGAGGGGAAGAGTGACCCCACTGGAGAACCTTGGCCCAGGCTTGATGTGGGACGTACAAGAGGCCTGGTGGCCCCGTCCCAGGACCGGGGTCCTGGCGTTGGGCTCGTCGGACAGCCTCCTCAATACCCCAGCGGACAGGGGCCACAATCCGGGACACAGGGATAATAGGCCCGACTTCATTCTCCCTGTTAGTGGCAGAGAACAGTCTGGACAGTGCGTCAGGTTTGGTGTTCTTGGAGCCGGGGCGGTATGAGAGGGTGAAGTCAAACCGACTGAAAAACAGGGCCCACCTAGCCTGTCGAGGGTTCAGTCTCTTGGCTTGCTGGAGGTACTCCAGGTTCTTGTGGTCAGTCCAAACCAGGAATGGATGTTGTGCTCCCTCCAGCCAGTGCCTCCACTCCTCAAGGGCCAGTTTGACCGCTAGCAGTTCTCGATCCCCCACATCGTACCGGGACTCAGCAGGACTCAGGCGGTGGGAGAAGTAAGCGCAGGGGTGCAGCTTTCCTTCCAAACGTTGAGAGAGCACCGCGCCGACACCACTGTCCGAGGCGTCCACCTCCACGATGAATGGTTGGGAGGTGTCCGGGAGAACCAGAATGGGTGCCGTGCAGAAGCGGTCCTTGAGGTCTTTGAACGCCTTTTCTGCCTGAGGAGACCAGCCATAAGATCCACCTGTCCCTTTGGTGAGGTCAGACATGGGTGCTGCCACAGAACTGAAGTTCCTGATGAACTTGCGGTAGAAGTTAGCGAATCCTAAGAACCGCTGAACCTCCTTAACGGACTTGGGAGTAGGCCAATCCCGGACGGCCAGGGTCTTGGCAGGGTCCATTTGGAGTTGGCCTGTCCGTACAATAAATCCCAGAAAGGAGACCTCGGGAACATGAAATTCGCATTTCTGGGCCTTGGCGAACAGATTGTTCTGTAGCAGCCTCTGGAGAACCTGGCGGACATGGTGGCGGTGCTCCTGCACGGTCTTGGAAAAGATAAGGATGTCGTCGAGGTAGACAAAAACGTATAGGTTAATCATGTCCCTTAAGACGTCGTTGATTAGGGCCTGAAAAACAGCTGGTGCGTTGGTGAGTCCGAAGGGCATCACCTGGTATTCGTAGTGCCCAGACGGGGTGTTAAAGGCAGTCTTCCACTCGTCTCCCTGTCGGATACGGATGAGGTGGTATGCGTTCCGTAGGTCCAACTTGGTGAAGACGGTGGCGCCTTGGAGCAGGTCGAAAGCTGTGGACATCAGCGGAAGGGGATATCGGTTGCGCACAGTGATCTTATTCAGGCCCCTGTAATCAATACATGGTCGGAGCCCCCCATCCTTCTTGCCGACAAAGAAGAAGCCGGCTCCAGCAGGTGAAGTGGAGGGTCGAATAAACCCAGAGACCAGGGCATCTTTGAGGTATTCCTCCATGGCCTTGCGTTCTGGCTGAGAGAGTGAAAACAGTCTGCCACGAGGAGGGGTAGTCCCAGGGAGCAAGTCGATGGCACAGTCGTAGGCCCGGTGCGGAGGAAGAACGGCGGCCCTGCTCTTGCTGAATACCTCCTTGAGATCCCAGTACTCTGTGGGAACTTGAGATAACTCGGTGAGATCAGGGGGCTCGGCAGGAGACACAGGAGAGCTAGAGAGCAGACAAGAAGCATGGCATGCAGGGCCCCATTCCACAACCTGGCTTGTTACCCAGTCTATGCGAGGGTTGTGGCGAGTAAGCCAAGGAAGGCCTAGAATAACTGGGAACTCAGGTGAAGGAATCAGGTGCAGGGATATTTCTTCCTTGTGACCTTGAGACTGGAGGAAAACAGGAGAAGTAACTTGGGTGACTCTTCCATCACCTAACGCTTGGCCATCGAGGGCAGACACAGACAGTGGGACTTCAAGAGGTGCAGTCGGAATATTGATGCTTTGGGCGAAGTGAATATCCATAAAGTTCCCAGCCGCCCCTGAGTCTATCAAAGCTTGACAAGAGTGGACAGACTCACCCCAGGAGATGGAGACCGGGATGCAGATTCCTTGGCTAGGGAGTCCGGGAGAGAGGGTAGGCCCCGTCACAACCCTCCCTCGGCTGGACGGGGCGGTCCTTTTCCCAAGAGTTCGGGACATGATGCTCGGAAGTGACCAGGCTTGCCACAGTAGATGCAGCACTTGTCCCTCCTTCTGCGCTCCCTCTCAGATGCGGAGAGGCGAGTACGACCCACTTGCATGGGTTCTGGACAGTCACTGAAGGAGGTAGACGGTCTCCAGGTAGAGGTAGGGAGGCTGGGGGGGCTCAAGGCTTGGTGGCGTTCTCTCATCCTGTTGTCCAGACGAATAGCATGTGAGATGAGGGTTTCGAGGTCACTTGGGCATCCAATAGAGGCCAGACCGTCCTTGATGGGGTCAGACAGACCATGGTGGAAGGCTGACACCAGGGCAGTCTCGTTCCATCCACTTACTGCTGCGAGTGTTCGGAACGAGATGGCGTAATCTGCGACGCTTCCTCCTTGCCGGATGGACATGAGCTTTCGGGCTGCGTCGGTACTGATGTCTGCCTGATCGAAGACCCGAAGCATCTCTTCAGAAAACAGCTGGAAATCAAAGCACTCAGGTCCCTGTCTTTGCCAGATAGCAGTAGCCCAGGCTCGCGCCTTACCAGCTAATAAGGTGATCACAAAGGCAATCTTGCGGCGATCCGTAGTGTAGGTGGTAGGCTGAAGCTCAAAGGTGAGTTGACACTGGGTAAGGAACTCTCGGCACTCACTGTGCTTGCCGTCATACCTCTGTGGTGCAGGAAGGCTGGGTTCGCGAGGTGAAGAAGGCAGCATTGCAGGAGGCACTGGAGCAGGAGTGGGAGCTGGATCAGGAGCAGGAGATGCAGGCAGAGATGTCAGCTGTGCCAGGGTTTTCCCAATTTGCTGAAGCAGTTCCTCGTGGCGAGCGAGGGCCTCACGTTGGCTGGTGAGCGTACGTCCATGAGCGTCCATGGTCGCTCCGAAGCGTGTCAAAGCTGCCATAATTCCCTGAAGGTTGGCCGGGTAGACAGTTGAAGCAGCCTCTGCTGAGTCGGTCATGACGGAGTCTTTCTGTTAGGGTTTTGCTGGGATTCGAACCTGGTTCGTTGGTGTGATAATCCAGCAAACCCCCACTAGGCCACCAGGGGGATGACTCAAATGCAGAGGCGTGAGGCGGAAGTAGAAAAAGAATCAAAAGGTTTATTTAAACTATATACACTATATACAGGGCAAAACAAAAGACAAAAAAAAACCCAAAGAGTATAATCCAAAAGAAAAGCAAAGTGCAAAAATACAAAAGCTAAGAAGATCAAAAAACACAGTACAAAGGAAACTGGAGATAAACATAACAGCACAAAGACTCCGTGACAAGAGGACTGAACTCAGGGGTATAAATAGACAAACTAATTAAGGACACAGGTGAAGATAATTAGGCAATTAACACAAACACAAAACACAGGAACAGTGGCGGCCTCTAGAGGCCAAAATAAACACGACATGAAAAGGAAATAACAGCGGCCTCTAGAGGCCAAAACAGTCCTAGTCCTAACAATATGTATTTTATTGACACCAAAGTCCAGAAATTGTCCGCCTTTACATGGTACTCATGTGACAAAGTATTGATGCCTTCATCTTGTTCAAATGTGTCACTTTATAGACAATCGCTAACGAAAGCAATATCCCGAGAACAACTTCTCATGAGCCAGTTCACACTGAAAGTGTTTCTGAAGCTTTACCTAGATCTGTATCAAGGGCTTCATAAAAAAAAAAGTCTGCTTTAAGTAATTTTTTTCAATCCATAGAAGCTTTTTAAACATTTAAGACAATCAGTGAAGGATGTTTTGGAAATCTGTTAAAAATTTAGTTGCAAAGTTTTACAATCACATACACCGTCTTACTGACTTTCACCGTTAATCTAACAGACTGATTAAATCGGCCGGATTAATACAGCTAGTAAAAAAAAAAAAGCAGATCATTTAAAGCAGGGGTTCACAACCTTTTCTACTGTAAGGCCCACCTATTCATAATTGTAACGAGTTGGGGCCCATTAAAAAAGATCCCCAATTATTTTGGCTCATCTATTCTATTAGAATCTAATAATCTACTGTAAAGTGTATTGATAGGATGCGACATCACTCCTTGTTACAGCTGGGAGCCCAGGAATTAAATAAATGCAATAAAAACAAACTGTATTTAATTGTAGGTTTTGTATTTAAAACTGCATGGATGTGCCAGAAGCCGAACCATGCATGCAGGTCATTCTCAGTCAAAAGGGATTAATGATCCAAAAGTGGAGTCTGGTTCATTAACACAAGAACTTATTGCCATGTTTATGTTCAGCAAACAAGCAAGTTATTAAAACAAAGACGTACACTCAAGAGAAGCAGATATAGAAACCACTCAATGGGATTAGATCCTTACACGCTAACAAAGAAGGATTTTTCCTATGAAAGAAAAATTTGCTAGATAAATTTGACATTAGTAGAATAAATTTTGATCCTAGTGTAGTTGTAACTAAATACAAAGACAGTAGTTATGCAAACTATTAATTAACTTAATGTGAAGATAATTAACAGATAATCAACATATTTTAAAAAAATTAAAGATTGTGTATATTTTTAGTCTTTTGTATTTGTAATTATATGATATAAGATAAGATAGAACTTTATTGCCATTGTTTTAGAAACAACGAAACACAGTTTAGCAGCTCTCGGTACTGGCAGTGCAAATACAGTTATTTATAAATACAATTATTTGTATCTGTACATGCACGACCCCACCAGCTCTGCTGATCTTATCGTGTTTAAATAACATTATTCATTCATTCATTCATTCATTCATTATGAGTTGGAAAATTATCCATCCATTGAGTTCCCCGACATCTCAAACTCCCTGGTGCTGCAGACCATACCTGTCAACCCTCCCGTTTTTCCCGGGAAATCCCTTATTTTGACTTATTTCCCACTGTCTTCCCGTTTTTTTATTTTCCCGAAAATATCCCGTATTTTCACATTATATAAAAGTCCCGTATTTTCACAATATAAAAAAGTCGGTAGGTCCAGAATTCATGATGCGCCTCTGACAGGAGTTTACAGCAGGAAGTCGGGCCATGAATTCACGTCCCCGCCCTCTCAGGCATCAGTAATTACAGAACTACGTCCGGAGGCGAGGCTGAGCAAGTGATTAGGTCCAGTGTTGCCAGATTGGACGGTTTCAAGTGCATTTTAGCGGGTTTTGAACATATTTTGGGCTGGAAAATGTCAGCAGTATCTGGCAACACTGATTAGGTCTGAGGTGAAGATGGCGATACTAATAGCTAAGAAAAACATTAGCCTCTCTTTCTTTGATGATTTCAACAAGTGTGTGGCTGGAATGTTCCCAGACTCTTCCATCGCAAAGAAATTTTCCATGGGTTAAATGAAAGCCTCCCAAATAATCAAAGGTAAGCTACACATGTTTACATTAAGTATGTCCTGGCTAAGACCTCATAAATAGCCTAGTGTAAACTGATTGGTGTATTAACTGTTTTATCCATTCATTGTCTATTTTATTTTCTATCTGAAACTTACCCATTTTAAATCACTCTTGGTTTAATATCTTATATTACTCTCTCTTTATTACATCTAGTTTCTCTTTATTGCATCTATCTATCTATCTATCTATCTATCTATCTATCTATCTATCTATCTATCTATCTATCTATCTATCTATCTATCTATCTATCTATCTATCTATCTATCTATCTAGTGTTCCGAGGCCATGACTATGGTAAAACCATAATAAATTGCAATGGAATTGAATTTATTGACTGGTTATATAATGACCTTTCTTATTTTAACATAAGATACGTATTTTAGCCCTTAATTTGGGAAATAACTGGGACCACTGAAAGCAAATAAAAATAAATGTATAGTTTATTCACAAATGCACTCTATAAACCATAAGCATATTGAGTTTGGGTCTTGGCTATCACCAACATGCACCAGAGTACAGGAAATCACAAATACTAGATAGAAAATTGCCCCCCATTCAACTACGCACCCACTTTTGGTGAAGGGTATGACTTTCTGAAATTTTCCCTTATTTTGAGTTAAAAATCTGGGAAATATCCCTTTTTTTCAAACCTCAAAGTTGACAGGTATGCTGCAGACGTTGTTCTACACGGACACACAGATGAAAACTTGGAAGAGCATGGAGGAGAACATCTTTTTATATGTGGCTGGGTTAAAGATCTGGGGATCAGGACACTACAAGATAAGTCCTGTATTGTTTATACCTGGGTATAAACCTCCTTATAAGGTATCCTTATAATACCTCCTTATAAGGAGGAATTTCTGGGCTTTTTGTCTGCGTCGGGTGCAAACAAACCACAGTCGCTTGATTCTCAATCCTCCCTGCTCTTCTCTTCCAGCAGGCATCACAAATCCATATAATTTACCCACAAATGTATTTATTTATTAATCTCTCTCTCTCTCTCTCTCTCTGTCTGTGTGTGTGCATGCACATGCACATGCACAGGTTAAATGCAGAGGAGGAATGTGACAATAATAAAGGCTTTTTCTTCTTAATTTACCCACAAGTGTATTTATTCCACTTGAAAAGTGTACAGCAAACCAGCTACTGGATTTGGGACACTACAATATCCTGAACTATTTAGTATTTGGCTTCAAACTTGAAAAAAAAATTTGCAGTCCAGTAGCTGGTGCTTCGCAGCCCACTAATGGGCCACAGCCCAGTGGTCATAAAAACACTGATTTAAAGCACAGATTTTATAGAAAAATAAAATTATCAACCTGTATTAAATTATGATTTAATATATTTGATAAGCCGCTTGATTCTTCAGTGATGATTTGAAACTTAAAAAACAACATTAACAAATAAAGACCACATTGTTTCTTGAAAGCCCACCTACACGTTATAGTGTGTATCAAAGAAATGGAGCCTCATTTTTATTTAAAACACTCTTTATTTTTTACCACGCAATGCGTTCAGAAGTAATGCACCAACTGCTTTCATTCAATAGAATAATGAATAGATATTTTTCAGAAACCTTTCTTTGAGCATTTACAACATTTACATTTATTAAAATCAACTGTATTATGTTACCTCATAACCTGCTGTATGTAAAGATTATTCCTCAAAACAAATTCAAACCCATAGCTGGAGAACTGCTGAACTTGGTCTGCAGTACTTACAGTATATAGTTCAGAATTCCAGTAAAGCCTCCTATATGGATTATATGGATTTATTACACGGCTTTGTCAAATGCTCGATTCTGATTGGTCAATTATGGGATTCTGTGGTGTGCTATTTCCGAATTAGCATGCTGCAGCTATGAATAACAGACCATTGCTCTGGACACATGTCTGATCATGGACTCTGGAGAACTGCGTCCAATCATATCATTCTGCAAGCCCTGTAACTTTTTTGCTTTAATAGTCAAATTAACAACGACAGCTCATTCGCAACACCCTGTGGCAAAAAGAAAGAAAGAAAGAAAGAAAGAAAGAAAGAAAGAAAGAAAGAAACCCCACCTTACTCCATCAGAAAACACTACGGAAGATTTTTTTTCTAATATTAATCTTAATATTTGGTTTAACATGAATTTTAATGCTAAGTAGGCTAATCTTAAAAAGACTCCAGAGCTTACATTGCTGTGGACACAGTTCAACTGTAGAATCTGATAGACTTTATTTTTTTTTTAGCACAAGCTTTAAAACAATTTTTTTTAAATCAATAAAATCATTTAAAATCAGTATTTTGTGTCAAAAGATTGATTTCTTTACTAAGTAGCCGTGTAATAAGCAGGATCATTTTCAGCAAACAGGTCATTATCGCAATCTAAACCCCTTCAGTGTGAGTCAAGATCCTGTGGCATCATGTCAGGGACCTGCATCACCCTGTTGGGGTTTATTTCGCAAAAATGACCAGCTTCCTGTTTATTATCCCTTACTTAAATTACTGTAAACAGTACATCATTGAAACAGTGGAACACCAGACCTATAAACTGGTTGCCATGGAAATCAGTCCTACATTCCTACTTAGTACCGGAATATCATATCACGATAATCATCGAAAGTTTATATTAAACACTTGCAACATTAATTACATTAAGTTTAAAGAAGTATTTTATTCATTAATTATTGTCATTTACTCAAACTGGATAATTAGAAAAAAAAAATAATGGTGTTGAGCAGACACTCTTTTCCAGAGCAATGTACAACACACCCAGAGCAGCCTGGGGAGCAGTTGGAGGTTCGGTGCCTTATTCAAGGGCACTTCAGTCATTCCTGCTGGTCCAGGGAATCAAACCAGCAACCTTCTACTCCTAAAGCTGCTTCTCTGACCTTTAGGCCATGGCCTCCCTGAATAAATAACAGGTATTAAGACAATTTGAAAATGCGGTTCTTCAGCTGTCCCTTTGGGTAAAACCCTCTACAAGTCGTGTCCTATCAGGAAGATTTCCTTTTCTTGAAGCTAAGAACTATTAATTATCCAGTGAACACTGAAAGAA